>NC_141879.1:30015000-31265000 GCF_056163025.1 Triticum urartu | reverse complement strand
GTCATTCCTGGCGGAGACCTCAGAAGTTACACCACTGCAAATCTCGAAAGTTAGTCAGTTGGCCCAGTGAATCGACCAAGGATCCGTCCACAGGCGACAAAGGAAAGCAAGTGTTATTGTTACCCGGAAATGGTGGGAACAGCTATCTTCATCTTGGGCAAGGCCTTGGGCGGCTTGGATGGCGTCGCTCGTGGGTGCTTGGGAGCCTTCCCGTCGGCGGAGGAGAAGAAGTCCGAGGGCGTTTTGACGACTGCCCAACAGGAGCAGTCGCCTTGCCACGTTCCTGCGCTGGATCGTGGGTGAGCTTGGATCGCCCCTCCGGGCGGGAGGGTTCAGCCTCCTCCTCCTCTTCACTGGAGAAGATGTCGTCGCCTTCCTCTCCCTCACCGTCGGACTCCCACTCACCCTGGTCGTCCCCGCTCTCGCCTCCGCTCCCCTCACCTTCCTTAGTCGACCCTTGTGCCCCGTTGGGCGTCGAGTACATATCAGTGGTCGCCTGGAAGACAACAGACAGGACGAAAGTCAATCGACTTACCCAAAGAAGACCAATACAGAAGGCTAGATATCCGACACAAAGACATACCTGATCCACTTCATATGAGTTGTCGAGTGGAATTACCCTTCTGGCTCCTCGGGGGTTGTCTTTGTTCCTCGTGATGCTTGACAGCCACCCCTCCAGCATCTCGTCGGTGACCTCCTCCGGGTGGATCCGAGTGGTGTCGTCAAGGCCAGAATACAGCCACATCGGGTGGTCTCGCGCCTGGAGCGGTTGGATGCGCCTCTGGAGAAAGACCTCTAACAGGTCCATCCCAGTCACCCCCTCACGGACAAGCTCAACCACTCGACCCGCCAATACCTTGACTTGGGCCCTTTCCTCCGGCGTGACTTTCAGAGAGACAGGCTTCTCGGCTCGGTCGAGGGAAAAAGGAGGAAGACCAGTCGACCTGGTCCTGGCAGTAGAATCAGGTCGACTGCCAGCCGCGGACCGACTCCGGGAAGGTGATAGAGGGGAAACAGCTCTTCCCCCTCGTCTGGATTGCCAGGCCCCCGCACAGCTGGATCACTTGCGACTTCTCATCACTCGACTTGGCCTTTTTAAACGACTGAGAGCGGCAAGTAAAAATATGCTTGAAAAGCCCCCAATGCGGACGGTAACCCAGGAAGGCCTCGCACATGGAAATGAACGCGGCAAGATAGACTATGGAGTTGGGGGTAAAGTGATGGAGCTGCGCTCCGAAGAAATTCAAGAAGCTCCGGAAGAATGGATGGGGAGGCAGAGAAAACCCTCGGTCGATGTGGGTGGCGAGGACGACGCACTCACCGTCGCGGGGTTGAGGTTCGATCTCCCTCCCCGGGAGACGCGCAGCCTCGTGGGGAATGGCTCCTCCCTCGACCATGTCGTCGAGATCCTCCTACCGGAGCACCGATGGCATCCAGTCGCCCTGAATCCAACCCTTGGGCAGGGTGGTCCGGGAGGAAGATCCGCCTCGTGCAGACCTCTTTCCTTTCCCCGCCGCCGCCACCTTCTTCGCGCGCTCCAAAGCAGTGGTCTTGCGCTTCACCATCATCGCCGGCGAGGTCTCACACGGGCTAACGGTGCTAGGGTACGGCCGAAGGTCACGGGAGGGCTGGCGAAGGGAGAAAGAAGAAGGAAGAAGAAGAGAAGCGCACGGCTTGGAAAGCCCGAGCCGGCAACTTATAAGGGGCCGCTCCCGAGTGGCTGACTGGTAGGCCCAGGCAGTCCAGTCAAATCCCGCAGCAGACGCGCGCGCAGTACGTGGCGAAAAAGGCGGCGCGAGGATCGAGGAGTTTTCGCTTTATCACTTCCGATTACTGCGGCTGCTCCCGTCCCGCGCGCTTCCCAAAATCCGAATCCCGTGAGATCCGTGGGCCGCAGAACCACTTGCCAAAAACAGAGTATCCCGCTCGCACCAACACTCGGCATGTCGCAAGCAAAGATATTCACTCGACGAAAGGCCTGGAATGGATCAAGACGACTGAAAGAGGTTGATGACGTCATTCGTGACAACTGACCCTAAACGAGGCACTCATACAGCCCCAAAGAACCGGTCGGAAAGGATACCCAACTCTTTCCCCACTCTAACCTCGATCCATTCGGGGGCTAATGATGAAGCTATGTACCTAGGGTAGGGGCACGGACCCGTCCAAAGAGCCCTACCCAAGGACATCCCTAGAAGAAATCACCTATCAATGGACTTGAAGGTACCCCACTCGACAGGTTCAAGACACTCGACCAAGAAGCTACCACTCGACCATGAAGCTAATCACTCGACTGCCAGGAGACCTACAGTCACTCCGTAGGCAAACGGTCAGCTGTTAAGTAGTCTTCATAGTCATCATAGCACTTTATTAGAGGCGCTACCAGTAACGCCCAATCTTAAATGTACTTTAAACCCTGCATTACTGAGGGCAGGAGGGGGCCGGCGAACTCTATATAAGCCACCCCCTCCTCAGTATGAAGGGTTCGCACCCCTGTAATCCATATACGCATAATCCAGTCGACCGCATCCGGGCTCCGAGACGTAGGGCTATTACTTCCTCCGAGAAGGGCCTGAACTCGTAAACCTCGCGTGTAACAACTTCCCAATAGCTAGGATCTAGCCTCTCCATACTCACCCCCTACATCACTGTCAGAGTCGGAACCACGACAGCGCTCAAGCGCCACCGCCACCGGATCCAACCACCAAAGGCCAGAATTTAGGTTTTCACCCTGAAGAACAAGTCCAAGCATATCCAAGTAATGCCTTCAACAAGTTAATGACATAAAACATCGTCATTGCCAGGTATAACCAACTCGAGTCATACCTAGGCTTTCACCCCGGAGCTCGAGACCGGGTGCTCGAGGAGCACCACCACCGATGTCAAGCATGTGTTGTCGCCATCACTTTTCCGCAATTCCAGCAACTACATGCGATGTGTGATCGCTGTTGCACAACCATCCCTCTGCGTCAAGCCATCGTCCCTAGTTTGCATTTTGCCACCATAGTTAACCACCGAATCTAAAGGGAGAAACCCATACGAAGAACTTTCGGTCGCCACCACAATCCATAAGGAGGCAGCTGCGGCATGCCCGAAGTGGTCACCAATGGAATCAACACCGATGGTGGAGCACACCACCGTAGGCTACCACATCGCCGAGGAGAGCCCTGCTCACGCCCATCGGCACATCGTCTGACATGGCCGAAACTGAAGCGAAAGGCATATCACGGTCCTCAACGTGTGACCAAAGGGAACGCAGCCGCCAGGTATACTGACATTTACTAGTTCATTTTTCCTTACACAAGTTTGTACACACCAGGTATACTGACATTGTTTTCAATGTTGTTTGGTTCACTTTAATATCCCAAACTGTATCTAACATATAGATATTTTCAAATATATGACCCACTGTTCACTATAGATGACAGGATTTCATGAAACTTCTTCTGAAATAACTGATTATTAAATGATGAACCATTCATACTCCACAAAAATGTTGATTTATATGTTGTCCTAGCTGCTGCAGATGTCATGTTCTGATCATTAAGAAAAAACTAAGCACTAATACAGTAGTAGTCGCAGCAGGCAGCTACTAATTAACATCTAAAATTGCTACCTAATTAACAGCTAATTAGCAGTAAACTAGCTACCTACTTCCTCCGTCCCATAATATAAGTGCGTTTTTTGCACTACACTAATATAAAAAACGTTCAACAGCTACCTCTAGTGGCGGTAGCAGTAGCAATCAACAGCAGCATACAACAACAGAAAGCACCACCAGCAGCATACCACCAGCAGCAGCAACAGCAAACGGAAGCAGAGTAGGCGGAACTCACCAGCCGATGCAGAGCCGAACAGTGCAGCACTAGAAGAGCCCACACACCCGGCGGCAACAACATCTACATCAACGGTAGCAACAGCAGCTCAAGCATAAAAAAAATTCAGAACAACAAAATGTTGCCATGTATAAAAAATTCAGATTTGTTAGCTTTGGAAGCCGACGGCGATAGAGGTGGAGGATGGTTTGGAGAGAAATGGCGCGGCGAGGACAGGAGAGATGACGCGGCGGGAGGCAAGCACCACCGAAACCCTAGGCGCCGGCAACCAGGGGAGGAGGAGATGAACGACGCGGTGGTGCGGAGGAGCAGAAAGGCGCAGCGGTGGAGAGGAGAGGAACGGCAACGCGTGAGGTGAGCAGAAATTCAATGCTGGAGATGCTAAAGACATACCCTGATTGTAGTTATGTAAAATGGTGGGTCTCTTGTATGCATCAAGTGGCACATGTTTTCCTGAATGGCCATGTCTATTTATGTGGTTTGAACAACTATGTCTGCATTTTGCCACAAGGCTTACGTGGATCATATCTTTCCTATCAGACTGATTTCATCAGGAAAATTCGGGGGATCTGGAGGAGATTCAGGGTCTTGGATAGCAGCGAATACTTCCGACAAATTGGAATTCTATAGGATGCAGAGGGGTAGACATGGGACGAGACTTGCCTGCTCCCCCAGCGTGCTCCCATCCGTGCTCCCGCATACGTGGCATGATTTATTTGGAACAAAATAAGGTCCGGCCCCACCCCCTTAAAATCAAGGCGGGAGATGATTAGATTAGAAAAAAAAAGAGAAAAAGACAGCCGTAGGATGGAATGGGAGCACGTATGGGAGCATGGCGAGGGAGCAGGCAAGCCAGATCCGGTAGACATGTCGCCTTCTTGATCTTTATTTGGTCTTTCCATATTCATGATGTTGAATTACCGAGGACTGAGTCATGGGTGGCAGTGCCAGTGCTTTCTCTGTCTCATCGTACTTGTGATTTCCTGGAATTTTGTGAAATATTGAAGGATATCTTGGAGTGACGAAGTTCCCAATCTTCATGGTAGATGACAGGACACCGGCTGTTGAAGCTGCTCATTGCCTCGTATAGAACGATAGCATCTCATTATTTTTTCCTATGTTTTGCTCATGTTGATTATGATGACATTGTTTTGAATATTCTATCCGTGTGGATGAAAAAAGGAGATGATTTGGTATGCCCTTCTTGGAGAGGACCGAGCGTTCTTGCAATTCAAGCTTTGCTCCATGGTGTGTGATTATATTTAGGACGACAAAGTTGAAGTTTGGGTTGTTATAAAATTTCAGGTTAGACCAATTGTTATTAAAACATACTCCTAATAAGTTATTGTGACAACTATTATGAACAAAAAATTGATCTAGCTAATCAAATTATTGAAGAAATTCTCAAACTTCCGTGCGTTGCACGTGCACTTTTATTATATATGTGCAACATTTACTTAATTATACGCCGGAAACACCGTTACATCAACCACACAAGATAGCAAGAGCACAGAACGATATCATGACGTGCACAGATATACACTAGAGGCGAGATGGCCACCACAAGCTCGTCAGTCGGCATGATGGCCGGCACGGAGTCGCCCATGACACAGGCACACACCACACTGGAAGAAGAAAGACCACGGCTGCCGCCATGCATGCATCCCAACGTGGCCAAAGTAGACGACAAACACCAGACGCCGAGGATTAAGTGCGTCGCGTGAGACGTGCGGAAAGGGGCTTCTTCATCGCCTTGATGAAGGTGTTGAGCTCCGTCATGTCGACGCCGGCGCAGCCCTCCGTCCCCGGAGGCGCCCACTCGAACTCATGCACAAGGGCAGCCAAGAAGCACTTGATGTTCATCATGGCCAGACCCACGCCCGGGCAGAACCTATGCCCGGCGCCGAATGGCATCATCCTTATCTCCTTGGTCCCCGGCAAAGGGCCGACGTCCTCTGCCTCACCGCCGGGAAGGAACCGCTCCGGCCGGAACTCGTCCGGATCGATCCACGTCTTGCCGTCCCTTCCCATGTCTCCAACAGTGAACTGTGCAATGAAGTCGCCGCTGGTTTTTCCTCCGACTCCGAGCACCTCCGCTGCGTCGGCATGGACGTGGCGCTGGACGAAGGGCACCTGTGGATGCAAGCGGAGGGTCTCGAGCACGACCGCGTTCAGATACGGCATGCCACGGATGAGGCTCCTGCTGGAGCTGGCGGCCACGGCCCCGCCGGCGCCGTCGACCTCGTCCCGAAGCTTTTTCTGGATCTCCTGGTCGTTTACCAGGTGGGCGAGGGTCCATTCGATGCTTGCCATCACCGTCCCCGTGCCAGCGCCCAGAAACTCCGACAGCAGGTTCACGAACTCGTCGTCCCTAACAGCGCGCCGCCCTGCACCGTCACCCTTGCCTCCGTCGGGGACGCGTAGGTCGATGAGCGAGTCGACGTATGGACGACGGCCGCCACCGTCGCATGTCGGTCGGGACTCCCGCCGTGCGTCGACAAGAGGGAGGTACAACTCGCCCAACCGGCCGTGTATGGCCAAGAGCCGGCGCAGCCGTCTCCACTCCGCGAGCTTGGCCAACATGGTGCCAGGCGAGGCCCGAGCCTCTCCGACGGCAACCTGCTGGAACTCCCGTATCAGGCAGCCCATGACGCGCACATGCCCCTCGTCCACGTCGTCGCCGAAGCACAGGCGCGCGAGTAGCGAGAAGATGGAAGGGTAGAGGTGGTCGCGGACGACGGCGACCACCGGCAGTTCCTTCCCCAAATTGGCGACGAGGCCATGGATAGCCTCACGCTGCAGCGGCGTGACGTGCCCGAGGCGCGACGGGTGGAGGGTCTCGGAGGTGATGTTGCACCGGAAAGCACGCCAGAGAGGGCCGTACGGCGCGGAGGCTAGGCCGTCGCCATACTGGCCGTGTTTCTTCTCCAGAAAGACCAGAAAGGGCGCCACCGGGCGGTCCGAGAAGTCGTCGGCGTTCTCGACGAGCGCGCGGTGGGCTACCGCAGGATCGGCGATCCTCTGGATCACCACAGCAGCTGGAGCACGGGCACGACTGGTACTAGTAGTGTAGATGTAGCTACGCCGCCTGATCAGTACGGTCAAGCCCAAGAGAAGAAGAGCAATGAGCACAAGGAGCTCCATTTGTTAGATACTCCTACCTGTTGGTTACTTGTGTGTGTGCGTGTGGCCGAGTGTATGCCTTTATATAGCTGTAATCATTTAGGGTAGCACTGATACTACTCATACGTCTCTCTGCCACATGCCCGACACGATATTGTTCTCATTTTTTTAGAAGGTAGGTCATATCTTTTTATAGCAAGATTTGTTGGTTGCTGCTGATCACCCTTGCCGCACCGATGGGTCATATCGTGTCTTGTTATTGATACTTTAGTGGCATTGATAGACACAACCAGTATATCCAAATTAATAACTTGACCGATCGTCCATAATGCTAGCTAAAAATGATTGAGAGTGACATAACATTGGCATGCATGTACACTCACACTTGCATCAGTCTTTTGGTTTGGTTTCCTTTCCTTCCATTGAAAGCTAAAGCTTCGGTCAGTTCTGTGCAGCGTGCTTGCTGCATTATTTGGACTTTATCAAGTGGGAGCAGATGTGCTACATATATATATATAATCGTGAAAAAGACTTTCAATCTATTCATTTTCAATCATCGCAGTACAACAAAACACCAAAAATAATAAAAATTACATCCAGATCCGCAGACCACATAGCGATGATTACAAGCACTGAAGCGAGCCGAAGGCGCGCTGTCATCGCCCCTCCATCGCCACAGTCGGGCACAACTTGTTGTAGTAGACCGTCAGGAAGTCATCGTGCTAAATCCTAATAGGACCAGCGCACCAGAATAGCAACCGCCGCCGATGAAGAATGACGTAGATTAAAAGGATCCAACCCGAAGACATACGAATGTAGAGGAACAACGACCAGATCCGAGCAAATCCATCAAAGATACATCCGCCAGAGACACACCACCACACGCCCACAAACGATGATAGACGCACCACCAGAACGGGGACTAGGCTGTGAGACCTTTATTCCGTTTTCAGGGAACCGCCGCCGTCTCGCCTTCCTGAGCAGGACACAAACCGTAACAAAACTCAAAGGAACGACTAAAAACGGAGCCCTCCCAAAAAGTGTTTTGTATTGTCTCGTACCATAGCATATCATAATGTGTACTCATCCAGGCTGTGCATAATGAGTATGCACACAACCAACACTAAGGCACACACACAAAATATCATGTCGGCAAATAGTAAAGTCATACGTGACCGAAGCTATACTTGCAGATTGAAAAAAAAAACTCCCGAAATGATGAAAAACAGTGATAGCAGTGAGCATCAACACCAACCATATCATGACAACATAAGGATTGCGAGAAAAGGTTCTCCAAAAGGGATGCGTCCAGGAATAGAATGGCACGCAAGCTCTGCCATTGTTCGAACCCACTATCGAAGGTTAGATCATGGTTATTCACCCTGAAGATCTAGTCCAAGCAAACTTCGAGCAATGCATTCGCCAAGGTAACGACGCATAAAATGCCGCCATTGCCAGGTAATACAGCTTTGCAATCCTGGATTCAAATTCATCTTTTTGAAAAAAAAAAGTATATCAAAGTACTGAACAAACAATTTGAAATCTAATGATGCGAACCTATCAATTTAACTTCTTATAGCCTTATTCAGTAGTATTTATATATATCTAACTCATAATCTGAAATGTTAAAACAATATTCCCCAATCGACTTCTAATCTTCCATACATTAAAAATCTAAAATTTCGAAACTTAGATTGTTACAATTTATATTCATCAAAATTATAAATTAAAAGTGACGTTGGGTTACACAAGAGAGCAAGGGCAAGGAGAAGAAGGATCTCAATTATTTGATAGTCTTATCTATTGGTTTTGATATGCAAAAAAATCCGCGAGGGGGGGGGGTGAAGGAAATATGCCCTAGAGGCAATAATAAAGTTATTATTTATTTCCTTATATCATGATAAATGTTTATTATTCATGCTAGAATTGCATTAACTGGAAACATAATACATGTGTGAATACATAGACAAACAGAGTGTCACTAGTATGCCTCTACTTGACTAGCTCGTTAATCAAAGATGGTTATGTTTCCTAACCATGGACAAAGAGTTGTTATTTGATTAACGGGATCACATCATTAGTTGAATGATCTGATTGACATGACCCATTCCATTAGCTTAGCACCCGATCGTTTAGTATGTTGCTATTGCTTTCTTCATGACTTATACATGTTCCTATGACTATGAGATTATGCAACTCCCGTTTGCCGGAGGAACACTTTGTGTGCTACCAAACGTCACAATGTAGCTGGGTGATTATAAGGGAGCTCTACAGGTGTCTCCAAAGGTACATGTTGGGTTGGCGTATTTCGAGATTAGGATTTGTCACTCCGAATGTCGGAGAGGTATCTCTGGGCCCTCTCGGTAATGCACATCACTTAAGCCATGCAAGCATTGCAACTAATGAGTTAGTTGCGGGATGATGTATTACGGAACGAGTAAAGAGACTTGCCGGTAACGAGATTGAACTAGGTATTGGATACCGACGATCGAATCTCGGGCAAGTAACATACCCATGACAAAGGGAACAACGTATGTTGTTATGCGGTCTGACCGATAAAGATCTTCGTAGAATATGTAGGAGCCAATATGGGCATCCAGGTCCCGCTATTGGTTATTGACCGGAAACGTATCTCGGTCATGTCTACATTGTTCTCGAACCCGTAGGGTCCGCACGCTTAAGGTTTCGATGACAGTTATATTATGAGTTTATAAGTTTTGATGTACCGAAGGTTGTTCGGGGTCCCGGATGAGATCACGGACATGACGAGGAGTCTCGAAATGGTCGAGACATAAAGATTGATATATTGGAAGCCTATGTTTGGATATCGGAAGTGTTCCGGGTGAAATCGGGATTTTACCGGAGTACCGGGAGGTTACCGGAACCCCCCGGGAGCTATATGGGCCTAAGTGGGCCTTAGTGGAAGAAGAGGAGAGGCGGCCAGGGCTGGGCGGCGCGCCCCTCCCTCCTAGTCCGAATAGGACAAGGAGTGAGGGGGCCGGCGCCCTCCTCCTTCTCTCTCTCTTTTCCACCTCGCGAATCCTATTCCAACTAGGATTGGGGGAGAAGTCCTACTCCTCCTGGCGCGCCCTATGATGGCCGGCCAGCCTCCCCCTCTTGAACCTTTATATACGGAGGCAGGGGCACCCCAGAGACACAAGTTGATCCACGTGATCATATTCTTAGCGTGTGCGGTACCCCCTTCCACCATAGTCCTCGATAATATTGTAGAGGTGCTTAGGCAAAGCCCTGCGATGGTAGTACATCAAGATCGTCACCACGCCGTCGTGCTGACAGAACTCTTCCCCGACACTTTGCTGGATCGGAGTCCGGGGATCGTCATCGAGCTGAACGTGTGCTAGAACTCGGAGGTGCCGTAGTTTCGGTGCTTGATCGGTCAGGCCGTGGAGACGTACGACTACATCAACCAAACGCTTCCGTTGTCGATCTACAAGGGTACGTAGATCACACTCTCCCCTTTCGTTGCTATGCATCACCATGATCTTGCATGTGCATAGGAAATTTTTTGAAATTACTACGTTCCCGAACAGTGGTATCAGAGCCAGGTTTTATGCGATGATGTAATATGCATGAGTAGAACACAATTGAGTTGTGGGCGATATATGTCATACTGCTTACCAGCATATCACACTTTGGTTCGGCGGTATTGTTGGATGAAGCGACTCGGACCGACATTACGCGTACGCTTACGCGAGACTGGTTCTACCGACGTGCTTTGCACACAGGTGGCTGGCGGGTGTCAGTTTCTCCAATTTTAGTTGAACCGAGTGTGGCTACGCCCGGTCCTTGCGAAGGTTAAAATAGCACCAACTTGACAAACTATCGTTGTGGTTTTTGATGCGTAGGTAAGAACGGTTCTTGCTAAGCCCGTAGCAGCCACGTAAAACTTGCAACAACAAAGTAGAGGACGTCTAACTTGTTTTTGCAGAGCATGTTGTGATGTGATATGGTCAAGACGTGATGAGATATAAGTTGTTGTATGAGATGATCATGTTTTGTTGAAGTTATCAGCAACTGGCAAAATCCTTATGGTTGTCTCTCTATTGCATAAGATGCAAGCATCCAATAATTGCTTTACTTTATCTCTATACGATAGCAATAGTTGCAAGAGCAATTGTTGGTGAGACGACCACGTGACGACACATTGATATAGATCAAGATGATGGAGATCATGGTGTCATGCCGGTGACGATATAGATCATGACAGTACTTTGGAGATGGAGATCAAAGAAGCAAGATGATGATGGCCATATCATGTCACATATTTTGATTGCATATGATGTTTATCTTTTATACATCTTATTTTTGCTTAGTTTGACGGTAGCATTTTAAGATGATCTCTCACTAATTATCAAGAAGTGTTCTCCCTGAGTATGCACCGTTGCGAAAGTTCTTCGTGCTGAGACACCACGTGATGATCGGGTGTGATAGGCTCTATGTTCAAATACAATGGGTGCAAAACAGTTGCACACGCGGAATACTCAGGTTATACATGACGAGTCAAGCATATACAGATATGGCCTCGGAACACGGAGACCGAAAGGTTGAGCGTGAATCATATAGTAGATATGATCAACATAGTGATGTTCACCAATGAAACTGCTCCATCTCACGTGATGATCGGACATGGTTTAGTTGATTTGGATCACGTGATCACTTAGAGGATTAGAGGGATGTCTATCTAAGTGGGAGTTCTTAAGTAATATGATTAATTGAACTTAAATTTATCATGAACTTAGTCCTGGTAGTATATTGCAAATTATGTTGTAGATCAATAGCTCGCGTTGTTGCTTCCCTGTGTTTATTTTGATATGTTCCTAGAGAAAATTGTGTTGAAAGATGTTAGTAGCAATGATGCGGATTGGATCCGTGATCTGAGGTTTATCCTCATTGCTGTACAGAAGAATTATGTCCTTGATGCACCGCTAGGTGACAGACCTATTGCAGGAGCAGATGCAGACGTTATGAACGTTTGGCTAGCTCAATATGATGACTATTTCATAGTTTAGTGCACCATGCTTAATGGCTTAGAATCGGGACTTCAAAGACGTTCTGAACGTCATGGACCATATGAGATGTTCCAGGAATTGAAGTTAATATTTCAAGCAAATACCCGAGTTGAGAGATATGAAGTCTCCAACAAGTTCTATAGCTACAAGATGGAGGAGAATCGCTCAAGCAGTGAGCATGTACTCAGATTGTCTGGGTACTACAATTGCTTGAATCAAGTGGGAGTTAATCTTTTAGATAAGATAGTGATTGACAGAATTCTCTAGTCACCATCACTAAGTTAGTAGAACTTCGTGATGAACTATAGTATGCAAGGGATAACGGAAACGATTCCCAAGCTCTTCGTGATGCTAAAATCGACGAAGGTAGAAATCAAGAATAACATCAAGTGTTGATGGTAGACAAGACCACTAGTTTCAAGAAAAGGGCAAAAGGAATAAGGGGGAACTTCAAGAAGAACGGCAAGCAAGTTGCTTCTCAAGTGAAGAAACCCAAGTCTGGTCCTAAGCCTGAGACAAAGTGCTTCTACTGCAAAGGGATTGGTCACTGGAAGCGGAACTACCCCAAGTATTTGGTGGATAAGAAAGGATGGCAAAGTAAAAAAAGGTATATTTGATATACATGTTATTGATGTGTACTTTACTAGTGTTCATAGCAACCCCTCAGTATTTGGTACTAGTTCAGTTGCTAAGATTAGTAACTCGAAACGGGAGTTGCGGAATAAACAGAGACTAGTTAAGGGTGAAGTGACGATGTGTATTGGAAGTGGTTCCAAGATTGATATGATCATCATCGCACACTCCCTATACTTTCGGGATTAATGTTGAACCTAAATAAGTGTTATTTGGTGTTTGCGTTGAGCATAAATACGATTTGATCATATTTATTGCAATACGGTTATTTATTTAAGTTAGAGAACAATTGTTGTTCTGTTTACATGAATAAAACTTTCTATGGTCATACACACCAATGAAAATGGTTCGTTGGATCTCAATCATAGTGATACACATATTCATAATATTGAAACCAAAAGATGCAAAGTTAATGATAGTGCAACTTATTTGTGGCACTGCCGTTTAGGTCATATTGGTGTAAAGCGCATGAAAAAACTTCATGCTGATGGGCTTTTGGAATCACTTGATTATGAATCACTTGATGCTTGCGAACCATGCCTCATGGGCAAGATGACTAAAACTCCGTTCTCCGGAACAATGGAGCGAGCAACTGACTTATTGGAAATAATACATACTGATGTATGCGATCCGATGAGTGTTAAGGCTCACGGCAGGTATCGTTATTTTCTGACCTTCATAGATGATTTGAGCAGATATGGGTATATCTACTTGATGAAACATAAGTCTGAAACATTTGAAAAGATCAAAGAATTTCAGAGTGAAGTGGAAAATCATCGTGACAAGAAAATAAGGTTTCTACGATCTGATCGTGGAGACAAATATTTGAGTTACGAGTTTGGTCTTCATTTGAAACAATGTGGAATAGTTTCACAAATTCATGCCACCTGGAACACCACAGCATAATGGTGTGTCCGAACGTCATAACTGTACTTTGTTGGATATAGTACAATCTATGATGTTTCTTACCAATTTACCACTATCGTTTTGGGGTTATGCATTAAAGACAGCTGCATTCACGTTAAAAAGGGCACCATCTAAGTCCGTTGAGACGACACAATCTGAACTGTGTTTTGGCAAGAAACCAAAGTTGTCGTTTCTTAAAGTTTGGGACTGTGATGCTTATATGAAAAAGTTTCATCCCGATAAGCTCAAACCCATATCGGAGAAATATGTCTTCATAGGATACCCAAAGGAGATTGTTGGGTACACCTTCTATCACAGATCCGAAGGCAAAAAACATTCGTTGCTAAGAATGGATCCTTTCTAGAGAAGGAGTTTCTCTCGAAAGAAGTGAGTGGGAGGAAAGTAGAACTTGATGAGGTAACTGTACCTTCTCACTTGTTGGAAAGTAGTATATCACAGAAACCAGTTTCTGTGACACCTACACCAATTAGTGAGGAAGCTAATGATGTTGATCATGTAACTTCAGATCAAGTTACTACCGAATCTCGTAGGTAAACCAGAGTGAGATCCGCACCAAAGTGGTACGGTAATCCTGTTCTGAAGGTCATGTTACTTAACCATGGCGAACCTACGAACTATGAGGAAGCGATGATGAGCCCAGATTCCGCGAAATGGTTTGAGGCCATGAAATCTGAGATATGATCAATGTATGAGAACAAAGTATGGACTTTGATGGATTTGCCCGATGATCGGCAAGCCATAGAAAATAAATGGATCTTCAAGAGGAAGACAGACGCTGATAGTAGTGTTACTATCTACAAAGGTAGAATTGTCGCAAAAGGTTTTCGACAAGTTCAAGGTGTTGACTACGATGAGAGTTTTTCACTCGTATCTATGCTTAAGTCTGTCCGAATCATGTTAGCAATTGCCGCATTCTATGAAATCCGGCAAATGGATAAACAAAACTGCATTCCTTAATGGATTTATTAAAGAAGAGTTGTATATGATGCGACTAGAAGGTTTTGTCGATCCTAAAGGTGTTAACAAAATATGCAAGCTCCAGCGATCCATCTATGGACTGGTGTAAGCATCTCGGAGTTGGAATATACGCTTTGATAAGTTGATCAAAGCATATAGTTTTATACAGAGTTGCGATGAAGCCTGTATTTACAAGAAAGTGAGTGGGAGCACTACATCATTTCTGATAAGTATATGTAAATGACATATTGTTGATCAGAAATAATGTAGAATTATTCTGCAAAGCATAATGGAGTATTTGAAAGGAGTTTTTCGAACAAGGACATCGGTGAAGCTGCTTACATATTGAGCATCAAGATCTATAGAGATAGATCAAAACGCTTGATAAGTTTTTTCAACATATACATACCTTGACAAGATTTTGAAGTAGTTCAAAATGGAACAGTCAAGGAAAGAGTTTTTTACCAAATATATGGTGCATTTTTTTGAATCACACCCCTCTCTATTTTACCAAATGTATAGAGCAAAACATCAATAACTATAATAACAATTCAGTATTATTACTTTTCTCTTGAAATATATTTTTGTAATTTATTAATTTGTTATAATATTTCTTTACGAACTTGATCAAAGATACAGACATCTGATTTTGTAAAGTTAAATACACAATAGTATGTTTTTACAAAGAGCATGCTTTTTTCACTGGAAAGAACGTGAAAGAAAAATAAAGAAGTGGGCGGGGGAGAAGAGGAGACGGGGAGGCAGGGGCAGCAGGCCCAGCCTAGCGTGTCGTCGAGTTCCGGCCGAGTCGGGGCGCGAAACGGGTCCGATACCGACAGGGTGAGGCAAGAAGGGGTCGCTCGCCCAGGGTTCCTCTTTCCCTTCTTTATACGGATCGCGATTGCGCTTCCGGTCATCAAGGCCATGGCAGTTGAGGAGCCAGGAAAGTGGATGATGAAGTCGTGCACTGCTGCCAAGTATACGGAGGCGGGGGATCAACCATGCTTCAGTGAGGATGGCAGCCGCGAGATCCAGCTACATGGAAGGTGAGCAGCTGCCAGAGGGACGGATCGATCTTTCGATGTCCACAGGACAAGAGCAGGCAGGATCTTACGATCCGTTCGGGTCAAGGAGAGGGGAGGCATGTTAGAGTTAAGGGAAACGTTTGGGAACAGCGCACCGGCCGAGCGTTCGGCCGGTCACGCGTCCATGCACGCGCCACACGGTCAAAGGGCACGCACGCATACATCCCTCTTATCCTTCTCCTTCCTTTTTTTCTCTTCTTTACCACTCATCTCCCTCGTTCCTTCTCTGCTTCCTTCTCAGGCCCTGCAGCCATGGTTTACCATCACTGCCTGCAGGCCTCCCAAGGTGCCACGACCACGGGAATCAGCCGATCCGGTGGCCCTCGGCCAGATCTGCTTGGATCCGCCCCACAGGAGCTCTGCCTCACCGGACCCGGCCACGCCGGAGTTGCAACCGACCGCGCCGGAGCTGCAATTGTTGAAGCTTTTTCCATAGCCGCTTGTAGCTCTCATCAACGCTCGTTGCAGCTTTCGCCGTCGCCCCGTAACTCTCACCAATACTCGTTTTTCGAAAGCTTCATGGTGGAAGCTTTTTTCCATATCGATTGAAGCTTTTTTCCACACCGGATGAAGCTTTTCTTCCATGGCTGAAGCTTTTTCCGATTCAGATCGAAACATTTTTTCGCACTGGTTGAATCTTTTCTTGATGCCGCTTGAAGCTTTTTTCCACACCGGATGAAGCTTTTCTGCCATGGCTGAAGCCTTTTCCCATTCAGATCGAAACATTTTTTCACACCGGTTGAATCTTTTTTTGATGCCGCTTGAACCTTTTCTTGATGCCGCTTGAAGCTTTTTTCCATGCTTGAAGCTTTTCTGCCATGGCTGAAGCTTTTTCCCATTCCGATGGAAACATTTTTTCACACCGGTTGAATCTTTTCTTGATGCCGCTTGAAGCTTTTTTTTTCATGTTTGAAGCTTTTTCTTCTATGCCGGTTGTAGCTTTTTTCATGCTTGAAGCTTTCTCTGAATCCTTCGGTCGCCAGGGGTTGGGTGCTCGTCGGTCGCAGCACCGGGACTGGACGGTTCCAGCATCCCTGGACGCAGCCGAGTCGCACCGCTTCGGTAGCTTGAGGACCATACCATGGCCTGCCCTAGGAGCCATGGCGGGTCTGCGATGGCGGCGAGCCTGCGTGTGCGGCGGTGCTCTCATCTCAGGCGAGGGGAATACGGCAAGGTCGCCGGCGCTCGTCGCAACTTTTCTCTCCCCGACAGCCGGCTGTTGCTTCGTTTTTTCCGTTTGATGATGCGGGAGAAGAAAGCGGATAGGAGGAAGAAGGAGGGGATGATGCGGGGGGAGGAGCGCTGAATCGTGCGGCCCGAGGCGCACGCATCATGGGGCTGCGGTGCGACCGGCCCAAATTTAGGCCGGTGCGCCGTCGCCTAGCAGTGGCCTAGAGTTAAACATGACGCTATTAGTCCATACATGTACGTGTTAATTACAAGTGCGTGTATGCATGTCCGACTAGGACTAGTTTTACAAGCCGACTTGGTTTGGTTAAGCTAGCCCCTATCCACAACGAAAGCAATACAAAGCAAGAGCAAGGCTCGTGCGATCTATCGATCAGTTTGTTTCGTTCGCAAGTGTTTCGCCAACGACGCCGAAGTACGCCGATCCCATCGATCAAGCTAGCCAGCCCAGGTCAAGTACACGTACGCAGGTCTACGGCAAGATACGTGCATGTGCTATTAATTGAGAAGAAATCAATTAAGCAGCCTGCTGGTGTGCTTCGGTGTTAGCCTTGCACGTACGTGTAGCTCCTGGTATTTGGATCTAGCGTTCTAAATCCAACAAGGCAGAGATTGACAAGATGTTGGTTGAGGGGAAGCTATCAGCCGTCATCCCCAAGAAGAGTGCCGATGGATCTATTGCCCGTGATGCCACAGCAGAAGCAGCGTCGACTAAGATTCTGTCAGGTGGCAACAAGGCCATGTTTCGGGTGCCGGCGGAGGATGTCAAGCTGATTTTGTCCCTGAAGAGGGGCGACCTCCCCAGCATTGACTACCTGGACGACCTGGCCGAGCTGTACACTCCGGAGGAGATTGCCGAGAGGAGGCTGCGCCACTAGAGCGATCTGGAGCTGTTCAAGAGAATTGACGACGACTTTGAGGAGTACCAGAAAAAGGTCCGCGAGTCGGTTCAGAATCATGGCTACTTTGAGGTCGACTACGAAGATCAATGCATGGACCAAGGCGCAGTGGGCCAAGATCAAAGAAGATGTCAAGATCACTGTTTGTGCCCCTGATGCTGATCAAGCCACGCAGGGTTACATCGAGTATGTCGACTCCGATGACGATGATGCGTCTGATTCTGAGTATGATGATGATTCCGAGTCAGAAGACAATGACTGATTTCCTCAGCGATGGAGAGAAAGCTGGGCATGCCTGTATGCCGTAGTACATATTGGGGTTATCAATCTATGTTATAGACCCATCCATGCTCTATCTTTATTATGTCTGCATCTATTCAATCTACGTTATTGGTACTTGCCCGGTTCAACATCAAAGTACAAATATGTGCTTCTATCGCAATGTAGTCATCGATGCTGATCAGGTTATCAAGAGCATTCTTTTTTGCTACTGCAAATATGTTCTGCTATTCGGAGTTTCAGACCACTGTTTGTCACAGGTTTTTTAGACCAGTTCTAGATTTTATTGACCCCTCGCCTAAACTTGGAATTGAGTGATTCTTTTTGCTTTGAAAACCTTAAGTGAATAATCATCTTGAGAAAAATATCATGGAAAAACATTCAGAGGAATAGTTTTTTTTTGAATGTTGGCAGGAGAACTGCCAAATTCATTGATCAGAAGAAGGTGTTACAAGAATCCTCACAGGAGGAAAGCACCGAAAAAACAGTGCAAAAAGAAAAGAAATAAAATGGACCCGTCGGCAGCACCACAAACCCAAGCTCTACCATCAATCGTGAAGACCATCGGATCCATCGTCGGGATTCTCCCAGGTGACGCCCCCAAGGAGGAAAACGATGTTGAGAACACCGCCGTCACCCGATCTGGCACTGCCCGATCTTAGGTTTTCAGACGGAGATCTCACGCCGTTGGATAGGAAGGGCAAGCGGCTCCATAATGATACCTCTAAGGAGGAGACGAGATCCGTGGATGCCGCTACCGTCGGCAACGACAAGGTCGATGCATGATTTTCATCCGGAGCCAAGCCTTCCACCAACAATCCCAGGATCCGAGGCCACCAGCGCCACGGAGCATCACAGCCCCATGCGAACACTACCAACAATGAGTACGTCGAAGCCGCACGCAGAACTCGGCGAGCACACGCCAACCTGGCCGGTTCGCACAGCCGCTCGCAGACCTTGGGCGAGCCAAGCCGGATCTGGCCATCCTCTACCTCTGTGCGCAGAACTGGGCGATCCTCCGCACCGCAGCGCACAAGAAAGGTCGAGGGAAAGCCGGACATAGCCGGTCGGCACCGCAGCGCGCAAAAATGGGCGTGATCCAAGCCAAATTGCGCCGTCTGCACCACTGCGCGCAAGGCCAAGAGTACTCGTGCTGGATCTGGTCTGCGCAAGCCTCGTGAAGCCCCAAGCAAACTGGACGGCGCCACCGCTCAAGGGAGCCGTCGTGTACGCGCTTGAAGGAGAAACACCACTAGCAACCCCGACTCCACCGCTACTGCCTCCACACGCGAAAAACGCAGCCGACCCAGGTGTGAAACGCATCCATCTGATTAGAAGGCCCGTGGCGCCAAACCATCCCACCGTAAGCGAGCTAACGACCAGATCTGGCTGGCCAACCCCGTTCCTATGGCGCCAGAGGCCTCCTCGCGCCAACGGCGCGCACGCCGGCACCCCCTCCTCGCCCTTCAGCCACAAACCGGCAGAGGCCAGATCTGCCCCGATCGACCGCAGCGACCCTGCGCCTGTCGGACCCGCGACCTCCTCTCGCCGGCGGCGCGCGCGCTCCGCCACTCACCGTCATGGCGCGCCGGGCAGCGCCAGCCCGCGCCCAGTCACATGCCGCAGCGCCCCTCGCCTTTGCTAAGTGCAGCAGCCCCGCGCAGCCCGCCTTGGCCGGCGGCGACGGGGAGAGGAAGGCTGGAGGTGCGGCGGCGCCCGGCGGCTAGGGTTAGAGTTCGGGTCCTCGTCCCACTCTTCGGGGACTCCAAGTGATACTGCGGTAACCAGAGGAAAAGTTGAAAGAGAAAGGAAGTTTCAATGTACCCTATTTTGGAGATTATATTTTTTTGTCAAGAGGTACTGCATATCATCTATTGCTGCTAGTTGTGTCAGTGTTCTAAACCCGCATCGCTAGTCTGATCTATCCCTGGATCAACGCAGTTCCGGCGTTCAACATTTGTTGAACTTGTCTCTCTTGAATTGATTATTGATAACCTTGCTAATATACTTAAGCCTTCCCAAATTCTACAGATTACTACACCGTGCAGTTTAATATCACCTGGTAGTCATTCTACCCAATCTTTGGAGGTAATTGACACCATTGGTTGGTTTTATGTTGGTCGAAAAGAGTTTGTGGAACAACTTGTAACATGGACGGATGATACATTTCCATGGATAGAAAAAAGAGTCAGGGAGTGTAAAACAGACAATCCTTTATAAAAGGGTGCATGGATGATTGGAAAAGTAGTAAAATATGATGTTGATATTTACATATTTGCATTAGGTTTTGTCGTGGTAGCTTTGTGATTTGCAGTCATAAACTGTTGTTAGGGCAAAATAAGTGTTGGGGTGCAATTACTCGTGCAGATTAGTGTTTTCATCTGGTTGAGACTTAAGGACAGATCCATGCATGACAGTAAGTTGCAAAATTGAAAAGCTGCAAATTAAAGGAGAAAGATTCTAATCATCAGACTGATTTCTGCGTCTACATCAGCCGCTTGCTTTATCGTCCAATTGACACTCGCACGTTCCGTGATGGATGGTGCTGCATGCTATCACGTGGGTGGTCCCTAATATTATGTACTACACATTTTACTTTTTGCTTCAACACCTTTTACACATTTTACTTTTTGCTTTTTGCTATCACATGGGAGTCCCAGCCGTAGATCGCCGGATCCCCCCTCCCTTGCCGGCGCCTCAGAGAGACTTCGCCGCCTGAGCATCCGCCACCGTCGAAGAGCTAGATCCGCCGCCGCCACGATGGGGAAGATCCTCGCTGCCGCCATGGAAGTGGATCCTTGTTGTCGGCGGCGACGGGGAGAGGGGGGTGGTCGGAGAAGGGTGGTGGACGGCGGCTGTTGGGGACGCCCGAGTCGCCTGGGCGGAGGCGACACGAACGCGGACCTGGGCGGATCCGTGCGCTCATCGTTCGGGCAAATCTGCTTTGGTAGTTGACTGAGAAGCAGGTAGAGGACAGCATGCTAGAGTTCTTGAAGCGCCTCAAATACAATGAAGATATACTACTTCCTTACAACTTCCAGTGAGTCACACTTTCTTGTACTACAAATTCTCTGTTTTTGCCTACTAGCTAGCTACATGTTTTTGCTTACATATGCCCGCTTAATTAAAGTTGACGCCGGAACAGTTCAAATACTGGACTCGCTACTCAAAGCAAATAGTGACTATAACATCTTGTTTGGGATAGTCAACGTGTAATTTCAATCATTATTAACTATATATCTCGGTCTATTTAGTTCGTCATTTCATGATATGAACTATTTAATAACCCCCTTATTCATTTTCTTTGTCGGCGGGCAGGGCTTGGGCAAGGTTCATCAGCGTCACGGAAGGCGAATGAAAACGATAGCTGAAATGGTTTCGACCCAAGGTAAGTAATTAAGTAGTACTAGCTAGCTAGCTAGCTACCATCTCTTTAATTGTCATGCTTGATTAATTATTATTTGATCAAATTAAATTCCATTCTCGTAATAAAGGCCCTGAAGCAGGTGCAGGGGACTGATCTGTGTGTATTCTGCGTTTGCGAGAACATTCGCATGATGGCGTCCGAAAGGAGCAGATCTCAAAGACAGGAATGGGTATGCTTGTCAGAACACTATTCACAATTTTTACACCATTATCGATATATAGTCACACAACTAATACACATGCATATTGATCTCCTTCTTAACAGTTCAAAGAGGTGCGGGACAAGCTCCTAGAAACGGAGCGCGTAGAAGCACTTCAAGAGGAAATAGCGGGATTTTTGCTCGACCAGGTCATAAATCCGAAGGGAGAATACTATTACCCGCTACCGCCCCCATCGACCAGGTCATGAACCACTTCCAGTTGTCATCGTGCTCCGAAGGTACCAATTAGGCTAATGCCACTGGCTCCGAAGGCAACATGTATATGTAGGAGAAATTGTATATAGCTATACATGTGTGTATGTGTGAATTAATATGGTGGTTTGTGAGACATTGATGATATATATATATGATTGGTTCTACTAGAAATTATCTATATATATACATAACGTGTACAATGTGTAGTACCGTAAAATACCAGCAAACGAAAAAGAATTAAAATGGAAAACACAAAATTAAATGAAAAAGAAATCATAAAACCAAAAAACCCCCAAACATTTTAGTACCGGTTGGTGTTACCAACCGGTACTAAAGGGCTCCCGGCCCCCGGAGCTGACTCGTGCCACGTGGTTGCCCTTTAGCACCGGTTCGTGCTGAACTGGTACTAAAGGGGGGGGGGCCTTTAGTGACCATACTTTAGTGCCGGTTATGGAACCGGCACTAAAGGGCCTTACGAACCTGTGCTATTGCCCGGTTCTGCACTAGTGAAATGTCTTTAAATATGCAGTGAATATGTTTCGATTTGGGCGCCGAGATCCCCGCCACCACCTTCCCTGGCACCCGCGCGGGCTTTGCCGGTGGCTGTATCTTTTAGCGGCGAAGGAGGGAAGGGGGATGAGGGAAGGCGGTGCGACAAAAGATCTGATCGCCCCCGAGGCGCCCGGGAGGCGATACGAGTGCCGCATGGGAGGGCGTCATGGGCTATCTCAGTTTGACCAATGAGCAATAAAGAGTCCCCCCCCCAAAAAAAACAAAAGAAGATAATAAATGGAAGATATCTTCTATATCTAAATAGAAGCCCTCCACTAGATGATTTCTCTTGACATGCAGCCTATCCACATCAGCAACAACATGCAACCAACCACCTCAGCAAATTTGCCACCTCAGCCAAAGAAAAAAAAACACCACAAAACAAATTATGTGATTTAATTTTTTTTAGTACGCATCGGTTCCTCTTCGTATTCTAAAACCGATCAGATAGTCTATCTACTCTTTAAAGAGACACACCATCTTCTCCTCAACTCCCCACCGCATATACTCCTTCATTTCGTCTGCACGTCCGATCTTCTCTCCGGTTGGAAATCTGCCTCCATGGAAGATGAGCGGCAGCTAGGAGCTTGTGCTCCAACCCCTTTCCTAGGTCTGGCAGCCATGGCTTCTAGCTTCTGTGGCGGCCCGACTTTTGGCTGCGGAAGCGACAGCCGAGCGCCACCGCGTCCATGTTGAGCGGACTATAGAGGTTGCAGTTGCAGCGGTGCCACCGTACTACTGGTTTGAACAAAGCGCCCAGATCCTACTCTTAGCCGCTGAAGCTGTCCGTCTGGTCGAGGACTGATCTGTACCTCCTGCCTTCCGCGGCTCGGCTCCTTCCGCCTGCAGCTGCTCGATCGATCTGAGAGGGAGAGACGAGAAGGACAAGACATCTTTCAGCTATGTGAGAGAGAAGGTAGGGGAGCATGACCGAGTGTGGCGGCGGCTCTGTCGACGGGAGAGACATGAGAGCATGACTAGAGACGACATCACACATCAAGAACCGGAGGCAATGAGGTACAGACGTCTTCTCCCATATTAATCAGAAGTCCCCTAGAAAAAGATTGATTTGGAATTAGAAAAACAGGACCACATCCTAGTTGTGGCATTCATTTACTCTCTTCCTTTTTTATTTGATAGAAAGGGAATCGTATGATATACATGACTTACGCAAGTTACTTGCACAATCTGATTTCTGCATGCTTTGGCATGTAATTAATTAGGAAAATCTCGGATTTTCTTTTATGTAAGTTTGTCTCTGCAGATGGCAGTAGATTCACATGTATCATACAACTTGGAATCTTTCAGTTAGGTGGAACCAATTTTCACGTCGGCGCAAAAAAAGGAGGCAATTTTCAGGATTGTGGGAAAGTTCAGATTGCTGGAATCCATTCTGGTATGATATGGTTCCTAACTAATTTTTTGTGTGGGATGCTACTGGAATAAATCTTAATATCTGATCATTTCGTACAACAACACGTCAGAGTTATGACAAAGCATCATACGTTCATAAATAAGCTGCCTCAAAGTTTCAGGTGAGAACTATATATATATGAACAAGATTACTTTTACGAAGAAAGTAAGTCATGGCCTGACTACAATTTAATACTTAATTGTTGTATATCATTCCTTACGCTTGACCTGTGGTCTCTTCTTATTACTCCACTGTTGAGACAGACATGTTTGTTGCTTTGCAGTACATGTGCACACGTACCCATTTAAATCTTTCATATCCATTGATATATTTGTCACTAATGTCATCCACCTGTTATTTTCTTCATATTCATGGTCAATTTCACAATATATGCTGATGAACTACCAAAATTTACCTTCATCCACGGTGTTGTAAAACAAGAAAAAGAAGTTTTTATACAGCCATATGAATAATCAACCGCCCCCTCTGTCGTGATTCTAACTCTGACAGTGATGTAGGGGGGTGAGTATGGAGAGGCGAGATCCTAGCTATTGGGAAGTTGTTACACGCGAAGTTTACGAGTTCAGGCCCTTCTCGGAGGAAGTAATAGCCCTACGTCTCGGAGCCCGGAGGCGGTCGACTGGATTATGCGTGTATAGATTACAGGGGTGCGAACCCTCCTTACTGAGGAGGGGGGTGGCTTATATAGAGTTCGCCGGCTCCCTCCTGCCCCCAGTAATGCAGGGTTTAAGGTACATTTAAGGTGGGGTGTTACTGGTAACGCCCCTAATAAAGAGCTATAATGACCATAAAGACTACTTAACAGCTGACCGTTTGCCTGCGGAGTGACTATAGATCTCCCGGCGGTCGAGTGGTTGGCTTCATGGTCGAGTGATAGCTTCTTGGTCGAGTGTCTTGAACCTGTCGAGTGGGATGCCTTCAAGTCGATTGAAAGGTGATTTCTCCCAGGGGTGTCCTAGAGTAGGACTCTTCGGTCAGGTCCGTGTCCCTACCCTAGGTACATGTCTTCATCATTAGCCCCCGAATGGATCGAGGTTAGAGTGGGGAAAGAGTTGGAGATCTTTCCGACTGGTTCTTCGGGCTATGTGAGCGCCTCGTTTTGGGACAATCGTCACGGATGACGTTGCCAACCTTTTTCAGTCGCCTTGATACATTCCAGGCCTTCCGTCGAGTGAATTTCTTTGTTTGTGCCATACCGAGTGCCGGCGCGATCGGGGTCTTCTGTTTTTTAGCAAGTTGTTCTGCGGCCCGTGGATGTCGCGGGATTTGGATTTTGGGAAGCGCGCGGGACGGGAGCAGCCGTAGTAATCGGAAGCGATAAAGCGGAAGTTCCTCGATCTTCGCGTCGCCTTTTTCGCCACGTACTGTGCGCGCGTCTGTTGTGGGATTTGACTGGATGGCCTGGGCCTACCGGTCAGCCACTCGGGAGCGGCCCCTTATAAGTTGCCGGCTCGGGGTTTCCAAGCCATGCGCTCTCTTCTCCTTCCTTCTTCCTCTCTCCCTTTGCCAGTCTCTCTGCTACCTCCGCTCTCACCCTAGCGCCGCGAGCCCGTGCGAGATCTCTCCGGCGACGATGGTGAAGGGCAAGACCATCGCTTTGGAGTGCGCGAAGAAGGCGGCGGCGGGGAAAGGGAAGAGATCTGCTCGGGGCGGATCCTCCTCCAGGACCGCTCTGCCCAAAGGTTGGATCCAGGGCGACTGGATGCCCTCGGTGCTCCGGCAAGAGGATCTTGACGACATGGTCGAGGGGGGAGCCATTCCCCACGAAGCTGCGCGTATTCCAGAGGGAGAGATCGAACCTCAACCCCATGACGGTGAGTGCGTGCTCCTAGCCACCCACATCGACCGAGGGTTTTCTTTGCCGCCCCATCCTTTCTTCCGGAGTTTCTTGAATTTCTTCGGAGCGCAGCTCCATCACTTTACCCCCAACTCCATAGTCTATCTTGCCGCGTTCATTTCCATGTGCGAGGCCTTCCTGGGTTGCTGTCCGCATTGGGGGCTTTTCAAGCATATTTTCACTTGCCGCTCTCAGTCGGTCAAAAATGCCAAGTCGAGTGATGAAAAGACGCAAGTGATCCAGCTGTGCGGGGGCCTGGCGATCCAGACGAGGGGGAATAGCTGTTTTCCCTCTATCACCTTCCCGGAGTCGGTCCGCGGCTGGCAGTTGACCTGGTTCTACTGCCAGGACCAGGCGACCCCCGGACAGTCGACTGGTCTTCCTCCTTTTTCCCTCGACCGAGCCGAGAAGCCTGTCTCTCTGAAAGTCACGCCGGAGGAAAGGGCCCAGGTCAAGGTGTTGGCGGGTCAAGTGGTTGAGCTTGTCCGTGAGGGGGTGACTGGGATGGACCTGTTAGAGGTCTTTCTCCAGAGGTGCATTCAACCGCTCCAGGCGCGAGACCACCCGATGTGGCTGTATTCTGGCCTTGACGACACCACTCGGATCCACCCGGAGGAGGTCACCGATGAGATGCTGGAGGGGTGGCTGTCAAGTATCACGGGGAACAAAGACAACCCCCGAGGAGCCAGAAGGGTAATTCCACTCGACAACTCATATGAAGTGGACCAGGTATGTCTTTGTGTCGGATATTTGGCCTTCTGTATTGGTCTTCTTTGGATAAGTCGATTGACTTTCGTCCTGTCTGTTGTCTTCCAGGCGACCACTGAGATGTACTCGACGCCCAACGGGGCACAAGGGTCGACTGAGGAAGGTGAGGGGAGCGGAGGCGAGAGCGGGGACGACCAGGGCGAGTGGGAGTCCGACGGTGAGGGAGATGAAGGCGACGACATCTTCTCCAGCAAAGAGGAGGAGGAGGCTGAGCTCTCCCGCCCGGAGGGGCGGTCCAAGCTCACCCACGATCCAGCGCGGGAACGTGACAAGGCGACTGCTCCTGTTGGGCAGTCGTCGAAACGCCCTCGGACTTCTTCTCCTCCGCCGACCGGGAAGGCTCCTAAGCACCCACGAGTGACGCCATCCAAGCCGCCCAAGGCCTTGCCCAAGATGAAGATAGCTGTTCCCACCATTTCTGTGTAACAACAACACTTGCTTTCCTTTGTCGACTGTGGACGGATCCTTGGTCGATTCACTGAGCCAATTGACCAACTTTCGAGATTTGCAGTGGTGCAACTTCTGAGGTCTCCGCCAGGAATGACGACCACGAGATGGAGGACGCTGTCACCTCCAACCCTGGTATGGTCACTGACGTTCCTGCTTTGGAGTCGACTGAAACTTTATTGCGATTGAATGTTTTCCTTGCAGCTCCTCCTCATGTTATTGACCTCCCGGACGACGACGACGACGGACCACTGAGGGTGAAGAGGAAGAAGAAGGTGTTGGCTGGCAAGACTCCGCAATCCACTCCGGCGCCTGAGGCCACAGTTCGGGACGATGGCGAACCCATTCGGGCTTCCGTGACTTTCGCTGTTCCTCTGACGAGTGTGCGGCCTTCAGCGTCGACTGCGGATCCGCCTTCGCTTTTTGCTGCGTACCCCGTCCCTGAGGACCAAGCGGCTGCTGCGAAGGAGGCTGTACGCCAGGCTGGAGTCATGATGGAACAGGTGAGAGTGGCTCAGGAGGCTTGCTAGGCGGCATATGACGCGAGCTTGGCTCTTCAAAGTAATATCCAGGTCAGTCGACTTCAACACTTGGTCTGTTTCGATATGTCCTTTGAAGATTCTCTTTTCCGAAGGTCTTTAAGTTTGTACACCCACTGGGTGTGTTTGCCAATTCTTGGACGAGTGGGGGCACGCTAAGTGCACCCACTGCGTGTAGTCCCCGAGACTACGGTGGACTGCTGGCGGTCGACTGTAGTCTTTAAATTGAGTCGTTGTAGTTGAATTTCTTCGCTCTGTCTGATCGGGTCATGTCGAATGGAACGGAATCCTGTCGACTGCGGGTAGTCGACGTCTTTCTCTCTTTTTTTTACTATGGGGGCACGCTGAGTGCACCCACTGGGTGTAGTCCCCGAGGCTACTGTCGAATGTTTTGCTTCGGCTGTAGTCTTAGAAACTCTGTTATTGTCTCTTAACTGCTCGGAAGCAGCTTGTCTTGGACTCGACTTCAGGGATCGGTCGAGTGGGATAGGAACCGGTGGGGGCACGCTGAGTGCACCCACTGGGTGTAGTCCCCGAGACTATGGTGGACTGCTGGCAGTCGACCATAGTCTTAGTATTTACTGCCTTTGTTGCTTTTTCCTTTTTACCGAAATTGTAACTCCTCCTCTTTGACTTCAGAAATCTTGTGATCTTGGAACCCGCTTGGCTGACTTGGAGAAGCAGCAAATTCAAATGAACCTTGATCTGGAGCTGGCCAGGACAGACCTGCAGACGGTCAGAGACGGCGCCGCAGGTAAGACGCCTTTGTCGACTGGTTAGTTTTTAGGCTTGAGTATCTTTTCGCTTTCTCCGACTCAATCATCATTTTTTGTAGAAAAACTGAAAGAAGCTCTGGCGAAGAAGGATCAGGACTTGGCTGCTGCCCGTAAGGAGGCTGATGACAAGACCTCTCTGGCCGCACAGAAGCTAGCTTCGGTCGACCACTTAGAACAAGAGAATACCAAGCTCAAGACCGCTCTGAATGAAGCCAACAGGGAGTGTTCACGTTGGAAGAAGGAGAATCTCACCCTGAGCGAGAAGCTGGAAGGCCTCACTCGCAGGAGAAACGACCTGGAAAGCTACTTGGGGAGCCTCGCCAAGAAGTTGTACCTTAAGCTTGAAGGTGCGCATTCAGTTCCGACTGGTTTTTGAGTCGACTCATTCTGTGAAAATTGTCTTATCCTTGAATCTTGTATGCAGAGCTTTGCCAGAATTTTGAAGAGGAGACCAGTTGAGTGGAGCGGAGCTTGGACCCTGTTAACTCTCTTGTGAAGGACGAGGCCGCAATGAACGTGCTCCGTCTGGAGTCTCGTGTTGACGGCGTCGTGGATTACTTGGCTCGACTGAAGGTTGCCATGACGCGGATCGACCCAATACTTTGGCCGGAATCTACGCTCCAGAATGATCTCGAGTCTCTGATGACTCGACTCAATGGAATCTCTGACCGAGTGCAGGAGTGGAAGAAGTCTTCAGCTCGGTGTGGCGCTGACGTGGCTCTGTCCCTGGTCCGCGTCCATTGTAAGGAGGTGCGGGAGGAGAAGCTGGTCGCCATCCAAGTCGCCAACATGAGGAAGCACAACTTCCAGGACTTCATGGAGACATTTATTGCTGCTGCTACCCGCATCGCAGATGGGATCGACTTGGATGAGTTCGTGGCCCCTGCCAGTCCTCCTCCTCCTGAGGAATGAAAAAACTTGCCTCGGAATGCCGAGTGTATTTTGTAAACCGTTAAACTCTGCCTTAAATTTGCCTCGGAATGCCGAGTGGAAGTGTAACAGTTAAACTCTGCCGAGCCGGGGGCTCAAGTGCTTTGACCTGAGGTTTCTAGGACCTTTTAGGCTTTATCCGTAATTGATTTGTCGTTGAATCTCTTTGTGGACGACCCGTCGAGTGGGATTTGATCTTCACTCGAAATAACTTTGTGTCTGTGGTGCAGCTCCGAAGGAGAAGGTGGCAGTCGACCTGCCTCTCGTCGTCCTTGGGACATGAGAAGTGTTTCATACTTAGGCGAGCGCTGGGCTGCAGCTAAGCCTCCGAGCGGGAGGTTTGCTCTCGCTCGGTAGGATTTTAAACTTAGGCGAGTGCTGACTGCAACTAAGTCTCTTCGTAGGAGAACTTAGGCGAGTGCTGGACTGCAGCTAAGCCTCCGAGTGGGGGGTTTGCTCTCCACTCGGTAGGATTTTTCAAACTTAGGGGAGTGCTGACCGCAGCTAAGTCTCTTCGTAGGAGAGCTTAGGCGAGTGCTGGACTGCAGCTAAGCCCCCGAGTGGGAGGTTTGCTCTCCACTTGGTAGGATTTTTTCAAACTTAGGCGAGCGCCGGACTGCAGCTAAGTCTCTAAATGAGAGAACATAGGGGAGTGCTGGACTGCAGCTAAGCCCCCGAGTGGGAGGATCGCTCTCCACTCGGTAGGATTTTTTCAAACTTAGGCGAGCGCCGGACTGCAGCTAAGTCTCTAAATGAGAGAACTTAGGCGAGTGCTGGACTGCAGCTAAGCCCCCGAGTGGGAGGATCGCTCTCCACTCGGTAGGATTTTTTGAAACTTAGGCGAGTGCCGGACTGCAGCTAAGTCTCTAAATGAGAGAACTTAGGCGAGTGCTGGACTGCAGCTAAGCCCCCGAGTGGGAGGATCGCTCTTCACTCGGTAGGATTTTTTGAAACTTAGGCGAGTGCCGGACTGCAGCTAAGTCTCTAAATGAGAGAACTTAGGCGAGTGCTGGACTGCAGCTAAGCCCCTGAGTGGGAGGATCGCTCTCCACTCGGTGGGATTTTTCAAACTTAGGCGAGACGGATTCGCAGCTAAGTCACCCACTGGGGGATTTCGTATGTAAACAAAAGTGACAACAATTAATGGAACACTCTTGCCTTTGATAAAAACGAACTGCGGGAATTTTTCTTATTACATCTCGTCCAAGGTTGAGCTCAAGTGTAAAAGGGGCGGAGTAGTTCCGCATTCCAAGCTCGAGGCTCGTCGATCTGGCGATCAACATTGAAGAGGTGATAAGCTCCATTGTGGAGGACTCTGGTGATAATGAAGGGACCTTCCCAAGTGGGAGCAAGCTTGTGTGGTTTCTGTTGATCCACTCGGAGGACCAAATCTCCTTCTTGGAAGGCTCGACTCTTCACATTCCGGGCGTGGAATCGACGCAAGTCTTGCTGATAAATGGTCGATCTGATCATGGCCATCTCCCTCTCTTCTTCGAGAAGGTCGACTGCGTCTTGCCGGGCCTGTTCTGCTTCATCTTTGGTGTAAAGCTCGACTCGGGGCGCGTTGTGAAGAAGATCACTTGGCAGAACGGCTTCGGCTCCATAAACAAGAAAGAATGGGGTTCTTCCAGTCGACCGGTTAGGGGTGGTCCTTAATCCCCACAAAACTGACGGAAGCTCGTCGACCCAGGCACCTGCTGCGTGCTTGAGATCACGCATTAGCCGAGGCTTTAGTCCTTTGAGGATCAGACCATTCGCTCTTTCAGCTTGTCCATTCGACTGGGGATGGGCGACTGACGCATAGTCGACACGAGTGCCTTGAGAGGCGCAAAAGGCTCTGAACTGGTCTGAATCGAAGTTTGACCCATTGTCTGTGATGATGCTGTGAGGGACTCCATATCTGAATGTTAGTCCTCTGACGAAATTAATAGCAGTGCCAGCATCAAGGTTCTTGATGGGTTTAGCTTCAATCCACTTGGTAAACTTGTCGACTGCCACAAGCACATGGGTGAAACCGCTCCTGCCTGTTCTCAGAGGACCGACCATGTCCAGTCCCCAGACAGCGAAGGGCCAGATGAGTGGAATGGTCTTCAGGGCTGATGCGGGTTTGTGGGACATGTTGGAGTAGAACTGACACCCCTCACACTTGTCAACTATCCCCTTTGCCATCTCATTTCCTCTTGGCCAGTAAAATCCCGCTCGGTATGCTTTGGCCACAATGGTCCGGGAGGACGCATGGTGACCGCAGGTCCCCGAATGGATCTCATCAAGGATCATCTGACCTTCTTCCGGAGTTATGCACTTCTGACCGATTCCAGTCGCGCTTTCTCTGTACAACTGCCCCTTTATGACTGTGAAGGCCTTGGATCGGCGGACGATCTGTCGAGCCTCTTCCTCGTCCTCTGGGAGCTCTTTCCTTAGGATATACGCGATGTATGGTATCGTCCAGTCGAGAGTGATGGCCAAGACTTCCATGATCAGGTCGACCACAGCAGGAACTTCGACTTCAGTCGGATCTGTGGCACTTTTCGGTTGTGGGGCTTCTTCTGTGAAAGGATCTTCCTGGACTGACGGCGAGCGGATGTGCTCCAAAAACACATTGCTGGGAATGGCTTCTCACTTGGAGCCTATCTTTGCCAGGTCATCAGCTGCTTGGTTTTTCAGTCGGGGGATGTGATGAAGCTCTAACCCCTCGAATTTCCTTTCTAGCTTTCTCACTGCATTGCAATAACCAGTCATAGCTGGACTTCTGACGTCCCACTCCTTCATCACCTGATTAACCACCAAATCTGAGTCGCCATAGACCATGAGGCGACGGACGCCGAGTGAAATGGCCATGCGCAACCCATACAAAAGTGCTTCATACTCTGCTTCATTGTTGAAGGAATCGAAGTGAATCTGGAGAACATATCTGAGCTTATCTCCTCGGGGGGAGACTAGAACTACCCCAGCACCGAAACCATTCAGCATCTTAGATCCGTCGAAAAACATGGTCCAGTGCTCCGAGTGAACTTGAGTCGGAAGTTGCTGTTCAATCCACTCGGCGATGAAATCTGCGATTGCTTGGGACTTGATAGCCTTCTTTGCTTCAAACTTGATATCTAAGGGAAGGAGTTCAATCGCCCACTTGGCCACTCGACCAGTTGCATCTCTGTTATGCAGAATCTCTGACAGTGGGGCGTCGCTGACGACTGTAACGGAATGGTCAGAGAAGTAGTGTGCAACCTTCTTCGTGGTCATGTAAATCCCATATACAAGCTTCTGGTAGTGAGGGTATCTTTGTTTTGAAGGGGTCAAAACTTCAGACAGATAATAGACTGGGCGCTGAACTCTGAAGGCCTTTCCTTCCTCTTCCCGCTCGACCGTGAGTACTGTACTGACAACTTGTCCCGTGGCCGCAATGTACAGCAGCAGAGGCTCTTTGCTGATTGGGGCAGCAAGCACCGGCTGGGTGGAGAGCAGAGCTTTAAGTTCTGCAAACGCTGCGTCAGCTTCTGGAGTCCACTCGAACTTGTCAGACTTCTTCATCAGTCGGTAGAGAGGCAACGCCTTTTCACCGAGGCGAGAAATGAATCGACTCAAAGCGGCCAAGCAGCCTGTAAGCTTTTGGACATCGTGCACGCGTACAGGACGCTTCATCCGGAGTATGGTGCCAATTTTCTCAGGATTGGTGTCGATCCCTCGTTCGGAAACGAGAAAACCGAGTAACTTTCCGACTGGAACTCCGAATGTGCATTTTGATGGATTGAGCTTGATATCATACCTCCTAAGGTTGGCAAAAGTTTCGGCAAGGTCAGCTCGCAGGTCGGAACCTTTGCGTGACTTGACCACAATATCATCCATGTATGCCTCCACATTCCGACTGATTTGAGTGAGTAAACACTTCTGAATCATTCTCATGAACGTGGCTCCGGCGTTCTTGAGGCCGAACGGCATAGTGACATAACAGAAGCATCCGAATGGGGTGATGAAAGCTGTTTTGATTTCGTCGGGTCCATACAGACGGATCTGATGGTACCCGGAATAAGCATCTAGAAAAGACAATCTCTCGCACCCCGCAGTCGAGTCGACTATTTGGTCGATGCGAGGGAGACGAAAATGATCTTTCGGGCAGGCCCGATTGATATGTTTGAAATCAATGCACATGCGAAGTGACTTGTCCTTCTTGGGGACCATGACGACATTGGCGAGCCACTTAGAGTGGTAAATTTCTCGGATGAACCCTGCTGCTAAGAGCCGAGCCACCTCCTCGCCAATGGCTTGCTTCTTCTGGACGGCGGACCGTCGAAGATGTTCCTTCACAGGCTTGAATTTTGGGTCGACCCGTAGACGGTGCTCAGCCAGCCCCCTGGGAACTCCAGGCATGTCGGAGGGTTTCCACGCGAAGATGTCCCAGTTCTCACAGAGGAGCTGGATGAGCGCTTCTTCCTATTTGGAGTCAAGCGTCGTTGAGATGTGAGTCGGGGCAGCGTCGGGGTCGGTCGGGTGAATGTCGACTGTTTTTGTTTCACCGGACGACTGAAAAGCTGATTCTGAGGCAGGCTTCTTGGCTCGTAGCAACTCGCTTGGGTGGGCAGTCTTTTGGTACTCTTGCAGCTCGACCACTGCCATCTGAGCATCTGCAATCCTTGAGCCCTTCTGAAAGCACTCTTCTGCCTTCTTCCGATTGCCTTGATAGTAATCACACCTTTGGGGCCAGGCATCTTCAGTTTGAGGTACACGTAACATGGCCGGGCCATGAAGCGTGCGTAAGCTGGCCTGCCCAAAATGGCGTGATAAGCACTTTGGAAGTCCACGACCTCGAATGTCAACTTTTCCTTCCGGTAATTCTTTGAATCACCGAAAACTACATCAAGAGCGATCTGGCCGAGTGATTGGGCTTTCTTCCCAGGAATGACTCCATGGAAACTCATGTTACTGGTGCTGAGTCTGGACATCGGAATGCCCATTCCTTTCAATGTTTCGGCATACAATATGTTCAGGCCACTGCATCCATCCATCAGGACTTTAGTCAGTCGGGTGCCTTCAACAATTGGATCGACCACCAAAGCTTGTCTCCCAGGGGTGGCAATGTGCGTCGGGTGATCAGACTGGTCGAATGTGATGGCAGTCTGGGACCACTTCAGGTAACTGGGTGTTGCCGGGGCAACCATGTTCACCTCTCGGTTAATGACTTTCAGTCGACTTTTGCTTTCGACATCGGCAAAAATCATCAGGGTGGAATTGACTTGGGGGTATCCATCGTCACTGTCTTCCTTGTCCTCGACTCTGTCCGACTCTTTTTCCTTATCCTTGGACTGTTTTCCTTGGAACTGCTGGATCAGGAGCCGGCACTGTCGAGTGGTATGCTTTGGGTAAATAAAATTACCCTCTTCATCCTTCTTGGTGTGGATGTGACATGGCAGATCCAAAACATCATTTCCGTCTTGATCCTTGACTTTTTTGGGCTTCCAGGTGCCCTTGCGTTTTCCCTTGAAGTTTCCCTGGGTTACGGCCAGGGCCTCTCCAGGGGCGGCTGGCTCGGCCTTCCGCTTCTGCTTCCGACCGGAATTGCCTCCAGTTTCCTAGGCGATTGTTTTCTGCTTGCCACTCCGGAGTCGATCTTCGTCTTCTCCGTTAGCATACTTGGTGGCAATCTCCATCATCCGATTCAGAGACATCTCTCCAGTTCGACCGAACTTCAGATTCAACTCTCTGTATTTAACACCTTCCTTGAAGACACAAACCGCTTGATGGTCCGGCACGTTCTCAACCGAGTGATGCAGCGTGATCCACCTCTGGATGTATTCCCTCAGAGTTTCATTCGGCTTCTGCACGCAAGACTGCAGCTCGGTTAGGCCTGCAGGTCGCTTGCATGTTCCTTCAAAGGTTGTGATAAACACTCGGGAGAGGTCCTCCCAAGTGTAAATGCTGCCGGGTGCCAACTGATTTAGCCATGCTCTGGCCGAGCCCTCTAACATGAGAGGCAAATGCTTCATGGCCACCTCGTCATTGCCACCGCCAATCTGTACAGCCACTCGGTAATCTTCGAGCCAGGTCTCAGGCTTAGATTCACCGGTGAACTTGCCGATTCCAGTCACCAACCTGAAATTGGGAGGTATCACTGCGGCTCTGATGGCTCGACTGAAACACTCTGGCCCTGAAGCACGTACTCTGCTGCTGGCAGGCGCATCTTTGTTGTGGCCTTCTCGATGAGCTCTGTTCCTGTCAACCAAACCTTGAACAAGGATGGATCTCGCATCAAAGCCTGGGTCTCTGGGGTCGACTGGAATCCTCTGCCCAACACTATGAGGGCGTCTGTCATCTTGCCGTCGAGGCGCATATGACCCACTCCTCGGGGGAGGGGTTGGCACTCGACGTCGATCATCACGGTCGAATCGGTGATCATACTGCTCATTCCTTCTGTACTGATCATGCTGGCCACCACGTCCCTCACGCCTCGGGGGCGATCTCGGGCTGTGAGCTGACTCGACTGTATCTGTTGCGACAGACCGACTGTGGATCCTATTCCGCGACTGAGAGACAGTGGAATTCTGGTCTCCCGCCGCCCGGAGCAATGCTCTGATCTGTAACAAGCCCCTGCCAGCCTCCGACTGGGAGGGCTGAATCGATTCTACTATACGGGCCGCGGCGGCCAGATTCTGAACTGGGCTTCGATATACCTGCGTCGGCGGGAAGAGCTGGCGTCGACTAGAATCGGGAGCCTGCTGACGCGCTTGCTCGTCGAGTGCTCGCTGGAGATTCTCCAGTCGAGTGCGCTCGGCCAAGTTGGCCAAACGCGCGTCCTCCAAGGCCCGGGCCTCGGGGGTCTCCCCGACGATGGGAGTGCGGAGCGCGTCCATGTTCCGGCGGCGAAGCTCCTCTCGCTGCAATGACGTGAGAGGTTCGGGGAGATACTCGTCGTGGGGATGCGACGGATCGCCCCCACCCGCGCCTCCATCAGTGCGAGGGAAACAAGGGGGACTATGTGTTCCATCGACCGCCAGAACCTCAGCCGCTGGATCTCTGCTGTCGCACTCGGATGCGGTCTCCACGGGGCCAGTCGACAGGTCAAACAGGCCGTAGAGGGATTCGACGGGCTCGATGGCCGCGACTTGCGGGGCTGCCGATTGGCGGGCCACGGCGTGCCTCACCCACCGCTGAAGTCTTGACCGACCGGAGCGCTTGCGCTGGTGGGAGACAGGGCGGGGAGACGATACGGGGGCCGACCCATATTGGGTCGACGGTTGCCACAGGAGGACGCCACGAACGCATGCGCGGAAATGCGTCGCGCTGCGGACGGGGAGCGCGTCGATGTCAAGTGGTGCCTCCTGAAGCCAGGCGGAGTCGTCGATGATGAAGGTGAGCGCGTCGAGACGGATCTCGCGGTCCTCCACCAAAACTCCGCAAGAAAACATGATCAAAGGGATGGGGAAAGATCACAACTTCTCCAACTAAGCGCTAAGATTCCGGCCCCAAGGTGGGCGCCAACTGTCGTGATTCTAACTCTGACAGTGATGTAGGGGGGTGAGTATGGAGAGGCGAGATCCTAGCTATTGGGAAGTTGTTACACGCGAGGTTTACGAGTTAAGGCCCTTCTCGGAGGAAGTAATAGCCCTACGTCTCGGAGCTCGGAGGCGGTCGACTGGATTATGTGTGTATAGATTACAGGGGTGCGAACCCTCCTTACTGAGGAGGGGGGTGGCTTATATAGAGTTCGCCGGCTCCCTCCTGCCCCCAGTAATGCAGGGTTTAAGGTACATTTAAGGTGGGGCGTTACCATAATAAAGAGCTATAATGACCATAAAGACTACTTAACAGCTGACCGTTTGCCTGCGGAGTGACTATAGATCTCCCGGCGGTCGAGTGGTTGGCTTCATGGTCGAGTGATAGCTTCTTGGTCGAGTGTCTTGAACCTGTCGAGTGGGATGCCTTCAAGTCGATTGAAAGGTGATTTCTCCCAGGGGTGTCCTAGAGTAGGACTCTTCGGTCAGGTCCGTGTCCCTACCCTAGGTACTTGTCTTCATCACCCTCCTCAACTCATGTTCTTTTTGTTTTATGTCCGAAGAAAGTGCAACTGATTATGTAGTCGTAAGATGCATGTTTCATGTCTTTCAAGTATTGTTACACTAGCTTACGCCGGGCATATAGAGTGTGCATCGAGATTTGAGCAAATCTCGTATTGGAAGATCAAATTGTTGCTTCATATTATGCTTATACACACAAATGCATACAATTAATAATGATACTTATGTGTATCTCTTTTTTTATAGAAAAAGAGGGTGATACTTGCCAAGATTGATGTGCAAAACAGGTTAAAACTTAAAACAGAGATGGATGTCTCATTAAATTTTTTTGGTGTACAATTGTGTCCACTTACCCTATCAGCCCATGTACTAACTGAAAGTGCGTTATATCGACTAGAGGGGGGGGGTGAATAGGCGATTTTTATGAAAGTCTTCAAAACATGGAAGTTTTGAAGACAAACGATAGAAATAAACCTATTACCATGCAGCGGAACTTAGACTACACTAGATAAACCATAGTCATGTATTCAATGAAGTGAAAGGACAATGACTAACAGTAGCTAGGTAGTAAGGACCAGGCAGGAAGATATTAAGAAGCCAAACGGATCACACAATCACTCAGTGAAGACAAAAAATAGAGCAAACATACAATGACTTCACACAGAGTAACAGTAAGTAAAGAGATGGAAAGGATGAAACCAGTGACTCGTTGAAGACAAAGATTTGTTGGACCAGTTCCAGTTGCTGTGACAACTGTACATCTGGTTAGGGCGGCTAGGTATTTAAACCGAAGGACACACAGTCCTGAACACGCAGCTCAGGACACCCAGTCCTCACCGTATTCCCCTTGAGCTAAGGTCACACAGACCTCGCCCAATCACTGTTGTAAGTCTTCAAGGTAGACTCCCAAACCTTTACAGACTTTGTTCACCGGCAATCCACAATGTCTCTTGGATCCTCAGAATGCGACGCCTAACCGGCTGGAGGATGCACAGTCCTCAAGTGTAATAAGTCTTCAGATCACTCAGACAAGAAGACTTAAGTAATGCCTAATTCTCTTTGGCTCTGGGTGGTTAGGGCTTTATCCTCGCAAGGAATTCTCTCTCAAAGGCTTCGAGGTGGATTGCTCTCAAAGGACAAAAGCCGTACTCTGAATCTGAGCAGCCAACCGTTTATGGTTGTAGGGGGTGGGCTATTTATAGCCACTAGGCAACCCGACCTGATTTTTCCGAAATGACCCTGGGTCACTAAGGAACTGACACGTGTTCCAACGGTCAGATTTTAAACTCACACGGCAACTTTACTTGGGCTACAAGCAAAGCTGACTTGTCCGACTCTGGACAAGATTTGCTCTCATAGTCTTCACTCGAAGACATAGGTTTTTGTTTAAGCATCACTTCAGTCATTCTGACTGGTTCTCTTGGACCCCACTTAACAGTACGGTGGTTCCTATGACTCAACACAGAAGAAAAAGAACTACGAAAGATCTAAGTCTTCGAGCACCATAGGATTCATGCGGTGTCTTCTCTTGTCATAGTCTTCAATGTGAATATCTTCATATACCACCTTTGACATCAATGTCTTCATACATTTTTAGGGGTCATCTCTTGTAGGAAAACCGAATCAATGAGGGACTTCTACCTGTGTTATCCTGCAATTCTCACAAACACATTAGTCCCTCAACTAGGTTTGTCGTCAATACTCCAAAACCAACTAGGGGTGGCACTAGATGCACTTACAATCTCCCCCTTTTTGGTGATTGATGACAAACTAGTTGAAGTTTTCAACGGGGAATATAATCTGTGAAATTGTAAAGGATAAGGAATTGTCTTCATAAGTTGCAAGGGCTCCCCCTGAAGATGTGCATATAAGTAATTTGCTTCTGGAATGCAAATGCACATGGCAGGTTATACTTGTGGAGATCCACTTCAACTTATGATGACAATCCACTATGCATGAGAAAGTATGTGAAGATAATGACATGCATAATGGAAAATGGACGTCTGCAGAATGATCTAAGTGCGGAATTTATCGTCGCACATGCGGAATTTATCATCTCAACACAAGGTGGCAAATAAGTAGCAGACGACCATCGAGTTTAAGTGTTACAACTCAAAGAACCAAATGTAGCAAAACGAGATTTGTAAGCACAAAGCAAAATATAAAGCACCCGCCCATATGGACCCGCTTGAAGACTATCAAACTCATATGCTTCTCCCCCTTTTGTCAGTAAGGACCAAAAAGGTTTGAAGACATAGAGCATCTACTCGTTCCCATGAGGAGTAGGTGAAGCAGCATGGTCGTTGGTGGTGTTTGGCGGTGCAGAAGAGCTTGGAGCAGAGTCGAAGCTTGCTGAAGGAGGTGTCGGTGAAGTAGCATCGTCTTCATCCTCGATCACTCTGGCATTCACAGTTGCAGCAGAGGAAGAGAACTCAGAGTCTTCAAGTGATGGGGTTCGTCGCAGCACAGCTCTGCGAGGAGGTGTGGAGTCAAACTTGAAGCGCTCAGTGAAGCCATCCTCTTGCAGATCATCTTCAGAACACAGCAGCGTCAGCCCTTTCCATGTGCGTCGAGATGTTTCATGAGCAACAAAGGCATTCTTGGTGGCAAGATTGCGACTTCAATTAACATCCACCAAGAGGCTTTGCATTTGACGCTTTAGCCAGTCATGATGCCTATCCTGTTTCTGATGAAGGGCCACCAGAAGCTCTCGGTCATTGAGAACATGAGTGCGCTTCTTGGGTCATTGAGGAATGGTGCTATCAGTGGCTTCAATAAGAGCAGGATGCGGTGCACAGGTAGTGCCAGCCAAAGGATACACACGTGTTACTGCTTCAACGCCTTCAACGTTCTGAGAGAAACTTTGATGCTCTGCATTCTGAAGACTTAGAGGTTCCTTGGTAGGCTCAGGATATATAGCTTCAATAGACATATCCACATCAGGCAAAAAGATCCGATGATTGCGGGCAGATGGCTGATATGAGATAGCAGAGTGGAGTTCGATCAGCCGCATCACCCAAGGGGCGTAGAACTTCAAACCAAACAGATCAGAGCCAGATGCAGCAAGTTGGCGAATGAATAAATCCTGTGTATTGAAGCATTTTCCAGGAAGAATATAGAAAATCAAAGTCTTCATTGCACCTTCCAGCTTGGCATGGGGAGAATGTCCTCTGATTGGCCATAGAGTTCGCCTTATGATATGATAAATGGTCCTGGGCAAATAATCAAGGTCTTCAACAAAGAACTCCGTGGGATAAGCAGCATCTTGGGGCAATGGCTTCATCATACTGAGCATCTGACTCATATTGGGTTCAGTCTTTTGAAATATGCTCTCAACAGCTTCACTGTGAAGCTGACAGCCATGCTCATAGAGATCGCCAGGAGTGGGCAAGACAGTGAGCTCAATGATGTCAAAGGCTTTGGCTTCGTGATGAACATTTCCATTCATCCAATCCAGGACCCAAGTCTTTGGATCTCTGTTATACCCTCGAATGTGAAGTGTGGCAAAGAATTGGAGCAGCAGCTCTTCATTCCAATGCTCTTGGTCAGTAACGAACGGCAGCAGTCCAACTTCCTTGAAGCAATCCAAAGCTTCTTCCAGACAGGGCATACCAGCTATAGCTTCAATGTCAAGGCTCTTGTGTGGGAAGATGCGGCCTTGGTTGTACAGAATGCATGAGTAATAGCTTCGCTGAGGATAGCTCCAGAACCGATCAGATGATATCCTTTCCCTTGAGTAGGGGTTCCTGGAGCTATTGAAGAATGTGTTGTCTGCCCTGAAGCCATTGATATTGAAGGAGCCAGGTGCTGATGCAGGACCTGGGAACCTTGGAAATCTTGGGATTGGCTTCTGGACCTGAGGCCTGTGCTCAACATGATAGTCGAATTGAGGACCGGCAGCAGACTCAGGAACAGAAGTGTCAAGATGAGTGGCTTCACTGTCTTCTGATGCTTTTGATGGGGAGGGCTCCACATTAGCTTCATTGGTGGTTGTGGCAGCCTCAAGATTTTCATCCTCCACTTGACGAGCTGGAGGGTCGGTCACAAGCATGTTCTACTCGAGAACTGCTTCTTGATAGGACAGGGGGTTAGCAGCTTGTGGAACTTCTTCTTCCGCGGCTGATGCAGCCGGATTGTCTTCAGCAGAGACTTGAGGCCTTAGACCTTTGCGAAGACGGCGCAATGCAGGCGACGCATGTGGAGTTGGTGTTGGCTAGGCCTCAGAGTCTTCTTCCTCTTGTGGGCGATCAGCCCATGAAGCATCCTGTGCAATTGGCGTCAGTGGACAACCAATGCTTATGCGTTCGCTGTGCGTTAGCACAGGCGATGATACCTGTTGGTGCTCTAGCTGAGGAAGGACTGCATCATCTTCAACATGGTCATGGTGACCAATGTCTTCAGCTTCATGAGCCTCTGAGAAAGCAGGCTCATGGACAGTCAGTTGACGGTCTTGTGGATCAGCATCGGGGTGAACCATGGAAATGGGTTCAACAATCAAGGGCTTTGTGGGAGCAGCCCGTTCCTGCTTGGTCTTTCTTTTCTTCTTGGCGGGGGCAGTAGCAGAGGCTTCAGGATGTTTTCTCTTCCTTGCTTCCGCCTCAGTACTCCTGGTCTTCTTCAGTTCTGAAGCGGTTGACCTGGCCTTTTGCTTCGGGCCAGTCATGCTAGTTGGGAAGACAATGGATCTGCTTCCTGCCTTGGTGCTTCAGGTTCATCCATAGCGGGCTTCTTCTTCTTCTTGGCAGCCATCCTGGGGTCGATGCCAGGACGCCCAAGGGCCTTGCGCTTCTCAGCCTCATTGTAGGCTTGCACACATCTGTCAGCCAGAGCCTTCATGCGCTCACGCGAACCTTGAGCTTCTGCACGTTTCTTCAGAAAGGCTTCCTTGAGCTCGTTCATCATGATCTTGAACTTCTTCACTTGTTGCACATTGAGCTTGGCCATATGCTTCTTGAACTGAGATTTCTCATAGTCAATCTTCTGCTTCAGTTCAACAACGCGCTGGGCGATGGCTAACTCTGAAGCAATGGCGCCTTGGAAGGCGACACTGAGGCCAATGGGTAGCTGCAGATCATCAAAGCTGATGTTTGGCGTGTCAAACCACTCGTCAATGAAGTTGTGGATGATGGTTACATCAAAGAGAGGCAGATCATTGAAGATTTCGGCTTCTTCTTTGCTCTTGATGAGTTGCTCAAGAGCGTCATCTGCAAGATCTTCATCACTTGACAGATCAATGTCATCATTGCGCAGAATAGCAACAGCTGTTAGCTCTTGGCCGGTGTGTGTCAGAGGCATCTTGGCCTTTTGGGGCTTGGAGATGCGTGATAAATCTTCGGACTGCACACTGTCTTCAGGAGGTGCAGTTGCCAGTGGCTTCGCCCTTAAGATTTTTGGTGAAGGGGCAGGCTTTGAAGCTTTGGGCTTGTTCAACTTCTTTGGCGTTGGCGCTGCAGGCGCTTCATCTGATTCAGCGTCAGCTGCAGGCTCATTCACGGCTGTCCCTTGAACCAAGATATGGGTGATGAGTCCTGCAAAGTTGTAGAAAGGACCGACGACATTGGGTTCCGCATCGCGTGTGCCGTCAGCCCTTGGAGCAGAAGGACCAGGGTTGATGTCTAATCCAAAAGACTTCTTGTTCCGCTTCGCTGAGTTCGTGGCAAACTGGAAGTTGCGCTTGAACAGATTGTCGTCACGGCACCATAGTAGTGACGATGGGTGTGCATCTGCAGGCAGTGGCCCACGGACCATGCAGGGATAGAAGCCTTGAGCAATGGCTTCATCTCTAGTCCTGGGTTGAAGATTTTTGTAGAGGATGTCTCCCCATGGTCGCTTGGCATTCTTTTCAGCATATTCCTTTGTCACAAATCTGTACTTGAACCACTGTTCTGCCCAATAGCGTCGAATCCATTGGATTCGTGTTTTGCGCTGATTGTAATCCTCTTTAGGGTCTGTCTTGTAAAGCTCTGAGAGGTCATCTGGCAGATCTCTGGATGTTTCTCCACGACGCTTTCTGCCACCCTTCCTTGCTGATTTCTCTGAAGCCATAAACTTTAACTTGAAAGGCTTCAACACGTTCAAAGGCTTCAAAGGTTTTCGCTTGCTGGACCAACAGGAACTGGCTTCAGGAGAGTTTATGTGATGCTGTAAGAATTCTGCAAATGAATGCAGACTATGAGAACCAAAGGATTCTCCCACGGACATGTACCTGTGACAGCATTAAGGTGCGAGGGAAGGGGAAGAGGTCATATGCATTCTCAGAAGATTTTGAAGGTAAATCAGTTTAGAAGACATTGACCTCATCATGCGAAGACATTCACTCATAGATAAGCAGTTGGTTCCAGATTTGTACGAATCCACAAATCAGTACAAGTGAGGAATCTAACTACTTTGTGAAGCATAAGTGAATATACTAGGCATGTTATGAGATGCAGTATGAGAGAGATCTAACTTGTGTGAATAGAAACTTCTCATGGTAGAAAGTGACAAAGCCATAAGATCAAAAGGGACCGTAAAAAGAAGTTTTATTTACCACACTGGGAACTGCTAGACGGAGTGGAAGAGGAGGCCGAGCAGTTCGATCTTCCGTGCCCTAACTTGGCGACGGAGGACACCTACGGCGACGGCGGAGAGGACGATGTCCGCGGTCGGCGTGAAGACGGCGTCGTCGAGGTTGCGGCAGTGAAGCGCTTCGTCGTCGGCGTCGTCGAGGGCTAGCGGTGGCGCTAGGGTTCGTGCGAGAGTGGAAGAAGAGATAATGACCGCTGTGAAGGGTGTATTTATAGGTACAGGGGCGGTACTACGTTATTACACAGGTGCCCCTAGCGATTCACATCTGAGGAACACGTGGCCATCATGCAGTATATTGGGGTTTGTTTCACGTCTCACACACGCCTGGATTGTCGGGTGGTCGTTCCTACTTCTCCGGGTTTCATGTGTAGGAATGAGCATTGAAAACGGACTTAATGTTTGTCTCTGTATCTTCTGCTGACAAGGACGCAGAGAAGACATTCGATAGTTTCAATAGAATGCATATGATTTGGAGAGATAGAGTTTGAGATAGAGAGCACAGAGAGGTTAGGGTCCGATCACATTCACTTAGCTCAAAAGATTCAACAAGAAGACATAGCTATAAGTGAATGCTGTAGAGGACAGAACACTAGTATATATATATATATAATCAACATAGTGAAGATAATCATGAAAACATGTTGAGATTGAAACCAAACCGAATGTGAAGACATAGAAAGGGAACACCATGAGTGAAACACTTCAAATAGAACATTTGGTGGTGGCGTTACCCACCGTATAGGAAGTATTAGACCCAGACACGGCGCACAATTATCGTGGCGCTCCGAAGTCAAATTTCACATTAATGTATTCACACTTAGAATGTATGTCTTCATTGATTGAAGATATACTTTACTTCGTGTGTTGCACATCTAAGTCATCAATATGCATAAGTGTTAGGATGTGTGCCTGATCACAGGACATTTGAGAATTCGCTTCACAGCTAAGTGATGCGACTCCTTTGATGCCGCTTGAAATCGAGCACACATGCAAACACTAAGCATAATATCTGGCCTAGATGCACATAGATAAAGCAAAGAACCAATCATGGAGCGGTATACCTTTTGATCGAACTCTTTACCATTGTCGTCAGGACCCAGATGATGCTTGGCTGGCATTGGCATCGTGAACCCTTTGCAGTCTTGCATACCGAACTTCTTAAGGCAATCTTTGAGATACTTCTCTTGAGATATGAAGATGCCGTTGCGTTGCTGTCGTATTTGAAGACCGAGGGAAAACTTCAGCTCTCCCATCATGGACATCTGATATTGCTCTTGCATCATATATCCAAACTCTTCACTGTACTTCTGATTGGTGCAGCCGAAGATAATGTCATCCACATATATTTGGCACACAAACAGTTCACCATCATATGTCTTCGTGAAGAGAGTGGGGTCGAGGGAACCAGGTATGAAGCCTTTGCTCTTCAGGAAGTATTTGAGTGTGTCATACCAGGCCCGAGGGGCTTGTTTGAGGCCATACAGTGCCTTGTTGAGCTTGTATACCATATCAGGATGTTTTGGATCTTCAAAGCCAGGTGGTTGTGCAACATACACTTCTTCTTCAATCTTTCCATTGAGAAAGGCGCTCTTCACATCCATTTGATAAAGAAGTATGTCGTGATGATTTGCATAGGCCAGCAATATGCGTATAGCTTCAAGTCTAGCCATAGGAGCAAATGTTTCATCGAAGTCAATGCCTTCCACTTGAGTATATCCTTGAGCAACTAGACGAGCTTTGTTTCTGACAACTTGACCATGCTCATCTTGCTTGTTGCGGTATATCCATTTTGTGCCTATTATGTTGTGCTTCCGAGGATCAGGACGCTTAACCAGTTCCCATACATTATTCAGCTCAAACTGTTGAACCTCTTCTTGCATAGCTTGAATCCTTTCAGGTTCCATGAAGGCTTCTTCCACTTTGTTGGGTTCTGTTATTGAGACGAATGCGAAGTGCCCACAGAAATTTGCCAGCTAGGTTGCCCTTGATCGAGTGAGCGGACCAGGTGCATTGATGCTGTCAATTATTCTCTCAGTCTGCACTTCATTGGCAACACGAGGATGTACAGGGCGAAGACTTTGCTCTTGCTGATCATTGTCGTTGTTGGAGGGATTGTCTTCAGGTTGAGCATTGTCTTCAGGTTGATCTGGTGCGGAGATGATGAGTTCCTCTTCAGGATGAGCTTCAGAAGGTATGATTTCTCCTGTTCCCATTAGCTTGATTGATTCATTGGATGGAACTTCATCTAGCACATTTGGCAAGTGCTCTCTTTGTGAACCGTTAGTCTCATCGAACCGCACATCCATGGTTTCAACCACTTTATAATGAAAGAGGTTGAAGACTCTGTAGGAGTGCGAATCCTTTCCATATCCAAGCATAAAACCCTCATGTGCTTTTGGGGCAAACTTTGAAGTGTGATGTGGGTCCTTGATCCAGCACCTTGCGCCAAATACTCTGAAGTAACTGACATTTGGCTTCTTGCCAGTGAGGAGCTCATACGATGTCTTGTTCAGAAGCTTGTGAAGATAAACACGATTGATTGTATGGCATGCAGTATCAATGGCTTCAGGCCAGAATTTTCTTGGAGTCTTGTATTCATCTAGCATTGTACTGGCCATCTCAATGAGTGTTATGTTCTTGCGTTCGACGACGCCATTCTGATGTGGCGTGTACAGGGCTGAGAATTCATGTGTGATTCCCAAGGTATCAAGATATGTATCAAGGCCAGTGTTGTTGAATTCAGTGCCATTGTCACTTCTGATGTGCTTTATCTTGGCGCCATAGTTGTTCATTGCTCGATTGGCGAAGCATCTGAAGACATCCTGCACTTCAATCTTGTAAAGGATTATATGCACCCAAGTGTATCTACACTAGTAGAAAACGGGCCATTAGCACCGGTTCGTAAGGCCCTTTAGTGCCGGTTTCGGAACCGGCACTAACATTTCGGCACTAAAGCCCCCCCCCCCTTTAGTACCGGTTCAGCACGAACCGGTGCTAAAGGGCAACCACGTGGCACGAGCCAGCTCCGGGGGCCGGGAGCCCTTTAGTACCGGTTGGTAACACCAACCGGTACTAAAATGTTTGGGGGATTTTTGGTTTTATGATTTCATTTTCATTTAATTTTGTGTTTTCCATTTTAATTCTTTTTCGTTTGCTGGCATTTTATGGTACTACACATTGTACACGTTATGCATATATATATATATATAAATAGAATTTCTAGTAGAACCAATCATATATATATATCATCAATGTCTCACAAACCACCATATTAATTTACACATACACACGTGTATAGCTCTATACAATTTCTCCTACATATGCATGTTGCCTTCGGAGCCAGTGGCATTAGCCTAATTAGTGCCTTCGGAGCACGATGACAATTGGAAGTGGTTCATGACATGTTCGATGGGGGCGGTAGCGGGTAATAGTATTCTCCCTTCGGATTTATGACCTGGTCGAGCAAAAATCCCGCTATTTCCTCTTGAAGTGCTTCTACGCGCTCCGTTTCTAGGAGCTTGTCCCGCACCTCTTTGAACTGTTAAGAACGAGATCAATATGCATGTGTATTAGTTGTGTGACTAGATATCGATAATGGTGTAAAAATTGTGAATAGTGTTCTGACAAGCGTACCCATTCCTGTCTTTGAGATCTGCTCCTTTCGGACGCCATCATGCGAATGTTCTCGCAAATGCAGTATGCACACAGATTAGTCCCCTGCGCCTGCTTCAGGGCCTTTATTACGAGAATGGAATTTAATTTAATCAGATAATAATTAATCAAGCATGATAATTAAAGAGATGGCAGCTAGCTAGCTAGCTAGTACTACTTAATTACTTACCTTGGATCGAAACCATTTCAGCTGTGGTTTCCATTCGCCTTCCGTGACGCTGATGAACCTTGCCCAAGCCCTGCCCGCCGACAAAGAAAATGAATAAAGGGGTTATTAAATAGTTCATATCATGAAATGACGAACTAAATAGGCCGAGATATATAGTTAATAATGATTGAAATTACCTGTTGACTATCCCGTACAAGATGTTGTAGTCACTATTTGCTTTGAGTAGCGAGTCCAGTATTTCAACTGTTCCGGCGTCAACTTTAATGATACACAAGATCCAGTGAAATCTGCATGCACACACGTTTGCATGTCTTAATTAAGCGGGCATATGTAAGCAAAAACATGTAGCTAGCTAGTAGGCAAAAACAGAGAATTTGTAGTACAAGAAAGTGTGACTCACTCGAAGTTGTAAGGAAGTAGTATATCTTCATTGTATTTGAGGCCCTTCAAGAACTCTAGCATGCTGTCCCCTACGTGCTTTTCATAATACTTGCTCATTTTCCATGTGTATTGATTAACGGTGTTTGGGTCAATGAACCCAATGCCATAGCGTCCACCTTTTCTCATTTCATACATCTTCATCCTGCATAATACCACAGAAAAGAATATAGTGAGGATAATTACAGGTAATGATTGATCAAAAGGATCACTACAGCTAGCTTGAGACTTAAATTAATTACAGAAAGAGATCACTTACAGACAATAGCAACTGACGATAGATTTGTCGAGTGCGTCTTGATTGTATAACTGAAACAGTACAGACTACTCAACGGCCAAAGCTTTCTCATGGTAGTAATGATCCTTCTTGACATACACCATGAGGGACTCTCGATCGGATCTCTTGGTAATGTCCATGTACCATTGATGCAATTCATACATTCTCGTTGGGAGCTTCTTGACATCTTCTGGCTTGACCAAAGGTTGGCCCGGGACATATTTCCGTTTTATTTCCTCCTCTGTAATCACAGGCATGTCCTCGATCTCGAGGAGTTGTCCAACAGTGATCTTGAGTTCTTCAGCCTGCATTATATGCTCCTGGGTTATTACCACATCGCCCACCTCGGGAACGTAAACTGTTTGGCCACAATAATATTGGGCGCGCGTACTGTCACGTGTTGTCGGCACAACAAGCGGGGGGGTCGATTGCGCCGCCTGTTCTCCCAGCTGGGCAATGGTTTTCCCGCATTTTTCGACAGCTGCTTGTTGTTTGCTCGAGCTCGAGCTCGCCTCCTTCTGTAGACGTCGTCGATGTAACTTCCTGATGTGGCGCTCATAGTCTGTGCCAACAGGCTTAGGAGCTGGTGGTTGAGCCATACGAATGAAGTGGTCAACTACTTCCACAGGCACTTTCTCCCTTGGCGGCGGTGGCGGTTTCGGTCCAAAATGGGCGTCGACTTCTGCCCGCACTATGGCATTGGTTTGCTCCTCGGTTCTGTCGTAAGCCCTCATAGGAAGAGGAGTAGTGAGGTTTGGACCATATTTATATCGCTTGCCTCCGCCTGTACTTCCTGTACTATGACCTCGACTGGTACCGCTACGCACCATAGCTGCGGGGTGTCTCTTCTGCAATTGCTGAGGCGGCGGAGACGGCTGACGGGGCTGAGTTGGACGAGGAGGAGTGGCCTGAAGCTGTGCCGGACTTGGAGGAGGAGTGGCTTGACACTTTGCCAGACTTGGAGGAGGAGGAGAGGCCTCACGCGTTGGTGGACTTGGAGGAGCGGGAGTCTGCTGACTCGGTGGCGGACTTCGACGAGGAGTCGGGTGACGCGGTGTCGGTGGCCTTCGAAAAATGATGCAATCCTTTCTCCATAGGATGATACGATGTTTGGCATCTCCGAGTGTGTGCTCCTCATCACCTCCGGGAATGTCAAGCTCTAGCCCCGAATATTGGTCCACCACCTCATCAACCAAGACACGAGCATAGCCCGCTGGAATCGGGTTGCAATGGAAGGTTGCCTCAGGGGAATTTGAAAAAGCAACGGCGTCCGCCACCTTCATGGATATGTTCTTCATTTTGAAGTGTAGCTCACAGTTAGTGTTCTCCGTGATTTCATCCACGGGGTATCTATCCAGCACTACTGCGTCGCCCAGGGCGGAACCCACGCTGCTTCTCGGCATGGATGGGGCGGTGGTATCCAATGCTGGATCATCTGCTAGCTGCTGCAGCTGCTGAGACCCCCTTTGCTGGCTAAGTGAGTCGATCTGCTCCTGCTGCCGCTGGAATTTAGCTGCCAATTCCGCTTGACTTGCTTCTAGGCCTTGAAGGCGTTCATAGTCGAGCTTCCTTTGCTCCTCCTCCATCTTCCTCTTCTTCTCCTCCGCAATCTTCTTTCTCGCACGGGTTCTGTAGTCGGCGTTCCAGTCCGAAAACCCCTCATACCACAGAATAGCGCCCTTGCCTCGTGTTCTTCCCGGGTGTTCAGGATTTCCCAGGGCACGCGTAAGCTCGTCGTTTTCTCTGTTGGGCTGGAACACCCCCGATCGAGCCTCTTCTATTGCAACAAGTAGCGCATCGTCGGCTCCGTTCAGACATGCCTTCGTCGAAACATTGCCTGTCTTCGGGTCCAACTCCCCCCCCCATGCGCATAGAACCAAGTCCTGCACCTGGGGGGCCAGCTCTTACTAACCGGAGTGACACCTGCATCCTCCATCTCTTTCTCAGACTTATCCCACTTAGGCATTGCCACCGCGTAGCCACCTGGCCCCAGCTTATGGAACTTATCCTTTTTTTCGGCATTGGCCTTGTTTATTCTCGACCGTTCCTTAGCTAATTCTGAATCCTTGAATTTCACGAAATCGTCCCAATGAGCACTTTGATTCTCTAGTATCCCCTCGAATACTGGAGTCTTCCTTCCTCCCTTTACATACTTCTCCCACGTCATTCTCTTGTGGTTCTTGAATGCAACCGCCATCTTCCTAAAAGCAGCGTCCTTGACTTTCCGCACGTCTGCTTCTGTGAAATTATCTGGTAAGGTGAAATGTTCCATGAGAGTATCCCAAAGCAGATTTTTTTGCTTCTCGTCAACAAAAGTAACATCTGGATGTGGATTTGCTGGCTTTCTCCATTCTTGAAGGGAGATTGGGAGTTGGTCGTTCACAATAACTCCGCACTGACAAACGAACTTGTCCGCAATCTTCTTAGGCGCTAATGGTTCGCCATTAGGTCTGATTGCCTCGATATTGTACTTTACGCCCTCCTTCAACTTTTTGTTCGGGCCTCGTTTCGTCCTTTTGCTCGATCCGGATGGCTGAAAGAAGAAAGATCGATTCGTTAATATATCTTCAACTCATTTAAAACATGCGATGATCACCAGATTCCTGCTTATATAAATATATATACCTCGCCGGTGTTTGTTGTTTCAGGATCAACATGTTCTTCGTCGTAGTTCATGACTTCATCTTCTCGGTCGTCGCGATCAAATATCATATCACCCTCTCCGGTGTTGTTTAGAAATTCGGAGCCGTCAAAATCTTCTTCATTCTGATCATCATCTGGCCTGCGTATGATATCGAGCATGGTCTGTTCTCTATCTCTGTCGGTATTGTCCGCCATAGCTTTTATTTAACTATGCCAAAAGAAATATAAAACAATTTAGTATAATCTCGAATACATCGTCTCGAATAATAGATATAATCTCAAATACATCATCTCGAATAATAGATATAATATTGAATACATCACTAGCTAGCTAGCTAGCAAGCTAATAAAGATCGAATAGTACAGAGTAATCTAGGCCACTCGCGGTTCCTGAGGTGCGGGCGGTGGACACCCAAAGAGAAGGAACCATCACTGGATCATAGCTCGGGTGATCTCCCCAAAGAACCTGCCAGGTATTGGAGAACCTGACGTCCATAGCAGCCATGTAGCGATGGACGTGCTCGTCCTCCTCCCTGACACGGCGACGTACCACCTCCGGCGGGGCCGGCTCCCTCCGCACCGAAAGTGGCCCACGTGAATGCCACCAAAGGAGATGAGGGTCGACGACGGGACCCGGGGCCGGGTTCCTCACCAAGCGTCGCGCCCCTGAAGGTAGCACCTCCCAGTGCCAGCCCGGCGGAGCCCAGTCCCGGACATGGGTCCTCTGAAGCAGGACGTCGTCGCGGACGTGTCGACGGCGAGGATGCGGGCCGGGCATCGTCGACAACAAAATACTATATGCCGCAAAAGTAAAGTAACATTTTTTAAATGATGGATTGTGATGATTTCATATATGCAAATTCTAAATTTTATAACTAAAAATATAAGAAACTAAAAAAACATCGATCATCGTCTAACAATTTGAAATTAATCTAATTCATCTAGCTAGCTAAAACTAACATTTCCAAAATTTCTAACATTTCTATAACATTTGACATTATATATATTATAACTAACATTTCTACATACTATTTGACATTAATCTAATCTAATTAATTAATTCATCTAAAACTTTGTATGAAAAACAGAAAAACAGAAAAAACTAAAAGCTAAAAATAAAAAAATTGTGTGTGTGTGCGCGTCTAGTGTGTGTGTAGTGTGTGTGTGTGTGTGTGCATGTAGTGTGTGTGCGCGCGCATGTGTGTGTGTGCATGTAGTGTGTGTGTGTGCGTGCACGGTCGGCGCCGGCGCCGGCGCCGGTGTGCACTACGATCGATTGGAGACGAGGAGAGGGGCCGGGGGAGGGGCTCACAGCGCGCGCGGGCAAGGTCGAGGCGACGGCGACGGCGAGGGCGAGGTCGATCCAAAGGCGACGGCGACGGCGAAGCGAGGGGATCGGCGACCGAGACGGCGACGGGGGTGCCGCGGAGTCGACGGGGACGACGCGACGAGGACGGGGGCGTCGCGGAGTCGACGGGGACGGTGTGACGGGGGCGGCGACGGCGCGGGACGGGGCGGCGGCAGAGAGAAGTGGGAGATGAGAAACTGAAATTTTTCGAAGTGCTTCTTATATAGGGGACACCTTTAGTACCGGTTGGAGCCACCAACCGGTACTAAAGGCCTGTTTTGGCCAGGCCAAGCGGGGGGGGGGGGGGGGGGGAGCACCCCCTTTAGTACCGGTTCCTGGCTCCAACCGGTACTACAGGCCCCCCTTTAGTACCGGTTGGTGCCAGGAACCGGTACTAAAGGGGGGTGCGCTGCCAGGCGAGGGGCGCAGAAGTTTAGTCCCACCTCGCTAGCCGATGGGCGCTCACACCTGCTTGTAAGCCCCGCCGCTGATGCTCTCTCGAGCTCCTCTCTAATGCAGGCCTTCTGAGCCTACCTCTGCTACTCTGCCCTGTGGGGCCTATTGGGCTTGCGGGCCTGCATCCTGGCCCAACAACAGGTTGGGTTTCTAGTCGTATGCAGGCCGCTGTGGCCCGGTAGGTGGGCTTTTTTCATTTAGTTTTTTCTTTTCTGCTTTATTTATTTTGTTTTATTTATTTTTAGTTGTTTTTTGCTGTATTTAGAGTTTCTTTGTGAATATTTTTGATAGTTTTTAGAAACTTTCAGTTAGTGCCGGTAGTTTTTAAATTTGAATAGTTTAAATTTTGAATTATTTGAAATTTGTGTGAATCACTAGTTTGTGAATAACTTAACTTTAAAAATACATTTTCCAGTGATTCTTTTTTATTATGTTTAATATTAGTGTGTTTTATCATTATATTCAATTTGGTAATGCTTGAGTTATTTAAAAATGAAATGCCTTTGTAACGGATGAGTTTTCGTCCGAAACCCTGATACTTCGAAACAGATTTTCCATTTTGTACACGAAGTGTATCCAGTTTTTGCGGTAACCCTCTCTACTTTTTTGCACATGCTATGTGGGTGAAATTATGATACCATGCCAACTTTCATCCTTTCCTGAGTTCATTTGAAATGCTTTTCAATTTCAGGGTCATTTAGCTGAAAAAATCAATAAATGCATGAAAGAATTTGCTTGAACATAAAATTTCTTCGTGTTTCAAATGCCAAAACACATAACTAGCTACCCTAACTATTACAGAGATTCCCTCCTGGGTGTGAAACACAGAAGAAAGTGATGATAGCTAAGCCGATCACATCCCAGATCTTTGGGTGTGAAACTTTTTCTTCGCGTGTGTCCCTTTGCGTCGTAGCCATGGAAAATCTTCATCATTTAACGGGATGCTCGGGTCAATATTCATTATGAATGGAGCAATTTCATCAAACTTTTCATAATCTTCTGACTTGTCTATCTTGTCATCCACTCCCACGATGTTTCTCTTCCCAGAAAGAACTATGTGCCGCTTTGACTCATCGTACGATGCATTCGCTTCCTTATCTTTTCTTTTTCTTGGCTTGGTAGACATGTCCTTCACATAGAAAACCTGTGCCACATCATTGTCTAGGACGAATGGTTCGTCTGCATACGCAAGATTGTTGAGATCCACTGTTGTCATTCCGTACTACGGGTCTTCCGTTACCCCGCCTCGTGTCATATTGACCCATTTGCACCGAAACAAAGGGACCTTCAAACCACGTCGATAGTCAAGTTCCCATATGTCCTGTATATAACCATAATATGTTTCCTTTCCCGTCTTGGTTTCTGCATCAAAGCGGACACCACTGTTTTGGTTGGTGCTCTTCTTATCTTGGGCGATCGTGTAAAATGTATTACCATTTATCTCGCACCCTTTGAAAGTCATTATATTCGAAGATGGTAACTGGGACAGCAAGTACAGGTCATCTTCAATAGAGGTGTCATGCATGGTACGTGCTTGCAGCCAGCTGGCGAAACTCCTGGTTTGTTCAAGCGCATTTTCTCCATCTTGATCTTGTGATCATCGACGACATCGGCAACATGCAACTCCAATTCCATCTTCTCCCCCTCAATTCTTTTCAATTTTTCTTTCAAGTACTCGTTTTCTCTTTCAACTAAATTTAACCTCTCGGCAATAGGGTCGGTTGGAATTTCAGGTTCAGATACCTCCTAGAAAAAATTTCTATGTCAACTTGATGGGCATAATTTGTCATAAACACAAAATGCAACTAGTTTTAAAAGAGAATATACATACCACATCCGAATCATAACAAGGACTAGGGCCGACGGGGACGGATATCAAAACCATGGCACTATATGTATAACAAACAGCGTACGGGTAAGATAATTATACGAGTAACTATATATCCAAATCACAAACATCAATTTTTATATAAAATTTCATGAACAAGAGGCTCACCACAAGGTGGTGCCGGCGACGGGACGGTGCGGGCGATCGGCGGTGGCTACGATGGAGATTTAGAAGGCACTAAGTAAACCACACCTACATATGCAAACTAAGTGTTATTTTTGACCTCAAATTGCATATAAATCAAATACTAGCACATATATATATATATATATATATATATATATATATATATATATATATATATATATATCCTCCCAAATTACTAAACTCACAAATTAATCACTATATAAACCAATGCAAGAGCTAATCTAGCAATGAGAGATGAAAGGACAAAGTTGCTAACCTTTGTGATCATTTGAATGGATGAGGGCCTTCAAATCTTGACAAATTTTGGGCAAAATGTGTGATGAGCTCGAGAGGAAGAGGGGAAGAGCAGAGAGGAGAGGGGAAAGGGGAAGAATAGAGCGAGCTCGGGTGGACGAAGGGTTTATGTAGGACGACCTTTAGTACCGGTTCGTGCCAAGAACCGGTACTAAAGGGGCTGGAGGGGCGCCTGTCTGACAACATCCTGCCACCACTCTCATTACTACCGGTTCGTGGCACGAACCGGTGCTAAAGGTTCGCCACGAACCGGTACTAATGAAAGTGGCCCGGCTAGCCGTTGGAACCGGCACTAATGTATACATTAGTGCCGGCTCAAATACAAACCGGCACTAATGTGCTTCCCGATTGACCCTTTTTCTACTAGTGCTAGAATAATCATCAACAATGACGAAGCCATAGAGACAAGCAGTAGTAGTAAGAGTTGAGTAATGAGTGGGACCGAAAAGATCCATGTGAAGCAGCTCGAAGGGTTGAGTCGTAGTCATGATTGTCTTCGAGGGATGCTTGGCCCTCGTCATCTTTCCTGCTTCACATGATGACATTGTTTTGAATAATCTATCCGTGTGGATGAAAAAAGGAGATGATTTGGTATGCCCTTCTTGGAGAGGACCGAGCCTTCTTGCAATTCAAGCTTTGCTCCATGGTGTGTGATTATATTTAGGACGACAAAGTTGAAGTTTGGGTTGTTATAAAATTTCAGGTTAGACCAATTGTTATTAAAACATACTCCTAATAAGTTATTGTGACAACTATTATGAACAAAAAATTGATCTAGCTAATCAAATTATTGAAGAAATTCTCAAAGTTCCGTGCGTTGCACGTGCACTCTTACTATATATGTGCAACATTTACTTAATTATACGCCGGAAACACCGTTACATCAACCACACAAGATAGCAAGAGCACAGAACGATATCATGACGTGCACAGATATACACTAGAGGCGAGATGGCCACCACAAGCTCGTCAGTCGGCATGATGGCCGGCACGGAGTCGCCCATGACACGGGCACACACCACACTGGAAGAAGAAAGACCACGGCTGCCGCCATGCATGCATCCCAACGTGGCCAAAGTAGACGACAAACACCAGACGCCGAGGATTAAGTGCGTCGCGTGAGACGTGCGGAAAGGGGCTTCTTCATCGCCTTGATGAAGGTGTTGAGCTCCGTCATGTCGACGCCGGCGCAGCCCTCCGTCCCCGGAGGCGCCCACTCGAACTCATGCACAAGGGCAGCCAAGAAGCACTTGATGTTCATCATGGCCAGACCCACGCCCGGGCAGAATCTGTGCCCGGCGCCGAATGGCATCATCCTTATCTCCTTGGTCCCCGGCAAAGGGCCGACGTCCTCTGCCTCACCGCCGGGAAGGAACCGCTCCGGCCGGAACTCGTCCGGATCGATCCACGTCTTGCCGTCCCTTCCCATGTCTCCAACAGTGAACTGTGCAATGAAGTCGCCGCTGGTTTTTCCTCCGACTCCGAGCACCTCCGCTGCGTCGGCATGGACGTGGCGCTGGACGAAGGGCACCTGTGGATGCAAGCGGAGGGTCTCGAGCACGACCGCTTTCAGATACGGCATGCCACGGATGAGGCTCCTGCTGGAGCTGGCGGCCACCGCCCCGCCGGCGCCGTCGACCTCGTCCCGAAGCTTTTTCTGGATCTCCTGGTCGTTTACCAGGTGGGCGAGGGTCCATTCGATGCTTGCCATCACCGTCCCCGTGCCAGCGCCCAGAAACTCCGACAGCAGGTTCACGAACTCGTCGTCCCTAACAGCGCGCCGCCCTGCACCGTCACCCTTGCCTCCGTCGGGGACGCGTAGGTCGATGAGCGAGTCGACGTATGGACGACGGCCGCCACCGTCGCATGTCGGTCGGGACTCCCGCCGTGCGTCGACAAGAGGGAGGTACAACTCGCCCAACCGGCCGTGTATGGCCAAGAGCCGGCGCAGCCGTCTCCACTCCGCGAGCTTGGCCAACATGGTGCCAGGCGAGGCCCGAGCCTCTCCGACGGCAACCTGCTGGAACTCCCGTATCAGGCAGCCCATGACGCGCACATGCCCCTCGTCCACGTCGTCGCCGAAGCACAGGCGCGCGAGTAGCGAGAAGATGGAAGGGTAGAGGTGGTCGCGGACGACGGTGACCACCGGCAGTTCCTTCCCCAAATTGGCGACGAGGCCATGGATAGCCTCACGCTGCAGCGGCGTGACGTGCCCGAGGCGCGACGGGTGGAGGGTCTCGGAGGTGATGTTGCACCGGAAAGCACGCCAGAGAGGGCCGTACGGCGCGGAGGCTAGGCCGTCGCCATACTGGCCGTGTTTCTTCTCCAGAAAGACCAGAAAGGGCGCCACCGGGCGGTCCGAGAAGTCGTCGGCGTTCTCGACGAGCGCGCGGTGGGCTACCGCAGGATCGGCGATCCTCTGGATCACCACAGCAGCTGGAGCACGGGCACGACTGGTACTAGTAGTGTAGATGTAGCTACGCCGCCTGATCAGTACGGTCAAGCCCAAGAGAAGAAGAGCAATGAGCACAAGGAGCTCCATTTGTTAGATACTCCTACCTGTTGGTTACTTGTGTGTGTGCGTGTGGCCGAGTGTATGCCTTTATATAGCTGTAATCATTTAGGGTAGCACTGATACTACTCATACGTCTCTCTGCCACATGCCCGACACGATATTGTTCTCATTTTTTTAGAAGGTAGGTCATATCTTTTTATAGCAAGATTTGTTGGTTGCTGCTGATCACCCTTGCCGCACCGATGGGTCATATCGTGTCTTGTTATTGATACTTTAGTGGCATTGATAGACACAACCAGTATATCCAAATTAATAACTTGACCGATCGTCCATAATGCTAGCTAAAAATGATTGAGAGTGACATAACATTGGCATGCATGTACACTCACACTTGCATCAGTCTTTTGGTTTGGTTTCCTTTCCTTCCATTGAAAGCTAAAGCTTCGGTCAGTTCTGTGCAGCGTGCTTGCTGCATTATTTGGACTTTATCAAGTGGGAGCAGATGTGCTACATATATATATATATAATCGTGAAAAAGACTTTCAATCTATTCATTTTCAATCATCGCAGTACAACAAAACACCAAAAATAATAAAAATTACATCCAGATCCGCAGACCACATAGCGATGATTACAAGCACTGAAGCGAGCCGAAGGCGCGTCCCTGTCATCGCCCCTCCATCGCCACAGTCGGGCACAACTTGTTGTAGTAGACCGTCAGGAAGTCATCGTGCTAAATCCTAATAGGACCAGCGCACCAGAATAGCAACCGCCGCCGATGAAGAATGACGTAGATTAAAAGGATCCAACCCGAAGACATACGAATGTAGAGGAACAACGACCAGATCCGAGCAAATCCATCAAAGATACATCCGCCAGAGACACACCACCACACGCCCACAAACGATGATAGACGCACCACCAGAACGGGGACTAGGCTGTGAGACCTTTATACGTGACCGAAGCTATACTTGCAGATTGAAAAAAAAAACTCCCGAAATGATGAAAAACAGTGATAGCAGTGAGCATCAACACCAACCATATCATGACAACATAAGGATTGCGAGAAAAGGTTCTCCAAAAGGGATGCGTCCAGGAATAGAATGGCACGCAAGCTCTGCCATTGTTCGAACCCACTATCGAAGGTTAGATCATGGTTATTCACCCTGAAGATCTAGTCCAAGCAAACTTCGAGCAATGCATTCGCCAAGGTAACGACGCATAAAATGCCGCCATTGCCAGGTAATACAGCTTTGCAATCCTGGATTCAAATTCATCTTTTTGAAAAAAAAAAGTATATCAAAGTACTGAACAAACAATTTGAAATCTAATGATGCGAACCTATCAATTTAACTTCTTATAGCCTTATTCAGTAGTATTTATATATATCTAACTCATAATCTGAAATGTTAAAACAATATTCCCCAATCGACTTCTAATCTTCCATACATTAAAAATCTAAAATTTCGAAACTTAGATTGTTACAATTTATATTCATCAAAATTATAAATTAAAAGTGACGTTGGGTTACACAAGAGAGCAAGGGCAAGGAGAAGAAGGATCTCAATTATTTGATAGTCTTATCTATTGGTTTTGATATGCAAAAAAATCCGCGAGGGGGGGAGGGGGGGGGTGAAGGAAATATGCCCTAGAGGCAATAATAAAGTTATTATTTATTTCCTTATATCATGATAAATGTTTATTATTCATGCTAGAATTGCATTAACCGGAAACATAATACATGTGTGAATACATAGACAAACAGAGTGTCACTAGTATGCCTCTACTTGACTAGCTCGTTAATCAAAGATGGTTATGTTTCCTAACCATGGACAAAGAGTTGTTATTTGATTAACGGGATCACATCATTAGTTGAATGATCTGATTGACATGACCCATTCCATTAGCTTAGCACCCGATCGTTTAGTATGTTGTTATTGCTTTCTTCATGACTTATACATGTTCCTATGACTATGAGATTATGCAACTCCCGTTTGCCGGAGGAACACTTTGTGTGCTACCAAACGTCACAATGTAGCTGGGTGATTATAAAGGAGCTCTACAGGTGTCTCCAAAGGTACATGTTGGGTTGGCGTATTTCGAGATTAGGATTTGTCACTCCGAATGTCGGAGAGGTATCTCTGGGCCCTGTCGGTAATGCACATCACTTAAGCCATGCAAGCATTGCAACTAATGAGTTAGTTGTGGGATGATGTATTACGGAACGAGTAAAGAAACTTGCCGGTAACGAGATTGAACTAGGTATTGGATACCGACGATCGAATCTCGGGCAAGTAACATACCCATGACAAAGGGAACAACGTATGTTGTTATGCGGTCTGACCGATAAAGATCTTCGTAGAATATGTAGGAGCCAATATGGGCATCCAGGTCCCGCTATTGGTTATTGACCGGAGACGTATCTCGGTCATGTCTACATTGTTCTCGAACCCGTAGGGTCCGCACGCTTAAGGTTTCGATGACAGTTATATTATGAGTTTATAAGTTTTGATGTACCGAAGGTTGTTCGGAGTCCCGGATGAGATCACGGACATGACGAGGAGTCTCGAAATGGTCGAGACATAAAGATTGATATATTGGAAGCCTATGTTTGGATATCGGAAGTGTTCCGGGTGAAATCGGGATTTTATCGGAGTACCGGGAGGTTACCGGAACCCCCCGGGAGCTATATGGGCCTAAGTGGGCCTTAGTGGAAGAAGAGGAGAGGCGGCCAGGGCTGGGCCGCGCTCCCCTCCCCCCTAGTCCGAATAGGACAAGGAGAGAGGTGGCCGGCGCCCTCCTCCTTCTCTCTCTCTTTTCCACCTCGCGAATCCTATTCCAACTAGGATTGGGGGAGAAGTCCTACTCCCGGAGGGAGTAGGACTCCTCCTGGCACGCCCTATGATGGCCGGCCGGCCTCCCCCTCTTGAACCTTTATATACGGAGGCAGGGGCACCCCAGAGACACAAGTTGATCCACGTGATCATATTCTTAGCCGTGTGCGGTGCCCCCTTCCACCATAGTCCTCGATAATATTGTAGCGGTGCTTAGGCAAAGCCCTGCGACGGTAGTACATCAAGATCGTCACCACGCCGTCGTGCTGACAGAACTCTTCCCCGACACTTTGCTGGATCGGAGTCCGGGGATCGTCATCGAGCTGAACGTGTGCTAGAACTCGGAGGTGCCGTAGTTTCGGTGCTTGATCGGTCGGGCCGTGGAGACGTACGACTACATCAACTAAACGCTTCCGTTATCGATCTACAAGGGTATGTAGATCACACTCTCCCCTTTCGTTGCTATGCATCACCATGATCTTGCGTGTGCATAGGAAATTTTTTGAAATTACTACGTTCCCCAACAGTGGTATCAGAGCCAGGTTTTATGCGATGATGTAATATGCACGAGTAGAACACAATTGATTTGTGGGCGATATAAGTCATACTGCTTACCAGCATGTCACACTTTGGTTCGGCGGTATTGTTGGATGAAGCGACCCGGACCGACATTACGTGTACGCTTACGCGAGACTAGTTCTACCGACGTGCTTTGCACACAGGTGGCTGGCGGGTGTCAGTTTCTCCAACTTTAGTTGAACCGAGTGTAGTTACGCCCGGTCCTTGCGAAGGTTAAAATAGCACCAACTTGACAAACTATCGTTGTGGTTTTTGATGCGTAGGTAAGAACAATTCTTGCTAAGCCCGTAGCAGCCACGTAAAACTTGCAACAACAAAGTAGAGGACGTCTAACTTGTTTTTGCAGAGCATGTTGTGATGTGATATGGTCAAGACGTGATGAGATATAAGTTGTTGTATGAGATGATCATGTTTTGTTGAAGTTATCAGCAACTGGCAAAATCCTTATGGTTGTCTCTCTATTGCATAAGATGCAAGCGTCCAATAATTGCTTTACTTTATCGCTATGCGATAGCAATAGTTGCAAGAGCAATTGTTGGCGAGACGACCACGTGACGACACATTGATATAGATCCAGATGATGGAGATCATGGTGTCATGCTGGTGACGATATAGATCATGACAGTACTTTGGAGATGGAGATCAAAGAAGCAAGATGATGATGGCCATATCATGTCACATATTTCGATTGCATATGATGTTTACCTTTTATACATCTTATTTTTTCTTAGTTTGACGGTAGCATTTTAAGATGATCTCTCACTAATTATCAAGAAGTGTTCGCCCTGAGTATGCACCGTTGCGAAAGTTCTTCGTGCTGAGACACCACGTGATGATCGGGTGTGATAGGCTCTATGTTCAAATACAATGTGTGCAAAACAGTTGCACACGCGGAATACTCAGGTTATACATGACGAGTCAAGCATATACAGATCTGGCCTTGGAACACGGAGACCGAAAGGTTGAGCGTGAATCATATAGTAGATATGATCAACATAGTGATGTTCACCAATGAAACTGCTCCATCTCACGTGATGATCGGACATGGTTTAGTTGATTTGGATCACGCGATCACTTAGAGGATTAGAGGGATGTCTATCTAAGTGGGAGTTCTTAAGTAATATGATTAATTGAACTTAAATTTATCATGAACTTAGTCCTGGTAGTATATTGCAAATTATGTTGTAGACCAATAGCTCGCGTTGTTGCTTCCCTGTGTTTATTTTGATATGTTCCTAGAGAAAATTGTGTTGAAAGATGTTAGTAGCAATGATGCGGATTGGATCCGTGATCTGAGGTTTATCCTCATTGCTGCATAGAAGAATTATGTCCTTGATGCACCGCTAGGTGACAGACCTATTGCAGGAGCAGATGCAGACGTTATGAACGTTTGGCTAGCTCAATATGATGACTATTTCATAGTTTAGTGCACCATGCTTAACGGCTTAGAATCGGGACTTCAAAGACGTTCTGAACGTCATGGACCATATGAGATGTTCCAGGAATTGAAGTTAATATTTCAAGCAAATAACCGAGTTGAGAGATATGAAGTCTCCAACAAGTTCTATAGCTACAAGATGGAGGAGAATCGCTCAAGCAGTGAGCATGTACTCAGATTGTCTGGGTACTACAATCGCTTAAATCAAGTGGGAATTAATCTTTCAGATAAGATAGTGATTGACAGAATTCTCTAGTCACCATCACTAAGTTAGTAGAACTTCGTGATGAACTATAGTATGCAAGGGATAACGGAAACGATTCCCAAGCTCTTCGTGATGCTAAAATCGACGAAGGTAGAAATCAAGAATAACATCAAGTGTTGATGGTAGACAAGACCACTAGTTTCATGAAAAGGGCAAAAGGAAGAAGGGGAACTTCAAGAAGAACGGCAAGCAAGTTGCTTCTCAAGTGAAGAAACCCAAGTCTGGTCCTAAGCCTGAGACAAAGTGTTTCTACTGCAAAGGGATTGGTCACTGGAAGCGGAACTACCCCAAGTATTTGGTGGATAAGAAAGGATGGCAAAGTAAACAAAGGTATATTTGATATACATGTTATTGATGTGTACTTTACTAGTGTTCATAGCAACCCCTCAGTATTTGGTACTAGTTCAGTTGCTAAGATTAGTAACTCGAAACGGGAGTTGCGGAATAAACAGAGACTAGTTAAAGGTGAAGTGACGATGTGTATTGGAAGTGGTTCCAAGATTGATATGATCATCATCGCACACTCCCTATACTTTCGGGATTAATGTTGAACCTAAATAAGTGTTATTTGGTGTTTGCGTTGAGCATAAATATGATTTGATCATGTTTATTGCAATACGGTTATTCATTTAAGTTAGAGAACAATTGTTGTTCTGTTTACATGAATAAAACTTTCTATGGTCATACACACCAATGAAAATGGTTCGTTGGATCTCGATCGTAGTGATACACATATTCATAATATTGAAACCAAAAGATGCAAAGTTAATAATAATAGTGCAACTTATTTGTGGCACTGCCGTTTAGGTCATATTGGTGTAAAGCGCATGAAAAAACTTCATGCTGATGGGCTTTTGAAATCACTTGATTATGAATCACTTGATACTTGCGAACCATGCCTCATGGGCAAGATGACTAAAACTCCGTTCTCCGGAACAATGGAGCGAGCAACTGACTTATTGGAAATAATACATACTGATGTATGCGATCCGGTGAGTGTTAAGGCTCGCGGTCGGTATCGTTATTTTCTGACCTTCATAGATGATTTGAGCAGATATGGATATATCTACTTGATGAAACATTTGAAAAGATCAAAGAATTTCAGAGTGAAGTGGAAAATCACCGTGACAAGAAAATAAGGTTTCTACGATCTGATCGTGGAGACAAATATTTGAGTTACGAGTTTGGTCTTCATTTGAAACAATGTGGAATAGTTTCACAAATTCATGCCACCTGAAACACCACAGCATAACTGTACTTTGTTGGATATAGTACAATCTATGATGTTTCTTACCGATTTACCACTATCGTTTTAGGGTTATACATTAAAGACAGCTACATTCACGTTAAAAAGGGCACCATCTAAGTCCGTTGAGACGACACAATCTGAACTGTGTTTTGGCAAGAAACCAAAGTTGTCGTTTCTTAAAGTTTGGGACTATGATGCTTATATGAAAAAGTTTCATCCCGATAAGCTCAAACCCAAATCGGAGAAATATGTCTTCATAGGATACCCAAAGGAGATTGTTGGGTACACCTTCTATCACAGATCCGAAGGCAAAAAACATTCGTTGCTAAGAATGGATCCTTTCTAGAGAAGGAGTTTCTCTCGAAAGAAGTGAGTGGGAGGAAAGTAGAACTTGATGAGGTAACTGTACCTGCTCACTTGTTGGAAAGTAGTATATCACAGGAACCAGTTTCTGTGACACCTACACCAATTAGTGAGGAAGCTAATGATGATGATCATATAACTTCAGATCAAGTTACTACCGAATCTCGTAGGTAAACCAGAGTGAGATCCGCACCAGAGTGGTACGGTAATCCTGTTCTGAAGGTCATGTTACTTAACCATGGCGAACCTACGAACTATGAGGAAGCGATGATGAGCCCAGATTCTGCGAAATGGTTTGAGGCCATGAAATCTGAGATATGATCAATGTATGAGAACAAAGTATGGACTTTGATGGATTTGCCCGATGATCGGCAAGCCATAGAAAATAAATGGATCTTCAAGAGGAAGACAGACGCTGATAGTAGTGTTACTATCTACAAAGCTAGAATTGTCGCAAAAGGTTTTCGACAAGTTCAAGGTGTTGACTACGATGAGAGTTTTTCACTCGTATCTATGCTTAAGTCTGTCCGAATCATGTTAGCAATTGCCGCATTTTATGAAATCCGGCAAATGGATAAAAAAAACTGCATTCCTTAATGGATTTATTAAAGAAGAGTTGTATATGATGCGACTAGAAGGTTTTGTCGATCCTAAAGGTGTTAACAAAATATAAAAGCTCCACCGATCCATCTATGGACTGGTGTAAGCATCTCGGAGTTGGAATATACGCTTTGATAAGTTGATCAAAGCATATAGTTTTATACAGAGTTGCGATGAAGTCTGTATTTACAAGAAAGTGAGTGGGAGCACTACAGCATTTCTGATAAGTATATGTAAATGACATATTGTTGATCGGAAATAATGTAGAATTATTCCGCAAAGCATAATGGAGTATTTGAAAGGAGTTTTTCGAAGAAGGACCTCGGTGAAGCTGCTTACATATTGAGCATCAAGATCTATAGAGATAGATCAAAACGCTAGATATGTTTTTTCAATAAGTACATACATTGACAAGATTTTTAAGTAGTTCAAAATGGAACAGTCAAGAAAATAGTTTTTTACCAAATATATGGTGCATTTTTTTGAATCACACCCCTCTCTATTTTACCAAATGTATAGAGCAAAACATCAATAACTATAATAACAATTCAGTATTATTACTTTTCTCTTGAAATATATTTTTGTAATTTATTAATTTGTTATAATATTTCTTTACGAACTTGATCAAAGATACAAACATCTGATTTTGTAAAATTAAATACACAATAGTATGTTTTTACAAAGAGCAAGCTTTTTTCACTGGAAAGAACGTGAAAGAAAAATAAAGAAGGGGGCGGGGGAGAAGAGGAGACGGGGAGGCAGGGGCAGCAGGGCCCAGCCTAGCGTGTCGTCGAGTTCCGGCCGAGTCGGGGCGCGAAACGTGTCCGATACCGACAGGGTGAGGCAAGAAGGGGTCGCTCGCCCAGGGTTCCTCTTTCCCTTCTTTATACAGATCGCGATTGCGCTTCCGGTCATCAAGGCCATGGCAGTTGAGGAGCCAGGAAAGTGGATGATGAAGTCGTGCACTGCTGCCAAGTATACGGAGGCGGGGGATCGACCATGCTTCGGTGAGGATGGCAGCCGCGAGATCCAGCTACATGGAAGGTGAGCAGCTGCCAGAGGGACGGATCGATCTTTCGATGTCCACAGGACAAGAGCAGGCAGGATCTTACGATCCGTTCGGGTCAAGGAGAGGGGAGGCATGTTAGAGTTAAGGGAAACGTTTGGGAACAGCGCACCGGCCGAGCATTCGGCCGGTCACGCGTCCATGCATGCGCCACACGGTCAAAGGGCACGCACGCATACATCCCTCTTATCCTTCTCCTTCCTTTTTTTCTCTTCTTTACCACTCATCTCCCTCGTTCCTTCTCTGCTTCCTTCTCAGGCCCTGCAGCCATGGTTTACCATCACTGCCTGCAGGCCTCCCAAGGTGCCGCGACCACGGGAATCAGCCGATCCGGCGGCCCTCGGCCAGATCTGCTTGGATCCGCCCCATAGGAGCTCTGCCTCACCGGACCCGGCCACGCCGGAGTTGCAACCGACCGCGCCGGAGCTGCAACTGTTGAAGCTTTTTCCATAGCCACTTGAAGCTCTCTTCAACGCTCGTTGCAGCTTTCGCCGTCGCCCCGTAGCTCTCACCAATACTCGTTTTTCGAAAGCTTCATGGTGGAAGCTTTTTTCCATATCGATTGAAGCTTTTTTCCACACCGGATGAAGCTTTTCTTCCATGGCTGAAGCTTTTTCCGATTCAGATCGAAACATTTTTTCACACTGGTTGAATCTTTTCTTGATGCCGCTTGAAGCTTTTTTCCACACCGGATGAAGCTTTTCTGCCATGGCTGAAGCTTTTTCCCATTCAGATCGAAACATTTTTTCACACCGGTTGAATCTTTTTTTGATGCCGCTTGAATCTTTTCTTGATGCCGCTTGAAGCTTTTTTCCATGCTTGAAGCTTTTCTGCCATGGCTGAAGCTTTTTCCCATTCCGATCGAAACATTTTTTCACACCGGTTGAATCTTTTCTTGATGCCGCTTGAAGCTTTTTTTTTCATGTTTGAAGCTTTTTCTTCTATGCCGGTTGTAGCTTTTTTCATGCTTGAAGCTTTCTCTGAATCCTTCGGTCGCCGGGGGTTGGGTGCTCGTCGGTCGCAGCACCAGGACTGGATGGTTCCAGCATCCCTGGACGCAGCCGAGTCACACCGCTTCGGGAGCTTGAGGACCATACCATGGCCTGCCCTAGGAGCCATGGCGGGTCTGCAATGGCGGCGAGCCTGCGTGTGCGGCGGCGCTCTCATCTTAGGCGAGGGGAATACAGCAAGGTCGCCGGCGCTCGCCGCAACTTTTCTCTCCCCGACAGCCGGCTGTTGCTCCGTTTTTTCCGATTGATGATGCGGGAGAAGAAGGCGGATAGGAGGAAGAAGGAGGGGATGATGCGGGGGGAGGAGCGCTGAATCGTGCGGCCCGAGGCGCACGCATCGTGGGGCTGCGGTGCGACCGGCCCAAATTTAGGCCGGTGCGCCGTCGCCTAGCAGTGCCCTAGAGTTAAACATGACGCTATTAGTCCATACATGTACGTGTTAATTACAAGTGCGTGTATGCATGTCCGACTAGGACTAGTTTTACAAGCCGACTTGGTTTGGTTAAGCTAGCCCCTATCCACAACGAAAGCAATACAAAGCAAGAGCAAGGCTCGTGCGATCTATCGATCAGTTTGTTTCGTTCGCAAGTGTTTCGCCAACGACGCCGAAGTACGCCGATCCCATCGATCAAGCTAGCCAGCCCAGGTCAAGTACACGTACGCAGGTCTACGGCAAGATACGTGCATGTGCTATTAATTGAGAAGAAATCAATTAAGCAGCCTGCTGGTGTGCTTCGGTGTTAGCCTTGCACGTACGTGTAGCTCCTGGTATTTGGATCTAGCGTTCTAAATCCAACAAGGCAGAGATTGACAAGATGTTGGTTGAGGGGAAGCTATCAGCCGTCATCCCCAAGAAGAGTGCCGATGGATCTATTGCCCGTGATGCCACAGCAGAAGCAGCGTCGACTAAGATTCTGTCAGGTGGCAACAAGGCCATGTTTCGGGTGCCGGCGGAGGATGTCAAGCTGATTTTGTCCCTGAAGAGGGGCGACCTCCCCAGCATTGACTACCTGGACGACCTGGCCGAGCTGTACACTCCGGAGGAGATTGCCGAGAGGAGGCTGCGCCACCAGAGCGATCTGGAGCTGTTCAAGAGAATTGACGACGACTTTGAGGAGTACCAGAAAAAGGTCCGCGAGTCGGTTCAGAATCATGGCTACTTTGAGGTCGACTACGACTACCTTGAAGCGAGGAAAAAGATCAATGCATGGACCAAGGCGCAGTGGGCCAAGATCAAAGAAGATGTCAAGATCACTGTTTGTGCCCCTGATGCTGATCAAGCCACGCAGGGTTATATCGAGTATGTCGACTCCGATGACGATGATGCGTCTGATTCTGAGTATGATGATGATTCCGAGTCAGAAGACAATGACTGATTTCCTCAGCGATGGAGAGAAAGCTGGGCATGCCTGTATGCCGTAGTACATATTGGGGTTATCAATCTATGTTATAGACCCATCCATGCTCTATCTTTATTATGTCTGCATCTATTCTATCTACGTTATTGGTACTTGCCCGGTTCAACACCAAAGTACAAATATGTGCTGCTATCGCAATGTAGTCATCGATGCTGATCAGGTTATCAAGAGCATTCTTTTTTGCTACTGCAAATATGTTCTGCTATTCGGAGTTTCAGACCACTGTTTGTCACAGTTTTTTTAGACCGGTTCTAGATTTTACTGACCCCTCGCCTAAACTCGGAATTGAGTGATTCTTTTTGCTTTGAAAACCTTAAGTGAATAATCATCTTGAGAAAAATATCATGGAAAAACATTCAGAGGAAAAGTTTTTTTTTTTGAATGTTGGCAGGAGAACTGCCAAATTCATTGATCAGAAGAAGGTGTTACAAGAATCCTCACAGGAGGAAAGCACCGAAAAAACAGTGCAAAAAGAAAAGAAATAAAATGGACCCGTCGGCAGCACCACAAACCCAAGCTCTACCATCAATCGTGAAGACCATCGGATCCATCATCGGGATTCTCCCAGGTGACGCCCCCAAGGAGGAAAACGATGTTGAGAACACCGCCGTCACCCGATCTGGCACTGCCCGATCTTAGGTTTTCAGACGGAGATCTCACGCCGTTGGATAGGAAGGGCAAGCGGCTCCATAATGATACCTCCAAGGAGGAGGACGAGATCCGTGGATGCCGTTACCGTCGGCAACGACAAGGTCCAAAACATCATTTCCGTCTTGATCCTTGACTTTTTTGGGCTTCCAGGTGCCCTTGCGTTTTCCCTTGAAGTTTCCCTGGGTTACGGCCAGGGCCTCTCCAGGGGCGGCTGGCTCGGCCTTCCGCTTCTGCTTCCGACCGGAATTGCCTCCAGTTTCCTGGGCGATTGTTTTCTGCTTGCCACTCCGGAGTCGATCTTCGTCTTCTCCGTTAGCATACTTGGTGGCAATCTCCATCATCCGATTCAGAGACATCTCTCCAGTTCGACCGAACTTCAGATTCAACTCTCTGTATTTAACACCTTCCTTGAAGACACAAACCGCTTGATGGTCCGGCACGTTCTCAACCGAGTGATGCAGCGTGATCCACCTCTGGATGTATTCCCTCAGAGTTTCATTCGGCTTCTGCACGCAAGACTGCAGCTCGGTTAGGCCTGCAGGTCGCTTGCATGTTCCTTCAAAGGTTGTGATAAACACTCGGGAGAGGTCCTCCCAAGTGTAAATGCTGCTGGGTGCCAACTGATTTAGCCATGCTCTGGCCGAGCCCTCTAACATGAGAGGCAAATGCTTCATGGCCACCTCGTCATTGCCACCGCCAATCTGTACAGCCACTCGGTAATCTTCGAGCCAGGTGTCAGGCTTAGATTCACCGGTGAACTTGCCGATTCCAGTCGCCAACCTGAAATTGGGAGGTATCACTGCGGCTCTGATGGCTCGACTGAAACACTCTGGCCCTGAAGCACGTACTCTGCTGCTGGCAGGCGCATCTTTGTTGTGGCCTTCTCGATGAGCTCTGTTCCTGTCAACCAAACCTTGAACGAGGATGGATCTCGCATCAAAGCCTGGGTCTCTGGGGTCGACTGGAATCCTCTGCCCAACTCTATGAGGGCGTCTGTCATCTTGCTGTCGAGGCGCATATGACCCACTCCTCGGGGGAGGGGTTGGCACTCGACGTCGATCATCACGGTCGAATCGGTGATTATACTGCTCATTCCTTCTGTACTGATCATGCTGGCCACCACGTCCCTCACGCCTCGGGGGCGATCTCGGGCTGTGAGCTGACTCGACTGTATCTGTTGCGACAGACCGACTGTGGATCCTATTCCGCGACTGAGAGACAGTGGAATTCTGGTCTCCCGCCGCCCGGAGCAATGCTCTGATCTGTAACAAGCCCCTGCCAGCCTCCGACTGGGAGGGCTGAATCGATTCTGCTATACGGGCCGCGGCGGCCAGATTCTGAACTGGGCTTCGATATACCTGCGTCGGCGGGAAGAGCTGGCGTCGACTAGACTCGGGAGCCCGCTGACGCGCTTGCTCGTCGAGTGCTCGCTGGAGATTCTCCAGTCGAGTGCGCTCGGCCAAGTTGGCCAAACGCGCGTCCTCCAAGGCCCGGGCCTCGGGGGTCTCCCCGACGATGGGAGTGCGGAGCGCGTCCATGTTCCGGCGGTGAAGCTCCTCTCGCTGCAATGACGTGAGAGGTTCGGGGAGATACTCGTCGTGGGGATGCGACGGATCGCCCCCACCCGCGCCTCCATCAGTGCGAGGGAAACAAGGGGGACTGTGTGTTCCATCGACCGCCAGAACCTCAGCCGCTGGATCGCTGCTGTCGCACTCGGATGCGGTCTCCACGGGGCCAGTCGACAGGTCAAACAGGCCGTAGAGGGATTCGACGGGCTCGATGGCCGCGACTTGCGGGGCTGCCGATTGGCGGGCCACGGCGTGCCTCACCCACCGCTGAAGTCTTGACCGACCGGAGCGCTTGCGCTGGTGGGAGACAGGGCGGGGAGACGATACGGGGGCCGACCCATATTGGGTCGACGGTTGCCACAGGAGAACGCCACGAACGCATGCGCGGAAATGCGTCGCGCCGCGGACGGGGAGCGCGTCGATGTCAAGTGGTGCCTCCTGAAGCCAGGCGGAGTCGTCGATGATGAAGGTGAGCGCGTCGAGACGGATCTCGCGGTCCTCCACCAAAACTCCGCAAGACAACATGATCAAAGGGATCGGGAAAGATCACAACTTCTCCAACTAAGCGCTAAGATTCCGGCCCCAAGGTGGGCGCCAACTGTCGTGATTCTAACTCTGACAGTGATGTAGGAGGGTGAGTATGGAGAGGCGAGATCCTAGCTATTGGGAAGTTGTTACACGCGAGGTTTACGAGTTAAGGCCCTTCTCGGAGGAAGTAATAGCCCTACGTCTCGGAGCCCGGAGGCGGTCAACTGGATTATGTGTGTATAGATTACAGGGGTGCGAACCCTCCTTACTGAGGAGGGGGGTGGCTTATATAGAGTTCGCCGGCTCCCTCCTGCCCCCAGTAATGCAGGGTTTAAGGTACATTTAAGGTGGGGCGTTACCATAATAAAGAGCTATAATGACCATAAAGACTACTTAACAGCTGAACGTTTGCCTGCGGAGTGACTATAGATCTCCCGGCGGTCGAGTGGTTGGCTTCATGGTCGAGTGATAGCTTCTTGGTCGAGTGTCTTGAACCTGTCGAGTGGGATGCCTTCAAGTCGATTGAAAGGTGATTTCTCCCAGGGGTGTCCTAGAGTAGGACTCTTCGGTCAGGTCCGTGTCCCTACCCTAGGTACTTGTCTTCATCACCCTCCTCAACTCATGTTCTTTTTGTTTTATGTCCGAAGAAAGTGCAACTGATTATGTAGTCGTAAGATGCATGTTTCATGTCTTTCAAGTATTGTTACACTAGCTTACGCCGGGCATATAGAGTGTGCATCGAGATTTGAGCAAATCTCGTATTGGAAGATCAAATTGTTGCTTCATATTATGCTTATACACACAAATGCATACAATTAATAATGATACTTATGTGTATCTCTTTTTTTATAGAAAAAGAGGGTGATACTTGCCAAGATTGATGTGCAAAACAGGTTAAAACTTAAAACAGAGATGGATGTCTCATTAATTTTTTTTGGTGTACAATTGTGTCCACTTACCCTATCAGCCCATGTACTAACTGAAAGTGCGTTATATCGACTAGAGGGGGGGGGGGTGAATAGGCGATTTTTATGAAAGTCTTCAAAACATGGAAGTTTTGAAGACAAACGATAGAAATAAACCTATTACCATGCAGCGGAACTTAGACTACACTAGATAAACCATAGTCATGTATTCAATGAAGTGAAAGGACAATGACTAACAGTAGCTAGGTAGTAAGGACCAGGCAGGAAGATATTAAGAAGCCAAACGGATCACACAGTCACTCAGTGAAGACAAAAAATAGAGCAAACATACAATGACTTCACACAGAGTAACAGTAAGTAAAGAGATGGGAAGGATGAAACCAGTGACTCGTTGAAGACAAAGATTTGTTGGACCAGTTCCAGTTGCTGTGACAACTGTACATCTGGTTAGGGCGGCTAGGTATTTAAACCGAAGGACACACAGTCCTGAACACGCAGCTCAGGACACCCAGTCCTCACCGTATTCCCCTTGAGCTAAGGTCACACAGACCTCGCCCAATCACTGTTGTAAGTCTTCAAGGTAGACTCCCAAACCTTTACAGACTTTGTTCACCGGCAATCCACAATGTCTCTTGGATCCTCAGAATGCGATGCCTAACCGGCTGGAGGATGCACAGTCCTCAAGTGTAATAAGTCTTCAGATCACTCAGACAAGAAGACTTAAGTAATGCCTAATTCTCTTTGGCTCTGGGTGGTTAGGGCTTTATCCTCGCAAGGAATTCTCTCTCAAAGGCTTCGAGGTGGATTGCTCTCAAAGGACAAAAGCCGTACTCTGAATCTGAGCAGCCAACCGTTTATGGTTGTAGGGGGTGGGCTATTTATAGCCACTAGGCAACCCGACCTGATTTTTCCGAAATGACCCTGGGTCACTAAGGAACTGACACGTGTTCCAACGGTCAGATTTTAAACTCACACGGCAACTTTACTTGGGCTACAAGCAAAGCTGACTTGTCCGACTCTGGACAAGATTTGCTCTCATAGTCTTCACTCGAAGACATAGGTTTTTGTTTAAGCATCACTTCAGTCATTCTGACTGGTTCTCTTGGACCCCACTTAACAGTACGGTGGTTCCTATGACTCAACACAGAAGAAAAAGAACTACGAAAGATCTAAGTCTTCGAGCACCATAGGATTCATGCGGTGTCTTCTCTTGTCATAGTCTTCAATGTGAATATCTTCATATACCACCTTTGACATCAATGTCTTCATACATTTTTAGGGGTCATCTCTTGTAGGAAAACCGAATCAATGAGGGACTTCTACCTGTGTTATCCTGCAATTCTCACAAACACATTAGTCCCTCAACTAGGTTTGTCGTCAATACTCCAAAACCAACTAGGGGTGGCACTAGATGCACTTACAATCTCCCCCTTTTTGGTGATTGATGACAAACTAGTTGAAGTTTTCAACGGGGAATATAATCTGTGAAATTGTAAAGGATAAGGAATTGTCTTCATAAGTTGCAAGGGCTCCCCCTGAAGTAGTGCATATAAGTAATTTGCTTCTGGAATGCAAATGCACATGGCAGGTTATACTTGTGGAGATCCACTTCAACTTATGATGACAATCCACTATGCCTGAGAAAGTATGTGAACATAATGACATGCATAATGGAAAATGGACGTCTGCAGAATGATCTAAGTGCGGAATTTATCGTCGCACATGCGGAATTTATCATCGCAACACAAGGTGGCAAATAAGTAGCAGACGACCATCGAGTTTAAGTGTTACAACTCAAAGAATCAAATGTAGGAAAACGAGAGTTGTAAGCACAAAGCAAAATATAAAGCACCCGCCCATATGGACCCGCTTGAAGACTATCAAACTCATATGCTTCTCCCCCTTTTGTCAGTAAGGACCAAAAAGGTTTGAAGACATAGAGCATCTACTCGTTCCCATGAGGAGTAGGTGAAGCAGCATGGTCGTTGGTGGTGTTTGGCGGTGCAGAAGAGCTTGGAGCAGAGTCGAAGCGTGCTGAAGGAGGTGTCGGTGAAGTAGCATCGTCTTCATCCTCGATCACTCTGGCATTCACAGTTGCAGCAGAGGAAGAGAACTCAGAGTCTTCAAGTGATGGGGTTCGTCGCAGCACAGCTCTGCGAGGAGGTGTGGAGTCAAACTTGAAGCGCTCAGTGAAGCCATCCTCTTGCAGATCATCTTCAGAACACAGCAGCGTCAGCCCTTTCCATGTGTGTCGAGATGTTTCATGAGCAACAAAGGCATTCTTGGTGGCAAGATTGCGACTGCAATTAACATCCACCAAGAGGCTTTGCATTTGACGCTTTAGCCAGTCATGATGCCTATCCTGTTTCTGATGAAGGGCCACCAGAAGCTCTCGGTCATTGAGAACATGAGTGCGCTTCTTGGGTCATTGAGGAATGGTGCTATCAGTGGCTTCAATAAGAGCAGGATGCGGTGCACAGGTAGTGCCAGCCAAAGGATACACACGTGTTACTGCTTCAACGCCTTCAACGTTCTGAGAGAAACTTTAATGCTCTGCATTCTGAAGACTTAGAGGTTCCTTGGTAGGCTCAGGATATATAGCTTCAATAGACATATCCACATCAGGCAAAAAGATCCGATGATTGCGGGCAGATGGCTGATATGAGATAGCAGAGTGGAGTTTGATCAGCCGCATCACCCAAGGGGCGTAGAACTTTAAACCAAACAGATCAGAGCCAGATGCAGCAAGTTGGCGAATGAAGAAATCCTATGTATTGAAGCATTTTCTAGGAAGAATATAGAAAACCAAAGTCTTCATTGCACCTTCCAGCTTGGCATGGGGAGAATGTCCTCTGATTGGCCATAGAGTTCGCCTTATGATATGATAAATGATCCTGGGCAGATAATCAAGGTCTTCAACAAAGAACTCCGTGGGATAAGCAGCATCTTGGGGCAATGGCTTCATCATACTGAGCATCTGACTCATATTGGGTTCAGTCTTTTGAAATATGCTCTCAACAGCTTCACTGTGAAGCTGACAGCCATGCTCATAGAGATCGCCAGGAGTGGGCAAGACAGTGAGCTCAATGATGTCAAAGGCTTTGGCTTCGTGATGAACATTTCCATTCATCCACTCCAGGACCCAAGTCTTTGGATCTCTGTTATACCCTCGAATGTGAAGTGTGGCAAAGAATTGGAGCAGCAGCTCTTCATTCCAATGCTCTTGGTCAGTAACGAACGGCAGCAGTCCAACTTCCTTGAAGCAATCCAAAGCTTCTTCCAGACAGGGCATACCAGCTATAGCTTCAATGTCAAGGCTCTTGTGTGGGAAGATGCGGCCTTGGTTGTACAGAATGCATGAGTAATAGCTTCGCTGAGGATAGCTCCAGAACCGATCAGATGATATCCTTTCCCTTGAGTAGGGGTTCCTGGAGCTATTGAAGAATGTGTTGTCTGCCCTGAAGCCATTGATATTGAAGGAGCCAGGTGCTGATGCAGGACCTGGGAACCTTGGAAATCTTCGGATTGGCTTCTGGACCTGAGGCCTGTGCTCAACATGATAGTCGAATTGAGGACCGGCAGCAGACTCAGGAACAGAAGTGTCAGGATGAGTGGCTTCACTGTCTTCTGATACTTTTGATGGGGAGGGCTCCACATTAGCTTCATTGGTGGTTGTGGCAGCCTCAAGATTTTCATCCTCCACTTGACGAGCTGGAGGGTCGGTCACAAGCATGTTCTACTCGAGAACTGCTTCTTGATAGGACAGGGGGTTAGCAGCTTGTGGAACTTCTTCTTCCGCGGCTGATGCAGCCGGATTGTCTTCAGCAGAGACTTGAGGCCTTAGACCTTTGCGAAGACGGCGCAACGCAGGCGACGCCTGTGGAGTTGGTGTTGGCTGGGCCTCAGAGTCTTCTTCCTCTTGTGGGCGATCAGCCCATGAAGCATCCTGTGCAATTGGCGTCAGTGGACAACCAATGCTTATGCGTTCGCTGTGCGTTAGCACACGCGATGATACCTGTTGGTGCTCTAGCTGAGGAAGGACTGCATCATCTTCAACATGGTCATGGTGACCAATGTCTTCAGCTTCATGAGCCTCTGAGAAAGCAGGCTCATGGACAGTCAGTTGACGGTCTTGTGGATCAGCATCGGGGTGAACCATGGAAATGGGTTCAACAATCAAGGGCTTTGTGGGAGCAGCCCGTTCCTGCTTGGTCTTTCTTTTCTTCTTGGCGGGGGCAGTAGTAGAGGCTTCAGGATGTTTTCTCTTCCTTGCTTCCGCCTCAGTAGTCCTGGTCTTCTTCAGTTCTGAAGCGGTTGACCTGGCCTTTTGCTTCGGGCCAGTCATGCTAGTTGGGAAGACAATGGATCTGCTTCCTGCCTTGGTGCTTCAGGTTCAGCCATAGCGGGCTTCTTCTTCTTCTTGGCAGCCATCCTAGGGTCGATGCCAGGACGCCCAAGGGCCTTGCGCTTCTCAGCCTCATTGTAGGCTTGCACACATCTGTCAGCCAGAGCCTTCATGCGCTCACGCGAACCTTGAGCTTCTGCACGTTTCTTCAGAAAGGCTTCCTTGAGCTCGTTCATCATGATCTTGAACTTCTTCACTTCTTGCACATTGAGCTTGGCCATATGCTTCTTGAACTGAGATTTCTCATAGTCAATCTTCTGCTTCAGTTCAACAACGCGCTGGGCGATGGCTAACTCTGAAGCAATGGCGCCTTGGAAGGCGACACTGAGGCCAATGGGTAGCTGCAGATCATCAAAGCTGATGTTTGGCGTGTCAAACCACTCGTCAATGAAGTTGTGGATGATGGTTACATCAAAGAGAGGCAGATCATTGAAGATTTCGGCTTCTTCTTTGCTCTTGATGAGTTGCTCAAGAGCGTCATCTGCAAGATCTTCATCACTTGACAAATCAATGTCATCATTGCGCAGAATAGCAACAGCTGTTAGCTCTTGGCCGGTGTGTGTCAGAGGCATCTTGGCCTTTTGGGGCTTGGAGATGCGTGATAAATCTTCGGACTGCACACTGTCTTCAGGAGGTGCAGTTGCCAGTGGCTTCGCCCTTAAGATTTTTGGTGAAGGGGCAGGCTTTGAAGCTTTGGGCTTGTTCAACTTCTTTGGCGTTGGCGCTGCAGGCGCTTCATCTGATTCAGCGTCAGCTGCAGGCTCATTCACGGCTGTCCCTTGAACCAAGATATGGGTGATGAGTCCTGCAAAGTTGTAGAAAGGACCGACGACATTGGGTTCCGCATCGCGTGTGCCGTCAGCCCTTGGAGCAGAAGGACCAGGGTTGAAGTCTAATCCAAAAGACTTCTTGTTCCGCTTCGCTGAGTTCGTGGCAAACTGGAAGTTGCGCTTGAACAGATTGTCATCACGGCACCATAGTAGTAACGATGGGTGTGCATCTGCAGGCAGTGGCACACGGACCATGCAGGGATAGAAGCCTTGAGCAATGGCTTCATCTCTGGTCCTGGGTTGAAGATTTTTGTAGAGGATGTCTCCCCATGGTCGCTTGGCATTCTTTTCAGCATATTCCTTTGTCACAAATCTGTACTTGAACCACTGTTCTGCCCAATAGCGTCGAATCCATTGGATTCGTGTTTTGCGCTGATTGTAATCCTCTTCAGGGTCTGTCTTGTAAAGCTCTGAGAGGTCATCTGGCAGATCTCTGGATGTTTCTCCACGACGCTTTCTGCCACCCTTCCTTGCTGATTTCTCTGAAGCCATAAACTTTAACTTGAAAGGCTTCAACACGTTCAAAGGCTTCAAAGGTTTTCGCTTGCTGGACCAACAGGAACTGGCTTCAGGAGAGTTTATGTGATGCTGTAAGAATTCTGCAAATGAATGCAGACTATGAGAACCAAAGGATTCTCCCACGGACATGTACCTGTGACAGCATTAAGGTGCGAGGGAAGGGGAAGAGGTCATATGCATTTTCAGAAGATTTTGAAGGTAAATCTGTTTAGAAGACATTGACCTCATCATGCGAAGACATTCACTCATAGATAAGCAGTTGGTTCCAGATTTGTACGAATCCACAAATCAGTACAAGTGAGGAATCTAACTACTTTGTGAAGCATAAGTGAATATACTAGGCATGTTATGAGATGCAGTATGAGAGAGATCTAACTTGTGTGAATAGAAACTTCTTATGGTAGAAAGTGACAAAGCCATAAGATCAAAAGGGACCGTAAAAAGAAGTTTTATTTACCACACTGGGAACTGCTAGACGGAGTGGAAGAGGAGGCCGAGCAGTTCGATCTTCCGTGCCCTAACTTGGCGACGGAGGACACCTACGGCGACGGCGGAGAGGACGATGTCCGCGGTCGGCGTGAAGACGGCGTCGGCGAGGTTGCGGCAGTGAAGCGCTTCGTCGTCGGCGTCGTCGAGGGCTAGCGGTGGCGCTAGGGTTCGTGCGAGAGTGGAAGAAGAGATAATGACCGCTGTGAAGGGTGTATTTATAGGTACAGGGGCGGTACTACGTTATTACACAGGTGCCCCTAGCGATTCACATCTGAGGAACACGTGGCCATCATGCAGTATATTGGGGTTTGTTTCACGTCTCACACACGCCTGGATTGTCGGGTGGTCGTTCCTACTTCTCCGGGTTTCATGTGTAGGAATGAGCATTGAAAACAGACTTAATGTTTGTCTCTGTATCTTCTACTGACAAGGACGCAGAGAAGACATTCGACAGTTTCAATAGAATGCATATGATTTGGAGAGATAGAGTTTGAGATAGAGAGCACAGAGAGGTTAGGGTCCGATCACATTCACTTAGATCAAAAGATTCAACAAGAAGACATAGCTATAAGTGAATGCTGTAGAGGACAGAACACTAGTATATATATATATATATATAATCAACATAGTGAAGATAATCATGAAAACATGTTGAGACTGAAACCAAACCGAATGTGAAGACATAGAAAGGAAACACCATGAGTGAAACACTTCAAATAGAACATTTGGTGGTGGCGTTACCCACCGTATAGGAAGTATTAGACCCAGACACGGCGCACAATTATCGTGGCGCTCCGAAGTCAAATTTCACATTAATGTATTCACACTTAGAATGTATGTCTTCATTGATTGAAGATATACTTTACTTCGTGTGTTGCACATCTAAGTCATCAATATGCATAAGTGTTAGGATGTGTGCCTGATCACAGGACATTTGAGAATTCGCTTCACAGCTAAGTGATGCGACTCCTTTGATGCCGCTTGAAATCGAGCACACATGCAAACACTAAGCATAATATCTGGCCTAGATGCACATAGATAAAGCAAAGAACCAATCATGGAGCGGTATACCTTTTGATCGAACTCTTTACCATTGTCGTCAGGACCCAGATGATGCTTGGCTGGCATTGGCATCGTGAACCCTTTGCAGTCTTGCATACCGAACTTCTTAAGGCAATCTTTGAGATACTTCTCTTGAGATATGAAGATGCCGTTGCGTTGCTGTCGTATTTGAAGACCGAGAAAAAACTTCAGCTCTCCCATCATGGACATCTGATATTGCTCTTGCATCATATATCCAAACTCTTCACTGTACTTCTGATTGGTGCAGCCGAAGATAATGTCATCCACATATATTTGGCACACAAACAGTTCACCATCATATGTCTTCGTGAAGAGAGTGGGGTCGAGGGAACCAGGTATGAAGCCTTTGCTCTTCCGGAAGTATTTGAGTGTGTCATACCAGGCCCGAGGGGCTTGTTTGAGGCCATACAGTGCCTTGTTGAGCTTGTATACCATATCAGGATGTTTTGGATCTTCAAAGCCAGGTGGTTGTGCAACATACACTTCTTCTTCAATCTTTCCATTGAGAAAGGCGCTCTTCACATCCATTTGATAAAGAAGTATGTTGTGATGATTTGCATAGGCCAGCAATATGCGTATAGCTTCAAGTCTAGCCATAGGAGCAAATGTTTCATCGAAGTCAATGCCTTCCACTTGAGTATATCCTTGAGCAACTAGACGAGCTTTGTTTCTGACAACTTGACCATGCTCATCTTGCTTGTTGCGGTATATCCATCTTGTGCCTATTATGTTGTGCTTCCGAGGATCAGGACGCTTAACCAGTTCCCATACATTATTCAGCTCAAACTGTTGAACCTCTTCTTGCATAGCTTGAATCCTTTCAGGTTCCATGAAGGCTTCTTCCACTTTCTTCGGTTCTGTTATTGAGACGAATGCGAAGTGCCCACAGAAATTTTCCAGCTAGGTTGCCCTTGATCGAGTGAGCGGACCAGGTGCATTGATGCTGTCAATTATTCTCTCAGTCTGCACTTCATTGGCAACACGAGGATGTACAGGGCGAAGACTTTGCTCTTGCTGATCATTGTCGTTGTTGGAGGGATTGTCTTCAGGTTGAGCATTGTCTTCAGGTTGATCTGGTGCGGAGATGATGAGTTCCTCTTCAGGATGAGCTTCAGAAGGTATGATTTCTCCTGTTCCCATTAGCTTGATTGATTCATTGGATGGAACTTCATCTAGCACATTTGGCAAGTGCTCTCTTTGTGAACCGTTAGTCTCATCGAACCGCACATCCATGGTTTCAACCACTTTATAATGAAAGAGGTTGAAGACTCTGTAGGAGTGCAAATCCTTTCCATATCCAAGCATAAAACCCTCATGTGCTTTTGGGGCAAACTTTGAAGTGTGATGTGGGTCCTTGATCCAGCACCTTGCGCCAAATACTCTGAAGTAACTGACATTTGGCTTCTTGCCAGTGAGGAGCTCATACGATGTCTTGTTCAGAAGCTTGTGAAGATAAACACGATTGATTGTATGGCATGCAGTATCAATGGCTTCAGGCCAGAATTTTCTTGGAGTCTTGTATTCATCTAGCATTGTTCTGGCCATCTCAATGAGTGTTATGTTCTTGCGTTCGACGACGCCATTCTGATGTGGCGTGTACAGGGCTGAGAATTCATGTGTGATTCCCAAGGTATCAAGATATGCATCAAGGCCAGTGTTGTTGAATTCAGTGCCATTGTCACTTCTGATGTGCTTTATCTTGGCGCCATAGTTGTTCATTGCTCGATTGGCGAAGTGTCTGAAGACATCCTGCACTTCAGTCTTGTAAAGGATTATATGCACCCAAGTGTATCTACACTAGTAGAAAACGGGCCATTAGCACCGGTTCGTAAGGCCCTTTAGTGCCGGTTTCGGAACCGGCACTAACATTTCGGCACTAAAGGCCCCCCCCCCCCATTAGTACCGGTTCAGCACGAACCGGTGCTAAAGGGCAACCACGTGGCACGAGCCAGCTCCGGGGGCCGGGAGCCCTTTAGTACCGGTTGGTAACACCAACCGGTACTAAAATGTTTGGGGGATTTTTGGTTTTATGATTTCATTTTCATTTAATTTTGTGTTTTCCATTTTAATTCTTTTTCGTTTGCTGGTATTTTACGGTACTACACATTGTACACGTTATGCATATATATATAAATAGAATTTCTAGTAGAACCAATCATATATATATATATCATCAATGTCTCACAAACCACCATATTAATTTACACATACACACGTGTATAGCTCTATACAATTTCTCCTACATATGCATGTTGCCTTCGGAGCCAGTGGCATTAGCCTAATTGGTGCCTTCGGAGCACGATGACAATTGGAAGTGGTTCATGACATGTTCGATGGGGGCGGTAGCGGGTAATAGTATTCTCCCTTCGGATTTATGACCTGGTCGAGCAAAAATCCCGCTATTTCCTCTTGAAGTGCTTCTACGCGCTCCGTTTCTAGGAGCTTGTCCCGCACCTCTTTGAACTGTTAAGAACGAGATCAATATGCATGTGTATTAGTTGTGTGACTAGATATCGATAATGGTGTAAAAATTGTGAATAGTGTTCTGACAAGCGTACCCATTCCTGTCTTTGAGATCTGCTCCTTTCGGACGCCATCATGCGAATGTTCTCGCAAATGCAGTATGCACACAGATTAGTCCCCTGCGCCTGCTTCAGGGCCTTTATTACGAGAATGGAATTTAATTTAATCAGATAATAATTAATCAAGCATGATAATTAAAGAGATGGCAGCTAGCTAGCTAGCTAGTACTACTTAATTACTTACCTTGGATCGAAACCATTTCAGCTGTGGTTTCCATTCGCCTTCCGTGACGCTGATGAACCTTGCCCAAGCCCTGCCCGCCGACAAAGAAAATGAATAAAGGGGTTATTAAATAGTTCATATCATGAAATGACGAACTAAATAGGCCGAGATATATAGTTAATAATGATTGAAATTACCTGTTGACTATCCCATACAAGATGTTGTAGTCACTATTTGCTTTGAGTAGCGAGTCCAGTATTTCAACTGTTCCGGCGTCAACTTTAATGATACACAAGATCCAGTGAAATCTTCATGCACACACGTTTGCATGTCTTAATTAAGCGGGCATATGTAAGCAAAAACATGTAGCTAGCTAGTAGGCAAAAACAGAGAATTTGTAGTACAAGAAAGTGTGACTCACTCGAAGTTGTAAGGAAGTAGTATATCTTCATTGTATTTGAGGCCCTTCAAGAACTCTAGCATGCTGTCCCCGATGTGCTTTTCATAATACTTGCTCATTTTCCATGTGTATTGATTAACGGTGTTTGGGTCAATGAACCCAATGCCATAGCGTCCACCTTTTCTCATTTCATACATCTTCATCCTGCATAATACCACAGAAAAGAATATAGTGAGGATAATTACAGGTAATGATTGATCAAAAGGATCACTATAGCTAGCTTGAGACTTAAATTAATTACAGAAAGAGATCACTTACAGACAATAGCAACTGACGATAGATTTGTCGAGTGCGTCTTGATTGTATAACTGAAACAGTTCAGAATACTCAACGGCCAAAGCTTTCTCATGGTAGTAATGATCCTTCTTGACATACACCATGAGGGACTCTCGATCGGATCTCTTGGTAATGTCCATGTACCATTGATGCAATTCATACATTCTCGTTGGGAGCTTCTTGACATCTTCTGGCTTGACCAAAGGTTGGCCCGGGACATATTTCCATTTTATTTCCTCCTCTGTAATCACAGGCATGTCCTCGATCTCGAGGAGTTGTCCAACAGTGATCTTGAGTTCTTCAGCCTGCATTATATGCTCCTGGGTTATTACCACATCGCCCACCTCGGGAACGTAAACTGTTTGGCCACAATAATATTGGGCGCGCGTACTGTCACGTGTTGTCGGCACAACAAGCGGGGGGGTCGATTGCGCCGCCTGTTCTCCCAGCTGGGCAACGGTTTTCCCGCATTTTTCGACAGCTGCTTGTTGTTTGCTCGAGCTCGAGCTCGCCTCCTTCTGTAGACGTCGTCGATGTAACTTCCTGATGTGGCGCTCATAGTCTGTGCCAACAGGCTTAGGAGCTGGTGGTTGAGCCATACGAATGAAGTGGTCAACTACTTCCACAGGCACTTTCTCCCTTGGCGGCGGTGGCGGTTTCGGTCCAAAATGGGCGTCGACTTCTGCCCGCACTATGGCATTGGTTTGCTCCTCGGTCCTGTCGTAAGCCCTCATAGGAAGAGGAGTAGTGAGGTTTGGACCATATTTATATCGCTTGCCTCCGCCTGTACTTCCTGTACTATGACCTCGACTGGTACCGCTACGCACCATAGCTGCGGGGTGTCTCTTCTGCAATTGCTGAGGCGGCGGAGACGGATGACGGGGCTGAGTTGGACGAGGAGGAGTGGCCTGAAGCTGTGCCGGACTTGGAGGAGGAGTGGCTTGACACTTTGCCAGACTTGGAGGAGGAGGAGAGGCCTCACGCGTTGGTGGACTTGGAGGAGCGGGAGTCTGCTGACTCGGTGGCGGACTTCGACGAGGAGTCGGGTGACGCGGTGTCGGTGGCCTTCGAAAAATGATGCAATCCTTTCTCCATAGGATGATACGATGTTTGGCATCTCCGAGTGTGTGCTCCTCATCACCTCCGGGAATGTCAAGCTCTAGCCCCGAATATTGGTCCACCACCTCATCAACCAAGACACGAGCATAGCCCGCTGGAATCGGGTTGCAATGGAAGGTTGCCTCGGGGGAATTTGAAAAAGCAACGGCGTCCGCCACCTTCATGGATATGTTCTTCATTTTGAAGTGTAGCTCGCAGTTAGTGTTCTCCGTGATTTCATCCACGGGGTATCTATCCAGCACTACAGCGTCGCCCGGGGCGGAACCCACGCTGCTTCTCGGCATGGATGGGGCGGTGGTATCCAATGCTGGATCATCTGCTAGCTGCTGCAGCTGCTGAGACCCCCTTTGCTGGCTAAGTGAGTCGATCTGCTCCTGCTGCCGCTGGAATTTAGCTGCCAATTCCGCTTGACTTGCTTCTAGGCCTTGAAGGCGTTCATAGTCGAGCTTCCTTTGCTCCTCCTCCATCTTCCTCTTCTTCTCCTCCGCAATCTTCTTTCTCGCACGGGTTCTGTAGTCGGCGTTCCAGTCCAAAAACCCCTCATACCACAGAATAGCGCCCTTGCCTCGTGTTCTTCCCGGGTGTTCAGGATTTCCCAGGGCACGCGTAAGCTCGTCGTTCTCTCTGTGGGCTGGAACACCCCCGATAAAGCCTCTTCTATTGCAACAAGTAGCGCATCGTCGGCTCCGTTCAGACATGCCTTCGTCGAAACATTGCCTGTCTTCGGGTCCAACTCCCCCCCCCCATGCGCATAGAACCAAGTCCACCACCTCATCAACCAAGACACGAGCATAGCCCGCTGGAATCGGGTTGCAATGGAAGGTTGCCTCGGGGGAATTTGAAAAAGCAACGGCGTCCGCCACCTTCATGGATATGTTCTTCATTTTGAAGTGTAGCTCGCAGTTAGTGTTCTCCGTGATTTCATCCACGGGGTATCTATCCAGCACTACAGCGTCGCCCGGGGCGGAACCCACGCTGCTTCTCGGCATGGATGGGGCGGTGGTATCCAATGCTGGATCATCTGCTAGCTGCTGCAGCTGCTGAGACCCCCTTTGCTGGCTAAGTGAGTCGATCTGCTCCTGCTGCCGCTGGAATTTAGCTGCCAATTCCGCTTGACTTGCTTCTAGGCCTTGAAGGCGTTCATAGTCGAGCTTCCTTTGCTCCTCCTCCATCTTCCTCTTCTTCTCCTCCGCAATCTTCTTTCTCGCACGGGTTCTGTAGTCGGCGTTCCAGTCCGAAAACCCCTCATACCACAGAATAGCGCCCTTGCCTCGTGTTCTTCCCGGGTGTTCAGGATTTCCCAGGGCACGCGTAAGCTCGTCGTTCTCTCTGTGGGCTGGAACACCCCCGATAAAGCCTCTTCTATTGCAACAAGTAGCGCATCGTCGGCTCCGTTCAGACATGCCTTCGTCGAAACATTGCCTGTCTTCGGATCCAACTCCCCCCCCCATGCGCATAGAACCAAGTCCTGCACCTGAGGGGCCAGCTCTTACTAACCGGAGTGACACCTGCATCCTCCATCTCTTTCTCAGACTTATCCCACTTAGGCATTGCCACCGCGTAGCCACCTGGCCCCAGCTTATGGAACTTATCCTTTTTTTCGGCATTGGCCTTGTTTATTCTCGACCGTTCCTTAGCTAATTCTGAATCCTTGAATTTCACGAAATCGTCCCAATGAGCACTTTGATTCTCTAGTATCCCCTCGAATACTGGAGTCTTCCTTCCTCCCTTGAAGTACTTCTCCCACGTCATTCTCTTGTGGTTCTTGAATGCAACCGCCATCTTCCTAAAAGCAGCGTCCTTGACTTTCCGCACGTCTGCTTCTGTGAAATTATCTGGTAAGGTGAAATGTTCCATGAGAGTATCCCAAAGCAGATTTTTTTGCTTCTCGTCAACAAAAGTAACATCTGGATGTGGATTTGCTGGCTTTCTCCATTCTTGAAGGGAGATTGGGAGTTGGTCGTTCACAATAACTCCGCACTGACGAACGAACTTGTCCGCAATCTTCTTAGGCGCTAATGGTTCGCCATTAGGTCTGATTGCCTCGATATTGTACTTGACGCCCTCCTTCAACTTTTTGTTCGGGCCTCGTTTCGTCCTTTTGCTCGATCCGGATGGCTGAAAGAAGAAAGATCGATTCTTTAATATATCTTCAACTCATTTAAAACATGCGATGATCACCAGATTCCTGCTTATATAAATATATATACCTCGCCGGTGTTTGTTGTTTCAGGATCAACATGTTCTTCGTCGTAGTTCATGACTTCATCTTCTCGGTCGTCGCGATCAAATATCATATCACCCTCTCCGGTGTTGTTTAGAAATTCGGAGCCGTCAAAATCTTCTTCATTCTGATCATCATCTGGCCTGCGTATGATATCGAGCATGGTCTGTTCTCTATCTCTGTCGGTATTGTCCGCCATAGCTTTTATTTAACTATGCCAAAAGAAATATAAAACAATTTAGTATAATCTCAAATAATAGATATAATCTCGAATACATCGTCTCGAATAATAGATATAATCTCAAATACATCATCTCGAATAATAGATATAATATTGAATACATCACTAGCTAGCTAGCTAGCAAGCTAATAAAGATCGAATAGTACAGAGTAATCTAGGCCACTCGCGGTTCCTGAGGTGCGGGCGGTGGACACCCAAAGAGAAGGAACCATCACTGGATCATAGCTCGGGTGATCTCCCCAAAGAACCTGCCAGGTATTGGAGAACCTGACGTCCATAGCAGCCATGTAGCGATGGACGTGCTCGTCCTCCTCCCTGACACGGCGACGTACCACCTCCGGCGGGGCCGGCTCCCTCCGCACCGAAAGTGGCCCACGTGAATGCCACCAAAGGAGATGAGGGTCGACGACGGGACCCGGGGCTGGGTTCCTCACCAAGCGTCGCGCCCCTGAAGGTAGCACCTCCCAGTGCCAGCCCGGCGGAGCCCAGTCCCGGACATGGGTCCTCTGAAGCAGGACGTCGTCGCGGACGTGTCGACGGCGAGGATGCGGGCCGGGCATCGTCGACAACAAAATACTATATGCCGCAAAAGTAAAGTAACATTTTTTAAATGATGGATTGTGATGATTTCATATATGCAAATTCTAAATTTTATAACTAAAAATATAAGAAACTAAAAAAACATCGATCATCGTCTAACAATTTGAAATTAATCTAATTCATCTAGCTAGCTAAAACTAACATTTCCAAAATTTCTAACATTTCTATAACATTTGACATTATATATATTATAACTAACATTTCTACATACTATTTGACATTAATCTAATCTAATTAATTAATTCATCTAAAACTTTGTATGAAAAACAGAAAAACAGAAAAAACTAAAAGCTAAAAATAAAAAAATTGTGTGTGTGTGCGCGTCTAGTGTGTGTGTAGTGTGTGTGTGTGTGTGTGTGTGCATGTAGTGTGTGTGTGCGCGCGCATGTGTGTGGGTGTGTGCATGTAGTGTGTGTGTGTGCGTGCACGGTCGGCGCCGGCGCCGGCGCCGGTGTGCACTACGATCGATTGGAGACGAGGAGAGGGGCCGGGGGAGGGGCTCACAGCGCGCGCGGGCAAGGTCGAGGCGACGGCGACGGCGAGGGCGAGGTCGATCCAAAGGCGACGGCGACGGCGAAGCGAGGGGATCGGCGACCGAGACGGCGACGGGGGTGCCGCGGAGTCGACGGGGACGACGCGACGAGGACGGGGGCGTCGCGGAGTCGACGGGGACGGCGTGACGGGGGCGGCGACGGCGCGGGACGGGGCGGCGGCAGAGAGAAGTGGGAGATGAGAAACTGAAAATTTTCGAAGTGCTTCTTATATAGGGGACACCTTTAGTACCGGTTGGAGCCACCAACCGGTACTAAAGGCCTGTTTTGGCCAGGCCAAGCGGGGGGGGGGGGGGGGGGGGAGCACCCCCTTTAGTACCGGTTCCTGGCTCCAACCGGTACTACAGGCCCCCCTTTAGTACCGTTTGGTGCCAGGAACCGGTACTAAAGGGGGGTGCGCTGCCAGGCGAGGGGCGCAGAAGTTAGTCCCACCTCGCTAGCCGATGGGCGCTCACACTTGCTTGTAAGCCCCGCCGCCGATGCTCTCTCGAGCTCCTCTCTAATGCAGGCCTTCTGAGCCTACCTCTGCTACTCTGCCCTGTGGGGCCTATTGGGCTTGCGGGCCTGCATCCTGGCCCAACAACAGGTTGGGTTTCTAGTCGTATGCAGGCCGCTGTGGCCCTGTAGGTGGGCTTTTTTCATTTAGTTTTTTCTTTTCTGCTTTATTTATTTTGTTTTATTTATTTTTAGTTGTTTTTTGCAGACGGCAAAGACTTTGCCATCAGTGGCAGACGGCAAAGAACCTGCCATGTAGTGACGTGTAGATGACATCATACGGCCGACGGCAAAGACACTAGAAAGTTTGCCGTCAGCGGCGGACGGCAAAGGCCTGCCGTTAGCCACTTAACGGACTGACAGCGCAATTATTGCCGTCCGCCTTCTTTGCCGTCTGCCGCGCTCTCTTTGCCGTCTGCGGCGGACGGGAAAGACTTTGCCATCAGTAGCAGACGGCAAAGTAGCTGTTTACCGAAGCCTACTTTGCCGGAGCCTTTTGCCATCCGCGGCTGACAGCAAAGGCCTTTGCCGTCCGCCGTTCATGCCTTTGCCGTCCGCCGTGGCAGACGGCAAAGTAGCTGATTCCTGTAGTGCTCCCACTCGGGGGCTTAGCTGCAGTCCAGCACTCGCCTAAGTTCTCCTACAAAGAGACTTAGCTGCAGTCAGCACTCGCCTAAGTTTGAAAAATCCTACCGAGTGGAGAGCAAACCTCCCACTCGGGGGGCTTAGCTGCAGTCCAGCACTCGCCTAAGTTCTCCTACGAAGAGACTTAGCTGCAGTCAGCACTCGCCTAAGTTTGAAATCCTACCGAGCGAGAGCAAACCTCCCGCTCGGAGGCTTAGCTGCAGCCCAGCGCTCGCCTAAGTATGAAACACATCTCATTTCCCAAGGACGACGAGGGGCAGGTCGACTGCCACCTTCTCCTGGAGAGCTTCGCCACAAATACAATGTGCGCTCCGTCCCACCCCACAGTAATAGGGTGTGGGTCGACCGCCACCTCCTCCTGGAGAGCTTCGCCAGAAATACAATGTGCGCTCCGTCCCACTCTGCAGTAACAGGGTGTAGATCGACTACTACCTTCTCCTTCGGAGCTGCACCACAGACACAAAGTTATTTCGAGTGAAGACCAAATTCCACTCGACGGGTCATCCACAAAGAGATTCAACGACAAATCAAGTTCAAATAAAGCCTAAAAGGTCCCAGAGACCTTAGATCAAAGTACTCGAGCCCTCGGCTCGGCAGAGTTTAACTGTTACACTTCCACTCAGCATTCCGAGGCAAATTTAAGGCAGAGTTTAACGGATTACAAAATACACTCGGCATTCCGAGGCAAGTTTTTTCATTCCTCGGGAGGAGGAGGACTGGCAGGGGCGACAAACTCATCCAAGTCGATCCCATCTGCGATACGGGTAGCAGCAGCAATAAATGTCTCCATGAAGTCCTGGAAGTTGTGCTTCCTCGTGTTGGCGACTTGGATGGCGGCCAGCTTCTCCTCCCGCACCTCGTTGCAATGGACGCGGACCAGAGACAGAGCCACGTCAGCGCCACACCGAGCTGAAGACTTCTTCCACTCCTGCACTCGGTCAGGGATTCCGTTGAGTCGAGTCATCAGAGACTCGAGATCATTCTGGAGCGTAGACTCTGGCCAAAGCGTCGGGTCGATCCGCGTCATGGCAACCTTCAGTCAAGCCAAGTAATCCACGACGCCGTCAACACGAGATTCCAGTCGGAGCAGGTTCATGGCAGCTTCATCTTTCACCGGAGAGTTGATTGGATCCAAACCTGTTTCGATCCGCCCAGTCTCCTCTTCAAAGTTCTGGCAAAGTTCTGCATACACGACCCAAGGATAAGTCAAATTTCGTAAAACTGAGTCGACACAAAAAAAACAGTCGGAACTGAATCTGCACCTTCGAGCCTGATGTACAACTTCTTTGCAAAACTCCTCAAGTAGCCCTCCAGGTCATCCCTCCTACGAGCGATGCCTTCCATCTTCTCGCCCAAGAGGAGGTTCTCCTTCTTCCAATTTGCAGTCAACCTGTTGGCTTCATTCAGAGCGGTCTGCAACCTGGTATTCTCTTTTTCCAATTGGTCGACCGAAGCCAGCTTCTGTGTGGCCAGAGTAGTCTTGTCATCAGCCTCCTTACGGGCAGCAGCCAAGTCCTGATCCTTCTTCACCAGAGCTTCTTTCAGTTTTTCTGCAAAAAAATGATGATTGAGTCGGAGAAAGCGAAAAGATACTCAAGCCTAAAAACTAACCAGTCGACAAAGGCGTCTTACCTGCGGCGCCGTCTCTGACCTTCTGCAGCTCTGTCCTGGCCAGCTCCAGATCAAGGTTCATTTGAATTTGCTGCTTCTCCAAGTCAGCCAAGCGGGTTCCAAGATCACAAGATTTCTGAAGTCAAAGGGGAGGAGTTAAAATTTCAGTAAAAAAAGCAACAAAGGCAATAAATACTAAGACTACGGTCGACTGCCAGCAGTCCACCATAGTCTCGGGGACTACACCCAGTGGGTGCACTTAGCGTGCCCCCACCGGTTCCTATCCCACCCGACCGACCCCTGAAGTCGAGTCCAAGACAAGTTGCTTCCGAGCAGCTAAGAGACAATAATGGAGTTTCTAAGACTACAGCCGAAGCGAAACATTCGACAGTAGCCTCGGGGACTACACCCAGTGGGTGCACTCAGTGTGCCCCCACAGTAAAAAAAAGAGAAAGACGTCGACTGCCCGCAGTCGACAGGATACCGTTCCATTCGACATGACCCGATCAGACAGAGCGAAGAAACTCAACTACAATGACTCAATTTAAAGACTACAGTCGACTGCTAGCAGTCCACCGTAGTCTCGGGGACTACACCCAGTGGGTGCACTTAGCGTGCCCCCACTCGTCCAAGAATTGGCAAACACACCCAGTGGGTGTACAAACTTAAAGATCTTCGGAAAAGAGATTCTTCAAAGGACATATCGAAACAGACCAAGTGTTGAAGTCGACTGACCTGGACATTGCTCTGGAGAGCCGAGCTTGCGTCATAAGCCGCCTGGCAAGCCTCCCGAGCCACTTTCACCTGTTCCATCATGATTCCAGCCTGGCGTACAGCCTCCTTCGCAGCAGCCGCTTGGTCCTCAGGGACGGGGTACGCAGCAAAAAGCGAAGACGGATCCGCAGTCGACGCTGAAGGCCGCACACTCGTCAGAGGAACAGCGAAAGTCACGGAAGCCCGAGTGGGTTCGCCATCGTCCCGAACTACGGCCTCAGGCGCCGGAGTGGATTGCGGAGTCTTGCCAGCCAACGCCTTCTTCTTCGTCTTCACCCTCAGTGGTTCGTTGTCGTCGTCGTCCGGGAGGTCAATAACATGAGGAGGAGCTGCAAGGAAAACATTCAATCGACCAGAGTCGCAATAAAGTTTCAATCGACTCGAAAGCAGGACGTCAGTGATCGTACCAGGGATGGAGGTGACAGCGTCCTCCATCTCTTGGTCGTCATTCCTGGCGGAGACCTCAGAAGTTACACCACTGCAAATCTCGAAAGTTAGTCAGTTGGCCCAGTGAATCGACCAAGGATCCGTCCACAGGCGACAAAGGAAAGAAAGTGTTATTGTTACCCGGAAATGGTGGGAACAGCTATCTTCATCTTGGGCAAGGCCTTGGGCGGCTTGGATGGCGTCGCTCGTGGGTGCTTGGGAGCCTTCCCGTCGGCGGAGGAGAAGAAGTCCGAGGGCGTTTTGACGAATGCCCAACAGGAGCAGTCGCCTTGCCACGTTCCTGCGCTGGATCGTGGGTGAGCTTGGATCGCCCCTCCGGGCGGGAGGGTTCAGCCTCCTCCTCCTCTTCACTGGAGAAGATGTCGTCGCCTTCCTCTCCCTCACCGTCGGACTCCCACTCACCCTGGTCGTCCCCGCTCTCGCCTCCGCTCCCCTCACCTTCCTCAGTCGACCCTTGTGCCCCGTTGGGCGTCGAGTACATATCAGTGGTCGCCTGGAAGACAACAGACAGGACGAAAGTCAATCGACTTACCCAAAGAAGACCAATACAGAAGGCTAGATATCCGACACAAAGACATACCTGATCCACTTCATATGAGTTGTCGAGTGGAATTACCCTTCTGGCTCCTCGGGGGTTGTCTTTGTTCCTCGTGATGCTTGACAGCCACCCCTCCAGCATCTCGTCGGTGACCTCCTCCGGGTGGATCCGAGTGGTGTCGTCAAGGCCAGAATACAGCCACATCGGGTGGTCTCGCGCCTGGAGCGGTTGGATGCGCCTCTGGAGAAAGACCTCTAACAGGTCCATCCCAGTCACCCCCTCACGGACAAGCTCAACCACTCGACCCGCCAATACCTTGACTTGGGCCCTTTCCTCCGGCGTGACTTTCAGAGAGACAGGCTTCTCGGCTCGGTCGAGGGAAAAAGGAGGAAGACCAGTCGACCTGGTCCTGGCAGTAGAATCAGGTCGACTGCCAGCCGCGGACCGACTCCGGGAAGGTGATAGAGGGGAAACAGCTCTTCCCCCTCGTCCGGATTGCCAGGCCCCCGCACAGCTGGATCACTTGCGTCTTCTCATCACTCGACTTGGCCTTTTTAAACGACTGAGAGCGGCAAGTAAAAATATGCTTGAAAAGCCCCCAATGCGGACGGCAACCCAGGAAGGCCTCGCACATGGAAATGAACGCGGCAAGATAGACTATGGAGTTGGGGGTAAAGTGATGGAGCTGCGCTCCGAAGAAATTCAAGAAGCTCCGGAAGAATGGATGGGGAGGCAGAGAAAACCCTCGGTCGATGTGGGTGGCGAGGACGACGCACTCACCGTCGCGGGGTTGAGGTTCGATCTCCCTCCCCGGGAGACGCGCAGCCTCGTGGGGAATGGCTCCTCCCTCGACCATGTCGTCGAGATCCTCCTGCCGGAGCACCGATGGCATCCAGTCGCCCTGAATCCAACCCTTGGGCAGGGTGGTCCGGGAGGAAGATCCGCCTCGTGCAGACCTCTTTCCTTTCCCCGCCGCCGCCACCTTCTTCGCGCGCTCCAAAGCAGTGGTCTTGCCCTTCACCATCGTCGCCGGCGAGGTCTCACACGGGCTAACGGTGCTAGGGTACGGCCGAAGGTCACAGGAGGGCTGGCGAAGGGAGAAAGAAGAAGGAAGAAGAAGAGAAGCGCACGGCTTGGAAAGCCCGAGCCGGCAACTTATAAGGGGCCGCTCCCGAGTGGCTGACTGGTAGGCCCAGGCAGTCCAGTCAAATCCCGCAGCAGACGCGCGCGCGGTACGTGGCGAAAAAGGCGGCGCGAGGATCGAGGAGTTTTCGCTTTATCACTTCCGATTACTGCGGCTGCTCCCGTCCCGCGCGCTTCCCAAAATCCGAATCCCGTGAGATCCGTGGGCCGCAGAACCACTTGCCAAAAACAGAGTATCCCGCTCGCACCAACACTCGGCATGTCGCAAGCAAAGATATTCACTCGACGAAAGGCCTAGAATGGATCAAGACGACTGAAAGAGGTTGATGACGTCATTCGTGACAACTGACCCTAAACGAGGCACTCATACAGCCCCAAAGAACCGGTCGGAAAGGATACCCAACTCTTTCCCCACTCTAACCTCGATCCATTCGGGGGCTAATGATGAAGCTATGTACCTAGGGTAGGGGCACGGACCCGTCCAAAGAGCCCTACCCAAGGACATCCCTAGAAGAAATCACCTATCAATGGACTTGAAGGTACCCCACTCGACAGGTTCAAGACACTCGACCAAGAAGCTACCACTCGACCATGAAGCTAATCACTCGACTGCCAGGAGACCTACAGTCACTCCGTAGGCAAACGGTCAGCTGTTAAGTAGTCTTCATAGTCATCATAGCACTTTATTAGAGGCGCTACCAGTAACGCCCAATCTTAAATGTACTTTAAACCCTGCATTACTGAGGGCAGGAGGGGGCCGCCGAACTCTATATAAGCCACCCCCTCCTCAGTATGAAGGGTTCGCACCCCTGTAATCCATATACGCATAATCCAGTCGACCGCATCCGGGCTCCGAGACGTAGGGCTATTACTTCCTCCGAGAAGGGCCTGAACTCGTAAACCTCGCGTGTAACAACTTCCCAATAGCTAGGATCTAGCCTCTCCATACTCACCCCCTACATCACTGTCAGAGTCGGAACCACGACAGCGCTCAAGCGCCACCGCCACCGGATCCAACCACCAAAGGCCAGAATTTAGGTTTTCACCCTGAAGAACAAGTCCAAGCATATCCAAGTAATGCCTTCAACAAGTTAATGACATAAAACATCGTCATTGCCAGGTATAACCAACTCGAGTCATACCTAGGCTTTCACCCCGGAGCTCGAGACCGGGTGCTCGAGGAGCACCACCACCGATGTCAAGCATGTGTTGTCGCCATCACTTTTCCGCAATTCCAGCAACTACATGCGATGTGTGATCGCTGTTGCACAACCATCCCTCTGCGTCAAGCCATCGTCCCTAGTTTGCATTTTGCCACCATAGTTAACCACCGAATCTAAAGGGAGAAACCCATACGAAGAACTTTCGGTCGCCACCACAATCCATAAGGAGGCAGCTGCGGCATGCCCGAAGTGGTCACCAATGGAATCAACACCGATGGTGGAGCACACCACCGTAGGCTACCACATCGCTGAGGAGAGCCCTGCTCACGCCCATCGGCACATCGTCTGACATGGCCGAAACTGAAGCGAAAAGCATATCACGGTCCTCAACGTGTGACCAAAGGGAACGCAGCCGCCAGGTATACTGACATTTACTAGTTCATTTTTCCTTACACAAGTTTGTACACACCAGGTATACTGACATTGTTTTCAATGTTGTTTGGTTCACTTTAATATCCCAAACTGTATCTAACATATAGATATTTTCAAATATATGACCCACTGTTCACTATAGATGACAGGATTTCATGAAACTTCTTCTGAAATAACTGATTATTAAATGATGAACCATTCATACTCCACAAAAATGTTGATTTATATGTTGTCCTAGCTGCTGCAGATGTCATGTTCTGATCATTAAGAAAAAACTAAGCACTAATACAGTAGTAGTCGCAGCAGGCAGCTACTAATTAACATCTAAAATTGCTACCTAATTAACAGCTAATTAGCAGTAAACTAGCTACCTACTTCCTCCGTCCCATAATATAAGTGCGTTTTTTGCACTACACTAATATAAAAAACGTTCAACAGCTACCTCTAGTGGCGGTAGCAGTAGCAATCAACAGCAGCATACAACAACAGAAAGCACCACCAGCAGCATACCACCAGCAGCAGCAACAGCAAACGGAAGCAGAGTAGGCGGAACTCACCAGCCGATGCAGAGCCGAACAGTGCAGCACTAGAAGAGCCCACACACCCGGCGGCAACAACATCTACATCAACGGTAGCAACAGCAGCTCAAGCATAAAAAAAATTCAGAACAACAAAATGTTGCCATGTATAAAAAATTCAGATTTGTTAGCTTTGGAAGCCGACGGCGATAGAGGTGGAGGATGGTTTGGAGAGAAATGGCGCGGCGAGGACAGGAGAGATGACGCGGCGGGAGGCAAGCACCACCGAAACCCTAGGCGCCGGCAACCAGGGGAGGAGGAGATGAACGACGCGGTGGTGCGGAGGAGCAGAAAGGCGCAGCGGTGGAGAGGAGAGGAACGGCAACGCGTGAGGTGAGCAGAAATTCAATGCTGGAGATGCTAAAGACATACCCTGATTGTAGTTATGTAAAATGGTGGGTCTCTTGTATGCATCAAGTGGCACATGTTTTCCTGAATGGCCATGTCTATTTATGTGGTTTGAACAACTATGTCTGCATTTTGCCACAAGGCTTACGTGGATCATATCTTTCCTATCAGACTGATTTCATCAGGAAAATTCGGGGGATCTGGAGGAGATTCAGGGTCTTGGATAGCAGCGAATACTTCCGACAAATTGGAATTCTATAGGATGCAGAGGGGTAGACATGGGACGAGACTTGCCTGCTCCCCCAGCGTGCTCCCATCCGTGCTCCCGCATACGTGGCATGATTTATTTGGAACAAAATAAGGTCCGGCCCCACCCCCTTAAAATCAAGGCGGGAGATGATTAGATTAGAAAAAAAAAGAGAAAAAGACAGCCGTAGGATGGAATGGGAGCACGTATGGGAGCATGGCGAGGGAGCAGGCAAGCCAGATCCGGTAGACATGTCGCCTTCTTGATCTTTATTTGGTCTTTCCATATTCATGATGTTGAATTACCGAGGACTGAGTCATGGGTGGCAGTGCCAGTGCTTTCTCTGTCTCATCGTACTTGTGATTTCCTGGAATTTTGTGAAATATTGAAGGATATCTTGGAGTGACGAAGTTCCCAATCTTCATGGTAGATGACAGGACACCGGCTGTTGAAGCTGCTCATTGCCTCGTATAGAACGATAGCATCTCATTATTTTTTCCTATGTTTTGCTCATGTTGATTATGATGACATTGTTTTGAATATTCTATCCGTGTGGATGAAAAAAGAGATGATTTGGTATGCCCTTCTTGGAGAGGACCGAGCGTTCTTGCAATTCAAGCTTTGCTCCATGGTGTGTGATTATATTTAGGACGACAAAGTTGAAGTTTGGGTTGTTATAAAATTTCAGGTTAGACCAATTGTTATTAAAACATACTCCTAATAAGTTATTGTGACAACTATTATGAACAAAAAATTGATCTAGCTAATCAAATTATTGAAGAAATTCTCAAACTTCCGTGCGTTGCACGTGCACTTTTACTATATATGTGCAACATTTACTTAATTATACGCCGGAAACACCGTTACATCAACCACACAAGATAGCAAGAGCACAGAACGATATCATGACGTGCACAGATATACACTAGAGGCGAGATGGCCACCACAAGCTCGTCAGTCGGCATGATGGCCGGCACGGAGTCGCCCATGACACAGGCACACACCACACTGGAAGAAGAAAGACCACGGCTGCCGCCATGCATGCATCCCAACGTGGCCAAAGTAGACGACAAACACCAGACGCCGAGGATTAAGTGCGTCGCGTGAGACGTGCGGAAAGGGGCTTCTTCATCGCCTTGATGAAGGTGTTGAGCTCCGTCATGTCGACGCCGGCGCAGCCCTCCGTCCCCGGAGGCGCCCACTCGAACTCATGCACAAGGGCAGCCAAGAAGCACTTGATGTTCATCATGGCCAGACCCACGCCCGGGCAGAACCTATGCCCGGCGCCGAATGGCATCATCCTTATCTCCTTGGTCCCCGGCAAAGGGCCGACGTCCTCTGCCTCACCGCCGGGAAGGAACCGCTCCGGCCGGAACTCGTCCGGATCGATCCACGTCTTGCCGTCCCTTCCCATGTCTCCAACAGTGAACTGTGCAATGAAGTCGCCGCTGGTTTTTCCTCCGACTCCGAGCACCTCCGCTGCGTCGGCATGGACGTGGCGCTGGACGAAGGGCACCTGTGGATGCAAGCGGAGGGTCTCGAGCACGACCGCGTTCAGATACGGCATGCCACGGATGAGGCTCCTGCTGGAGCTGGCGGCCACGGCCCCGCCGGCGCCGTCGACCTCGTCCCGAAGCTTTTTCTGGATCTCCTGGTCGTTTACCAGGTGGGCGAGGGTCCATTCGATGCTTGCCATCACCGTCCCCGTGCCAGCGCCCAGAAACTCCGACAGCAGGTTCACGAACTCGTCGTCCCTAACAGCGCGCCGCCCTGCACCGTCACCCTTGCCTCCGTCGGGGACGCGTAGGTCGATGAGCGAGTCGACGTATGGACGACGGCCGCCACCGTCGCATGTCGGTGGGGACTCCCGCCGTGCGTCGACAAGAGGGAGGTACAACTCGCCCAACCGGCCGTGTATGGCCAAGAGCCGGCGCAGCCGTCTCCACTCCGCGAGCTTGGCCAACATGGTGCCAGGCGAGGCCCGAGCCTCTCCGACGGCAACCTGCTGGAACTCCCGTATCAGGCAGCCCATGACGCGCACATGCCCCTCGTCCACGTCGTCGCCGAAGCACAGGCGCGCGAGTAGCGAGAAGATGGAAGGGTAGAGGTGGTCGCGGACGACGGCGACCACCGGCAGTTCCTTCCCCAAATTGGCGACGAGGCCATGGATAGCCTCACGCTGCAGCGGCGTGACGTGCCCGAGGCGCGACGGGTGGAGGGTCTCGGAGGTGATGTTGCACCGGAAAGCACGCCAGAGAGGGCCGTACGGCGCGGAGGCTAGGCCGTCGCCATACTGGCCGTGTTTCTTCTCCAGAAAGACCAGAAAGGGCGCCACCGGGCGGTCCGAGAAGTCGTCGGCGTTCTCGACGAGCGCGCGGTGGGCTACCGCAGGATCGGCGATCTTCTGGATCACCACAGCAGCTGGAGCACGGGCACGACTGGTACTAGTAGTGTAGATGTAGCTACGCCGCCTGATCAGTACGGTCAAGCCCAAGAGAAGAAGAGCAATGAGCACAAGGAGCTCCATTTGTTAGATACTCCTACCTGTTGGTTACTTGTGTGTGTGCGTGTGGCCGAGTGTATGCCTTTATATAGCTGTAATCATTTAGGGTAGCACTGATACTACTCATACGTCTCTCTGCCACATGCCCGACACGATATTGTTCTCATTTTTTTAGAAGGTAGGTCATATCTTTTTATAGCAAGATTTGTTGGTTGCTGCTGATCACCCTTGCCGCACCGATGGGTCATATCGTGTCTTGTTATTGATACTTTAGTGGCATTGATAGACACAACCAGTATATCCAAATTAATAACTTGACCGATCGTCCATAATGCTAGCTAAAAATGATTGAGAGTGACATAACATTGGCATGCATGTACACTCACACTTGCATCAGTCTTTTGGTTTGGTTTCCTTTCCTTCCATTGAAAGCTAAAGCTTCGGTCAGTTCTGTGCAGCGTGCTTGCTGCATTATTTGGACTTTATCAAGTGGGAGCAGATGTGCTACATATATATATATAATCGTGAAAAAGACTTTCAATCTATTCATTTTCAATCATCGCAGTACAACAAAACACCAAAAATAATAAAAATTACATCCAGATCCGCAGACCACATAGCGATGATTACAAGCACTGAAGCGAGCCGAAGGCGCGTCCCTGTCATCGCCCCTCCATCGCCACAGTCGGGCACAACTTGTTGTAGTAGACCGTCAGGAAGTCATCGTGCTAAATCCTAATAGGACCAGCGCACCAGAATAGCAACCGCCGCCGATGAAGAATAACGTAGATTAAAAGGATCCAACCCGAAGACATACGAATGTAGAGGAACAACGACCAGATCCGAGCAAATCCATCAAAGATAGATCCGCCAGAGACACACCACCACACGCCCACAAACGATGATAGACGCACCACCAGAACGGGGACTAGGCTGCGAGACCTTTATTCCGTTTTCAGGGAACCGCCGCCGTCTCGCCTTCCTGAGCAGGACACAAACCGTAACAAAACTCAAAGGAACGACTAAAAACGGAGCCCTTCCAAAAAGTGTTTTGTATTGTCTCGTACCATAGCATATCATAATGTGTACTCATCCAGGCTGTGCATAATGAGTATGCACACAACCAACACTAAGGCACACACACAAAATATCATGTCGGCAAATAGTAAAGTCATACGTGACCGAAGCTATACTTGCAGATTGAAAAAAAAAACTCCCGAAATGATGAAAAACAGTGATAGCAGTGAGCATCAACACCAACCATATCATGACAACATAAGGATTGCGAGAAAAGGTTCTCCAAAAGGGATGCGTCCAGGAATAGAATGGCACGCAAGCTCTGCCATTGTTCGAACCCACTATCGAAGGTTAGATCATGGTTATTCACCCTGAAGATCTAGTCCAAGCAAACTTCGAGCAATGCATTCGCCAAGGTAACGACGCATAAAATGCCGCCATTGCCAGGTAATACAGCTTTGCCATCCTGGATTCAAATTCATCTTTTTGAAAAAAAAGTATATCAAAGTACTGAACAAACAATTTGAAATCTAATGATGCGAACCTATCAATTTAACTTCTTATAGCCTTATTCATTACTATTTATATATATCTAACTCATAATCTGAAATGTTAAAACAATATTCCCCAATCGACTTCTAATCTTCCATACATTAAAAATCTAAAATTTCGAAACTTAGATTGTTACAATTTATATTCATCAAAATTATAAATTAAAAGTGACGTTGGGTTACACAAGAGAGCAAGGGCAAGGAGAAGAAGGATCTCAATTATTTGATAGTCTTATCTATTGGTTTTGATATGCAAAAAAATCCGCGAGGGGGGGTGAAGGAAATATGCCCTAGAGGCAATAATAAAGTTATTATTTATTTCCTTATATCATGATAAATGTTTATTATTCATGCTAGAATTGCATTAACCGGAAACATAATACATGTGTGAATACATAGACAAACAGAGTGTCACTAGTATGCCTCTACTTGACTAGCTCGTTAATCAAAGATGGTTATGTTTCCTAACCATGGACAAAGAGTTGTTATTTGATTAACGGGATCACATCATTAGTTGAATGATCTGATTGACATGACCCATTCCATTAGCTTAGCACCCGATCGTTTAGTATGTTGTTATTGCTTTCTTCATGACTTATACATGTTCCTATGACTATGAGATTATGCAACTCCCGTTTGCCGGAGGAACACTTTGTGTGCTACCAAACATCACAATGTAGCTGGGTGATTATAAAGGAGCTCTACAGGTGTCTCCAAAGGTACATGTTGGGTTGGCGTATTTCGAGATTAGGATTTGTCACTCCGAATGTCGGAGAGGTATCTCTGGGCCCTGTCGGTAATGCACATCACTTAAGCCATGCAAGCATTGCAACTAATGAGTTAGTTGTGGGATGATGTATTACGGAACGAGTAAAGAGACTTGCCGGTAACGAGATTGAACTAGGTATTGGATACCGACGATCGAATCTCGGGCAAGTAACATACCCATGACAAAGGGAACAACGTATGTTGTTATGCGGTCTGACCGATAAAGATCTTCGTAGAATATGTAGGAGCCAATATGGGCATCCAGGTCCCGCTATTGGTTATTGACCGGAGACGTATCTCGGTCATGTCTACATTGTTCTCGAACCCGTAGGGTCCGCACGCTTAAGGTTTCGATGACAGTTATATTATGAGTTTATAAGTTTTGATGTACCGAAGGTTGTTCGGAGTCCCGGATGAGATCACGGACATGACGAGGAGTCTCGAAATGGTCGAGACATAAAGATTGATATATTGGAAGCCTATGTTTGGATATCGGAAGTGTTCCGGGTGAAATCGGGATTTTATCGGAGTACCGGGAGGTTACCGGAACCCCCCGGGAGCTATATGGGCCTAAGTGGGCCTTAGTGGAAGAAGAGGAGAGGCGGCCAGGGCTGGGCCGCGCTCCCCTCCCCCCTAGTCCGAATAGGACAAGGAGAGAGGTGGCCGGCGCCCTCCTCCTTCTCTCTCTCTTTTCCACCTCGCGAATCCTATTCCAACTAGGATTGGGGGAGAAGTCCTACTCCCGGAGGGAGTAGGACTCCTCCTGGCGCGCCCTATGATGGCCGGCCGGCCTCCCCCTCTTGAACCTTTATATACGGAGGCAGGGGCACCCCAGAGACACAAGTTGATCCACGTGATCATATTCTTAGCCGTGTGCGGTGCCCCCTTCCACCATAGTCCTCGATAATATTGTAGCGGTGCTTAGGCAAAGCCCTGCGACGGTAGTACATCAAGATCGTCACCACACCGTCGTGCTGACAGAACTCTTCCCCGACACTTTGCTGGATCGGAGTCCAGGGATCGTCATCGAGCTGAACGTGTGCTAGAACTCGGAGGTGCCGTAGTTCCGGTGCTTGATCGGTCGGGCCGTGGAGACGTACGACTACATCAACTAAACGCTTCCGTTATCGATCTACAAGGGTACGTAGATCACACTCTCCCCTTTCGTTGCTATGCATCACCATGATCTTGCGTGTGCATAGGAAATTTTTTGAAATTACTACGTTCCCCAACAGTGGTATCAGAGCCAGGTTTTATGCGATGATGTAATATGCACGAGTAGAACACAATTGATTTGTGGGCGATATAAGTCATACTGCTTACCAGCATGTCACACTTTGGTTCGGCGGTATTGTTGGATGAAGCGACCCGGACCGACATTACGTGTACGCTTACGCGAGACTAGTTCTACCGACGTGTTTTGCACACAGGTGGCTGGCGGGTGTCAGTTTCTCCAACTTTAGTTGAACCGAGTGTGGTTACGCCCGGTCCTTGCGAAGGTTAAAATAGCACCAACTTGACAAACTATCGTTGTGGTTTTTAATGCGTAGGTAAGAACGATTCTTGCTAAGCCCGTAGCAGCCACGTAAAACTTGCAACAACAAAGTAGAGGACGTCTAACTTGTTTTTGCAGAGCATGTTGTGATGTGATATGGTCAAGACGTGATGAGATATAAGTTGTTGTATGAGATGATCATGTTTTGTTGAAGTTATCAGCAACTGGCAAAATCCTTATGGTTGTCTCTCTATTGCATAAGATGCAAGCGTCCAATAATTGCTTTACTTTATCGCTATGCGATAGCAATAGTTGCAAGAGCAATTGTTGGCGAGACGACCACGTGACGACACATTGATATAGATCCAGATGATGGAGATCATAGTGTCATGCTGGTGACGATATAGATCATGACAGTACTTTGGGGATGGAGATCAAAGAAGCAAGATGATGATGGCCATATCATGTCACATATTTTGATTGCATATGATGTTTACCTTTTATACATCTTATTTTTTCTTAGTTTGACGGTAGCATTTTAAGATGATCTCTCACTAATTATCAAGAAGTGTTCGCCCTGAGTATGCACCGTTGCGAAAGTTCTTCGTGCTGAGACACCACGTGATGATCGGGTGTGATAGGCTCTATGTTCAAATACAATGAGTGCAAAACAGTTGCACACGCGGAATACTCAGGTTATACATGACGAGTCAAGCATATACAGATCTGGCCTCGGAACACGGAGACCGAAAGGTTGAGCGTGAATCATATAGTAGATATGATCAACATAGTGATGTTCACCAATGAAACTGCTCCATCTCACGTGATGATCGGACATGGTTTAGTTGATTTGGATCACGCGATCACTTAGAGGATTAGAGGGATGTCTATCTAAGTGGGAGTTCTTAAGTAATATGATTAATTGAACTTAAATTTATCATGAACTTAGTCCTGCTAGTATATTGCAAATTATGTTGTAGACCAATAGCTCGCGTTGTTGCTTCCCTGTGTTTATTTTGATATGTTCCTAGAGAAAATTGTGTTGAAAGATGTTAGTAGCAATGATGCGGATTGGATCCGTGATCTGAGGTTTATCCTCATTGCTGCATAGAAGAATTATGTCCTTGATGCACCGCTAGGTGACAGACCTATTGCAGGAGCAGATGCAGACGTTATGAACGTTTGGCTAGCTCAATATGATGACTATTTCATAGTTTAGTGCACCATGCTTAACGGCTTAGAATCAGGACTTCAAAGACGTTCTGAACGTCATGGACCATATGAGATGTTCCAGGAATTGAAGTTAATATTTCAAGCAAATACCCGAGTTGAGAGATATGAAGTCTCCAACAAGTTCTATAGCTACAAGATGGAGGAGAATCGCTCAAGCAGTGAGCATGTACTCAGATTGTCTGGGTACTACAATCGCTTAAATCAAGTGGGAATTAATCTTTCAGATAAGATAGTGATTGACAGAATTCTCTAGTCACCATCACTAAGTTAGTAGAAATTCGTGATGAACTATAGTATGCAAGGGATAACGGAAACGATTCCCAAGCTCTTCGTGATGCTAAAATCGACGAAGGTAGAAATCAAGAATAACATCAAGTGTTGATGGTAGACAAGACCACTAGTTTCATGAAAAGGGCAAAAGGAAGAAGGGGAACTTCAAGAAGAACGGCAAGCAAGTTGCTTCTCAAGTGAAGAAACCCAAGTCTGGTCCTAAGCCTGAGACAAAGTGCTTCTACTGCAAAGGGATTGGTCACTGGAAGCGGAACTACCCCAAGTATTTGGTGGATAAGAAAGGATGGCAAAGTAAACAAAGGTATATTTGATATACATGTTATTGATGTGTACTTTACTAGTGTTCATAGCAACCCCTCAGTATTTGGTACTAGTTCAGTTGCTAAGATTAGTAACTCGAAACGGGAGTTGCGGAATAAACAGAGACTAGTTAAAGGTGAAGTGACGATGTGTATTGGAAGTGGTTCCAAGATTGATATGATCATCATCGCACACTCCCTATACTTTCGGGATTAATGTTGAACCTAAATAAGTGTTATTTGGTGTTTGCGTTGAGCATAAATATGATTTGATCATGTTTATTGCAATACGGTTATTCATTTAAGTTAGAGAACAATTGTTGTTCTGTTTACATGAATAAAACTTTCTATGGTCATACACACCAATGAAAATGGTTCGTTGGATCTCGTTCGTAGTGATACACATATTCATAATATTGAAACCAAAAGATGCAAAGTTAATAATGATAGTGCAACTTATTTGTGGCACTGCCGTTTAGGTCATATTGGTGTAAAGCGCATGAAAAAACTTCATGCTGATGGGCTTTTGAAATCACTTGATTATGAATCACTTGATGCTTGCGAACCATGCCTCATGGGCAAGATGACTAAAACTCCGTTCTCCGGAACAATGGAGCGAGCAACTGACTTATTGGAAATAATACATACTGATGTATGCGATCCGATGAGTGTTAAGGCTCGCGGTCGGTATCGTTATTTTCTGACCTTCATAGATGATTTGAGCAGATATGGGTATATCTACTTGATGAAACATTTGAAAAGATCAAAGAATTTCAGAGTGAAGTGGAAAATCACCGTGACAAGAAAATAAGGTTTCTACGATCTGATCGTGGAGACAAATATTTGAGTTACGAGTTTGGTCTTCATTTGAAACAATGTGGAATAGTTTCACAAATTCATGCCACCTGGAACACCACATCATAATGGTGTGTCCGAACGTCATAACTGTACTTTGTTGGATATAGTACAATCTATGATGTTTCTTACCGATTTACCACTATCGTTTTGGGGTTATGCATTAAAGACAGCTGCATTCACGTTAAAAAGGGCACCATCTAAGTCCGTTGAGACGACACAATCTGAACTGTGTTTTGGCAAGAAACCAAAGTTGTCGTTTCTTAAAGTTTGGGACTATGATGCTTATATGAAAAAGTTTCATCCCGATAAGCTCAAACCCAAATCGGAGAAATATGTCTTCAGAGGATACCCAAAGGAGATTGTTGGGTACACCTTCTATCACAGATCCGAAGGCAAAAAACATTCGTTGCTAAGAATGGATCCTTTCTAGAGAAGGAGTTTCTCTCGAAAGAAGTGAGTGGGAGGAAAGTAGAACTTGATGAGGTAACTGTACCTGCTCACTTGTTGGAAAGTAGTATATCACAGGAACCAGTTTCTGTGACACCTACACCAATTAGTGAGGAAGCTAATGATGATGATCATATAACTTCAGATCAAGTTACTACCGAATCTCGTAGGTAAACCAGAGTGAGATCCGCACCAGAGTGGTACGGTAATCCTGTTCTGAAGGTCATGTTACTTAACCATGGCGAACCTACGAACTATGAGGAAGCGATGATGAGCCCAGATTCCGCGAAATGGTTTGAGGCCATGAAATCTGAGATATGATCAATGTATGAGAACAAAGTATGGACTTTGATGGATTTGCCCGATGATCGGCAAGCCATAGAAAATAAATGGATCTTCAAGAGGAAGACAGACGCTGATAGTAGTGTTACTATCTACAAAGCTAGAATTGTCGCAAAAGGTTTTCGACAAGTTCAAGGTGTTGACTACGATGAGAGTTTTTCACTCGTATCTATGCTTAAGTCTGTCCGAATCATGTTAGCAATTGCCGCATTTTATGAAATCCGGCAAATGGATAAAAAAAACTGCATTCCTTAATGGATTTATTAAAGAAGAGTTGTATATGATGCGACTAGAAGGTTTTGTCGATCCTAAAGGTGTTAACAAAATATGCAAGCTCCAGCTATCCATCTATAGACTGGTGTAAGCATCTCGGAGTTGGAATATACGCTTTGATAAGTTGATCAAAGCATATAGTTTTATACAGAGTTGCGATGAAGTCTGTATTTACAAGAAAGTGAGTGGGAGCACTACAGTATTTCTGATAAGTATATGTAAATGACATATTGTTGATCGGAAATAATGTAGAATTATTCCGCAAAGTATAATGGAGTATTTGAAAGGAGTTTTTCGAAGAAGGACCTCGGTGAAGCTGCTTACATATTGAGCATCAAGATCTATAGAGATAGATCAAAACGCTTGATAAGTTTTTTCAATAAGTACATACATTGACAAGATTTTTAAGTAGTTCAAAATGGAACAGTCAAGAAAAGAGTTTTTTACCAAATATATGGTGCATTTTTTTGAATCACACCCCTCTCTATTTTACCAAATGTATAGAGCAAAACATCAATAACTATAATAACAATTCAGTATTATTACTTTTCTCTTGAAATATATTTTTGTAATTTATTAATTTGTTATAATATTTCTTTACGAACTTGATCAAAGATACAAACATCTGATTTTGTAAAATTAAATACACAATAGTATGTTTTTACAAAGAGCAAGCTTTTTTCACTGGAAAGAACGTGAAAGAAAAATAAAGAAGGGGGCGGGGGAGAAGAGGAGACGGGGAGGCAGGGGCAGCAGGGCCCAGCCTAGCGTGTCGTCGAGTTCCGGCCGAGTCGGGGCGCGAAACGTGTCCGATACCGACAGGGTGAGGCAAGAAGGGGTCGCTCGCCCAGGGTTCCTCTTTCCCTTCTTTATACAGATCGCGATTGCGCTTCCGGTCATCAAGGCCATGGCAGTTGAGGAGCCAGGAAAGTGGATGATGAAGTCGTGCACTGCTGCCAAGTATACGGAGGCGGGGGATCGACCATGCTTCGGTGAGGATGGTAGCCGCGAGATCCAGCTACATGGAAGGTGAGCAGCTGCCAGAGGGACGGATCGATCTTTCGATGTCCACAGGACAAGAGCAGGCAGGATCTTACGATCCGTTCGGGTCAAGGAGAGGGGAGGCATGTTAGAGTTAAGGGAAACGTTTGGGAACAGCGCACCGGCCGAGCATTCGGCCGGTCACGCGTCCATGCACGCGCCACACGGTCAAAGGGCACGCACGCATACATCCCTCTTATCCTTCTCCTTCCTTTTTTTCTCTTCTTTACCACTCATCTCCCTCGTTCCTTCTCTGCTTCCTTCTCAGGCCCTGCAGCCATGGTTTACCATCACTGCCTGCAGGCCTCCCAAGGTGCCGCGACCACGGGAATCAGCCGATCCGGCGGCCCTCGGCCAGATCTGCTTGGATCCGCCCCACAGGAGCTCTGCCTCACCGGACCCGGCCACGCCGGAGTTGCAACCGACCGCGCCGGAGCTGCAACTGTTGAAGCTTTTTCCATAGCCACTTGTAGCTCTCTTCAACGCTCGTTGCAGCTTTCGCCGTCGCCCCGTAGCTCTCACCAATACTCGTTTTTCGAAAGCTTCATGGTGGAAGCTTTTTTCCATATCGATTGAAGCTTTTTTCCACACCGGATGAAGCTTTTCTTCCATGGCTGAAGCTTTTTCCGATTCAGATCGAAACATTTTTTCACACTGGTTGAATCTTTTCTTGATGCCGCTTGAAGCTTTTTTCCACACCGGATGAAGCTTTTCTGCCATGGCTGAAGCTTTTTCCCATTCAGATCGAAACATTTTTTCACACCGGTTGAATCTTTTTTTGATGCCGCTTGAATCTTTTCTTGATGCCGCTTGAAGCTTTTTTCCATGCTTGAAGCTTTTCTGCCATGGCTGAAGCTTTTTCCCATTCCGATCGAAACATTTTTTCACACCGGTTGAATCTTTTCTTGATGCCGCTTGAAGCTTTTTTTTTCATGTTTGAAGCTTTTTCTTCTATGCCGGTTGTAGCTTTTTTCATGCTTGAAGCTTTCTCTGAATCCTTCGGTCGCCGGGGGTTGGGTGCTCGTCGGTCGCAGCACCAGGACTGGATGGTTCCAGCATCCCTGGACGCAGCCGAGTCACACCGCTTCGGGAGCTTGAGGACCATACCATGGCCTGCCCTAGGAGCCATGGCGGGTCTGCAATGGCGGCGAGCCTGCGTGTGCGGCGGCGCTCTCATCTTAGGCGAGGGGAATACGGCAAGGTCGCCGGCGCTCGCCGCAACTTTTCTCTCCCCGACAGCCGGCTGTTGCTCCGTTTTTTCCGATTGATGATGCGGGAGAAGAAGGCGGATAGGAGGAAGAAGGAGGGGATGATGCGGGGGGAGGAGAGCTGAATCGTGCGGCCCGAGGCGCACGCATCATGGGGCTGCGGTGCGACCGGCCCAAATTTAGGCCGGTGCGCCGTCGCCTAGCAGTGGCCTAGAGTTAAACATGACGCTATTAGTCCATACATGTACGTGTTAATTACAAGTGCGTGTATGCATGTCCGACTAGGACTAGTTTTACAAGCCGACTTGGTTTGGTTAAGCTAGCCCCTATCCACAACGAAAGCAATACAAAGCAAGAGCAAGGCTCGTGCGATCTATCGATCAGTTTGTTTCGTTCGCAAGTGTTTCGCCAACGACGCCGAAGTACGCCGATCCCATCGATCAAGCTAGCCAGCCCAGGTCAAGTACACGTACGCAGGTCTACGGCAAGATACGTGCATGTGCTATTAATTGAGAAGAAATCAATTAAGCAGCCTGCTGGTGTGCTTCGGTGTTAGCCTTGCACGTACGTGTAGCTCCTGGTATTTGGATCTAGCGTTCTAAATCCAACAAGGCAGAGATTGACAAGATGTTGGTTGAGGGGAAGCTATCAGCCGTCATCCCCAAGAAGAGTGCCGATGGATCTATTGCCCGTGATGCCACAGCAGAAGCAGCGTCGACTAAGATTCTGTCAGGTGGCAACAAGGCCATGTTTCGGGTGCCGGCGGAGGATGTCAAGCTGATTTTGTCCCTGAAGAGGGGCGACCTCCCCAGCATTGACTACCTGGACGACCTGGCCGAGCTGTACACTCCGGAGGAGATTGCCGAGAGGAGGCTGCGCCACCAGAGCGATCTGGAGCTGTTCAAGAGAATTGACGACGACTTTGAGGAGTACCAGAAAAAGGTCCGCGAGTCGGTTCAGAATCATGGCTACTTTGAGGTCGACTACGAAGATCAATGCATGGACCAAGGCGCAGTGGGCCAAGATCAAAGAAGATGTCAAGATCACTGTTTGTGCCCCTGATGCTGATCAAGCCACGCAGGGTTATATCGAGTATGTCGACTCCGATGACGATGATGCGTCTGATTCTGAGTATGATGATGATTCCGAGTCAGAAGACAATGACTGATTTCCTCAGCGATGGAGAGAAAGCTGGGCATGCCTGTATGCCGTAGTACATATTGGGGTTATCAATCTATGTTATAGACCCATCCATGCTCTATCTTTATTATGTCTGCATCTATTCTATCTACGTTATTGGTACTTGCCCGGTTCAACACCAAAGTACAAATATGTGCTGCTATCGCAATGTAGTCATCGATGCTGATGAGGTTATCAAGAGCATTCTTTTTTGCTACTGCAAATATGTTCTGCTATTCGGAGTTTCAGACCACTGTTTGTCACAGTTTTTTTAGACCGGTTCTAGATTTTACTGACCCCTCGCCTAAACTCGGAATTGAGTGATTCTTTTTGCTTTGAAAACCTTAAGTGAATAATCATCTTGAGAAAAATATCATGGAAAAACATTCAGAGGACAAGTTTTTTTTTTGAATGTTGGCAGGAGAACTGCCAAATTCATTGATCAGAAGAAGGTGTTACAAGAATCCTCACAGGAGGAAAGCACCGAAAAAACAGTGCAAAAAGAAAAGAAATAAAATGGACCCGTCGGCAGCACCACAAACCCAAGCTCTACCATCAATCGTGAAGACCATCGGATCCATCGTCGGGATTCTCCCAGGTGACGCCCCCAAGGAGGAAAACGATGTTGAGAACACCGCCGTCACCCGATCTGGCACTGCCCGATCTTAGGTTTTCAGACGGAGATCTCACGCCGTTGGATAGGAAGGGCAAGCGGCTCCATAATGATACCTCCAAGGAGGAGGACGAGATCCGTGGATGCCGCTACCGTCGGCAACGACAAGGTCGATGCATGATTTTCATCCGGAGCCAAGCCTTCCACCAACAATCCCAGGATCCGAGGCCACCAGCGCCACGGAGCATCACAGCCCCATGCGAACACTACCAACAACGAGTACGTCGAAGCCGCACGCAGAACTCGGCGAGCACACGCCAACCTGGCCGGTCCGCACAGCCGCTCGCAGACCTTGGGCGAGCCAAGCCAGATCTGGCCATCCTCTACCTCTGTGCGCAGAACTGGGCGATCCTCCGCACCGCAGCGCACAAGAAAGGTCGAGGGAAAGCCGGACATAGCCGGTCGGCACCGCAGCGCGCAGAACTGGGCGTGATCCAAGCCAAATTGCGCCGTCCGCACCACTGTGCGCAAGGCCAAGAGTACTCGTGCTGGATCTGGTTTGCGCAAGCCTCGTGAAGCCCCAAGCAAACTGGACGGCGCCACCGCTCAAGGGAGCCGTCGTGTACGCGCTTGAAGGAGAAACACCACTAGCAACCCCGACTCCACCACTACTGCCTCCACACGCCAAAAACGCAGCCGACCCAGGTGCGAAACGCAGCCATCTGATTAGAAGGCCCGTGGCGCCAAACCATCCCACCGTAAGCGAGCTAACGACCAGATCTGGCCGGCCAACCCCGTTCCTATGGCGCCAGAGGCCTCCTCGCGCCAACGGCGCGCACGCCGGCACCCCCTCCTCGCCCTTCAGCCACAAACCGGCAGAGGCCAGATCTGCCCCGATCGACCGCAACGACCCCGCGCTTGTCGGACCCGCGACCTCCTCTCGCCGGCGGCGCGCGCGCTCCGCCACTCGCCGTCATGGCGCGTCGGGCAGCGCCAGCCCGCGCCCAGTCACATGCCGCAGCGCCCCTCGCCTTCGCTAAGTGCAGCAGCCACTACAAGGATTCGAGTCTATTGCAACAAAAGCGTTCATCGCAATAAGTGCCCAATTGTCGCAATAGGTACCTATTGCCACGACATGATGTTCGTTGCCAGCCGTTGTGACAGGACACATGGTAATAGGTTATTGCCACAAAAAAATAAATGTGGCAAGAAAGCGTGCTATTGCAACAACCATGTGACAAGTTGCCACATTTTCCCTTGTGGCAGCTCGCACTTAATGCCACATTTTGGCTTGTGGCCATAGCTTAATGCAACAGGTGGCGAATCATGCCGACATTTGTGGCAATAATCTATTGCGACAACTCTTTCCCCGTGGCGAGTGCTCTTCCGTGGTAATAGACATTTGTGGCTATACCCTATGGCAACAACTCTTGTTTTTGTGGGCATAGTCCTTTCACCACGAGTCCTACGTTTGTGGCAGTAACATATGGCAACGACTCTTCGGACGTGGTGACACTAAAATTGCAACATGCTCATTTTGGTGGTGATAAATAGTTGTCACAACGGACAACATGTTTGTGGTGAGAGGCCGTTGTGACAATACAAATGTTTCATGGTGGAAAGACTATTTCAACATAACTAGATTGGTGGCGACAAGTAGCTATCTCAACGGACTGCCTATTTGCTGTGATAACTAATTGCAACGATATAAAGTGTACCATCAATGTTTCAAATAATATGATTCAAACAATACATATATGATTTAGATTCATAAAATATCAATGTTTGCATAGCCAATATCCATCAAATGAAACTGAAATATAATTTAGCACGCATTCAACATACTGAATGTGCCATCCTAATTAAGAGTGAAGACTAAATTGTCCATGGTCTAGAGTCAATTCCAATTAAATCTTTGGACCCTGAAATGAAGAAATCAAAAATTTATTTGGCTCAAGTTAAATGAAAATAGAAAATAATTAGACAGGAAAATAAAGAAACAACACAACAACAAATTAGCATAAAGATATAATCACGGTCATGACAATTGTATAATTACTTTATACTGGCATGCATGGGTAGCTTTCTACCCAATTGTTATGAACACAACAGCTAGCAAGCAAATGCTTGTGCCTGATATACTACATCATCAACAATTAGGTTCTATGCAAAAAGAATTGGGTAATTTCACAAAAGAATTTATAGCTCAAACACAAGAATAATTACCTAAATTAATCAAACATCTAAACTTCTGTGAAACAAATACATGCTGGCGCAAGTTCACAATTTCTAATGGTGAGAAAACTGTTCTATTTCTGGCTTCCCTACGTCCAGTAGTGCAAGCAAGTAGACAATTGCACATTATGAATGCCATTTCCATATGAAATAAAGGTCAACATGAAGACAAACCAAGCTTCTGACTTAACATTGCTCGAAACATTCAAAAATGCATTGTTGCAGCTTGTATGAATGTATTTGGAGCAATTACATTGTGCCTTGTACCTAGAGTCCCTGTCTGTAAAAGAGTATTTTGCAACTTTGGATTATTATTCTCTTTGCCAGTCCTTTTCTCATGCATCTGCAAATAGAAGTGCACTTTTAGCAATGCAAGCAAGCAAAATAAACCTTACAAGTTTGCAAGCATATGACTATAATTACCTGATGTGTTTGCGTTTGGGTCTGTTGGGTTCCCATCTAGTGGGACAACTGTGCAAACTTTGCCATCATTTTTTTTCTCAAATTCCAGTCTTGATCTTCGCTCCTCTTCCAGCAATCTTTCCCTTTCAGCTCACTCTTCTTTTAACCTCTCCTCAAGGTATTACACTGCAAGAAACGAGGACACAAATATAAAAAAAAGTACCATTCTGTAGTTGTGCATGGTTGTGGCGAGCATGGGGTGGCCATTCATCCAATGCACACATGTCATTAGCAGACATATGAGTGTCAGGTTGTTCTTGAGTTCCTGTATAAGATTTACAGTTTTGATGATTAAGAATTCCAGGATTTTCTGCATTATACCAAATGTTAGAGATAGCTTAATTGTCATAAACATTTTACTAGATCTGTGTTGTCCATGTTGGTTTTTGTAAGCTGTTATACTTTCCATCCTTGTTACGAGAACAGATCCTTTCTTACTGAACCCAAAAACAATTGAGGGACTTAAGCATTATCAATGCGCACCATTCAGATAAGTGATTAAGAATTAAGGATGTTGTGTACCTTGCAGAAGGAGTAATGGGCATCATCTCTTTCCTCTGAAGCGTGCACATTACCTGACGCATCCCTAACTGCATGTTAATCTCAAATGTTAATTACCTTTGCTGCTATGGCATAAATTGAAGTGAACATAAAATATCATTACCAAGTTATCGCTGTATTGTACTCGGTCTCCTACCAGCAGGATCTTGCGTTGAATTCATCATTGTGCCCTTCGGTAGGTAATATCATAATTTGAATCAATTTCAGAAGAAATGCAATACTTAAAGCAGGCATAAAAAAGCGACCAGAAAAATATCTAGTCGAGTCTATACTGAAGCTATTGTAAGCAAAAAGAAGCTAGGCTTAAAAGATTGAATGACATCTGATTGTGTTATAGCGTGCAAAACAGAAGCATGCAGAACAGAAGTCTTTTAGCATAGCATATGTCTATAATTTTGATTTAGAAATTAAAAACTAGGCTTTCTGTAATCAAGTCTATATTGAAGCTGTGAAGCATACACATGACACACCAATTAGAGCCCATCCTGACAAGGCTACTCCCAGTACATACACATGCAGTAATCTAGCCTGAATGTGGTAAGCAAACTACTACTCTACCACATACGCTTTTAAGAATCTGGACAGTGGTTCTGCTATTAACTTGGTAATATTTTACATAGTGAATGTTAGCTTAAACCTGATTACAGTCAAACAATTGTTACTGCAATGTGAATGCACTTGTGTAATTGTGGGTAGGTCGTCTTGCAATTAGCTGCAAGTTTGACTGTAGGTGTGCGTGTTCAAGCTGGCTAATCTAGGTTCAGTGTTTGTCTGCATGTGTTGCAGCATAAGTCGTTTCCTAACAGTGCCAGAGAACCTTGTGTAAATAAGAGTATTAAGCATTCGTTTCTCAGCTCAATGTTGCCTAAACCTGCCTGTCTCTCTCTTTCACCTAAACTGCACTAGTACTCTGTTCTTTTTCCTCTGCTCTGTGTGTGCTTGATAGAAACTGAACCAGTTCCTGTGCATCTGCGTCCGCCGCTGGGGAGCAAGACGAGGGTCAGCTGCCATCACTGAAAAGGAAAAATTGGGACTATTTACAAAAAACGTGGGACACTCCAAAATACAAAAATACAGGAGTCCTGATCGTGGTCGCGGCCGCCATGACTGTGGTCGTCGTGGCCGAGGCCGCGGACGGCATTGACGACAGCAGGTCGACCGTCTCCCAGCTCGGCGAGAGTGAGGAATGCTGCACGGCGGCCATCGGCATGGTAGTTCTACGATGGAAAGGGAGCGCTGCCATGGCATGCCGTCCACCGCCTCCTGCTGCCCCTCCTCCTCTTCTCCGCATGGCCGCCCCCACCCCCACTGCCTCCGCCTCTGCCTCCTCCTGACTGCAACCACCACCACCAATTTCTCCAGCCCCACGCAAATCCGACTCGTCTCCCGCCCCGCCCATTCCCAATGGAACACCCTTCCGGTCTCCTCCCCGTCCTCCTCCAAGAGCGCGCCCGATGTCGCTGGCGAGGACACCTATGAAGGGAAGGATCTCACGGCCGCGGGACGGGTTCGAGAGGGGGGTGCGGGAGCTGCCGGTGAAGAAGAACTGGCGGCTGGTGCGCGCGCGGGTGCGGGTCAGCGCGGCGCTCAAGGCCGTCTGGGCCACGCTCACAGACTAGGAGGGCCTCGCCGGCTTCATCCCCGGCCTCTCTGACTGCCGCCTCCTCCACCAACACGCCGCGTTCGCCCGTCTCTAGGCGCTGCGCTGCGCTGCACATCTATGCGGAGGAGATTTGGGAGAAAGGAATAACCTGAGACAGAGTGTACGCTCGATGGACTCTGGTGTGGTCCGCAGTGTCGACGCCGTCATGACGCTGTGAGGATGGAGGAACCGGAACGAGAGAGCTCAGATCCAATCTGGACGATTTGGTGAAGAGAAATAATCGGAAGTATTTGTGGGGGGTGTTTAGCGGGGAGGTTAAGAATTTGTGGCGCCAGACATACTAGTACTCCCTCCTTTCCGATTTATAAGGCTCAATTCAAAATTCTCATCAACCAAGGTAGATGGTGAGTGGTGGATACTTTTTGTAGTTTGCAAAAGCACCCAATTAATGCTCTTGTTTTCCTCAAAAAAGTATGTTTACCAATGCATTAATTGCAATGCATGCATGCATAAGTTACATGCATTGGTCAATTTTCTTTTAGTACTTGCATGCAATGATTTAATGCACCTTGGAATCTGAACATGTGATGGAAAACAACCAAATTGAGCCTTATAAAATGGAAAAACTAAAATTTTGAGATAAGCCCTATAAACCGGAAAGGAGGGAGTACTAAATTATCTAGTGCGAAATTACCAAAAAAAATTAGAGGGAGACTAGGGCATTAGCGGGAAGGTTAAATATTACTTCCGTAGAGCAGAGTACATGCTTAATTATTTGTGTAGAAAGTATTTTTAAGGGAACATTTAAAATAATGAAATAAATTGGAAAAAATATTTCAAATCAATATGGAATATATCTGCTGCTGAAAATAATATTACTAAAATTTGTTCATAAAAGGTTATTTCACTAACTGGTCGAGATAGATATCCACGTCGTTGGCAATCGTATATGATGGTTGTGATGGCGGGAAGAGTATGCAGTTGACACAAGAACAACAACCGAGCTGGCGAGGGTAATGAGGTGGTGTGCGCTACACTTATTGAAAGAAACCTCATGTCACCCTTTCAAAAAAAAAAGAAACCTCATGTCACCCTGGCTTTAAAACTTTTGCCTTGAAACACAACTCAAGGTGGGGTAAAATGGGAGATGGCGAAGAACACAAATAACATGATGGAAAACCGCTTTCAACCCTTTCTTCTTACCGGCCGGTCCGCCAATCCAATAGAATTGACTTCGAAGACGACCCGACGGCCACGCATGGAAATACCTACACCAAGTACATATATAGATCATCTTTGTCGAAGGTCTTGTGCTTTCCACACATATGGGAAAATAGAGCTAGAGCTCATATATCTCATCATCATCTTTGTCCCATATCAACAAGTAGTTTATACATACATATATAGGGGATCATCATGTTGATCATACAATCAAATTCAATGCCACCACATACATTTAACATTTTCCAACTAGCAAACCTTAGCTAATCACATGGGAGAAAGAGTAGCTATCAGGGCATACTAGATCCTCGCATGAAAATACATAAACCAAGAACATATATAGATCATCTTCATCTGACATCCTGTGGTTTCCACACATATGGGGGGAATAGAGCCATAGCTCATCTATCTCATAATCTTTGTCCCATATCAACAAGTAGTTTATACATACATATATAGGGGGTTATCATGTTAATCATACAACCAAAGTCAAATGCCACCATATATATTCGACATTTTCCAACGAGCAAATCCTAGCTAACCGATCTAGCAAGATAACTGTAACCGACGCTCCCGGGCTACCAACTAACCAGGGCTTCTAGTATGAGGATGCCGCCGATCCAATATAATCCAATCCAAGGAAGACCCAACAGCCTGGGCTCGGATCGAGATCCATTTGTAGAGAAAGAGGTCATGGTCTAGTTTGTCTACATAAACCATGTTTGAATTGAATTTATGCACTCATCAGAAGGTCTTGATACATAATACACTTCACTGCTGCAAACAGTTTGGAAAAATTGGTCAAAACTCTGTTGACCTGGAATTCTGTCGCCTGGGCCTCTGAATACTGAGTTGAATATACTACTACTCTAAATTAGCCCATCAGCAAATCCAGCCCTACTTTTCTTCTCCTTCTTTCTAGTTAAACTATGTGTCTTCTGCCCTCCATTGAGATCTCGCCGAATCGCTAGGTCTGGGAGGATCTTATTTGACGCGTCAAGGAGGCGCGGCATCGCTGAAGGCGCCCAGACCCGATGCCCAGTTTGGGCCAGCCCACGGTCGAGCTTCACTGTTTCTTCATTTTTTTCTATTTCTGTTTCATTTTTCATTTTCTCTTCATTTTTTCTTTTTTCTATTTTTGTTTATTTGTTTTTATTTTATTTTTTTATTTTTTTTCTTTGTTCAATATTTCTATTTTTTGGTATGATACAAAAGTTCACTGTGTATTAAAAAAATGTCATCTTATATTAAGAAAAATATCGCAGTATATCGAATAAGTTCAACATGTATTAAAAAATTCTCGAATTTTTTGTCAACGAAATACTAAAAATATTAATTATGTATTTGATTTTTATTCAGCATATATTACACAAAACCTTCAATGTGTATTTGTGAATTGTTCAATGTATATTACAAAAATATTCAATCGTATTTGAAAATTATTGAATGTACATTATAATATGTTTAATGTGTATTTCAAAATTGTTCATATATATATATATTTGTATTTTAAAAATAAGAACGGAGCAAATAGCGGGAGATATGTACTTGCGATCTGGCCCAGCCCATCAGGACATATGTCCACAAGCCACAGCCCACCTTTTTGGTTTGTTTAACGATCAAACAATATAATGACCTAGTATCCAAGTCGAACAAAGGATGGTGCCTACCCACAAAAAAAAAAGAACAAAGGATGGTGCCTGGTGTAGTGGCCGAGCCCTTGCAGCGTAACTGCAATGTTTTTTTTGTTTAACTATCAAATAATATAAGCTGTATAGTATATCCTAATAATCAAACAATGCACGGTGCCTTGTTTAGTGGCTGAGCCCATGCGCCGTAAACGGGAGGTCACTGGTTCAAATCTTTGCCGCACAACAATTTTTTGACATTCCCAGGCATTTGCGTGATTAAGTACTAAAGTATATAATGCAAGGGGGCTTTTCTACAATTTTTTTGACATTTGCGTGATTAAGTATTAAGTATATAATGTAAGGGAGCTTTTTACAAAAACATATGCCACGTCGGTTCCTGATCATTTTGTAACAACTTGCCCTAAACATGCGTACTGATATGCAAAATTTTTGAATAGTGATATGGATTCGTTACAACTGCCGTAAGTGCGGTACCTCCATGCAATTAACTCGGGAATGGGGACTAAGCGAAGATGGAGGCCAACCGAACTGGAGGAGTGGAGGATGACCTAGGCACTTAGTGATCTACTACCGAAGCCACATGGAGACCAAAATAAGCTATTCCGTTCATCTAGGTCATTCTTTGTTTTTTTTACAAAGTAGGTCGTTCTCTCGGGTTATGTATTGCGGGCTGATGACAATGAATCATGGGCTGATGAGTTGCCGGTCATGATAGGATTAGGGGCTACTAAAAACATTTGCAGATTTGCTCGGGTGCTACAGGCCAGGAGGCCCTCATGAAGGTCTGTCGTTAACTATACGAATGTCGTTGCAATTTTTTTTTCTTTTTTGCAACAGTAGGGGATTGTTGCAATATACTGCAACTTGTCGCAGTAAACAATAGTTATTGCAGCATGACAAAATTGAGGCGAAAAATATATGCTATTGCGACCAATACATATTTTGTTGCAATAGTTAGCCAATGTTCTGCAACAATATTTGTGACTAACACAACGTCTCGCAGGTGTCGCAATATCTTTCCTAATATTACCACGAGTCGTTATTTTGTTGAAATACCTAGTCTCTATTACAACAAAACAACTATCTCACGCAACGTAATTTGTTTGTCGCAATATCGCTACCATGTTTCAACAACGATGTAGTTTGTTGCAATACGTGGTCTCTATTGCAACAAAATGTGTATTTATCGCGACAAGATTCGGTTGTGGCAGTATGTGCACCCTATTACTACAACCGAGGAATTTGTGGTAATATTACGTTCTATTGCAACAAAAGATGGTTGTAGCAATAAATTTTGTTGCAATAGACCGGAATCCTTGTAGTGAGCCCCGCGCAGCCCGCCTTGCTTGTAGGGGAGGAAAACCCACCGCCGCCGACTTCGCGCGGGCTTTGCCCGGCGGCGCTCGCCGGCGGCGACGGGGAGAGGAAGGCTGGAGGTGTGGCGGCGCCCGGCGGCTAGGGTTAGAGTTCGGGTCCTCATCCCACTCTTCGGGGACTCCAAGTGATACTGCGGTAAGCAGAGGAAAAGTTGAAAGAGAAAGGAAGTTTCGATGTACCCTATTTTGGAGATTATATTTTTTTGTCAAGAGGTATTGCATATCATCTGTTGCTGCTAGTTGTGTTAGTGTTCTTAAACCGCATCGCTAGTCTGATCTATCCCTGGACCAACGCAGTTCCGGCGTTCAACATTTGTTGAACTTGTCTCTCTGAATTGATTATTGATAACCTTGCTAATATACTGAAGCCTTCCCAAATTCTACAGATTACTACACCGTGCAGTTTAATATCACCTGGTAGTCATTCTACCCAATCTTTGGAGGTAATTGACACCATTGGTTGGTTTTATGTTGGTCGAAAAGAGTTTGTGGAACAACTTGTAACATGGACGGATGATACATTTCCATGGATAGAAAAAAGAGTCAGAGAGTGTAAAACAGACAATCCTTTATAAAAGGGTGCATGGATGATTGGAAAAGTAGTAAAATATGATGTTGATATTTACATATTTGCATTAGGTTTTGTCGTGGTAGCTTTGTGATTTGCAGTCATAAACTGTTGTTAGGGCAAAATAAGTGTTGGGGTGCAATTACTCGTGCAGATTGGTGTTTTCATCTGGTTGAGACTTAAGGACAGATCCATGCATAGCAGTAAGTTGCAAAATTGAAAAGCTGCAAATTAAAGGAGAAAGATTCTAATCATCAGACTGATTTCTGCGTCTACATCAGCCGCTTGCTTTATCGTCCAATTGACACTCGCACGTTCCGTGATGGATGGTGCTGCATGCTATCACGTGGGTGGTCCCTAATATTATGTACTACACATTTTACTTTTTGCTTCAACACCTTTTACACATTTTACTTTTTGCTTTTTGCTATCACATGGGAGTCCCAGCCGTAGATCGCCGGATCCCCCTTCCCTTGCCGGCGCCTCAGAGAGACTTCGCCGCCTGAGCATCCGCCACCGTCGAAAAGCTAGATCCGCCGCCGCCACGATGGGGAAGATCCTCGCCGCCGCCATGGAAGTGGATCCTTGTTGTCGGCGGCGACGGGGAGAGGGGGGTGGTCGGAGAAGGGTGGTGGACGGCGGCTGTTGGGGACGCCCGAGTCGCCTGGGCGGAGGCGACACGGACGCGGACCTGGGCGGATCCGTGTGCTCGTCGTTCGGGCAAATCTACTTTGGTAGTTGACTGAGAAGCAGGTAGAGGACAGCATGCTAGAGTTCTTGAAGCGCCTCAAATACAATGAAGATATACTACTTTCTTACAACTTCCAGTGAGTAACACTTTCTTGTATTACAAATTCTATGTTTTTGCCTACTAGCTAGCTATATGTTTTTGCTTACATATGCCCGCTTAATTAAGACATGCAAACGTGTGTGCATGAAGATTTCACTGGATCTTGTGTATCATTAAAGTTGACGCCGGAACAGTTCAAATACTGGACTCGCTACTCAAAGCAAATAGTGACTATAACATCTTGTTTGGGATAGTCAACATGTAATTTCAATCATTATTAACTATATATCTCAGCCTATTTAGTTCGTTATTTCATGATATGAACTATTTAATAACCCCTTTATTCATTTTCTTTGTCGGCGGGCAGGGCTTGGGCAAGGTTCATCAGCGTCATGGAAGGCGAATGGAAACGACAGCTGAAATGGTTTCGACCCAAGGTAAGTAATTAAGTAGTACTAGCTAGCTAGTTAGCTACCATCTCTTTAATTATCATGCTTGATTAATTATTATTTGATCAAATTAAATTTCATTCTCGTAATAAAGGCCCTGAAGCAGGCGCAGGGGACTGATCTGTGTGCATTCTGCGTTTGCGAGAACATTCGCATGATGGCGTCCAAAAGGAGCAGATCTCAAAGACAAGAATGGGTACGCTTGTCAGAACACTATTCACAATTTTTACACCATTATCGATATCTAGTCACACAACTAATACACATGCATATTGATCTCCTTCTTAACAGTTCAAAGAGGTGCGGGACAAGCTCCTAGAAACGGAGCGCGTAGAAGCACTTCAAGAGAAAATAGCAGGATTTTTGCTCGACCAGGTCATAAATCCGAAAGGAGAATACTATTACCCGCTACCGCCCCCATCGACCAGGTCATGAACCACTTCCAATTGTCATCGTGCTCCGAAGGCACCAATTAGGCTAATGCCACTGGCTCCGAAGGCAACATGCATATGTAGGAGAAATTGTATATAGCTATACATGTGTGTATGTGTGAATTAATATGGTGGTTTGTGAGACATAGATGATATATATATGATTGGTTCTACTAGAAATTATCTATATATATATATATATATGCATAACGTGTACAATGTGTAGTACCATAAAATACCAGCAAACGAAAAAGAATTAAAATGGAAAACACAAAATTAAATGAAAAAGAAATCATAAAACCAAAAACCCCCCAAACATTTTAGTACCGGTTGGTGTTACCAACATGTACTAAAGGATCCCGGCCCCCGGAGCTGGCTCTTGCCACGTGGTTGCCCTTTAGCACCGGTTCGTGCTGAACTGGTACTGAAGGGGGGGCCTTTAGTGACCATACTTTAGTGCCGGTTATGGAACCGGCACTAAAGGGCCTTACGAACCGGTGCTATTGCCCGGTTCTGCACTAGTGAAATGTCTTTAAATATGCAGTGAATATGTTTTGATTTGGGCGCCGAGATCCCCGCCACCACCTTCCCCGGCACCCGCGCGGGCTTTGCCGGTGGCCGTCTCTTTTAGCGGCGAAGGAGGGAAGGGGGATGAGGGAAGGCGGCGCGACAAAATATCTGATTGCCCCCGAGGCGCCCGGGAGGCGATACGAGCGCCGCATGGGAGGGCGTCATGGGCTATCTCAGTTTGACCAATGAGCAATAAAGAGCCCCCCCAAAAAAACAAAAGAAGATAATAAATGGAAGATATCTTCTATATCTAAATAGAAGCCCTCCACTAGATGATTTCTCTTGACATGCAGCCTATCCACATCAGCAACAACATGCAACCAACCACCTCAGCAAATTTGCCACCCCAGCTAAAGAAAAAAAAACACCACAAAACAAATTATGTGATTTAATTTCTTTTAGTACGCATCGGTTCCTCTTCGTATTCTAAAACCGATCAGATAGTCTATCTACTCTTTAAAGAGACACACCATCTTCTCCTCAACTCCCCACTGCATATACTCCTTCATTTCGTGTGCACGTCCGATCTTCTCTCCGGTTGGAAATCTGCCTCCATGGAAGATGAGCGGCAGCTAGGAGCTTGTGCTCCAACCCCTTTCCTAGGTCTGGCAGCCATGGCTTCTAGCTTCTGTGGCGGCCCGACTTTTGGCTGCGGAAGCGACAGCCGAGCGCCACATCGTCCATGTTGAGCGGACTATAGAGGTTGCAGTTGCAGCGGTGCCACCGTACTACTGGTTTGAACAAAGCGCCCAGATCCTACTCTTAACCGCTGAAGCTGTCCGTCTGGTCGAGGACTGATCTGTACCTCCTGCCTTCCGCGGCTCGGCTCCTTCCGCCTGCAGCTGCTCAACCGATCTGAGAGGGAGAGACGAGAAGGACAAGACATCTTGCAGCTATGTGAGAGAGAAGGTAGGGGAGCATGACCGAGTGTGGCGGCGGCTCTGTCGACGGGAGATACAGGAGAGCATGACTAGAGACGACATCACACATCAAGAACCGGAGGCAATGAGGTACAGACGTCTTCTCCCAGATTAATCAGAAGTCCCCTAGAAAAAGATTGATTTGGAATTAGAAAAACAGGACCACATCCTAGTTGTGGCATTCATTTACTCTCTTCCTTTTTTATTTGATAGAAAGGGAATCGTATGATATACATGACTTACGCAAGTTACTTGCACAATCTGATTTCTGCATGCTTTGGCATGTAATTAATTAGGAAAATCTTGGATTTTCTTTTATGTAAGTTTGTCTCTGCAGATGGCAGTAGATTCACATGTATCATACAACTTGGAATCTTTCAGTTAGGTGGAACCAATTTTCACGTCGGCGCAAAAAAAGGAGGCAATTTTTAGGATTGTGGGAAAGTTCAGATTGCTGGAATCCATTCTGGTATGATATGGTTCCTAACTAACTTTTTGTGTGGGATGCTACTGGAATAAATCTTAATATCTGATCATTTCGTACAACAACACATCAGAGTTATGACAAAGCATCATACGTTCATAAATAAGCTGCCTCAAAGTTTCAGGTGAGAACTATATATGTATGAACAAGATTACTTTTACGAAGAAAGTAAGTCATGGCCTGACTACAATTTAATACTTAATTGCTGTATATCATTCCTTACGCTTGACCTGTGGTCTCTTCTTATTACTCCACTGTTGAGACAGACATGTTTGTTGCTTTGCAGTACATGTGCACACGTACCCATTTAAATCTTTCATATCCATTGATATATTTGTCACTAATGTCATCCACCTGTTATTTTCTTCATATTCATGGTCAATTTCACAATATATGCTGATGAACTACCAAAATTTACCTTCATCCACGGTGTTGTAAAACAAGAAAAATAAGTTTTTATACAGCCATATGAATAATCAACCGCCCCCTCCTCAAGTCATGTTCTTTTTGTTTTATGTCCGAAGAAAGTGCAACTGATTATGTAGTCGTAAGATGCATGTTTCATGTCTTTCAAGTATTGTTACACTAGCTTACGCTGGGCATATAGAGTGTGCATCGAGATTTGAGCAAATCTCGTATTGGAAGATCAAATTGTTGCTTCATATTATGCTTATACACACAAATGCATACAATTAATAATGATACTTATGTGTATCTCTCTTTTTTTATAGAAAAAGAGGGTGATACTTGCCAAGATTGATGTCCAAAACAGGTTAAAACTTAAAACAGAGATGGATGTCTCATTAAATTTTTTTGGTGTACAATTGTGTCCACTTACCCTATCAGCCCATGTACTAACTGAAAGTGCGTTATATCGACTAGAGGGGGGTGAATAGGCGATTTTTATGAAAGTCTTCAAAACATGGAAGTTTCGAAGACAAACGATAGAAATAAACCTATTACCATACAGCGGAAGTTAGACTACACTAGATAAACCATAGTCATGTATTCAATGAAGTGAAAGGACAATGACTAACAGTAGCTAGGTAGTAAGGATCAGGCAGGAAGATATTAAGAAGCCAAACGGATCACACAGTCACTCAGTGAAGACAAAAAATAGAGCAAACATACCATGACTTCACACAGAGTAACAGTAAGTAAAGAGATGGGAAGGATGAAACTAGTGACTCGTTGAAGACAAAGATTTGTTGGACCAGTTCCAGTTGCTGTGACAACTGTACATCTGGTTAGGGCGGCTAGGTATTTAAACCAAAGGACACACAGTCCTGAACACGCAGCTCAGGACACCCAGTCCTCACCGTATTCCCCTTGAGCTAAGGTCACACAGACCTCGCCCAATCACTCTTGTAAGTCTTCAAGGTAGACTCCCAAACCTTTACAGACTTCGTTCACCGGCAATCCACAATGTCTCTTGGATCCTCAGAATGCGACGCCTAACCGGCTGGAGGATGCACAGTCCTCAAGTGTAATAAGTCTTCAGATCACTCAGACAAGAAGACTTAAGTGATGCCTAATTCTCTTTGGCTCTGGGTGGTTAGGGCTTTATCCTCTCAAGGAATTCTCTCTCAAAGGCTTCGAGGTGGATTGCTCTCAAAGGACAAAAGCCGTACTCTGAATCTGAGCAGCCAACCGTTTATGGTTGTAGGGGGTGGGCTATTTATAGCCACTAGGCAACCCGACCTGATTTTTACGAAATGACCCTGGGTCACTAAGGAACTGACACGTGTTCCAACGGTCAGATTTTAAACTCACACGGCAACTTTACTTGGGCTACAAGCAAAGCTGACTTGTCCGACTCTGGACAAGATTTGCTCTCATAGTCTTCACTCGAAGACATAGGTTTTTGTTTAAGCATCACTTCAGTCATTCTGACTGGTTCTCTTGGACCCCACTTAACAGTACGGTGGTTCCTATGACTCAACACAGAAGAAAAAGAATTACGAAAGATCTAAGTCTTCGAGCTCCATAGGCTTCATGCGGTGTCTTCTCTTGTCATAGTCTTCAATGTGAATATCTTCATATACCACCTTTGACATCAATGTCTTCATACATTTTTAGGGGCCATCTCTGGTAGGAAAACCGAATCAATGAGGGACTTCTACCTGTGTTATCCTGCAATTCTCACAAACACATTAGTCCCTCAACTAGGTTTGTCATCAATACTCCAAAACCAACTAGGGGTGGCACTAGATGCACTTACAATCTCCCCCGTTTTGGTGATTGATGACAAACTAGTTCAAGTTTTCAACGGGGAATATAATCTGTGAAATTGTAAAGGATAAGAAATTGTCTTCATAAGTTGCAAGGGCTCCCCCTGAAGATGTGCATCTAAGTAATTTGCTTTTGGAATGCAAATGCACATGGCAGGTTGTACTTGTGGAGATCCACTTCAACTTGTGATGACAATCCACTATGCATGAGAAAGTATGTGAAGATAATGACATGCATAATGAAAAATGGACGTCTGCAGAATGATCTAAGTGCGGAATTTATCATCGCACATGCGGAATTTATCATCGCAACACAAGGTGGCAAATAAGTAGCAGACGACCATCGAGTTTAAGTGTTACAACTCAAAGAACCAAATGTAGCAAAACGAGAGTTGTAAGCACGAAGCAAAATATAAAGCACCCGCCCATATGGACCCGCTTGAAGACTATCAAACTCATATGCTTCTCCCCCTTTTGTCAGTAAGGACCAAAAAGGTTTGAAGACATAGAGCATCTACTCATTCCCATGAGGAGTAGGTGAAGCAGCAGGGTCGTTGGTGGTGTTTGGCGGTGCAGAAGAGCTTGGAGCAGAGTCGAAGCATGCTGAAGGAGGTGGCGGTGAAGTAGCATCGTCTTCATCCTCGATCACTCTGGCATTCACAGTTGCAGCAGAGGAAGAGAACTCAGAGTCTTCAAGTGATGGAGTTCGTCGCAGCACAGCTCTGCGAGGAGGTGTGGAGTCAAACTTGAAGCGCTCAGTGAAGCCATCCTCTTGCAGATCATCTTCAGAACACAGCAGCATCAGCCCTTTCCATGTGCGTCGAGATGTTTCATGAACAACAAAGGCGTTCTTAGTGGCATGATTGCGAATGCGATTAACATCCACCAAGAGGCTTTACATTTGACGCTTTAGCCAGTCATGATGCCTATCCTGTTTCTGATGAAGGGCCACCAGAAGCTCTCGGTCATTGAGAACATGAGTGCGCTTCTTGGGTCGTTGAGCAATGGTGCTATCAGTGGCTTCAATAAGAGCAGGATGCGGTGCACGGGTAGTGCCAGCCAAAGGATACACACGTGTTACTGCTTCAACGCCTTCAACGTTCTGAGAGAAACTTTGATGCTCTGCATTCTGAAGACTTAGAGGTTCTTTGGCAGGCTTAGGATATATGGCTTCAATAGACATATCCACATCAGGCAAAAAGATCCGATGATTGTGGGGAGATGGCTGATATGAGATAGCAGAGTGGAGTTTGATCAGCCGCATCACCCAAGGGGCGTAGAACTTCAAACCACACAGATCAGAGCCAGATGCAGCAAATGGCGAATGAAGAAATCCTGTGTATTGAAGCATTTTCCATGAAGAATATAGAAGACCAAAGTCTTCATTGCACCTTCCAGCTTGGCATGGGGAGAATGTCCTTTGATTGGCCAGAGAGTTCGCCTTATGATATGATAAATGGTCTTGGGCAGATAATCAAGGTCTTCAACAAAGAACTCCATGGGATAAGCAGCATCTTGGGGCAATGGCTTCATCATACTGAGCATCTGACTCATATTGGGTTCAGTCTTTTGAAAGATGCTCTCAACAGCTTCACTGTGAAGCTGACAGCCATGCTCATAGAGATCGCCAGGAGTGGGCAAGCCAGTGAGCTCAATGATGTCAAAGGCTTTGGCTTCGTGATGAACGTTTCCAGTCATCCACTCCAGGACCCAAGTCTTTGGATCTCTGTTATACCCTCGAATGTGAAGTGTGTCATAAAATTGGAGCAGCAGCTCTTCATTCCAATGCTCTTGGTCAGTAACGAACGGCAGCAGTCCAACTTCCTTGAAGCAATCCAAAGTTTCTTCCAGACAGGGCAGACCAGCTATAGCTTCAATGTCAAGGCGCTTGTGTGGGAAGATGCGACCTTGGTTGTACAGAATGCATGAGTAATAGCTTCGCTGAGGATAGCTCCAGAACCGATCAGATGATATCCTTTCCCTTGAGTAGGGGTTCCTGGAGCTATTGAAGAATGTGTTGTCTGCCCTGAAGCCATTGATATTGAAGGAGCCAGGTGCTGATGCAGGACCTGGGAACCTTGGAAATCTTGGGATTGGCTTCTGGACCTGAGGCCTGTGCTCAACATGATAGTCGAATTGAGGACCGGCAGCAAACTCAGGAACAGAAGTGTCAGGATCAGTGGCTTCACTGTCTTCTGATGCTTTTGGTGGGGAGGGCTCCACATTAGCTTCATTGGTGGTTGTGGCAGCCTCAAGATTTTCATCCTCCACTTGACGAGCTGGAGGGTCGGTCACAAGCATGTTCTACTCGAGAACTGCTTCTTGATAGGACAGGGGGTTAGCAGCTTGTGGAACTTCTTCTTCCGCGGCTGATGCAGCCGGATTGTCTTCAGCAGAGACTTGAGGCCTTGGACCTTTGCGAAGACGGCGCAACGCAGGCGACGCCTGTGGAGTTGGTGTTGGCTGGGCCTCAGAGTCTTCTTCCTCTTGTGGGCGATCAGCCCATGAAGCATCCTGTGCAATTGGCGTCAGTGGACGACCAATGCTTATGCGTTCGCTGTGCGTTAGCACAGGCGATGATACCTGTTGGTGCTCTAGCTGAGGAAGGACTGCATCATCTTCAACATGGTCATGGTGACCAATGTCTTCATCTTCATGAGCCTCTGAGAAAGCAGGCTCATGGACAGTCAGTTGACGGTCTTGTGGATCAGCGTCGGGGTGAACCATGGAAATGGGTTCAACAATCAAGGGCTCTGTGGGAGCAGCCCGTTCCTGCTTGGTCTTTCTTTTCTTCTTGGCGGGGGCAGTAGCAGAGGCTTCAGGATGTTTTCTCTTCCTTGCTTCAGCCTCAGTAGTCCTGGTCTTCTTCAGTTCTGAAGCGGTTGACCTGGCCTTTTGCTTCGGGCCAGTCATGCTAGTTGGGAAGACAATGGGATCTGCTTCCTGCCTTGGTGCTTCAGGTTCAGCCATAGCGGGCTTCTTCTTCTTCTTGGCAGCCATCCTGGGGTCGATACCAGGACGCCCAAGGGCCTTGCGCTTCTCAGCCTCATTGTAGGCTTGCACACATCTGTCAGCCAGGGCCTTCATGCGCTCACGCGAACCTTGAGCTTCTGCACGTTTCTTCAGAAAGGCTTCCTTGAGCTCGTTCATCATGATCTTGAAGTTCTTCACTTCTTGCACATTGAGCTTGGCCATATGCTTCTTGAACTGAGATTTCCCATAGTCAATCTTCTGCTTCAGTTCAACAACGCGCTGGGCGATGGCTAACTCTGATACAATGGCGACTTGGAAGGCGACACTGAGGCCAATGGGTAGCTGCAGATCATCAAAGCTGATGTTTGGCGTGTCAAACCACTCGTCAATGAAGTTGTGGATGATGGTTACATCAAAGAGAGACAGATCATTGAAGATTTCGGCTTCTTCTTTGCTCTTGATGAGTTGCTCAAGAGCGTCATCTGCAAGATCTTCATCACTTGACAGATCAATGTCATCATTGCGCAGAATGGCAGCAGCTGTTAGCTCTTGGCCGGTGTGTGTCAGAGGCATCTTGGCCTTTTGGGGCTTGGAGATGCGTGATAAATCTTCGGACTGCACACTGTCTTTAGGAGGCGCAGTTGCCAGTGGCTTCGCCCTTAAGATTTTTGGTGAAGGGGCAGGCTTTGAAGCTTTGGGCTTGTTCAGCTTCTTTGGCGTTGGCGCTGCAGGCGCTTCATCTGATTCAGCGTCAGCTGCAGGCTCATTCACGGCTGTCCCTTGAACCAAGATATGGGTGATGAGTCCTGCAAAGTTGTAGAAAGGACCGACGACATTGGGTTCCGCATCGCGTGTGCCGTCAGCCCTTGGAGCAGAAGGACCAGGGTTGAAGTCTAATCCAAAAGACTTCTTGTTCTGCTTCGCTGAGTTCGTGGCAAACTGGAAGTTGCGCTTGAACAGATTGTCGTCACGGCACCATAGTAGTGACGATGGGTGTGCATCTGCAGGCTGTGGCCCACGGACCATGCAGGGATAGAAGCCTTGAACAATGGCTTCATCTCTGGTCCTGGGTTGAATATTTTTGTAGAGGATGTCTCCCCATGGTCGCTTGATGGCATTCTTTTCAGCATATTCCTTTGTCACAAATCTGTACTTGAACCACTGTTCTACCCAATAGCGTCGAATCCATTGGATTCGTGTTTTGCGCTGATTGTAATCCTCTTCAGGGTCTGTCTTGTAAAGCTCTGAGAGGTCATCTGGCAGATCTCTGGATGTTTCTCCACGACGCTTTCTGCCACCCTTCCTTACTGATTTCTCTGAAGCCATAAACTTTAACTTGAAAGGCTTCAACACGTTCAAAGGCTTCAAAGGTTTTCGCTTGCTGGACCAACAGGAACTGGCTTCGGGAGAGTTTATGTGATGCTGTAAGAATTCTGCAAATGAATGCAGACTATGAGAACCAAAGGATTCTCCCACGGACATGTACCTGTGACAGCATTAAGGTGCGAGGGAAGGGGAAGAGGTCATATGCATTCTCAGAAGATTTTGAAGGTAAATCAGTTTAGAAGACATTGACCTCATCATGCGAAGACATTCACTCATAGATAAGCAGTTGGTTCCAGATTTGTACGAATCCACAAATCAGTACAAGTGAGGAATCTAACTACTTTGTGAAGCATAAGTGAATATACTAGGCATGTTATGAGATGCAGTATGAGAGAGATCTAACTTGTGTGAATAGAAACTTCTTATGGTAGAAAGTGACAAAGCCATAAGATAAAAAGGGACTGTAAAAAGAAGTTTTATTTACCACACTGGGAACTGCTAGACGGAGTGGAAGAGGAGGCCGAGCAGTTCAATCTTCCGTGCCCTAACTTGGCGACGGAGGACACCTACGGCGACAGTGGAGAGGACGATGTCCGCGGTCGGCGTGAAGACGGCGTCGGAGAGGTTGCGGCAGTGAAGCATTCGTCGTCGGCGTCGTCGAGGGCTAGCGGTGGCGCTAGGGTTCGTGCGAGAGTGGAAGAAGAGATAATGACCGCTGTGAAGGGTGTATTTATAGGTACAGGGGCGGTACTATGTTATTACACAGGTGCCCCTAGCGATTCACATCTGAGGAACACGTGGCCATCATGCAGTATATTGGGGTTTGTTTCACGTCTCACACACGCCTGGATTGTCGGGTGGTCGTTCCAACTTCTCCGGGTTTCATGTGTAGGAATGAGCGTTGAAAACGGACTTAATGTTTGTCTCTGTATCTTCTGCTGACAAGGACGCAGAGAAGACATTCGACAGTTTCAATAGAATGCATATGATTTGGAGAGATAGAGTTTGAGATAGAGAGCACAGAGAGGTTAGGGTCCGATCACATTCACTTGGATCAAAAGATTCAACAAGAAGACATAGCTATAAGTGAATGCTGTAGAGGACAGAACACTAGTATATATATATATAATCAACATAGTGAAGATAATCATGAAAACATGTTGAGATTGAAACCAAACCGAATGTGAAGACATAGCAAGGTAACGCCATGAGTGAAACACTTAAAATAGAACATTTGGTGGTGGAGTTACCCACCGTATAGGAAGTATTAGACCCAGACACGGCGCACAATTATCGTGGCGCTCCGAAGTCAAATTTCACATTAATGTATTCACACTTAGAATGTATGTCTTCATTGATTGAAGATATACTTTACTTCGTGTGTTGCACATCTAAGTCATCAATATGCATAAGTGTTAGGATGTGTGCCTGATCATAGGACATTTGAGAATTCGCTTCACAGCTAAGTGATGCGACTCCTTTGGTGCCGCTTGAAATCGAGCACACATGCAAACACTAAGCATAATATCTGGCCTAGATGCACATAGATAAAGCAAAGAACCAATCATGGAGCGGTATACCTTTTGATCGAACTCTTTACCATTGTCGTCAGGACCCAGATGATGCTTGGCTGGCATTGGCGTCGTGAACCCTTTGCAGTCTTGCATACCGAACTTCTTAAGGCAATCTTTGAGATACTTCTCTTGAGATATGAAGATGCCGTTGCGTTGCTGTCGTATTTGAAGACCGAGGAAAAACTTCAGCTCTCCCATCATGGACATCTGATATTGCTCTTGCATCATATATCCAAACTCTTCACTGTACTTCTGATTGGTGCAGCCGAAGATAATGTCATCCACATATATTTGGCACACAAACAGTTCACCATCATATGTCTTCGTGAAGAGAGTGGGGTCGAGGGAACCAGGTATGAAGCCTTTGCTCTTCAGGAAGTATTTGAGTGTGTCATACCAGGCCCGAGGGGCTTGTTTGAGACCATACAGTGCCTTGTTGAGCTTGTATACCATATCAGGATGTTTTGGATCTTCAAAGCCAGGTGGTTGTGCAACATACACTTCTTCTTCAATCTTTCCATTGAGAAAGGCGCTCTTCACATCATTTGATAAAGAAGTATGTTGTGATGATTTGCATAGGCCAGCAATATGCGTATAGCTTCAAGTCTAGCCACAGGAGCAAATGTTTCATCGAAGTCAATGCCTTCCACTTGAGTATATCCTTGAGCAACTAGACGAGCTTTGTTTCTGACAACTTGACCATGCTCATCTTGCTTGTTGCGGTATATCCATTTTGTGCCTGTTATGTTGTGCTTCCGAGGATCAGGACGCTTAACCAGTTCCCATACATTATTCAGCTCAAACTGTTGAAGCTCTTCTTGCATAGCTTGAATCCATTCAGGTTTCATGAAGACTTCTTCCACTTTCTTGGGTTCTGTTATTGAGACAAATGCGAAGTGCCCAGAGAAATTTGCCAGCTGGGTTGCCCTTGATCGAGTGAGCGGACCAGGTGCATTGATGCTGTCAATTATTCTCTCAATCTGCACTTCATTGGCAACACGAGGATGTACAGGGCGAAGACTTTGCTCTTGCTGATCATTGTCGTTGTTGGAAGGATTGTCTTCAGGTTGAGCATTGTCTTCAGGTTGATCTGGTGCCGAGATGATGAGTTCCTCTTCAGGATGAGCTTCAGAAGTTATGATTTCTCCAGTTCCCATTAACTTGATTGATTCATTGGATGGAACTTCATCTAGCACATTTGGCAAGTGCTCTCTTTGTGAACCGTTAGTCTCATCGAACCGCACATCCATGGTTTCAACCACTTTATAATGAAAGAGGTTGAAGACTCTATAGGAGTGCGAATCCTTTCCATATCCAAGCATAAAACCCTCATGTGCTTTTGGGGCAAACTTTGAAGTGTGATGTGGGTCCTTGATCCAGCACCTTGCGCCAAATACTCTGAAGTAACTGACATTTGGCTTCTTGCCAGTGAGGAGCTCATACGATGTCTTGTTCAGAAGCTTGTGAAGATAAACACGATTGATTGTATGGCATGCAGTATCAATGGCTTCAGGCCAGAATTTTCTTGGAGTCTTGTATTCATCTAGGATTGTTCTGGCCATCTCAATGAGTGTTCTGTTCTTGCGTTCGACGACGCCATTCTGCTGTGGCGTATACGGGGCTGAGAATTCATGTGTGATGCCCAAGGTATCAAGATATGTATCAAGGCCAGTGTTGTTGAATTCAGTGCCATTGTCACTTCTGATGTGCTTTATCTTGGCGCCATAGTTGTTCATTGCTCGATTGGCAAAGCGTCTGAAGACATCCTGCACTTCAGTCTTGTAAAGGATTATATGCACCAAAGTGTATCTAGAATAATCATCAACAATGACGAAGCCATAAATACAAGCAGTAGTAGTAAGAGTTGAGTAATGAGTGGGACCGAAAAGATCCATGTGAAGCAGCTCGAAGGGTTGAGTCGTAGTCTTGATTGTCTTCGAGGGATGCTTGGCCCTCGTCATCTTTCTTGCTTCACAGGCACCGCATAAGTGATATTTCTTGAACTTGATGCCCTCGATGCCTATGACATGCTTCTTCTTTGCAAGGGTGTGGAGGTTCCTCATGCCAGCATGCCCAAGCCTCCGATGCCAGAGCCAGCATTCTGAAGCTTTTGCTAGAAGACATACGGCAAGCATTGGTCCTACTGAGAAATCTACCACATACAAATCATCTTTCCGATACCCTTCAAACACTAGAGACTTGTCAGATTCCATTAGAACAAGGCAGCGATATTTTCCAAATATTACGATCATGTTCAAATCGCAAAGCATTGAGACAGACATTAAGTTGAAGCCAAGGGATTCAACAAGCATGACTTTGTCCATCTATTGATCCTTTGAGATTGCAACTCTACCTAGACCCAATACCTTACTTTTACCAGTGTCAGCAAATGTGATGTGGCTCTTGTCGGATGGACGTAAGGTTGAGTCCATAAGAAGGCTTCTTTTGCCAGTCATGTGATTTGTACACCCACTATCAATAATCCATTCTGAAGACGCTGGTGTCGTACCCTTGGCACCGCGTGCCATGAAGCAGTAGGTAGGAGCATAGTCGTCCTTGTCATTTGCATCGGCGTCGGTGGTGAAGTCATTGTCTTCAGTGTTGAAGATGGACTTGGCAACGTATGCTGTAGCCAGACTTGCAACACCAGAATAGGACTCCTCCTCAGACTCCACCTCCGCCTCCTCAGACGCAGACTCCTCCTCTGAATCCATTTCCTTGCCAACAAACGCACGTGCCTTGCCAGATGAGCTCTTCTTGTGTGATGAAGACTTTGAGGAAGACTTGGAAGAAGACTTTGAGTATTTTTTCTTCTTCTTGTCGTCAGAGTCATATGCCTTGCTCTTCTTCTTCTTCTTTCTGTTTTCATTGTCCCACTGCGGACACTCAGAGATGAAGTGGCCAGTTTTCTTGCACTTGTGACATGTTTTCTTCTTGTAGTCATGAGAAGAAGCTTCATCATTCCTTGAGCTTGATCGTGAGGACTTTCTGAAGCCTTTCTTCTTGGTGAATCTTTGGAACTTCCTTACAAGCAGAGCAAGTTCCTTTCCAATGTCTTCAGGATCGTCAGAACTGCTATCAGATTCTTCTTCAGATGAGGAGACAGCTTTTGCCTTCAGGGCACGAGTTCTCCCATAGTTTGGACCGTAGATATCTCTTTTCTCAGAAAGCTGAAACTCATGTGTGTTGAGCCTCTCAAGTATGTCGGACGGATCGAGTGTCTTGAAATCAGGTCGTTCTTGAATCATCAGGGCTAGGGTGTCAATCGAACTGTCAAGTGATCTCAGTAGTGTCTTGACGACTTCATGCTTGGTGATCTCAGTGGCGCCGAGGGCTTGAAGCTCATTTGTGATGTCAGTGAGTCGGTCAAATGTGAGCTGGACATTCTCATTGTCATTACGCTTGAAGCGATTGAAGAGGTTGCGAAGAACGCTGATTGTCTGATCTCTCTGGGTTGAGACGCCTTCGTTGACCTTGGAGAGCTAGTCCCAAACCAGTTTAGATGTTTCCAAAGCGCTCACACGGCCATACTGTCCTTTGGTCAGATGACCACAGATAATGTTCTTGGCAGTAGAGTCCAGATGAACGAACTTCTTGACATCAGCAGCAGTGACACCATCTCCAGCCTTGGGAACGCCGTTCTTGACGACATACCATAGGTCGACGTCAATGGCTTCAAGATGCATGCACATCTTATTCTTCCAGTAGGGATATTCAGTTCCATCGAAGACGGGGCACGCAGCGGAGACTTTAATTATCCATGCAGTCGACATAGCTAAAACTCCAGGTGGTTAAACCGAATCACACAGAACAAGGGAGCACCTTGCTCTGATACCAATTGAAAGTGCGTTATATCGACTAGAGGGGGGTGAATAGGGGATTTTTATGAAAGTCTTCAAAACATGAAAGTTTCGAAAACAAACGATAGAAATAAACCTATTACCATGCAGCAGAAGTTAGACTACACTAGATAAACCATAGTCATGTATTCAATGAAGTGAAAGGACAATGACTAACAGTAGCTAGGTAGTAAGGATCAGGCAGGAAGATATTAAGAAGCCAAACGGATCACACAGTCACTCAGTGAAGACAAAAGATAGAGCAAACATACAATGACTTCACACAGAGTAACAGTAAGTAAAGAGATGGGAAGGATGAAACCAGTGACTCGTTGAAGAAAAAGATTTGTTGGACCAGTTCCAGTTGCTGTGACAACTGTACGTCTGGTTAGGGCGGCTAGGTATTTAAACCAAAGGACACACAGTCCCGGACACCCAGTCCTAAACACGTAGCTCAGGACACCCAGTCCTCACCGTATTCCCCTTGAGCTAAGGTCACACAGACCTCGCCCAATCACTCTGGTAAGTCTTCAAGGTAGACTTCCAAACCTTCACAGACTTCGTTCACCGGCAATCCACAATATCTCTTGGATGCTCAGAACACGACGCCTAACCGGCTGGAGGATGCACAGTCCTCAAGTGTAATAAGTCTTCAGATCACTCAGACAAGAAGACTTAAGTGATGCCTAATTCTCTTTGGCTCTAGGTGGTTAGGGCATTATCCTCACAAGGAATTCTCTCTCAAAGGCTTCGAGGTGGGTTGCTCTCAAACGACAAAAGCCGTACTCTGAATCTGAGCAGCCAACCGTTTATGGTTGTAGGGGGTGGGCTATTTATAGCCACTAGGCAACCCGACCTGATTTGTCCGAAATGACCCTGGGTCACTAAGGAACTGACACGTGTTCCAACGGTCAGATTTTAAACTCACACGGCAACTTTACTTGGGCTACAAGCAAAGCTGAATTGTCCGACTTTGGACAAGATTTGCTCTCATAGTCTTCACTCGAAGACATAGGTTTTTGTTTAAGCATCACTTCAGTCATTCTGACTGGTTCTCTTGGACCCCACTTAACAGTACGGTGGTTCCTATGACTCAACACAGAAGAAAAAGAATTACGAAAGATCTAAGTCTTCGAGCTCCATAGGCTTCATGCGGTTTCTTCTCTTGTCATAGTCTTCAATGTGAATATCTTCATATACCACCTTTGACATCAATGTCTTCATACATTTTTAGGGGTCATCTCTGGTAGGAAAACCGAATCAATGAGGGACTTCTACCTGTGTTATCCTGCAATTCTCACAAACACATTAGTCCCTCAACTAGGTTTGTCGTCAATACTCCAAAACCAACTAGAGGTGGCACTAGATGCACTTACACTAACTCTAATAGTATGTGTGTTGACTTTTTTTTGTTATTGTCATCGACAACATGTGTTGAATGCTGAGAGAATACCTATGTAGTTAATGTTTCTCTTTTGCAAGAAATAGCATTTATATATAGTACTATAATTTAGAGGTTTTGCACTTTTTATATATTATTTTGCTACATGCTTCATGTTTTTAATGTTTAAAATTAATGTTTGTGTTGCTTTAGTTTTAGTTCATTTTGTAGCACCTATTATACAAATTTTTAACAAGGTTTCCGGAGCAACGCGCGGGGTATCATCTAGTTGAAGAAAATTGTTCGAAATATTACAAAAGAGGAGAAATTAATTACGAGTAATAAATGGATAAACACATGACTATCGCACGCTGCCGCGTAGCCACAATTCCATACATCATGTCTGTTCAACAAAACTGGTTCCCTCACAAAGACTGGATTTCATTTCTTCTTCATCCTACAGCTTTCTTCCGCCCCTTGTGTGTTCGTTTCTTTCAAACAAGTTTTGCTTGGTATTGAATTATCTACTTCTTCAGGGCCCTCGCCCGTTCTAATCAATATGCTCCCTCCCGTGATCGTCGATCTGTAGTTATGGCCAACGCCGGTGTCAACAATGTCCCCACCGCCGGCGAGTGGGGAGCCGACCCCGCCGTTGCCTCCGTGGGAGGCAAGGCACAGTCCCCACCACCCTCGTCCAGGTACAATGCATCGTCGGAGTTGGAGGGGTACCTGGCAGGCACCGAGGAAGGGCATGGATCGGGTGTGGTGCTGGCGCCCCTGTTGCAGTGCTGCCAGTTGAAGCGGCGGCTGCGGCAGTGTGGTCCCTCTCTTTCCGGTCCGCGTCGGAGTGGGGAATGGATCCGCGAAAGGGTATGGAGCACACCATATCGCTGCTCCCGGGCCGACGGCTCCCCCATGCACTTCTTTGCCGTCTTCGACGGCCATGGCGACCCCTAGTTAACATTCCAAGCCACCTCCGGGTCTAGTGGTCGACACCGTCCACGTACTTTCCACTACACCTTTGATTTGCTTGCTACGTCAAGGTGCAGTGTCAGCCCTGTGCAGGTAACAGACGGACGTCATACTTGCGGTAACAGATGGACGTCATACTTGCGGACGAGCCGGCGGGCACGGTAACAGCCTACCCGAAGGAGCACCCGGAAAAGGATGACGAGGCGGAGCATCTTGTGTGGGAGGCGGCGCTGAAGTGGAGCTTCGAGCGGGCGGATGCGCTGTGGATGGGGCAGTCGGCATCGGGATGGCCCATCATGGGGTCCACCCACCGCCGTGGTGGAGCTCCTGGTGCGTGCCAGAATCCTCTGCCGCGCTGGAAACGCCTAGCCACTCTCCGAGAACCACAAGGTGAGATTAATTACCTCATGCATATTGCCTTTCTCTCCTTTGATCTCGTCTGGCTATACGAATTTGAGCTTCATGCATAGATGCAGCTGGAGCTGCTTGTTGGGACGGCGGCGGGAGAGGAAGTGTGCGCCTCGGCAGACGGGCAGCTGCGTGTACGGGGAATGCTTGTCATGTCGTGGGGTTTGGATATAAGTTGTTCCGAGGCGCACTCATACAACAAGTACTCCCTCTGGAAGAAAAGATAAAAGTTGTTTAGATCTCTTGTATTTATTTACGGAAGGAGTACAACTTAGGTAGGCCAAAAAGAAAGAAGTACTGCCTAAGCCTGCCATTGGACGACCATGCTACCTCAGTCAGAGAACGTTGCCATCAGGAACGGGCCGAGCGACTTAAGACAGACAAGAGACAACAATCAATCTCAGACAGCGACCTCAGTGAGACTCACGGAAGAGCAAAAAATAACAACGGGAGCTTACACATATCACGAGGCCTAGAGTGGACACGGTTCTCTCTAGAAACGCCACCTCTGCTACACAGATCATCATAGACAACAGACAGCCAAAGCGGCCGGCCATTCCTCAGCGAAATAATTCCGGCGCCCCAGATCAGATCCCTGGGAACACACGTCAGGCTCGAACCACCCGTTGTACGTTCGTGAACTCGCGGACCAAGGAGTGCACGGGCATGCCTCAGATCGGCCCCGGGCCAGATCACAGCGGACAAACTTTTAACGACCCGCGGGCCACCGCTAAGCAAACTAATATCTATCTCCGATCGACCACAGTTCCATTAAATAAAAGGTGATTATCAAGGAGACCGGTGGAGGATTTAGCAAACCTTCGGGTCAGGGTCAGATTTACCTACACTTTAGATACATACGTACACGTTTTGTTTCCATGCATTAACATTGGCTTTGTACATATCTATCTTATACAATATACAGAGAAACGAAAGTATGTGTTAAAGATTTTTTAATAAATATGTGATCCACATTTTTTTCAGAAGTATGCAATGAACATGTTTTTTTCCAAATATGTGATGAACATTTTTTTAGAAATATGCGATGGATAGTTTTTCAAGTACACGGTAAATATTTTTGAAATACAAATGAACATTCTTTAAATACGGAGTGAATATGTTTTGAAATATATTTTGAATATTTTTTGAAAATGCGGTTAACATTTTTTAAATACACGATGAACTTCAAATATGTGTTGAACATTTTTCAAATACAAGATGAACATTTATTCAAATATGTGTTGAACACTTTTTGAAATATCTGTGGAACACCTTTTCAAGTACACGATGAACACTTTTTTGAGTGCACAATGGATATATTTTTTCAAATACATGATGAACTTTTTTTCCATACGAGTGTGGCGCAAAAACGCTTCCCGCCTGAATTTTTTTTCTTCATCCTCCCACCTTCCTCGTCTTTTCTCCTTTCTCGCATCCGTTTCTTTCTTTCCACTCTCAACCTCTACACCCTATCTCTTCCAAGACAGGTTACTTGGTTGGCTTCTTAAAAATAAAAATTGAAACTCATCTTTTGAACTAGTAGGAACTATTTTTTTTTAAATAGTGATGATGGGGAACATTACATGAAAATCAAAAAAAAAATCCTACGTAACACCCAACATCTAATCTTGGAGAGATGCAAAGCAACGAGAGGGGAGTGTGTCTAGATACCTTGTAGAACGAAAGCGGAAGCGTATATAACGCATTGATGTAGTTGTACTCTTCGCGATCCAATCACGATCCAATCCGATCAAGTGCCGAATAGACGGCACCTCCGCATTCAGCACACGTGCGGCTCGATGACGTCTCCTCCTTCTTGATCCAGCAAGCAAGAGAGGCGAAGTAGATGGGATCTCAACCAGCACGACGGCGTGGTGGAGATGGTGATGACACCTATGGAGCACCAGCAGAAAGCTCTATTTCCTGTGCACTTGTGGAGGAAAGTCTCATCAAGTTACCCCATATAGTGATGCTACTGCTACGGCCAGGCTTTTCTGTAATGATCCACGAAAATGTGCAGGATCTGTTGGATCTGCATGAAACTGCTAGATAAATAAAAACTTATGGTAGGTCAACTGCTCTCCCAATTCATTATTCCTTTTTTTCTTTCAATAAAATGAACCATTGGAATCACATGGACAGGCTCCCCCACAGGCACGGCATGCCGCCATGCCTCCGCCTGCTAGTATTAATAATGCATCCCATGCATGCAGACATATCCAGTAATGAAAATGAACACACTGCTGGAGTTGCTCGCTAGAGAAATCTACACTCGAGGTATGTTTGAACATTTTCGCAAGGTCCTATATGAAGCAGGGCAGTACAAGGTAGATGAGATCTGTAAAGGAAAAACCTATTTTGTGTGGCGGTACCATCCAGAAAAACATGACCAGTGGTGCAGGGTTCAGGGTTGTGTACAAAGTCGAAGTTGTTGAGGAGGGCAGGGAACTGATATGTGAGTGTGGTAATTTTGAGCACACAGGCTTGCTGTGCTGCCACACTGTTAAGGTAACAATATTTATTGTGATGATCAAGGCTTTTGCTGCAAGCCTGCTAAATCAAAAAAATTGTTGAGCAGCATAATTAAGCATACGAACTATGTGTTTTGCAGGTCCGCGATTTCCTTGTATAAACTAGATAGAGGCAAAGCTCATTGTGAAACGTTGGACAAAAGATTGAGGGATATGCGGCTAGACCACTTGGCACATCTTCAGGGCAAAATTTGTGTAAACTCGATAACATTCGGACACTCAAATATGTGGACCCATGCCCTTGAAGTTGTAAGGCTGGGAGATGCAAATACAAGTGCATACGAGTGTGCAAATATCTTTAAGACAGCAATGGCTAAACTGACACCTATATATAGCCACTGTTGCGGGATGGAATGGAGCTAGAAGACTGAATCAAGACAAGGGGAAAGATAAGGAACCGATTCAGTGAGGGCACCCTCCAGCGGGTGTGGGAGCGACGCTAAAGGTAGTGACATTGGTAATTTCGTCGCTCTAAAGGCTCCAGAACGAAAGCGTAAGCCAGGTCGACCAACCATCGGTAGGGACAAGCCTCCATATGATGTTCAGGGTGCGAAGAGAAAGCTGCCGATGGATGCGGTGCAAGCAAACACACTCGCTTCTGTAGTATATGCCTGGAGCAATGTCACAAGAGCACCACGTGTCCACAGAGGGCCGACCTTCCTCAAAAAGAAAGAAAAGAGGCAAAATGCTGAAACTATGGCATCGGTATTCACAGGAAGAACACCTACAACAAGCCTAAGGTTGTGCTGCATATTGTTGAAAACGCCACTTTAGATGGAAATGCCATTTGCGGGTGACCTGGTTAGATTCAATATTTTTTTCTACGAGTTGCTGAGGGCTCCGTGGTTGCTAGCTAGAAGACTGTTATTCTTAATAGAAAAAACTGTTACTGAGTAGTATGTGCTGTTGTCATCAGTTTATGTGTTGTATGCATGTTTATCATCAAAAAATGTTATGAGCGAAATTTGAGTGCCATCTCATATGGAGTGTGCATTATCCCATGGGTTTCATTGCAATTTTAGTTGACAATTCTCAATTTGGTCTACTGATGTGTGTGAGCAAAATTTCAGTTGATTGTTTCTGTCCCCCTCTTACAAAATTTGTTACCATCAGGATCCACTATGCAGCTAGACCGTGGTGGCAACGATTCAATGTGACTGCGGCCTAAAACAGGTCAACACACTCCTGCTGTATGTCATGGGCGGGACCCGTACAGTTTTATTTTAGAACTGCTTGAGAGGGCTCCCCAAGGAAGCGGGGTGTACTTAACGAGGGGCTGCATCCCCTCCGGAGAGCACACACCGGAGCTTCATCTACAGTCTACATGGGATCAAGACGACCTGTGTGTGAGTGGACATGTTTGTGCTGGCTTCCTACGGGAGCTCCTTCTGTTCGAGCTGGAGTGCCCTTGCTGTCGGCGCTGACCAAGGCAACCATGTTCAGAATGTGAGTTCTGAAGAACACGCCAGTGGTGGCATTGCTCCAGCGCATGCGGGTTTTGTACATCAGCATTCACTGATCCAAGTACATGCTACTCACTTGCCGATGTACGTCGCAAAATTTGAGTTGGTGGGCATACCCAGCCCATTTACGTGCCGTTTGAACCCCTGGCACATGTTTTTAATGAGCCAAAACGTCATAGCAGTCTAGCCAAGTTGAACACCAGACCGATTGGCATTGAGGAAAAGGGCTAGTTTGGGTTAATTTTTTAGAGAACAGGGTTTTTTTGTGTGTGGAGGTATATGGGTTATTTTTTATGCTGAACATTTGATAGAGATCCAGTTTGTCAACTCTCACTAAATGAAGTGAGTGTATCAATACCGTTTTTACTCAGTTCTTGAATATTGAAATCCAAGGTGGGTGATGGATGTGTTTACTACTAATACATATAAATGTCAAACGATGTTAGTGCTGATATAGAGGCGAGGCGGTGCAAGTAAAATGCCTCCCATGAGAATAAAAAAAAGTAGATGAAACAAACCATAAGCATTTGCTCTGATATTTTTGCTTCTTGACGTATTGCCACTAGGGCAGTTGCCGCAGCAGCCGATTCTGCCTCCTTTTTTATAGCATATTCTTGCAGACTTCCAAATGTCGGCCCATCTATGGTCACTGTTGACTTGAAGATAGGTTCATGATGCGGACCACTCTGAGTGGTGTTATACAAATGTAAATCTTTCTGTAGGTCTTGAACATAATTTCGTAACTGTGACTTGTAAGAAAGATGGATTTCTGCAATATATAAATAAATTAGTGAGTACCACAAATATAGAAGAAACATGTGTGAACGATCATCATGAGCATTTTCAGTGGCAGGAATAAAAACGTCACAGCGGCATGATAGAGACGTAAAAAATCAAATCAATTTTTGGCATGAGGGGCATTTATATGACTACATAGGTAGTAAAGGCCAATCAAGAGAACAGAAAAAACAAAAGAATAATCTTCAATAGCCAATAAGCTATCCATTTCTACTAGACGCTCTCTGAGTAGCTAGCAATCAAAACGGCTTAAACCTTCATTTTCACAGTTGACACCACTTATATATATATGGTGGTCTGCAAACAACCGGCAACGTAACCCACATATATGTATAGAGTCTGGATGTACTGTTTACAAGTCGATCTTCTGGGATCTTGTCGAGCACGACGAGGCCCCATCAGTTGTGGCGGATCAGGTTCTTAGGAGTCGTCTCACGTCTGCTCTGGTAGTTGACTGAGAAGCAGCGACGGCGCATATATCTGGCGCTAGCCGGAGAACTAGGATCTTGAACAAAACATGATCTAGCTAGCTAAGGCGCAGACGTACACACCGGAAAGTAGCTGCCGAGGGGCGGAGCGGCGACGGCGCATGCATGCGCTAACCGGAGCCCTAAAATCTTGAACAAAACGAGATCTAGCTAGCTAGGGCGCATACATACTCACCTGTCAGTAGTTGCGGAGGTGACGAGGGGTGCTCCAACGCTTCCCTGGCGGCGATGTCCTCCAAGGCTGTCCTTGCGGCGACGTCCTGCGCCTGGATGAGCGTGCGGGACCCGGACTCTGGCGAGCTGAACTCGGCACCGCCGACGGCAACGGTGGAATGGAACCTTGACCCGTGGTCAGGGCCCTCGCCCCGGTCGGTGTAAGCCGGCGTCGCCTATCGCCGCTGCTGGCACAGGTTGTACATCGTCGATCGCGTCGCGTGGGGGCGGTCTGAATCAGAAACAGAAAACCGGGATTATATTGAAACTGGGAAGGGAAGGATTTCCTGGGGGCTTTGATCTGATCTGCGCGCAGCTGTGTTCTGGCCGGCGTCGTGTGCACTAATTGGACGCGCCAGCCAGCACTACTGCGTTTCTTTCTTTCTTTGGATTTGGAAGTTTGCTGAGAGCTTTGCAGAGCGTGCCGTTCACTATTGAACGCATGTTGGGTGCTGTCAATTCCAATTAATGCCGTAAAACTGAAAGGTTTTTATTTCTGTCATTTCCCATTTTTGATGCTTTCCTTTTAACACTTTCCAAATACGTACCTCAGCCCAGCTCGAGAAATTTTAAAATTTCAAGATTTTCAATGAACATGAATTTTGTTTGGGGCATGGTTCGACTCACGCACCTGTTATGAATAGTAAATTCGGAAAAAAATATACTGATTTTTTTTTCAAAAAAAATCTGAACTTTTTTTTCACATACATGGTCGACCACTCTACCCACATATGAAATTTCACAAAGAAATGACACCCACTACATTCTGTGGTGTCCCTACACATAGTCGGAGGGTTCAGTGGCAATCCCTAAATTACGGAGGTCCCCACACACCACATCGAGGTGCTACACATAATCGGAGGGTCCTGTGAATTACGTCGAGGAAGGAGATGTCTCCAATGTGTTGGCAGCACCCCAACTACGAGCTGAAGCGGCAGCGGCGACAGTATGGCCAATGGCTTTCGGGTCGACGTCGGAACTTGTGCAAGTTCAGCAGGAGATGATGGTCATTTTTATGCATAACTGTTTTGACAAATATGTGATGCAAACTTTTTCAGAAATTTGTGATTAACATTTTTAAGTACACGGTGAATATTTTTTAAATACAAATAACTTTCTTTAAATATGCAGTGAATATGTTTTGATCCGGGCGCCGAGATCCCCGCCGCCACCTTCCCCGGCGCCCGCGCGGGCTTTGCCGGTGGCCGTCTCTGGTGGCGGCGAGGGAGGGAAGAGGGATGAGGGGAGGCGGCACGACGAAAGATCTGATGGCCCCCGAGGCGCCCGGTAGGCGACACGAGAGCCGCATGGGAGGGAGGGCGTCATAGGCTATGTTAGTTTGATCAATGAGCAATCAAGTTTTTCACCAAAAAAGAAAAGAAGATTATAAATGGAAGATACTCCCTCCGTTTCATAATATAAAAGCATTTTTCACAGTAGAGTAGTGTCAATAACACTCTTATATTATGGGACGGAGGGAGTAGAAGATAATGATGCTGAAATATTAAAAAAGAGGAGAAATTAATTACGAGTAATAAATGGATAAACAAGTGTCTGTCGCCTGCTGCCGCGTAGCCACAATTCCATACATCTTGTCCGTTACACAAAACTGGTTCACTCCCAAAGACCGGATTCTTTTTCATCTCTAGCTTTCCTCCGCCCCTCGTGTGTTCGTTTCTTTCCCACAAGTTTTGCTTGGTAGCGAATTCTCTGCTGCTTCAGCGCCCTCGCTCCTCGCCCGTTCTAATCAATAAGCTGCCTCCCGTGATCGTCGATCTGTAGTTGGCCAACGCCGGGGTCAACAACGTCCCCGTCGACGGCAAGTGGGGAGCCGACCCCGCCGTGGCCTCCGTGGAAGGTGAAGCGCAGTCCTCACTGCCCTCGTCCGGGTACAACGCATCATCAGAGTCGGAGGGGTACCTGGAAGTCCCCGAGGAAGGGGATGGATCGGGTTTGGTGCCGGCGCCCCTGCTACGGTGCTGCCAACTGAAGCGGCGGCGGCGGCAGTGTGGTCCCTCAATTTCCGGTTCACGTTGGAGTGGGGACTCGATCAGCGAAATGGTATGGAGGACACCGTATCGCTGCGCCCGGACAACGAATCCCCCATGCACTTCGTTGCCGTCTTCGACGGCCACATCGACCCCAGGTAACCTTCCAAACCACCTCCAAGTCTAGTGGTCGACACCATCCATGCTCTTTCCGCTACAACTTTTATTTTCTTGCTATGTGGTGACGCAGAGGTCGGCCATGTGCAAGGACCAGATGCACATCATACTTGTGGAGGAGCTGGCCGGCGGGGCAAGTTCCTACTAGAAGGAGCATCCGAAAGAGGATGACGAGGCGGACCGTCGTGCGTGGGAGGCGGCGCTGAAGCGGAGCTTCCAGCTGGCTGACACGCCGGGGATGGGGCAGTCCGCATCGGGATGGCCCATCATGGGGTCCACCCACCGCCGTGGTGGCGCTCCTGGTCCGCAGCAGAATCCGCGTTGCCATTTGCGGGGACTCCCGCGCCGTGCTCTGCCGCGCCGGTAACGGCTTGCCACTTTCCAAGAACCACAAGGTGAGATTAATTGCCTCATGCATATTGCCTTTCTCTCCTTTGGTCTGGTCTGGCTATATGAATTTGAGCTTGATGCATAGATGCAGCTGGAGCCGCTGGTGGGATGGCGGCGGGAGAAGAAGTGTGCGCCTCCGCAGACAGGCAGCTGCGCGTACGGGGAATGCTTGCCATGTCGTGGGGTTTGGATACAAGTTGTTCCGAGGCGCACTCATACAACAAGTACTCCCTCCCGAAGAAAAGATAAAAGTCGTTTAGATCTCTTATATTTATTTACGGAAGGACTACCGCCTAGGTAGACCAAAAAGAAAGAAGTACTGCCTAAGACTGCTCACAGTGGGGAGTAACATAGAGTAGTAACTTGCCGATGTTACTAGTCTATGTTAGTACCTCCATAGTGGGTAGTAACATATGAGTGGTATCATGAAAGAGTTCATTTATTAGGCTATAGACTCATTATGCCTTGAAATGCGTGATGTTACAGTAACTAGCTAAGTTACCACAAACCCCTCTCTCCTCATTAATTAGCTGCCACATAAGCAATTTTGTATTGAAATGTGTGATGTTACTAGTTAAGTTACTTTCATTGTGACTAGTCTAAGCCTGGCACTGGGACGACCTTGCGACCTGAGTCAACGAAAACGTTGCAATCAGGAATGGGCCGAGCGATCTCGAACAGACAAGAGATAACAATCAATCTCAGACAGCAACCTCAGAAAGACTCACGGAAGAGCAAAAAATAACAACGGGAACTTACACATATCATGAGGCCTATAGTGGTTACACAGATCACCGTAGACGACGGACAGCCAAAGCAGCCGGCCTTTCCTCGGCGAAATAATTCCGGCGCCCTAGATCAGATCCCTGGAACACACGTCAGGCCCGAACCACCCGTCGTACCTTCGTGAACTCGCGGACCTAGGCGTGCACGGGCATGCCTCAGATCGGCCCGCGGGCGGAGAAACTTTTAACGACCCGCGGGTGGCCACTAAGCAAACGAATCTCTATCTCCGACCAAAGTTCCGTTGAATAAAAGGTGATTATCAAGGAGACCGGTGGAGGATTTAGCAAATCTTGATGTCAGGGTCAGAGTTACCTACACTTTAGATACATACATACATGCTTTGTTTTCATGCATTAACATTGGCTTTGTACATATCTATCTGATACTCCCTCCGTCCCATAATGTAAGACGCTTTTTGACTCTAGTGTAGTGTCAAAAAACATCTTATATTATGGGACAGAGGGAGTACAATATACAAAGAAACAAAAGTATGTGTAGAACACTTTTTACCAAATATGTGATCCACATTCTCTTTCAGAAATAGGCAATGAACATGTTTTTTTGCAAATATGTGATGAACATTTTTTTAGAAATATGTGATGGACCGTTTTTAAGTACACGGTGAATATTTCAAGATACGTGTGCTTGATCCGTGCGTTTCTTTATATATGCAAAACTGCTTCAGGAGCGCTCCCGTCTTCCTCCTCTGCTGCTTGGGTCTTCCTCTACAAAAATTAGGAGAAAGTACAGCTGAGCGCTCCAGTCTTCCTCTGTAGTTATGGCCAGGGCCGCCGGCGAGTCGGGAGCCAACCCCGCCATGGCCTTGGAGGAAGGTGAGGTCCAGTTCTCACCTCTCTTGTCCGGGTACTACGCATCCTTGGAGGAGTCAGACGGTTACGTTACAGGAGAGCTCCCGCATGCATGGTGGCAGCTCTCATGCACATCCCGCTGAAGTGACGGTAGCGGCTGTGTGGCCCATGTGACCCACGGTGTTTGGGTCGGCATCAGAGAAGGGGCTGCGCCCGTTCTTCTGCGCCTGGGCCGACGGCTCGCCCATGCATTTCTTTGCCGTCTTCGACGGCCACGGCGGCCTCAAGGTAACCTCCCCTCTCCTCACCTAGTCATTGCTTCACTTGGCCAGATTACAACACCTTTCACGCCATATCCAGGTCGAGTGCTCGACACATGTACACCTACCTTACACATTTTATTTGCTTGGTACGTGGCAGTGCAGGTGTCGGCGCTGTGCAGGGAACAGATGCACGCCATCTTGTTGGAGGAGCTGGCCGGCCCAGGAAATGACGAAGAGGCGGAGTATCGTGCGTGGGAGGCGGTGCTGAACCGGAGCTTCGAGCTGGCGTATGCACTAGGGATGGGGCTGGGGAAGAGGCGGACGCACTGCCGTGGTGGCGCTTCTGGCCCGCGGCAGCGTCCTGGTGGCCAACTGCGGCGACTCCCTTGCCGTGCTCTGCCGCGCCGGTGATGCCATCCCGTTTTCCGAGGACCACAAGGTGAGATTAATCGCGTCATGCACATTGTCTTTTTCTCCTATGGACAAATTTTGAGCTTGATGAGGCGTGGATATGATTGGAGCGGGCAGACGAGAGGGCGCGTGTTAAGGCGGCTGGAGGCAAAGTGTCGCGCTCCAACGACGGGTAGGTGCGGGATTGGGGGGCTTGCCATGTTGCGGGCTTCAGGTACATACGTATTACTACTATATCAAGGCGTGTAGTTTGTTTGGTTCTTATGCACATGTTTTGAAATACGCGGTAAACATTTTTGAAGCACACGATGAACATCAAATATGTGTTGAACAATTTGTCAAATAGAAGATGAATATTTATCAAATATGTGTTGAACACTTTATCAAATATCTGTTGAACACCTTTTCAAGTACATGATGAACACTTTTCTGGATACATGATGAATTTTTTTTTTGTATACACGATGAACTTTTTTCCATAGGAGCGTGGTGCAAAAACACTTCACGCCAGAACTTTTTTCGTCTTCATCCTGCAGACTACATGATACATCAATTAAATTAAGAGAGAGCAGTAGAATAATACCTTCTCCATTCCCCTGATCAAAAAGTGTCCACCAGAATAAAAAAGGCAGTCACTTTCCCTGAGTTCATGCAACCAAGATAAATTTGAATTAACCATAACTGGAAGGCGACCAATAGTAGCCAGATGAGTTTCATCCACAAGAACTCTCTTGTAGCCAAAAAGATCATTCTCTGTTTTAGACTTGTCACTTTTCTCCATAGAATAAATTTGTTAACAGTTTAGAGCACGTTGGTAATTGCTGACTCAGTGACTACAACACCTAAGTGCACAAATATGAGTATCCGATATTGATGAGGTAACTTCAGAATGCACACACCATGAGAAATCTTATCACATAGTTTATATAAGTAAATTAACATATCAACACAACTGTAGAGAGATGTTTTTCAATACAATAATCCTAGTATTGATGGGGTGCTGGTGCACGTATATATAAATATAGGGTAGGCCTCAACCTCAACTATACACAACTAGGAGATGGGCCACAACACGTAATACATGCAACACAAAATACAACTTAACACCCCCCGCAGTCGAAGCGTCGCCAGAGACACAGAGACTGGACCGAAACTCCTCGAAGACGGAAGTAGGCAATCCCTTAGTCATCACATCAGCAAACTGTTGCGACGTTGGCACATGAAGAACCCGAACACGGCCAAGGGCAACCTGCTCGCGCACGAAGTGAATATCGAGCTCTATATGCTTCGTACGGCGATGGTGCACCGGGTTGGCGGAAAGGTAGACCGCGCCGACGTTATCGCAGTAGATAAGAGTAGCTTTATGAACCTCACAAAACAACTCCTGGAGCAGCTAACGGAGCAAGAGCACTCAGCCACGGCATTAGCCACGACGCGATACTCTGCCTCGGCGCTGGAGCGGGAGACCATGGGCTGCTACTTCGATGACCAAGAGATCAACGAGGGCCCAAGGTAGACGCAGTAGCCGGACGTGGAGCGTCGAGTGTCGGGGCAGCTAGCCCAGTTGGCATCCGAGTAGGCCACGAGGTCGGTGGAGGCGGAGGCCGTCAGGGTGAGTCCCAAGGACATGGTGCCACGTATATAACGGAGAATACGCTTCACCAAGGTCCAGTGGGAGTCACGCGGGGCGTGCATGTGGAGGCACACCTGCTGAACAGCGTACTGCAGGTCGGGTCGAGTCAGCGTCAGGTACTGTAAAGCACCAATAATGGAGCGATAAAACGCTCCATCGGACGCGAGAGACCCCTCCAGAGCAGAGACCTTCGCCTTCGTGTCGACGGGTGTGGGCGCCGGCTTGCAGTTAAGCATACCGGCACGCTGCAGGAGCTCGTGGGCGTACTTCTGCTGATGCAGAAAGAAGCCGTCAGGCCGGCGGACCACCTCGATGCTGAGGAAGTAGTGCAGGGGCCCCAAGTCCTTGAGGGAGAACTCATCACGAAGACGAGCAGTCATCCGCTGAAGGAGATCGGGGGCGGACGCCGTGAGGATGATGTCTTCGACGTAGAGCAGCAGATATGCAGTGTCAGCTCCCTGATGATACACGAATAGTGAGGCATCGGAGCGAGTGGACCGAAAACCCAAAGACCGCAGGAAGGCTGCGATACGCTGGTACCAAGCCCGAGGCGCCTGCTTTAACCCATAAAGAGAACGGGAGAGCAAGCACATAAAGTCTGGGTGCTCGCCGTGGACGAAGCCAGTGGGCTGCTCACAGTACACCTGCTCGGCAAGGTGACCGTGCAAGAAGGCGTTGGAGACGTCCAACTGGTGCACAGGCCAGGCGCGCGAGACCGCCAACTGGAGCACGGCGCGGATCGTGCCCGGTTTAACAACCGAGGCGAAGGTGTCGGTGAAGTTCACGCCCGCGCGCCGCCGAAATCCGAACCACCCATCGAGCCTTGTAGCGCTCGAGAGAACCGTCCGGGCGAGTCTTGTGGCGAAACACCCACTTGCCAGAGATGATGTTGGCACGAGGGGGTCGCGGAACAAGCTGCCACGTGCGGTTGCGCTGTAGGGCATCGAACTCCTCCTGCATCGCAGCTAGGCAGTGGGGATGCCGAAGGGCAGCGCGAGCGGAGGTGGGGATGGGTGATGGCATCGACATCGAGGCAGTGCACGCATAATCGTCGGCGGAGTAGCGCGTTCTAGGCCGAGGCACTCCTGCTCGGGCACGGGTGGTCACACCAAGTGATGGGGCAGCAGGGCCGGCGGATGCCGCGGCGACGGGGGCCACGGCGGCGGGGGCACCCGGTGCAGCGATGGGGGCCGCGGCCGCGGAGGGGATCGCGGCAGCGGCGGCGGCGGAGGCCGCAACAGCGGCGGAGGACGCAGCAGCGGCGGCGGCGGCAGCAGCGCCGGCCAATCCGGCGGTGGAAGAGGCGACGGGCGAGGTTGACGTCGAGCCCGTCGCTGTGGTGGCGGGCGGGGTGCCGGGCTCAACCTCGTGTGAGGGAGACAGGGACCCTAGGGCCCGCTCAGACTCGACCTCGGGGGAGGGAGTCGGGAAGCTGGGTGGGGGTAGCAGAGGGCGCCGGGCCGGGGGGGGGGGGCGCCGGGGGGTGCCGCCGTGCATCGCTCCACGAAGGGGGCACGGGGGCCGGCGCCGAAGGAGCCGATGCCGTTGGAACCTGGAAAAAAGGGAACACCGTATCGACAAAGTACATGTGCCTCGAGGTGTACATGCGATGAGTGACAGAATCATAGCACCGGTAACCTTTGTTGTTAGGAGGGTAGACAAGGAAGATGCATCGGACGGATCGTGGTGCGAGCTTGTGTGGCGTGGTGGACGCGGTGCTAGGATAATAGAGACACCCGAAGATGCGGAGACCATCATAGTATGGTGGTGTGCCAAAGAGAAGATGGTGAGGGGCGTAGTTCCCCCGAGGGCGACATGAACGAATATTAACTAAGAGAGTGGCGGTGGCGAGAGCATCGGGCCAAAACCGAGCGGGCACGTTAGAGTGAAAGAGTAATGTGCGAACGCAGTCATTAAGAGTGCGGAGAAAGCGCTGGCGCGGCCGTTCTGCTGTGAAGTGTATGGACAAGTCAGACGAAAGATGGTACCGTGAGAGGCAGGAAGTGTGCGGAGAGCGACGTTGTCAAACTCTTTTTCGTTATCTTTCTGGAGTGCGAGTATGGGGCGACCGAACTTGGTGGTGACATAGGAATAATAGGCGGTGAGTGTGGCTAAAGCATTGGATTTACGACGAAGGGGAAAAGTCCACACATAATAAGAATAATCATCTAAAATCACCAAGTAGTATAGATAGCCCGTGTTACTCGCAACGGGAGAAGTCCAAACATCACTATGAAGTAATTGAAAGGGAAAAGTGGAAACTCAAGAAGACACACTAAAGGGAAGACGAACGTGCTTGCCTAAGTGACAAGCCTCACAAGAGTGCTCGTCGAGCTTATTACACGAGAAAGAGAAACTCCTAAGAATCTGACGTAAAGCGGTGTGGTTGGGGTGACCCAAGTGAGCGTGCCAAAGGTCAACGCCGGCGGCAAGGGCGGCGGGTGTGGAGGTGGAGGCGCCGGCGTGCACATAGTAGAGCTCATCGGGACTTTCACATCGATGGACCATCCGGGTACGGGCGTCTTTCATAGAAAAGCCAACACCATCAAATTCAACAGTAAGTGGGTTCTCACGAGTAAGACGACGAACAGAAACTAGGTTCGTGACTAATTCAGTTGAAACAAGAACATTGTACATAGTGATGGGTGTGGAAGTGGAGGGAAAACTAGTGCTACCGATATGACTAATAGGTAGGGAGGAGCCGTTGCCGACGGTGATACGAGTGGGTGTGTGAACGGGAGTGGAGGAGGTTAGGTTACCGGGATGAGCTGTCATATGCGCAGTAGCACCTGAGCCCATGTACCAGTCGCCTCCGCCGACAGAGCTACTCGGCAATGGCGCGGAGTGCTGGGCGGCGAGGAGGGCGGGGTCCCATGGCATAGGTATCGGCGGCGGCGAAAGGCCCCCGTAGGGCAGCGCCGGAGCGGGCGGGCCATAACCATCGAGGGGCGGCGGCACAGGGAGGGCGATGTAGCCGGCGCCGATTGACTGGTAAGGTGCGCCGACGAACCCCTGGTGGCCCGCGAGGAGATCCTGCGGGTAGTGCGGGGCCCACCCTGCGCCCTGGGCCGGCTGCTGCTGGGGAGGCGCGGATGGCGGCAACGGGCAATACCAGTCCGGAGAGGCCATCGATGGGGCGGGCGGAGCATGGCCACCAGCCATTGGCAGGGCCGGCTGCATGTGGTTGACGCCGGATGCGCCGTAGGCGGCGGTCGCGCCGTATGGCGGTGGGGCCGCACCGAAGGGTGCCGGTGGCGGGACAGCAGAGGCAGCGACGGACAGGCTGGTGAACGCCATCGGGGATCCGACGGCGGCAGCGGGCGGTCGGCGGTCGGCGGGAGAGCGGCGGCGGCGGCGCGGGAGGAGTCACGCGGCGGCGGCGGCGCAGGAGGAATCGCGCGGCGGCGGCGGCGGCGGCGGCGGGGTCGCGGCAGCGGCAGAGGCGCGGGAGGAGTCGCGCGGCGGCGGCGGCGCTGGGGTGGCGGCGGCGGCGGCGCGGGATGAGCGCACGGCGGCGGGGGCGGCGGCGGCAGCGGAAGACGAGGATCAAAATCTAAAAAACTGATATCATGTCCAGAGATGTTTTGCAATACAATAATCCTTGTATTGATGGGGTGCTGGTGCATGTATATATAAATACAGGGTAGGCCTCAACCTCAACTATGCACAACTAAGAGGTAGGCCACAACATTTAATACATGCAACACAAAATACAACTCAACAACAGTTCAATAGGATCAAGCGCATAAAGAATTAGCACACATCAGTGACATCCACAACTATGTAGCTAATCGGGGAACATCAAGCAACTATTTGTTCCTTGCTGCTCCATTTCATGTTGTGTCAATGGACTTGATTCTTCTATAAATAGAAAGACATGAAGAATAAGAAAAATCATGTACTTGTTAACAAACATCCACCACCGTGACCCTATGCGGCAATTCATACTGAAATCAGTGCTTACAAAACAATAGACATCAAGGAAGGAACACTGTGTAGACAAGATCAGCACTAATTCTTGAGAAGACACAGAAGAAGGTGGACGCCAAGAACGCTACTGCCACAGCTCTATGGGCTAGCGGCAACAACATTCTTCCAAGCGCCGGTGGTGAGCGCGCACCTTCCGGGGGCGCAGGACGAGGCAGCTCAGTCTCCTACGACAGCAACGGCCAAGGCTACCGCGGCGGTGGCGGCGGTGGCCGTGGACGTGGCCGTGGCGGACGTGGTCATGGACGCAGTGAACCATGGATGTTTAATCCGTGGACAGGGCTGCCAACTCGTGCAGGCCACGTACAACAGCCGGCGCCGTCCCAGCCTCAACCATGGCAGCAAACACGTGCATGGCGTGCTCCAGCTCCAGGCCTTCTTGATCCTCGTCCTACAAGCACTTCTCAAGCATATGCAACATATGCTCCAGCAACTGGCTACACCAACACGCATTTCACCAGGCGCCACCTCCTCCCACCTTGCAGCAGCAGCAACAACAGCTCGACCCTGCGCTTGTCACCGCCCTGAACAACATGCACTTCCCCAATGGTACATGTATTCCGGCGCTTCCTCCCATATGGCATCCGATCCGGGTAAACTTCAATCTCTCACACCATCCTCCGCTCACACAGTAACCGTTGGCAATGGTGCGTCTCTTCCCATCACTCATATTAGCTCCCAAACACTTGCATCTCTCTTTAAATCTCTCTATCTTCGCAATAATGTTGTAGTTCCCAAAATTATCAAAAATCTCGTATCTGTTCGTCAACTTACCATTAATAATTATTGTTCTATTGAATTTGATCCCTTCGGTTTTTCTGTGAAGGCCCTTCCATCCAAAACCGTGATTCTCGATGCAATAGCTCCGGACCACTCTACCCTCTCCACCAACCAGCACTTGCCGAAGCTCACGCCATCATCGCCTCCCGCTCGCTTTGGCATCGTCGACTTGGCCACCCCGACAACCACACCATGTCACGTCTAAATAGCTCCAAGCATATTTCTTTCAATAAAGGAGGGCCTCCCCTCTGTCATGCGTTTCAGTTAGGCAAACATGTTAGGCTACCATTTTATGCTTCTCAAACTTCTACTACTCGCCCGTTTGAAATAATTCATTGTGATTTATGGACGCCCCAATTCCTAGCACTTCTGATCTTTGTTATTATCTTATCATCATCGACGACTATACACATTATTTTTGGAGCTTTCCCCTACGCAAAAAGTCTGATGTTTACACCACCTTCACTGCTTTTCACGCCTACACTCGTACCCAATTTAATTTGTCTATTTCCGCACTCCAATGTGATAATGGACGAGAATTTGAAAACACTAAACTAAATACGTTCTGCACCACCCATGGCATTCTTTTTCGCCTATCTTGTCCTTACACCTCCCAGCAAAATGGTACCGCCGAGCGAGCAATCCGTACCACTAATAATGTCATTCGCACCCTTCTCTTCCAAGCCCCCATGCCACCATCTCTTTGGGCCGAAGCCCTCCATACTGCCACCTACCTCATAAACATTTGTCCTACAGCCACACGGAAATTTTCAACACCATATACCCTGTTGTTCGGCCTCTCTCCATCTTACAATGACCTTCGAGTATTCGGTTGCCTTTGTTACCCTAACACATCCTCCACTTCCCCTAATAAGCTCAGCGCCCGCTCAACTAAATGTGTTTTTCTTGGTTATCCTACACGTCATCCTGGGTACTGCTGTCTTGATCTCACAACCCGGCGCATCATTATCTCGCGTCACGTTATCTTTGACGAGCCTACATTTCCGTATGCACCCGAATCATCTTCTACGCCACCACCACCCGCTGTCCTATTCGATCCACCACCAGCTCCTCAATACGTGCATCACCCAGCAGCTCATGCTACAACGCCAACCACTACACTCAATTCATCTCTACATGTACCAGGTCCCAAACCCACTATGCATGCACCCGTTATGCATGGTTTTCCCGGCCACACTTCCCAGAGCATCCAACCAGCCACACCTAGCTCAACTCCTTCCGCCTCTCCACCACTAGATGGTCCAACATCTTCAGGTTCAACATCTCCAGGCCCACCTCCATCTCCAGCCGAACCACCTTCTCTAAGTTCTCTATCTCAAACACGTTCTGCAACCCTTCCGTCTGAGTCAGCTACGCACCCAACGCCATCACTCCATCATACACGCTCAGTCACAGGCCGACTTCCACCACCCATTGATCGCCTTAATTTATCTGCCATCACAGCCTCTCCCATCCCATACAATTATCTCACTGCCCTACGCGATCCCTCTTGGCGACACGCCATGCAGGAAGAATTCGACACTCTCACACTCAATCAAACATGGCAATTAGTTCCTCCCCCTTTAGGTGCTAATATCGTTAGCGGAAAATGGGTCTTCCGTCACAAACACAATCCCGATGGTTCTCTCTCTCGCCATAAAGCTCCGTGGGTTGTTCGAGGGTTCTCTCGACAACATGGTGTCGATTTTGATGAGACTTTTAATTCCGTCGTCAAACCTGCGACCATTCGTATTGTTCTTTCTTTAGCTACATCCCACTCCTGGACGATCCATCAACTAGACGTTGAAAACGCCCTCCTTCATGGTCATCTTGATGAAGTAGTCTACAGCCAACAATCATCCGGCTTCTTGGATCCTCAACATCCCACTCATGTATGTCATCTTCTCAAATCCCTCTATGGCCTCTAACAGCCACCTCGTGCATGGTTTCAGCTTTTCGCAACCTTTGCTCGCACAATGGGATTTATCGGGTCCAAGTCTGATGCCTCTCTATTTATCCTTAATCGTAACAATAACTTAGCCTATCTTCTTCTTTATGTCGACGACATCATTCTCACCGCGTCTACTCACACACTTCTACGGTCTATCATCATGTCCCTTAGCACCGAATTTGCCATGAAGGATCTCGGCACCCTTCACCACTTCCTCGGTATTTCTGTAACTCGCACCGCCTCTGGTCTTCACCTATCTCAAAGCCAATATATTCTCGACATTCTCTCTCGTGCAGGTATGCGCGACTGTCATCCCGTCCAAACTCCTATCGATACCAAGGCCAAATTATCCGGTTCGGTTGGCACTCCCGTCACCGATCCCTCTCTCTACCGGAGTCTCACCGGAGCTCTCCAGTACGCCACTCTCCCTCGTCCCGAAATAGCCTATGCTATTCAACAAGTTTGCCTTCATATGCATGATCCTAAAGAGCCTCACTTCCATCTAATTAAACGCATTCTTCGATACCTCAAAGGTACTCTCCATCATGGTCTTCTCCTACACTCTTCTTCCTCCCATTCTCTCACTGCCTACTCTGATGCCGATTGGGCCGGATGCCCGGACACCAGAAGTTCAACGTCGGGTTTTTGCATGTTCCTCGGTGATAACCTTATCTCTTGGTCCTCGCGATGGCAAACAACGGTCCAGCGCCGAGGTAGAGTATAGAGCTGTTGCAACGGCAGTGGCTGAATCTTGTTGGGTCCGCCAATTACTCCATGAACTTCATCGACCTATTAATAGTGCTACCATTGTCTATTGCGATAACGTCACTGCAGTTTATCTTTCTGCCAACGTTCAACATCGTCGCAAGAAGCATATCGAGCTGGACATTCACTTTCTTCGCGATAAGGTTGCTCTGGGTGTCGTTCGTGTTCTTCATGTCCCCTCGTCCTCTCAATTTGCGGACATTTTCACCAAAGGACTACTGACGGCATTATTTCATGACTTCCGGACCAGTCTTCACGTCGCTGCTCTCCCGGGTTCAGACTGCGGGGGCGTGTTAGAGCATGACCGGATGGCCGTATCTGGCCGTTCAGATTCTTCCGCATCAGGCACATCCGGTGCTGCTCATCTTGGCGTTCACGCCAAGCCTCATATAGATGGCATGGTATCTACTGTACATGGAAACTGTTTATTGTAACCTGATTGTAATCCTGTACTCTATATATACGTGAATATGAGTTGGACGAGGCATGCAATCAGCAGCCCGTTCTTTCCCAACTTACAGAGACAACAATCAATCTCAGATAGCGACCTCAGAGAGACTCACGGAAGAGCAAAAAATAACAAGGGAACTTATACATATCACGAGGCCTAGAGTGGACACGGTTCTCACTAGAAACGCCACACAGATCACCGCATGATGAAACTACTACTACGTGCACTCTATGATCCGTACCAGCAAAATCCTAATTAAACTTCTAAAAGACGACGGAAAGCCAAAGCGGCCGGCTGTTCCTCGGCGAAATAGTTCTGGCGCCCCAGATCAGATCCCCGGGAACACACGTCAGGCCCGAACCGCCCGTCTTACCTTCGTGAACTCGCGGACCCAGGCATGCACGATCATGCCTCAGATCAGCCCCGTGCCAGAACACAGCAGAGAAACTTTTAATGACCCGCGGGCCGCCTCTAAGCACCGGTGGAGGTTTTAGCAAATCTTGGGGTCAGGGTCAGAGTTACCTGCACTTTAGATACATACGTACACGTTTTGTTTCCATGCATTAATATTGGTTTTGTATATATCTATCTTATACAATATACAAAGAATCAAATGTGTGTGTTTAACAGTTTTTAACAAATATGTGATCCACATTTTTTTTCCGAAATATGCAATGAATATGTTTTTCAAAAATTTGTGATGAACACTTTTTTAGATATGCAATGCACAGTTTTTCAAGTACACGGTAAATACTTTTTAAATACAAAAGAACATTCTTTAAATACGTAGTGAATATATTTTGAAATATACGTTGAATATATTTTGAAAATGCGGTTTACATTTTTTAAATACACGACGAACTTCAGATATGTGTTGAACACTTTTCAAATACAAGATGAACATTTATTCAAATATGTGTTGAACACTTTTTCAAATATCTGTTGAACACCTTTTCAAGTACATGATGAACACTTTTTTGAGTGCACGATGAATCTATTTTTTCAAATACATGATGAACTATTTTTCCATACGAGTGTGGCACAAAAACACTTCCCGCCGGAACTTTTTTTCTTCATCCTCCCACCTTCCTCATGTTCTGCCCTTTCTCGCCTCCGTTTCTTTCATTCCACTCTCTACCTCTACACCATATCTCTTCCAAGACAGGTTACATTGTTGGCTTCTTAAAAATAAAAATTGAAATTGATCTTTTGAAATAGTAGGAACAATTTTTTAAAATAGTGAAACCGTCAAAACCAGTTTTTCAAATAGTGGAATAATGTAATGTTTTATGAAAGTAATTTCAAAGATAGTTGAAACAAGTAAAATAAAAAGACAGTTCAAATTCTTCTTGTTACGGATTCAAATTTATAAAAAAGTATCAGAAACAAAGTTTAGTTTGAAAGATATCAATCATTCAAAATATGGCAACAAAATCAAACGCATGTAATTTAAATGGGGAGAGAGAATACATGCAGAGATCATTCTCTGAATCTTCAAGATAGACAACAAATGGCGAGTGCTCTGAACACGGGGCCAGCCTGAGAAGGACGAAAGAGATAAGGAGAAAATCATGACACATTAATCAATAGCAATCAATGGATACTGTAGATGAGAAGTGTAGAACGTAATGATCAAATGTGTAGACAAATGACCGAAATCGAACGAACACTAGATCCAAACAGATCCATCGAAGACATGCACCGACAGGATCTTGAGAGATCCGACGAAGACTACTCTCATATGCCTTCCGATGATGCTAGACACACCTTCGGGATGAGGATGGGACGTGGGTGACATAATGTCTCTGAATTTGGATCTTTCACTATCTTCTAGTACATGCGACAACAATAAGCAAATTATCAACAATAAATAGAAGATATTGTCTGAGAAAGAGAAAAGAAAGAAGCAAATAATGAAACGTTAAAAGGAAGAAGATGCAGAAGAAATGCCTCATGACGTGTCAGCGGCACAAAAATATGAGAAAATATTCTAAGAATCAATAGGAGAAATAATAAATGAAAGATCGTATTTTTCATTTTTGAGTTGGAAATATAGTATCATTTGAGATTGACCATAAAATAGGAGGAAATAATGAAACATTAAAAATGGAGAAACATTAATTAATTAAGACTAGTAATATGGATAAGAAAGACGCTTGTCCGATGCCTGCCACCTATAGCCCCGATTCATACACAAAATTGCTTTGATCACTAGTACGAAAAATAGGATAAAGTAGAGAGTGCTTCAGTCTTCCTCCTCCTATTCCGCGCCTGTTTCTTCCCCGCAGATTGCTTGGTAGCGAAGGCTTTGCTGAGCCGTAGCCCGCAGGCATTGTGCTCAACCTGCTCGCCCCTTCGCGTGGTCGATCTGTGCTCTGTACTCTGTAGTTATGGCCAGCGCTGCCGGCGAGTCGGGAGCCAACCCTGCCGTGGAGTTGGAGGAAGGTGAGTTCCTGTCCTCACCTCTCTTGTCCGGGTACCATGCATCCTCGGAGCAGTCGGAGGGCTACGTCACGGGTCCAGTGGAAGGGGAGAGCTCCGGCGCGGTGGCGGCTCTCCTACACAGCCCGCTGAAGCGACGGCATGAGCTGTGTGGCGCATGTGGCCCATTGGCGTTCAGGTCAACATCGGACAAGGGGCTGTGCGGGTTCTTCTGCGCCTAGGCCGACGGCTCGCCCATGCACTTCTTCGCCTTCTTCGACGGCCAGGGCGACCCCAAGGTAACCTCCCCTCTCCTCACCTAGTCGTTGGTTCACTTGGCCAGACTACGAACCTTCCACGCCATATCCAGGTCGAGTACTCGACACATGTGCACCCTACCTTACACGTTTGATTTGCTTGGTACGTGGCGGTGCAGCTGTCAGCCCTGTGCAGGGAACAGATGCACGCCATCTTGGTGCAGGAGCTCGCCGGCCCGGAAAATGAAGAAGAGGCGGAGTGTCATGCATGGGAGGCGGTGCTGAACCGGAGCTTCGAGTGGGCGGACGCACTAGGGATGGGGTTGTCGGAATCGGGATGGCCCGTCATGGGGTGCACTGCCGTGGTGGCGCTTCTGGTCCGCGGTAGCATCCTGGTGGCCAACTGCGGCGACTCCCGCGCCGTGTTATGCCGTGCCTATGATGCCATCCCGTTGTGAGAGGACCAAAGGTGAGATTAATCGCGTCATGCGCATTGTATTTTTCTCCTTTGGACAAATTTTGAGCTTGATGAGGAGTGGATACAGCTGGAGCGGGCGGACGAGAGGGCGCGCGTCAAGGCGTCCGGAGGCAAAGTGTGGAGCTCCAACAACAGGCATCTGCGGGATTGGGGGGCTTGCCATGTCGCGGGCTTTAGGTACGTACGTATTACTATTGTATCAAAGGCGTGTATAGTTTGTTTGGTTCTTATGCACACGCTTTGAAATATGCGGTAAAGATTTTTGAAATACACGATGAACATCAAATATGTGTTGAAAACTTTCTCAAATACAAGATGAACATTTATCAAATATGTGTTGAACACATTTTCAAATATTTGTTGAACACCTTTTCAAGTACATGATGAACACTTGTTTGAATAGACGGTGAATATATTTTTTCATATACACGATGAACCTTTTTTTCCATACGAGTGTGGCGCAAAAACACTTCACGCCAGAACATTTTTTCATCATCCTCCAGCCTTCCGAGTCTTGTGCCCTTTCTCGCATCCATTTCTTTCTTTCCTCTCTCTACCTCTACACCGTCTCTCTTCCAAGACAGGTTACTTTGTTGGCTCGTAGAAAAAATTAGTATCACGTCCATTGTAGGGGGCACTAGTAGAAAAAGGGTCTAATGTGAGACACATTAGTGTGGGTTTGAAGTTGGCCCGGCACTAAAGGCACCATATGCATTAGTATCGGTTCGTGTTGAGCCTTTAGTACCGGTTCGTGCCACGAACCGGTACTAAAGGGGTAGTGGCAGGCTGGCGCCAGGCCGGGTCCCCACGAGCCCCTTTAGTACCGGTTTGTGACACAAACCGGCACTAAAGGTCTAACTAATAGTACCGGTTCGTGTCACGAACCCACACTAAAGGCTCCCTTTAGTGTGGATTCGTGACACGAACCCACACTAAAGGGGGCAATTTTCATACTCTAACCCCCCCTTATCGCCATTTCAGTTTTGAAAAAATCAAAAGAAAATGAGAAAAACTTCAAAAAATAAAAGCCTTCCAGAGGTAGTTATATTACTACATCTACTAGTTAGGAAAATTTGAAAACTTAAATCTGGACATGCTCTTGTCTACAACTCGCCTATCTCCATTCTCGAGACGACCAAGCTCGATGCGCAAGCCGCATACGTCTGCTAGAGCTATATCCAGGCCCTATGATTTTTGGATCACTGGCACTATGGATTTCTTGGTTTTATTTAATGACCTTCTTGAATGTCATTCACTTAGAAAGGTAGTAATACAATCTGTGATATTAAGGCAAATCATTGGTCATATTAAAGTGCAAAAGGCCCTATAGGAGTCAAAGGATGACTTTTATGGTTATACTGTAATTTGCAAGATCTGAGATTTATGCAAGTGTACAATTAGAGAAGAGCCAATTAAATAGATTTTCACATTCATAATAGTACGATTAGCAGTAGCACTTCAATTTTTTCATGTTTGATCAGCTTGCTAGGTGGTTATCACTAAGCATGTTGGAACGATGAGCATAACCTAACTTAGTTCAGTACGTGTTGCTGCAAATTAGTTCAGTACGTACGAAGCTGTTGCTAATTTCAATGCCTGGCTGTTGCAAGTTTCTAATGAAAAAGTACTTCAGGTCAAAGGTCAGGGAATATACACTTTTGTTATCATGGTTGTTTCCTTATAGTGAACAACTTTGATCACCGCTTCAGCAGCTACTATCTATAAGAAGACATTAGCTAAGTAGATACAGGCAAAGAAAGCATGTAGGCAAAACCAGAATTAAAACATCCTTCTCAATGGAGCTCGTGCAGTTCGGAAGACCCTAATCATCGATGAGGGACCCCTCCGATGGTAGCATGGCGTGACAATTGCCGTCAATGACGACACCCAAAGTACCTTGCACAATCCATCGATCCAGTTCGGAACAATCAAGCACATACCTTGCAAAGTGATGTGGATCTGAAGCAGAGGTGGGAAGGTAAAGGCTCAGGTGAGGTGGAAGGAGACGTTGATATAGACGTGCACGCATGAGAATAAGGCGGTGCCCAGGATGGATCTCCATCGGAGGAGGCCGGATCCGCTGGGGAGGAGGTCGCTGTAGTACCTGCCATCTGTGCGACGGATCACGGGGCTGGCAGGCAGGGGGAGGGGATAGGAGGGAGCGGGTGGGCTAGAGCGCAGATGGCGGGTGCCCCCGACGACGGCTGGGAAGGATGGTGGAGGAGGTGGATGAGGATGGCGGCGGCGGCGTCTGCGGTTGCGCCTCGTCCGCAGCCGTGCTGGTGGTGGTCGATGCGAGAGCCGGATGGCGTCGGCCAGAATCAGGCAGGGGCAACAAAGATTTAGAGGAGAGAGAGAATGGAGGCGATGAGCGATGGGAGGAAGGGCCACTGGCGATTGGGGTGGCCTCAGATCCGCCCTCCGTGGCCGCCTATTTCATGGGACGAACACCCGTGCTCACCGTCGGGCTCACCTTCGGCCGCTGCCTCGCCGACATTCACGACGTAGAGCCCCTTCCTCCGATCCCATTTGCAAGGGAGGCAGCGCCATCCTTCATCGCAGAGAACGAGTCCACACTGAGATCCCAACCAGATCATGATTGCGCCTCCCCAAACCGCAGCGGCACATCCCACTCCATCAACGACCAACCTATATGAGGCGGAGGGTCAGTGTAGGACGCGAGCGCCGTCACCATGGACGTGGGGGACGCCGTAGGTGGGAAGGAGGCGGCGACGGCGTCTGTGTCAGGAAGATCGCACGACGGAGGCGGCGTTTACTCGAGGGGATCGAGAGGAGCTGCGTTTGGTGCCAGGTGGGTTCTTTGGTGCGTGCGTGGGGCTGGAGATTGTGATAGGTGATCGGGTGAGGGCGTGCCATACCTGGATCGATAGCCTTACCATACCTGGTGGTAATTTAAATTTATTAACATATTCGATATTTCCCGAGTTATGGCCTTACCATACCTGGATTGATAGCCTTTGGGGTAATTTAAATTTATTACCATATAATTACCATATTCAAAATTTCCTGAGTTATGACCTTACCATACCTGGATTGGTTTATTACTATACGTGGATTAATTATGATTTAATGCTATACGTGGATAGCCTTACCATACCTGGTGGTAATTTAAATTTATTACCATATTCGATATTTCCCGAGTTATGGCCTTACCATACCTGGAATGATAGCCTTTGGGGTAATTTAAATTTATTACCATATAATTACCATATTCAAAATTTCCTGAGTTATGACCTTACCATACCTGGATTGATTTATTACTATATGTGGATTAATTATGATTTATTACTATATGATCTATTACTATATGTGGATAGCCTTACCATACCTGGTGGTAATTTAAATTTATTACCATATTCGATATTTCCCGAGTTATGGCCTTACCATACCTGGATTGATAGCCTTTGGGGTAATTTAAATTTATTACCATACGAGTGTGGCGCAAAAACGCTTCCCGCCTGAATTTTTTTTCTTCATCCTCCCACCTTCCTCGTCTTTTCTCCTTTCTCGCATCCGTTTCTTTCTTTCCACTCTCAACCTCTACACCCTATCTCTTCCAAGACAGGTTACTTGGTTGGCTTCTTAAAAATAAAAATTGAAACTCATCTTTTGAACTAGTAGGAACTATTTTTTTTTAAATAGTGATGATGGGGAACATTACATGAAAATAAAAAAAAAATTCCTACGAAACACCCAACATCTAATCTTGGAGAGATGCAAAGCAACGAGAGGGGAGTGTGTCTAGATACCTTGTAGAACGAAAGCGGAAGCGTATATAACGCATTGATGTAGTCGTACTCTTCGCGATCCAATCACGATCCAATCCGATCAAGTGCCGAACAGACGGCACCTCCGCATTCAGCACACGTGCGGCTCGATGACGTCTCCTCCTTCTTGATCCAGCAAGCAAGAGAGGCGAAGTAGATGGGATCTCAACCAGCACGACGGCGTGGTGGAGATGGTGATGACACCTATGGAGCACCAGCAGAAAGCTCTATTTCCTGTGCACTTGTGGAGGAAAGTCTCATCAAGTTACCCCATATACTGATGCTACTGCTACGGCCAGGCTTTTCTGTAATGATCCACGAAAATGTGCAGGATCTGTTGGATCTGCATGAAACTGCTAGATAAATAAAAACTTATGGTAGGTCAACTGCTCTCCCAATTCATTATTCCTTTTTTTCTTTCAATAAAATGAACCATTGGAATCGCATGGACAGGCTCCCCCACAGGCACGGCATGCCGCCATGCCTCCGCCTACTAGTATTAATAATGCATCCCATGCATGCAGACATATCCAGTAATGAAAATGAACACACTGCTGGAGTTGCTCGCTAGAGAAATCTACACTCGAGGTATGTTTGAACATTTTCGCAAGGTCCTATATGAAGCAGGGCAGTACAAGGTAGATGAGATCTGTAAAGGAAAAACCTATTTTGTGTGGCGGTACCATCCAGAAAAACATGACCAGTGGTGCAGGGTTCAGGGTTGTGTACAAAGTCGAAGTTGTTGAGGAGGGCAGGGAACTGATATGCGAGTGTGGTAATTTTGAGCACACAGGCTTGCTGTGCTGCCACACTGTTAAGGTAACAATATTTATTGTGATGATCAAGGCTTTTGCTGCAAGCCTGCTAAATCAAAAAAATTGTTGAGCAGCATAATTAAGCATACGAACTATGTGTTTTGCAGGTCCGCGATTTCCTTGTATAAACTAGATAGAGGCAAAGCTCATTGTGAAACGTTGGACAAAAGATTGAGGGATATGCGGCCAGACCACTTGGCACATCTTCAGGGCAAAATTTGTGTAAACTCGATAACATTCGGACACTCAAATATGTGGACCCATGCCCTTGAAGTTGTAAGGCTGGGAGATGCAAATACAAGTGCATACGAGTGTGCAAATATCTTGAAGACAGCAATGGCTAAACTGACACCTATATATAGCCACTGTTGCGGGATGGAATGGAGCTAGAAGACTGAATCCAGACAAGGGGAAAGATAAGGAACCGATTCAGTGAGGGCACCCTCCAGCGGGTGTGGGAGCGACGCTAAAGGTAGTGACATTGGTAATTTCGTCGCTCTAAAGGCTCCAGAACGAAAGCGTAAGCCAGGTCGACCAACCATCGGTAGGGACAAGCCACCATATGATGTTCAGGGTGCGAAGAGAAAGCTGCCGATGGATGCGGTGCAAGCAAACACACTCGCTTCTGTAGTATATGCCTGGAGCAATGTCACAAGAGCACCACGTGTCCACAGAGGGCCGACCTTCCTCAAAAAGAAAGAAAAGAGGCAAAATGCTGAAACTATGGCATCGGTATTCACAGGAAGAACACCTACAACAAGCCTAAGGTTGTGCTGCATATTGTTGAAAACGCCACTTTAGATGGAAATGCCATTTGCGGGTGACCTGGTTAGATTCAATATTTTTTTCTGCGAGTTGCTGAGGGCTCCGTGGTTGCTAGCTAGAAGACTGTTATTCTTAATAGAAAAAACTGTTACTGAGTAGTATGTGCTGTTGTCATCAGTTTATGTGTTGTATGCATGTTTATCATCAAAAAATGTTATGAGTGAAATTTGAGTGCCATCTCATATGGAGTGTGCATTATCCCATGGGTTTCATTGCAATTTTAGTTGACAATTCTCAATTTGGCATTGAGGAAAAGGGCTAGTTTGGGTTAATTTTTTAGAGAACAGAGTTTTTTTGTGTGTGGAGGTATATGGGTTATTTTTTATGCTGAACATTTGATAGAGATCCAGTTTGTCAACTCTCACTAAATGAAGTGAGTGTATCAATACCGTTTTTACTCAGTTCTTGAATATTGAAATCCAAGGTGGGTGATGAATGTGTTTACTACTAATACATATAAATGTCAAACGATGTTAGTGCTGATATAGAGGCGAGGCGGTGCAAGTAAAATGCCTCCCATGAGAATAAAAAAAACTAGATGAAACAAACCATAAGCATTTGCTCTGATATTTTTGCTTCTTGACGTATTGCCACTAGGGCAGTTGCCGCAGCAGCCGATTCTGCCTCCTTTTTTATAGCATATTCTTGCAGACTTCCAAATGTCGGCCCATCTATGGTCACTGTTGACTTGAGGATAGGTTCATGATGCGGACCACTCTGAGTGGTGTTATACAAATGTAAATCTTTCTGTAGGTCTTGAGCATAATTTCGTAACTGTGACTTGTAAGAAAGATGGGTTTCTGCAATATATAAATAAATTAGTGAGTACCACAAATATAGAAGAAACATGTGTGAACGAGCATCATGAGCATTCTCAGTGGCAGGAATAAAAACGTCACAGCGGCATGATAGAGACGTAAAAAAATCAAATCAATTTTTGGCATGAGGGGCATTTATATGACTACATAGGTAGTAAAGGCCAATCAAGAGAACAGAAAAAACAAAAGAATAATCTTCAATAGCCAATAAGCTATCCATTTCTACTAGACGCTCTCTGAGTAGCTAGCAATCAAAACGGCTTAAACCTTCATTTTCACAGTTGACACCACTTATATATATATGGTGGTCTGCAAACAACCGGCAACGTAACCCACATATATGTATAGAGTCTGGATGTACTGTTTACAAGTCGATCTTCTGGGATCTTGTCGAGCACGACGACGCCCCATCAGTTGTGGCGGATCAGGTTCTTAGGAGTCGTCTCACGTCTGCTTTGGTAGTTGACTGAGAAGCAGCGACGGCGCATATATCTGGCGCTAGCCGGAGAACTAGGATCTTGAACAAAACATGATCTAGCTAGCTAAGGCGCAGACGTACACACCGGAAAGTAGCTGCCGAGGGGCGGAGCGGCCACGGCGCATGCATCTGGCGCTAACCGGAGCCCTAAAATCTTGAACAAAACACGATCTAGCTAGCTAGGGCGCATACATACTCACCTGTCAGTAGTTGCGGAGGTGACGAGGGGTGCTCCAACGCTTCCCTGGCGGCGATGTCCTCCAAGGCTGTCCTTGCGGCGACGTCCTGCGCCTGGATGAGCGTGCGGGACCCGGACTCTGGCGAGCTGAACTCGGCGCCGCCGACGGCAACGGTGGAATGGAACCTTGACCCGTGGTCAGGGCCCTCGCCCCGGTCGGTGTAAGCCGGCGTCGCCTATCGCCGCTGCTGGCACAGGTTGTACATCGTCGATCGCGTCGCGTGGGGGCGGTCTGAATCAGAAACAGGAAACCTGGATTATATTGAAACTGGGAAGGGAAGGATTTCCTCGGGGCTTTGATCTGATCTGCGCGCAGCTGTGTTCTGGCCGGCGTCGTGTGCACTAATTGGACGCGGCAGCCAGCACTACTGCGTTTCTTTCTTTCTTTGGATTTGGAAGTTTGCTGAGAGCTTTGCAGAGCGTGCCGTTCACTGTTGAAAGCATGTTGGGTGCTGTCAATTCCAATTAATGCCGTAAAACTGAAAGGTTTTTATTTCTGTCATTTCCCATTTTTGATGCTTTCCTTTTAACACTTTCCAAATACGTACCTCAGCCCAGCTCGAGAAATTTTAAAATTTCAAGATTTTCAATGAGTCTCTCGCTCTGGGTCTTCCTCCTCTGCTGCTTGGGTCTTCCTCTACAAAAATTAGGAGAAAGTACAGCTGAGCGCTCCAGTCTTCCTCTGTAGTTATGGCCAGGGCCGCCGGCGAGTCGGGAGCCAACCCCGCCATGGCCTTGGAGGAAGGTGAGGTCCAGTTCTCACCTCTCTTGTCCGGGTACTACGCATCCTTGGAGGAGTCAGACGGTTACGTTACAGGAGAGCTCCCGCATGCATGGTGGCAGCTCTCATGCACATCCCGCTGAAGTGACGGTAGCGGCTGTGTGGCCCATGTGACCCACGGTGTTTGGGTCGGCATCAGAGAAGGGGCTGCGCCCGTTCTTCTGCGCCTGGGCCGACGGCTCGCCCATGCATTTCTTTGCCGTCTTCGACGGCCACGGCGGCCTCAAGGTAACCTCCCCTCTCCTCACCTAGTCATTGCTTCACTTGGCCAGACTACAACACCTTTCACGCCATATCCAGGTCGAGTGCTCGACACATGTACACCTACCTTACACATTTTATTTGCTTGGTACGTGGCAGTGCAGGTGTCGGCGCTGTGCAGGGAACAGATGCACGCCATCATGGTGGAGGAGCTGGCCGGCCCAGGAAATGACGAAGAGGCGGAGTATCGTGCGTGGGAGGCGGTGCTGAACCGGAGCTTCGAGCTGGCGTATGCACTAGGGATGGGGCTGGGGAAGAGGCGGACGCACTGCCGTGGTGGCGCTTCTGGCCCGCGGCAGCGTCCTGGTGGCCAACTGCGGCGACTCCCTTGCCGTGCTCTGCCGCGCCGGTGATGCCATCCCGTTTTCCGAGGACCACAAGGTGAGATTAATCGCGTCATGCACATTGTCTTTTTCTCCTATGGACAAATTTTGAGCTTGATGAGGCGTTGATATGATTGGAGCGGGCAGACGAGAGGGCGCGTGTTAAGGCGGCTGGAGGCAAAGTGTCGCGCTCCAACGACGGGTAGGTGCGGGATTGGGGGGCTTGCCATGTTGCGGGCTTCAGGTACATACGTATTACTACTGTATCAAGTAGTGTAGTTTGTTTGGTTCTTATGCACACGTTTTGGAATACGCGGTAAACATTTTTGAAGCACACGATGAACATCAAATATGTGTTGAACAATTTGTCAAATAGAAGATGAATATTTATCAAATATGTGTTGAACACTTTATCAAATATCTGTTGAACACCTTTTCAAGTACATGATGAACACTTTTCTGGATACATGATGAATTTTTTTCTGTATACACGATGAACTTTTTTTCCATAGGAGCGTGGTGCAAAAACACTTCACGCCAGAACTTTTTTCGTCTTCATCCTGCAGACTACATGATACATCAATTAAATTAAGAGAGAGCGGTAGAATAATACCTTCTCCATTCCCCTGATCAAAAAGTGTCCACCAGAATAAAAAAGGCAGTCACTTTCCCTGAGTTCATGCAACCAAGATAAATTTGAATTAACCATAACTGGAAGGCGACCAATAGTAGCCAGATGAGTTTCATCCACAAGAACTCTCTTGTACCCAAAAAGATCATTCTCTGTTTTAGACTTGTCACTTTTCTCCATAGAATAAATTTGTTAACAGTTTAGAGCACGTTGGTAATTGCTGACTCAGTGACTACAACACCTAAGTGCACAAATATGAGTATCCGATATTGATGAGGTAACTTCAAAATGCACACACCATGAGAAATCTTATCACATAGTTTATATAAGTAAATTAACATATCAACACAACTGTAGAGAGATGTTTTTCAATACAATAATCCTAGTATTGATGGGGTGCTGGTGCACATATATATAAATATAGGGTAGGCCTCAACCTCAACTATACACAACTAGGAGATGGGCCACAACACGTAATACATGCAACACAAAATACAACTTAACACCCCCCGCAGTCGAAGCGTCGCCAGAGACACAGAGACTGGACCGAAACTCCTCGAAGACGGAAGTAGGCAATCCCTTAGTCATCACATCAGCAAACTGTTGCGATGTTGGCACATGAAGAACCCGAACACGGCCAAGGGCAACCTGCTCGCGCACGAAGTGAATATCGAGCTCTATATGCTTCGTACGGCGATGGTGCACCAGGTTGGCGGAAAGGTAGACCGCGCCGACGTTATCGCAGTAGATAAGAGTAGCTTTATGAACCTCACAAAACAACTCCTGGAGCAACTAACGGAGCAAGAGCACTCAGCCACGGCATTAGCCACGATGCGATACTCTGCCTCGGCGCTGGAGCGGGAGACCATGGGCTGCTACTTCGATGACCAAGAGATCAACGAGGGCCCAAGGTAGACGCAGTAGCCGGACGTGGAGCGTCGAGTGTCGGGGCAGCCAGCCCAGTTGGCATCCGAGTAGGCCACGAGGTCGGTGGAGGCGGAGGCCGTCAGGGTGAGTCCCAAGGACATGGTGCCACGTATATAACGGAGAATACGCTTCACCAAGGTCCAGTGGGAGTCACGCGGGGCGTGCATGTGGAGGCACACCTGCTGAACAGCGTACTGCAGGTCGGGTCGAGTCAGCGTCAGGTACTGTAAAGCACCAACAATGGAGCGATAAAACGCTCCATCGGACGCGAGAGACCCCTCCAGAGTAGAGAACTTCTCGAGACCTTCGCCTTCGTGTCGACGGGTGTGGGCGCCGGCTTGCAGTTAAGCATACCGGCACGCTGCAGGAGCTCGTGGGCGTACTTCTGCTGATGCAGAAAGAAGCCACCAGGCCGGCGGACCACCTCGATGCCGAGGAAGTAGTGCAGGGGCCCCAAGTCCTTGAGGGCGAACTCATCACGAAGACGAGCAGTCATCCGCTGAAGGAGATCGGGGGCGGACGCCGTGAGGATGATGTCGTCGACGTAGATCAGCAGATATGCAGTGTCAGCTCCCTGATGATACATGAATAGTGAGGCATCGGAGCGAGTGGACCGAAAACCCAAAGACCGCAGGAAGGCTGCGATACGCTGGTACCAAGCCCGAGGCGCCTGCTTTAACCCATAAAGAGAACGGGAGAGCAAGCACATAAAGTCTGGGTGCTCGCCGTGGACGAAGCCAGTGGGCTGCTCACAGTACACCTGCTCGGCAAGGTGACCGTGCAAGAAGGCGTTGGAGACGTCCAACTGGTGCACAGGCCAGGCGCGCGAGACCGCCAACTGGAGCACGGCGCGGATCGTGCCCGGTTTAGCAACCGGGGCGAAGGTGTCGGTGAAGTTCACGCCCGCGCGCCGCCGAAATCCGCGAACCACCCATCGAGCCTTGTAGCGCTCAAGAGAACCGTCCGGGCGAGTCTTGTGGCGACACACCCACTTGCCAGAGATGATGTTGGCACGAGGGGGTCGCGGAACAAGCTGCCACGTGCGGTTGCGCTGTAGGGCATCGAACTCCTCCTGCATCGCAGCTAGGCAGTGGGGATCCCGAAGGGCAGCGCGAGCGGAGGTGGGGATGGGTGATGGCATCGACATCGAGGCGGTGCACGCATAATCGTCGGCGGAGTAGCGCGTGCTAGGCCGAAGCACTCCTGCTCGGGCACGGGTGGTCACACCAAGTGACGGGGCAGCAGGGCCGGCGGATGCCGCGGCGACGGGGGCCACGGCGTCGGGGGCACCCGGTGCGGCGATGGGGGCCGCGACCGCGGAGGGGATCGCGGCAGCGGTGGCGGCGGAGGCCGCAACGGCGGCGGAGGACGCAGCGGCGGCGGCGACAGCAGCGCCGGCCAATCCGGCGGTGGAAGAGGCGACGGGCGAGGTTGACGTCGAGCCCGTCGCTGTGGTGGCGGGCGGGGTGCCGGGCTCCACCTCGTGTGAGGGACACAGGGACCCTAGGGCCCGCTCAGACTCGACCTCGGGGGAGGGAGTCGGGAAGCTGGGTGGGGGTAGCAGAGGGCGCCGGGCCGGGGGGGGGGGGGGGCGCCGGGGAGTGCCGCCGCGCATCGCTCCACGAAGGGGGCACGGGGGCCGGCGCCGAAGGAGCCGATGCCGTTGGAACCTGGAAAAAAGGGAACACCGTATCGACAAAGTACATGTGCCTCGAGGTGTACACGCGATGAGTGACAGAATCATAGCACCGGTAACCTTTGTTGTTAGGAGGGTAGACAAGGAAGATGCATCGGACGGATCGTGGTGCGAGCTTGTGTGGCGTGGTGGACGCGGTGCTAGGATAATAGAGACACCCGAAGATGCGGAGACCATCATAGTATGGTGGTGTGCCAAAGAGAAGATGGTGAGGGGCCTAGTTCCCCCGAGGGCGGCATGAACGAATATTAACTAAGATAGTGGCGGTGGCGAGAGCATCGGGCCAAAACCGAGCGGGCACGTTAGAGTGAAAGAGTAATGTGCGAATGCAGTCATTAAGAGTGCGGAGAAAGCGCTGGCGCGGCCGTTCTGCTGTGAAGTGTATGGACAAGTCAGACGAAAGATGGTACCGTGAGAGGCAGGAAGTGTGCGGAGAGCGACTTTGTCAAACTCTTTTTTGTTATCTTTCTGGAGTGCGAGTATGGGGCGACCGAACTTGGTGGTGACATAGGAATAATAGGCGGTGAGTGTGGCTAAAGCATTGGATTTACGACGAAGGGGAAAAGTCCACACATAATAAGAATAATCATCTAAAATCACCAAGTAGTATAGATAGCCCGTGTTACTCGCAACGGGAGAAGTCCAAACATCACTATGAAGTAATTGAAACGGAAAAGTGGAAACTCAAGAAGACACACTAAAGGGAAGACGAACGTGCTTTCCTAAGTGACAAGCCTCACAAGAGTGCTCGTCGAGCTTATTACACGAGAAAGAGAAACTCCTAAGAATTTGACGTAAAGCGGTGTGGTTGGGGTGACCCAAGCGAGCGTGCCAAAGGTCAACGCCGGCGGCAAGGGCGGCGGGTGTGGAGGTGGAGGCGCCGGCGTGCACATAGTAGAGCTCATCAGGACTGTCACATCGATGGACCATCCGGGTATGGGCGTCTTTCATACAAAAGCCAACACCATCAAATTCAACAGTAAGTGGGTTCTCACGAGTAAGACGACGAACAGAAACTAGGCTCGTGACTTATTCAGCTGAAACAAGAACATTGTACATAGTGATGTGTGTGGAAGTGGAGGGAAAACTAGTGCTACTGATATGACTAATAGGTAGGGAGGAGCCGTTGCCGACGGTGATACGAGTGGGTGTGTGAACGGGAGTGGAGGAGGTTAGGTTACCGGGATGAGCTGTCATATGCACAGTAGCACCTGAGCCCATGTACCAGTCGCCTCCGCCGACAGAGCTACTCGGCAATGGCGCGGAGTGCTGGGCGGCGAGGAGGGCGGGGTCCCATGGCATAGGTATCGGCGGCGGCGAAAGGCCCCCGTAGGGCAGCGCCGGAGCGGGCGGGCCATAACCATCGAGGGGCGGCGGCACAGGGAGGGCGATGTAGCCGGCGCCGATTGACTGGTAAGGTGCGCCGACGAACCCCTGGTGGCCCGCGGGGAGATCCTGCGGGTAGTGCGGGGCCCACCCTGCGCCCTGGGCTGGCTGCTGCTGGGGAGGCGCGGATGGCGGCAACGGGCAATACCAGTCCGGAGAGGCCATCGATGGGGCGGGCGGAGCATGGCCACCGGCCATTGGCAGGGTCGGCTGCATGTGGTTGACGCCGGATGCGCCGTAGGCGGCGGTCGCGCCGTATGGCGGTGGGGCCGCACCGAAGGGTGCCGGTGGCGGGACAGCAGAGGCAGCGACGGACAGGCTGGTGAACGCCATCGGGGATCCGACGGCGGCAGCGGGCGGTCGGCGGTCGGCGGGAGAGCGGCGGCGGCGGCGCGGGAGGAGTCACGCGGCGGCGGCGGCGGCGCAGGAGGAATCGCGCGGCGGCGGCGGCGGCGGCGGGGTCGCTGCAGCGGCAGCGGCGCGGGAGGAGTCGCGCGGCGGCGGCGGCGCTGGGGTGGCGGCGCGGGAGGAGCGCACGGCGGCGGGGGCGGCGGCGGCAGCGGAAGACGAGGATCAAAATCTAAAAAACTGATATCATGTACAGAGATGTTTTGCAATACAATAATCCTTGTATTGATGGGGTGCTGGTGCATGTATATATAAATACAGGGTAGGCCTCAACCTCAACTATGCACAACTAGGAGGTAGGCCACAACATTTAATACATGCAACACAAAATACAACTCAACAACAGTTCAATAGGATCAAGTGCATAAAGAATTAGCACACATCAGTGACATCCAGAACTATGTAGCTAATCGGGGAACATCAAGCAACTATTTGTTCCTTGCTGCTCCATTTCATGTTGTGTCAATGGACTTGATTCTTCTACAAATAGAAAGACATGAAGAATAAGAAAAATCATGTACTTGTTAACAAACATCCACCACCGTGACCCTATGCGGCAATTAATACTGAAATCAGTGCTTACAAAACAATAGACATCAAGAAAGGAACACTGTGCAGACCAGATCAGCACTAATTCTTGAGAAGACACAGAAGAAGGTGGACGCCAAGAACGCTACTGCCACAGCTCTATGGGCTAGCGGCAACAGCATTCTTCCAAGCGCCGGTGGTGAGCGCGCACCTTCCGGGGGCGCAGGACGTGGCAGCTCAGTCTCCTACGACAGCAACGGCCAAGGCTATCGCGGCGGCGGCGGCGGCGGTGGCCGTGGACGTGGCCGTGGCGGACGTGGTCATGGACGCAGTGAACCATGGATGTTTAATCCGTGGACAGGGCTGCCAACTCGTGCAGGCCACGTACAGCAGCCGGCGCCGTCCCAGCCTCAACCATGGCAACAAACACGTGCATGGCGTGCTCCAGCTCCAGGCCTTCTTGATCCTCGTCCTACAAGCACTTCTCAAGCATATGCAGCATATGCTCCAGCAACTGGCTACACCAACACGCATCTTCACCAGGCGCCACCTCCTCCCACCTTGCAGCAGCAGCAACAACAGCTCGACCCTGCGCTTCTCACCGCCCTGAACAACATGCACTTCCCCAATGGTACATGTATTCCGGCGCTTCCTCCCATATGGCATCCGATCCGGGTAAACTTCAATCTCTCACACCATCCTCCGCTCACACAGTAACCGTTGGCAACCGTTGGCAATGGTGCGTCTCTTCCCATCACTCATATTAGCTCCCAAACACTTGCATCTCTCTCTAAACCTCTCTATCTTCGCAATAATGTTGTAGTTCCCAACATTATCAAAAATCTCGTATCTGTTCGTCAACTTACCATTAATAATTATTGTTCTATTGAATTTGATCCCTTCGGTTTTTCTATGAGGGCCCTTCCATCCAAGACCGTGATTCTCGATGCAATAGCTCCGGACCACTCTACCCTCTCCACCAACCAGCACTTGCCGAAGCTCACGCCATCATCGCCTCCCGCTCGCTTTGGCATCGTCGACTTGGCCACCCCGGCAACCACACCATGTCACGTCTAAATAGCTCCAAGCATATTTCTTTCAATAAAGGAGGGCCTCCCCTCTGTCATGCGTTTCAGTTAGGCAAACATGTTAGGCTACCATTTTATGCTTCTCAAACTTCTACTACTCGCCCGTTTGAAATAATTCATTGTGATTTATGGACGCCCCAGTTCCTAGCACTTCTGATCTTTGTTATTATCTTATCATCATCGACAACTATACACATTATTTTTGGAGCTTTCCCCTACGCAAAAAGTCTGATGTTTACACCACCTTCACTGCTTTTCACGCCTACACTCGTACCCAATTTAATTTGTCTATTTCCGCACTCCAATGTGATAATGGACGAGAATTTGAAAACACTAAACTAAATACGTTCTGCACCACCCATGGCATTCTTTTTCGCCTATCTTATCCTTACACCTCCCAGCAAAATGGTACCGCCGAGCGAGCAATCCGTACCACTAATAATGTCATTCGCACCCTTCTCTTCCAAGCCCCCATGCCACCATCTCTTTGGGCCGAAGCCCTCCATACTGCCACCTACCTCATAAACATTTGTCCTACAGCCACACGGAAATTTTCAACACCATATACCCCGTTGTTCGGCCTCTCTCCATCTTACAATGACCTTCGAGTATTCGGTTGCCTTTGTTACCCTAACACATCCTCCACTTCCCCTAATAAGCTCAGCGCCCGCTCAACTAAATGTGTTTTTCTTGGTTATCCTACACGTCATCCTGAGTACTGCTGTCTTGATCTCACAACCCGGCGCATCATTATCTCGCGTCACGTTATCTTTGACGAGCCTACATTTCCGTATGCACCCGAATCATCTTCTACGCCACCACCACCCGCTGTCCTATTCGATCCACCACCAGCTCCTCAATACGTGCATCACCCAGCAGCTCATGCTACAACGCCAACCACTACACTCAATTCATCTCTACATGTACCAGGTCCCAAACCCACTATGCATGCACCCGTTATGCATGGTTTTCCCGGCCACACTTCCCAGAGCATCCAACCAGCCACACCTAGCTCAACTCCTTCCGCCTCTCCACCACTAGATGGTCCAACATCTTCAGGTTCAACATCTCCAGGCCCACCTCCATCTCCAGCCGAACCACCTTCTCTAAGTTCTCTATCTCAAACACGTTCTGCGACCCTTCCGTCTGAGTCAGCTACGCACCCAACGCCATCACTCCATCATACACGCTCAGTCACAGGCCGACTTCCACCACCCATTGATCGCCTTAATTTATCTGCCATCACAGCCTCTCCCATCCCATACAATTATCTCACTGCCCTACGCGATCCCTCTTGGCGACACGCCATGCAGGAAGAATTCGACACTCTCACACTCAATCAAACATGGCAATTAGTTCCTCCCCCTTTAGGTGCTAATATCGTTAGCGGAAAATGGGTCTTCCGTCGCAAACACAATCCCGATGGTTCTCTCTCTCGCCATAAAGCTCCGTGGGTTGTTCGAGGGTTCTCTCGACAACATGGTGTCGATTTTGACGAGACTTTTAGCTCCGTCGTCAAACCTGCGACCATTCGTATTGTTCTTTCTTTAGCTACATCCCTCTCCTGGCCGATCCATCAACTAGACGTTGAAAACGCCCTCCTTCATGGTCATCTTGATGAAGTAGTCTACAGCCAACAACCATCCGGCTTCTTGGATCCTCAACATCCCACTCATGTATGTCATCTTCTCAAATCCCTCTATGGCCTCTAACAGCCACCTCGTGCATGGTTTCAGCTTTTCGCAACCTTTGCTCGCACAATGGGATTTATCGGGTCCAAGTCTGATGCCTCTCTATTTATCCTTAATCGTAACAATAACTTAGCCTATTTCTTCTTTATGTCGACGACATCATTCTCACCGCGTCTACTCACACACTTCTACGGTCTATCATCATGTCCCTTAGCACCGAATTTGCCATGAAGGATCTCGGCACCCTTCACCACTTCCTCGGTATTTCTATAACTCGCACCGCCTCTGGTCTTCACCTATCTCAACGCCAATATATTCTCGACATTCTCTCTCGTGCAGGTATGCGCGACTGTCATCCCGTCCAAACTCCTATCGATACCAAGGCCAAATTATCCGGTTCGGTTGGCACTCCCGTCACCGATCCCTCTCTCTACCGGAGTCTCACCGGAGCTCTCCAGTACGCCACTCTCCCTCGTCCCGAAATAGCCTATGCTATTCAACAAGTTTGCCTTCATATGCATGATCCTAAAGAGCCTCACTTCCATCTAATTAAACGCATTCTTCGATACCTCAAAGGTACTCTCCATCATGGTCTTCTCCTACACTCTTCTTCCTCCCATTCTCTCACTGCCTACTCTGATGCCGATTGGGCCGGATGCCCGGACACCAGAAGTTCAACGTCGGGTTTTTGCATGTTCCTTGGTGATAACCTTATCTCTTGGTCCTCGCGATGGCAAACAACGGTCCAGCGCCGAGGTAGAGTATAGAGCTGTTGCAACGGCAGTGGCTGAATCTTGTTGGGTCCGCCAATTACTCCATGAACTTCATCGACCTATTAATAGTGCTACCATTGTCTATTGCGATAACGTCACTGCAGTTTATCTTTCTGCCAACGTTCAACATCGTCGCAAGAAGCATATCGAGCTGGACATTCACTTTGTTCGCGATAAGGTTGCTCTGGGTGTCGTTCGTGTTCTTCATGTCCCCTTGTCCTCTGAATTTGCGGACATTTTCACCAAAGGACTACTGACGGCATTATTTCATGACTTCCGGACCAGTCTTCACGTCGCTGCTCTCCCGGGTTCAGACTGCGGGGGCGTGTTAGAGCATGACCGGATGGCCGTATCTGGCCGTTCAGATTCTTCCGCATCAGGCACATCCGGTGCTGCTCATCTTGGCGTTCACGCCAAGCCTCATATAGATGGCATGGTATCTACTGTACATGGAAACTGTTTATTGTAACCTGATTGTAATCCTGTACTCTATATATACGTGAATATGAGTTGGACGAGGCATGCAATCAGCAGCCCGTTCTTTCCCAACTTACAGAGACAACAATCAATCTCAGATAGCGACCTCAGAGAGACTCACGGAAGAGCAAAAAATAACAAGGGAACTTATACATATCACGAGGCCTAGAGTGGACACGGTTCTCACTAGAAACGCCACACAGATCACCGCATGATGAAACTACTACTACGTGCACTCTATGATCCGTACCAGCAAAATCCTAATTAAACTTCTAAAAGACGACGGAAAGCCAAAGCGGCCGGCCGTTCCTCGGCGAAATAGTTCTGGCGCCCCAGATCAGATCCCCGGGAACACACGTCAGGCCCGAACCGCCCGTCTTACCTTCGTGAACTCGCGGACCCAGGCATGCACGATCATGCCTCAGATCAGCCCCGTGCCAGAACACAGCAGAGAAACTTTTAATGACCCGCGGGCCGCCGCTAAGCACCGGTGGAGGTTTTAGCAAATCTTGGGGTCAGGGTCAGAGTTACCTGCACTTTAGATACATACGTACACGTTTTGTTTCCATGCATTAATATTGGTTTTGTATATATCTATCTTATACAATATACAAAGAATCAAATGTGTGTGTTTAACAGTTTTTAACAAATATGTGATCCACATTTTTTTTCTGAAATATGCAATGAATATGTTTTTCAAAAATTTGTGATGAACACTTTTTTAGATATGCAATGCACAGTTTTTCAAGTACACAGTAAATACTTTTTAAATACAAAAGAACATTCTTTAAATACGTAGTGAATATGTTTTGAAATATACGTTGAATATATTTTGAAAATGCGGTTTACATTTTTTAAATACACGACGAACTTCAGATATGTGTTGAACACTTTTCAAATACAAGATGAACATTTATTCAAATATGTGTTGAACACTTTTTCAAATATCTGTTGAACACCTTTTCAAGTACATGATGAACACTTTTTTGAGTGCACGATGAATCTATTTTTTCAAATACATGATGAACTATTTTTCCATACGAGTGTGGCACAAAAACACTTCCCGCCGGAACTTTTTTTCTTCATCCTCCCACCTTCCTCATGTTCTGCCCTTTCTCGCCTCCGTTTCTTTCATTCCACTCTCTACCTCTACACCATATCTCTTCCAAGACAGGTTACATGGTTGGCTTCTTAAAAATAAAAATTGAAATTGATCTTTTGAAATAGTAGGAACAATTTTTTAAAATAGTGAAACCGTCAAAACCAGTTTTTCAAATAGTGGAATAATGTAATGTTTTATGAAAGTAATTTCAAAGATAGTTGAAACAAGTAAAATAAAAAGACAGTTCAAATTCTTCTTGTTACGGATTCAAATTTATAAAAAAGTATCAGAAACAAAGTTTAGTTTGAAAGATATCAATCATTCAAAATATGGCAACAAAATCAAACACATGTAATTTAAATGGGGAGAGAGAATACATGCAGAGATCATTCTCTGAATCTTCAAGATAGACAACAAATGGCGAGTGCTCTGAACACGGGGCCAGCCTGAGAAGGACGAAAGAGATAAGGAGAAAATCATGACACATTAATCAATAGCAATCAATGGATACTGTAGATGAGAAGTGTAGAACGTAATGATCAAATGTGTAGACAAATGACCGAAATCGAACGAACACTAGATCCAAACAGATCCATCGAAGACATGCACCGACAGGATCTTGAGAGATCCGACGAAGACTACTCTCATATGCCTTCCGATGATGCTAGACACACCTTCGGGATGAGGATGGGACGTGGGTGACATAATGTCTCTGAATTTGGATCTTTCACTATCTTCTAGTACATGCGACAACAATAAGCAAATTATCAACAATAAATAGAAGATATTGTCTGAGAAAGTGAAAAGAAAGAAGCAAATAATGAAACGTTAAAAGGAAGAAGATGCAGAAGAAATGCCTCATGACGTGTCAGCGGCACAAAAATATGAGAAAATATTCTAAGAATCAATAGGAGAAATAATAAATGAAAGATCGTATTTTTCATTTTTGAGTTGGAAATATAGTATCATTTGAGATTGACCATAAAATAGGAGGAAATAATGAAACATTAAAAATGGAGAAACATTAATTAATTAAGACTAGTAATATGGATAAGAAATACGCTTGTCCGATGCCTGCCACCTATAGCCCCGATTCATACACAAAATTGCTTTGATCACTAGTACGAAAAATAGGATAAAGTAGAGAGTGTTTCAGTCTTCCTCCTCCTATTCCACGCCTGTTTCTTCCCCGCAGATTGCTTGGTAGCGAAGGCTTTGCTGAGCCGTAGCCCGCAGGCATTGTGCTCAACCTGCTCACCCCTTCGCGTGGTCGATCTGTGCTCTGTACTCTGTAGTTATGGCCAGCGCCGCCGGCGAGTCGGGAGCCAACCCTGCCGTGGAGTTGGAGGAAGGTGAGTTCCAGTCCTCACCTCTCTTGTCCGGGTACCATGCATCCTCGGAGCAGTCGGAGGGCTACGTCACGGGTCCAGTGGAAGGGGAGATCTCCCGCGCGGTGGCGGCTCTCCTACACAGCCCGCTGAAGCGACGGCATGAGCTGTGTGGCGCATGTGGCCCATTGGCGTTCAGGTCAACATCGGACAAGGGGTTGTGCGGGTTCTTCTGCGCCTAGGCCGACGGCTCGCCCATGCACTTCTTCGCCTTCTTCGACGGCCAGGGCGACCCCAAGGTAACCTCCCCTCTCCTCACCTAGTCGTTGGTTCACTTGGCCAGACTACGAACCTTCCACGCCATATCCAGGTCGAGTACTCGACACATGTGCACCCTACCTTACACGTTTGATTTGCTTGGTACGTGGCGGTGCAGCTGTCAGCCCTGTGCAGGGAACAGATGCACGCCATCTTGGTGGAGGAGCTCGCCGGCCCGGAAAATGAAGAAGAGGCGGAGTGTCATGCGTGGGAGGCGGTGCTGAACCGGAGCTTCGAGCGGGCGGACGCACTAGGGATGGGGTTGTCGGAATCGGGATGGCCCGTCATGGGGTGCACTGCCGTGGTGGCGCTTCTGGTCCGCGGTAGCATCCTGGTGGCCAACTGCGGCGACTCCCGCGCCGTGTTATGCCGTGCCTATGATGCCATCCCGTTGTGAGAGGACCAAAGGTGAGATTAATCGCGTCATGCGCATTGTATTTTTCTCCTTTGGACAAATTTTGAGCTTGATGAGGAGTGGATACAGCTGGAGCGGGCGGACGAGAGGGCGCGCGTCAAGGCGTCCGGAGGCAAAGTGTGGAGCTCCAACAACAGGCATCTGCGGGATTGGGGGGCTTGCCATGTCGCGGGCTTTAGGTACGTACGTATTACTATTGTATCAAAGGCGTGTATAGTTTGTTTGGTTCTTATGCACACGCTTTGAAATATGCGGTAAAGATTTTTGAAATACACGATGAACATCAAATATGTGTTGAAAACTTTCTCAAATACAAGATGAACATTTATCAAATATGTGTTGAACACATTTTCAAATATTTGTTGAACACCTTTTCAAGTACATGATGAACACTTGTTTGAATAGACGGTGAATATATTTTTTCATATACACGATGAACCTTTTTTTCCATACGAGTGTGGCGCAAAAACACTTCACGCCAGAACATTTTTTCATCATCCTCCAGCCTTCCGAGTCTTGTGCCCTTTCTCGCATCCATTTCTTTCTTTCCTCTCTCTACCTCTACACCGTCTGTCTTCCAAGACAGGTTACTTTGTTGGCTCGTAGAAAAAATTAGTATCACGACCATTGTAGGGGGCACTAGTAGAAAAAGGGTCTAATGTGAGACACATTAGTGTGGGTTTGAAGTTGGCCCGGCACTGAAGGCACCATATGCATTAGTATCGGTTCGTGTTGAGCCTTTAGTACCGGTTCGTGCCACGAACCGGTGCTAAAGGGGTAGTGGCAGGCTGGCGCCAGGCCGGGTCCCCACGAGCCCCTTTAGTACCGGTTTGTGACACAAACAGGCACTAAAGGTCTAACCAATAGTACCGGTTCGTGTCACGAACCCACACTAAAGGCTCCCTTTAGTGTGGGTTCGTGACACGAACCCACACTAAAGGGGGCAATTTTCATACTCTAACCCCCCCTTATCGCCATTTCAGTTTTGAAAAAATCAAAAGAAAATGAGAAAACTTCAAAAAATAAAATCCTTCGAGAGGTAGTTATATTACTACATCTACTAGTTAGGAAAATTTGAAAACTTAAAACTGGACATGTTTTGCAAAAAGTATAGGGAAAATGTAAAACGGCTATAACTTTTGCATACGATGTTGAAAAAAACGTATAATATATTAGAAAATTCAGCACGAAAATCCGCATCCAATGGAGACCGCCTACGGCCTGTTTGCAATTTTTTAGAATCCTCAAATTCCAAAAGGAAAAAAAGATATGGTCAAATTTCAGTTTTTTAAAAAAAATTGGTTAAATCTGGTCAAACTACTTATTCAAGAAGTATTAATGTTACTACATAATTATTCAAGAATATTAGTGTTACTAAATAATTATTTCAATTTTTTGAATTTTGGTCAAATCTACTCAAAATATGGTCAAACTGTGGTCAAACTATGGTCAAACTTATTCAAGAAATATTAGTGTTACTAAATAATTACTGTTTTTTAGAATAATAGTTTCAAACTCAAACGGTGAAACGTGTGACCTAATGCTCAAGCTAAACTGCTAAGGGTTAATAGGATTGATAGTTTACATTTGTCAGGAAAACAATAAGTGTAGACTTAGAATGTAGGGGGAATAGAACTTCGAAGTTAAGCGTGCTCAGGCTGGGGGGTGAGAGGATGGGTGACCGGCCGGAAAGTTAGGCGATTTGGAATGAGTGATCCACACTTGAGCAGTTAAGAGAGGTGATTAGAGACTAAATCATCAAATAATTCAGAAAAAATAAAAATAAAAAAATCAAATCTTTTTTCCAAAAAATCCAAAAAAAACCTTTAGTACCGGTTGGTAACACCAACCGGTACTAAAGGTCCCCCATACCAGGGCGCGAGCTCACGCCACGTGGTGGCACTTTAGCGCCGGTTTGTGTCGAACCGGTATTAAAGGGGGGGGGGGGATGGAACCGACACTAAAGGCCCTTACGAACCGGTTTTAAAGCTCTATTTTCTACTAGTGGGGGAGCTACACGCGTTATATCAAAACGGCTTAAACCTCCATTTAACAGTTGAGCCCACTATATATACTAGTATAACGCCCGTGCGTTGCCACGGGCTCTTCAAAATTTACAATCAGTATCTTTCATTTATCATCCCCTCATATTGGGTGATTATGGGGTGCTCTAATTAGAAACACAACAATCAAATATTAGGAAATTTCACCAAACGATCAACAACGAATAATACGATATCTATCAAACGAATAAAATGAGGTCATATTTTTGGTCCGTCATGCACTTCTGTTGAAAAGTGCCTATCCCTTTTAGAATCAACCCACTGTTTGCTCGCACGCAAAAAAAATACATCTCTAAAGTGGGGAACCGATCGGTGCCAAAAAGAACTCAAACTCCTATCCAATCTCGACTTCGTGCTCTTCCACTTCCATTGATAAAGATGGGACGTCAAGGGTTTCATCATGATGACCTCGAGCAGCCGCCGACATCCCTCCCCACATCTACCCCTACCCCCTGCTGCCGCTTGCACTGTCCTTGCTCCTCGAGGGAGCTAGGGACACAATGTTCTCTAGGATGGGCATGACCAGATCCACGAGGAGGCCACATTCTTCCATGGGAACCCAACCAAGCACACCACCCTCCGCAACCATCCAATCCCAGCCTAACAAAGTCAAGACCCGCCATCGATCCACAAATCAGGCTCACCGCATCCAGGTTCACTGCAAGTCTGCGACGAGTCTGTAGTCGACATCTTGACTTTGGCTATCCCCACGGAAGAATCATCGGATCCTGCTTACTTTTACCATCACTTCGTCTCTTCCCAAGGCAGCGACACCACCCAGCCAATCACCACCACCGCTTGCGGCTAGCCTACATAAAATCATGAGAAATCCCCACGGCGGTGCTGTAAGATCACCTTGGCGACCTCGAAAGTGACCGACTGGTCTAAGATCTAAGCTAGCCGCTCTTTGTAGAAACCAATAGAAGTAGGCATGTGACTCAGATTTGTTCTTTGGTGTGCATGCGTTTCTTGCTGCCCACCAGCTCTTGTCTACAACTCGCCTATCTCCATTCTCGAGACGACCAAGCTCGATGCGCAAGCCGCATACGTCTGCTAGAGCTATATCCAGGCCCTATGATTTTTGGATCACTGGCACTATGGATTTCTTGGTTTTATTTAATGACCTTCTTGAATGTCATTCACTTAGAAAGGTAGTAATACAATCTGTGATATTAAGGCAAATCATTGGTCATATTAAAGTGCAAAAGGCCCTATAGGAGTCAAAGCATGACTTTTATGGTTATACTGTAATTTGCAAGATCTGAGATTTATGCAAGTGTACAATTAGAGAAGAGCCAATTAAATAGATTTTCGCATTCATAATAGTACGATTAGCAGTAGCACTTCAATTTTTTCATGTTTGATCAGCTTGCTAGGTGGTTATCACTAAGCATGTTGGAACGATGAGCATAACCTAACTTAGTTCAGTACGTGTTGCTGCAAATTAGTTCAGTACGTACGAAGCTGTTGCTAATTTCAATGCCTGGCTATTGCAAGTTTCTAATGAAAAAGTACTTCAGGTCAAAGGTTAGGGAATATACACTTTTGTTATCATGGTTGTTTCCTTATAGTGAACAACTTTGATCACCACTTCAGTAGCTACTATCTATAAGAAGACATTAGCTAAGTAGATACAGGCAAAGAAAGCATGTAGGCAAAACCAGAATTAAAACATCCTTCTCAATGGAGCTCGTGCAGTTCGGAAGACCCTAATCATCGATGAGGGACCCCTCCAATGGTAGCATGGCGTGACAATTGCCGTCAATGACGACACCCAAAGTACCTTGCACAATCCATCGATCCAGTTCGGAACAATCAAGCACATACCTTGCAAAGTGATGTGGATCTGAAGCAGAGGTGGGAAGGTAAAGGCTCAGGTGAGGTGGAATGAGACGTTGATATAGACGTGCACGCATGAGAATAAGGCGGTGCCCAGGATGGATCTCCATCGGAGGAGGCCGGATCCGCTGGGGAGGAGGTCGCTGTAGTACCTGCCATCTGTGCGACGGATCACGGGGCTGGCAGGCAGGGGGAGGGGATAGGAGGGAGCGGGTGGGCTAGAGCGCAGATGGCGGGTGCCCCCGACGACGGCTGGGAAGGATGGTGGAGGAGGTGGATGAGGATGGCGGCGGCGGCGTCTGCGGTTGCGCCTCGTCCGCAGCCGTGCTGGTGGTGGTCGATGCGAGAGCCGGATGGCGTCGGCCAGAATCAGGCTGGGGCAACAAAGATTTAGAGGAGAGAGAGAATGGAGGCGATGAGCGATGGGAGGAAGGGCCACTGGCGATTGGGGTGGCCTCAGATCCGCCCTCCGTGGCCGCCTATTTCATGGGACGAACACCCGTGCTCACCGTCGGGCTCACCTTCGGCCGCTGCCTCGCCGACATTCACGACGTAGAGCCCCTTCCTCCGATCCCATTTGCAAGGGAGGCAGCGCCATCCTTCATCGCAGAGAACGAGTCCACACTGAGATCCCAACCAGATCGTGATTGCGCCTCCCCAAACCGCAGCGGCACATCCCACTCCATCAACGACCAACCTATATGAGGGTCAGTGTAGGACGCGAGCGCCGTCACCATGGACGTGGGGGACGCCGTAGGTGGGAAGGAGGCGGCGACGGCGTCTGTGTCAGGAAGATCGCACGACGGCGGCGGCGTTTACTCGAGGGGATCGAGAGGAGCTGCGTTTGGTGCCGGGTGGGTTCTTTGGTGCGTGCGTGGGGCTGGAGATTGTGATAGGTGATCGGGTGAGGGCGTGCCATACCTGGATCGATAGCCTTACCATACCTGGTGGTAATTTAAATTTATTAACATATTCGATATTTCCCAAGTTATGGCCTTACCATACCTGGATTGATAGCCTTTGGGGTAATTTAAATTTATTACCATATAATTACCATATTCAAAATTTCCTGAGTTATGACCTTACCATACCTGGATTGGTTTATTACTATACGTGGATTAATTATGATTTATTACTATACGTGGATAGCCTTACCATACCTGGTGGTAATTTAAATTTATTACCATATTCGATATTTCCCGAGTTATGGCCTTACCATACCTGGATTGATAGCCTTTGGGGTAATTTAAATTTATTACCATATAATTACCATATTCAAAATTTCCTGAGTTATGACCTTACCATACCTGGATTGATTTATTACTATACGTGGATTAATTATGATTTATTACTATATGATTTATTACTATATGTGGATAGCCTTACCATACCTGGTGGTAATTTAAATTTATTACCATATTCGATATTTCCCGAGTTATGGCCTTACCATACCTGGATTGATAGCCTTTGGGGTAATTTAAATTTATTACCATACGAGTGTGGCGCAAAAACGCTTCCCGCCTGAATTTTTTTTCTTCATCCTCCCACCTTCCTCGTCTTTTCTCCTTTCTCGCATCCGTTTCTTTCTTTCCACTCTCAACCTCTACACCCTATCTCTTCCAAGACAGGTTACTTGGTTGGCTTCTTAAAAATAAAAATTGAAACTCATCTTTTGAACTAGTAGGAACTATTTTTTTTAAATAGTGATGATGGGGAACATTACATGAAAATCAAAAAAAAAATTCCTACGAAACACCCAACATCTAATCTTGGAGAGATGCAAAGCAACGAGAGGGGAGTGTGTCTAGATACCTTGTAGAACGAAAGCGGAAGCGTATATAACGCATTGATGTAGTCGTACTCTTCGCGATCCAATCACGATCCAATCCGATCAAGTGCCGAACAGACGGCACCTCCGCATTCAGCACACGTGCGGCTCGATGACGTCTCCTCCTTCTTGATCTAGCAAGCAAGAGCGGCGAAGTAGATGGGATCTCAACCAGCACGACGGCGTGGTGGAGATGGTGATGACACCTATGGAGCACCAGCAGAAAGCTCTATTTCCTGTGCACTTGTGGAGGAAAGTCTCATCAAGTTACCCCATATAGTGATGCTACAGCTACGGCTAGGCTTTTCTGTAATGATCCACGAAAATGTGCAGGATCTGTTGGATCTGCATGAAACTGCTACATAAATAAAAACTTATGGTAGGTCAACTGCTCTCCCAATTCAATATTCCTTTTTTTCTTTCAATAAAATGAACCATTGGAATCGCATGGACAGGCTCCCCCACAGGCACGGCATGCCGCCATGCCTCCGCCTGCTAGTATTAATAATGCATCCCATGCATGCAGACATATCCAGTAATGAAAATGAACACACTGCTGGAGTTGCTCGCTAGAGAAATCTACACTCGAGGTATGTTTGAACATTTTCGCAAGGTCCTATATGAAGCAGGGCAGTACAAGGTAGATGAGATCTGTAAAGGAAAAACCTATTTTGTGTGGCGGTACCATCCAGAAAAACATGACCAGTGGTGCAGGGTTCAGGGTTGTGTACAAAGTCGAAGTTGTTGAGGAGGGCAGGGAACTGATATGCGAGTGTGGTAATTTTGAGCACACAGGCTTGCTGTGCTGCCACACTGTTAAGGTAACAATATTTATTGTGATGATCAAGGCTTTTGCTGCAAGCCTGCTAAATCAAAAAAATTGTTGAGCAGCATAATTAAGCATACGAACTATGTGTTTTGCAGGTCCGCGATTTCCTTGTATAAACTAGATAGAGGCAAAGCTCATTGTGAAACGTTGGACAAAAGATTGAGGGATATGCGGCCAGACCACTTGGCACATCTTCAGGGCAAAATTTGTGTAAACTCGATAACATTCGGACACTCAAATATGTGGACCCATGCCCTTGAAGTTGTAAGGCTGGGAGATGCAAATACAAGTGCATACGAGTGTGCAAATATCTTGAAGACAGCAATGGCTAAACTGACACCTATATATAGCCACTGTTGCGGGATGGAATGGAGCTAGAAGACTGAATCAAGACAAGGGGAAAGATAAGGAACCGATTCAGTGAGGGCACCCTCCAGCGGGTGTGGGAGCGACGCTAAAGGTAGTGACATTGGTAATTTCGTCGCTCTAAAGGCTCCAGAACGAAAGCGTAAGCCAGGTCGACCAACCATCGGTAGGGACAAGCCTCCATATGATGTTCAGGGTGCGAAGAGAAAGCTGCCGATGGATGCGGTGCAAGCAAACACACTCGCTTCTGTAGTATATGCCTGGAGCAATGTCACAAGAGCACCACGTGTCCACAGAGGGGCGACCTTCCTCAAAAAGAAAGAAAAGAGGCAAAATGCTGAAACTATGGCATCGGTATTCACAGGAAGAACACCTACAACAAGCCTAAGGTTGTGCTGCATATTGTTGAAAACGCCACTTTAGATGGAAATGCCATTTGCGGGTGACCTGGTTAGATTCAATATTTTTTTCTGCGAGTTGCTGAGGGCTCCGTGGTTGCTAGCTAGAAGACTGTTATTCTTAATAGAAAAAACTGTTACTGAGTAGTATGTGCTGTTGTCATCAGTTTATGTGTTGTATGCATGTTTATCATCAAAAAATGTTATGAGTGAAATTTGAGTGCCATCTCATATGGAGTGTGCATTATCCCATGGGTTTCATTGCAATTTTAGTTGACAATTCTCAATTTGGTCTACTGATGTGTGTGAGCAAAATTTCAGTTGATTGTTTCTGTCCCCCTCTTACAAAATTTGCTACCATCAGGATCCACTATGCAGCTAGACCGTGGTGGCAACGATTCAATGTGACTGCGGCCTAAAACAGGTCAACACACTCCTGCTGTATGTCATGGGCGGGACCCGTACAGTTTTATTTTAGAACTGCTTGAGAGGGCTCCCCAAGGAAGCGGGGTGTACTTAACGAGGGGCTGCATCCCCTCCGGAGAGCACACACCGGAGCTTCATCTACAGTCTACATGGGATCAAGACGACCTGTGTGTGAGTGGACATGTTTGTGCTGGCTTCCTACGGGAGCTCCTTCTGTTCGAGCTGGAGTGCCCTTGCTGTCGGCGCTGACCAAGGCAACCATGTTCAGAATGTGAGCTCTGAAGAACACGCTAGTGGTGGTATTGCTCCAGCGCATGCGGGTTTTGTACATCAGCATTCACTGATCCAAGTACATGCTACTCACTTGCCGATGTACGTCGCAAAATTTGAGTTGGTGGGCATACCCAGCCCATTTACGTGCCGTTTGAACCTCTGGCACAGGTTTTTAATGAGCCAAAACGTCATAGCAGTCTAGCCAAGTTGAACACCAGACCGATTGGCATTGAGGAAAAGGGCTAGTTTGGGTTAATTTTTTAGAGAACAGGGTTTTTTTGTGTGTGGAGGTATATGGGTTATTTTTTATGCTGAACATTTGATAGAGATCCAGTTTGTCAACTCTCACTAAATGAAGTGAGTGTATCAATACCGTTTTTACTCAGTTCTCGAATATTGAAATCCAAGGTGGGTGATGAATGTGTTTACTACTAATACATATAAATGTCAAACGATGTTAGTGCTGATATAGAGGCGAGGCGGTGCAAGTAAAATGCCTCCCATGAGAATAAAAAAAAGTAGATGAAACAAACCATAAGCATTTGCTCTGATATTTTTGCTTCTTGACGTATTGCCACTAGGGCAGTTGCCGCAGCAGCCAATTCTGCCTCCTTTTTTATAGCATATTCTTGCAGACTTCCAAATGTCGGCCCATCCATGGTCACTGTTGACTTGAAGATAGGTTCATGATGCGGACCACTCTGAGTGGTGTTATACAAATGTAAATCTTTCTGTAGGTCTTGAGCATAATTTCGTAACTGTGACTTGTAAGAAAGATGGATTTCTGCAATATATAAATAAATTAGTGAGTACCACAAATATAGAAGAAACATGTGTGAACGATCATCATGAGCATTTTCAGTGGCAGGAATAAAAACGTCACAGCGGCATGATAGAGACGTAAAAAAATCAAATCAATTTTTGGCATGAGGGGCATTTATATGACTACATAGGTAGTAAAGGCCAATCAAGAGAACAGAAAAAACAAAAGAATAATCTTCAATAGCCAATAAGCTATCCATTTCTACTAGACGCTCTCTGAGTAGCTAGCAATCAAAACGGCTTAAACCTTGATTTTCACAGTTGACACCACTTATATATATATGGTGGTCTGCAAACAACCGGCAACGTAACCCACATATATGTATAGAGTCTGGATGTACTGTTTACAAGTCGATCTTCTGGGATCTTGTCGAGCACGACGAGGCCCCATCAGTTGTGGCGGATCAGGTTCTTAGGAGTCGTCTCACGTCTGCTTTGGTAGTTGACTGAGAAGCAGCGACGGCGCATATATCTGGCGCTAGCCGGAGAACTAGGATCTTGAACAAAACATGATCTAGCTAGCTAAGGCGCAGACGTACACACCGGAAAGTAGCTGCCGAGGGGCGGAGCGGCCACGGCGCATGCATCTGGCGCTAACCGGAGCCCTAAAATCTTGAACAAAACAAGATCGAGCTAGCTAGGGCGCATACATACTCACCTGTCAGTAGTTGCGGAGGTGACGAGGGGTGCTCCAACGCTTCCCTGGCGGTGATGTCCTCCAAGGCTGTCCTTGCGGCGACGTCCTGCGCCTGGATGAGCGTGCGGGACCCGGACTCTGGCGAGCTGAACTCGGCGCCGCCGACGGCAACGGTGGAATGGAACCTTGACCCGTGGTCAGGGCCCTCGCCCCGGTCGGTGTAAGCCGGCGTCGCCTATCGCCGTTGCTGGCACAGGTTGTACATCGTCGATCGCGTCGCGTGGGGGCGGTCTGAATCAGAAACAGGAAACCTGGATTATATTGAAACTGGGAAGGGAAGGATTTCCTCGGGGCTTTGATCTGATCTGCGCGCAGCTGTGTTCTGGCCGGCGTCGTGTGCACTAATTGGACGCGGCAGCCAGCACTACTGCGTTTCTTTCTTTCTTTGGATTTGGAAGTTTGCTGAGAGCTTTGCAGAGCGTGCCGTTCACTGTTGAACGCATGTTGGGTGCTGTCAATTCCAATTAATGCCGTAAAACTGAAAGGTTTTTATTTCTGTCATTTCCCATTTTTGATGCTTTCCTTTTAACACTTTCCAAATACGTACCTCAGCCCAGCTCGAGAAATTTTAAAATTTCAAGATTTTCAATGAACATGAATTTTGTTTGGGGCATGGTTCGACACACGCACCGGTTATGAATAGTAAATTCGGAAAAAAATATACTGATTTTTTTTTCAAAAAAATCTGAACTTTTTTTTCGCATACATGGTCGACCACTCTACCCACATATGAAATTTCACAAAGAAATGACACCCACTACATTCTGTGGTGTCCCTACACATAGTCGGAGGGTTCAGTGGCAATCCCTAAATTACGGAGGTCCCCACACACCACATCGAGGTGCTACACATAATCGGAGGGTCCTGTGAATTACGTCGAGGAAGGAGATGTCTCCAATGTGTTGGCAGCACCCCAACTACGAGCTGAAGCGGCAGCGGCGACAGTATGGCCAATGGCTTTCGGGTCGACGTCGGAACTTGTGCAAGTTCAGCAGGAGATGATGGTCATTTTTATGCATAACTGTTTTGACAAATATGTGATGCAAACTTTTTCAGAAATTTGTGATTAACATTTTTAAGTACACGGTGAATATTTTTTAAATACAAATAACTTTCTTTAAATATGCAGTGAATATGTTTTGATCCGGGCGCCGAGATCCCCGCCGCCACCTTCCCCGGCGCCCGCGCGGGTTTTGCCGGTGGCCGTCTCTGGTGGCGGCGAGGGAGGGAAGAGGGATGAGGGGAGGCGGCACGACGAAAGATCTGATGGCCCCCGAGGCGCCCGGTAGGCGACACGAGAGCCGCATGGGAGGGAGGGCGTCATAGGCTATGTCAGTTTGATCAATGAGCAATCAAGTTTTTCACCAAAAAAGAAAAGAAGATAATAAATGGAAGATACTCCCTCCGTTCCATAATATAAGAGCATTTTTTACAGTAGAGTAGTGCCAATAACACTCTTATATTATGGCACGGAGGGAGTAGAAGATAATGATGCTGAAATATTAAAAAAGAGGAGAAATTAATTACGAGTAATAAATGGATAAACAAGTGTCTGTCGCCTGCTGCCGCGTAGCCACAATTCCATACATCTTGTCCGTTACACAAAACTGCTTCACTCCCAAAGACCGGATTCTTTTTCATCTCTAGCTTTCCTCCGCCCCTCGTGTGTTCGTTTCTTTCCCACAAGTTTTGCTTGGTAGCGAATTCTCTGCTGCTTCAGCGCCCTCGCCCCTCGCCCGTTCTAATCAATAAGCTGCCTCCCGTGATCGTCGATCTGTAGTTGGCCAACGCCAGGGTCAACAACGTCCCCGTCGACGGCAAGTGGGGAGCCGACCCCGCCGTGGCCTCCGTGGAAGGTGAAGCGCAGTCCTCACTGCCCTCGTCCGGGTACAACGCATCGTCAGAGTCGGAGGGGTACCTGGAAGTCGCCGAGGAAGGGGATGGATCGGGTTTGGTGCCGGCGCCCCTGCTGCGGTGCTGCCAACTGAAGCGGCGGCGGCGGCAGTGTGGTCCCTCAATTTCCGGTTCACGGTGGAGTGGGGACTCGATCAGCGAAATGGTATGGAGGACACCATATCGCTGCGCCCGGACGACGGATCCCCCATGCACTTCGTTGCCGTCTTCGACGGCCACATCGACCCCAGGTAACCTTCCAAACCACCTCCAAGTCTAGTGGTCGACACCATCCATGCTCTTTCCGCTACAACTTTGATTTTCTTGCTATGTGGTGGCGCAGAGGTCGGCCATGTGCAAGGACGAGATGCACATCATACTTGTGGAGGAGCTAGCCGGCGGGGCAAGTTCCTACTAGAAGGAGCATCCGAAAGAGGATGACGAGGCGGACCGTCGTGCGTGGGAGGTGGCGCTGAAGCGGAGCTTCCAGCTGGCTGACACGCCGGGGATGGGGCAGTCCGCATCGGGATGGCCCATCATGGGGTCCACCCACCGCCGTGGTGGCGCTCCTGGTCCGCAGCAGAATCCGCGTTGCCATTTGCGGGGACTCCCACGCCGTGCTCTGCCGCGCCGGTAACGGCTTGCCACTTTCCAAGAACCACAAGGTGATATTAATTGCCTCATGCATATTGCCTTCCTCTCCTTTGGTCTGGTCTGGCTATACGAATTTGAGCTTGATGCATAGATGCAGCTGGAGCCGCTGGTGGGATGGCGGCAGGAGAAGAAGTGTGCGCCTCCGCAGACAGGCAGCTGCGCGTACGGGGAATGCTTGCCATGTCGTGGGGTTTGGATACAAGTTGTTCCGAGGCGCACTCATACAACAAGTACTCCCTCCCGAAGAAAAGATAAAAGTCGTTTAGATCTCTTATATTTATTTACGGAAGGACTACCGCCTAGGTAGACCAAAAAGAAAGAAGTACTGCCTAAGACTGCTCACAGTGGAGAGTAACATAGAGTAGTAACCTGCCGATGTTACTAGTCTATGTTAGTACCTCCATAGTGGGTAGTAACATATGAGTGGTATCATGAAAGAGTTCATTTATTAGGCTATAGACTCATTATGCCTTGAAATGCGTGATGTTACAGTAACTAGCTAAGTTACCACAAACCCCTCTCTCCTCATTAATTAGCTGCCACATAAGCAATTTTGTATTGAAATGTGTGATGTTACTAGTTAAGTTACTCTCATTGTGACTAGTCTAAGCCTGGCACTGGGACGACCTTGCGACCTGAGTCAACAAAAACGTTGCAATCAGGAATGGGCCGAGCGATCTCGGACAGACAAGAGATAACAATCAATCTCAGACAGCAACCTCAGAAAGACTCACGGAAGAGCAAAAAATAACAACGGGAACTTACACATATCATGAGGCCTATAGTGGTTACACAGATCACCGTAGACGACGGATAGCCAAAGCAGCCGGCCTTTCCTCGGCGAAATAATTCTGGCGCCCTAGATCAGATCCCTGGAACACACGTCAGGCCCGAACCACCCGTCGTACCTTCGTGAACTCGCGGACCCAGGCGTGCACGGGCATGCCTCAGATCGGCCCGCGGGCGGAGAAACTTTTAATGACCCGCGGGTGGCCACTAAGCAAACGAATCTCTATCTCCGACCAAAGTTCCGTTGAATAAAAGGTGATTATCAAGGAGACCGGTGGAGGATTTAGCAAATCTTGATGTCAGGGTCAGAGTTACCTACACTTTAGATACATACATACATGCTTTGTTTCCATGCATTAACATTGCCTTTGTACATATCTATCTTATACTCCCTCCGTTCCATAATGTAAGACGCTTTTTGACTCTAGTGTAGTGTCAAAAAACATCTTATATTATGGGACAGAGGGAGTACAATATACAAAGAAACAAAAGTATGTGTAGAACACTTTTTACCAAATATGTGATCCACATTCTCTTTCAGAAATAGGCAATGAACATGTTTTTTTGCAAATATGTGATGAACATTTTTTTAGAAATATGTGATGGACAGTTTTTAAGTACACGGTGAGTATTTCAAGATACGTGTGCTTGATCCGTGCGTTTCTTTATATACGCAAAACTGCTTCAGGAGCGCTCCCGTCTTCCTCCTCTGCTGCTTGGGTCTTCCTCTACAAAAATTAGGAGAAAGTACAGCTGAGCGCTCCAGTCTTCCTCTGTAGTTATGGCCAGGGCCGCCGGCGAGTCGGGAGCCAACCCCGCCATGGCCTTGGAGGAAGGTGAGGTCCAGTTCTCACCTCTCTTGTCCGGGTACTACGCATCCTTGGAGGAGTCAGACGGTTACGTTACAGGAGAGCTCCCGCATGCATGGTGGCAGCTCTCATGCACATCCCGCTGAAGTGACGGTAGCGGCTGTGTGGCCCATGTGACCCACGGTGTTTCGGTCGGCATCAGAGAAGGGGCTGCGCCCGTTCTTCTGCGCCTGGGCCGACGGCTCGCCCATGCATTTCTTTGCCGTCTTCGACGGCCACTGCGGCCTCAAGGTAACCTCCCCTCTCCTCACCTAGTCATTGCTTCACTTGGCCAGACTACAACACCTTTCACGCCATATCCAGGTCGAGTGCTCGACACATGTACACCTACCTTACACATTTTATTTGCTTGGTACGTGGCAGTGCAGGTGTCGGCGCTGTGCAGGGAACAGATGCACGCCATCTTGGTGGAGGAGCTGGCCGGCCTAGGAAATGACGAAGAGGCGGAGTATCGTGCGTGGGAGGCGGTGCTGAACCGGAGCTTCGAGCTGGCGTATGCACTAGGGATGGGGCTGGGGAAGAGGCGGACGCACTGCCGTGGTGGCGCTTCTGGCCCGCGGCAGCGTCCTGGTGGCCAACTGCGGCGACTCCCTTGCCGTGCTCTGCCGCGCTGGTGATGCCATCCCGTTTTCCGAGGACCACAAGGTGAGATTAATCGCGTCATGCACATTGTCTTTTTCTCCTATGGACAAATTTTGAGCTTGATGAGGCGTGGATATGATTGGAGCGGGCAGACGAGAGGGCGCGTGTTAAGGCGGCTGGAGGCAAAGTGTCGCGCTCCAACGACGGGTAGGTGCGGGATTGGGGGGCTTGCCATGTTGCGGGCTTCAGGTACATACGTATTACTACTATATCAAGGCGTGTAGTTTGTTTGGTTCTTATGCACACGTTTTGAAATACGCGGTAAACATTTTTGAAGCACACGATGAACATCAAATATGTGTTGAACAATTTGTCAAATAGAAGATGAATATTTATCAAATATGTGTTGAACACTTTATCAAATATCTGTTGAACACCTTTTCAAGTACATGATGAACACTTTTCTGGATACATGATGAATTTTTTTTTTGTATACACGATGAACTTTTTTCCATAGGAGCGTGGTGCAAAAACACTTCACGCCAGAACTTTTTTCGTCTTCATCCTGCAGACTACATGATACATCAATTAAATTAAGAGAGAGCAGTAGAATAATACCTTCTCCATTCCCCTGATCAAAAAGTGTCCACCAGAATAAAAAAGGCAGTCACTTTCCCTGAGTTCATGCAACCAAGATAAATTTGAATTAACCATAACTGGAAGGCGACCAATAGTAGCCAGATGAGTTTCATCCACAAGAACTCTCTTGTACCCAAAAAGATCATTCTCTGTTTTAGACTTGTCACTTTTCTCCATAGAATAAATTTGTTAACAGTTTAGAGCACGTTGGTAATTGCTGACTCAGTGACTACAACACCTAAGTGCACAAATATGAGTATCCGATATTGATGAGGTAACTTCAAAATGCACACACCATGAGAAATCTTATCACATAGTTTATATAAGTAAATTAACATATCAACACAACTGTAGAGAGATGTTTTTCAATACAATAATCCTAGTATTGATGGGGTGCTGGTGCACGTATATATAAATATAGGGTAGGCCTCAACCTCAACTATACACAACTAGGAGATGGGCCACAACACGTAATACATGCAACACAAAATACAACTTAACACCCCCCGCAGTCGAAGCGTCGCCAGAGACACAGAGACTGGACCGAAACTCCTCGAAGACGGAAGTAGGCAATCCCTTAGTCATCACATCAGCAAACTGTTGCGACGTTGGCACATGAAGAACCAGAACACGGCCAAGGGCAACCTGCTCGCGCACGAAGTGAATATCGAGCTCTATATGCTTCGTACGGCGATGGTGCACCGGGTTGGCGGAAAGGTAGACCGCGCCGACGTTATCGCAGTAGATAAGAGTAGCTTTATGAACCTCACAAAACAACTCCTGGAACAGCTAACGGAGCAAGAGCACTCAGCCACGGCATTAGCCACGACGCGATACTCTGCCTCGGCGCTGGAGCGGGAGACCATGGGCTGCTACTTCGATGACCAGGAGATCAACGAGGGCCCAAGGTAGACGCAGTAGCCGGACGTGGAGCGTCGAGTGTCGGGGCAGCCAGCCCAGTTGGCATCCGAGTAGGCCACGAGGTCGGTGGAGGCGGAGGCCGTCAGGGTGAGTCCCAAGGACATGGTGCCACGTATATAACGGAGAATACGCTTCACCAAGGTCCAGTGGGAGTCACGCGGGGCGTGCATGTGGAGGCACACCTGCTGAACAGCGTACTGCAGGTCGGGTCGAGTCAGCGTCAGGTACTGTAAAGCACCAACAATGGAGCGATAAAACGCTCCATCGGACGCGAGAGACCCCTCCAGAGCAGAGACCTTCGCCTTCGTGTCGACGGGTGTGGGCGCCGGCTTGCAGTTAAGCATACCGGCACGCTGCAGGAGCTCGTGGGCGTACTTCTGCTGATGCAGAAAGAAGCCGTCAGGCCGGCGGACCACCTCGATGCCGAGGAAGTAGTGCAGGGGCCCCAAGTCCTTGAGGGCGAACTCATCACGAAGACGAGCAGTCATCCGCTGAAGGAGATCGGGGGCGGACGCCGTGAGGATGATGTCGTCGACGTAGAGCAGCAGATATGCAGTGTCAGCTCCCTGATGATACACGAATAGTGAGGCATCGGAGCGAGTGGACCGAAAACCCAAAGACCGCAGGAAGGCTGCGATACGCTGGTACCAAGCCCGAGGCGCCTGCTTTAACCCATAAAGAGAACGGGAGAGCAAGCACATAAAGTCTGGGTGCTCGCCGTGGACGAAGCCAGTGGGCTGCTCACAGTACACCTGCTCGGCAAGGTGACCGTGCAAGACGGCGTTGGAGACGTCCAACTGGTGCACAGGCCAGGCGTGCGAGACCGCCAACTGGAGCACGGCGCGGATCGTGCCCGGTTTAACAACCGGGGCGAAGGTGTCGGTGAAGTTCACGCCCGCGCGCCGCCGAAATCCGCGAACCACCCATCGAGCCTTGTTGCGCTCGAGAGAACCGTCCGGGCGAGCCTTGTGGCGAAACACCCACTTGCCAGAGATGATGTTGGCACGAGGGGGTCGCGGAACAAGCTGCCACGTGCGGTTGCGCTGTAGGGCATCGAACTCCTCCTGCATCGCAGCTAGGCAGTGGGGATCACGAAGGGCAGCGCGAGCGGCGGTGGGGATGGGTGATGGCATCGACATCGAGGCGGTGCACGCATAATCGTCGGCGGAGTAGCGCATGCTAGGCCGAAGCACTCCTGCTCGGGCACGGGTGGTCACACCAAGTGACGGGGCAGCAGGGCCGGCGGATGCCGCGGCGACGGGGGCCACGGCGTCGGGGGCACCCGGTGCGGCGATGGGGGCCGCGGCCGCGGAGGGGATCGCGGCAGCGGTGGCGGTGGAGGCCGCAACGGCGGCGGAGGACGCAGCAGCGGCGGTGGCGACAGCAGCGCCGGCCAATCCGGCGGTGGAAGAGGCGACGGGCGAGGTTGACGTCGATCCCGTCGCTGTGGTGGCGGGCGGGGTGCCGGGCTCAACCTCGTGTGAGGGAGACAGGGACCCTAGGGCCCGCTCAGACTCGACCTCGGGGGAGGGAGTCGGGAAGCTGGGTGGGGGTAGCAGAGGGCGCCGGGCCGGGGGGGGCGCCGGGGGGTGCCGCCGCGCATCGCTCCACGAAGGGGGCACGGGGGCCGGCGCCGAAGGAGCCGATGCCGTTGGAACCTGGAAAAAAGGGAACACCGTATCGACAAAGTACATGTGCCTCGAGGTGTACACGCGATGAGTGACATAATCATAGCACCGGTAACCTTTGTTGTTAGGAGGGTAGACAAGGAAGATGCATCGGACGGATCGTGGTGCGAGCTTGTGTGGCGTGGTGGACGCGGTGCTAGGATAATAGAGACACCCGAAGATGCGGAGACCATCATAGTACGGTGGTGTGCCAAAGAGAAGATGGTGAGGGGCATAGTTCCCCCGAGGGCGGCATGAACGAATATTAACTAAGATAGTGGCGGTGGCGAGAGCATCGGGCCAAAACCGAGCGGGCACGTTAGAGTGAAAGAGTAATGTGCGAATGCAGTCATTAAGAGTGCGGAGAAAGCGCTGGCGCGGCCGTTCTGCTGTGAAGTGTATGGACAAGTCAGACGAAAGATGGTACCGTGAGAGGCAGGAAGTGTGCGGAGAGCGACGTTGTCAAACTCTTTTTCGTTATCTTTCTGGAGAGCGAGTATGGGGCGACCGAACTTGGTGGTGACATAGGAATAATAGGCGGTGAGTGTGGCTAAAGCATTGGATTTACGACGAAGGGGAAAAGTCCACACATAATAAGAATAATCATCTAAAATCATCAAGTAGTATAGATAGCCCGTGTTACTCGCAACGGGAGAAGTCCAAACATCACTATGAAGTAATTGAAACGGAAAAGTGGAAACTCAAGAAGACACACTAAAGGGAAGACGAACGTGCTTTCCTAAGTGACAAGCCTCACAAGAGTGCTCGTCGAGCTTATTACACGAGAAAGAGAAACTCCTAAGAATTTGACGTAAACCGGTGTGGTTGGGGTGACCCAAGCGAGCGTGCCAAAGGTCAACGCCGGCGGCAAGGGCGGCGGGTGTGGAGGTGGAGGCGCCGGCGTGCACATAGTAGAGCTCATCGGGACTGTCACATCGATGGACCATCCGGGTACGGGCGTCTTTCATACAAAAGCCAACACCATCAAATTCAACAGTAAGTGGGTTCTCACGAGTTAGACGATGAACAGAAACTAGGTTCCTGACTAATTCAGCTGAAACAAGAACATTGTACATAGTGATGTGTGTGGAAGTGGAGGGAAAACTAGTGCTACCGATATGACTAATAGGTAGGGAGGAGCCGTTGCCGACGGTGATACGAGTGGGTGTGTGAACGGGAGTGGAGGAGGTTAGGTTACCGGGATGAGCTGTCATATGCGCAGTAGCACCTGAGCCCATGTACCAGTCGCCTCCGCCGACAGAGCTACTCGGCAATGGCGCGGAGTGCTGGGCGGCGAGGAGGGCGGGGTCCCATGGCATAGGTATCGGCGGCGGCGAAAGGCCCCCGTAGGGCAGCGCCGGAGCGGGCGGGCCATAACCATCGAGGGGCGGCGGCACAGGGAGGGCGATGTAGCCGGCGCCGATTGACTGGTAAGGTGCGCCGACGAACCCCTGGTGGCCCGCGGGGAGATCCTGCGGGTAGGCGCGGATGGCGGCAACGGGCAATACCAGTCCGGAGAGGCCATCGATGGGGCGGGCGGAGCATGGCCACCAGCCATTGGCAGGGCCGGCTGCATGTGGTTGACGCCGGATGCGCCGTAGGCGGCGGTCGCGCCGTATGGCGGTGGCGGGACAGCAGAGGCAGCGACGGACAGGCTGGTGAACGCCATCGGGGATCCGACGGCGGCAGCGGGCGATCGGCGGTCGGCGGGAGAGCGGCGGCGGCGGCGCGGGAGGAGTCACGCGGCGGCGGCGGCGGCGCAGGAGGAATCGCGCGGCGGCGGCGGCGGTGGTGGGGTCGCGGCAGCGGCAGCGGCGCGGGAGGAGTCGTGCGGCGGCGGCGGCGCTGGGGTGGCGGCGGCGGCGGCGCGGGAGGAGCGCACGGCGGTGAGGGCGGCGGCGGCAGCGGAAGACGAGGATCAAAATCTAAAGAACTGATATCATGTACAGAGATGTTTTGCAATACAATAATCCTTGTATTGATGGGGTGCTGGTGCATGTATATATAAATACAGGGTAGGCCTCAACCTCAACTATGCACAACTAGAAGGTAGGCCACAACATTTAATATATGCAACACAAAATACAACTCAACAACAGTTCAATAGGATCAAGTGCATAATGAATTAGCACACATCAGTGACATCCACAACTATGTAGCTAATCGGGGAACATCAAGCAACTATTTGTTCCTTGCTGCTCCATTTCATGTTGTGTCAATGGACTTGATTCTTCTACAAATAGAAAGACATGAAGAATAAGAAAAATCATGTACTTGTTAACAAACATCCACCACCGTGACCCTATGCGGCAATTCATACTGAAATTAGTGCTTACAAAACAATAGACATCAAGGAAGGAACACTGTGCAGACCAGATCAGCACTAATTCTTGAGAAGACACAGAAGAAGGTGGACGCCAAGAACGCTACTGCCACAGCTCTATGGGCTAGCGGCAACAGCATTCTTCCAAGCGCCGGTGGTGAGCGCGCACCTTCCGGAGGCGCAGGACGAGGCAGCTCAGTCTCCTACGACAGCAACGGCCAAGGCTACCGTGGCGGCGGCGGCGGTGGCCGTGGACGTGGCCATGGCGGACGTGGCCATGGACGCAGTGAACCATGGATGTTTAATCCGTGGACAGGGCTGCCAACTCGTGCAGGCCACGTACAACAGCCGGCGCCGTCCCAGCCTCAACCATGGCAACAAACACGTGCATGGCGTGCTCCAGCTCCAGGCCTTCTTGATCCTCGTCCTACAAGCACTTCTCAAGCATATGCAGCATATGCTCCAGCAACTGGCTACACCAACACGCATCTTCACCAGGCGCCACCTCCTCCCACCTTGCAGCAGCAGCAACAACAGCTCGACCCTGCGCTTGTCACCGCCCTGAACAACATGCACTTCCCCAATGGTACATGTATTCCGGCGCTTCCTCCCATATGGCATCCGATCCGGGTAAACTTCAATCTCTCACACCATCCTCCGCTCACACAGTAACCGTTGGCAATGGTGCGTCTCTTCCCATCACTCATATTAGCTCCCAAACACTTGCATCTCTCTCTAAACCTCTCTATCTTCGCAATAATGTTGTAGTTCCCAACATTATCAAAAATCTCGTATCTGTTCGTCAACTTACCATTAATAATTATTGTTCTATTGAATTTGATCCCTTCGGTTTTTCTGTGAAGGCCCTTCCATCCAAGACCGTGATTCTCGATGCAATAGCTCCGGACCACTCTACCCTCTCCACCAACCAGCACTTGCCGAAGCTCACGCCATCATCGCCTCCCGCTCGCTTTGGCATCGTCGACTTGGCCACCCCGGCAACCACACCATGTCACGTCTAAATAGCTCCAAGCATATTTCTTTCAATAAAGGAGGGCCTCCCCTCTGTCATGCGTTTCAGTTAGGCAAACATGTTAGGCTACCATTTTATGCTTCTCAAACTTCTACTACTCGCCCGTTTGAAATAATTCATTGTGATTTATGGACGCCCCAGTTCCTAGCACTTCTGATCTTTGTTATTATCTTATCATCATCGACGACTATACACATTATTTTTGGAGCTTTCCCCTACGCAAAAAGTCTGATGTTTACACCACCTTCACTGCTTTTCACGGCTACACTCGTACCCAATTTAATTTGTCTATTTCCGCACTCCAATGTGATAATGGACGAGAATTTGAAAACACTAAACTAAATACGTTCTGCACCACCCATGGCATTCTTTTTCGCCTATCTTGTCCTTACACCTCCCAGCAAAATGGTACCGCCGAGCGAGCAATCCGTACCACTAATAATGTCATTCGCACCCTTCTCTTCCAAGCCCCCATGCCACCATCTCTTTGGGCCGAAGCCCTCCATACTGCCACCTACCTCATAAACATTTGTCCTACAGCCACACGGAAATTTTCAACACCATATACCCTGTTGTTCGGCCTCTCTCCATCTTACAATGACCTTCGAGTATTCGGTTGCCTTTGTTACCCTAACACATCCTCCACTTCCCCTAATAAGCTCAGCGCCCGCTCAACTAAATGTGTTTTTCTTAGTTATCCTACACGTCATCCTGGGTACTGCTGTCTTGATCTCACAACCCGGCACATCATTATCTCGCGTCACGTTATCTTTGACGAGCCTACATTTCTGTATGCACCCGAATCATCTTCTACGCCACCACCACCCGCTGTCCTATTCGATCCACCACCAGCTCCTCAATACGTGCATCACCCAGCAGCTCATGCTACAACGCCAACCACTACACTCAATTCATCTCTACATGTACCAGGTCCCAAACCCACTATGCATGCACCCGTTATGCATGGTTTTCCCGGCCACACTTCCCAGAGCATCCAACCAGCCACACCTAGCTCAACTCCTTCCGCCTCTCCACCACCAGATGGTCCAACATCTTCAGGTTCAACATCTCCAGGCCCACCTCCATCTCCAGCCGAACCACCTTCTCTAAGTTCTCTATCTCAAACACGTTCTGCGACCCTTCCGTCTGAGTCAGCTACGCACCCAACGCCATCACTCCATCGTACACGCTCAGTCACAGGCCGACTTCCACCACCCATTGATCGCCTTAATTTATCTGCCATCACAGCCTCTCCCATCCCATACAATTATCTCACTGCCCTACGCGATCCCTCTTGGCGACACGCCATGCAGGAAGAATTCGACACTCTCACACTCAATCAAACATGGCAATTAGTTCCTCCCCCTTTAGGTGCTAATATCGTTAGCGGAAAATGGGTCTTCCGTCGCAAACACAATCCCGATGGTTCTCTCTCTCGCCATAAAGCTCCGTGGGTTGTTCGAGGGTTCTCTCGACAACATGGTGTCGATTTTGACGAGACTTTTAGCTCCGTCGTCAAACCTGCGACCATTCGTATTGTTCTTTCTTTAGCTACATCCCACTCCTGGCCGATCCATCAACTAGACGTTGAAAATGCCCTCCTTCATGGTCATCTTGATGAAGTAGTCTACAGCCAACAACCATCCGGCTTCTTGGATCCTCAACATCCCACTCATGTATGTCATCTTCTCAAATCCCTCTATGGCCTCTAACAGCCACCTCGTGCATGGTTTCAGCTTTTCGCAACCTTTGCTCGCACAATGGGATTTATCGGGTCCAAGTCTGATGCCTCTCTATTTAGCCTTAATCGTAACAATAACTTAGCCTATCTTCTTCTTTATGTCGACGACATCATTCTCACCGCGCCTACTCACACACTTCTACGGTCTATCATCATGTCCCTTAGCACCGAATTTGCCATGAAGGATCTCGGCACCCTTCACCACTTCCTCGGTATTTCTGTAACTCGCACCGCCTCTGGTCTTCACCTATCTCAACGCCAATATATTCTCGACATTCTCTCTCGTGCAGGTATGCGCGACTGCCATCCTGTCCAAACTCCTATCGATACCAAGGCCAAATTATCCGGTTCGGTTGGCACTCCCGTCACCGATCCCTCTCTCTACCGGAGTCTCACCGGAGCTCTCCAGTACGCCACTCTCCCTCGTCCCGAAATAGCCTATGCTATTCAACAAGTTTGCCTTCATATGCATGATCCTAAAGAGCCTCACTTCCATCTAATTAAACGCATTCTTCGATACCTCAAAGGTACTCTCCATCATGGTCTTCTCCTACACTCTTCTTCCTCCCATTCTCTCACTGCCTACTCTGATGCCGACTGGGCCGGATGCCCGGACACCAGAAGTTCAACGTCGGGTTTTTGCATGTTCCTCGGTGATAACCTTATCTCTTGGTCCTCGCGATGGCAAACAACGGTCCAGCGCCGAGGTAGAGTATAGAGCTGTTGCAACGGCAGTGGCTGAATCTTGTTGGGTCCGCCAATTACTCCATGAACTTCATCGACCTATTAATAGTGCTACCATTGTCTATTGCGATAACGTCACTGCAGTTTATCTTTCTGCCAACGTTCAACATCGTCGCAAGAAGCATATCGAGCTGGACATTCACTTTGTTCGCGATAAGGTTGCTCTGGGTGTCGTTCGTGTTCTTCATGTCCCCTCGTCCTCTCAATTTGCGGACATTTTCACCAAAGGACTACTGACGGCATTATTTCATGACTTCCGGACCAGTCTTCACGTCGCTGCTCTCCCGGGTTCAGACTGCGGGGGCGTGTTAGAGCATGACCGGATGGCCGTATCTGGCTGTTCAGATTCTTCCGCATCAGGCACATCCGGTGCTGCTCATCTTGGCGTTCACGCCAAGCCTCATATAGATGGCATGGTATCTACTGTACATGGAAACTGTTTATTGTAACCTGATTGTAATCCTGTACTCTATATATACGTGAATATGAGTTGGACGAGGCATGCAATCAGCAGCCCGTTCTTTCCCAACTTACAGAGACAACAATCAATCTCAGATAGCGACCTCAGAGATACTCACGGAAGAGCAAAAAATAACAAGGGAACTTATACATATCACGAGGCCTAGAGTGGACACGGTTCTCACTAGAAACGCCACACAGATCACCGCATGATGAAACTACTACTACGTGCACTCTATGATCCGTACCAGCAAAATCCTAATAAAACTTCTAAAAGACGACGGAAAGCCAAAGCGGCCGGCCGTTCCTCGGCGAAATAGTTCTGGCGCCCCAGATCAGATCCCCAGGAACACACGTCAGGCCCGAACCGCCCGTCTTACCTTCGTGAACTCGCGGACCCAGGCATGCACGATCATGCCTCAGATCAGCCCCGTGCCAGAACACAGCAGAGAAACTTTTAATGACCCGCGGGCCGCCGCTAAGCACCGGTGGAGGTTTTAGCAAATCTTGGGGTCAGGGTTAGAGTTACCTGCACTTTAGATACATACGTACACGTTTTGTTTCCATGCATTAATATTGGTTTTGTATATATCTATCTTATACAATATACAAAGAATCAAATGTGTGTGTTTAACAGTTTTTAACAAATATGTGATCCACATTTTTTTCCGAAATATGCAATGAATATGTTTTTCAAAAATTTGTGATGAACACTTTTTTAGAAATATGCAATGCACAGTTTTTCAAGTACACGGCAAATACTTTTTAAATACAAAAGAACATTCTTTAAATACGTAGTGAATATGTTTTGAAATATACGTTGAATATATTTTGAAAATGCGGTTTACATTTTTTAAATACACGACGAACTTCAGATATGTGTTGAACACTTTTCAAATACAAGATGAACATTTATTCAAATATGTGTTGAACACTTTTTCAAATATCTGTTGAACACCTTTTCAAGTACATGATGAACACTTTTTTGAGTGCACGATGAATCTATTTTTTCAAATACATGATGAACTATTTTTCCATACGAGTGTGGCACAAAAACACTTCCCGCCGGAACTTTTTTTCTTCATCCTCCCACCTTCCTCATGTTCTGCCCTTTCTCGCCTCCGTTTCTTTCATTCCACTCTCTACCTCTACACCATATCTCTTCCAAGACAGGTTACATGGTTGGCTTCTTAAAAATAAAAATTGAAATTGATCTTTTGAAATAGTAGGAACAATTTTTTTTAAATAGTGAAACCGTCAAAGCCAGTTTTTCAAATAGTGGAATAATGTAATGTTTTATGAAAGTAATTTCAAAGATAGTTGAAACAAGTAAAATAAAAAGACAGTTCAAATTCTTCTTGTTACGGATTCAAATTTATAAAAAAGTATCAGAAACAAAGTTTAGTTTGAAAGATATCAATCGTTCAAAATATGGCAACAAAATCAAACGCATGTAATTTAAATGGGGAGAGAGAATACATGCAGAGATCATTCTCTGAATCTTCAAGACAGACAACAAATGGCGAGTGCTCTGAACACGGGGCCAGCCTGAGAAGGACGAAAGAGATAAGGAGAAAATCATGACACATTAATCAATAGCAATCAATGGATACTGTAGATGAGAAGTGTAGAACGTAATGATCAAATGTGTAGACAAATGACCGAAATCGAACGAACACTAGATCCAAACAGATCCATCGAAGACATGCACCGACAGGATCTTGAGAGATCCGACGAAGACTACTCTCATATGCCTTCCGATGATGCTAGACACACCTTCGGGATGAGGATGGGACGTGGGTGACATAATGTCTCTGAATTTGGATCTTTCACTATCTTCTAGTACATGCGACAACAATAAGCAAATTATCAACAATAAATAGAAGATATTGTCTGAGAAAGAGAAAAGAAAGAAGCAAATAATGAAACGTTAAAAGGAAGAAGATGCAGAAGAAATGCCTCATGACGTGTCAGCGGCACAAAAATATGAGAAAATATTCTAAGAATCAATAGGAGAAATAATAAATGAAAGATCGTATTTTTCATTTTTGAGTTGCAAATATAGTATCATTTGAGATTGACCATAAAATAGGAGGAAATAATGAAACATTAAAAATGGAGAAACATTAATTAATTAGGACTAGTGATATGGATAAGAAAGACGCTTGTCCGATGCCTGCCACCTATAGCCCCGATTCATACACAAAATTGCTTTGATCACTAGTACGAAAAATAGGATAAAGTAGAGAGTGCTTCAGTCTTCCTCCTCCTCTTCCGCGCCTGTTTCTTCCCCGCAGATTGCTTGGTAGCGAAGGCTTTGCTGAGCCGTAGCCCGCAGGCATTGTGCTCAACCTGCTCGCCCCTTCGCGTGGTCGATCTGTGCTCTGTACTCTGTAGTTATGGCCAGCGCCGCCGGCGAGTCGGGAGCCAACCCTGCCGTGGAGTTGGAGGAAGGTGAGTTCCAGTCCTCACCTCTCTTGTCCGGGTACCATGCATCCTCGGAGCAATCGGAGGGCTACGTCACGGGTCCAGAGGAAGGGGAGAGCTCCTGCGCGGTGGCGGCTCTCCTACACAGCCCGCTGAAGCGACGGCATGAGCTGTGTGGCGCATGTGGCCCATTGGCGTTCAGGTCAACATCGGACAAGGGGCTGTGCGGGTTCTTCTGCGCCTAGGCCGACGGCTCGCCCATGCACTTCTTCGCCTTCTTCGACGGCCAGGGCGACCCCAAGGTAACCTCCCCTCTCCTCACCTAGTCGTTTGTTCACTTGGCCAGACTACGAACCTTCCACGCCATATCCAGGTCGAGTACTCGACACATGTGCACCCTACCTTACAGGTTTGATTTGCTTGGTACGTGGCGGTGCAGCTGTCAGCCCTGTGCAGGGAACAGATGCACGCCATCTTGGTGGAGGAGCTTGCCGGCCCGGAAAATGAAGAAGAGGCGGAGTGTCATGCGTGGGAGGCGGTGCTGAACCGGAGCTTCGAGCGGGCGGACGCACTAGGAATAGGGTTGTCGGAATCGGGATGCCCCGTCATGGGGTGCACTGCCGTGGTGGCGCTTCTGGTCCGCGGTAGCATCCTGGTGGCCAACTGTGGCGACTCCCGCGCTGTGTTATGCCGTGCCTATGATGCCATCCCGTTGTGAGAGGACCAAAGGTGATATTAATCGCGTCATGCGCATTGTATTTTTCTCCTTTGGACAAATTTTCAGCTTGATGAGGAGTGGATACAGCTGGAGCGGGCGGACGAGAGGGCGCGCGTGAAGGTGTCCGGAGGCAAAGTGTGGAGCTCCAACAACAGGCATCTGCGGGATTGGGGGGCTTGCCATGTCGCGGGCTTTAGGTACGTACGTATTACTATTGTATCAAAGGCGTGTATAGTTTGTTTGGTTCTTATGCACACGCTTTGAAATATGCGGTAAAGATTTTTGAAATACACGATGAACATCAAATATGTGTTGAAAACTTTCTCAAATACAAGATGAACATTTATCAAATATGTGTTGAACACATTTTCAAATATTTGTTGAACACCTTTTCAAGTACATGATGAACACTTGTTTGAATAGACGGTGAATATATTTTTTCATATACACGATGAACCTTTTTTTCCATACGAGTGTGGCGCAAAAACACTTCACGCCAGAACATTTTATCATCATCCTCCAGCCTTCCGAGTGTTGTGCCCTTTCTCGCATCCATTTCTTTCTTTCCTCTCTCTACCTCTACACCGTCTCTCTTCCAAGACAGGTTACTTTGTTGGCTCATAGAAAAAATTAGTATCACGTCCATTGTAGGGGGCACTAGTAGAAAAAGGGTCTAATGTGAGACACATTAGTGTGGGTTTGAAGTTGGCCCGGCACTAAAGGCACCATATGCATTAGTATCGGTTCGTGTTGAGCCTTTAGTACCGGTTCGTGCCACGAACCAGTACTAAAGGGGTAGTGGCAGGCTGGCGCCAGGCACGGTCCCCACGAGCCCCTTTAGTACCGGTTTGTGACACAAACCGGCACTAAAGGTCTAACCAATAGTACTGGTTCGTGTCACGAACCCACACTAAAGGCTCCCTTTAGTGTGGGTTCGTGACACGAACCCACACTAAAGGGGGCAATTTTCATACTCTAACCCCCCCTGTATCGCCATTTCAGTTTTGAAAAAATCAAAAGAAAATGATAAAAACTTCAAAAAATAAAATCCTTCGAGAGGTAGTTATATTACTACATCTACTAGTTAGGAAAATTTGAAAACTTAAAATTGGACATGTTTTGCAAAAAGTATAGGGAAAATGTAAAACGACTATAACTTTTGCATACGATGTTGAAAAAAACGTATAATATATCAGAAAATTCAGCACGAAAACCCGCATCCAATGGAGACCGCCTACGGCCCGTTTGCAATTTTTTAGAATCCTCAAATTCCAAAAGGAAAAAAAGATATGGTCAAATTTCAGTTTTTAAAAAAAATTTGGTTAAATCTGGTTAAACTACTTATTCAAGAAGTATTAATGTTACTACATAATTATTCAAGAATATTAGTGTTACTAAATAATTATTTCAATTTTTTGAATTTTGGTCAAATCTACTCAAAATATGGTCAAACTGTGGTCAAACTATGGTCAAACTTATTCAAGAAATATTAGTGTTACTAAATAATTACTGTTTTTTAGAATAATAGTTTCAAACTCAAACGGTGAAACGTGTGACCTAATGCTCAAGCTAAACTGCTAAGGGTTAATAGGATTGATAGCTTACATTTGTCAGGAAAACAACAAGTGTAGACTTAGAATGTAGGGGAAATAGAACTTCGAAGTTAAGCGTGCTCAGGCTGGGGGGGTGAGAGGATGGGTGACCGGCCGGAAAGTTAGGCGATTTGGAATGAGTGATCAGTTAAGAGAGGTGATTAGAGACTAAATCATCAAATAATTTAGAAAAAATAAAAATAAAAAAATCAAATTTTTTTCCAAAAAATCCAAAAAAAAAACCTTTAGTACCGGTTGTTAACACCAACCGGTACTAAAGGTCCCCCATACCAGGGCGCGAGCTCACGCCACGTGGTGGCACTTTAGCGTCGGTTTGTGTCGAACCGGTATTAAAGGGGGGATGGAACCGACACTAAAGGCCCTTACGAACCGGTTTTAAAGCTCCGTTTTCTACTAGTGGGGGAGCTACAGGCGTTATATCAAAACGGCTTAAACCTCCATTTAACAGTTGAGCCCACTATATATACTAGTATAACGCCCGTGCGTTGCCACGGGCTCTTCAAAATTTACAATCAGTATCTTTCATTTATCATCCCCTCATATTGGGTGATTATGGGGTGCTCTAATTAGAAACACAACAATCAAATATTAGGAAATTTCACCGAATGAACAACAACGAATAATACGATATCTATCAAACGAATAAAATGAGGTCATATTTTTGGTCCGTCATGCACTTCTGTTGAAAAGTGCCTACCCCTTTTAGAATCAACCCACTGTTTGCTCGCACGCAAAAAAAATACATCTCTAAAGTGGGGAACCGATCGGTGCCAAAAAGAACTCAAACTCCTATCCAATCTCGACTTCGTGCTCTTCCACTTCCATTGATAAAGATGGGACGTCAAGGGTTTCATCATGATGACCTCGAGCAGCCGCCGACATCCCTCCCCACATCTACCCCTACCCCCTGCTGCCGCTTGCACTGTCCTTGCTCCTTGAGGGAGCTAGGGACACAATGTTCTCTAGGATGGGCATGACCAGATCCACGAGGAGGCCACATTCTTCCATGGGAACCCAACCAAGCACACCACCCTCCACAACCATCCAATCCCAGCCTAACAAAGTCAAGACCCGCCATCGATCCGCAAATCAGGCTCGCCGCATCCAGGTTCACTGCAAGTCTGCGACGAGTCTGTAGTCGACATCTTGACTTTGGCTATCCCCACGGAAGAATCATCGGATCCTGCTTACTTTTACCATCACTTCGTCTCTTCCCAAGGCAGCGACACCACCCAGCCAATCACCACCACCGCTTGCGGCTTGCCTACATAAAATCATGAGAAATCCCCACGGCGGTGCTGTAAGATCACCTTGGCGACCTCGACAGTGACCGACTGGTCTAAGATCTAAGCTAGCCGCTCTTTGTAGAAACCAATAGAAGTAGGCATGTGACTCAGATTTGTTCTTTGGTGTGCATGCGTTTCTTGCTGCCCACCAGCTCTTGTCTACAACTCGCCTATCTCTGTACCAGCTCTTGGTCTACAACTCGCCTATCTCCATTCTCGAGACGACCAAGCTCGATGCGCAAGCTGCATACGTCTGCTAGAGCTATATCCAGGCCCTATGATTTTTGGATCACTGGCACTATGGGTGCCAGGACCGGAGTCGCCCTCATCCACCAAGTGGATCAAGGAGGCCCACCACCTAGACTCTACATCGCAACATTTTGTGTTTTCCTATAAAAAGTAAAGAACCTTCTCTAATAAACGTAAATATAACCTTTTGGTTTTATAGTCTCAACTTTCCTACACTCCAATACCAGAAGGATTTCTTGGTTTTATTTAATGACCTTCTTGAATGTCATTCACTTAGAAAGCTAGTAATACAATCTGTGATATTAAGGCAAATCATTGGTCATATTAAAGTGCAAAAGGCCCTATAGGAGTCAAAGCATGACTTTTATGGTTATACTGTAATTTGCAAGATCTGAGATTTATGCAAGTGTACAATTAGAGAAGAGCCAATTAAATAGATTTTCACATTCAGAATAGTACGATTAGCAGTAGCACTTCAATTTTTTCATGTTTGATCATCTTGCTAGGTGGTTATCACTAAGCATGTTGGAACGATGAGCATAACCTAACTTAGTTCAGTACGTGTTGCTGCAAATTAGTTCAGTACGTACGAAGCTGTTGCTAATTTCAATGCCTGGCTGTTGCAAGTTTCTAATGAAAAAGTACTTCAGGTCAAAGGTCAGGGAATAAACACTTTTGTTATCATGGTTGTTTCCTTATGGTGAACAACTTTGATCACCACTTCAGCAGCTACTATCTATAAGAAGACATTAGCTAAGTAGATACAGGCAAAGAAAGCATGTAGGCAAAACCAGAATTAAAACATCCTTCTCAATGGAGCTCGTGCAGTTCGGAAGACCCTAATCATCGATGAGGGACCCCTCCGATGGTAGCATGGCGTGACAATTGCCGTCAATGACAACACCCAAAGTACCTTGCACAATCCATCGATCCAGTTCGGAACAATCAAGCACATACCTTGCAAAGTGATGTGGATCTGAAGCAGAGGTGGGAAGGTAAAGGCTTAGGTGAGGTGGAATGAGACGTTGATATAGACGTGCACGCATGAGAATAAGGCGGTGCCCAGGATGGATCTCCATCGGAGGAGGCCGGATCCGCTGGGGAGGAGGTCGCTGTAGTACCTGCCATCTGTGCGATGGATCACGGGGCTGGCAGGCAGGGGGAGGGGATAGGAGGGAGCGGGTGGGCTAGAGCGCAGATGGCGGGTGCCCCCGACGACGGCTGGGAAGGATGGTGGAGGAGGTGGATGAGGATGGCGGCGGCGGCGTCTGCGGTTGCGCCTCGTCCGCAGCCGTGCTGGTGGTGGTCGATGCGAGAGCTGGATGGCGTCGGCCAGAATCAGGCAGGGGCAACAAAGATTTAGAGGAGAGAGAGAATGGAGGCGATGAGCGATGGGAGGAAGGGCCACTGGCGATTGGGGTGGCCTCAGATCCGCCCTCCGTGGCCGCCTATTTCATGGGACGAACACCCGTGCTCACCGTCGGGCTCGCCTTTGGCCGCTGCCTCGCCAACATTCAAGACGTAGAGCCCCTTCCTCCGATCCCATTTGCAAGGGAGGCAGCTCTATCCTTCATCGCAGAGAACGAGTCCACACTGAGATCCCAACCAGATCGTGATTGCGCCTCCCCAAACCGCAGCGCACATCCCACTCCATCAACGACCAACCTATATGAGGCGGAGGGTCAGTGTAGGACGCGAGCGCCGTCACCATGGACGTGGGGGACGCCGTAGGTGGGAAGGAGGCGGCGACGGCGTCTGTGTCAGGAAGATCGCACGACGGCGGCGGCGTTTACTCGAGGGGATCGAGAGGAGCTGCGTTTGGTGCCGGGTGGGTTCTTTGGTGCGTGCGTGGGGCTGGAGATTGTGATAGGTGATCAGGTGAGGGCGTGCCATACCTGGATCGATAGCCTTACCATACCTGCTGGTAATTTAAATTTATTACCATATTCGATATTTCCCGAGTTATGGCCTTACCATACCTGGATTGATAGCCTTTGGGGTAATTTAAATTTATTACCATATAATTACCATATTCAAAATTTCCTGAGTTATGACCTTACCATACCTGGATTGGTTTATTACTATACGTGGATTAATTATGATTTATTACTATACGTGGATAGCCTTACCATACCTGGTGGTAATTTAAATTTATTACCATATTCGATATTTCCCGAGTTATGGCCTTACCATACCTGGATTGATAGCCTTTGGGGTAATTTAAATTTATTACCATATAATTACCATATTCAAAATTTCCTGAGTTATGACCTTACCATATCTGAATTGATTTATTACTATACGTGGATTAATTATGATTTATTACTATATGATTTATTACTATACGTGGATAGCCTTACCATACCTGGTGGTAATTTAAATTTATTACCATATTCGATATTTCCCGAGTTATGGCCTTACCATACCTGGATTGATAGCCTTTGGGGTAATTTAAATTTATTACCATACGAGTGTGGCGCAAAAACGCTTCCCGCCTGATTTTTTTTTCTTCATCCTCCCACCTTCCTCGTCTTTTCTCCTTTCTCGCATCCGTTTCTTTCTTTCCACTCTCAACCGCTACACCCTATCTCTTCCAAGACAGGTTACTTGGTTGGCTTCTTAAAAATGAAAATTGAAACTCATCTTTTGAACTAGTAGGAACTATTTTTTTTAAATAGTGATGATGGGGAACATTACATGAAAATCAAAAAAAAAAATCCTACGAAACACCCAACATCTAATCTTGGAGAGATGCAAAGCAACGAGAGGGGAGTGTGTCTAGATACCTTGTGGAACGAAAGCGGAAGCGTATATAACGCATTGATGTAGTCGTACTCTTCGCGATCCAATCCGATCAAGTGCCGAACAGACGGCACCTCCGCATTCAGCACACGTGCGGCTCGATGACGTCTCCTCCTTCTTGATCCAGCAAGCAAGAGAGGCGAAGTAGATGGGATCTCAACCAGCACGACGGCGTGGTGGAGATGGTGATGACACCTATGGAGCACCAGCAGAAAGCTCTATTTCCTGTGCACTTGTGGAGGAAAGCCTCATCAAGTTACCCCATATAGTGATGCTACTTCTACGGCCAGGCTTTTCTGTAATGATCCACGAAAATGTGCAGGATCTGTTGGATCTGCATGAAACTGCTAGATAAATAAAAACTTATGGTAGGTCAACTGCTCTCCCAATTCATTATTCCTTTTTTTCTTTCAATAAAATGAACCATTGGAATCGCATGGACAGGCTCCCCCACAGGCACGGCATGCCGCCATGCCTCCGCCTGCTAGTATTAATAATGCATCCCATGCATGCAGACATATCCAGTAATGAAAATGAACACACTGCTGGAGTTGCTCGCTAGAGAAATCTACACTCGAGGTATGTTTGAACATTTTCGCAAGGTCCTATATGAAGCAGGGAAGTACAAGGTAGATGAGATCTGTAAAGGAAAAACCTATTTTGTGTGGCGGTACCATCCAGAAAAACATGACCAGTGGTGCAGGGTTCAGGGTTGTGTACAAAGTCGAAGTTGTTGAGGAGGGCAGGGAACTGATATGTGCGTGTGGTAATTTTGAGCACACAGGCTTGCTGTGCTGCCACACTGTTAAGGTAACAATATTTATTGTGATGATCAAGGCTTTTGCTGCAAGCCTGCTAAATCAAAAAAATTGTTGAGCAGCATAATTAAGCATACGAACTATGTGTTTTGCAGGTCCGCGATTTCCTTGTATAAACTAGATAGAGGCAAAGCTCATTGTGAAACGTTGGACAAAAGATTGAGGGATATGCGGCCAGACCACTTGGCACATCTTCAGGGCAAAATTTGTGTAAACTCGATAACATTCGGACACTCAAATATGTGGACCCATGCCCTTGAAGTTGTAAGGCTGGGAGATGCAAACACAAGTGCATACGAGTGTGCAAATATCTTGAAGACAGCAATGGCTAAACTGACACCTATATATAGCCACTGTTGCGGGATGGAATGGAGCTAGAAGACTGAATCAAGACAAGGGGAAAGATAAGGAACCGATTCAGTGAGGGCACCCTCCAGCGGGTGTGGGAGCGACGCTAAAGGTAGTGACATTGGTAATTTCGTCGCTCTAAAGGCTCCAGAACGAAAGCGTAAGCCAGGTCGACCAACCATCGGTAGGGACAAGCCTCCATATGATGTTCAGGGTGCGAAGAGAAAGCTGCCGATGGATGCGGTGCAAGCAAACACACTCGCTTCTGTAGTATATGCCTGGAGCAATGTCACAAGAGCACCACGTGTCCACAGAGGGCCGACCTTCCTCAAAAAGAAAGAAAAGAGGCAAAATGCTGAAACTATGGCATCGGTATTCACAGGAAGAACACCTACAACAAGCCCAAGGTTGTGCTGCATATTGTTGAAAACGCCACTTTAGATGGAAATGCCATTTGCGGGTGACCTGGTTAGATTCAATAATTTTTTCTGCGAGTTGCTGAGGGCTCCGTGGTTGCTAGCTAGAAGACTGTTATTCTTAATAGAAAAAACTGTTACTGAGTAGTATGTGCTGTTGTCATCAGTTTATGTGTTGTATGCATGTTTATCATCAAAAAATGTTATGAGTGAAATTTGAGTGCCATCTCATATGGAGTGTGCATTATCCCATGGGTTTCATTGCAATTTTAGTTGACAATTCTCAATTTGGTCTACTGATGTGTGTGAGCAAAATTTCAGTTGATTGTTTCTGTCTCCCTCTTACAAAATTTGTTACCATCAGGATCCACTATGCAGCTAGACCGTGGTGGCAACGATTCAATGTGACTGCGGCCTAAAACAGGTCAACACACTCCTGCTGTATGTCATGGGCGGGACCCGTACAGTTTTATTTTAGAACTGCTTGAGAGGGCTCCCCAAGGAAGCGGGGTGTACTTAACGAGGGGCTGCATCCGCTCCGGAGAGCACACACCGGAGCTTCATCTACAGTCTACATGGGATCAAGACGACCTGTGTGTGAGTGGACATGTTTGTGCTGGCTTCCAACGGGAGCTCCTTCTGTTCGAGCTGGAGTGCCCTTGCTGTCGGCGCTGACCAAGGCAACCATGTTCAGAATGTGAGCTCTGAAGAACACGCCAGTGGTGGCATTGCTCCAGCGCATGCGGGTTTTGTACATCAGCATTCACTGATCCAAGTACATGCTACTCACTTGCCGATGTACGTCGCAAAATTTGAGTTAGTGGGCCTACCCAGCCCATTTACGTGCCGTTTGAACCTCTGGCACAGGTTTTTAATGAGCCAAAACGTCATAGCAGTCTAGCCAAGTTGAACACCAGACCGATTGGCATTGAGGAAAAGGGCTAGTTTGGGTTAATTTTTTAGAGAACAGGGTTTTTTTGTGTGTGGAGGTATATGGGTTATTTTTTATGCTGAACATTTGATAGAGATCCAGTTTGTCAACTCTCACTAAATGAAGTGAGTGTATCAATACCGTTTTTACTCAGTTCTTGAATATTGAAATCCAAGGTGTGTGATGAATGTGTTTACTACTAATACATATAAATGTCAAACGATGTTAGTGCTGATATAGAGGCGAGGCGGTGCAAGTAAAATGCCTCCCATGAGAATAAAAAAAAGTAGATGAAACAAACCATAAGCATTTGCTCTGATATTTTTGCTTCTTGACGTATTGCCACTAGGGCAGTTGCCGCAGCAGCCGATTCTGCCTCCTTTTTTATAGCATATTCTTGCAGACTTCCAAATGTCGGCCCATCTATGGTCACTGTTGACTTGAAGATAGGTTCATGATGCGGACCACTCTGAGTGGTGTTATACAAATGTAAATCTTTCTGTAGGTCTTGAGCATAATTTCGTAACTGTGACTTGTAAGAAAGATGGATTTCTGCAATATATAAATAAATTAGTGAGTACCACAAATATAGAAGAAAGATGTGTGAACGATCATCATGAGCATTTTCAGTGGCAGGAATAAAAACGTCACAGCGGCATGATAGAGACGTAAAAAAATCAAATCAATTTTTGGCATGAGGGGCATTTATATGACTACATAGGTAGTAAAGGCCAATCAAGAGAACAGAAAAAAACAAAAGAATAATCTTCAATGGTGCCCCCGACGATGGCTGGGAAGGATGGTGGAGGAGTTGGATGAGGATGGTGGCGGCGGCGTCTGCGGTTGCGCCTCGTCCGCAGCCATGCTGGTGGTGGTCGATGCGAGAGCCGGATGGCGTCGGCCAGAATCAGGCAGGGGCAACAAAGATTTAGAGGAGAGAGAGAATGGAGGCGATGAGCGATGGGAGGAAGGGCCACTGGCGATTGGGGTGGCCTCAGATCCGCCCTCCGTGGCCGCCTATTTCATGGGACGAGCACCCGTGCTCACCGTCGGGCTCGCCTTCGGCCGCTGCCTCGCCGACATTCACGACGTAGAGCCCCTTCCTCCGATCCCATTTGCAAGGGAGGCAGCGCCATCCTTCATCGCAGAGAACGAGTCCACACTGAGATCCCAACCAGATCGTGATTGCGCCTCCCCAAACCGCAGCGGCACATCCCACTCCATCAAAGACCAACCTATATGAGGCGGATGGTCAGTGTAGGACGCGAGCGCCGTCACCATGGACGTGGGGGACGCCGTAGGTGGGAAGGAGGCGGCGACGGCGTCTGTGTCAGGAAGATCGCACGACGGCGGCGGTGTTTACTCGAGGGGATCGAGAGGAGCTGCGTTTGGTGCCGGGTGGGTTCTTTGGTGCGTGCGTGGGGCTGGAGATTGTGATAGGTGATCAGGTGAGGGCGTGCCATACCTGGATCGATAGCCTTACCATACCTGGTGGTAATTTAAATTTATTACCATATTCGATATTTCCCGAGTTATGGCCTTACCATACCTGGATTGATAGCCTTTGGGGTAATTTAAATTTATTACCATATAATTACCATATTCAAAATTTCCTGAGTTATGACCTTACGATACCTGGATTGGTTTATTACTATACGTGGATTAATTATGATTTATTACTATACGTGGATAGCCTTACCATACCTGGTGGTAATTTAAATTTATTACCATATTCGATATTTCCCGAGTTATGGCCTTACCATACCTGGATTGATAGCCTTTGGGGTAATTTAAATTTATTACCATATAATTACCATATTCAAAATTTCCTGAGTTATGACCTTACCATACCTGGATTGATTTATTACTATACGTGGATTAATTATGATTTATTACTATATGATTTATTACTATACGTGGATAGCCTTACCATACCTGGTGGTAATTTAAATTTATTACCATATTCGATATTTCCTGAGTTATGGCCTTACCATACCTGGATTGATAGCCTTTGAGGTAATTTAAATTTATTACCATACGAGTGTGGCGCAAAAACGCTTCCCGCCTGAATTTTTTTTCTTCATCCTCCCACCTTCCTCGTCTTTTCTCCTTTCTCGCATCCGTTTCTTTCTTTCCACTCTCAACCTCTACACCCTATCTCTTCCAAGACAGGTTACATGGTTGGCTTCTTAAAAATAAAAATTGAAACTCATCTTTTGAACTAGTAGGAACTATTTTTTTAAATAGTGATGATGGGGAACATTACATGAAAATCAAAAAAAAAAATTCCTACGAAACACCCAACATCTAATCTTGGAGAGATGCAAAGCAATGAGAGGGGAGTGTGTCTAGATACCTTGTGGAACGAAAGCGGAAGCGTATATAACGCATTGATGTAGTCGTACTCTTCGCGATCCAATCACGATCCAATCCGATCAAGTGCCGAACAGACGGCACCTCCGCATTCAGCACACGTGCGGCTCGATGACGTCTCCTCCTTCTTGATCCAGCAAGCAAGAGAGGCGAAGTAGATGGGATCTCAACCAGCACGACGGCGTGGTGGAGATGGTGATGACACCTATGGAGCACCAGCAGAAAGCTCTATTTCCTGTGCACTTGTGGAGGAAAGTCTCATCAAGTTACCCCATATAGTGATGCTACTGCTACGGCCAGGCTTTTCTGTAATGATCCACGAAAATGTGCAGGATCTGTTGGATCTGCATGAAACTGCTAGATAAATAAAAACTTATGGTAGGTCAACTGCTCTCCCAATTCATTATTCCTTTTTTTCTTTCAATAAAATGAACCATTGGAATCGCATGGACAGGCTCCCCCACAGGCACGGCATGCCGCCATGCCTCCGCCTGCTAGTATTAATAATGCATCCCATGCATGCAGACATATCCAATAATGAAAATGAACACACTGCTGGAGTTGCTCGCTAGAGAAATCTACACTCGAGGTATGTTTGAACATTTTCGCAAGGTCCTATATGAAGCAGGGCAGTACAAGGTAGATGGGATCTGTAAAGGAAAAACCTATTTTGTGTGGCGGTACCATCCAGAAAAACATGACCAGTGGTGCAGGGTTCAGGGTTGTGTACAAAGTCGAAGTTGTTGAGGAGGGCAGGGAACTGATATGTGATTGTGGTAATTTTGAGCACACAGGCTTGCTGTGCTGCCACACTGTTAAGGTAACAATATTTATTGTGATGATCAAGGCTTTTGCTGCAAGCCTGCTAAATCAAAAAAATTGTTGAGCAGCATAATTAAGCATACGAACTATGTGTTTTGCAGGTCCGCGATTTCCTTGTATAAAGTAGATAGAGGCAAAGCTCATTGTGAAACGTTGGACAAAAGATTGAGGGATATGCGGCCAGACCACTTGGCACATCTTCAGGGCAAAATTTGTGTAAACTCGATAACATTCGGACACTCAAATATGTGGACCCATGCCCTTGAAGTTGTAAGGCTGGGAGATGCAAATACAATTGCATACGAGTGTGCAAATATCTTGAAGACAGCAATGGCTAAACTGACACCTATATATAGCCACTGTTGCGGGATGGAATGGAGCTAGAAGACTGAATCAAGACAAGGGGAAAGATAAGGAACCGATTCAGTGAGGGCACCCTCCAGCGGGTGTGGGAGCGACGCGAAAGGTAGTGACATTGGTAATTTCGTCGCTCTAAAGGCTCCAGAACGAAAGCGTAAGCCAGGTCGACCAACCATCGGTAGGGACAAGCCTCCATATGATGTTCAGGGTGCGAAGAGAAAGCTGCCGATGGATGCGGTGCAAGCAAACACACTCGCTTCTGTAGTATATGCCTCGAGCAATGTCACAAGAGCACCACGTGTCCACAAAGGGCCGACCTTCCTCAAAAAGAAAGAAAAGAGGCAAAATGCTGAAACTATGGCATCGGTATTCACAGGAAGAACACCTACAACAAGCCTAAGGTTGTGCTGCATATTGTTGAAAACGCCACTTTAGATGGAAATGCCATTTGCGGGTGACCTGGTTAGATTCAATATATTTTTCTGCGAGTTGCTGAGGGCTCCGTGGTTGCTAGCTAGAAGACTGTTATTCTTAATAGAAAAAACTGTTACTGAGTAGTATGTGCTGTTGTCATCAGTTTATGTGTTGTATGCATGTTTATCATCAAAAAATGTTATGAGTGAAATTTGAGTGCCATCTCATATGGAGTGTGCATTATCCCATGGGTTTCATTGCAATTTTAGTTGACAATTCTCAATTTGGTCTACTGATGTGTGTGAGCAAAATTTCAGTTGATTGTTTCTGTCCCCCTCTTACAAAATTTGTTACCATCAGGATCCACTATGCAGCTAGACCGTCGTGGCAACGATTCAACGTGACTGCGGCCTAAAACAGGTCAACACACTCCTGCTGTATGTCATGGGCGGGACCCGTACAGTATTATTTTAGAACTGCTTGAGAGGGCTCCCCAAGGAAGCGGGGTGTACTTAACGAGGGGCTGCATCCGCTCCGGAGAGCACACACCGGAGCTTCATCTACAGTCTACATGGGATCAAGACGACCTGTGTGTGAGTGGACATGTTTGTGCTGGCTTCCTACGGGAGCTCCTTCTGTTCGAGCTGGAGTGCCCTTGCTGTCGGCGCTGACCAAGGCAACCATGTTCAGAATGTGAGCTCTGAAGAACACGCCAGTGGTGGCATTGCTCCAGCGCATGCGGGTTTTGTACATCAGCATTCACTGATCCAAGTACATGGTACTCACTTGCCGATGTACGTCGCAAAATTTGAGTTGGTGGGCATACCCAGCCCATTTACGTGCCGTTTGAACCTCTGGCACAGGTTTTTAATGAGCCAAAACGTCATGGCAGTCTAGCCAAGTTGAACACCAGACCGATTGGCATTGAGGAAAAGGGCTAGTTTGGGTTAATTTTTTAGAGAACAGGGTTTTTTTGTGTGTGGAGGTATATGGGTTATTTTTTATGCTGAACATTTGATAGAGATCCAGTTTGTCAACTCTCACTAAATGAAGTGAGTGTATCAATACCGTTTTTACTCAGTTCTTGAATATTGAAATCCAAGGTGGGTGATGAATGTGTTTACTACTAATACATATAAATGTCAAACGATGTTAGTGCTGATATAGAGGCGAGGCGGTGCAAGTAAAATGCCTCCCATGAGAAAAAAAAAGTAGATGAAACAAACCATAAGCATTTGCTCTGATATTTTTGCTTCTTGACGTATTGCCACTAGGGCAGTTGCCGCAGCAGCCGATTCTGCCTCCTTTTTTATAGCATATTCTTGCAGACTTCCAAATGTCGGCCCATCTATGGTCACTGTTGACTTGAAGATAGGTTCATGATGCGGACCACTCTGAGTGGTGTTATACAAACGTAAATCTTTCTGTAGGTCTTGAGCATAATTTCGTAACTGTGACTTGTAAGAAAGATGGATTTCTGCAATATATAAATAAATTAGTGAGTACCACAAATATAGAAGAAAGATGTGTGAACGATCATCATGAGCATTTTCAGTGGCAGGAATAAAAACGTCACAGCGGCATGATAGAGACGTAAAAAAATCAAATCAATTTTTGGCATGAGGGGCATTTATATGACTACATAGGTAGTAAAGGCCAATCAAGAGAACAGAAAAAAACAAAAGAATAATCTTCAATGGTGCCCCCGACGACGGCTGGGAAGGATGGTGGAGGAGTTGGATGAGGATGGCGGCGGCGGCGTCTGCGGTTGCGCCTCGTCCGCAGCCATGCTGGTGGTGGTCGATGCGAGAGCCGGATGGCGTCGGCCAGAATCAGGCAGGGGCAACAAAGATTTAGAGGAGAGAGAGAATGGAGGCGATGAGCGATGGGAGGAAGGGCCACTGGCGATTGGGGTGGCCTCAGATCCGCCCTCCGTGGCCGCCTATTTCATGGGACGAGCACCCGTGCTCACCGTCGGGCTCGCCTTCGGCCGCTGCCTCGCCGACATTCACGACGTAGAGCCCCTTCCTCCGATCCCATTTGCAAGGGAGGCAGCGCCATCCTTCATCGCAGAGAACGAGTCCACACTGAGATCCCAACCAGATCGTGATTGCGCCTCCCCAAACCGCAGCGGCACATCCCACTCCATCAACGACCAACCTATATGAGGCGGAGGGTCAGTGTAGGACGCGAGCGCCGTCACCATGGACGTGGGGGACGCCGTAGGTGGGAAGGAGGCGGCGACGGCGTCTGTGTCAGGAAGATCGCACGACGGCGGCGGCGTTTACTCGAGGGGATCGAGAGGAGCTGCGTTTGGTGCCGGGTGGGTTCTTTGGTGCGTGCGTGGGGCTGGAGATTGTGATAGGTGATCAGGTGAGGGCGTGCCATACCTGGATCGATAGCCTTACCATACCTGGTGGTAATTTAAATTTATTACCATATTCGATATTTCCCGAGTTATGGCCTTACCATACCTGGATTGATAGCCTTTGGGGTAATTTAAATTTATTACCATATAATTACCATATTCAAAATTTCCTGAGTTATGACCTTACGATACCTGGATTGGTTTATTACTATACGTGGATTAATTATGATTTATTACTATACGTGGATAGCCTTACCATACCTGGTGGTAATTTAAATTTATTACCATATTCGATATTTCCCGAGTTATGGCCTTACCATACCTGGATTGATAGCCTTTGGGGTAATTTAAATTTATTACCGTATAATTACCATATTCAAAATTTCCTGAGTTATGACCTTACCATACCTGGATTGATTTATTACTATACGTGGATTAATTATGATTTATTACTATATGATTTATTACTATACGTGGATAGCCTTACCATACCTGGTGGTAATTTAAATTTATTACGATATTCGATATTTCCCGAGTTATGGCCTTACCATACCTGGATTGATAGCCTTTGGGGTAATTTAAATTTATTACCATACGAGTGTGGCGCAAAAACGCTTCCCGCCTGAATTTTTTTTCTTCATCCTCCCACCTTCCTCGTCTTTTCTCCTTTCTCGCATCCGTTTCTTTCTTTCCACTCTCAACCTCTACACCCTATCTCTTCCAAGACAGGTTACTTGGTTGGCTTCTTAAAAATAAAAATTGAAACTCATCTTTTGAACTAGTAGGAACTATTTTTTTTAAATAGCGATGATGGGGAACATTACATGAAAATCAAAAAAAAAATTCCTACGAAACACCCAACATCTAATCTTGGAGAGATGCAAAGCAACGAGAGGGGAGTGTGTCTAGATACCTTGTGGAACGAAAGCGGAAGCTTATATAACGCATTGATGTAGTCGTACTCTTCGCGATCCAATCACGATCCAATCCGATCAAGTGCCGAACAGACGGCACCTCCGCATTCAGCACACGTGCGGCTCGATGACGTCTCCTCCTTCTTGATCCAGCAAGCAAGAGAGGCGAAGTAGATGGGATCTCAACCAGCACGACGGCGTGGTGGAGATGGTGATGACACCTATGGAGCACCAGCAGAAAGCTCTATTTCCTGTGCACTTGTGGAGGAAAGTCTCATCAAGTTACCCCATATAGTGATGCTACTGCTACGGCCAGGCTTTTCTGTAATGATCCATGAAAATGTGCAGGATCTGTTGGATCTGCATGAAACTGCTAGATAAATAAAAACTTATGGTAGGTCAACTGCTCTCCCAATTCATTATTCCTTTTTTTCTTTCAATAAAATGAACCATTGGAATCGCATGGACAGGCTCCCCCACAGGCACGGCATGCCGCCATGCCTCCGCCTGCTAGTATTAATAATGCATCCCATGCATGCAGACATATCCAGTAATGAAAATGAACACACTGCTGGAGTTGCTCGCTAGAGAAATCTACACTCGAGGTATGTTTGAACATTTTCGCAAGGTCCTATGTGAAGCAGGGCAGTACAAGGTAGATGGGATCTGTAAAGGAAAAACCTATTTTGTGTGGCGGTACCATCCAGAAAAACATGACCAGTGGTGCAGGGTTCAGGGTTGCGTACAAACTCGAAGTTGTTGAGGAGGGCAGGGAACTGATATGTGAGTGTGGTAATTTTGAGCACACAGGCTTGCTGTGCTGCCACACTGTTAAGGTAACAATATTTATTGTGATGATCAAGGCTTTTGCTGCAAGCCTGCTAAATCAAAAAAATTGTTGAGCAGCATAATTAAGCATACGAACTATGTGTTTTGCAGGTCCGCGATTTCCTTGTATAAACTAGATAGAGGGATATGCGGCCAGACCACTTGGCACATCTTCAGGGCAAAATTTGTGTAAACTCGATAACATTCGGACACTCAAATATGTGGACCCATGCCCTTGAAGTTGTAAGGCTGGGAGATGCAAATACAAGTGCATACGAGTGTGCAAATATCTTGAAGACAGCAATGGCTAAACTGACACCTATATATAGCCACTGTTGCGGGATGGAATGGAGCTAGAAGACTGAATCAAGACAAGGGGAAAGATAAGGAACCGATTCAGTGAGGGCACCCTCCAGCAGGTGTGGGAGCGACGCTAAAGGTAGTGACATTGGTAATTTCGTCGCTCTAAAGGCTCCAGAACGAAAGCGTAAGCCAGGTCGACCAACCATCGGTAGGGACAAGCCTCCATATGATGTTCAGGGTGCGAAGAGAAAGCTGCCGATGGATGCGGTGCAAGCAAACACACTCGCTTCTGTAGTATATGCCTGGAGCAATGTCACAAGAGCACCACGTGTCCACAGAGGGCCGACCTTCCTCAAAAAGAAAGAAAAGAGGCAAAATGCTGAAACTATGGCATCGGTATTCACAGGAAGAACACCTACAACAAGCCTAAGGTTGTGCTGCATATTGTTGAAAACGCCACTTTAGATGGAAATGCCATTTGCGGGTGACCTGGTTAGATTCAATATTTTTTTCCGTGAGTTGCTGAGGGCTCCGTGGTTGCTAGCTAGAAGACTGTTATTCTTAATAGAAAAAACTGTTACTGAGTAGTATGTGCTGTTGTCATCAGTTTATGTGTTGTATGCATGTTTATCATCAAAAAATGTTATGAGTGAAATTTGAGTGCCATCTCATATGGAGTGTGCATTATCCCATGGGTTTCATTGCAATTTTAGTTGACAATTCTCAATTTGGTCTACTGATGTGTGTGAGCAAAATTTCAGTTGATTGTTTCTGTCCCCCTCTTACAAAATTTGTTACCATCAGGATCCACTATGCAGCTAGACCGTGGTGGCAACGATTCAATGTGACTGCGGCCTAAAACAGGTCAACACACTCCTGCTGTATGTCATGGGCGGGACCCGTACAGTTTTATTTTAGAACTGCTTGAGAGGGCTCCCCAAGGAAGCGGGGTGTACTTAACGAGGGGCTGCATCCGCTCCGAAGAGCAAACACCGGAGCTTCATCTACAGTCTACATGGGATCAAGACGACCTGTGTGTGAGTGGACATGTTTGTGCTGGCTTCCTACGGGAGCTCCTTCTGTTCGAGCTGGAGTGCCCTTGCTGTCGGCGCTGACCAAGGCAACCATGTTCAGAATGTGAGCTCTGAAGAACACGCCAGTGGTGGCATTGCTCCAGCGCATACGGGTTTTGTACATCAGCATTCACTGATCCAAGTACATGCTACTCACTTGCCGTTGTACGTCGCAAAATTTGAGTTGGTGGGCATACCCAGCCCATTTACGTGCCGTTTGAACCTCTGGCACAGGTTTTTAATGAGCCAAAACGTCATGGCAGTCTAGCCAAGTTGAACACCAGACCGATTGGCATTGAGGAAAAGGGCTAGTTTGGGTTAATTTTTTAGAGAACAGGGTTTTTTTGTGTGTGGAGGTATATGGGTTATTTTTTATGCTGAACATTTGATGGAGATCCAGTTTGTCAACTCTCACTAAATGAAGTGAGTGTATCAATACCGTTTTTACTCAGTTCTTGAATATTGAAATCCAAGGTGGGTGATGAATGTGTTTACTACTAATACATATAAATGTCAAACGATGTTAGTGCTGATATAGAGGCGAGGCGGTGCAAGTAAAATGCCTCCCATGAGAATAAAAAAAAGTAGATGAAACAAACCATAAGCATTTGCTCTGATATTTTTGCTTCTTGACGTATTGCCACTAGGGCAGTTGCCGCAGCAGCCGATTCTGCCTCCTTTTTTATAGCATATTCTTGCAGACTTCCAAATGTCGGCCCATCTATGGTCACTGTTGACTTGAAGATAGGTTCATGATGCGGACCACTCTGAGTGGTGTTATACAAATGTAAATCTTTCTGTAGGTCTTGAGCATAATTTCATAACGGTGACTTGTAAGAAAGATGGATTTCTGCAATATATAAATAAATTAGTGAGTACCACAAATATAGAAGAAACATGTGTGAACGATCATCATGAGCATTTTCAGTGGCAGGAATAAAAACGTCACAGCGGCATGATAGAGACGTAAAAAAATCAAATCAATTTTTGGCATGAGGGGCATTTATATGACTACATAGGTAGTAAAGGCCAATCAAGAGAACAGAAAAAACAAAAGAATAATCTTTAATAGCCAATAAGCTATCCATTTCTACTAGACGCTCTCTGAGTAGCTAGCAATCAAAACGGCTTAAACCTTCATTTTCACAGTTGACACCACTTATATATATATGGTGGTCTGCAAACAACCGGCAACGTAACCCACATATATGTATAGAGTCTGGATGTACTGTTTACAAGTCGATCTTCTGGGATCTTGTCGAGCACGACGAGGCCCCATCAGTTGTGGCGGATCAGGTTCTTAGGAGTCGTCTCACGTCTGCTTTGGTAGTTGACTGAGAAGCAGCGACGGCGCATATATCTGGCGCTAGCCGGAGAACTAGGATCTTGAACAAAACATGATCTAGCTAGCTAAGGCGCAGACGTACACACCGGAAAGTAGCTGCCGAGGGGCGGAGCGGCGACGGCGCATGCATCTGGCGCTAACCGGAGCCCTAAAATCTTGAACAAAACGAGATCTAGCTAGCTAGGGCGCATACATACTCACCTGTCAGTAGTTGCGGAGGTGACGAGGGGTGCTCCAACGCTTCCCTGGCGGCGATGTCCTCCAAGGCTGTCCTTGCGGCGACGTCCTGCGCCTGGATGAGCGTGCGGGACCCGGACTCTGGCGAGCTGAACTCGGCGCCGCCGACGGCAACGGTGGAATGGAACCTTGACCCGTGGTCAGGGCCCTCGCCCCGGTCGGTGTAAGCCGGCGTCGCCTATCACGGCTGCTGGCACAGGTTGTACATCGTCGATCGCGTCGCGTGGGGGCGGTCTGAATCAGAAACAGGAAACCGGGATTATATTGAAACTGGGAAGGGAAGGATTTCCTCGGGGCTTTGATCTGATCTGCGCGCAGCTGTGTTCTGGCCGGCGTCGTGTGCACTAATTGGACGCGGCAGCCAGCACTACTGCGTTTCTTTCTTTCTTTGGATTTGGAAGTTTGCTGAGAGCTTTGCAGAGCGTGCCGTTCACTGTTGAACGCATGTTGGGTGCTGTCAATTCCAATTAATGCCGTAAAACTGAAAGGTTTTTATTTCTGTCATTTCCCTTTTTTGATGCTTTCCTTTTAACACTTTCCAAATACGTACCTCAGCCCAGCTTGAGAAATTTTAAGATTTCAAGATTTTCAATGAACTTGAATTTTGTTTGGGGCATGGTTCGACACACGCACCCGTTATGAATAGTAAATTCGGAAAAAAAATATACTGATTTTTTTTTCAAAAAAAAATCTGAACTTTTTTTTTTCGCATACATGGTCGACCACTCTACCCACATATGAAATTTCACAAAGAAATGACACCCACTACATTCTGTGGTGTCCCTACACATAGTCGGAGGGTTCAGTGGCAATCCCTAAATTACGGAGGTCCCCACACACCACATCGAGGTGCTACACATAATCGGAGGGTCCTGTGAATTACGTCGAGGGAGGAGATGTCTCCAATGTGTTGGCAGCACCCCAACTACGAGCTGAAGCGGCAGCGGCGACAGTATGGCCAATGGCTTTCGGGTCGACGTCGGAACTTGTGCAAGTTCAGCAGGAGATGATGGTCATTTTTATGCATAACTGTTTTGACAAATATATGATGCAAACTTTTTCAGAAATTTGTGATTAACATTTTTAAGTACACGGTGAATATTTTTTAAATACAAATAACTTTCTTTAAATATGCAGTGAATATGTTTTGATCCGGGCGCCGAGATCCCCGCCGCCACCTTCCCCGGCGCCCGCGCGGGCTTTGCCGGTGGCCGTCTCTGGTGGCGGCGAGGGAGGGAAGAGGGATGAGGGGAGGCGGCACGACGAAAGATCTGATGGCCCCCGAGGCGCCCGGTAGGCGACACGAGAGCCGCATGGGAGGGAGGGCATCATAGGCTATGTCAGTTTGATCAATGAGCAATCAAGTTTTTCACCAAAAAAGAAAAGAAGATAATAAATGGAAGATACTCCCTCCGTTCCATAATATAAGAGCATTTTTCACAATAGAGTAGTGTCAATAACACTTTTATATTATGGAACGGAGGGAGTAGAAGATAATGATGCTGAAATATTAAAAAAGAGGAGAAATTAATTACGAGTAATAAATGGATAAACAAGTGTCTGTCGCCTGCTGCCGCATAGCCACAATTCCATACATCTTGTCCGTTACACAAAACCGGTTCACTCCCAAAGACCGGATTCTTTTTCATCTCTAGCTTTCCTCCGCCCCTCATGTGTTTGTTTCTTTCCCACTAGTTTTGCTTGGTAGCGAATTCTCTGCTGCTTCAGCGCCCTCGCCCCTCGCCCGTTCTAATCAATAAGCTGCCTCCCGTGATCGTCGATCTGTAGTTGGCCAACGCCGGGGTCAACAACGTCCCCGTCGATGGCAAGTGGGGAGCCGACCCCGCCGTGGCCTCCGTGGAAGGTGAAGCGCAGTCCTCACTGCCCTCGTCCGGGTACAACGCATCGTCAGAGTCGGAGGGGTACCTGGAAGTCGCCGAGGAAGGGGATGGACCGGGTTTGGTGCCGGCGCCCCTGCTGCGGTGCTGCCAACTGAAGCGGCGGCGGCGGCAGTGTGGTCCCTCAATTTCCGGTTCACGTTGGAGTGGGGAGTCGATCAGCGAAATGGTATGGAGGACACCGTATCGCTGCGCCCGGACGACGGATCCCCCATGCACTTCGTTGCCGTCTTCGACGGCCACATCGACCCCAGGTAACCTTCCAAACCACCTCCAAGTCTAGTGGTCGACACCATCCATGCTCTTTCCGCTACAACTTTGATTTTCTTGCTATGTGGTGGCGCAGAGGTCGGCCATGTGCAAGGACCAGATGCACATCATACTTGTGGAGGAGCTGGCCGGCGGGGCAAGTTCCTACTAGAAGGAGCATCCGAAAGAGGATGACGAGGCGGACCGTCGTGCGTGGGAGGCGGCGCTGAAGCGGAGCTTCCAGCTGGCTGACACGCCGGGGATGGGGCAGTCCGCATCGGGATGGCCCATCATGGGGTCCACCCACCGCCGTGGTGGCGCTCCTGGTCCGCAGCAGAATCCGCGTCGCCATTTGCGGGGACTCCCGCGCCGTGCTCTGCCGCGCCGGTAACGGCTTGCCACTTTCCAAGAACCACAAGGTGAGATTAATTGCCTCATGCATATTTCCTTTCTCTCCTTTGGTCTCGTCTGGCTATACGAATTTGAGCTTGATGCATAGATGCAGCTGGAGCCGCTGGTGGGATGGCGGCGGGAGAAGAAGTGTGCGCCTCCGCAGACAGGCAGCTGCGCGTACGGGGAATGCTTGCCATGTCGTGGGGTTTGGATACAAGTTGTTCCGAGGCGCACTCATACAACAAGTACTCCCTCCCGAAGAAAAGATAAAAGTCGTTTAGATCTCTTATATTTATTTACGGAAGGAGTACCGCCTAGGTAGACCAAAAAGAAAGAAGTACTGCCTAAGACTGCTCACAGTGGGGAGTAACATAGAGTAGTAACTTGCCGATGTTACTAGTCTATGTTACTACCTCCATAGTGGGTAGTAACATATGAGTGGTATCATGAAAGAGTTCATTTATTAGGCTATAGACTCATTATGCCTTGAAATGCGTGATGTTACAGTAACTAGCTAAGTTACCACAAACCCCTCTCTCCTCATTAATTAGCTACCATATAAGCAATTTTGTATTGAAATGTGTGATGTTACTAGTTAAGTTACTCTCATTGTGACTAGTCTAAGCCTGGCACTGGGACGACCTTGCGACCTGAGTCAACGAAAACGTTGCAATCAGGAATGGGCCGAGCGATCTCGGACAGACAAGTGATAACAATCAATCTCAGACAGCAACCTCAGAAAGACTCACGGAAGAGCAAAAAATAACAACGGGAACTTACACATATCATGAGGCCTATAGTGGTTACACAGATCACCGTAGACGACGGACAGCCAAAGCAGCCGGCCTTTCCACGGCGAAATAATTCCGGCGCCCTAGATCAGATCCCTGGAACACACGTCAGGCCCGAACCACCCGTCGTACCTTCGTGAACTCGCGGACCCAGGCGTGCACGGTCATGCCTCAGATCGGCCCGCGGGCGGAGAAACTTTTAACGACCCGCGGGTGGCCACTAAGCAAACGAATCTCTATCTCCGACCAAAGTTCCGTTGAATAAAAGGTGATTATCAAGGAGACCGGTGGAGGATTTAGCAAATCTTGATGTCAGGGTCAGAGTTACCTACACTTTAGATACATACATACATGCTTTGTTTCCATGCATTAACATTGGCTTTGTACATATCTATCTTATACTCCCTCCGTCCCATAATGTAAGACGCTTTTTGACTCTAGTGTAGTGTCAAAAAACATCTTATATTATGGGACAGAGGGAGTACAATATACAAAGAAACAAAAGTATGTGTAGAACACTTTTTACCAAATATGTGATCCACATTCTCTTTCAGAAATAGGCAATGAACATGTTTTTTTGCAAATATGTGATGAACATTTTTTTAGAAATATGTGATGGACAGTTTTTAAGTACACGGTGAATATTTCAAGATACGTGTGCTTGATCCGTGCGTTTCTTTATATACGCAAAACTGCTTCAGGAGCGCTCCCGTCTTCCTCCTCTGCTGCTTGAGTCTTCCTCTACAAAAATTAGGAGAAAGTACAGCTGAGCGCTCCAGTCTTCCTCTGTAGTTATGGCCAGGGCCGCCGGCGAGTCGGGAGCCAACCCCGCCATGGCCTTGGAGGAAGGTGAGGTCCAGTTCTCACCTCTCTTGTCCGGGTACTACGCATCCTTGGAGGAGTCAGACGGTTACGTTACAGGAGAGCTCCCGCATGCATGGTGGCAGCTCTCATGCACATCCCGCTGAAGTGACGGTAGCGGCTGTGTGGCCCATGTGACCCACGGTGTTTGGGTCGGCATCAGAGAAGGGGCTGCGCCCGTTCTTCTGCGCCTGGGCCGACGGCTCGCCCATGCATTTCTTTGCCGTCTTCGACGGCCACGGCGGCCTCAAGGTAACCTCCCCTCTCCTCACCTAGTCATTGCTTCACTTGGCCAGACTACAACACCTTTCACGCCATATCCAGGTCGAGTGCTCGACACATGTACACCTACCTTACACATTTTATTTGCTTGGTACGTGGCAGTGCAGGTGTCGGCGCTGTGCAGGGAACAGATGCACGCCATCTTGGTGGAGGAGCTGGCCGGCCCAGGAAATGACGAAGAGGCGGAGTATCGTGCGTGGGAGGCGGTGCTGAACCGGAGCTTCGAGCTGGCGTATGAACTAGGGATGGGGCTGGGGAAGAGGCGGACGCACTGCCGTGGTGGCGCTTCTGGCCCGCGGCAGCGTCCTGGTGGCCAACTGCGGCGTCTCCCTTGCCGTGCTCTGCCGCGCCGGTGATGCCATCCCGTTTTCCGAGGACCACAAGGTGAGATTAATCGCGTCATGCACATTGTCTTTTTCTCCTATGGACAAATTTTGAGCTTGATGAGGCGTGGATATGATTGGAGCGGGCAGACGAGAGGGCGCGTGTTAAGGCGGCTGGAGGCAAAGTGTCGCGCTCCAACGACGGGTAGGTGCGGGATTGGGGGGCTTGCCATGTTGCGGACTTCAGGTACATACGTATTACTACTGTATCAAGGCGTGTAGTTTGTTTGGTTCTTATGCACACGTTTTGAAATACGCGGTAAACATTTTTGAAGCACACGATGAACATCAAATATGTGTTGAACAATTTGTCAAATAGAAGATGAATATTTATCAAATATGTGTTGAACACTTTATCAAATATCTGTTGAACACCTTTTCAAGTACATGATGAACACTTTTCTGGATACATGATGAATTTTTTTTTGTATACACGATGAACTTTTTTTCCATAGGAGCGTGGTGCAAAAACACTTCACGCCAGAACTTTTTTCGTCTTCATCCTGCAGACTACATGATACATCAATTAAATTAAGAGAGAGCGGTAGAATAATACCTTCTCCATTCCCCTGATCAAAAAGTGTCCACCAGAATAAAAAAGGCAGTCACTTTCCCTGAGTTCATGCTACCAAGATAAATTTGAATTAACCATAACTGGAAGGCGACCAATAGTAGCCAGATGAGTTTCATCCACAAGAACTCTCTTGTACCCAAAAAGATCATTCTCTGTTTTAGACTTGTCACTTTTCTCCATAGAATAAATTTGTTAACAGTTTAGAGCACGTTGGTAATTGCTGACTCAGTGACTACAACACCTAAGTGCACAAATATGAGTATCCGATATTGATGAGGTAACTTCCAAATGCACACACCATGAGAAATCTTATCACATAGTTTATATAAGTAAATTAACATATCAACACATCTGTAGAGAGATGTTTTTCAATACAATAATCCTAGTATTGATGGGGTGCTGGTGCACGTATATATAAATATAGGGTAGGCCTCAACCTCAACTATACACAACTAGGAGATGGGCCACAACACGTAATACATGCAACACAAAATACAACTTAACACCCCCCGCAGTCGAAGCGTCGCCAGAGACACAGAGACTGGACCGAAACTCCTCGAAGACGGAAGTAGGCAATCCCTTAGTCATCACATCAGCAAACTGTTGCGATGTTGGCACATGAAGAACCCGAACACGGCCAAGGGCAACCTGCTCGCGCACGAAGTGAATATCGAGCTCTATATGCTTCGTACGGCGATGGTGCACCGGGTTGGCGGAAAGGTAGACCGCGCCGACGTTATCGCAGTAGATAAGAGTAGCTTTATGAACCTCACAAAACAACTCCTGGAGCAGCTAACGGAGCAAGAGCACTCAGCCACGGCATTAGCCACGATGCGATACTCTGCCTCGGCGCTGGAGCGGGAGACCATGGGCTGCTACTTCGATGACCAAGAGATCAACGAGGGCCCAAGGTAGACGCAGTAGCCGGACGTGGAGCGTCGAGTGTCGGGGCAGCCAGCCCAGTTGGCATCCGAGTAGGCCACGAGGTCGGTGGAGGCGGAGGTCGTCAGGGTGAGTCCCAAGGACATGGTGCCACGTATACAACGGAGAATACGCTTCACCAAGGTCCAGTGGGAGTCACGCGGGGCGTGCATGTGGAGGAACACCTGCTGAACAGCGTACTGCAGGTCGGGTCGAGTCAGCGTCAGGTACTGTAAAGCACCAACAATGGAGCGATAAAACGCTCCATCGGACGCGAGAGACCCCTCCAGAGCAGAGAACTTCGCCTTCGTGTCGACGGGTGTGGGCGTCGGCTTGCAGTTAAGCATACCGGCACGCTGCAGGAGCTCGTGGGCGTACTTCTGCTGATGCAGAAAGAAGCCGTCAGGCCGGCGGACCACCTCGATGCCGAGGAACTAGTGCAGGGGCCCCAAGTCCTTGAGGGCGAACTCATCACGAAGACGAGCAGTCATCCGCTGAAGGAGATCGGGGGCGGACGCCGTGAGGATGATGTCGTCGACGTAGAGCAGCAGATATGCAGTGTCAGCTCCCTGATGATACACGAATAGTGAGGCATCGGAGCGAGTGGACCGAAAACCCAAAGACCGCAGAAAGCTGCGATACGCTGGTACCAAGCCCGAGGCGCCTGCTTTAACCCATAAAGAGAACGGGAGAGCAAGCACATAAAGTCTGGGTGCTCGCCGTGGACGAAGCCAGAGGGCTGCTCACAGTACACCTGCTGGGCAAGGTGACCGTGCAAGAAAGCGTTGGAGACGTCCAACTGGTGCACAGGCCAGGCGCGCGAGACCGCCAACTGGAGCACGGCGCGGATCGTGCCCGGTTTAACAACCGGGGCGAAGGTGTCGGTGAAGTTCACGCCCGCGCGCCGCCGAAATCCGCGAACCACCCATCGAGCCTTGTAGCGCTCGAGAGAACCGTCCGGGAGAGTCTTGTGGCGAAACACCCACTTGCCAGAGATGATGTTGGCACGAGGGGGTCGCGGAACAAGCTGCCACGTGCGGTTGCGCTGTAGGGCATCGAACTCCTCCTGCATCGCAGCTAGGCAGTGGGGATCCCGAAGGGCAGCGCGAGTGGAGGTGGGGATGGGTGATGGCATCGACATCGAGGCGGTGCACGCATAATCGTCGGCGGAGTAGCGCGTGCTAGGCCGAAGCACTCCTGCTCGGGCACGGGTGGTCACACCAAGTGACGGGGCAGCAGGGCCGGCGGATGCCGCGGCGACGGGGGCCACGGCGGCGGGGGCACCCGGTGCGGCGATGGGGACCGCGGCCGCGGAGGGGATCGCGGCAGCGGCGGCGGCGAAGGCCGCAACGGCGGCGGAGGACGCAGCAGCGGCGGCGGCGGCAGCAGCGCCGGCCAATCCGGCGGTGGAAGAGGCGACGGGCGAGGTTGACGTCGAGCCCGTCGCTGTGGTGGCGGGCGGGGTGCCGGGCTCAACCTCGTGTGAGGGAGACAGGGACCCGAGGGCCCGCTCAGACTTGACCTCGGGGGAGGGAGTCGGGAAGCCGGGTGGGGGTAGCAGAGGGCGCCGGGCTGGGGGGGGCGCCGGGGGGTGCCGCCGCGCATCGCTCAACGAAGGGGGCACGGGGGTCGGCGCCGAAGGAGCCGATGCCGTTGGAACCTGGAAAAAAGGGAACACCGTATCGACAAAGAACATGTGCCTCGAGGTGTACACGCGATGAGTGATAGAATCATAGCACCGGTAACCTTTGTTGTTAGGAGGGTAGACAAGGAAGATGCATCGGACGGATCGTGGTGCGAGCTTGTGTGGCGTGGTGGACGCGGTGCTAGGATAATAGAGACACCCGAAGATGCGGAGACCATCATAGTACGGTGGTGTGCCGAAGAGAAGATGGTGAGGGGCGTAGTTCCCCCGAGGGCGACATGAACGAATATTAACTAAGAGAGTGGCGGTGGCGAGAGCATCGGGCCAAAACCGAGCGGGCACGTTAGAGTGAAAGAGTAATGTGCGAACGCAGTCATTAAGAGTGCGGAGAAAGCGCTGGCGCGGCCGTTCTGCTGTGCAGTGTATGGACAAGTCAGACGAAAGATGGTGCCGTGAGAGGCAGGAAGTGTGCGGAGAGCGACGTTGTCAAACTCTTTTTCGTTATCTTTCTGGAGTGCGAGTATGGGGCGACCGAACTTGGTGGTGACATAGGAATAATAGGCGGTGAGTGTGGCTAAAGCATTGGAATTACGACGAAGGGGAAAAGTCCACACATAATAAGAATAATCATCTAAAATCACCAAGTAGTATAGATAGCCCGTGTTACTCGCAACGGGAGAAGTCCAAACATCACTATGAAGTAATTGAAACGGAAAAGTGGAAACTCAAGAAGACACACTAAAGGAAAGACGAACGTGCTTGCCTAAGTGACAAGCCTCACAAGAGTGCTCGTCGAGCTTATTACACGAGAAAGAGAAACTCCTAAGAATTTGACGTAAACCGGTGTGGTTGGGGTGACCCAAGCGAGCGTGCCAAAGGTCAACGCCGGCGGCAAGGGCGGCGGGTGTGGAGGTGGAGGCGCCGGCGTGCACATAGTAGAGCTCATCGGGACTGTCACATCGATGGACCATCCGGGTACGGGCGTCTTTCATAGAAAAGCCAACACCATCAAATTCAACAGTAAGTGGGTTCTCACGAGTAAGACGACGAACAGAAACTAGGTTCGTGACTAATTCAGCTGAAACAAGAACATTGTACATAGTGATGGGTGTGGAAGTGGAGGGGAAACTAGTGCTACCGATATGACTAATAGGTATGGAGGAGCCGTTGCCGACAGTGATACGAGTGGGTGTGTGAACGGGAGTGGAGGAGGTTAGGTTACCGGGATGAGCTGTCATATGCGCAGTAGCACCTGAGCCCATGTACCAGTCGCCTCCGCCGACAGAGCTACTCGGCAATGGCGCGGAGTGCTGGGCGGCGAGGAGGGCGGGGTCCCATGGCATAGGTATCGGCGGCGGCGAAAGGCCCCCGTAGGGCAGCGCCGGAGCGGGCGGGCCATAACCATCGAGGGGCGGCGGCACAGGGAGGGCGATGTAGCCGGCGCCGATTGACTGGTAAGGTGCGCCGACGAACCCCTGGTGGCCCGCGGGGAGATCCTGCGGGTAGTGCAGGGCCCACCCTGCGCCCGGGGCCGGCTGCTGCTGGGAAGGCATGGATGGCGGCAACGGGCAATACCAGTCCGGAGAGGCCATCGACGGGGCGGGCGGAGCATGGCCACCAGCCATTGGCAGGGCCGGCTGCATGTGGTTGACGCCGGATGCGCCGTAGGCGGCGGTCGCGCCGTATGGCGGTGGGGCCGCACCGAAGGGTGCCGGTGGCGGGACAGCAGAGGCAGCGACGGACAGGCTGGTGAACGCCATCGGGGATCCGACGGCGGCAGCGGGCTGTCGACGGTCGGCGGGAGAGCGGCGGCGGCGGCGCGGGAGGAGCGCACGGCGGCGGGGGCGGCGGCGGCAGTGGAAGACGAGGATCAAAATCTAAAAAACTGATATCATGTACAGAGATGTTTTGCAATACAATAATCCTTGTATTGATGGGGTGCTGGTGCATGTATATATAAATACAAGGTAGGCCTCAACCTCAACTATGCATAACTAGGAGGTAGGCCACAACATTTAATACATGCAACAAAAAATACAACTCAACAACAGTTCAATAGGATCAAGCGCATAAAGAATTATCACACATCAGTGACATCCACAACTATGTAGCTAATCGGGGAACATCAAGCAACTATTTGTTCCTTGCTGCTCCACTTCATGTTGTGTCAATGGACTTGATTCTTCTACAAATAGAAAGACACGAAGAATAAGAAAAATCATGTACTTGTTAACAAACATCCACCACCGTGACCCTATGCGGCAATTCATACTGAAATCAGTGCTTACAAAACAATAGACATCAAGGAAGGAACACTGTGCAGACCAGATCAGCACTAATTCTTGAGAAGACACAGAAGAAGGTGGACGCCAAGAACGCTACTGCCACAGCTCTTTGGGCTAGCGGCAACAGCATTCTTCCAAGCGCCGGTGGTGAGCGCGCACCTTCCGGGGGCGCAGGACGAGGCAGCTCAGTCTCCTACGACAGCAACGCCAAGGCTACCGCGGCGGCGGCGGCGGCGGCCGTGGACGTGGCCGTGGCGAACGTGGTCATGGACGCAGTGAACCATGGATGTTTAATCCGTGGACAGGGCTGCCAACTCGTGCAGGCCACGTACAACAGCCGGCGCCGTCCCAGCCTCAACCATGGCAGCAAACACGTGCATGGCGTGCTACAGCTCCAGGCCTTCTTGGTCCTCGTCCTACAAGCACTTCTCAAGCATATGCAGCATATGCTCCAGCAACTGGCTACACCAACACGCATCTTCACCAGGCGCCACCTCCTCCCACCTTGCAGCAGCAGCAACAACAGCTCGACCCTGCGCTTGTCACCGCCCTGAACAACATACACTTCCCCAACAATGAATGGTACATGTATTCCGGCGCTTCCTCCCATATGGCATCCGATCCGGGTAAACTTCAATCTCTCACACCATCCTCCGCTCACACAGTAACCGTTGGCAATGGTGCGTCTCTTCCCATCACTCATATTAGCTCCCAAACACTTGCATCTCTCTCTAAACCTCTCTATCTTCGCAATAATGTTGTAGTTCCCAACATTATCAAAAATCTCGTATATGTTCGTCAACTTACCATTAATAATTATTGTTCTATTGAATTTGATCCCTTCGGTTTTTCTGTGAAGGCCCTTCCATCCAAAACCGTGATTCTCGATGCAATAGCTCCGGACCACTCTACCCTCTCCACCAACCAGCACTTGCCGAAGCTCACGCCATCATCGCCTCCTGCTCGCTTTGGCATCGTCGACTTGGCCACCCCGGCAACCACAGCATGTCACGTCTAAATAGCTCCAAGCATATTTCTTTCAATAAAGGAGGGCCTCCCCTCTGTCATGCGTTTCAGTTAGGCAAACATGTTAGGCTACCATTTTATGCTTCTCAAACTTCTACTACTCGCCCGTTTGAAATAATTCATTGTGATTTATGGACGCCCCAGTTCCTAGCACTTCTGATCTTTGTTATTATCTTATCATCGTCGACGACTATACACATTATTTTTGGAGCTTTCCCCTACGCAAAAAGTCTGATGTTTACACCACCTTCACTGCTTTTCACGCCTACACTCGTACCCAATTTAATTTGTCTATTTCCGCACTCCAATGTGATAATGGACGAGAATTTGAAAACACTAAACTAAATACGTTCTGCACCACCCATGGCATTCTTTTCGCCTATCTTGTCCTTACACCTCCCAGCAAAATGGTACCGCCGAGCGAGCAATCCGTACCACTAATAATGTCATTCGCACCCTTCTCTTCCAAGCCCCCATGCCACCATCTCTTCGGGCCGAAGCCCTCCATACTGCCACCTACCTCATAAACATTTGTCCTACAGCCACACGGAAATTTTCAACACCATATACCCTGTTGTTCGCCCTCTCTCCATCTTACAATGACCTTCGAGTATTCGGTTGCCTTTGTTACCCTAACACATCCTCCACTTCCCCTAATAAGCTCAGCGCAGGCTCAACTAAATGTGTTTTTCTTGGTTATCCTACACGTCATCCTGGGTACTGCTGTCTTGATCTCACAACCCGGCGCATCATTATCTCGCGTCACGTTATCTTTGACGAGCCTACATTTCCGTATGCACCCGAATCATCTTCTACGCCACCACCACCCGCTGTCCTATTCGATCCACCACCAGCTCCTCAATACGTGCATCACCCAGCAGCTCATGCTACAACGCCAACCACTACACTCAATTCATCTCTACATGTACCAGGTCCCAAACCCACTATGCATGCACCCGTTATGCATGGTTTTCCCGGCCACACTTCCCAGAGCATCCAACCAGCCACACCTAGCTCAACTCCTTCCGCCTCTCCACCACCAGATGGTCCAACATCTTCAGGTTCAACATCTCCAGGCCCACCTCCATCTCCAGCCGAACCACCTTCTCTAAGTTCTCTATCTCAAACATGTTCTGCGACCCTTCCGTCTGAGTCAGCTACGCACCCAACGCCACCACTCCATCGTACACGCTCAGTCACAGGCCGACTTCCACCACCCATTGATCGCCTTAATTTATCTGCCATCACAGCCTCTCCCATCCCATACAATTATCTCACTGCCCTACGCAATCCCTCTTGGCGACACGCCATGCAGGAAGAATTCGACACTCTCGCACTCAATCAAACATGGCAATTAGTTCCTCCCCCTTTAGGTGCTAATATCGTTAGCGGAAAATGGGTCTTCCGTCGCAAACACAATCCCGATGGTTCTCTCTCTCGCCATAAAGCTCTGTGGATTGTTCGAGGGTTCTCTCGACAACATGGTGTCGATTTTGACGAGACTTTTAGCTCCGTCGTCAAACCTGCGACCATTCGTATTGTTCTTTCTTTAGCTACATCCCACTCCTGGCTGATCCATCAACTAGATGTTGAAAACGCCCTCCTTCATGGTCATCTTGATGAAGTAGTCTACAGCCAACAACCATCCGGCTTCTTGGATCCTCAACATCCCACTCATGTATGTCATCTTCTCAAATCCCTCTATGGCCTCTAACAGCCACCTCGTGCATGGTTTCAGCTTTTCGCAACCTTTGCTCGCACAATGGGATTTATCGGGTCCAAGTCCGATGCCTCTCTATTTATCCTTAATCGTAACAATAACTTAGCCTATCTTCTTCTTTATGTCGACGACATCATTCTCACCGCGTCTACTCACACACTTCTACGGTCTATCATCATGTCCCTTAGCACCGAATTTGCCATGAAGGATCTCGGCACCCTTCACCACTTCCTCGGTATTTCTGTAACTCGCACCGCCTCTGGTCTTCACCTATCTCAACGCCAATATATTCTCGACATTCTCTCTCGTGCAGGTATGCGCGACTATCATCCCGTCCAAACTCCTATCGATACCAAGGCCAAATTATCCGGTTCGGTTGGCACTCCCGTCACCGATCCCTCTCTCTAGTGGAGTCTCACCGGAGCTCTCCAGTACGCCACTCTCCCTCGTCCCGAAATAGCCTATGCTATTCAACAAGTTTGCCTTCATATGCATGATCCTAAAGAGCCTCACTTCCATCTAATTAAACGCATTCTTCGATACCTCAAAGGTACTCTCCATCATGGTCTTCTCCTACACTCTTCTTCCTCCCATTCTCTCACTGCCTACTCTGATGCCGATTGGGCCGGATGCCCGGACACCAGAAGTTCAACGTCGGGTTTTTGCATGTTCCTCGGTGATAACCTTATCTCTTGGTCCTCGCGATGGCAAACAACGGTCCAGCGCCGAGGTAGAGTATAGAGCTGTTGCAACGGCAGTAGCTGAATCTTGTTGGGTCCGCCAATTACTCCATGAACTTCATCGACCTATTAATAGTGCTACCATTGTCTATCGCGATAACGTCACTGCAGTTTATCTTTCTGCCAACGTTCAACATCGTCGCAAGAAGCATATCGAGCTGGACATTCACTTTGTTCGCGATAAGGTTGCTCTGGGTGTCGTTCGTGTTCTTCATGTCCCCTCGTCCTATCAATTTGCGGACATTTTCACCAAAGGACTACTGACGGCATTATTTCATGACTTCCGGACCAGTCTTCACGTCGCTGCTCTCCCGGGTTCAGACTGCGGGGGCGTGTTAGAGCATGACCGGATGGCCGTATCTGGCCGTTCAGATTCTTCCGCATCAGGCACATCCGGTGCTGCTCATCTTGGCGTTCACGCCAAGCCTCATATAGATGGCATGGTATCTACTGTACATGGAAACTGTTTATTGTAACCTGATTGTAATCATGTACTCTATATATACGTGAATATGAGTTGGACGAGGCATGTAATCAGCAGCCCGTTCTTTCCCAACTTACAGAGACAACAATCAATCTCAGATAGCGACCTCAGAGAGACTCACGGAAGAGCAAAAAATAACAAGGAAACTTATACATATCACGAGGCCTAGAGTGGACACGGTTCTCACTAGAAACGCCACACAGATCACCGCATGATGAAACTACTACTACGTGCACTCTATGATCCGTACCAGCAAAATCCTAATTAAACTTTTAAAAGACGACGGAAAGCCAAAGCGGCCGGCCGTTCCTCGGCGAAATAGTTCTGGCGCCCCAGATCAGATCCCCGGGAACACACGTCAGGCCCGAACCGCCCGTCTTACCTTCATGAACTCGCGGACCCAGGCATGCACGATCATGCCTCAGATCAGCCCCGTGCCAGAACACAGCAGAGAAACTTTTAATGACCCGCGGGCCGCCGCTAAGCACCGGTGGAGGTTTTAGCAAACCTTGGGGTCAGGGTCAGAGTTACCTGCACTTTAGATACATACGTACACGTTTTCTTTCCATGCATTAATATTGGTTTTGTATATATCTATCTTATACAATATACAAAAAATCAAATGTGTGTGTTTAACAGTTTTTAACAAATATGTGATCCACATTTTTTTTCCGAAATATGCAATGAATATGTTTTTCAAAAATTTGTGATGAACACTTTTTTAGAAATATGCAATGCACAGTTTTTCAAGTACACGGTAAATACTTTTTAAATACAAAAGAACATTCTTTAAATACGTAGTGAATATGTTTTGAAATATACGTTGAATATATTTTGAAAATGCGGTTTACATTTTTTAAATACACGACGAACTTCAGATATGTGTTGAACACTTTTCAAATACAAGATGAACATTTATTCAAATATGTGTTGAACACTTTTTCAAATATCTGTTGAACACCTTTTCAAGTACATGATGAACACTTCTTTGAGTGCACGATGAATCTATTTTTTCAAATACATGATGAACTATTTTTCCATACGAGTGTGGCACAAAAACACTTCCCGCCGGAACTTTTTTTCTTCATCCTCCCACCTTCCTCATGTTCTGCCCTTTCTCGCCTCCCTTTCTTTCATTCCACTCTCTACCTCTACACCATATCTCTTCCAAGACAGGTTACATGGTTGGCTTCTTAAAAATAAAAATTGAAATTGATCTTTTGAAATAGTAGGAACAATTTATTTAAATAGTGAAACCGTCAAAACCAGTTTTTCAAATAGTGGAATAATGTAATGTTTTATGAAAGTAATTTCAAAGATAGTTGAAACAAGTAAAATAAAAAGACAGTTCAAATTCTTCTTGTTACGGATTCAAATTTATAAAAAAGTATCAGAAACAAAGTTTAGTTTGAAAGATATCAATCATTCAAAATATGGCAACAAAATCAAACGCATGTAATTTAAATGGGGAGAGAGAATACATGCAGAGATCATTCTCTGAATCTTCAAGATAGACAACAAATGGCGAGTGCTCTGAACACGGGGCCAGCCTGAGAAGGACGAAAGAGATAAGGAGAAAATCATGACACATTAATCAATAGCAATCAATGGATACTGTAGATGAGAAGTGTAGAACGTAATGATCAAATGTGTAGACAAATGACCGAAATCGAACGAACACTAGATCCAAACAGATCCATCGAAGACATGCACCGACAGGATCTTGAGAGATCCGACGAAGACTACTCTCATATGCCTTCCAATGATGCTAGACACACCTTCGGGATGAGCATGGGACGTGGGTGACATAATGTCTCTGAATTTGGATCTTTCACTATCTTCTAGTACATGCGACAACAATAAGCAAATTATCAACAATAAATAGAAGATATTGTCTGAGAAAGAGAAAAGAAAGAAGCAAATAATGAAACGTTAAAAGGAAGAAGATGCAGAAGAAATGCCTCATGACGTGTCAGCGGCACAAAAATATGAGAAAATATTCTAAGAATCAATAGGAGAAATAATAAATGAAAGATCGTATATTTCATTTTTGAGTTGGAAATATAGTATCATTTGAGATTGACCATAAAATAGGAGGAAATAATGAAACATTAAAAATGGAGAAACTTTAATTAATTAAGACTAATAATATGGATAAGAAAGACGCTTGTCCGATGCCTGCCACCTATAGCCCCGATTCATACACAAAATTGCTTTGATCACTAGTACGAAAAATAGGATAAAGTAGAGAGTGCTTCAGTCTTCCTCCTCCTCTTCCGCGCCTGTTTCTTACCCGCAGATTGCTTGGTAGCGAAGGCTTTGCTGAGCCGTAGCCTGCAGGCATTGTGCTCAACCTGCTCGCCCCTTCGCGTGGTCGATCTGTGCTCTGTACTCTGTAGTTATGGCCAGCGCCGCCGGCGAGTCAGGAGCCAACCCTGCCGTGGAGTTGGAGGAACGTGAGTTCCAGTCCTCACCTCTCTTGTCCGGGTACCATGCATCCTCGGAGCAGTCGGAGGGCTACGTCACGGGTCCAGAGGAAGGGGAGAGCTCCCGCGCGGTGGCGGCTCTCCTACACAGCCCGCTGAAGCGACAGCATGAGCTGTGTGGCGCATGTGGCCCATTGGCGTTCAGGTCAACATCGGACAATGGGCTGTGCGGGTTCTTCTGCGCCTAGGCCGACGGCTCGCCCATGCACTTCTTCGCCTTCTTCGACGGCCAGGGCGACCCCAAGGTAACCTCCCCTCTCCTCACCTAGTCGTTGGTTCACTTGGCCAGACTACGAACCTTCCACTCCATATCCAGGTCGAGTACTCGACACATGTGCACCCTACCTTACACGTTTGATTTGCTTGGTACGTGGCGGTGCAGCTGTCAGCCCTGTGCAGGGAACAGATGCACGCCATCTTGGTGGAGGAGCTCGCCGGCCCGGAAAATGAAGAAGAGGCGGAGTGTCATGCGTGGGAGGCGGTGCTGAACCGGAGCTTCGAGCGGGCGGACGCACTAGGGATGGGGTTGTCGGAATCGGGATGGCCCGTCATGGGGTGCACTGCCGTGGTGGCGCTTCTGGTCCGCGGTAGCATCCTGGTGGCCAACTGCGGCGACTCCCGCGCCGTGTTATGCCGTGCCTATGATGCCATCCCGTTGTGAGAGGACCAAAGGTGAGATTAATCGCGTCATGCGCATTGTATTTTTCTCCTTTGGACAAATTTTGAGCTTGATGAGGAGTGGATACAGCTGGAGCGGGCGGACGAGAGGGCGCGCGTCAAGGCGTCCGGAGGCAAAGTGTGGAGCTCCAACAACAGGAATCTGCGGGATTGGGGGGCTTGCCATGTCGCGGGCTTTAGGTACGTACGTATTACTATTGTATCAAAGGCGTGTATAGTTTGTTTGGTTCTTATGCACACGCTTTGAAATATGCGGTAAAGATTTTTGAAATACACGATGAACATCAAATATGTGTTGAAAACTTTCTCAAATACAAGATGAACATTTATCAAATATGTGTTGAACACATTTTCAAATATTTGTTGAACACCTTTTCAAGTACATGATGAACACTTGTTTGAATAGACGGTGAATATATTTTTTCATATACACGATGAACCTTTTTTTCCATACGAGTGTGGCGCAAAAACACTTCACGCCAGAACATTTTATCATCATCCTCCAGCCTTCCGAGTCTTGTGCCCTTTCTCGCATCCATTTCATCCTTTCCTCTCTCTACCTCTACACCGTCTCTCTTCCAAGACAGGTTACTTTGTTGGCTCGTAGAAAAAATTAGTATCACGTCCATTGTAGGGGGCACTAGTAGAAAAAGGGTCTAATGTGAGACACATTAGTGTGGGTTTGAAGTTGGCCCGGCACTAAAGGCACCATATGCATTAGTATCGGTTCGTGTTGAGCCTTTAGTATCGGTTCGTGCCACGAACCGGTACTAAAGGGGTAGTGGCAGGCTGGCGCCAGGCCGGGTCCCCACGAGCCCCTTTAGTACCGGTTTGTGACACAAACCGGCACTAAAGGTCTAACCAATAGTACCGGTTCGTGCCACGAACCCACACTAAAGGGGACAAGCCTTTAGTGTGGGTACGTGACACGAACCCACACTAAAGGGGGCAATTTTCATACTCTAACCCCCCCTGTATCGCCATTTCAGTTTTGAAAAAATCAAAAGAAAATGATAAAAACTTCAAAAAATAAAATCCTTCGAGAGGTAGTTATATTACTACATCTACTAGTTAGGAAAATTTGAAAACTTAAAATTGGACATGTTTTGCAAAAAGTATAGGGAAAATGTAAAACGGCTATAACTTTTGCATACGATGTTGAAAAAAACGTATAATATATCAAAAAATTCAGCACGAAAATTCTCATCCAATGGAGACCGCCTACGGCCTGTTTGCAATTTTTTAGAATCCTCAAATTCCAAAAGGAAAAAAAGATATGGTCAAATTTCAGTTTTTTTAAAAAAATTGGTTAAATCTGGTGAAACTACTTATTCAAGAAGTATTAATGTTACTACATAATTATTCAAGAATATTTGTGTTACTAAATAATTATTTCAATTTTTTGAATTTTGGTCAAATCTACTCAAAATATGGTCAAACTGTGGTCAAACTATGGTCAAACTTATTCAAGAAATATTAGTGTTACTAAATAATTACTGTTTTTTAGAATAATAGTTTCAAACTCAAACGGTGAAACGTGTGACCTAATGCTCAAGTTAAACTGCTAAGGGTTAATAGGATTGATAGCTTACATTTGTCAGGAAAACAACAAGTGTAGACTTAGAATGTAGGGGGAATAGAACTTCGAAGTTAAGCGTGCTCAGGCTGGGGGGTGAGAGGATGGGTTACCGGCCGGGAAGTTAGGCGATTTGGAATGAGTGATCCACACTTGAGCAGTTAAGAGAGGTGATTAGAGACTAAATCATCAAATAATTCAGGAAAAATAAAAATAAAAAAATCAAATTTTTTTTCCAAAAAATCCAAGAAAAACCTTTAGTACCGGTTGGTAACACCAACCGGTACTAAAGGTCCCCCATACCAGGGCGCGAGCTCACGCCACCTGGTGGCACTTTAGCGCCGGTTCGTGTCGAACCGGTATTAAAGGGGGGGGGGGGGGGATGGAACAGACACTAAAGGCCCTTACGAACCGGTTTTAAAGCTTCGTTTTCTACTAGTGGGGGAGCTACACACGTTATATCAAAACGGCTTAAACCTCCATTTAACAGTTGAGCCCACTATATATACTAGTATAACGCCCGTGCGTTGCCACGGGCTCTTCAAAATTTATAATCAGTATCTTTCATTTATCATCCCCTCATATTGGGTGATTATGGGGTGCTCTAATTAGAAACACAACGATCAAATATTAGGAAATTTCACCGAACGAACAACAACGAATAATACGATATCTATCAAACGAATAAAATGAGGTCATATTTTTGGTCCGTCATGCACTTCTGTTGAAAAGTGCCTATCCCTTTTAGAATCAACCCACTGTTTGCTCGCACGCAAAAAAAATACATCTCTAAAGTGGGGAACCGATCGGTGCCAAAAAGAACTCAAACTCCTATCCAATCTCGACTTCGTGCTCTTCCACTTCCATTGATAAAGATGGGACGTCAAGGGTTTCATCATGATGACCTCGAGCAGCCGCCGACATCCCTCCCCACATCTACCCCTACCCCCTGCTGCCGCTTGCACTGTCCTTGCTCCTCGAGGGAGCTAGGGACACAATGTTCTCTAGGATGGGCATGACCAGATCCACGAGGAGGCCACATTCTTCCATGGGAACCCAACCAAGCACACCACCCTCCGCAACCATCCAATCCCATCCTAACAAAGTCAAGACCCGCCATCGATCCACAAATCAGGCACGCCGCATCCAGGTTCACTGCATGTCTGCGACGAGTCTGTAGTCGACATCTTGACTTTGGCTATCCCCACGGAAGAATCATCGGATCCTGCTTACTTTTACCATCACTTCGTCTCTTCCCAAGGCAGCGACACCACCCAGCCAATCACCACCACCGCTTGCAGCTTGCCTACATAAAATCATGAGAAATCCCCACGGCGGTGCTGTAAGATCACCTTGGCGACCTCGACAGTGACCGACTGGTCTAAGATCTAAGCTAGCCGCTCTTTGTAGAAACCAATAGAAGTAGGCATGTGACTCAGATTTGTTCTTTGGTATGCATGCGTTTCTTGCTGCCCACCAGCTCTTGTCTACAACTCGCCTATCTCTGTACCAGCTCTTGGTCTACAACTCGCCTATCTCCATTCTCGAGACGACCAAGCTCGATGCGCAAGCCGCATACGTCTGCTAGAGCTATATCCAGGCCCTATGATTTTTGGACCACTGGCACTATGGGTGCCAGGACCGGAGTCGCCCTCATCCACCAAGTGGATCAAGGAGGCCCACCACCTAGACTCTACATCGCAACATTTTGTGTTTTCCTATAAAAAGTAACGAACCTTCTCTAATAAACGTAAATATAACCTTTTGGTTTTATAGTCTCAACTTTCCTACACTCCAATACCAGAAGGATTTCTTGGTTTTATTTACTGACCTTGTTGAATGTCATTCACTTAGAAAGGTAGTAATACAATCTGTGATATTAAGGCAAATTATTAGTCATATTAAAGTGCAAAAGGCCCTATAGGAGTCAAAGCATGACTTTTATGGTTATACTGTAATTTGCAAGATCTGAGATTTATGCAAGTGTACAATTAGAGAAGAGCCAATTAAATAGATTTTCACATTCAGAATAGTACGATTAGCAGTAGCACTTCAATTTTTTCATGTTTGATCAGCTTGCTAGGTGGTTATCACTAAGCATGTTGGAACGATGAGCATAACCTAACTTAGTTCAGTACGTGTTGCTGCAAATTAGTTCAGTACGTACGAAGCTGTTGCTAATTTCAATGCCTGGCTGTTGCAAGTTTCTAATGAAAAAGTACTTCAGGTCAAAGGTCAGGGAATATACACTTTTGTTATCATGGTTGTTTCCTTATAGTGAACAACTTTGATCACCACTTTAGCAGCTACTATCTATAAGAAGACATTAGCTAAGTAGATACAGGCAAAGAAAGCATGTAGGCAAAAGCAGAATTAAAACATCCTTCTCAATGGAGCTCGTGCAGTTCGGAAGACCCTAATCATCGATGAGGGACCCCTCCGATGGTAGCATGGCGTGACAATTGCCGTCAATGACAACACCCAAAGTACCTTGCACAATCCATCGATCCAGTTCGGAACAATCAAGCACATACCTTGCAAAGTGATGTGGATCTGAAGCAGAGGTGGGAAGGTAAAGGCTCAGGTGAGGTGGAATGAGACGTTGATATAGACGTGCACGCATGAGAATAAGGTGGTGCCCAGGATGGATCTCCATCGGAGGAGGCCGGATGCGCTGGGGAGGAGGTCGTTGTAGTACCTGCCATCTATGCGATGGATCATGGGGCTAGCAGGCAGGGGGAGGGGATAGGAGGGAGCGGGTGGGCTAGAGCGCAGATGGCGGGTGCCCCCGACGACGGCTGGGAAGGATGGTGGAAGAGGTGGATGAGGATGGCGGCGGCGGCGTCTGCGGTTGCGCCTCGTCCGCAGCCGTGCTGGTGGTGGTCGATGCGAGAGCCGGATGGCGTCGGCCAGAATCAGGCAGGGGCAACAAAGATTTAGAGGAGAGAGAGAATGGAGGAGATGAGCGATGGGAGGAAGGGCCACTGGCGATTGGGGTGGCCTCAGATCCGCCCTCCGTGGCCGCCTATTTCATGGGACGAACACCCGTGCTCACCGTCGGGCTCGCCTTCAGCCGCTGCCTCGCCGACATTCACGACGTAGAGCCCCTTCCTCCGATCCCATTTGCAAGGGAGGCAGCGCCATCCTTCATCGCAGAGAACGAGTCCACACTGAGATCCCAACCAGATCGTGATTGCGCCTCCCCAAACCGCAGCGGCACATCCCACTCCATCAGCGACCAACCTATATGAGGCGGAGGGTCAGTGTAGGACGCGAGCGCCGTCACCATGGACGTGGGGGACGCCGTAGGTGGGAAGGAGGCGGCGACGGCGTCTGTGTCAGGAAGATCGCACGACGGCGGCGGCGTTTACTCGAGGGGATCGAGAGGAGCTGCGTTTGGTGCCGGGTGGGTTCTTTGGTGCGTGCGTGGGGCTGGAGATTGTGATAGTTGATCAGGTGAGGGCGTGCCATACCTGGATCGATAGCCTTACCATACCTGGTGGTAATTTAACTTTATTACCATATTCGATATTTCCCAAGTTATGGCCTTACCATACCTGGATTGATAGCCTTTGGGGTAATTTAAATTTATTACCATATAATTACCATATTCAAAATTTCCTGAGTTATGACCTTACCATACCTGGATTGGTTTATTACTATACGTGGATTAATTATGATTTATTACTATACGTGGATAGCCTTACCATACCTGGTGGTAATTTAAATTTATTACCATATTCGATATTTCCCGAGTTATGGCCTTACCATACCTGGATTGATAGCCTTTGGGGTAATTTAAATTTATTACCATATAATTACCATATTCAAAATTTCCTGAGTTATGACCTTACCATACCTGGATTGATTTATTACTATACGTGGATTAATTATGATTTATTACTATATGATTTATTACTATACGTGGATAGCCTTACCATACCTGGTGGTAATTTAAATTTATTACCATATTCGATATTTCCCGAGTTATGGCCTTACCATACCTGGATTGATAGCCTTTGGGGTAATTTAAATTTATTACCATACGAGTGTGGCGCAAAAACGCTTCCCGCCTGAATTTTTTTTCTTCATCCTCGCACCTTCCTCGTCTTTTCTCCTTTCTCGCATCCGTTTCTTTCTTTCCACTCTCAACCTCTACACCCTATCTCTTCCAAGACAGGTTACTTGGTTGGCTTGTTAAAAATAAAAATTGAAACTCATCTTTTGAACTAGTAGGAACTATTTTTTTTTAAATAGTGATGATGGGGAACATTACATGAAAATCAAAAAAAAAATCCTACGAAACACCCAACATCTAATCTTGGAGAGATGCAAAGCAACGAGAGGGGAGTGTGTCTAGATACCTTGTAGAACGAAAGCGGAAGCTTATATAACGCATTGATGTAGTCGTAGTCTTCGCGATCCAATCACGATCCAATCCGATCAAGTGCCGAACAGACGGCACCTCCGCATTCAGCACACGTGCGGCTCGATGACGTCTCCTCCTTCTTGATCCAGCAAGCAAGAGAGGCGAAGTAGATGGGATCTCAACCAGCATGACGGCGTGGTGGAGATGGTGATGACACCTATGGAGCACCAGCAGAAAGCTCTATTTCCTGTGCACTTGTGGAGGAAAGTCTCATCAAGTTACCCCATATAGTGATGCTACTGCTACGGCCAGGCTTTTCTGTAATGATCCACGAAAATGTGCAGGATCTGTTAGATCTGCATGAAACTGCTAGATAAATAAAAACTTATGGTAGGTCAACTGCTCTCCCAATTCATTATTTCTTATGGGAGGGGCTGGTGGGAGGTGGGACGAAGAAAAACTGGTTGAAAATAAACCGGTTGAAAGTGGGGGGGACTATTCAACCAATTCGTCCATTAGGAGTAGAGATGGTGGTCTACAAACAACCGGCAACGTAACCCACCTATATGTATAGAGTCTGGATGTATTGTTCCCGCAAAAAAAAGAGAGAGTCTAGATGTACTGTTAACAAGTCGATCTTCTGTGATCTTGTCGAGCACGACGAGGCCCCATCAGTCGTGGTGGATCAGATTTTTAGGAATCGTCTCACGTCTGCTTTGGTAGTTGACTGAGAAGCAGCGACGGCGCATATATCTGGCGCTAGCCGGAGCTCTAGGATCTTGAGCAAAACAGGATCTAGCTAGCTAGGGCGCATACATACTCACCGGTCAGTGACGATGGGTGCTCCAACGCTTCCCTGGCGGCGACGTCCTCCAAGGCTGCCCTTGCGGCAAGGTCCTGTGCCTGGATGAGCGTGCGGGAATCGGACTCTGGCGAGCTGAACTCGGAGCCGTCGACAGCAACGGTGGAATGGAACCTTGACGCGTGGTCAGGGCCCTCGCGCCGGTCGGTGTAGGCCGGCGTCGCCCACCACCACTGCTGGCACATGTTGTTTAGACTGAGCTTGTACATCGTCGATCGCGTCGTGTAGGAGCGGGCTAGATCAGAAACATGAAACGGCGATTGAAGCTGGGAAGGGAAGGGTTTCCTCGGGGCTTCGATCTGATCTTTTTTTAGAACGAAGGCTCAAGGGGAGCCCGGCTTTGAATTAACGAAGCCATCAACCGGCTAGGATTACACAAGGCCACCAAGCGATAACGACCGAAAGATATAATGGAGCTTAGTGAACAGCTAACAATGCAACACACACTAGAGCAGAAAGAAAAAACATGGAGAGCCCTGCTAGTAATATCGAAGCCTACTGCACATAGTCAACAGAGAGAGGAGCAACAGAGAAGCCTCGATGATCAGCCGAAGACCAGAGAAAGGTGTGAACTGTCTGAACCCAAGGGCATGGGGAGAACATCACTCCCAACGCCGAAGAGGAACCCTTTCCTCTCGCCTAGGCTCGAAGGCGCCGCACCGTCGGATCGTTGGAGCTCACCCGAGAACTAGAGCAGATGCTAGCCGGATCCCCATCGCAGACAAGTTGCACAGCCCTCGCCACGCCGCAGGCACACACCACAGCTGCACTGCCACCTCTCCTGAACAACCAAGAGCAGAAGGATAGCCGTCGGGAGGTCGCCGAAGAAGAAAGCCGCCGAGACCAAGAGGGGAGCAGGGGAGCTCCAGGTCCCGTTCCATGGCCGCAAGAAGGACTCTTGCAGGAACGAGCACCCTCCACAGAAAAATGCAAACTTGGCCTCGCAGCCGACGGACGTCCACCAACCCCCTCATCCCTCTCCCGAAGAACCAGACACCCAAGACGGCGCCTTCAACAAGGACGCGACGCACAAGGCGCCGCCACCGTCCAACCTGAGACAGGTTTTGGGTCTTCACCCGGGGTCTGGGACGGGGATGAAGAGGAGAGCCCTCGACGGCATCTCCAGCGAAGAACACGACGCGCACACGCGCCGTCACCGTCGTGACCGGAGGACCGGCCAAGGGATTCCCCCGGGCTCGAACCTAAGCACCCGCACCCTACCAGCACCGGATCTGGCAACCAGAGTCGCAGAAGGGTACGACCGGCGGGGAGGAGAGAGCAGGGGAGGAGGGCGCCTGACCTTCAGATCTGGGGCAGAGGGACTCCGCGCCGCGACCGCCCGCCGTATCCTCGCTGCCCAGGCAGCCGAGGATGCCGGCCACCTCGTCCTGCGCGCGCCGCCCGTCGCGGAGGCAACGCCGCCTCGCCGTCTGGGGCCGCCGCCCCGGCTTCCAGGTCCTTCGCGGGGGCACGAAGCAACGCAGCACAGCACCACACCGCCACCTTCATCGACGACCCAGCAGGCTTGCCCGTCGATCCCCTCAGGTGGGGGTGAGGGGGGGCTGGGATTGAGGGGGTGGCGGCGCGGGGGAAACCCTAGTCGCCCCCGAGTCGCCCTCGGGAGGACGACGCGAGGGCCGGTGTCGACTCCTACGTTCGCCCCCGCAATAGCTTTTTTTCCGCTTCGATCTGATCTACCCGTAGCAGCGTTCCTGCCGGCGTCGTGTGCACTAATTGGACGCGCTAGCCAGCACTACCGCGTTTCTTTCTTTCTTTGGATTTGGAAGTTTGCTGGCACATGAGTAGAGTCATGGATCATGTATGCGAAAAAAATTCAGATTTTTGAAAAAGAATCAGTTTCTATTTTTTCTGAATTTACTATTCATAACGGGTGCGTGTGTCGAACCATGCCCCAGACAAAATTCATGTTCATTGAAAATCTCGAAATTTTAAAATTTCTCAAGCTGGACTGAGGTACGTATTTGGAAAGTGTTCAAAGAAAAGCATAAAAAATGGGAAACGACAGAAATAAAAACCTTCCAGTTTTACGGCATTAATTGGAATTGACAGGACCCAACATGCGTTCAACGGTGGAACGGCACCCTAAATTACGGAGGTGCCCACACGCCTCATCGAGGTGCTACACATAATCAGAAAGTTCAGTGGCGTCCCTCAATTATGTCGAGGAAGGAGATCTCTCCAACGTGTTGGCAGCGCCCCTACTACGAGCTGAAGCGGCAGCGGGGGCAGTATGGCCAATGGCTTTCGGGTCGACGTCGGAGCTTGTGCAGGTTCAGCGGAAGATGATGGTCATTTCTATGCATAACTGTTTTGACAAATATATATTTTTTATACACGATGAACTTTTTTTTCCATAGGAGCGTGGCGCAAAAACACTTCACGCCAGAACTTTTTTCGTCTTCATCCTGCAGACTACATGATACATCAATTAAATTAAGAGAGAGCAGTAGAAAATACCTTCTCCATTCCCCTGATCAAAAAGTGTCCACCAGAATAAAAAAGGCAGTCACTTTCCCTGAGTTCATGCAACCAAGATAAATTTGAATTAACCATAACTGGAAGGCGACCAATAGTAGCCAGATGAGTTTCATCCACAAGAACTCTCTTGTACCCAAAAAGATCATTCTCTGTTTTAGACTTGTCACTTTTCTCCATAGAATATATTTGTTAACAGTTTAGAGCACGTCGGTAATTGCTGACTCAGTGACTACAACACCTTAATGCACAAATATGAGTATCCGATATTGATGAGGTAACTTCAAAATGCACACACCGTGAGAAATCTTATCACATAGTTCATATAAGTAAATTAACATATGAACACAACTGTAGAGAGATGTTTTGCAATACAATAATCCTTGTATTGATGGGGTGCTGGTGCATGTATATATAAGTACAGGGTATGCCTCAACCTCAACTATACACAACAAGGAGGTGGGCCACAACACGTAATACATACAACACAAAATACAACTCAACACCCCCCGCAGTCGAAGCGTCGCAAGAGACACAGAGACTGGACCGAAACTCCTCGAAGACGGAAGTAGGCAATCCCTTAGTCATCACATCGGCAAACTGTTGCAACGTCGGCACATGAAGAACCCGAACACGGCCAAGGGCAACCTGCTCGCGCACGAAGTGAATATCGAGCTCAATATGCTTCGTACGGCGATGGTGCACCGGGTTGGCGGAAAGGTAGACCGCGCCGACGTTATCGCAGTAGATAAGAGTAGCTTTATGAACATCACAAAGCAACTCCTGGATCAGCTGACGGAGCCAAGAGCACTCAGCCACGGCATTAGCCACGACGCGATACTCTGCCTCGGCGCTGGAGCGGGAGACCATGGGCTGCCGCTTTGATGACCAAGAGATCAACGAGGGCCCAAGGTAGACGCAGTAGCCGAACATGGAGCGTTGAGTGTCGGGGCAGCCAGCCCAGTTGGCATCCGAGTAGGCCACGAGGTCGGTGGAGGCGGAGGCCGTCAGGGTGAGTCCCAAGGACATGGTGCCACATATATAACGGAGAATACGCTTCACCAAGGTCCAGTGGGAGTCATGCGGGGCGTGCATGTGGAGGCACACCTGCTGAACAGCATACTGCAGGTCGGGTCGAGTCAGCGTCAGGTACTGTAAAGCACCAACAATGGAGCGATAAAACGCTCCATCGGACGCGAGAGACCCCTCCAGAGCAGAGATCTTCGCCTTCGTGTCGACGGGTGTGGGCACCGGCTTGCAGTTAAGCATACCGGCACGCTCCAGGAGCTTGTGGGCGTACTTCTGCTGATGCAGAAAGAAGCCGTCAGGCCGGCGGACCACCTCGATGTCGAGGAAGTAGTGCAGGGGCCCCAAGTCCTTAGGGGCGAACTCAGCACGAAGAGGAGCAGTCAGCCGCTGAAGGAGATCGGGGGCCGAGATCCCCGCCGCCACCTTCCCCTGCACCCACCCGGGCTTGGCCGATGGCCGTCTCTGGTGGCGGCGAGGGAGGGAAGGGGGACGAGGTGAGGCGGCACGATGAAAGATCAGATGGCCCCCAATGCGCCCGGGAGGCAACACGAGGGCCAGTTGGGAGGGACGGCGTCATGGGCTATGTCAGTTTGATCAATGAGTAATCAAGTTTTTTCTCCAAAAGAAAAGAAAATAATAAATGAAAGATAGTCCCTCCATCCCATAATATAAGAGCATTTTTCACAGTAGAGTAGTGTAAATAACACTTATATTATGGGACGGAGGGAGTCGAAGATAATGATGCTAAAATATTAAAAATGAGTAAAAATTAATTACGAGTAATAAATGGACAAACATGTGTCTGTCGCCTGCCGCCGTGTAGCCACAATTCCATATATCGTGCCCGTTACACAAAACTGGTTCACTCCCAAAGACCATATTTCTTTTCTTCTTCATCCCCCAGCTTTCCTCCGCCCCTTGTGTGTTCGTTTCTTTCCCACAAGTCTTGCTTGGTAGCGAATTCTCTGCTGCTTTAGGCCCTCGCCTATTCTAATCAATATGCTCCCTTCAGTGATCGTCAATCTGTAGTTATGGCCAACGCGGGTGTCAACAATGTTCCCGCCGCCGGCAAGTGGGGAGCCGCCCCAGCCATGGCCTTCGTCGAAAGCGAGGCGCAGTCCCCACCACCCTCGTCCGGGTACAACACATCGTCGGAGTCGGAGGGGTTTCTGACAGGCACCGAGGAAGGGGATGGATCGGGTGTGGTGCTAGCGCCCCTGCTGCGGTGCTGCCAGCTGAAGCGGCGGCGGCGGCGGCAGTGTGGTCCCTCTCTTTCCGGTCCGCGTCGGAGTGGGGGATGGATCCGCGAAAGGGTATGGAGGACACCATATCGCTGCGCCCGGGCCGATAGCTACCCCATGCACTTCTTTGCCGTGTTCGACGGCCACGGCGACCCCGAGGTAACCTTCCAAGCCACCTCCAGGTCTAATGGTCGGCACCATCCACGCTTTTTCCGCTACACCTTTGATTTGCTTGCTACATCGTGGTGCGGTGTCGGTCCTGTGCAGGGACCAGATGCACGTCATACTTGTGGAGGAGCTGGTAGGCACGGTAACAGACTACCCGAAGGAGCACCCGGAAAAGGCTGACGAGGCGGAGCGTCGTGCGTGGGAGGCGGCGCTGAAGCGGGATGGCCCATCATGGGGTCCACCCACCATCGTGGTGGAGCTCCTGGTGCGCGCCAGAAACCTCATCGCCACCTGTGGAGACTCCCGCGCCGTGCTCTGCCGCGCTGGTAACACCTAGCCACACTCCGAGAACCACAAGGTGATATTAATCGCGTCACGCGTATTGCCTTTCTCTCCTTTGGTATCGTCTGGCTATACGAATTTGAGCTTGATGCATAGATCTAGCTAGAGCCGCTGGTTGGGATGGTAGCGGGAGAAGAAGTGTGCACCCCCGCAGACGGGCAGCTGCGCGTGTGCGGAATGCTTGCCATGTCGTGTGGTTTGGATACAAGTTGTTCCGAGGCACACTCATACAACAAGTACTCCCTCTAGAAGAAAAGATAAAAGTCGTTTAGATCTCTTATATTATTTTACGGAAAGAAAGAAGTATTGCCTAAGCCTGGCATGGGATGACCTTGCGACCACAGTCAGAAATCGTTGCAATCAGGAACGGGCCAAGCGACCACAGACAGACAAGAGACAACAATCAATCTCAGAGAGGGACCTCAGAGAGACTCACAGAAGAGCAAAAAATAACTAAGGGAACTTACACATATCATGAGGCCTAGAGTGGACACGGTACTCTCTAGAAACGCCACGTCCGCTACACATATCACTGTAGACGATGGACAGCCAAAGCGGCCGGCCGTTCCTCAGTGAAATAATTCCGGCGCCCCAGATCAGATCCCTGGGACCACACGTCAGGCCCGAACCGCCCGTCGTACCTTCATGAACTCGTAGACCCCGGCGTGCACAGTCATGCCTCAGATCGGCCCCGGGCCAGAGCACAGCGGAGAAACTTTTAACGACCCGCGGGCCGCCGCTAAGCAAGCTAATCTCTATCTCCGAACGACCACAGTTTCGTTAAATAAAAGGTGATTGTCAATGAGACCGGTGGAGGATTTAGCAAACCTTGGGGTCAGGGTCAGATTTACCTATACTTTAGATACATACGTACACGTTTTGTTTGCATGCATTAACATTGGCTTTGTACATATCTATCTTATACAATATACGAAGAAACGAAAGTATGTGTTGAACACTTTTTAACAAATATGTGATCCAAATTTTCTTCCAGAAATATGCAATGAACATGTTTTTTGCAAATATGTGATGAACATTTTTTTAGAAATATGTGATGGACAGTTTTTCAAGTACACGGTGAATATTTCAAGATACGCGTGCTCGATCCGTGCGTTTCTTTATACACAAAACTGCTTCAGGAACGCTGCAGTCTTCCTCCTCTGCTGCTTCGGTCTTCCTCTACAAAAATTAAGAGAAAGTACAGCTGAGCGCTCCTGTCTTCCTCTGTAGTTATGGTCAGCGCCGCCGGCGAGTCGGGAGCCAACCCTGCCGTGGCCTTGGAGGAAGGTGAGGTCCAGTCCTCACCTCTCTTGTCCGGGTACTACGCATCCTTGGAGGAGTCAGAGGGTTACTTTACGGGCCTAGAGGAAGGGGAGAGCTCCCACATGGTGGCGGTGCAGGTGTCGGCGCTGTGCAGGGAACAGATGCACGCCATCTTGGTGGAGGAGCTGGCCGGCCCAGGAAATGACGAAGAGGCGGAGTATCGTGCGTGGGAGGCGGTGCTGAACCGGAGCTTCGAGCTGGCGTATGCACTAGGGATGGGGCTGGGGAAGAGGCGGACGCAATGCCGTGGTGGCGCTTCTGGCCCGCGGCAGCGTCCTGGTGGCCAACTGCGGCGACTCCCTTGCCGTGCTCTGCCGCGCCGGTGATGCCATCCCGTTTTCCGAGGACCACAAGGTGAGATTAATCGCGTTATGCACATTGTCTTTTTCTCCTATGGACAAATTTTGAGCTTGATGAGGCGTGGATATGATTGGAGCGGGCAGACGAGAGGGCGCGTGTTAAGGCGGCTGGAGGCAAAGTGTCGCGCTCCAACGACGGGTAGGTGCGGGATTGGGGGGCTTGCCATGTTGCGGGCTTCAGGTACATACGTATAACTACTGTATCAAGGCGTGTAGTTTGTTTGGTTCTTATGCACACGTTTTGAAATACGCGGTAAACATTTTTGAAGCACACGATGAACATCAAATATGTGTTGAACAATTTGTCAAATAGAAGATGAATATTTATCAAATATGTGTTGAACACTTTATCAAATATCTGTTGAACACCTTTTCAAGTACATGATGAACACTTTTCTGGATACATGATGAATTTTTTTTTTATACACGATGAACTTTTTTTCCATAGGAGCGTGGTGCAAAAACACTTCACGGCAGAACTTTTTTCGTCTTCATCCTGCAGACTACATGATACATCAATTAAATTAAGAGAGAGCGGTAGAATAATACCTTCTCCATTCCCCTGATCAAAAAGTGTCCACCAGAATAAAAAAGGCAGTCACTTTCCCGGAGTTCATGCAACCAAGATAAATTTGAATTAACCATAACTGGAAGGCGACCAATAGTAGCCAGATGAGTTTCATCCACAAGAACTCTCTTGTACCCAAAAAGATCATTCTCTGTTTTAGAATTGTCACTTTTCTCCATAGAATAAATTTGTTAACAGTTTAGAGCACCTTGGTAATTGCTGACTCAGTAACTACAACACCTAAGTGCACAAATATGAGTATCCGATATTGATGAGGTAACTTCAAAATGCACACACCATGAGAAATCTTATCACATAGTTTATATAAGTAAATTAACATATCAACACAACTGTAGAGAGATGTTTTTCAATACAATAATCCTAGTATTGATAGGGTGCTGGTGCAGGTATATATAAATATAGGGTAGGCCTCAACCTCAACTATACACAACTAGGAGATGGGCCACAACACGTAATACATGCAACACAAAATACAACTTAACACCCCCCGCAGTCGAAGCGTCGCCAGAGACACAGAGACTGGACCGAAACTCCTCGAAGACGGAAGTAGGCAATCCCTTAGTCATCACATCAGCAAACTGTTGCGACGTTGGCACATGAAGAACCCGAACATGGCCAAGGGCAACCTGCTCGCGCACGAAGTGAATATCGAGCTCTATATGCTTCGTACGGCGATGGTGCACCGGGTTGGCGGAAAGGTAGACCGCGCCGACGTTATCGCAGTAGATAAGAGTAGCTTTATGAACCTCACAAAACAACTCCTGGAGCAGCTAACGGAGCAAGAGCACTCAGCCACGGCATTAGCCACGACGCGATACTCTGCCTCGGCGCTGGAGCGGGAGACCATGGGCTGCTACTTCGATGACCAAGAGATCAACGAGGGCCCAAGGTAGACGCAGTAGCCGGACGTGGAGCGTCGAGTGTCGGGGCAGCCAGCCCAGTTGGCATCCGAGTAGGCCACGAGGTCGGTGGAGGCGGAGGCCGTCAGCGTGAGTCCCAAGGACATGGTGCCACGTATATAACGGAGAATACGCTTCACCAAGGTCCAGTGGGAGTCACGCGGGGCGTGCATGTGGAGGCACACCTGCTGAACAGCGTACTGCAGGTCGGGTCGAGTCAGCGTCAGGTACTGTAAAGCACCAACAATGGAGCGATAAAACGCTCCATCGGACGCGAGAGACCCCTCCAGAGCAGAGACCTTCGCCTTCGTGTCACGAGTGTGGGCGCCGGCTTGAAGTTAAGCATACCGGCACGCTGCAGGAGCTCGTGGGCGTACTTCTGCTGATGCAGAAAGAAGCCGTCAGGCCGGCGGACCACCTCGATGCCGAGGAAGTAGTGCAGGGGCCCCAAGACCTTGAGGGCGAACTCATCACGAAGACGAGCAGTCATCCGCTGAAGGAGATCGGGGGCGGACACCGTGAGGATGATGTCGTCGACGTAGAGCAGCAGATATGCAGTGTCAGCTCCCTGATGATACACGAATAGTGAGGCATCGGAGCGAGTGGACCGAAAACCCAAAGACCCCAGGAAGGCTGCGATACGCTGGTACCAAGCCCGAGGCGCCTGCTTTAACCCATAAAGAGAACGGGAGAGCAAGCACGTAAAGTCCGGGTGCTCGCCGTGGACGAAGCCAGTGGGCTGCTCACAGTACACCTGCTCGGCAAGGTGACCGTGCAAGAAGGCGTTGGAGACGTCCAACTGTTGCACAGGCCAGGCGCGCGAGACCGCCAACTAGAGCACGGCGCGGATCGTGCCCGGTTTAACAACCGGGGCGAAGGTGTCGGTGAAGTTCACGCCCGCGCGCTGCCGAAATCCGCGAACCACCCATCGAGCCTTGTAGCGCTCGAGAGAACCGTCCGGGCGAGTCTTGTGGCGAAACACCCACTTGCCAGAGATGTTGTTGGCACGAGGGGGTCGCGGAACAAGCTGCCGCGTGCGGTTGCGCTGTAGGGCATCGAACTCCTCCTGCATCGCAGCTAGGCAGTGGGGATCCCGAAGGGCAGCGCGAGCGGAGGTGGGGATGGGTGATGGCATCGACATCGAGGCGGTGCATGCATAATCGTCGGCGGAGTAGCGCGTGCTAGGACGAAGCACTCCTGCTCGGGCACGGGTGGTCACACCAAGTGACGGGGCAGCAGGGCCGGCGGATGCCGCGGCGACGGGGGCCACGGCGGCGGGGGCACCCGGTGCGGCGATGGGGGCCGCGGCCGCGGAGGGGATCGCGGCAGCGGCGGCGGTGGAGGCCGCAACGGCGGTGGAGGACGAAGCAGCGGCGGCGGCGGCAGCAGCGCCGGCCAATCTGGCGGTGGAAGAGGCGACGGGCGAGGTTGACGTCGAGCCCGTCGCTGTGGTGGCGGGCGGGGTGCCGGGCTCAACCTCGTGTGAGGGAGACAGGGACCCGAGGGCCCGCTCAGACTCGACCTCGGGGGAGGGAGTCGGGAAGCCGGGTGGGGGTAGCAGAGGGCGCCGGGCCGGGGGGGGGGCTCCGGGGGGTGCCGCCGCGCATCGCTCCACGAAGGGGGCACGGGGGCCGGCGCCGAAGGAGCCGATGCCGTTGGAACCTGGAAAAAAGGGAACACCGTATCGACAAAGTACATGTGCCTCGAGGTGTACACGCGATGAGTGACAGAATCATAGCACCGGTAACCTTTGTTGTTAGGAGGGTAGACAAGGAAGATGCATCGGACGGATCGTGGTGCGAGCTTGTGTGGCGTGGTGGACGCAGTGCTAAGATAATAGAGACACCCGAAGATGCGGAGACCATCATAGTACGGTGGTGTGCCGAAGAGAAGATGGTGAGGGGCGTAGTTCCCCCGAGGGCGACATGAACGAATATTAACTAAGAGAGTGGCGGTGGCGAGAGCATCGGGCCAAAACCGAGCGGGCACGTTAGAGTGAAAGAGTAGTGTGCGAACGCAGTCATTAAGAGTGCGGAGAAACCGCTGGCGCGGCCGTTCTGCTGTGAAGTGTATGGACAAGTCAGACGAAAGATGGTGCCGTGAGAGGCAGGAAGTGTGCGGAGAGCGACGTTGTCAAACTCTTTTTCGTTATCTTTCTGGAGTGCGAGTATGGGGCGACCGAACTTGGTGGTGACATAGGAATAATAGGCGGTGAGTGTGGCTAAAGCATTGGATTTACGACGAAGGGGAAAAGTCCACACATAATAAGAATAATCATCTAAAATCACCAAGTAGTATAGATAGCCCGTGTTACTCGCAACGGGAGAAGTCCAAACATCACTATGAAGTAATTGAAACAGAAAAGTGGAAACTCAAGAAGACACACTAAAGGGAAGACGAACGTGCTTGCCTAAGTGACAAGCCTCACAAGAGTGCTCGTCGAGCTTATTACACGAGAAAGAGAAACTCCTAAGAATTTGACGTAAAGCGGTGTGGTTGGGGTGACCCAAGCGAGCGTGCCAAAGGTCAACGCCGGCGGCAAGGGCGGCGGGTGTGGAGGTGGAGGCTCCGGCGTGCACATAGTAGAGCTCATCGGGACTGTCACATCGATGGACCATCCGGGTACGGGCGTCTTTCATAGAAAAGCCAACACCATCAAATTCAACAGTAAGTGGGTTCTCACGAGTAAGACGACGAACAGAAACTAGGTTCGTGACTAATTCAGGTGAAACAAGAACATTGTACATAGTGATGGGTGTGGAAGTGGAGGGAAAACTAGTGCTACCGATATGACTAATAGGTAGGGAGGAGCCATTGCCGACGGTGATACGAGTGGGTGTGTGAACGGGAGTGGAGGAGGTTAGGTTACCGGGATGAGCTGTCATATGCGCAGTAGCACCTGAGCCCATGTACCAGTCGCCTCCGCCGATAGAGCTACTCGGCAATGTCGCGGAGTGCTAGGCGGCGAGGAGGGCGGTGTCCCATGGCATAGGTATCGGCGGCGGCGAAAGGCCCCCATAGGGTAGCGCCGGAGCGGGTGGGCCATAACCATCGAGGGGCGGCGGCACAGGGAGGGCGATGTAGCCGGCGCCGATTGACTGGTAAGGTGCGCCGACGAACCCCTGGTGGCCCGCGGGGAGATCCTGCGGGTAGTGCGGGGCCCACCCTGCGCCCTGGGCCGGCTGCTGCTGGGGAGGCGCGGATGGCGGCAACGGGCAATACCAGTCCGGAGAGGCCATCGACGGGGCGGGCGGAGCATGGCCACCAGCCATTGGCAGGGCCGGCTGCATGTGGTTGACGCCGGATGCGCAGTAGGCGGCGGTCGCGCCGTATGGCGGTGGGGCCGCACCGAAGGGTGCCGGTGGCGGGACAGCAGAGGCAGCGACGGACAGGCTGGTGAACGCCATCGGGGATCCGACGGCGGCAGCGGGCGGTCGACGGTCGGCGGGAGAGCGGCGGCGGCGGCGCGGGAGGAGTCACGCGGCGGCGGCGGCGGCGCAGGAGGAATCTCGTGGCGGCGGCGGCGGCGGTGGGGTCGCGGCAGCGGCAGCGGCGCGGGAGGAGTCGTGCGGCGGCGGCGGCGCTGGGGTGGCGGCGGCGGCGGCGCGGGAGGAGCGCACGGCGGCGGGGGCGGGGGCGGCAGTGGAAGACGAGGATCAAAATCTAAAAAACTGATATCATGTACAAAGATGTTTTGCAATACAATAATCCTTGTATTGATGGGGTGCTGGTGCATGTATATATAAATACAGGGTAGCCCTCAACGTCAACTATGCATAACTAGGAGGTAGGCCACAACATTTAATACATGCAACACAAAATACAACTCAACAACAGTTCAATAGGATCAAGCTCATAAAGAATTATCACACATCAGTGACATCCACAACTATGTAGCTAATCGGGGAACATCAAGCAACTATTTGTTCCTTGCTGCTCCATTTCATGTTGTGTCAATGGACTTGATTCTTGAGAAGACATGAAGAATAAGAAAAATCATGTACTTGTTAACAAACATCCACCACCGTGACCCTATGCGGCAATTCATACTGAAATCAGTGCTTACAAAACAATAGACATCAAGGAAGGAACACTGTGCAGACCAGATCAGCACTAATTCTTGAGAAGACACAGAAGAAGGTGGACGCCAAGAACGCTACTGCCACAGCTCTTTGGGCTAGCGGCAACAGCATTCTTCCAAGCGCCGGTGGTGAGCGCGCACCTTCCGGGGGCGCAGGACGAGGCAGCTCAGTCTCCTACGACAGCAACGGCCAAGGCTACCGCGGCGGCGGCGGCGGCGGCCGTGGACGTGGCCGTGGCGGACGTGGTCATGGACGCAGTGAACCATGGGTGTTTAATCCGTGGACAGGGCTGCGAACTCGTGCAGGCCACGTACAACAGCCGGCGCCGTCCCAGCCTCAACCATGGCAGCAAACACGTGGATGGCGTGCTCCAGCTCCAGGCCTTCTTGGTCCTCGTCCTACAAGCACTTCTCAAGCATATGCTCCAGCAACTGGCTACACCAACACGCATCTTCACCAGGCGCCACCTCCTCCCACCTTGCAGCAGCAGCAACAACAGCTCGACCCTGCGCTTGTCACCGCCCTGAACAACATGCACTTCCCCAACAATGAATGGTACATGTATTCCGGCGCTTCCTCCCATATGGCATCCGATCCGGGTAAACTTCAATCTCTCACACCATCCTCCGCTCACACAGTAACCGTTGGCAATGGTGCATCTCTTCCCATCACTCATATTAGCTCCCAAACACTTGCATCTCTCTCTAAACCTCTCTATCTTCGCAATAATGTTGTAGTTCCCAACATTATCAAAAATCTCGTATCTGTTCGTCAACTTACCATTAATAATTATTGTTCTATTGATTTTGATCCCTTCCGTTTTTCTGTGAAGGCCCTTCCATCCAAGACCGTGATTCTCGATGCAATAGCTCCGGACCACTCTACCCTCTCCACCAACCAGCACTTGCCGAAGCTCACGCCATCATCGCCTCCCGCTCGCTTTGGCATCGTCGACTTGGCCACCCCGGCAACCACACCATGTCACGTCTAAATAGCTCCAAGCATATTTCTTTCAATAAAGGAGGGCCTCCCCTCTGTCATGCGTTTCAGTTAGCCAAACATGTTAGGCTACCATTTTATGCGTCTCAAACTTCTACTACTCGCCCGTTTGAAATAATTCATTGTGATTTATGGACGCCCCAGTTCCTAGCACTTCTGATCTTTGTTATTATCTTATCATCGTCGACGACTATACACATTATTTTTGGAGCTTTCCCCTACGCAAAAAGTCTGATGTTTACACCACCTTCACTGCTTTTCACGCCTACACTCGTACCCAATTTAATTTGTCTATTTCCGCACTCCAATGTGATAATGGACGAGAATTTGAAAACACTAAACTAAATACGTTCTGCACCACCCATGGCATTCTTTTTCGCCTATCTTGTCCTTACACCTCCCAGCAAAATGGTACCGCCGAGCGAGCAATCCATACCACTAATAATGTCATTCGCACCCTTCTCTTCCAAGCCCCCATGCCACCATCTCTTTGGGCCGAAGCCCTCCATACTGCCACCTACCTCATAAACATTTGTCCTACAGCCACACGGAAATTTTCAACACCATATACCCTGTTGTTCGGCCTCTCTCCATCTTACAATGACCTTCGAGTATTCGGTTGCCTTTGTTACCCTAACACATCCTCCACTTCCCCTAATAAGCTCAGCGCCCGCTCAACTAGATGTGTTTTTCTTGGTTATCCTACACGTCATCCTGGGTACTGCTGTCTTGATCTCACAACCCGGCGCATCATTATCTCGTGTCACGTTATCTTTGACGAGCCTACATTTCCGTATGCACCCTAATCATCTTCTACGCCACCACCACCCGCTGTCCTATTCGATCCACCACCAGCTCCTCAATACGTGCATCACCCAGCAGCTCATGCTACAACGCCAACCACTACACTCAATTCATCTCTACATGTACCAGGTCCCAAACCCACTATGCATGCACCCGTTATGCATGGTTTTCCCGGCCACACTTCCCAGAGCATCCAACCAGCCACACCTAGCTCAACTCCTTCCGCCTCTCCACCACTAGATGGTCCAACATCTTCAGGTTCAACATCTCCAGGCCCACCTCCATCTCCAGCCGAACCACCTTCTCTAAGTTCTCTATCTCAAACACGTTCTGCGACCCTTCCGTCTAAGTCAGCTACGCACCCAACGCCATCACTCTATCATACACGCTCAGTCACAGGCCGACTTCCACCACCCATTGATCGCCTTAATTATTCTGCCATCACAGCCTCTCCCCTCCCATACAATTATCTCACTGCCCTACGCGATCCCTCTTGGCGACACGCCATGCAGGAAGAATTCGACACTCTCACACTCAATCAAACATGGCAATTAGTTCCTCCCCCTTTAGGTGCTAATATCGTTAGTGGAAAATGGGTCTTCCGTCGCAAACACAATCCCGATGGTTCTCTCTCTCGCCATAAAGCTCCGTGGGTTGTTCGAGGGTTCTCTCGACAACATGGTGTCGATTTTGATGAGACTTTTAGCTCCGTCGTCAAACCTGCGACCATTCGTATTGTTCTTTCTTTAGCTACATCCCACTCCTGGCCGATCCATCAACTAGACGTTGAAAACGCCCTCCTTCATGGTCATCTTGATGAAGTAGTCTACAGCCAACAACCATCCGGCTTCTTGGATCCTCAACATCCCACTCATGTATGTCATCTTCTCAAATCCCTCTATGGCCTCTAACAGCCACCTCGTGCATGGTTTCAGCTTTTCGCAACCTTTGCTCGCACAATGGGATTTATCGGGTCCAAGTCCGATGCCTCTCTATTTATCCTTAATCGTAACAATAACTTAGCCTATCTTCTTCTTTATGTCGATGACATCATTCTCACTGCGGCTACTCACACACTTCTACGGTCTATCATCATGTCCCTTAGCACCGAATTTGCCATGAAGGATCTCGGCACCCTTCACCACTTCCTCGGTATTTCTGTAACTCGCACCGCCTCTGGTCTTCACCTATCTCAACGCCAATATATTCTTGACATTCTCTCTCGTGCAGGTATGCGCGACTGTCATCCCGTCCAAACTCCTATCGATACCAAGGCCAAATTATCCGGTTCGGTTGGCACTCCCGTCACCGATCCCTCTCTCTACCGGAGTCTCACCGGAGCTCTCCCGTACGCCACTCTCCCTCGTCCCGAAATAGCCTATGCTATTCAACAAGTTTGCCTTCATATGCATGATCCTAAAGAGCCTCACTTCCATCTAATTAAACGCATTCTTCGATACCTCAAAGGTACTCTCCATCATGGTCTTCTCCTACACTCTTCTTCCTCCCATTCTCTCACTGCCTACTCTGATGCCGATTGGGCCGGATGCCCGGACACCAGAAGTTCAACGTCGGGTTTTTGCATGTTCCTCGGTGATAACCTTATCTCTTGGTCCTCGCGATGGCAAACAACGGTCCAGCGCCGAGGTAGAGTATAGAGCTGTTGCAACGGCAGTGGCTGAATCTTGTTGGGTCCGCCAATTACTCCATGAACTTCATCGACCTATTAATAGTGCTACCATTGTCTATTGCGATAACGTCACTGCAGTTTATCTTTCTGCCAACGTTCAACATCGTCGCAAGAAGCATATCGAGCTGGACATTCACTTTCTTCGCGATAAGGTTGCTCTGGGTGTCGTTCGTGTTCTTCATGTCCCCTCGTCCTCTCAATTTGCGGACATTTTCACCAAAGGACTACTGACGGCATTATTTCATGACTTCCGGACCAGTCTTCACGTCGCTGCTCTCCCGGGTTCAGACTGCGGGGGCGTGTTAGAGCATGACCGGATGGCCGTATCTGGCCGTTCAGATTCTTCCGCATCAGGCACATCCGGTGCTGCTCATCTTGGCGTTCACGCCAAGCCTCATATAGATGGCATGGTATCTACTGTACATGGAAACTGTTTATTGTAACCTGATTGTAATCCTGTACTCTATATATACGTGAATATAAGTTGGACGAGGCATGCAATCAGCAGCCCGTTCTTTCCCAACTTACAGAGACAACAATCAATCTCAGATAGCGACCTCAGAGAGACTCACGGAAGAGCAAAAAATAACAAGGGAACTTATACATATCACGAGGCCTAGAGTGGACACGGTTCTCACTAGAAACGCCACACAGATCACCGCATGATGAAACTACTACTACGTGCACTCTATGATCCGTACCAGCAAAATCCTAAGTAAACTTCTAAAAGACGACGGAAAGCCAAAGCGGCCGGCCGTTCCTTGGCGAAATAGTTCTGGCGCCCCAGATCAGATCCCTGGGAACACACGTCAGGCCCGAACCGCCCGTCTTACCTTCGTGAACTCGCGGACCCAGGCATGCACGATCATGCCTCAGATCAGCCCCGTGCCAGAACACAGCAGAGAAACTTTTAATGACCCACGGGCCGCCGCTAAGCACCGGTGGAGGTTTTAGCAAACCTTGGGGTCAGGGTCAGAGTTACCTGCACTTTAGATACATACGTACACGTTTTCTTTCCATGCATTAATATTGGTTTTGTATATATCTATCTTATACAATATACAAAAAATCAAATGTGTGTGTTTAACAGTTTTTAACAAATATGTGATCCACATTTTTTTTCCGAAATATGCAATGAATATGTTTTTCAAAAATTTGTGATGAACACTTTTTTAGAAATATGCAATGCACAGTTTTTCAAGTACACGGTAAATACTTTTTAAATACAAAAGAACATTCTTTAAATACGTAGTGAATATGTTTTGAAATATACGTTGAATATATTTTGAAAATGCGGTTTACATTTTTTAAATACACGACGAACTTCAGATATGTGTTGAACACTTTTCAAATACAAGATGAACATTTATTCAAATATGTGTTGAACACTTTTTCAAATATCTGTTGAACACCTTTTCAAGTACATGATGAACACTTTTTTGAGTGCACGATGAATCTATTTTTTCAAATACATGATGAACTATTTTTCCATACGAGTGTGGCACAAAAACACTTCCCGCCGGAACTTTTTTTCTTCATCCTCCCACCTTCCTCATGTTCTGCCCTTTCTCGCCTCCGTTTCTTTCATTCCACTCTCTACCTCTACACCATATCTCTTCCAAGACAGGTTACATGGTTGGCTTCTTAAAAATAAAAATTGAAATTGATCTTTTGAAATAGTAGGAACAATTTTTTTAAATAGTGAAACCGTCAAAACCAGTTTTTCAAATAGTGGAATAATGTAATGTTTTATGAAAGTAATTTCAAAGATAGTTGAAACAAGTAAAAGAAAAAGACAGTTCAAATTCTTCTTGTTACGGATTCAAATTTATAAAAAAGTATCAAAAACAAAGTTTAGTTTGAAAGATATCAATCATTCAAAATATGGCAACAAAATCAAACGCATGTAATTTAAATGGGGAGAGAGAATACGTGCAGAGATCATTCTCTGAATCTTCAAGATAGACAACAAATGGCGAGTGCTCTGAACACGGGGCCAGCCTGAGAAGGACGAAAGAGATAAGGAGAAAATCATGACACATTAATCAATAGCAATCAATGGATACTGTAGATGAAAAGTGTAGAACGTAATGATCAAATGTGTAGACAAATGACCGAAATCGAACGAACACTAGATCCAAACAGATCCATCGAAGACATGCACCGACAGGATCTTGAGAGATCCGACGAAGACTACTCTCATATGCCTTCCGATGATGCTAGAACATGCGACAACAATAAGCAAATTATCAACAATAAATAGAAGATATTGTCTGAGAAAGAGAAAAGAAAGAAGCAAATAATGAAACGTTAAAAGGAAGAAGATGCAGAAGAAATGCCTCATGACGTGTCAGCGGCACAAAAATATGAGAAAATATTCTAAGAATCAATAGGAGAAATAATAAATGAAAGATCGTATATTTCATTTTTGAGTTGGAAATATAGTATCATTTGAGATTGACCATAAAATAGGAGGAAATAATGAAACATTAAAAATGGAGAAACATTAATTAATTAAGACTAGTAATATGGATAAGAAAGACGCTTGTCCGATGCCTGCCACCTATAGCCCCGATTCATACACAAAATTGCTTTGATCACTAGTACGAAAAATAGGATAAAGTGGAGAGTGCTTCAGTATTCCTTCTCCTCTTCCGCGCCTGTTTCTTCCCCGCAGATTGCTTGGTAGCGAAGGCTTTGCTGAGCCGTAGCCCGCAGGCATTGTGCTCAACCTGCTCGCCCCTTCGCGTGGTCGATCTGTGCTCTGTACTCTGTAGTTATCGCCAGCGCCGCCGGCGAGTCGGGAGCCAACCCTGCTGTGGAGTTGGAGGAAGGTGAGTTCCAGTCCTCACCTCTCTTGTCTGGGTACCATGCATCCTCGGAGCAGTCGGAGGGCTACGTCACGGGTCCAGAGGAAGGGGAGAGCTCCCGCGCGGTGGCGGCTCTCCTACACAGCCCGCTGAAGCGACGGCATGAGCTGTGTGGCGCATGTGGCCCATTGGCGTTCAGGTCAACATCGGACAAGGGGCTGTGCGGGTTCTTCTGCGCCTAGGCCGACGGCTCGCCCATGCACTTCTTCGCCTTCTTCGACGGCCAGGGCGACCCCAAGGTAACCTCCCCTCTCCTCACCTAGTCGTTGGTTCACTTGGCCAGACTACGAACCTTCCACGCCATATCCAGGTCGAGTACTTGACACATGTGCACCCTACCTTACACGTTTGATTTGCTTGGTACGTAGCGGTGCAGCTGTCAGCCCTGTGCAGGGAACAGATGCACGCCATCTTGGTGGAGGAGCTCGCCGGCCCGGAAAATGAAGAAGAGGCGGAGTGTCATGCGTGGGAGGCGGTGCTGAACCGGAGCTTCGAGCGGGCGGACGCACTAGGGATGGGGTTGTCGGAATCGGGATGGCCCGTCATGGGGTACACTGCCGTGGTGGCGCTTCTGGTCCGCGGTAGCATCCTGGTGGCCAACTGCAGCGACTCCCGCACCGTGTTATGCCGTGCCTATGATGCCATCCCGTTGTGAGAGGACCAAAGGTGAGATTAATCGCGTCATGCGCATTGTATTTTTCTCCTTTGGACAAATTTTGAGCTTGATGAGGAGTGGATACAGCTGGAGCGGGCGGACGAGAGGGCGCGCGTCAAGGCGTCCGGAGGCAAAGTGTGGAGCTCCAACAACAGGCATCTGCGGGATTGGGGGGCTTGCCATGTCGCGGGCTTTAGGTACGTACGTATTACTATTGTATCAAAGGCGTGTATAGTTTGTTTGGTTCTTATGCACACGCTTTGAAATATGCGGTAAAGATTTTTGAAATACACGATGAACATCAAATATGTGTTGAAAACTTTCTCAAATACAAGATGAACATTTATCAAATATGTGTTGAACACATTTTCAAATATTTGTTGAACATCTTTTCAAGTACATGATGAACACTTGTTTGAATAGACGGTGAATATATTTTTTCATATACACGATGAACCTTTTTTTCCATACGAGTGTGGCGCAAAAACACTTCACGCCAGAACATTTTATCATCATCCTCCAGCCTTCCGAGTCTTGTGCCCTTTCTCGCATCCATTTCTTTCTTTCCTCTCTCTACCTCTACACCGTCTCTCTTCCAAGACAGGTTACTTTGTTGGCTCGTAGAAAAAATTAGTATCACGTCCATTGTAGGGGGGCACTAGTAGAAAAATGGTCTAATGTGAGACACATTAGTGTGGGTTTGAAGTTGGCCCGGCACTAAAGGCACCATATGCATTAGTATCGGTTCGTGTTGAGCCTTTAGTACCAGTTCGTGCCACGAACCGGTACTAAAGGGGTAGTGGCAGGCTGGCGCCAGGCCGGGTCCCCACGAGCCCCTTTAGTACCGGTTTGTGACACAAACCGGCACTAAAGGTCTAACCAATAGTACCGGTTCGTGCCACGAACCCACACTAAAGGGGACAAGCCTTTAGTGTGGGTTCGTGACACGAACCCACAATAAAGGGGGCAATTTTCATACTCTAACCCCCCCTTATCGCCATTTCAGTTTTGAAAAAATCAAAAGAAAATGATAAAAACTTCAAAAAATAAAATCCTTCGAGAGGTAGTTATATTACTACATCTACTAGTTAGGAAAATTTGAAAACTTAAAATTGGACATGTTTTGCAAAAAGTATAGGGAAGATGTAAAACGGCTATAACTTTTGCATACGATGTTGAAAAAAACGTATAATATATCAAAAAATTCAGCACGAAAATCCGCATCCAATGGAGACCGCCTACGGCCTGTTTGCAATTTTTTAGAATCCTCAAATTCCAAAAGGAAAAAAAGATATGGTCAAATTTCAGTTTTTTTAAAAAAAATTGGTTATATCTGGTCAAACTACTTATTCAAGAAGTATTAATGTTACTACATAATTATTCAAGAATATTAGTGTTACTAAATAATTATTTCAATTTTTTGAATTTTGGTCAAATCTACTCAAAATATGGTCAAACTGTGGTCAAAGTATGGTCAAACTTATTCAAGAAATATTAGTGTTACTAAATAATTACTGTTTTTTAGAATAATAGTTTCAAACTCAAACGGTGAAACGTGTGACCTAATGCTCAAGCTAAACTGCTAAGGGTTAATAGGATTGATAGCTTACATTTGTCAGGAAAACAACAAGTGTAGACTTAGAATGTAGGGGGAATAGAACTTCGAAGTTAAGTGTGCTCAGGCTGGGGGGGGGGGGGTGAGAGGATGGGTGACCGGCCGGGAAGTTAGGCGATTTGGAATGAGTGATCCACACTTGAGTAGTTAAGAGAGGTGATTAGAGAATAAATCATCAAATAATTCAGAAAAAATAAAAATAAAAAAAATCAAATTTTTTTCCAAAGGTCCCCCATACCAGGGCGCGAGCTCACGCCACGTGGTGGCACTTTCGGTTCGTGTCGAACCGGTATTAAAGGGGGGGGATGGAACAGACACTAAAGGCCCTTACGAACCGGTTTTCAAGCTCCGTTTTCTACTAGTGGGGGAGCTACACGCGTTATATCAAAACGGCTTAAACCTCCATTTAACAGTTGAGCCCAGTATATATACTAGTATAACGGCCGTGTGTTGCCACGGGCTCTTCAAAATTTATAATCAGTATCTTTCATTTATCATCCCCTCATATTGGGTGATTATGGGGTGCTCTAATTAGAAACACAACAATCAAATATTAGGAAATTTCACCGAACGAACAACAACGAATAATACGATATCTATCAAACGAATAAAACGAGGTCATATTTTTGGTCCGTCATGCACTTCTGTTGAAAAGTGCCTATCCCTTTTAGAATCAACCCACTGTTTGCTCGCACGCAAAAAAAAATACATCTCTAAAGTGGGGAACCGATCAGTGCCAAAAAGAACTCAAACTCCTATCCAATCTCGACTTCGTGCTCTTCCACTTCCATTGATAAAGATGGGATGTCAAGGGTTTCATCATGATGACCTCGAGCAGCCGCCGACATCCCTCCCCACATCTACCCCTACCCCCTGCTGCCGCTTGCACTGTCCTTGCTCCTCGAGGGAGCTAGGGACACAATGTTCTCTAGGATGGGCATGACCAGATCCACGAGGAGGCCACATTCTTCCACGGGAACCCAACCAAGCACCACCCTTCGCAACCATCCAATCCCAGCCTAACAAAGTCAAGACCCGCCATCGATCCACAAATCAGGCTCGCCGCATCCAGGTTCACTGCAAGTCTGCGACGAGTCTGTAGTCGACATCTTGACTTTGGCTATCCCCACGGAAGAATCATCGGATCCTGCTTACTTTTACCATCACTTCGTCTCTTCCCAAGGCAGCGACACCACCCAGCCAATCACCACCACCGCTTGCGGCTTGCCTACATAAAATCATGAGAAATCCCCACGGCGGTGCTGTAAGATCACCTTGGCGACCTCGACAGTGACCGACTGGTCTAAGATCTAAGCTAGCCGCTCTTTGTAGAAACCAATAGAAGTAGGCATGTGACTCAGATTTGTTCTTTGGTGTGCATGCGTTTCTTGCTGCCCACCAGCTCTTGTCTACAACTCGCCTATCTCTGTACCAGCTCTTGGTCTACAACTCGCCTATCTCCATTCTCGAGATGACCAAGCTCGATGCGCAAGCCGCATACGTCTGCTAGAGCTATATCCAGGCCCTATGATTTTTGGATCACTGGCACTATGGGTGCCAGGACCGGAGTCGCCCTCATACACCAAGTGGATCAAGGAGGCCCACCACCTAGACTCTACATCGCAACATTTTGTGTTTTCCTATAAAAAGTAAAGAACCTTCTCTAATAAACGTAAATATAACCTTTTGGTTTTATAGTCTCAACTTTCCTACACTCCAATACCAGAAGGATTTGTTGGTTTTATTTAATGACCTTCTTGAATGTCATTCACGTAGAAAGGTAGTAATACAATCTGTGATATTAAGGCAAATTATTGGTCATATTAAAGTGCAAAAGGCCCTATAGGAGTCAAAGCATGACTTTTATGGTTATACTGTAATTTGCAAGATCTGAGATTTATGCAAGTGTACAATTAGAGAAGAGCCAATTAAATAGATTTTCACATTCAGAATAGTACGATTAGCAGTAGCACTTCAATTTTTTCATGTTTGATCAGCTTGCTAGGTGGGTATCACTAAGCATGTTGGAACGATGAGCATAACCTAACTTAGTTCAGTACGTGTTGCTGCAAATTAGTTCAGTACGTACGAAGCTGTTGCTAATTTCAATGCCTGGCTGTTGCAAGTTTCTAATGAAAAAGTACTTCAGGTCAAAGGTCAGGGAATATACACTTTTGTTATCATGGTTGTTTCCTTATAGTGAACAACTTTGATCACCACTTCAGCAGCTACTATCTATAAGAAGACATTAGCTAAGTAGATACAGGCAAAGAAAGCATGTAGGCAAAACCAGAATTAAAACATCCTTCTCAATGGAGCTCGTGCAGTTCGGAAGACCCTAATCATCGATGAGGGACCCCTCCGATGGTAGCATGGCGTGACAATTGCCGTCAATGACGACACCCAAAGTACCTTGCACAATCCATCGATCCAGTTCGGAACGATCAAGCACATACCTTGCAAAGTGATGTGGATCTGAAGCAGAGGTGGGAAGGTAAAGGCTCAGGTGAGGTGGAATGACACGTTGATATAGACGTGCACGCATGAGAATAAGGCGGTGCCCAGGATGGATCTCCATCGGAGGAGGCCGGATCCGCTGGGGAGGAGGTCGCTGTAGTACCTGCCATCTGTGCGATGGATCACGGGGCTGGCACGCAGGGGGAGGGGATAGGAGGGAGCGGGTGGGCTAGAGCGCAGATGGCGGGTGCCCCCGACGACGGCTGGGAAGGACGGTGGAGGAGGTGGATGAGGATGGCGGCGGCGGCGGTTGCGCCTCGTCCGCAGCCGTGCTGGTGGTGGTCGATGCGAGAGCCGGATGGCGTCGGCCAGAATCAGGCAGGGGCAACAAAGATTTAGAGGAGAGAGAGAATGGAGGCGATGAGCGATGGGAGGAAGGGCCACTGGCGATTGGGGTGGCCTCAGATCCGCCCTCCGTGGCCGCCTATTTCATGGGACGAACACCCGTGCTCACCGTCGGGCTCGCCTTCGGCCACTCCCTCGCCGACATTCACGACGTAGAGCCCCTTCCTCCGATCCCATTTGCAAGGGAGGCAGCGCCATCCTTCATCGCAGAGAACGAGTCCACACTGAGATCCCAACCAGATCGTGATTGCGCCTCCCCAAACCGCAGCGGCACATCCCACTCCATCAACGACCAACCTATATGAGGCGGAGGGTCAGTGTATGACGCGAGCGCCGTCACCATGGACGTGGGGGACGCCGTAGGTGGGAAGGAGGCGGCGACGGCGTCTGTGTCAGGAAGATCGCACGACGGCGGCGTGTTTACTCGAGGGGATCGAGAGGAGCTGCGTTTGGTGCCGGGTGGGTTCTTTGGTGCATGCGTGGGGCTGGAGATTGTGATAGGTGATCAGGTGAGGGCGTGCCATACCTGGATCGATAGCCTTACCATACCTGGTGGTAATTTAAATTTATTACCATATTCGATATTTCCCGAGTTATGGCCTTACCATACCTGGATTGATAGCCTTTGGGGTAATTTAAATTTATTACCATATAATTACCATATTCAAAATTTCCTGAGTTATGACCTTACCATACCTGGATTGGTTTATTACTATACGTGGATTAATTATGATTTATTACTATACGTGGATAGCCTTACCATACCTGGTGGTAATTTAAATTTATTACCATATTCGATATTTCCCGAGTTATGGCCTTACCATACCTGGATTGATAGCCTTTGGGGTAATTTAAATTTATTACCATATAATTACCATATTCAAAATTTCCTGAGTTATGACCTTACCATACCTGGATTGATTTATTACTATACGTGGATTAATTATGATTTATTACTATATGATTTATTACTATACGTGGATAGCCTTACCATACCTGGTGGTAATTTAAATTTATTACCATATTCGATATTTCCCGAGTTATGGCCTTACCATACCTGGATTGATAGCCTTTGGGGTAATTTAAATTTATTACCATATAATTACCATATTCAAAATTTCCTGAGTTATGACCTTACCATACCTGGATTGATTTATTACTATACGTGGATTAATTATGATTTATTACTATATGATTTATTACTATACGTCGATAGCCTTACCATACCTGGTGGTAATTTAAATTTATTACCATATTCAATATTTCCCAAGTTATGGCCTTGCCATACCTGGATTGATAGCCTTTGGGGTAATTTAAATTTATTACCATATAATTACCATATTCAAAATTTCCTGAGTTATGACCTTACCATACCTGGATTGATTTATTACTATACGTGGATTAATTATGATTTATTACTATATGATTTATTACTATACGTGAATAGCCTTACCATACCTGGTGGTAATTTAAATTTATTACCATATTCAATATTTCCCAAGTTATGGCCTTGCCATACCTGGATTGATAGCCTTTGGGGTAATTTAAATTTATTACCATATAATTACCATATTCAAAATTTCCTGAGTTATGACTTTACCATACCTGGATTGATTTATTACTATACGTGGATTAATTATGATTGATTACCATAAATACGTTGGGTATTGCCGGTCAGACGAGAAAAGAGAAAAACCGGTGGGAGGGGCTGGTGGGAGGTGGGACAAAGAAAAACTGGTTGAAAATAAACCGGTTGAAAGTGGGGGGGACTATTCAACCAATTCGTCCATTAGGAGTAGAGATGGTGGTCTACAAACAACCGGCAACGTAACCCACCTATATGTATAGAGTCTGGATGTATTGTTCCCGGAAAAAAAAGAGAGAGTCTAGATGTACTGTTAACAAGTCGATCTTCTGTGATCTTGTCGAGCACGACGAGGCCCCATCTGTCGTGGCGGATCAGATTTTTAGGAATCGTCTCACGTCTGCTTTGGTAGTTGACTGAGAAGCAGTGACGGCGCATATATCTGGCGCTAGCCGGAGCTCTAGGATCTTGAGCAAAACAGGATCTAGCTAGCTAGGGCGCATACATACTCACCGGTCAGTAGTTGCGGAGGTGACGAGGGGTGCTCCAACGCTTCCCTGGTGGCGACGTCCTCCAAGGCTGCCCTTGCGGCAAGGTCTTGTGCCTGGATGAGCGTGCGGGAATCGGACTCTGGCGAGCTGAACTCGGCGCCGCCTACAGCAACGGTGGAATGGAACCTTGACGCGTGGTCAGGGCCCTCGCGCCGGTCGGTGTAGGCCGGCGTCGCCCACCACCACTGCTGGCACATGTTGTTTAGACTGAGCTTGTACATCGTCGATCGCGTCGTGTAGGAGCGGGCTAGATCAGAAACATGAAACGGCGATTGAAGCTCGGAAGGGAAGGGTTTCCTCGGGGCTTCGATCTGATCTTTTTTTAGAACGAAGGCTCAAGGGGAGCCCGGCTTTGAATTAACGAAGCCATCAACCGGCCAGGATTACACAAGGCCACCAAGCGATAACGACCGAAAGATACAATGGAGCTTAGTGAACAGCTAACAATGCAACACACACTAGAGCAGAAAGAAAAAACATGGAGAGCCCTGCTAGTAATGTCGAAGCCTACTGCACATAGTCAACAGAGAGAGGAGCAACAGAGAAGCCTCGATGATCAGCCGAAGACCAGAGAAAGGTGTGAACTGTCTGAACCCAAGGGCAAGGGGAGAACATCGCTCCCAATGCCGAAGAGGAACCCTTTCCTCTCGCCTAGGCTCGAAGGCGCCGCACCGCCGGATCGTTGGAGCTCACCCGAGAACTAAAGCAGATGCCAGCCGGATCCCCATCGCAGACAAGTTGCACAGCCCTCGCCACGCCGCAGGCACACACCACAGCTGCACTGCCACCTCTCTTGAACAACCAAGAGCAGAAGGATAGCCGTCGGGAGGTCGCCGAAGAAGAAAGCCGCCGAGACCAAGAGGGGAGCAGGGGAGCACCAGGTCCCGTTCCATGGCCGCAAGAAGGACTCTTGCAGGAACGAGCACCCTCCACAGAAAACGCAGCAAAGCACCTCACCGCCACCTTCCTCGACGACCCAGCAGGCTTGCCCGTCGATCCCCTCAGGTGGCCGCGAGGGGGGGCTGGGATTGAGGGTGTGGCGGCGCGGGGGAAACCCTAGTCGCCCCCGAGTCGCCCTCGGGAGGACGACGCGAGGGCCGGTGTCGGCTCCTACGTTCGCCCCCACAATAGCTTTTTTTCTGCTTCGATGTGATCTGCCCGTAGCAGCGTTCCTGCCGGCGTCGTGTGCACTAATTGGACGCGCTAGCCAGCACTACCGCGTTTCTTTCTTTCTTTGGATTTGGAAGTTTGCTGGCACATGAGTAGAGTCGTGGATCATGTATGCGAAAAAAATTCAGATTTTTTGAAAAAGAATCAGTTTCTATTTTTTTTCTGAATTTACTATTCATAACAGGTGCGTGTGTCGAACCATGCCCCAGACAAAATTCATGTTCATTGAAAATCTCGAAATTTTAAAATTTCTCGAGCTGGACTGAGGTACGTATTTGGAAAGTGTTAAAAGAAAAGCATAAAAAATGGGAAACGACAGAAATAAAAACCTTCCAGTTTTACGGCATTAATTGGAATTGACAGGACCCAACATGCGTTCAACGGTGGAACGGCACCCTAAATTACGGAGGTGCCCACACGCCTCATCGAGGTGCTACACATAATCAGAAAGTTCAGTGGCGTCCCTCAATTATGTCGAGGAAGGAGATCTCTCCAACGTGTTGGCAGCGCCCCTACTACGAGCTGAAGCGGCAGCGGGGGCAGTATGGCCAATGGCTTTCGGGTCGACGTCGGAGCTTGTGCAGGTTCAGCGGAAGATGATGGTCATTTCTATGCATAACTGTTTTGACAAATATATTTTTTTTATACATGATGAACTTTTTTTTCCATAGGAGCGTGGCGCAAAAACACTTCACGCCAGAACTTTTTTCGTCTTCATCCTGCAGACTACATGATACATCAATTAAATTAAGAGAGAGCAGTAGAAAATACCTTCTCCATTCCCCTGATCAAAAAGTGTCCACCAGAATAAAAAAGGCAGTCACTTTCCCTGAGTTCATGCAACCAAGATAAATTTGAATTAACCATAACTGGAAGGTGACCAATAGTAGCCAGATGAGTTTCATCCACAAGAACTCTCTTGTACCCAAAAAGATCATTCTCTGTTTTAGACTTGTCACTTTTCTCCATAGAATATATTTGTTAACAGTTTAGAGCACGTCGGTAATTGCTGACTCAGTGACTACAACACCTTAATGCACAAATATGAGTATCCGATATTGATGAGGTAACTTCAAAATGCACATACCGTGAGAAATCTTATCACATAGTTCATATAAGTAAATTAACATATGAACACAACTGTAGAGAGATGTTTTGCAATACAATAATCCTTGTATTGATGGGGTGCTGGTGCACGGTATATATAAGTACAGGGTAGGCCTCAACCTCAACTATACACAACTAGGAGGTGGGCCACAACACGTAATACATGCAACACAAAATACAACTCAACACCCCCCGCAGTCGAAGCGTCGCAAGATACACAGAGACTGGACCGAAACTCCTCGAAGACGGAAGTAGGCAATCCCTTAGTCATCACATCAGCAAACTGTTGCGACGTCGGCACATGAAGAACCCGAACACGGCCAAGGGCAACCTGCTCGCGCACGAAGTGAATATCGAGCTCAATATGCTTCGTACGGCGATGGTGCACCGGGTTGGCGGAAAGGTAGACCGCGCCGACGTTATCGCAGTAGATAAGAGTAGCTTTATGAACATCACAAAGCAACTCCTGGATCAGCTGACGGAGCCAAGAGCACTCAGCCACGGCATTAGCCACGACGCGATACTCTGCCTCGGCGCTGGAGCGGGAGACCATGGGCTGCCGCTTTGATGACCAAGAGATCAACGAGGGCCCAAGGTAGACGCAGTAGCCGAACATGGAGCGTTGAGTGTCGGGGCAGCCAGCCCAGTTGGCATCCGAGTAGGCCACGAGGTCGGTGGAGGCGGAGGCCGTCAGGGTGAGTCCCAAGGACATGGTGCCACATATATAACGGAGAATACGCTTCACCAAGGTCCAGTGGGAGTCATGCGGGGCGTGCATGTGGAGGCACACCTGCTGAACAGCATACTGCAGGTCGGGTCGAGTCAGCGTCAGGTACTGTAAAGCACCAACAATGGAGCGATAAAACGCTCCATCGGACGCGAGAGACCCCTCCAGAGCAGAGATCTTCGCCTTCGTGTCGACGGGTGTGGGCGCCGGCTTGCAGTTAAGCATACCGGCATGCTCCAGGAGCTCGTGGGCGTACTTCTGCTGATGCAGAAAGAAGCCGTCAGGCCGGCGGACCACCTCGATGTCGAGGAAGTAGTGCAGGGGCCCCAAGTCCTTGAGGGCGAACTCAGCACGAAGAGGAGCAGTCAGCCGCTGAACTCAGCACGAAGATCCCTGCCGCCACCTTCCCCTGCACCCGCCCGGGCTTTGCCGATGGCCGTCTCTGGTGGCGGCGAGGGAGGGAAGGGGGACGAGGTGAGGCGGCGCGATGAAAGATCAGATCGCCCCCAATGCGCCCGGGAGGCAACACGAGGACCACTTGGGAGGGAGGGCGTCATGGGCTATGTCAGTTTGATCAATGAGTAATCAAGTTTTTTCTCCAAAAGAAAAGAAAATAATAAATGAAAGATACTCCCTCCATCCCATAATATAAGAGCATTTTTCACAGTAGAGTAGTGTAAATAACACTTATATTATGGGACGGAGGGAGTCGAAGATAATGATGCTAAAATATTAAAAACGAGTAGAAATTAATTACGAGTAATAAATGGACAAACATGTGTCTGTCGCCTGCCGCCGTGTAGCCACAATTCCATATATGGTGCCCGTTACACAAAACTGGTTCGCTCCCAAAGACCATATTTCTTTTCTTCTTCATCCCCCAGCTTTCCTCCGCCCCTTGTGTGTTCGTTTCTTTCCCACAAGTCTTGCTTGGTAGCGAATTCTCTGCTGCTTTAGGGCCCTCGCCTATTCTAATCAATATGCTCCCTTCAGTGATCGTCGATCTGTAGTTATGGCCAACGCGGGTGTCAACAATGTTCCCGCCGCCGGCAAGTGGGGAGCCGCCCCAGCCATGGCCTCTGTGGAAGGCGAGGCGCAGTCCCCACCGCCCTCGTCCGGGTACAACACATCGTCGGTGTCGGAGGGGTTTCTGACAGGCACCGAGGAAGGGGATGGATCGGGTGTGGTGCTGGCGCCCCTGCTGCGGTGCTGCCAGCTGAAGCGGCGGCGGCGGCGGCAGTGTGGTCCCTCTCTTTCCGGTCCGCGTCGGAGTGGGGGATGGATCCGCGAAAGGGTATGGAGGACACCATATCGCTGCGCCCGGGCCGATAGCTACCCCATGCACTTCTTTGCCATGTTCGACGGCCACGGCGACCCCCAGGTAACCTTCCAAGCCACCTCCAGGTCTAATGGTCGGCACCATCCACGCTCTTTCCGCTACACCTTTGATTTGCTTGCTACATCGTTATGCAGTGTCGGCCCTGTGCAGGGACCAGATGCACGTCATACTTGTGGAGGAGCTGGTAGGCACGGTAACAGACTACCCGAAGGAGCACCCGGAAAAGGCTGACGAGGCAGAGCGTCGTGCGTGGGAGGCGGCGCTGAAGTGGGATGGCCCATCATGGGGTCCACCCACCATCGTGGTGGAGCTCCTGGTGCGCGCCAGAAACCTCATCGCCACCTGTGGAGACTCCCGCGCCGTGCTCTGCCGCGCTGGTAACGCCTAGCCACACTCCGAGAACCACAAGGTGATATTAATCGCGTCATGCGTATTGCCTTTCTCTCCTTTGATATCGTCTGGCTATACGAATTTGAGCTTGATGCATAGATCTAGCTAGAGCCGCTGGTTGGGATGGTACCGGGAGAAGAAGTGTGCACCCCCGCAGACGGGCAGCTGCGCGTGTGCGGAATGCTTGCCATGTCGTGTGGTTTGGATACAAGTTGTTCCGAGGCACACTCATACAACAAGTACTCCCTCTAGAAGAAAAGATAAAAGTCGTTTAGATCTCTTATATTTATTTACGGAAAGAAAGAAGTATTGCCTAAGCCTGGCATGGGACGACCTTGCGACCACAGTCAGAAATCGTTGCAATAAGGAACGGGCCGAGCGACCACAGACAGACAAGAGACAACAATCAATCTCAGACAGGGACCTCAGAGAGACTCACAGAAGAGCAAAAAATAACTAAGGGAACTTACACATATCATGAGGCCTAGAGTGGACACGGTACTCTCTAGAAACGCCACGTCCGCTACACATATCACTGTAGACGATGGACAGCCAAAGCGGCCGGCCGTTCCTCAGTGAAATAATTCCGGCGCCCCAGATCAGATCCCTGGGAACACACGTCAGGCCTGAACCGCCCGTCGTACCTTCATGAACTCGTAGACCCAGGCGTGCGCGGTCATGCCTCAGATCGGCCCTGGGCCAGAGCACAGCGGAGAAACTTTTAACGACCCGCGGGCCGCCGCTAAGCAAGCTAATCTCTATCTCCGAACAACCACGCACACGTTTCGTTAAATAAAAGGTGATTGTCAATGAGACCGGTGGAGGATTTAGCAAACCTTGGGGTCAGGGTCAGATTTACCTATACTTTAGATACATACGTACACGTTTTGTTTGCATGCATTAACATTGGCTTTGTACATATCTATCTTATACAATATACGAAGAAACGAAAGTATGTGTTGAACACTTTTTAACAAATATGTGATCCAAATTTTCTTCCAGAAATATGCAATGAACATGTTTTTTGCAAATTTGTGATGAACATTTTTTTAGAAATATGTGATGGACAGTTTTTCAAGTACACGGTGAATATTTCAAGATACGCGTGCTCGATCCGTGCGTTTCTTTATACACAAAACTGCTTCAGGAACGCTGCAGTCTTCCTCCTCTGCTGCTTCGGTCTTCCTCTACAAAAATTAAGAGAAAGTACAGCTGAGCGCTCCTGTCTTCCTCTGTAGTTATGGTCAGCGCCGCCGGCGAGTCGGGAGCCAACCCTGCCGTGGCCTTGGAGGAAGGTGAGGTCCAGTCCTCACCTCTCTTGTCCGGGTACTACGCATCCTTGGAGGAGTCAGAGGGTTACGTTACGGGCCTAGAGGAAGGGGAGAGCTCCCACATGGTGGCGGTGCAGGTGTCGGCGCTGTGCAGGGAACAGATGCGCGCCATCATGGTGGAGGAGCTGGCCGGCCTAGGAAATGACGAAGAGGTGGAGTGTCGTGCGTGGGATGCAGTGCTGAACCGGAGCTTCGAGCTGGCGTATGCACTGTTGATGGGGCTGACGAAGAGGCGGACGCACTGCCTTGGTGGCGCTTCTGGCCCGCGGCAGCATCCTGTTGGCAAACTGCACCGACTCCCGTGCCGTGCTCTGCTGCGCCGGTGATGCCATCCTGTTTTCCGAGGACCACAAGGTGAGATTAATCGCGTCATGCACATTGTCTTTTTCTTCTATGGACAAATTTTGAGCTTGATGAGGCGTGGATATGGTTGGAGCGGGCGGACGAGAGGGCGCGTGTTAAAGCAGCCAGAGGCAAAGTGCGGCGCTCCAACGACGGGCATGTGTGGGATTGGGGGGCTTGCCATGTCGCCGGCTTCAGGTACGAACGTATTACTATTGTATCAAAGGCGTGTAGTTTGTTTGGTTCTTATGCACACGTTTTGAAATACGCGGTAAACATTTTTGAAGCACATGATGAACATCAAATATGTGTTGAACACTTTCTCAAATAGAAGATGAACATTTATCAAATATGCGTTGAACACTTTTTGAAATATCTGTTGAACACCTTTTCAAGTACATGATGAACACTTTTCTGAATAGATGATGAATATATTTTTTTCATATACACGATGAACTTTTTTTCCATAGGAGTGTGGCGCAAAAACAATTCACGCTGGAACTTTTTTCGTCTTCATCCTGCAGCCTTCCACGTGGCAAAACTTTGCCGTGTGGTGGCCACTTGGCCCTCGGCAAATAGTTCCTTTGCCGAGTGTTGCCTTTTTGCCGAGGCCTACTCTCGGCATTAATATGTGTTTGCCGAGATGCTCCCTTTGCCGAGAGTCACGCTCGGCGTCTCTTACTTTTCTGAGTGCCTGTGGTTTGGCTCCCGGCGAAGACCATCACACCCGGCGTATACAAAATTTCCAATAGTGAGTACTGAACTTTTTGTATCGCTCGTATGAATAGAAGCTGATGGCGGAATAAGGAAATCGATGTACAATGTTCACAATATTGCCTTTCGAATATGCCCAAACACTTCTTGTTGAACAATCCACGAAGCCGCGTGCCATATACTACCCTTCCTTAGAGCTGCAGCATCTGAATGTATACCTGCCACCTGTCGGATCAGTATGCCACAAGCTCATACAACAAACTTTATCATCAACATATGGGTTATGTGACAAAAGAAATACTGTATTCAAGAACATTTTTAAGAGATTGCAATTTTGTAGCTATGAATAGCGTATGGCACATACAATAAGTCCACAGCCAAGCTTTAAGTTTGGACGGTGATTGGACAATACATGTGCAGAGTGTTGTCAATTAACAACAACAATAATAGGCCATGACTGTCAACCAGAAATATATTGTTTGGGCAATCAGTTCATAGCAATGGAAGAATATATATATCGCATTCAGGGAACTAAGTTGATATTATCAGCATCCGACTCCGTTAAAGAATCTATATACGTGCATTGTGAAGCCAGAAGGAGCACATCAGTAGCACGAAATAGAAGAAAATTATTCCTTCACACTCACAATCTATGCACACGAGAACGCGAAAGATAAAAGAGGGAGTGGAAGGCCTATTACCTGCAAGAGGATGGAGAGTGGGCGAGGATCGAGATGCAGGTCTTGCTGACCACGTCGGCGAGGTGCGTAACGGTGCCGATGTGGCGCTGCTGCTGCTCCTAGCGGTGGGACGCCGATACGGCACCATGGATGTCGAGGGCCAGGCCGCCCACCAGCACTGCCGTCTGCATCGGTGGACAGGGAGGGAGGGAGGGACCGGGCGGATTGTGGTGGGTGGTGGTGGAGGCCTCACGTGTGCGTGCTCAGAGTTCTTAATGGCGACGGCGAGAGTGACCTGCAGGAGGCACTGAAGGATGACGAGGGGGCGGCGAAGGACCAGACGGTGGCGGCGGCGGCCATCTAGGGCTATAGGGGAACCTGTCGCTTGCTAGGTGGGTTGGCGGGTTCGCAGTTAGGGTTCCTAAGAGGGCGCCATCGCCGTCTGAAACCCTTGTCAGGGGGGGCGGGGGGACGGGGAGGAGTCGATTAGGGAGGAGGAATCTCACGGAGTCGGCGGCGCCGTCGCAGAAGATAGAGGAGAGGCGAGGAAGGGGCAGGAACGAAGGATGAAGGCGGGGGGCGACGGAGGATCACCTCCCACAACCACGAAAAAGATCGAGGGAGGAGTTGGATCGTACGATTTTGTTAGGCGTGTTTTTTTGGTGTGGTGAGAGATGAGACGAAAAAACCCAGACGAAAGTGGGGGATGAAAAATAACCGTGCAATCCTATCAACTGAGACATTAGGAGTGGAGATTACTGCTTATCTCCTTATTTATCGCGATGCTTTAATTACACATTATTTCCTTATTTTTTTTGGAGTAAAAGTTTTGGGAAGAAGACATAAATGACGATATAGACTCCACTTAGCGACATAAATCATATGCAAGATATTGTGCATTAGGTAGTTGTCTTTAACAATCTGTAATTTTCCCAGGAGAGCGTGACAAGAGCTTGTGGTTGGAGTGGCTTGAGATAGCAAATAAAAACCAATGAAATAAATATTCTAAAGGAGAAACGGATGACCTAATGCAATGTGTAATTCGGGGAAAATTAATATCTCTCCATTTTTTCAGTACTTGCAATAATAAGCAGTATATTTCTGTAAATAAATGGAACATAGAATGGATTTAAATGTGAAGCATTAAAATGGATAAGAAACATTAAAATGCAGGAAAAAGAAAATAAGTGACATTAAATAGGAAATATTGAAAAGAGGAGAAATTAATAAGGATAATAATGGATAAGATGAGAAAATTAATATGGGTACTAGCTACTTTATAGATAAGTTACGTGCGTTTCTTTGTACGCAAAACTGCTTCAGGAGCGTCTTCCTCCTCTTCCCGCAGGTCGCTTGGTAGCGAAGCCTCTGCTGCTTCAGGAGCCCACAAGCTGTGCTCAATCGGACTGCTCCTTCGCGTCGTCCATCGGTGTACTCTGTAGCTATGGCCAGCGCCGGCGGCGAGTCGGGAGCCAACCCTGCCGTGGCATCGGAGGAAGGCGAGGTCCAGTCGTCACCTCTCTTGTCCGGGTACTACGCATCCTCGGAGGGGTCTGAGGGCTACCTCATGAGCCCAGCGGAAGGGGAGAGCTCCCGCGTGGTGGCGGCGCCGGCGCATCTACTGCCAGCTGAAGAGGCAGCGGCGGCAGTGTGGTACCTGGCGTTCGGATCCGTGTCGCAGCGGGGACTGGATCAGCGGAAGGGCATGGAGGACACCGTGTTGCTGCGCCCGTCCTTCTGCGCCTGGGCCGACGGCTCCCCCATACACTTCTTCGCCGTCTTCGACGGCCACGGCGGCCCACAGGTAACCCCCCGTTCCCTTTCCTCCACATGCTGCCAGACTGCAGCACCTTCCACGCACCTCCAGGTCGAGTGGTCGACACGTCCACGCCCTACCCTAGACGCTTGATTTGCTTGCTACGTGCTACGTGGTGGCACAGGTGTCGGCACTGTGCAGGGACCAGATGCACGTCATACTGGCGGAGGAGCTGGCCCACGCCGCAACTGCCTACCGGAAGGAGCACCCGGAAAATGATGAAGAGGCGGAGCGTCGCGCGTGGGAGGCGGCGCTGAAGCGGAGCTTCGAGCGGGCGGACGCACTGGGGATGGGGCTGTCGGAATCGGGATTGCCCATCATGGGGTCCACTGGCGTGGTGGCGCTCCTGGTCCGCGGCAGCATCCTCATCGCCAACTGCGGTGACTCCCGCAGCGTGCTTTGCCGCGCCGGCAACGCCTTACCACTCTCCCAGGACCACAAGGTGAGAATAATTGTGTCATGCGTATCCTATTTCACTCCTTTGGTCTCGTCTGACCGGACAAATTTGATACTGATGCGTGGATGCAGCTGGAGCGGCCGGACGAGAGGGCGCGGGTGGACGCGGCGGGCGGCAAAGTGCGGACCTCTGACGACGGGCAGCTGCGCGTACGGGGGGTGCTTGGCATGTCTCGCGCAATAGGTACGCCGTACCTACTGTTTGGTTCTTATTATGCACGTGTGTACTACAAATTTTTTTTGAGAATGTGTGTACTACATACCAACGACGTGTCGTCCGTTTAGTTCTTATGCACACGACGTTTTCTGCCATGCAAAAAAGAGAAGGACGTTTCATTCCCATGCATCATTGTTGGCCTTGTATATCTATCTGCAAGGACGACTCAAAAAAAATCTATCTGGAAGAAAACAAAAGTAAATGCAACTATATCAGCAGGCTGCTACTAATGGTCAAGAGTGATTCGTTTCAAAAAGTGTTTCTTAAATAAAGGAGGAAGCAAAAGTATTTCTATATCACTAAAGGAGGACATTTTCTATTCACCAGCCTGCTGCCCTCTATTACAAAAATAAAATTAAAATGTTTTGTTAAATTAAATTTTTGCATTGCATATTATTATCATCTGACTCAGAATTAAGAATGAACTCTGTTCGAGTTTATAAGGCGGAACCCACATTTCATTTAAAAACAACTTTGACCACTAGTTTATCATTAAATAGTTTTTTGTATGTGTTCAAACGTGTATCATTAGAATTATCGGAAATAATTTGCTACCGATGGTGGTAGGTACGTTCGCCCCCAATTTTTATCACTATTTATTTTGGACTACAAAAAATAACTCTATAACGAAAATGTCGTGACTTTGGACCAGCCAGGCAAGCAAAAAGACAAGTATGCCAAAAAGGCAAGAAAAAAGACTAAGAGAAGTGAGAATAGATAGTAAGAATAGTCATGTTAAGCTTGAAAATTAATGGTAATACACATGGCCAATAATTAATTAAGTTTCCGAAGATATCTGCAAGATCCTAATAATTTTCATTCACGATTAGCTAAGAAAATAGGACTAGTTGTTTTTCCTAAAAGTATTCCTCTCAAACCTTGGTACACTGTGCCACCATCTCCACTCTGTTGGTAGATCGGCGCCCCACCTCTGCCGCTGCCATCTTTGGTATATCTATCTGCAAGGACGACTCAGATAAAATCTATCTGCAAGGAAACAAAAGTAAATGCAACTATATCAACAGGCTGCTACTAATTCATCAAGAGTGATTTGTTTCAAAAAGTGTTTCTTAAATAAAGGAGGAAACAAAAGTATTTCTATATCACTAAAGGAGGACATTTTCTATTCACCAGCCTATTTCCCTCTAGTACAAAAATAAAATAAAATTGTTTTGTTAAATTAAAATTGCGCGTTGCATATTATTATCATCTGACTTAGAATTAAGAACAAACTCTGTTCATGTTTATAAGGCCAAACCCACATTTTATTTGAGAAAAACTTTGGCCACTAGTTTATCATTAAAATGTTTTTTATATGTGTTCAAACGTGTATCATTAGAATGATCGGAAATAATTTGCTACCCATGGTGGTAGCTACGCCCGGCCCCAATTTCTATCTCTATTTATTTTGGACTATGAAAAATAACTCTATAACGAAAATACCGTGACTTTGGACCAGCCAGGCAAGCAAAGAGACAATTATGCTAAAAAAGGCAAGCAAAAATACTAAGAGAAGTGAGAATAGATAGTAAGAATAGTCATGCTAAGATTGAAAATAAATGGTAATATGCATGGCCAATAATTAATTAAGTTTTTGAAGATATCTGCAAGGTCCTAATAATTTTCATTCATGATTAGCTAAGAAAATAGGACTAGTTGTTTTTCCTGAAAGTATTCCTCTCCAACCTTGGTACATTGCACACCATCTCGATGATCGCCACCCCACCTCTGCCGCTGCCATCTTTGGTATATCTATCTGCAAGGACGACTCGGATAAATCTATCTGCAAGGAAACAAAAGTAAATGCAACTATATCAACAGGCTGCTACTAATTCATCAAGAGTGACTCGTTTCAAAAAGTGTTTCTTAAATAAAGGAGGAAACAGAAGTATATCTATATCACGAAAGGAGGACATTTTCCATTCACCAGCCTGTTGCCCTCTAGTACAAAACTAAAATTAAAATGTTGCATTGCAAATTATTATCATCTGATTCTGAATTAAGAACGAACTCTGTTTGAGTTTATAAGGCCAAACCCACATTTTATTTGAGAAAATTTTGACCACTAGTTTATCATTAAAATGTTTGTTATATGTGTTCAAACGTATATCACTAGAATTATTGGAAATAATTTGCTACCCATGGTGGTAGCTACGCCCGTCCCCAATTTTTATCTCTATTTATTTTGGACTATGAAAAATAACTCTATAACGAAAATATCTTGACTTTGGACCAGCCAGGCAACCAAAGAGACAGTTATGCCAAAAAGGCAAGCAAAAAGACTGAGTGAAGTGAGAATACATAGTAAGAATAGTCATGTTAAACTTTAAAATTAATGGTAATATGCATGACCAATAATTAATTTAGTTTTCGAAGATATCTGCAAGGTCCTAATAATTTTCATTCACGATTAGCTAAAAAAATAGGACTAGTTGTATTTCCTGAAAGTATTTCTCTCCAACCTTGGTACACTGCGCCATCATCTCTACTTTGTTGTTAGATCGCCGCCCCACCTCTGCCGCTGCCATCTTTGGTATATCTATTTGCAAGGACGACTCGATAAAATCTATCTACAAGGAAACAAAAGTAAATGCAACTATATCAACAGGCTGCTACTAATTCGCCAAGAGTGATTCGTTTCAAAAAGTGTGCCCGTTGCGTTCTTACACACAAGGAAACAAAATTATTTCTTACCAATAATGGAGGACATTTTCTATGCACCAGCCTGTTGCCTTCTAGTGGAAAATTAAAAATAAAATATTTTTGAGTTAAAATGTTGCATTCATATTATTATCGTCTGGCTCAGAATTAAGTACTCACTCTACTCTGGTTTATAAGGCCCAGCCCACATGTTATTTGAGAAAAACTTTGACCACTAATTTATCATTAAAATGTTTGTTATATATGTTTAATCTTATATCATATATTTACACATTCAAAGAAACCAATGATTTAAACTGTTTATATTGTTTTTTATTGTGGTTATTAAATTGATGGTCAAAGTTATTCGTAAGATATGTGAGGGTCTTATGAACCCCAACACAAAGAGTACTAACAAACAAGAATATATAGTAAGGACTGTCCTGCTAAATTTTAAATTAATGGTAATATGCATGCCTAATAATTATTTGAGTTTTCATAGATATCTGCACGGTCCTATTAATTTTCATTCTTAATTAGGTAAAAAATAGGACTAGTTGTTTTTCCTAAAAGTGCTCTCCAAACCTGGCGCACTGCGCCATCATCTCCCCTCTGTTGGTAGACCCTCACCCCACCTCCGCCACGACCATCTCTGATATATGTTGTGGGAGTGGTGGCTAGGGAGGCCCCGTTCTACCAGGTGGAGTTATATCTTTCCCATTTTGGGGATATTTTGTAGATACCAGGTGTCCATAGCTTTGACCCTTCACACTATGGTGACTGTGACCACATAATAGAAGTCATCTCAGCTGGCACAACGATGGTGTTGGCGGTGGTACTAGTGTGTCAACTAAATTCTCCTCGAGTCTCCCCGACTCAAGTTCTTGAAATTTTTGTCCGTGGCAACATTGATGCCTTAATGGCTTTTTTTGGCCAATTGTGTTGGCTGACGACCTTATGGTTTGCAAGGTTTATTCATGCATTGGCTTCCCTTTGAAGTTTGGTCCTCCAGCCACGCCTCTATCACATTGGTGCGACCACCAGTATTAGAGTGAGGCGTGTGAGAAGAAAATCTATGTTTGGATATCTAATTCTCCTACCTCCTAGCAGTCTCTCTCTCTCTCCCCTCTCCTCTCCGTGTCCATGAAGGAAGTAATGTTTGTCCCTTAGCCATGTTCCTCAAATCTCTCGTTCTGATCCACAGTGAAATCAAGGTACATTACCAATTCCTTCATTAGTTTCATCAGGTTTGGTTAACTGTTGTTGCTGGAGCAGTCAAATTGCCATATATACCATATGTTGGAGATATGTGTTTCATGTTACCAAGCGCCAGATTCTGTGAATAACCACCCCCACCTGGTAGAAGATCAGGCAGGATCCACCTCAACTGTTAAGAATATTTATGCCAACGCAGTAGGCTGCCAAAGCTCTAACTATGGGTATTTTGGTGTTCCTGTCTCGACTCTATCTCTTAGCTTGAGGTACCATTGCCACTTGAAATTTATTTACTACTCATCTTCCAATGATGCTTTTTGATACATCGGTTGTTTGAACCAGTGTTTATTCATCCAGCCAGGCACTACAAAAAGATAAAGCATGGATAACATCTTGGGAATGCAAGAAGGCAAAGGTCAAGAAGGCTTTTGTCCCACGAGACAACAATACCTAAAATGTGACTAGGGCAGTGGCACCAAGTTTAGTATGAAAAATGGAGACCATACATGTACGGATATGAAAGGATCTCAACTACTAGAAATACATGACCAACAGTGGAGAGAGATATGATACGACTGAGAGGAAGGACAAAATGATATGGGGTGGTGGATGGATATGAATTATGGGTGTGTAACCAGTAAAATGACATATGAGAAACATCCACATAGATCAAGGTCCCTTAAATTTGTAGTTGGGCTTGGAAATTTTTTGGAACACCCAACATTTAATAGTACTTCACACTGTGGTGTAATGGTAATCATAACCATATGGGGATAGCTATATCTTCCCCCTTTTGGGGGATTTTATGTAGATGTTAGTTGTCCACAGCTTTGACCATTCACAGTAAAGTCATCTCTGTTGGCACAACGATGGAGATGGTGCTGGCGCTAGTGTGGCAAATAAAGTATCCTCCAATCTCCCCGGCTCGAGTTCTTGAAAATTTTGTTCTGACCGATGGCCTTTTGCTTTGCAGGGTTTATTAACACAATAGTTTCCCATTGTACTTTGGTCATCCAGGCTCGTCTCTATCACGTTGGTGTGACCTCTAGTACTGGCATGAGGCCTGTGAGAAGAAAGTAAATATATGGATGTTTATTTCTCTTGCCACCTCGAATTGTCTACTCTCTGTGTGTGTGTGTGTGTGTGCATGAAGGAAATATTGGTTGTCCCTTAGACATACTCCTCAAATCTCTTGTTTTGATGCACTATGACATCATTACCAATTTCCTCATTAGTTTCGTCTGGTTGGGCAAACTGGTGTTGCTGGAGCAATTAGATTGGCAAACATACCATATGTCCGAGATATGTATTTGATGTTACCAAGCGCCGGATCCGGCAAATAACCACCTCCACTGCCCCCACTGCCACAAGACCAGGCGAGATCCACCTCAACTATTTACAATTTTGTGTCGACGCAATTGTCTGCCAAAGCTCTCACTATCGGTATCATGTTGTTGTCGTCTCAACTCTATCAGGTACCATGGCCACTCACAATGGCTTTACTACTCATCTTCTCATGAAGTTTTTTGATACATCGGTTGACCGTTGTTTATTCATCCAGCCGAGCATTGCAAAAAAGATAAATGTGAAGGACATATTTTCCAAGCAAGAAGGCAATAGGTCAAGAAGCCTCTTGTCCCACGACACAACAATACTTAAAACACGGTCAGGGTAATGAAACCAAGTTTAGTATGAGAGATGGTGACCATACATGGATGGATATGAAAGGATCTCAATGATTGGACATACATGCCAAACAAAGGAGAGAGACATGATACGACTAACAGGCGGGACAAAAAGATATGGGGTGGTGGATTGATATGAACCGTGGGTGTGTAACCAGTGAGGTGACATATGAGACACATCCACATATATCTAGGTCCATTAAATTTGTAGTTGAGCATGAGTAAATTGGTAACACACAACACTTGACATTACTTACTCTTTTTTGGTACACATTGTGGTGTAATTTTAATCTCTCTCTCTCTCACTCACTCACTCACTCATGTGCATGAAGGAGATATTGGTTTTCCCTTAGCCATGTTCCTCAAATCTCTTTTTCTAATGCACAACAACATCAAGTACATTACCAAGTTTGCCATTAGTTTCATCAAGTTAGGCTAACTGATGTTGCTGGAGCATTCATATTGCTATACATATCATATGTCGGAGATATGTATTAATTTGATGTTACCAAGCGCCGGATCCGGCGAATAACTGCCTCCATGGCCCCGCCTGGCACTAGATCAGGTGAGATCCACCTCAACTATTTATAATTTTTGTGCCGACGCACTAGGCTGTGGAATCTCTCATTACGAGTATCTTGTTGTTCTTATCTCGACTCTATCTCTTAGCTTGAGGTACAATGGCCACTCAAAATGTCTTCACTGCTCGTCTTTACATGATGCTTTTTGATACATCAGTTGTCTGAACCGGTCTTTGTTCATCCATCTAGGCATTGCAATAAAGCATGAACAACATCTTGGGGAAGCAAGAAGGCAATAGGTCAAGAAGGCTTCTGTCCAACAACGCAACAAACCGAAAACGTGATCAAGGTAATGGCACCAAGTTTAGTATGAGAGATGGCGACCATACATGTGCGGGTATGAAAGGATTTGTTTTCTAGACAACAACATGGAAGGATGTATTATAATTTCATATAAGAAGGGTCAAGCGACTACTACAACACCACCAGCAGATACAATGACAAAAAGGCAAGAAACTCCATGCTAATCCATGTTATTAAAACTGCGCCTACAACAATCGAAAGCAAGAGAACTCACGTTGAGCGATCTCCAGCCAAGATGGTGAAGATAAGGGGCACCGAGCTACCAGACCGCGTCCCTACCGATGCACTAGACAACCAAGACGCGGCAAAGTCCATAGGACTTGGTTGGGCAAATGTACCGCTCCAACCATATCTCCTAGGAAGTTGGCTAGTGGGTGGCCGGGCCTAGCCAAACCCGAGGAAGAAGACATGTTAGAAGTCTTGGTTATGGCATACATTGCACCCGGCCCGAAGGCCCATGCCCTAAGAAGCAACCCAAACCCTAAAATTAGACACCTCAAGCTACAACTCCGATGACTCGACGTATAGCCAAGGCAGCGCCTTCATGAAGGACACGACGTCGTGACGCCGCCGCTTCCTGTTCCAACGAACCGAAATAAGGGTTTCCCTTGGTACTCGAGGAGAGACATTGCCAAAGGCCATTGTAGTGCCACCGAGGAGGACATGGCACCTGCGGGCATTGTCGCTGCAAGTATAGGCCAGCCATGCAGGCATTTCGCCCCGGCCCTTGACCAAAATCCAAACCACCGGAGCGGAGATGAGGGGACAAGTCATTGGCTGAGTCCACCACTTCTGGAAGGAAAGCCTAACCCATCGTTGATGAAGAAAGTGCAACCTAGAGAAGAAGAGAGTAAAACCTTTGAATTTCCAAGTCCTCACGTCCTCCGGGGCAAGTTTCAGCATTGTCCTTTGTGGAGAAATTCTTGATCCCTAGGATTTCATTCACGGGTGTCATTGGGGAAGAAAGGGTAGAGACAAATAGAGAGATAGAGATATAGAGGAGAGAAAGGAAGAGAATTCTTTTCTCGAGGTGGGGAAGGTCTGGTTCAAACATAGCTAAAAATGGAGATGGGGAATGAGTCGTGGGGGACTAAGATGGCTCCTTTTATTTTTTTTGGGATAAGTATCCCTATTTTTCTCAGTCTTCCCTGGGCCTCTGTATATCTCCTGGAGAGTGAGGAATAAAAGAAGTGTTGCCAAATAATGTGAAAAGAGTACCTTAAAGGGTGCTCATATTTTACACAACCTCTCAAAAAATTTATCAGCCTCCTCTCGATTTTAATTTTTTTTCTAGAAGTTTCCAACGCCTTCTGTCAATTTTCCAAATAATCTTAAAAAATACGAAATATTTTCGTAATTTTATAGTGGTCTAGGGACCTGTCCCTATTTTTGTTTCCAAAAATCGAGTTTTCTTTGCAAATTTGAAGATCTATCGGAAATAAAAAATATTTTTGCACAATAACCTGTTTTTGGTCGAATTCGCCCCTCGCGGGCTATTATTTGGCCTGTTGACCCAGACAGCGAGCTAGGATGCCTAGCCGGCTCCGAAGCGGTATACACCAATCGGATGATGCGCTGGGGGAGGGAGGGAGGGGAGGGGTGCCACATCGCCTTGATTGAACCATAGCTCTACTTAGTGCAAGTTTCCTAAATATCTAGCATACATGAGTAGTTTGCCTATGGAGACGTTTATTTGTATAAGAATAAAAAACGATGTGTATTATCCATAACACTATAGTAACGTAGAAAATTATTTGAAGGCATTCATAGCTGAAACCAATTGTTACCTTGTGTATAACTAGAATGGCGGAAGATATCATTTATAAAATAATATTTCATTTGGACAATCATGAATTTGTATCATTTTAACAAATTTACATGTAGCAAGGATGTTATCATGTATTGTTGCATTCATATTCCTTATAAAATTCAAATGAATGTTGCTGGATGTGCGTAGAACATTGATGTTTTTATGAAATTTTTATGATCAGATTTCTGTTCTTGGTTTCGATCAATATATGAGAGTTGTTTCCCTTAATAGTTTCTAAAGAGTTATTCCAATTTTTTTATTTATTTTTCACAAGTTCATTCATTTGTACAAGAAGTATACTTTTTGTTTAGTAAATATTTCATTTTATGCTTCTAGAATCCGATTTCATGACAGTAAACTATACTTGCAGGGCACAAGCTCCTTAAGCCTGCAGTTATATGTGAGCCAGATATAACCATGATGACTAGATCAGAGGATGACGACTGCCTAATCCTCACGAGCGATGGCTTGTGGGATGTCATCGAGAACCAGATTGCCTGCAATGCCGTGAGGAACTGCCTAGAATTTGAAAACAAGAACAACCAAGGTGCTCCTAGACGGGGTGCACTGATAAGACAAGAGGAAGAGGTTGGCTGCAACAATGCTGCAACCCTCCTAAAGAACATGGCAATCTGCAAGCATAGCCAGGATGACATTAGTGTTGTCGTACTTGATCTGAAGGCGAGAGGTTAGCTAGGAATACTACATGAGGTCATCATCTCCTTTGCAGCTTAGATTTGATGTGGATAAAACATTGCCATGGTTAGAGATTTATAATAGACATGGATGATTAGAAATGTACAAAAAATGTTGGTCACATATATCTTCATTGCTTAGTGTTCCCATTAGTTTTTTCCGTGGTAGCTTTGTTTGTGGTTTTCACTCAAACCTGCTGAACTCATCTCATACAAGTTTGGTGTTTGCATTTAGCACTCAAGCAAAAATGTGCTTGTGTGTTACACCCACCAGAGCTCTGGTATTACCTGGCTTAGGCCCATTTTTTTGCTTGAGTGGTAACTACAAATTTGAAGCAGGGTGCAGGCCTAATGGGCTAATACGAAACAAGGTAGTTGCTCCACAAAACAAAAACGGAACTACTTTGGATGGTGGAACTCGTTGTTAACGGATACCCCTAGAAAAGCACTGAACTCTCGTGGCGATAAGTAGCGCTAAAGTTTTGGTGAACTTTTTCACAGAGGGACGCTGGGGAGATGATGTACAGTTTATTTTTCGTGAGATCTGGATTCCAAAATAAAATATTTTGCAACCTGAGCATCCAAATTATGAACTGGTTCCATCATTGTGTTCCCCGCATTGACATATTTGAAATTAGATCAGATCTTAATAGATTTTGACGAAATCATTTTTGAGCATAATTTTTACTCCAAAAGATAATAAACATGTGCTTCCAATGGTAACAAAGTTGTATTTCACACTCAAACATACTTGTACTTCCCATGTGGGTAGTCTACTCGTGCCTAGAGTAAGTTTTGCTCTCTACTTAGTAACTCTACTATGTGACGTTGAAGACACATGTGTGCTTCATGGCCAAGCGCACATGTGCTTTGCATGTTATAGATGCCAAGCACAAATGTGCTGCAGTTTTAACCTATACTCCTGACTTGTAGCAACTTGTACTCCTCAATGCAACATGTAGCTAATCAGTTAGTCAATACAACGGAACTATACTACAAACATGGGAAATTTGGGTACGGGGCTTCTAGGAAAACGTAGAAAGCAATTCATAAGAAAAACAAGGGAGAAAACAACACTTGGCTCCTCTGCGAGCCCCTAGCTTACCCCGTGCTCCACAAGTGACAAGTTCCAAGCGCGCCACCGGTAGCCCAGCAAGGGGATACCCCTGATTAGTTGTTCCCAGGTATCTTGTGTCTAATTCTATGTACCTAAGGGAGTCATTGTCACTAACTTATTTTTCACAACATGCAACCATGCCGCCTCATCATACAACTATGAATAGGATAATGCCCACCTCACCATGCATTCATGCATGGTAAAAGGGCCACCACAACATTCAACCATGCATGAGAAAATGTTTTTCATTTATATTCAATAAATATAGTTACAACTATACATAATCCAATATAATAAGTCATATGACACTACAATTTTCGTTCTCATGTTATCAACTAAAATTTTCATCAACTGCCGCTCTATAGATCATTACAAAGAAATAACACGGGATATCCTCTATTACAAAGAAATTCGTGAACCAACAATGGATCATTAATTTCCTATTTCATCCCATGGCTGACAATTTTTGGCAAATCCTTTTCCAACTGCCGCTCTTAGAGAACTTCGTCTCCACTAAACCCTCTTATTGTTCCATTTTTGCCTCAAATTAATTAACATGAGCGTCAACTTCATCTCGGCTGCTCGCTATCCATCTCACTCTTCTCGCATGTGGTTCCTCAATCTCGAGGACATGCCATCTCTGTAGCACCCCATGTTGATGGATCACCGTTTCCACTACAAGAGAGCACTGATGGCACATTACGACATTAGATGGCCGCGGTTCCCATCGCCCATGGAGGATTGCCACACCAAGCTTCAGAAGATTATTGTTGCCGCCCTTACCTGAAATGCATTACCTCTTTGGGAACAACAATGACATGCAACAACACGTCGGCCGACTGCATGAATTGACCCCATAACTTCCTTATCCATCCTAGGTTCTAATTCATCTCATTTTCTCTTTATTTTTGTATAATCAAAAATCAGTTAAATGAAAAAAATTGGTCTCTACGTTGTGCCTATGTTTTAGTTTGTGTCATCCCAGCGGGTGTGCTTCCATTGTGTTGCTAGCATGTCCCGTGGGTCCTCCATGTCGCTTGCTAGGTGTACCACATACTTTGATGGTTCTGCACGTGTTCCTTTACCACGAAGGTGGAGCAGGTGGTGGGTGTGTGGCCAACGTTGGTGGAATATAGCCATATGCATTATGCCTAGGCGCATAGAAACTAACAATGATATATTTTTGTTGTCGCAAGCAATTTCTATCGACGCAAATTCTTTTTTTGGGCATACACTTATAATATTTTAAGCAATGTTTTACAAAATATTGCCGCAGCAGCCGATTCTTCCTCCCGTTTTGTAGCATATTCTTGCAGACTTCCAGATGTCCGCCCATCTATGGTCACCGTTGACTTGAAGATAGGTTCATGATGCAGACCAGTCTGAGTGGTGTTATACAAATGTAAATCTTTCTGTAGGTCTTGAGCATAATTTCGTAACTGAGACTTGTAAGATAGATGTATTTCTGCAATATATAAATAAATTAGTGAGTACCACAAATATAGAAGAAACATGTGTAAACGATCATCAGGAACATTTTTAGTGGCAAGAATAAAAACGTCACAACGGCGTGATAGACACGAAAAAGAAATCAAATCAATTTTTGGCATGAGGGGCATTTATATAGGTAGTAAAGGCCAATAGAGAACAGAAAAAACATAAGAATAATTTTCAATAGCCAATAAGCTATCCATTTCTACTAGACGCTCTCTGAGTAGCTAGCAATATTTTTCTCGAATATGCACGAGTGTGCATATCATATATTAAAGAAGAAAGGCAAAAGAATGCCTCCACCATAGTTACATTAGCAACATAACACGCTACTCCTCACGACTTCCCCGCCTTGCTAGCATACTGAAGAAGGGGCTTAATTACATTCCCTTTCAGTAGGCCCACCGACACCCACACCAAACCCTCTAATCTTATAAGGCGAAACAGCAACTCAACGGACAACCGTGCACCATCAAAGCCTACGAAATTCATGTGCTTCCGGATCTCCCACATTGTAAGCCCACAGATGGTGCGAAGGTCCTTTATGATCATGTTGTTAGGCCCTTGCTTACTGATCAGCCAAGGGTGAGGGAATCATGTTGGGACGGCGCCCACTCAAGCCGCCCCAAAGCCCCACAGATAACAGTCCCATCTTGTCCTTGCAAGCACACACGTGAGCAATAGATGATTAATCGTTTCCTCTTCCTGGTCATGTTGGGACGGCGCCCACTCCGTCCGCCCAAAAGAGTAGCTTGCAATCAAAAGGGCTTAAACATTCATTTAACAGTTGACACCACTTATCTATGCCAATATAAAAAGACCTAAATGGGTAGATCCAAAATATCTTGACCGTCAAATCATGTTATCTAGCGGTTTAAATCGCTCCAATGTGGAGCACCAAACATGTTTAACGCTCTAATTACCCACCACATTGGCTATAAACACGTTTTGACTCAACGCTATCCTCCCATGAAATCTGCAATGTAATTATTATCCTACCATTCCCGCGAAAAAAGTAATTGATATCTTACCAAATACCAACGGTGTATGCCGGCGTCGCCCACCGCGGCTGCTAGCATAGGTTGTTCAGACCGAGCTTGTACATCATCGATCGCGTCGCGTAGGAGCGGGCTGGATCAGAAACAGGAAACGGGATTGAAGCTGGGAAGGGAAGGGTTTCCTCGGGGCTTCGATCTGATCTGCGCGCGGCTGCGTTTCGGCCGGCCTCGTGTGCACTAATTGGACGCGCCAGCAAGCACTACTGTGTTTCTTTCTTTCTTTGGATTTGGAAGTCTGCTGACAGCTTTGCAGAGGGTGATGTTCACTGTTAAACGCATGTTGGGAGCTGTCAATTCCAATTAATGCCGTGAAACTGGAAGGTTTTTATTTCTGTCGTTTCCCATTTTTTATGCTTTCCTTTTAACACTCCCCAAATACGTACCTCAGTTCAGCTTGGGAAATTTTAAAATTTCGAGATTTCAATGAACATGTTTGTTTGGGACATGGTTCGACACACGCACCCGTTATGAATAGTAAATTCAGAAAAAAATATGTACTGACTTTTTTCCAAAAAATCTGAATTTTTTTTCCGCATACATGATTTACCACTCTACTCGCATATGAAATTTCAGAAACAAATGACACCCACTGGATTCAGTGGCGTCCCTACACATAACCGGAGGGTTCAGTGGGGTCCCTAAATTACTGAGGTGCCCACACACCTTATCCAGGTGCTACACATAATCAGAGGGTTCAGTGACGTCCCTAAATTACGTCGAGGAAGGAGATGTCTCCAACGGTGGCGGCAGTATGGCCAATGGCTTTCATGTCGAGGTCGGAGCTTGTGCAGGTTCAGCAGAAGATGATGGTCATTTTTATGCATAACTGTTTTGACAAATATGTGATGCAAACTTTTTGAGAAATTTGTGATTAACATTTTTTAAGTACACGATGAATATTTTTTTAAATACAAATAACTTTCTTTAAATATGCAGTGAATATGTTTTGATCCGGGCGCCGAGATCCCCGCCGCCACCTTCCCCTGCACCCGCCTGGGCTTTGCCGATGGCCGTCTCTGGTGGCAGCGAGGGAGGGAAGGGGGACAAGGTGAGGCGGCGCGATGAAAGATCAGATCGGCCCCGATGCGCCCGGGAGGCAACAGGAGGGCCACATGGGAGGGACGGCGTCATGGGCTATGTCAGTTTGATCAATGAGTAATCAAGTTTTTTCCCCAAAAGAAAAGAAAATAAAAAAATGAAAGATACTCCCTCCATCCCATAATATAAGAGCATTTTTCACAGTAGAGTAGTGTAAATAACACTTATATTATGGGACGGAGGGAGTCGAAGATAATGATGCTAAAATATTAAAAACGAGTAGAAATTAATTATGAGTAATAAATGGATAAACATGTGTCTGTCGCCTGCCGCCGTGTAGCCACAATTCCATATATCGTGTCCGTTACACAAAACTGGTTCGCTCCCAAAGACCAGATTTCTTTTCTTCTTCATCCCCCAGCTTTCATCCGCCCCTTGTGTGTTCGTTTCTTTCCCACAAGTCTTGCTTGGTAGCGAATTCTCTGCTGCTTTAGGGCCCTCGCCTATTCTAATCAATATGCTCCCTTCAGTGATCGTCGATCTGTAGTTATGGCCAACGCGGGTGTCAACAATGTTCCCGCCGCCGGCAAGTGGGGAGCCGCCCCCGCCATGGCCTCCGTGGAAGGCGAGGCGCAGTCCCCACCGCCCTCGTCCGGGTACAACACATCGTCGGAGTCGGAGGGGTTTCTGACAGGCACTGAGGAAGGGGATGGATCGGGTGTGGTGCTGGCGCCCCTGCTGCGGTGCTGCCAGCTGAAGCGGCAGCGGCGGCAGTGTGGTCCCTCTCTTATCGGTCCGCGTCGGAGTGGGGAATGGATCCGCGAAAGGGTATGGAGGACACCATATCGTTGCGCCCGGGCCGATAGCTACCCCATGCACTTCTTTGCCGTGTTCGACGGCCAGGGTGACCCCCCAGGTAACCTTCCAAGCCACCTCCAGGTCTAATGGTCGGCACCATCCACGCTCTTTCCGCAACACCTTTGATTGGCTTGCTACATCGTGGTGCTGTGTCGGCCCTGTGCAGGGACCAAATGCACGTCATACTTGTGGAGGAGCTGGTAGGCACGGTAACAGCCTACCCGAAGGAGCACCCGGAAATGGATGACGAGGTGGAGCGTCGTGCGTGGGACGCGGCGTTGAAGCGGAGTTTCAAGCGGGCGGACGCGCTGGGGATGGGGCGGTCGGCACCGGGATGGCCCATCATGGGGTCCACCCACCGCCGTGGTGGATCTCCTGGTCCGCGGCAGAATCCTCGTCAAAATAATTCCGGCACCCCAGATCAGATCCCCAGGAGCACACGTCAGACCCGAACCGTCCGTTGTACCTTCGTCAACTCGTGGACCGAGGCCTGCGTGGCCATGCCTCGGATCGGCCCCGGGCCAGATCACAGCGGAGAAACTTTTAACGACCCGCGGGCGGCCGCTAAGCAAACGAATCTCTATCTCCAACCAAAGTTCCGTTAAATAAAAGGTGATTATCAGGGAGACCGGTGGAGGATTTAGCAAATCTTGGTGTCAGGGTCAGAGTTACCTACACTTTAGAGACATACATACATGCTTTGTTTCCATGCATTAACATTGGCTTTGTACAATATACAAAGAATCAAAAGTTTGTGTAGAACACTTTTTACCAAATATGTGATCCACATTTTCTTTCAGAAATATGCAATGAACATGTTTTTTGCAAATATGTGATGAACTTTTTTTAAAAATATGCGATGGACAGTTTTTCAAGTACACGGTGAATATTTCAAGATACACATGCTCGATCCATGCGTTTCTTTATACACAAAACTGCTTCGGGAGTGCTCCAGTCTTCCTCCTCTGCTGCTTCGGTCTTCCTCCACAAAAATTAGGAGAAAGTACAGCTGAGCGCTCCAGTCTTCCTCTGTATTTATGGCCAGCGCCGCCGGCGAGTCGGGAGCCAACCCTGCCATGGCCTTGGAGGAAGGTGAGGTCCAGTCCTCACCTCTCTTATCCGGGTACTACACATCCTTGGAGGAGTCAGATGGCGACGTCACGGGCCCAGAGAAAGGGGAGAACTCCCGCATGGTGGCGGTTCTCCTGCACAGCCCGCTGAAGCGACGGCAGCGGCTATGTGGCCCATGTGGCCCATGGCGTTCGGGTCGGCATCGGAGAAGGGGTTGTGCCCGTTCTTCTGCGCCTGCGCTGACCGCTCGCCCATGCACTTCTTCGCCGTCTTCGACGGCCATGGCGGCCCCAAGGTAACCTCCCCACTCCTCACCTAGTCATTTCTTAACTTGGCCAGACTAGGAAACCTTCCACGCCATATCTAGGTTGAGTGCTCGACACATAAACACCCTACCTTACACATTTGATTTGCTTGGTACGTGGCGATGCAGGTGTCGGCATTGTATAGGGAACAGATGCACGCCGTCTTGGGGGAGGAGCTGGCCGGCCCAGGAAATGACGAAGAGGCGGAGTGTCGTGCATGGGAGGCGGTGCTGAACCGGAGCTTCGAGCTGGCGTATGCACTGGGGATGGGGCTGACGATTTGGCGGACGCACTGCCATGGTGGTGCTTCTGGTCCGCGGCAGCATCCTGGTGGCCAACTGCGGCGACTCCCACGCCGTGCTCTGCCCCGCCGGTGATGCGCATTGTCTTTTTCTCCTTTGGACAAATTTTGAGCTTGATGAGACGTGGATATGGTTGGAGCGGACAGACGAGAGGGCGCGCGTCAAGGCGGCCGGAGGTAAAGTGTGGCGCACCAACGACGGGCAGGTGCAGGATTGGGGGGCTTGCCATGTCGCGGGCTTCAGGTACGTACGTATTACTACTGTATCAAAGGCGTGTAGTTTGTTTGGTTCTTATGCACACATTTTGAAATACGCGGTAAACATTTTTTAAGTACATGATGAACATCAAATATGTGTTGAACACTTTCTCAAATAGAAGATGAACATTTTTCAAATATGTGTTGAACACATTTTCAAATATCCGTTGAACACCTTTTCAAGTACATCATGAATACTTTTCTCAATACATTATGAATATATTTTTTTCATATACGCGATGAACTTTTTTTCCATACGAGTGTGGTGCAAAAACACTTCACGCTAGAAATTTTTTCCTCTTCATCCTGCAGCCTTCCTCGTCTTCTGCAAATTAGTATCACGTCCGTTATAGGGGGAGCTAGAGGCGTTCACTGATCCAAGTACATGCTACACACTTGCGGATGTACGGCGCAAAATTGGAGTTGGTGGGCCTACCCAGCCTGTTTACAATCCACCCCCCGGGCATTACGTGCCGTTTGAACCTCTGGCAGGCTTTTATTGAGCCAAAACATCGTAGCAATCTAGCCAAGTTGAACACCAGACTAATTGGTGTTGAGCAAAAGGGTTAGTTTGGGTTAAATTTTTAGACAAGAGGGTTTTTTTGGAGGGACATGGGTTATTTTTTATGCTGAACATTTTAGAGAGATCCATTTTGTCAACTCTCACTAAATGAAGTGAGTGAATCAATACAGTTTTTACTCAGTTCTTGAATATTGAAATCGAAGGTGGTGATGAATGTGTTTATTACTAATACATAAAAATTCCAAAGGATGTTAGTGCTGATATAGAGGTTAGGCGGTGCAAGTAAAATGCCTCCCATGAGAATAAAAAAAAATATCAAACAAACTATAAGCATTTGCTCTTATCTTTTTTGCTTCTTGACGTATTGCCACTAGGGCAGTTGCCGCAGCAGCCGATTCTGCCTCCCTTTTTGTAGCATATTCTTGCAGACTTCCAGATGTCCGCCCATCTATGGTCACCGTTGACTTGAAGATAGGTTCATGATGCAGACCAGTCTGAGTGGTGTTATACAAATGTAAATCTTTCTGTAGGTCTTCAGCATAATTTCGTAACTGTGACTTGTAAGATAGATGTATTTCTGCAATATATAAATAAATTAGTGAGTACCACAAATATAGAAGAAACATGTGTAAACGATCATCATGAACATTTTTAGTGGCAGGAATAAAAACGTCACAACGGCGTGATAGACACGAAAAAGAAATCAAATCAATTTTTGGCATGAGGGGCATTTATATAGGTAGTAAAGGCCAGTCAAGAGAACAGAAAAAACAAAAGAATAATTTTCAATAGCCAATAAGCTATCCATTTCTACTAGACGCTCTCTGAGTAGCTAGCAATATTTTTCTCGAATATGCACGAGTGTGCATATCATATATTAAGAAGAAAGGCAAAAGAATGCCTCCACCATAGTTACATTAGCAACATAACACGCTACTCCTCACGACTTTCCCGCCTTGCTAGCATACTGAAGAAGGGGCTTACATTCCCTTTCAGTAGGCCCACCGACACCCACACCAAACCCTCTAATCTTATACAGCAAAACAGCAACTCAACGGACAACCATGCACCGTCAAAGCCTACGGCATTCATGTGCTTCCAGATCTCCCACATTGTAAGCCCACAGATGGTGCGAAGGTCCTTTATGATCATGTTGTTAGGCCCTTGGTTACTGATCAGCCAAGGGTGAGGGAATCATGTTGGGGCGGCACCCACTCAGGCCGCCCCAAAGCCCCACAGATAATAGTCCCATCTTGTCCTTGCAAGCACACACATGAGAAATAGATGATTAATCGTTTCCTCTTCCTGGTCATGTTGGGACGGCGCCCACTCCGTCCGCCCAAAAGAGTAGCTTGCAACCAAAAGGGCTTAAACATTCATTTAACAGTTGACACCACTTATCTATGCCAATATAAAAAGACCTAAATGGGTAGATCCAAACCATCTTGACCGTCATATCATGTTATCTAGCGGTTTAAATCGCTCCAATGTGGAGCACCAAACATGTTTAACGCTCTAATTACCCACCACTCCAATTGGCTATAAACACGTTTTGACTCAACGCTATCCTCCCATGAAGTCTGCAATGTAATTATTATCCTACCATTCCCGCGAAAAAAGTAATTGATATCTTACCAAATACCAACGTGCAATAGATATATCTTACCTAATATAACGTGCAACTAATATCCTACCTAATATAAACGTGCATTGCACGTACATTATTACTAGTATATATGGTGGTATGCAAACAACCGGCAACGTAACCCACTTATATGTATAGAGTCTGGATGTACTGTTAGCAAGTAAATCTTCTGTGATCTTGTCGAGCACGACGAGGCCCCATCAGTCGTGGCGGATCAGGTTCTTAGGAGTAGTCTCACGTCTGCTTTCGTAGTTGACTTAGAAGCTGCGACGGCGCATATATCTGGCACTAGCCGGAGCTCGAGGATCTTGAACAAAACAGGATCTAGCTAGCTAAGGCGCAAACATACTCACCGGAAAGTGGCTGCCGAGGGGCGGAGCGGCGACGGCGCATGCATCTAGCGCTAACAGGAGCCCTAAAATCTTGAACAAAACGAGATCTAGCCAGCTAGGGCGCATACATACTCACCGGTCACTAGTTGCAGAGGTGACGAGGGGTGCTCCAACACTTCCCTGGCGGCGACGTCCTCCAAGGCTGCCCTTGCGGCGAGGTCCTGCGCCTGGATGAGTGTGCGGGACCCAGACTCTGGCCAGCTGAACTCAGCGCCACCGACGGAGGACCCTCGCGTGGGTCCTGACTGCGGCAGTGGAATGGAACCTTGACGCGTGGTCAGGGCCCTCGCACCGGTCGGTGTACGCCGGCGTCGCCCACCGCGGCTGCTGGCATAGGTTGTTCAGACCGAGCTTGTACATCATCGATCGCGTCGCGTAGGAGCGGGCTGGATCAGAAACAGGAAACGGGATTGAAGCTGGGAAGGGAAGGGTTTCCTCGGGGCTTCGATCTGATCTGCGCGCGGCTGCGTTTCGGCCGGCCTCGTGTGCACTAATTGGACGCGCCAGCAAGCACTACTGCGTTTCTTTCTTTCTTTGGATTTCGAAGTCTGCTGACAGCTTTGCAGAGGGTGCTGTTCACTGTTAAATGCATGTTGGGCGCTGTCAATTCCAATTAATGCCGTGAAACTGGAAGGTTTTTATTTCTGTCGTTTCCCATTTTTTATGCTTTCCTTTTAACACTCCCCAAATACGTACCTCAGTTCAGCTTGGGAAATTTTAAATTTTTGAGATTTCAATGAACATGTTTGTTTGGGACATGTTCGACACATGCACCCGTTATGAATAGTAAATTCAGAAATAAAATATGTACTGACTTTTTTCCAAAAGATCTGAATTTTTTTTCCGCATACATGATCTACCACTCTACTCGCATATGAAATTTCAGAAACAAATGACACCCACTGGATTCAGTGGCGTCCCTACACATAACCGGAGGGTTCAGTGGCGTCCCTAAATTACTGAGGTGCCCACACACCTTATCCAGGTGCTACACATAATCAGAGGGTTCAGTGGCGTCCCTAAATTACGTCGAGGAAGGAGATGTCTCCAACGGTGGCGGCAGTATGGCCAATGGCTTTCGTGTCGACGTCGGAGCTTGTGCAGGTTCAGCGGAAGATGATGGTCATTTTTATGCATAACTGTTTTGACAAATATGTGATGCAAACTTTTTCAGAAATTTGTGATTAACATTTTTTAAGTACATGATGAATATTTTTTAAATACAAATAACTTTCTTTAAATACGCAGTGAATATGTTTTGATTCGGGCGCCGAGATCCCCGCCGCCACCTTCCCCTGCACCCGCCCGGGCTTTGCGGATGGCCGTCTCTGGTGGCGGCGAGGGAGGGAAGGGGGACGAGGTGAGGCGGCGCGATGAAAGATCAGATCGCCCCCGATGCGCCCGGGAGGCAACACGAGGGCCACATGGGAGGGAGGGCGTCATCGGCTATGTCAGTTTGATCAATGAGTAATCAAGTTTTTTCCACAAAAGAAAAGAAAATAATAAATGAAAGATACTCCCTCCATCCCATAATATAAGAGCATTTTTCACAGTAGAGTAGTGTAAATAACACTTATATTATGGGACGGAGGGAGTCGAAGATAATAATGCTAAAATATTAAAAACGAGTAGAAATATTTGCTTTGAGTAGCGAGTCCAGTATTTCAACTGTTCCGGCGTCAACTTTAATGATACACAAGATCCAGTGAAATCTTCATGCACACACGTTTGCATGTCTTAATTAAGCGGGCATATGTAAGCAAAAACATGTAGCTAGCTAGTAGGCAAAAACAGAGAATTTGTAGTACAAGAAAGTGTGACTCACTCGAAGTTGTAAGGAAGTAGTATATCTTCATTGTATTTGAGGCCCTTCAAGAACTCTAGCATGCTGTCCCCGATGTGCTTTTCATAATACTTGCTCATTTTCCATGTGTATTGATTAACGGTGTTTGGGTCAATGAACCCAATGCCATAGCGTCCACCTTTTCTCATTTCATACATCTTCATCCTGCATAATACCACAGAAAAGAATATAGTGAGGATAATTACAGGTAATGATTGATCAAAAGGATCACTATAGCTAGCTTGAGACTTAAATTAATTACAGAAAGAGATCACTTACAGACAATAGCAACTGACGATAGATTTGTCGAGTGCGTCTTGATTGTATAACTGAAACAGTTCAGAATACTCAACGGCCAAAGCTTTCTCATGGTAGTAATGATCCTTCTTGACATACACCATGAGGGACTCTCGATCGGATCTCTTGGTAATGTCCATGTACCATTGATGCAATTCATACATTCTCGTTGGGAGCTTCTTGACATCTTCTGGCTTGACCAAAGGTTGGCCCGGGACATATTTCCATTTTATTTCCTCCTCTGTAATCACAGGCATGTCCTCGATCTCGAGGAGTTGTCCAACAGTGATCTTGAGTTCTTCAGCCTGCATTATTTGCTCCTGGGTTATTACCACATCGCCCACCTCGGGAACGTAAACTGTTTGGCCACAATAATATTGGGCGCGCGTACTGTCACGTGTTGTCGGCACAACAAGCGGGGGGGTCGATTGCGCCGCCTGTTCTCCCAGCTGGGCAACGGTTTTCCCGCATTTTTCGACAGCTGCTTGTTGTTTGCTCGAGCTCGAGCTCGCCTCCTTCTGTAGACGTCGTCGATGTAACTTCCTGATGTGGCGCTCATAGTCTGTGCCAACAGGCTTAGGAGCTGGTGGTTGAGCCATACGAATGAAGTGGTCAACTACTTCCACAGGCACTTTCTCCCTTGGCGGCGGTGGCGGTTTCGGTCCAAAATGGGCGTCGACTTCTGCCTGCACTATGGCATTGGTTTGCTCCTCGGTCCTGTCGTAAGCCCTCATAGGAAGAGGAGTAGTGAGGTTTGGACCATATTTATATCGCTTGCCTCCGCCTGTACTTCCTGTACTATGACCTCGACTGGTACCGCTACGCACCATAGCTGCGGGGTGTCTCTTCTGCAATTGCTGAGGCGGCGGAGACGGATGACGGGGCTGAGTTGGACGAGGAGGAGTGGCCTGAAGCTGTGCCGGACTTGGAGGAGGAGTGGCTTGACACTTTGCCAGACTTGGAGGAGGAGGAGAGGCCTCACGCGTTGGTGGACTTGGAGGAGCGGGAGTCTGCTGACTCGGTGGCGGACTTCGACGAGGAGTCGGGTGACGCGGTGTCGGTGGCCTTCGAAAAATGATGCAATACTTTCTCCATAGGATGATACGATGTTTGGCATCTCCGAGTGTGTGCTCCTCATCACCTCTGGGAATGTCAAGCTCTAGCCCCGAATATTGGTCCACCACCTCATCAACCAAGACACGAGCATAGCCCGCTGGAATCGGGTTGCAATGGAAGGTTGCCTCGGGGGAATTTGAAAAAGCAACGGCGTCCGCCACCTTCATGGATATGTTCTTCATTTTGAAGTGTAGCTCGCAGTTAGTGTTCTCCGTGATTTCATCCACGGGGTATCTATCCAGCACTACAGCGTCGCCCGGGGCGGAACCCACGCTGCTTCTCGGCATGGATGGGGCGGTGGTATCCAATGCTGGATCATCTGCTAGCTGCTGCAGCTGCTGAGACCCCCTTTGCTGGCTAAGTGAGTCGATCTGCTCCTGCTGCCGCTGGAATTTAGCTGCCAATTCCGCTTGACTTGCTTCTAGGCCTTGAAGGCGTTCATAGTCGAGCTTCCTTTGCTCCTCCTCCATCTTCCTCTTCTTCTCCTCCGCAATCTTCTTTCTCGCACGGGTTCTGTAGTCGGCGTTCCAGTCCAAAAACCCCTCATACCACAGAATAGCGCCCTTGCCTCGTGTTCTTCCCGGGTGTTCAGGATTTCCCAGGGCACGCGTAAGCTTGTCGTTCTCTCTGTGGGCTGGAACACCCCCGATAAAGCCTCTTCTATTGCAACAAGTAGCGCATCGTCGGCTCCGTTCAGACATGCCTTCGTCGAAACATTGCCTGTCTTCGGGTCCAACTCCCCCCCCCCATGCGCATAGAACCAAGTCCACCACCTCATCAACCAAGACACGAGCATAGCCCGCTGGAATCGGGTTGCAATGGAAGGTTGCCTCGGGGGAATTTGAAAAAGCAACGGCGTCCGCCACCTTCATGGATATGTTCTTCATTTTGAAGTGTAGCTCGCAGTTAGTGTTCTCCGTGATTTCATCCACGGGGTATCTATCCAGCACTACAGCGTCGCCCGGGGCGGAACCCACGCTGCTTCTCGGCATGGATGGGGCGGTGGTATCCAATGCTGGATCATCTGCTAGCTGCTGCAGCTGCTGAGACCCCCTTTGCTGGCTAAGTGAGTCGATCTGCTCCTGCTGCCGCTGGAATTTAGCTGCCAATTCCGCTTGACTTGCTTCTAGGCCTTGAAGGCGTTCATAGTCGAGCTTCCTTTGCTCCTCCTCCATCTTCCTCTTCTTCTCCTCCGCAATCTTCTTTCTCGCACGGGTTCTGTAGTCGGCGTTCCAGTCCGAAAACCCCTCATACCACAGAATAGCGCCCTTGCCTCGTGTTCTTCCCGGGTGTTCAGGATTTCCCAGGGCACGCGTAAGCTCGTCGTTCTCTCTGTGGGCTGGAACACCCCCGATAAAGCCTCTTCTATTGCAACAAGTAGCGCATCGTCGGCTCCGTTCAGACATGCCTTCGTCAAAACATTGCCTGTCTTCGGGTCCAACTCCCCCCCCATGCGCATAGAACCAAGTCCTGCACCTGGGGGGCCAGCTCTTACTAACCGGAGTGACACCTGCATCCTCCATCTCTTTCTCAGACTTATCCCACTTAGGCATTGCCACCGCGTAGCCACCTGGCCCCAGCTTATGGAACTTATCCTGTTTTCGGCATTGGCCTTGTTTATTCTCGACCGTTCCTTAGCTAATTCTGAATCCTTGAATTTCACGAAATCGTCCCAATGAGCACTTTGATTCTCTAGTATCCCCTCGAATACTGGAGTCTTCCTTCCTCCCTTGACGTACTTCTCCCACGTCATTCTCTTGTGGTTCTTGAATGCAACCGCCATCTTCCTAAAAGCAGCGTCCTTGACTTTCCGCACGTCTGCTTCTGTGAAATTATCTGGTAAGGTGAAATGTTCCATGAGAGTATCCCAAAGCAGATTTTTTTGCTTCTCGTCAACAAAAGTAACATCTGGATGTGGATTTGCTGGCTTTCTCCATTCTTGAAGGGAGATTGGGAGTTGGTCGTTCACAATAACTCCGCACTGACGAACGAACTTGTCCGCAATCTTCTTAGGCGCTAATGGTTCGCCATTAGGTCTGATTGCCTCGATATTGTACTTTACGCCCTCCTTCAACTTTTTGTTCGGGCCTCGTTTCGTCCTTTTGCTCGATCCGGATGGCTGAAAGAAGAAAGATCGATTCGTTAATATATCTTCAACTCATTTAAAACATGCGATGATCACCAGATTCCTGCTTATATAAATATATATACCTCGCCGGTGTTTGTTGTTTCAGGATCAACATGTTCTTCGTCGTAGTTCATGACTTCATCTTCTCGGTCGTCGCGATCAAATATCATATCACCCTCTCCGGTGTTGTTTAGAAATTCGGAGCCGTCAAAATCTTCTTCATTCTGATCATCATCTGGCCTGCGTATGATATCGAGCATGGTCTGTTCTCTATCTCTGTCGGTATTGTCCGCCATAGCTTTTATTTAACTATGCCAAAAGAAATATAAAACAATTTAGTATAATCTCGAATAATAGATATAATCTCGAATACATCGTCTCGAATAATAGATATAATCTCAAATACATCATCTCGAATAATAGATATAATATTGAATACATCACTAGCTAGCTAGCTAGCAAGCTAATAAAGATCGAATAGTACAGAGTAATCTAGGCCACTCGCGGTTCCTGAGGTGCGGGCGGTGGACACCCAAAGAGAAGGAACCATCACTGGATCATAGCTCGGGTGATCTCCCCAAAGAACCTGCCAGGTATTGGAGAACCTGACGTCCATAGCAGCCATGTAGCGATGGACGTGCTCGTCCTCCTCCCTGACACGGCGACGTACCACCTCCGGCGGGGCCGGCTCCCTCCGCACCGAAAGTGGCCCACGTGAATGCCACCAAAGGAGATGAGGGTCGACGACGGGACTCGGGGCCGGGTTCCTCACCAAGCGTCGCGCCCCTGAAGGTAGCACCTCCCAGTGCCAGCCCGGCGGAGCCCAGTCCCGGACATGGGTCCTCTGAAGCAGGACGTCGTCGCGGACGTGTCGACGGCGAGGATGCGGGCCGGGCATCGTCGACAACAAAATACTATATGCCGCAAAAGTAAAGTAACATTTTTTAAATGATGGATTGTGATGATTTCATATATGCAAATTCTAAATTTTATAACTAAAAATATAAGAAACTAAAAAAACATCGATCATCGTCTAACAATTTGAAATTAATCTAATTCATCTAGCTAGCTAAAACTAACATTTCCAAAATTTCTAACATTTCTATAACATTTGACATTATATATATTATAACTAACATTTCTACATACTATTTGACATTAATCTAATCTAATTAATTAATTCATCTAAAACTTTGTATGAAAAACAGAAAAACAGAAAAAACTAAAAGCTAAAAATAAAAAAAGTGTGTGTGTGTGCGCGTCTAGTGTGTGTGTAGTGTGTGTGTGTGTGTGCATGTAGTGTGTGTGTGCGCGCGCATGTGTGTGTGTGTGTGCATGTAGTGTGTGTGTGTGCGTGCACGGTCGGCGCCGGCGCCGGCGCCGGTGTGCACTACGATCGATTGGAGACGAGGAGAGGGGCCGGGGGAGGGGCTCACAGCGCGCGCGGGCAAGGTCGAGGCGACGGCGACGGCGAGGGCGAGGTCGATCCAAAGGCGACGGCGACGGCGAAGCGAGGGGATCGGCGACCGAGACGGCGACGGGGGTGCCGCGGAGTCGACGGGGACGACGCGACGAGGACGGGGGCGTCGCGGAGTCGACGGGGACGGCGTGACGGGGGCGGCGACGGCGCGGGACGGGGCGGCGGCAGAGAGAAGTGGGAGATGAGAAACTGAAAATTTTCGAAGTGCTTCTTATATAGGGGACACCTTTAGTACCGGTTGGAGCCACCAACCGGTACTAAAGGCCTGTTTTGGCCAGGCCAAGAGGGGGGGGGGGAGCACCCCCTTTAGTACCGGTTCCTGGCTCCAACCGGTACTACAGGCCCCCCTTTAGTACCGGTTGGTGCCAGGAACCGGTACTAAAGGGGGGTGCGCTGCCAGGCGAGGGGCGCAGAAGTTTAGTCCCACCTCGCTAGCCGATGGGCGCTCACACCTGCTTGTAAGCCCCGCCGCCGATGCTCTCTCGAGCTCCTCTCTAATGCAGGCCTTCTGAGCCTACCTCTGCTACTCTGCCCTGTGGGGCCTATTGGGCTTGCGGGCCTGCATCCTGGCCCAACAACAGGTTGGGTTTCTAGTCGTATGCAGGCCGCTGTGGCCCTGTAGGTGGGCTTTTTTCATTTAGTTTTTTCTTTTCTGCTTTATTTATTTTGTTTTATTTATTTTTAGTTGTTTTTTGCAGACGGCAAAGACTTTGCCATCAGTGGCAGACGGCAAAGAACCTGCCATGTAGTGACGTGTAGATGACATCATACGGCCGACGGCAAAGACACTAGAAAGTTTGCCGTCAGCGGCGGACGGCAAAGGCCTGCCGTTAGCCACTTAACGGACTGACAGCGCAATTATTGCCGTCCGCCTTCTTTGCCGTCTGCCGCGCTCTCTTTGCCGTCTGCGGCGGACGGGAAAGACTTTGCCATCAGTAGCAGACGGCAAAGTAGCTGTTTACCGAAGCCTACTTTGCCGGAGCCTTTTGCCGTCCGCGGCTGACAGCAAAGGCCTTTGCCGTCCGCCGTTCATGCCTTTGCCGTCCGCCGTGGCAGACGGCAAAGTAGCTGATTCCTGTAGTGCTCCCACTCGGGGGCTTAGCTGCAGTCCAGCACTCGCCTAAGTTCTCCTACAAAGAGACTTAGCTGCAGTCAGCACTCGCCTAAGTTTGAAAAATCCTACCGAGTGGAGAGCAAACCTCCCACTCGGGGGGCTTAGCTGCAGTCCAGCACTCGCCTAAGTTCTCCTACGAAGAGACTTAGCTGCAGTCAACACTCGCCTAAGTTTGAAATCCTACCGAGCGAGAGCAAACCTCCCGCTCGGAGGCTTAGCTGCAGCCCAGCGCTCGCCTAAGTATGAAACACATCTCATTTCCCAAGGACGACGAGGGGCAGGTCGACTGCCACCTTCTCCTGGAGAGCTTCGCCACAAATACAATGTGCGCTCCGTCCCACCCCACAGTAATAGGGTGTGGGTCGACCGCCACCTCCTCCTGGAGAGCTTCGCCAGAAATACAATGTGCGCTCCGTCCCACTCTGCAGTAACAGGGTGTAGATCGACTACTACCTTCTCCTTCGGAGCTGCACCACAGACACAAAGTTATTTCGAGTGAAGACCAAATTCCACTCGACGGGTCATCCACAAAGAGATTCAACGACAAATCAAGTTCAAATAAAGCCTAAAAGGTCCCAGAGACCTTAGATCAAAGTACTCGAGCCCTCGGCTCGGCAGAGTTTAACTGTTACACTTCCACTCAGCATTCCGAGGCAAATTTAAGGCAGAGTTTAACGGATTACAAAATACACTCGGCATTCCGAGGCAAGTTTTTTCATTCCTCGGGAGGAGGAGGACTGGCAGGGGCGACAAACTCATCCAAGTCGATCCCATCTGCGATACGGGTAGCAGCAGCAATAAATGTCTCCATGAAGTCCTGGAAGTTGTGCTTCCTCGTGTTGGCGACTTGGATGGCGGCCAGCTTCTCCTCCCGCACCTCGTTGCAATGGACGCGGACCAGAGACAGAGCCACGTCAGCGCCACACCGAGCTGAAGACTTCTTCCACTCCTGCACTCGGTCAGGGATTCCGTTGAGTCGAGTCATCAGAGACTCGAGATCATTCTGGAGCGTAGACTCTGGCCAAAGCGTCGGGTCGATCCGCGTCATGGCAACCTTCAGTCAAGCCAAGTAATCCACGACGCCGTCAACACGAGATTCCAGTCGGAGCAGGTTCATGGCAGCTTCATCTTTCACCGGAGAGTTGATTGGATCCAAACCTGTTTCGATCCGCCCAGTCTCCTCTTCAAAGTTCTGGCAAAGTTCTGCATACACGACCCAAGGATAAGTCAAATTTCGTAAAACTGAGTCGACACAAAAAAAACAGTCGGAACTGAATCTGCACCTTCGAGCCTGATGTACAACTTCTTTGCAAAACTCCTCAAGTAGCCCTCCAGGTCGTCCCTCCTACGAGCGATGCCTTCCATCTTCTCGCCCAAGAGGAGGTTCTCCTTCTTCCAATTTGCAGTCAACCTGTTGGCTTCATTCAGAGCGGTCTGCAACCTGGTATTCTCTTTTTCCAATTGGTCGACCGAAGCCAGCTTCTGTGTGGCCAGAGTAGTCTTGTCATCAGCCTCCTTACGGGCAGCAGCCAAGTCCTGATCCTTCTTCACCAGAGCTTCTTTCAGTTTTTCTGCAAAAAAATGATGATTGAGTCGGAGAAAGCGAAAAGATACTCAAGCCTAAAAACTAACCAGTCGACAAAGGCGTCTTACCTGCGGCGCCGTCTCTGACCTTCTGCAGCTCTGTCCTGGCCAGCTCCAGATCAAGGTTCATTTGAATTTGCTGCTTCTCCAAGTCAGCCAAGCGGGTTCCAAGATCACAAGATTTCTGAAGTCAAAGGGGAGGAGTTACAATTTCAGTAAAAAAAGCAACAAAGGCAATAAATACTAAGACTACGGTCGACTGCCAGCAGTCCACCATAGTCTCGGGGACTACACCCAGTGGGTGCACTTAGCGTGCCCCCACCGGTTCCTATCCCACCCGACCGACCCCTGAAGTCGAGTCCAAGACAAGTTGCTTCCGAGCAGCTAAGAGACAATAATGGAGTTTCTAAGACTACAGCCGAAGCGAAACATTCGACAGTAGCCTCGGGGACTACACCCAGTGGGTGCACTCAGTGTGCCCCCACAGTAAAAAAAAGAGAAAGACGTCGACTGCCCGCAGTCGACAGGATACCGTTCCATTCGACATGACCCGATCAGACAGAGCGAAGAAACTCAACTACAACGACTCAATTTAAAGACTACAGTCGACTGCCAGCAGTCCACCGTAGTCTCGGGGACTACACCCAGTGGGTGCACTTAGTGTGCCCCCACTCGTCCAAGAATTGGCAAACACACCCAGTGGGTGTACAAACTTAAAGATCTTCGGAAAAGAGATTCTTCAAAGGACATATCGAAACAGACCAAGTGTTGAAGTCGACTGACCTGGACATTGCTCTGGAGAGCCGAGCTTGCGTCATAAGCCGCCTGGCAAGCCTCCCGAGCCACTTTCACCTGTTCCATCATGATTCCAGCCTGGCGTACAGCCTCCTTCGCAGCAGCCGCTTGGTCCTCAGGGACGGGGTACGCAGCAAAAAGCGAAGACGGATCCGCAGTCGACGCTGAAGGCCGCACACTCGTCAGAGGAACAGCGAAAGTCACGGAAGCCCGAGTGGGTTTGCCATCGTCCCGAACTACGGCCTCAGGCGCCGGAGTGGATTGCGGAGTCTTGCCAGCCAACGCCTTCTTCTTCGTCTTCACCCTCAGTGGTTCGTTGTCGTCGTCGTCCGGGAGGTCAATAACATGAGGAGGAGCTGCAAGGAAAACATTCAATCGACCAGAGTCGCAATAAAGTTTCAGTCGACTCGAAAGCAGGACGTCAGTGATCGTACCAGGGATGGAGGTGACAGCGTCCTCCATCTCTTGGTCGTCATTCCTGGCGGAGACCTCAGAAGTTACACCACTGCAAATCTCGAAAGTTAGTCAGTTGGCCCAGTGAATCGACCAAGGATCCGTCCACAGGCGACAAAGGAAAGCAAGTGTTATTGTTACCCGGAAATGGTGGGAACAGCTATCTTCATCTTGGGCAAGGCCTTGGGCGGCTTGGATGGCGTCGCTCGTGGGTGCTTGGGAGCCTTCCCGTCGGCGGAGGAGAAGAAGTCCGAGGGCGTTTTGACGAATGCCCAACAGGAGCAGTCGCCTTGCCACGTTCCTGCGCTGGATCGTGGGTGAGCTTGGATCGCCCCTCCGGGCGGGAGGGTTCAGCCTCCTCCTCCTCTTCACTGGAGAAGATGTCGTCGCCTTCCTCTCCCTCACCGTCGGACTCCCACTCACCCTGGTCGTCCCCGCTCTCGCCTCCGCTCCCCTCACCTTCCTCAGTCGACCCTTGTGCCCCGTTGGGCGTCGAGTACATATCAGTGGTCGCCTGGAAGACAACAGACAGGACGAAAGTCAATCGACTTACCCAAAGAAGACCAATACAGAAGGCTAGATATCCGACACAAAGACATACCTGATCCACTTCATATGAGTTGTCGAGTGGAATTACCCTTCTGGCTCCTCGGGGGTTGTCTTTGTTCCTCGTGATGCTTGACAGCCACCCCTCCAGCATGTCGTCGGTGACCTCCTCCGGGTGGATCCGAGTGGTGTCGTCAAGGCCAGAATACAGCCACATCGGGTGGTCTCGCGCCTGGAGCGGTTGGATGCGCCTCTGGAGAAAGACCTCTAACAGGTCCATCCCAGTCACCCCCTCACGGACAAGCTCAACCACTCGACCCGCCAATACCTTGACTTGGGCCCTTTCCTCCGGCGTGACTTTCAGAGAGACAGGCTTCTCGGCTCGGTCGAGGGAAAAAGGAGGAAGACCAGTCGACCTGGTCCTGGCAGTAGAATCAGGTCGACTGCCAGCCGCGGACCGACTCCGGGAAGGTGATAGAGGGGAAACAGCTCTTCCCCCTCGTCTGGATTGCCAGGCCCCCGCACAGCTGGATCACTTGCGTCTTCTCATCACTCGACTTGGCCTTTTTAAACGACTGAGAGCGGCAAGTAAAAATATGCTTGAAAAGCCCCCAATGCGGACGGCAACCCAGGAAGGCCTCGCACATGGAAATGAACGCGGCAAGATATACTATGGAGTTGGGGGTAAAGTGATGGAGCTGCGCTCCGAAGAAATTCAAGAAGCTCCGGAAGAATGGATGGGGAGGCAGAGAAAACCCTCGGTCGATGTGGGTGGCGAGGACGACGCACTCACCGTCGCGGGGTTGAGGTTCGATCTCCCTCCCCGGGAGACGCGCAGCCTCGTGGGGAATGGCTCCTCCCTCGACCATGTCGTCGAGATCCTCCTGCCGGAGCACCGATGGCATCCAGTCGCCCTGAATGCAACCCTTGGGCAGGGTGGTCCGGGAGGAAGATCCGCCTCGTGCAGACCTCTTTCCTTTCCCCGCCGCCGCCACCTTCTTCGCGCGCTCCAAAGCAGTGGTCTTGCCCTTCACCATCGTCGCCGGCGAGGTCTCACACGGGCTAACGGTGCTAGGGTACGGCCGAAGGTCACGGGAGGGCTGGCGAAGGGAGAAAGAAGAAGGAAGAAGAAGAGAAGCGCACGGCTTGGAAAGCCCGAGCCGGCAACTTATAAGGGGCCGCTCCCGAGTGGCTGACTGGTAGGCCCAGGCAGTCCAGTCAAATCCCGCAGCAGACGCGCGCGCAGTACGTGGCGAAAAAGGCGGCGCGAGGATCGAGGAGTTTTCGCTTTATCACTTCCGATTACTGCGGCTGCTCCCGTCCCGCGCGCTTCCCAAAATCCGAATCCCGTGAGATCCGTGGGCCGCAGAACCACTTGCCAAAAACAGAGTATCCCGCTCGCACCAACACTCGGCATGTCGCAAGCAAAGATATTCACTCGACGAAAGGCCTAGAATGGATCAAGACGACTGAAAGAGGTTGATGACGTCATTCGTGACAACTGACCCTAAACGAGGCACTCATACAGCCCCAAAGAACCGGTCGGAAAGGATACCCAACTCTTTCCCCACTCTAACCTCGATCCATTCGGGGGCTAATGATGAAGCTATGTACCTAGGGTAGGGGCACGGACCCGTCCAAAGAGCCCTACCCAAGGACATCCCTAGAAGAAATCACCTATCAATGGACTTGAAGGTACCCCACTCGACAGGTTCAAGACACTCGACCAAGAAGCTACCACTCGACCATGAAGCTAATCACTCGACTGCCAGGAGACCTACAGTCACTCCGTAGGCAAACGGTCAGCTGTTAAGTAGTCTTCATAGTCATCATAGCACTTTATTAGAGGCGCTACCAGTAACGCCCAATCTTAAATGTACTTTAAACCCTGCATTACTGAGGGCAAGAGGGGGCCGGCGAACTCTATATAAGCCACCCCCTCCTCAGTATGAAGGGTTCGCACCCCTGTAATCCATATACGCATAATCCAGTCGACCGCATCCGGGCTCCGAGACGTAGGGCTATTACTTCCTCCGAGAAGGGCCTGAACTCGTAAACCTCGCGTGTAACAACTTCCCAATAGCTAGGATCTAGCCTCTCCATACTCACCCCCTACATCACTGTCAGAGTCGGAACCACGACAGCGCTCAAGCGCCACCGCCACCGGATCCAACCACCAAAGGCCAGAATTTAGGTTTTCACCCTGAAGAACAAGTCCAAGCATATCCAAGTAATGCCTTCAACAAGTTAATGACATAAAACATCGTCATTGCCAGGTATAACCAACTCGAGTCATACCTAGGCTTTCACCCCGGAGCTCGAGACCGGGTGCTCGAGGAGCACCACCACCGATGTCAAGCATGTGTTGTCGCCATCACTTTTCCGCAATTCCAGCAACTACATGCGATGTGTGATCGCTGTTGCACAACCATCCCTCTGCGTCAAGCCATCGTCCCTAGTTTGCATTTTGCCACCATAGTTAACCACCGAATCTAAAGGGAGAAACCCATACGAAGAACTTTCGGTCGCCACCACAATCCATAAGGAGGCAGCTGCGGCATGCCCGAAGTGGTCACCAATGGAATCAACACCGATGGTGGAGCACACCACCGTAGGCTACCACATCGCCGAGGAGAGCCCTGCTCACGCCCATCGGCACATCGTCTGACATGGCCGAAACTGAAGCGAAAGGCATATCACGGTCCTCAACGTGTGACCAAAGGGAACGCAGCCGCCAGGTATACTGACATTTACTAGTTCATTTTTCCTTACACAAGTTTGTACACACCAGGTATACTGACATTGTTTTCAATGTTGTTTGGTTCACTTTAATATCCCAAACTGTATCTAACATATAGATATTTTCAAATATATGACCCACTGTTCACTATAGATGACAGGATTTCATGAAACTTCTTCTGAAATAACTGATTATTAAATGATGAACCATTCATACTCCACAAAAATGTTGATTTATATGTTGTCCTAGCTGCTGCAGATGTCATGTTCTGATCATTAAGAAAAAACTAAGCACTAATACAGTAGTAGTCGCAGCAGGCAGCTACTAATTAACATCTAAAATTGCTACCTAATTAACAGCTAATTAGCAGTAAACTAGCTACCTACTTCCTCCGTCCCATAATATAAGTGCGTTTTTTGCACTACACTAATATAAAAAACGTTCAACAGCTACCTCTAGTGGCGGTAGCAGTAGCAATCAACAGCAGCATACAACAACAGAAAGCACCACCAGCAGCATACCACCAGCAGCAGCAATAGCAAACGGAAGCAGAGTAGGCGGAACTCACCAGCCGATGCAGAGCCGAACAGTGCAGCACTAGAAGAGCCCACACACCCGGCGGCAACAACATCTACATCAACGGTAGCAACAGCAGCTCAAGCATAAAAAAAATTCAGAACAACAAAATGTTGCCATGTATAAAAAATTCAGATTTGTTAGCTTTGGAAGCCGACGGCGATAGAGGTGGAGGATGGTTTGGAGAGAAATGGCGCGGCGAGGACAGGAGAGATGACGCGGCGGGAGGCAAGCACCACCGAAACCCTAGGCGCCGGCAACCAGGGGAGGAGGAGATGAACGACGCGGTGGTGCGGAGGAGCAGAAAGGCGCAGCGGTGGAGAGGAGAGGAACGGCAACGCGTGAGGTGAGCAGAAATTCAATGCTGGAGATGCTAAAGACATACCCTGATTGTAGTTATGTAAAATGGTGGGTCTCTTGTATGCATCAAGTGGCACATGTTTTCCTGAATGGCCATGTCTATTTATGTGGTTTGAACAACTATGTCTGCATTTTGCCACAAGGCTTACGTGGATCATATCTTTCCTATCAGACTGATTTCATCAGGAAAATTCGGGGGATCTGGAGGAGATTCAGGGTCTTGGATAGCAGCGAATACTTCCGACAAATTGGAATTCTATAGGATGCAGAGGGGTAGACATGGGACGAGACTTGCCTGCTCCCCCAGCGTGCTCCCATCCGTGCTCCCGCATACGTGGCATGATTTATTTGGAACAAAATAAGGTCCGGCCCCACCCCCTTAAAATCAAGGCGGGAGATGATTAGATTAGAAAAAAAAAGAGAAAAAGACAGCCGTAGGATGGAATGGGAGCACGTATGGGAGCATGGCGAGGGAGCAGGCAAGCCAGATCCGGTAGACATGTCGCCTTCTTGATCTTTATTTGGTCTTTCCATATTCATGATGTTGAATTACCGAGGACTGAGTCATGGGTGGCAGTGCCAGTGCTTTCTCTGTCTCATCGTACTTGTGATTTCCTGGAATTTTGTGAAATATTGAAGGATATCTTGGAGTTACGAAGTTCCCAATCTTCATGGTAGATGACAGGACACCGGCTGTTGAAGCTGCTCATTGCCTCGTATAGAACGATAGCATCTCATTATTTTTTCCTATGTTTTGCTCATGTTGATTATGATGACATTATTTTGAATATTCTATCCGTGTGGATGAAAAAAGGAGATGATTTGGTATGCCCTTCTTGGAGAGGACCGAGCGTTCTTGCAATTCAAGCTTTGCTCCATGGTGTGTGATTATATTTAGGACGACAAAGTTGAAGTTTGGGTTGTTATAAAATTTCAGGTTAGACCAATTGTTATTAAAACATACTCCTAATAAGTTATTGTGACAACTATTATGAACAAAAAATTGATCTAGCTAATCAAATTATTGAAGAAATTCTCAAACTTCCGTGCGTTGCACGTGCACTTTTACTATATATGTGCAACATTTACTTAATTATACGCCGGAAACACCGTTACATCAACCACACAAGATAGCAAGAGCACAGAACGATATCATGACGTGCACAGATATACACTAGAGGCGAGATGGCCACCACAAGCTCGTCAGTCGGCATGATGGCCGGCACGGAGTCGCCCATGACACAGGCACACACCACACTGGAAGAAGAAAGACCACGGCTGCCGCCATGCATGCATCCCAACGTGGCCAAAGTAGACGACAAACACCAGACGCCGAGGATTAAGTGCGTCGCGTGAGACGTGCGGAAAGGGGCTTCTTCATCGCCTTGATGAAGGTGTTGAGCTCCGTCATGTCGACGCCGGCGCAGCCCTCCGTCCCCGGAGGCGCCCACTCGAACTCATGCACAAGGGCAGCCAAGAAGCACTTGATGTTCATCATGGCCAGACCCACGCCCGGGCAGAACCTATGCCCGGCGCCGAATGGCATCATCCTTATCTCCTTGGTCCCCGGCAAAGGGCCGACGTCCTCTGCCTCACCGCCGGGAAGGAACCGCTCCGGCCGGAACTCGTCCGGATCGATCCACGTCTTGCCGTCCCTTCCCATGTCTCCAACAGTGAACTGTGCAATGAAGTCGCCGCTGGTTTTTCCTCCGACTCCGAGCACCTCCGCTGCGTCGGCATGGACGTGGCGCTGGACGAAGGGCACCTGTGGATGCAAGCGGAGGGTCTCGAGCACGACCGCGTTCAGATACGGCATGCCACGGATGAGGCTCCTGCTGGAGCTGGCGGCCACGGCCCCGCCGGCGCCGTCGACCTCGTCCCGAAGCTTTTTCTGGATCTCCTGGTCGTTTACCAGGTGGGCGAGGGTCCATTCGATGCTTGCCATCACCGTCCCCGTGCCAGCGCCCAGAAACTCCGACAGCAGGTTCACGAACTCGTCGTCCCTAACAGCGCGCCGCCCTGCACCGTCACCCTTGCCTCCGTCGGGGACGCGTAGGTCGATGAGCGAGTCGACGTATGGACGACGGCCGCCACCGTCGCATGTCGGTCGGGACTCCCGCCGTGCGTCGACAAGAGGGAGGTACAACTCGCCCAACCGGCCGTGTATGGCCAAGAGCCGGCGCAGCCGTCTCCACTCCGCGAGCTTGGCCAACATGGTGCCAGGCGAGGCCCGAGCCTCTCCGACGGCAACCTGCTGGAACTCCCGTATCAGGCAGCCCATGACGCGCACATGCCCCTCGTCCACGTCGTCGCCGAAGCACAGGCGCGCGAGTAGCGAGAAGATGGAAGGGTAGAGGTGGTCGCGGACGACGGCGACCACCGGCAGTTCCTTCCCCAAATTGGCGACGAGGCCATGGATAGCCTCACGCTGCAGCGGCGTGACGTGCCCGAGGCGCGACGGGTGGAGGGTCTCGGAGGTGATGTTGCACCGGAAAGCACGCCAGAGAGGGCCGTACGGCGCGGAGGCTAGGCCGTCGCCATACTGGCCGTGTTTCTTCTCCAGAAAGACCAGAAAGGGCGCCACCGGGCGGTCCGAGAAGTCGTCGGCGTTCTCGACGAGCGCGCGGTGGGCTACCGCAGGATCGGCGATCCTCTGGATCACCACAGCAGCTGGAGCACGGGCACGACTGGTACTAGTAGTGTAGATGTAGCTACGCCGCCTGATCAGTACGGTCAAGCCCAAGAGAAGAAGAGCAATGAGCACAAGGAGCTCCATTTGTTAGATACTCCTACCTGTTGGTTACTTGTGTGTGTGCGTGTGGCCGAGTGTATGCCTTTATATAGCTGTAATCATTTAGGGTAGCACTGATACTACTCATACGTCTCTCTGCCACATGCCCGACACGATATTGTTCTCATTTTTTTAGAAGGTAGGTCATATCTTTTTATAGCAAGATTTGTTGGTTGCTGCTGATCACCCTTGCCGCACCGATGGGTCATATCGTGTCTTGTTATTGATACTTTAGTGGCATTGATAGACACAACCAGTATATCCAAATTAATAACTTGACCGATCGTCCATAATGCTAGCTAAAAATGATTGAGAGTGACATAACATTGGCATGCATGTACACTCACACTTGCATCAGTCTTTTGGTTTGGTTTCCTTTCCTTCCATTGAAAGCTAAAGCTTCGGTCAGTTCTGTGCAGCGTGCTTGCTGCATTATTTGGACTTTATCAAGTGGGAGCAGATGTGCTACATATATATATATAATCGTGAAAAAGACTTTCAATCTATTCATTTTCAATCATCGCAGTACAACAAAACACCAAAAATAATAAAAATTACATCCAGATCCGCAGACCACATAGCGATGATTACAAGCACTGAAGCGAGCCGAAGGCGCGTCCCTGTCATCGCCCCTCCATTGCCACAGTCGGGCACAACTTGTTGTAGTAGACCGTCAGGAAGTCATCGTGCTAAATCCTAATAGGACCAGCGCACCAGAATAGCAACCGCCGCCGATGAAGAATAACGTAGATTAAAAGGATCCAACCCGAAGACATACGAATGTAGAGGAACAACGACCAGATCCGAGCAAATCCATCAAAGATAGATCCGCCAGAGACACACCACCACACGCCCACAAACGATGATAGACGCACCACCAGAACGGGGACTAGGCTGCGAGACCTTTATTCCGTTTTCAGGGAACCGCCGCCGTCTCGCCTTCCTGAGCAGGACACAAACCGTAACAAAACTCAAAGGAACGACTAAAAACGGAGCCCTTCCAAAAAGTGTTTTGTATTGTCTCGTACCATAGCATATCATAATGTGTACTCATCCAGGCTGTGCATAATGAGTATGCACACAACCAACACTAAGGCACACACACAAAATATCATGTCGGCAAATAGTAAAGTCATACGTGACCGAAGCTATACTTGCAGATTGAAAAAAAAAACTCCCGAAATGATGAAAAACAGTGATAGCAGTGAGCATCAACACCAACCATATCATGACAACATAAGGATTGCGAGAAAAGGTTCTCCAAAAGGGATGCGTCCAGGAATAGAATGGCACGCAAGCTCTGCCATTGTTCGAACCCACTATCGAAGGTTAGATCATGGTTATTCACCCTGAAGATCTAGTCCAAGCAAACTTCGAGCAATGCATTCGCCAAGGTAACGACGCATAAAATGCCGCCATTGCCAGGTAATACAGCTTTGCCATCCTGGATTCAAATTCATCTTTTTGAAAAAAAAGTATATCAAAGTACTGAACAAACAATTTGAAATCTAATGATGCGAACCTATCAATTTAACTTCTTATAGCCTTATTCATTACTATTTATATATATCTAACTCATAATCTGAAATGTTAAAACAATATTCCCCAATCGACTTCTAATCTTCCATACATTAAAAATCTAAAATTTCGAAACTTAGATTGTTACAATTTATATTCATCAAAATTATAAATTAAAAGTGACGTTGGGTTACACAAGAGAGCAAGGGCAAGGAGAAGAAGGATCTCAATTATTTGATAGTCTTATCTATTGGTTTTGATATGCAAAAAAATCCGCGAGGGGGGGGGGGGTGAAGGAAATATGCCCTAGAGGCAATAATAAAGTTATTATTTATTTCCTTATATCATGATAAATGTTTATTATTCATGCTACAATTGCATTAACCGGAAACATAATACATGTGTGAATACATAGACAAAGAGAGTGTCACTAGTATGCCTCTACTTGACTAGCTCGTTAATCAAAGATGGTTATGTTTCCTAACCATGGACAAAGAGTTGTTATTTGATTAACGGGATCACATCATTAGTTGAATGATCTGATTGACATGACCCATTCCATTAGCTTAGCACCCGATCGTTTAGTATGTTGTTATTGCTTTCTTCATGACTTATACATGTTCCTATGACTATGAGATTATGCAACTCCCGTTTGCCGGAGGAACACTTTGTGTGCTACCAAACGTCACAATGTAGCTGGGTGATTATAAAGGAGCTCTACAGGTGTCTCCAAAGGTACATGTTGGGTTGGCGTATTTCGAGATTAGGATTTGTCACTCCGAATGTCGGAGAGGTATCTCTGGGCCCTGTCGGTAATGCACATCACTTAAGCCATGCAAGCATTGCAACTAATGAGTTAGTTGTGGGATGATGTATTACGGAACGAGTAAAGAGACTTGCCGGTAACGAGATTGAACTAGGTATTGGATACCGACGATCGAATCTTGGGCAAGTAACATACCCATGACAAAGGGAACAACGTATGTTGTTATGCGGTCTGACCGATAAAGATCTTCGTAGAATATGTAGGAGCCAATATGGGCATCCAGGTCCCGCTATTGGTTATTGACCGGAGACGTATCTCGGTCATGTCTACATTGTTCTCGAACCCGTAGGGTCCGCACGCTTAAGGTTTCGATGACAGTTATATTATGAGTTTATAAGTTTTGATGTACCGAAGGTTGTTCGGAGTCCCGGATGAGATCACGGACATGACGAGGAGTCTCGAAATGGTCGAGACATAAAGATTGATATATTGGAAGCCTATGTTTGGATATCGGAAGTGTTCCGGGTGAAATCGGGATTTTATCGGAGTACCGGGAGGTTACCGGAACCCCCCGGGAGCTATATGGGCCTAAGTGGGCCTTAGTGGAAGAAGAGGAGAGGCGGCCAGGGCTGGGCCGCGCTCCCCTCCCCCCTAGTCCGAATAGGACAAGGAGAGAGGTGGCCGGCGCCCTCCTCCTTCTCTCTCTCTTTTCCACCTCGCGAATCCTATTCCAACTAGGATTGGGGGAGAAGTCCTACTCCCGGAGGGAGTAGGACTCCTCCTGGCGCGCCCTATGATGGCCGGCCGGCCTCCCCCTCTTGAACCTTTATATACGGAGGCAGGGGCACCCCAGAGACACAAGTTGATCCACGTGATCATATTCTTAGCCGTGTGCGGTGCCCCCTTCCACCATAGTCCTCGATAATATTGTAGCGGTGCTTAGGCAAAGCCCTGCGACGGTAGTACATCAAGATCGTCACCACGCCGTCGTGCTGACAGAACTCTTCCCCGACACTTTGCTGGATCGGAGTCCGGGGATCGTCATCGAGCTGAACGTGTGCTAGAACTCGGAGGTGCCGTAGTTTCGGTGCTTGATCGGTCGGGCCGTGGAGACGTACGACTACATCAACTAAACGCTTCCGTTATCGATCTACAAGGGTACGTAGATCACACTCTCCCCTTTCGTTGCTATGCATCACCATGATCTTGCGTGTGCATAGGAAATTTTTTGAAATTAGTACGTTCCCGAACAGTGGTATCAGAGCCAGGTTTTATGCGATGATGTAATATGCACGAGTAGAACACAATTGATTTGTGGGCGATATAAGTCATACTGCTTACCAGCATGTCACACTTTGGTTCGGCGGTATTGTTGGATGAAGCGACCCGGACCGACATTACGTGTACGCTTACGCGAGACTAGTTCTACCGACGTGTTTTGCACACAGGTGGCTGGCGGGTGTCAGTTTCTCCAACTTTAGTTGAACCGAGTGTGGTTACGCCCGGTCCTTGCGAAGGTTAAAATAGCACCAACTTGACAAACTATCGTTGTGGTTTTTGATGCGTAGGTAAGAACGATTCTTGCTAAGCCCGTAGCAGCCACGTAAAACTTGCAACAACAAAGTAGAGGACGTCTAACTTGTTTTTGCAGGGCATGTTGTGATGTGATATGGTCAAGACGTGATGAGATAAAAGTTGTTGTATAAGATGATCATGTTTTGTTGAAGTTATCAGCAACTGGCAAAATCCTTATGGTTGTCTCTCTATTGCATAAGATGCAAGCGTCCAATAATTGCTTTACTTTATCGCTATGCGATAGCAATAGTTGCAAGAGCAATTGTTGGCGAGACGACCACGTGACGACACATTGATATAGATCCAGATGATGGAGATCATAGTGTCATGCTGGTGACGATATAGATCATGACAGTACTTTGGGGATGGAGATCAAAGAAGCAAGATGATGATGGCCATATCATGTCACATATTTTGATTGCATATGATGTTTACCTTTTATACATCTTATTTTTTCTTAGTTTGACGGTAGCATTTTAAGATGATCTCTCACTAATTATCAAGAAGTGTTCGCCCTGAGTATGCACCGTTGCGAAAGTTCTTCGTGCTGAGACACCACGTGATGATCGGGTGTGATAGGCTCTATGTTCAAATACAATGGGTGCAAAACAGTTGCACACGCGGAATACTCAGGTTATACATGACGAGTCAAGCATATACAGATCTGGCCTCGGAACACGGAGACCGAAAGGTTGAGCGTGAATCATATAGTAGATATGATCAACATAGTGATGTTCACCAATGAAACTGCTCCATCTCACGTGATGATCGGACATGGTTTAGTTGATTTGGATCACGCGATCACTTAGAGGATTAGAGGGATGTCTATCTAAGTGGGAGTTCTTAAGTAATATGATTAATTGAACTTAAATTTATCATGAACTTAGTCCTGGTAGTATATTGCAAATTATGTTGTAGACCAATAGCTCGCGTTGTTGCTTCCCTGTGTTTATTTTGATATGTTCCTAGAGAAAATTGTGTTGAAAGATGTTAGTAGCAATGATGCGGATTGGATCCGTGATCTGAGGTTTATCCTCATTGCTGCATAGAAGAATTATGTCCTTGATGCACCGCTAGGTGACAGACCTATTGCAGGAGCAGATGTAGACGTTATGAACGTTTGGCTAGCTCAATATGATGACTATTTCATAGTTTAGTGCACCATGCTTAACGGCTTAGAATCGGGACTTCAAAGACGTTCTGAACGTCATGGACCATATGAGATGTTCCAGGAATTGAAGTTAATATTTCAAGCAAATACCCGAGTTGAGAGATATGAAGTCTCCAACAAGTTCTATAGCTACAAGATGGAGGAGAATCGCTCAAGCAGTGAGCATGTACTCAGATTGTCTGGGTACTACAATCGCTTAAATCAAGTGGGAATTAATCTTTCAGATAAGATAGTGATTGACAGAATTCTCTAGTCACCATCACTAAGTTAGTAGAACTTCGTGATGAACTATAGTATGCAAGGGATAACGGAAACGATTCCCAAGCTCTTCGTGATGCTAAAATCGACGAAGGTAGAAATCAAGAATAACATCAAGTGTTGATGGTAGACAAGACCACTAGTTTCATGAAAAGGGCAAAAGGAAGAAGGGGAACTTCAAGAAGAACGGCAAGCAAGTTGCTTCTCAAGTGAAGAAACCCAAGTCTGGTCCTAAGCCTGAGACAAAGTGCTTCTACTGCAAAGGGATTGGTCACTGGAAGCGGAACTACCCCAAGTATTTGGTGGATAAGAAAGGATGGCAAAGTAAACAAAGGTATATTTGATATACATGTTATTGATGTGTACTTTACTAGTGTTCATAGCAACCCCTCAGTATTTGGTACTAGTTCAGTTGCTAAGATTAGTAACTCGAAACGGGAGTTGCGGAATAAACAGAGACTAGTTAAAGGTGAAGTGACGATGTGTATTGGAAGTGGTTCCAAGATTGATATGATCATCATCGCACACTCCCTATACTTTCGGGATTAATGTTGAACCTAAATAAGTGTTATTTGGTGTTTGCGTTGAGCATAAATATGATTTGATCATGTTTATTGCAATACGGTTATTCATTTAAGTTAGAGAACAATTGTTGTTCTGTTTACATGAATAAAACTTTCTATGGTCATACACACCAATGAAAATGGTTCGTTGGATCTCGATCGTAGTGATACACATATTCATAATATTGAAACCAAAAGATGCAAAGTTAATAATGATAGTGCAACTTATTTGTGGCACTGCCGTTTAGGTCATATTGGTGTAAAGCGCATGAAAAAACTTCATGCTGATGGGCTTTTGAAATCACTTGATTATGAATCACTTGATGCTTGCGAACCATGCCTCATGGGCAAGATGACTAAAACTCCGTTCTCCGGAACAATGGAGCGAGCAACTGACTTATTGGAAATAATACATACTGATGTATGCGATCCGATGAGTGTTAAGGCTCGCGGTCGGTATCGTTATTTTCTGACCTTCATAGATGATTTGAGCAGATATGGGTATATCTACTTGATGAAACATTTGAAAAGATCAAAGAATTTTAGAGTGAAGTGGAAAATCACCGTGACAAGAAAATAAGGTTTCTACGATCTGATCGTGGAGACAAATATTTGAGTTACGAGTTTGGTCTTCATTTGAAACAATGTGGAATAGTTTCACAAATTCATGCCACCTGGAACACCACATCATAATGGTGTGTCCGAACGTCATAACTGTACTTTGTTGGATATAGTACAATCTATGATGTTTCTTACCGATTTACCACTATCGTTTTGGGGTTATGCATTAAAGACAGCTGCATTCACGTTAAAAAGGGCACCATCTAAGTCCGTTGAGACGACACAATCTGAACTGTGTTTTGGCAAGAAACCAAAGTTGTCGTTTCTTAAAGTTTGGGACTATGATGCTTATATGAAAAAGTTTCATCCCGATAAGCTCAAACCCAAATCGGAGAAATATGTCTTCATAGGATACCCAAAGGAGATTGTTGGGTACACCTTCTATCACAGATCCGAAGGCAAAAAACATTCGTTGCTAAGAATGGATCCTTTCTAGAGAAGGAGTTTCTCTCGAAAGAAGTGAGTGGGAGGAAAGTAGAACTTGATGAGGTAACTGTACCTGCTCACTTGTTGGAAAGTAGTATATCACAGGAACCAGTTTCTGTGACACCTACACCAATTAGTGAGGAAGCTAATGATGATGATCATATAACTTCAGATCAAGTTACTACCGAATCTCGTAGGTAAACCAGAGTGAGATCCGCACCAGAGTGGTACGGTAATCCTGTTCTGAAGGTCATGTTACTTAACCATGGCGAACCTACGAACTATGAGGAAGCGATGATGAGCCCAGATTCCGCGAAATGGTTTGAGGCCATGAAATCTGAGATATGATCAATGTATGAGAACAAAGTATGGACTTTGATGGATTTGCCCGATGATCGGCAAGCCATAGAAAATAAATGGATCTTCAAGAGGAAGACAGACGCTGATAGTAGTGTTACTATCTACAAAGCTAGAATTGTCGCAAAAGGTTTTCGACAAGTTCAAGGTGTTGACTACGATGAGAGTTTTTCACTCGTATCTATGCTTAAGTCTGTCCGAATCATGTTAGCAATTGCCGCATTTTATGAAATCCGGCAAATGGATAAAAAAACTGCATTCCTTAATGGATTTATTAAAGAAGAGTTGTATATGATGCGACTAGAAGGTTTTGTCGATCCTAAAGGTGTTAACAAAATATGCAAGCTCCAGCGATCCATCTATGGACTGGTGTAAGCATCTCGGAGTTGGAATATACGCTTTGATAAGTTGATCAAAGCATATAGTTTTATACAGAGTTGCGATGAAGTCTGTATTTACAAGAAAGTGAGTGGGAGCACTACAGTATTTCTGATAAGTATATGTAAATGACATATTGTTGATCGGAAATAATGTAGAATTATTCCGCAAAGTATAATGGAGTATTTGAAAGGAGTTTTTCGAAGAAGGACCTCGGTGAAGCTGCTTACATATTGAGCATCAAGATCTATAGAGATAGATCAAAACGCTTGATAAGTTTTTTCAATAAGTACATACATTGACAAGATTTTTAAGTAGTTCAAAATGGAACAGTCAAGAAAAGAGTTTTTTACCAAATATATGGTGCATTTTTTTGAATCACACCCCTCTCTATTTTACCAAATGTATAGAGCAAAACATCAATAACTATAATAACAATTCAGTATTATTACTTTTCTCTTGAAATATATTTTTGTAATTTATTAATTTGTTATAATATTTCTTTACGAACTTGATCAAAGATACAAACATCTGATTTTGTAAAATTAAATACACAATAGTATGTTTTTACAAAGAGCAAGCTTTTTTCACTGGAAAGAACGTGAAAGAAAAATAAAGAAGGGGGCGGGGGAGAAGAGGAGACGGGGAGGCAGGGGCAGCAGGGCCCAGCCTAGCGTGTCGTCGAGTTCCGGCCGAGTCGGGGCGCGAAACGTGTCCGATACCGACAGGGTGAGGCAAGAAGGGGTCGCTCGCCCAGGGTTCCTCTTTCCCTTCTTTATACAGATCGCGATTGCGCTTCCGGTCATCAAGGCCATGGCAGTTGAGGAGCCAGGAAAGTGGATGATGAAGTCGTGCACTGCTGCCAAGTATACGGAGGCGGGGGATCGACCATGCTTCGGTGAGGATGGTAGCCGCGAGATCCAGCTACATGGAAGGTGAGCAGCTGCCAGAGGGACGGATCGATCTTTCGATGTCCACAGGACAAGAGCAGGCAGGATCTTACGATCCGTTCGGGTCAAGGAGAGGGGAGGCATGTTAGAGTTAAGGGAAACGTTTGGGAACAGCGCACCGGCCGAGCATTCGGCCGGTCACGCGTCCATGCACGCGCCACACGGTCAAAGGGCACGCACGCATACATCCCTCTTATCCTTCTCCTTCCTTTTTTTCTCTTCTTTACCACTCATCTCCCTCGTTCCTTCTCTGCTTCCTTCTCAGGCCCTGCAGCCATGGTTTACCATCACTGCCTGCAGGCCTCCCAAGGTGCCGCGACCACGGGAATCAGCCGATCCGGCGGCCCTCGGCCAGATCTGCTTGGATCCGCCCCACAGGAGCTCTGCCTCACCGGACCCGGCCACGCCGGAGTTGCAACCGACCGCGCCGGAGCTGCAACTGTTGAAGCTTTTTCCATAGCCACTTGTAGCTCTCTTCAACGCTCGTTGCAGCTTTCGCCGTCGCCCCGTAGCTCTCACCAATACTCGTTTTTCGAAAGCTTCATGGTGGAAGCTTTTTTCCATATCGATTGAAGCTTTTTTCCACACCGGATGAAGCTTTTCTTCCATGGCTGAAGCTTTTTCCGATTCAGATCGAAACATTTTTTCACACTGGTTGAATCTTTTCTTGATGCCGCTTGAAGCTTTTTTCCACACCGGATGAAGCTTTTCTGCCATGGCTGAAGCTTTTTCCCATTCAGATCGAAACATTTTTTCACACCGGTTGAATCTTTTTTTGATGCCGCTTGAATCTTTTCTTGATGCCGCTTGAAGCTTTTTTCCATGCTTGAAGCTTTTCTGCCATGGCTGAAGCTTTTTCCCATTCCGATCGAAACATTTTTTCACACCGGTTGAATCTTTTCTTGATGCCGCTTGAAGCTTTTTTTTTCATGTTTGAAGCTTTTTCTTCTATGCCGGTTGTAGCTTTTTTCATGCTTGAAGCTTTCTCTGAATCCTTCGGTCGCCGGGGGTTGGGTGCTCGTCGGTCGCAGCACCAGGACTGGATGGTTCCAGCATCCCTGGACGCAGCCGAGTCACACCGCTTCGGGAGCTTGAGGACCATACCATGGCCTGCCCTAGGAGCCATGGCGGGTCTGCAATGGCGGCGAGCCTGCGTGTGCGGCGGCGCTCTCATCTTAGGCGAGGGGAATACGGCAAGGTCGCCGGCGCTCGCCGCAACTTTTCTCTCCCCGACAGCCGGCTGTTGCTCCGTTTTTTCCGATTGATGATGCGGGAGAAGAAGGCGGATAGGAGGAAGAAGGAGGGGATGATGCGGGGGGAGGAGAGCTGAATCGTGCGGCCCGAGGCGCACGCATCGTGGGGCTGCGGTGCGACCGGCCCAAATTTAGGCCGGTGCGCCGTCGCCTAGCAGTGGCCTAGAGTTAAACATGACGCTATTAGTCCATACATGTACGTGTTAATTACAAGTGCGTGTATGCATGTCCGACTAGGACTAGTTTTACAAGCCGACTTGGTTTGGTTAAGCTAGCCCCTATCCACAACGAAAGCAATACAAAGCAAGAGCAAGGCTCGTGCGATCTATCGATCAGTTTGTTTCGTTCGCAAGTGTTTCGCCAACGACGCCGAAGTACGCCGATCCCATCGATCAAGCTAGCCAGCCCAGGTCAAGTACACGTACGCAGGTCTACGGCAAGATACGTGCATGTGCTATTAATTGAGAAGAAATAAATTAAGCAGCCTGCTGGTGTGCTTCGGTGTTAGCCTTGCACGTACGTGTAGCTCCTGGTATTTGGATCTAGCGTTCTAAATCCAACAAGGCAGAGATTGACAAGATGTTGGTTGAGGGGAAGCTATCAGCCGTCATCCCCAAGAAGAGTGCCGATGGATCTATTGCCCGTGATGCCACAGCAGAAGCAGCGTCGACTAAGATTCTGTCAGGTGGCAACAAGGCCATGTTTCGGGTGCCGGCGGAGGATGTCAAGCTGATTTTGTCCCTGAAGAGGGGCGACCTCCCCAGCATTGACTACCTGGACGACCTGGCCGAGCTGTACACTCCGGAGGAGATTGCCGAGAGGAGGCTGCGCCACCAGAGCGATCTGGAGCTGTTCAAGAGAATTGACGACGACTTTGAGGAGTACCAGAAAAAGGTCCGCGAGTCGGTTCAGAATCATGGCTACTTTGAGGTCGACTACGAAGATCAATGCATGGACCAAGGCGCAGTGGGCCAAGATCAAAGAAGATGTCAAGATCACTGTTTGTGCCCCTGATGCTGATCAAGCCACGCAGGGTTATATCGAGTATGTCGACTCCGATGACGATGATGCGTCTGATTCTGAGTATGATGATGATTCCGAGTCAGAAGACAATGACTGATTTCCTCAGCGATGGAGAGAAAGCTGGGCATGCCTGTATGCCGTAGTACATATTGGGGTTATCAATCTATGTTATAGACCCATCCATGCTCTATCTTTATTATGTCTGCATCTATTCTATCTACGTTATTGGTACTTGCCCGGTTCAACACCAAAGTACAAATATGTGCTGCTATCGCAATGTAGTCATCGATGCTGATCAGGTTATCAAGAGCATTCTTTTTTGCTACTGCAAATATGTTCTGCTATTCGGAGTTTCAGACCACTGTTTGTCACAGTTTTTTTAGACCGGTTCTAGATTTTACTGACCCCTCGCCTAAACTCGGAATTGAGTGATTCTTTTTGCTTTGAAAACCTTAAGTGAATAATCATCTTGAGAAAAATATCATGGAAAAACATTCAGAGGAAAAGTTTTTTTTTTGAATGTTGGCAGGAGAACTGCCAAATTCATTGATCAGAAGAAGGTGTTACAAGAATCCTCACAGGAGGAAAGCACCGAAAAAACAGTGCAAAAAGAAAAGAAATAAAATGGACCCGTCGGCAGCACCACAAACCCAAGCTCTACCATCAATCGTGAAGACCATCGGATCCATCGTCGGGATTCTCCCAGGTGACGCCCCCAAGGAGGAAAACGATGTTGATCTTAGGTTTTCAGACACCGCCGTCACCCGATCTGGCACTGCCCGATCTTAGGTTTTCAGACGGAGATCTCACGCCGTTGGATAGGAAGGGCAAGCGGCTCCATAATGATACCTCCAAGGAGGAGGACGAGATCCGTGGATGCCGCTACCGTCGGCAACGACAAGGTCGATGCATGATTTTCATCCGGAGCCAAGCCTTCCACCAACAATCCCAGGATCCGAGGCCACCAGCGCCACGGAGCATCACAGCCCCATGCGAACACTACCAACAACGAGTACGTCGAAGCCGCACGCAGAACTCGGCGAGCACACGCCAACCTGGCCGGTCCGCACAGCCGCTCGCAGACCTTGGGCGAGCCAAGCCGGATCTGGCCATCCTCTACCTCTGTGCGCAGAACTGGGCGATCCTCCGCACCGCAGCGCACAAGAAAGGTCGAGGGAAAGCCGGACATAGCCGGTCGGCACCGCAGCGCGCAGAACTGGGCGTGATCCAAGCCAAATTGCGCCGTCCGCACCACTGTGCGCAAGGCCAAGAGTACTCGTGCTGGATCTGGTTTGCGCAAGCCTCGTGAAGCCCCAAGCAAACTGGACGGCGCCACCGCTCAAGGGAGCCGTCGTGTACGCGCTTGAAGGAGAAACACCACTAGCAACCCCGACTCCACCACTACTGCCTCCACACGCCAAAAACGCAGCCGACCCAGGTGCGAAACGCAGCCATCTGATTAGAAGGCCCGTGGCGCCAAACCATCCCACCGTAAGCGAGCTAACGACCAGATCTGGCCGGCCAACCCCGTTCCTATGGCGCCAGAGGCCTCCTCGCGCCAACGGCGCGCACGCCGGCACCCCCTCCTCGCCCTTCAGCCACAAACCGGCAGAGGCCAGATCTGCCCCGATCGACCGCAACGACCCCGCGCTTGTCGGACCCGCGACCTCCTCTCGCCGGCGGCGCGCGCGCCCCGCCACTCGCCGTCATGGCGCGTCGGGCAGCGCCAGCCCGCGCCCAGTCACATGCCGCAGCGCCCCTCGCCTTCGCTAAGTGCAGCAGCCACTACAAGGATTCGGGTCTATTGCAACAAAAGCGTTCATCGCAATAAGTGCCCAATTGTCGCAATAGGTACCTATTGCCACGACATGATGTTCGTTGCCAGCCGTTGTGACAGGACACATGGTAATAGGTTATTGCCACAAAAAAATAAATGTGGCAAGAAAGCGTGCTATTGCAACAACCATGTGACAAGTTGCCACATTTTCCCTTGTGGCAGCTCGCACTTAATGCCACATTTTGGCTTGTGGCCATAGCTTAATGCAACAGGTGGCGAATCATGCCGACATTTGTGGCAATAATCTATTGCGACAACTCTTTCCCCGTGGCGAGTGCTCTTCCGTGGTAATAGACATTTGTGACTATACCCTATGGCAACAACTCTTGTTTTTGTGGGCATAGTCCTTTCACCACGAGTCCTACGTTTGTGGCAGTAACATATGGCAACGACTCTTCGGACGTGGTGACACTAAAATTGCAACATGCTCATTTTGGTGGTGATAAATAGTTGTCACAACGGACAACATGTTTGTGGTGAGAGGCCGTTGTGACAATACAAATGTTTCATGGTGGAAAGACTATTTCAACATAACTAGATTGGTGGCGACAAGTAGCTATCTCAACGGACTGCCTATTTGCTGTGATAACTAATTGCAACGATATAAAGTGTACCATCAATGTTTCAAATAATATGATTCAAATAATACATATATGATTTAGATTCATAAAATATCAATGTTTGCATAGCCAATATCCATCAAATGAAACTGAAATATAATTTAGCACGCATTCAACATACTGAATGTGCCATCCTAATTAAGAGTGAAGACTAAATTGTCCATGGTCTAGAGTCAATTCCAATTAAATCTTTGGACCCTTAAATGAAGAAATCAAAAATTTATTTGGCTCAAGTTAAATGAAAATAGAAAATAATTAGACAGGAAAATAAAGAAACAACACAACAACAAATTAGCATAAAGATATAATCACGGTCATGACAATTGTATAATTACTTTATACTGGCATGCATGGGTAGCTTTCTACCCAATTGTTATGAACACAACAGCTAGCAAGCAAATGCTTGTGCCTGATATACTACATCATCAACAATTAGGTTCTATGCAAAAAGAATTGGGTAATTTCACAAAAGAATTTATAGCTCAAACACAAGAATAATTACCTAAATTAATCAAACATCTAAACTTCTGTGAAACAAATACATGCTGGCGCAAGTTCACAATTTCTAATGGTGAGAAAACTGTTCTATTTCTGGCTTCCCTACGTCCAGTAGTGCAAGCAAGTAGACAATTGCACATTATGAATGCCATTTCCATATGAAATAAAGGTCAACATGAAGACAAACCAAGCTTCTGACTTAACATTGCTCGAAACATTCAAAAATGCATTGTTGCAGCTTGTATGAATGTATTTGGAGCAATTACATTGTGCCTTGTACCTAGAGTCCCTGTCTGTAAAAGAGTATTTTGCAACTTTGGATTATTATTCTCTTTGCCAGTCCTTTTCTCATGCATCTGCAAATAGAAGTGCACTTTTAGCAATGCAAGCAAGCAAAATAAACCTTACAAGTTTGCAAGCATATGACTATAATTACCTGATGTGTTTGCGTTTGGGTCTGTTGGGTTCCCATCTAGTGGGACAACTGTGCAAACTTTGCCATCATTTTTTTCTCAAATTCCAGTCTTGATCTTCGCTCCTCTTCCAGCAATCTTTCCCTTTCAGCTCACTCTTCTTTTAACCTCTCCTCAAGGTATTACACTGCAAGAAACGAGGACACAAATATAAAAAAAAGTACCATTCTGTAGTTGTGCATGGTTGTGGCGAGCATGGGGTGGCCATTCATCCAATGCACACATGTCATTAGCAGACATATGAGTGTCAGGTTGTTCTTGAGTTCCTGTATAAGATTTACAGTTTTGATGATTAAGAATTCCAGGATTTTCTGCATTATACCAAATGTTAGAGATAGCTTAATTGTCATAAACATTTTACTAGATCTGTGTTGTCCATGTTGGTTTTTGTAAGCTGTTATACTTTCCATCCTTGTTACGAGAACACATCCTTTCTTACTGAACCCAAAAACAATTGAGGGACTTAAGCATTATCAATGCGCACCATTCAGATAAGTGATTAAGAATTAAGGATGTTGTGTACCTTGCAGAAGGAGTAATGGGCATCATCTCTTTCCTCTGAAGCGTGCACATTACCTGACGCATCCCTAACTGCATGTTAATCTCAAATGTTAATTACCTTTGCTGCTATGGCATAAATTGAAGTGAACATAAAATATCATTACCAAGTTATCGCTGTATTGTACTCGGTCTCCTACCAGCAGGATCTTGCGTTGAATTCATCATTGTGCCCTTCGGTAGGTAATATCATAATTTGAATCAATTTCAGAAGAAATGCAATACTTAAAGCAGGCATAAAAAAGCGACCAGAAAAATATCTAGTCGAGTCTATACTGAAGCTATTGTAAGCAAAAAGAAGCTAGGCTTAAAAGATTGAATGACATCTGATTGTGTTATAGCGTGCAAAACAGAAGCATGCAGAACAGAAGTCTTTTAGCATAGCATATGTCTATAATTTTGATTTAGAAATTAAAAACTAGGCTTTCTGTAATCAAGTCTATATTGAAGCTGTGAAGCATACACATGACACACCAATTAGAGCCCATCCTGACAAGGCTACTCCCAGTACATACACATGCAGTAATCTAGCCTGAATGTGGTAAGCAAACTACTACTCTACCACATACGCTTTTAAGAATCTGGACAGTGGTTCTGCTATTAACTTGGTAATATTTTACACAGTGAATGTTAGCTTAAACCTGATTACAGTCAAACAATTGTTACTGCAATGTGAATGCACTTGTGTAATTGTGGGTAGGTCGTCTTGCAATTAGCTGCAAGTTTGACTGTAGGTGTGCGTGTTCAAGCTGGCTAATCTAGGTTCAGTGTTTGTCTGCATGTGTTGCAGCATAAGTCGTTTCCTAACAGTGCCAGAGAACCTTGTGTAAATAAGAGTATTAAGCATTCGTTTCTCAGCTCAATGTTGCCTAAACCTGCCTGTCTCTCTCTTTCACCTAAACTGCACTAGTACTCTGTTCTTTTTCCTCTGCTCTGTGTGTGCTTGATAGAAACTGAACCAGTTCCTGTGCATCTGCGTCCGCCGCTGGGGAGCAAGACGAGGGTCAGCTGCCATCACTGAAAAGGAAAAATTGGGACTATTTACAAAAAACGTGGGACACTCCAAAATACAAAAATACAGGAGTCCTGATCGTGGTCGCGGCCGCCATGACTGTGGTCGTCGTGGCCGAGGCCGCGGACGGCATTGACGACAGCAGGTCGACCGTCTCCCAGCTCGGCGAGAGTGAGGAATGCTGCACGGCGGCCATCGGCATGGTAGTTCTACGATGGAAAGGGAGCGCTGCCATGGCATGCCGTCCACTGCCTCCTGCTGCCCCTCCTCCTCTTCTCCGCATGGCCGCCCCCACCCCCACTGCCTCCGCCTCTGCCTCCTCCTGACTGCAACCACCACCACCAATTTCTCCAGCCCCACGCAAATCCGACTCGTCTCCCGCCCCGCCCATTCCCAATGGAACACCCTTCCGGTCTCCTCCCCGTCCTCCTCCAAGAGCGCGCCCGATGTCGCTGGCGAGGACACCTATGAAGGGAAGGATCTCACGGCCGCGGGACGGGTTCGAGAGGGGGGTGCGGGAGCTGCCGGTGAAGAAGAACTGGCGGCTGGTGCGCGCGCGGGTGCGGGTCAGCGCGGCGCTCAAGGCCGTCTGGGCCACGCTCACAGACTAGGAGGGCCTCGCCGGCTTCATCCCCGGCCTCTCTGACTGCCGCCTCCTCCACCAACACGCCGCGTTCGCCCGTCTCTAGGCGCTGCGCTGCGCTGCACATCTATGCGGAGGAGATTTGGGAGAAAGGAATAACCTGAGATAGAGTGTACGCTCGATGGACTCTGGTGTGGTCCGCAGTGTCGACGCCGTCATGACGCTGTGAGGATGGAGGAACCGGAACGAGAGAGCTCAGATCCAATCTGGACGATTTGGTGAAGAGAAATAATCGGAAGTATTTGTGGGGGGTGTTTAGCGGGGAGGTTAAGAATTTGTGGCGCCAGACATACTAGTACTCCCTCCTTTCCGATTTATAAGGCTCAATTCAAAATTCTCATCAACCAAGGTAGATGGTGAGTGGTGGATACTTTTTGTAGTTTGCAAAAGCACCCAATTAATGCTCTTGTTTTCCTCAAAAAAGTATGTTTACCAATGCATTAATTGCAATGCATGCATGCATAAGTTACATGCATTGGTCAATTTTCTTTTAGTACTTGCATGCAATGATTTAATGCACCTTGGAATCTGAACATGTGATGGAAAACAACCAAATTGAGCCTTATAAAATGGAAAAACTAAAATTTTGAGATAAGCCCTATAAACCGGAAAGGAGGGAGTACTAAATTATCTAGTGCGAAATTACCAAAAAAAATTAGAGGGAGACTAGGGCATTAGCGGGAAGGTTAAATATTACTTCCGTAGAGCAGAGTACATGCTTAATTATTTGTGTAGAAAGTATTTTTTAAGGGAACATTTAAAATAATGAAATAAATTGGAAAAAATATTTCAAATCAATATGGAATATATCTGCTGCTGAAAATAATATTACTAAAATTTGTTCATAAAAGGTTATTTCACTAACTGGTCGAGATAGATATCCACGTCGTTGGCAATCGTATATGATGGTTGTGATGGCGGGAAGAGTATGCAGTTGACACAAGAACAACAACCGAGCTGGCGAGGGTAATGAGGTGGTGTGCGCTACACTTATTGAAAGAAACCTCATGTCACCCTTTCAAAAAAAAAAGAAACCTCATGTCACCCTGGCTTTAAAACTTTTGCCTTGAAACACAACTCAAGGTGGGGTAAAATGGGAGATGGCGAAGAACACAAATAACATGATGGAAAACCGCTTTCAACCCTTTCTTCTTACCGGCCGGTCCGCCAATCCAATAGAATTGACTTCGAAGACGACCCGACGGCCACGCATGGAAATACCTACACCAAGTACATATATAGATCATCTTTGTCGAAGGTCTTGTGCTTTCCACACATATGGGAAAATAGAGCTAGAGCTCATATATCTCATCATCATCTTTGTCCCATATCAACAAGTAGTTTATACATACATATATAGGGGATCATCATGTTGATCATACAATCAAATTCAATGCCACCACATACATTTAACATTTTCCAACTAGCAAACCTTAGCTAATCACATGGGAGAAAGAGTAGCTATCAGGGCATACTAGATCCTCGCATGAAAATACATAAACCAAGAACATATATAGATCATCTTCATCTGACATCCTGTGGTTTCCACACATATGGGGGGAATAGAGCCATAGCTCATCTATCTCATAATCTTTGTCCCATATCAACAAGTAGTTTATACATACATATATAGGGGGTTATCATGTTAATCATACAACCAAAGTCAAATGCCACCATATATATTCGACATTTTCCAACGAGCAAATCCTAGCTAACCGATCTAGCAAGATAAATGTAACCGACGCTCCCGGGCTACCAACTAACCAGGGCTTCTAGTATGAGGATGCCGCCGATCCAATATAATCCAATCCAAGGAAGACCCAACAGCCTGGGCTCGGATCGAGATCCATTTGTAGAGAAAGAGGTCATGGTCTAGTTTGTCTACATAAACCATGTTTGAATTGAATTTATGCACTCATCAGAAGGTCTTGATACATAATACACTTCACTGCTGCAAACAGTTTGGAAAAATCGGTCAAAACTCTGTTGACCTGGAATTCTGTCGCCTGGGCCTCTGAATACTGAGTTGAATATACTACTACTCTAAATTAGCCCATCAGCAAATCCAGCCCTACTTTTCTTCTCCTTCTTTCTAGTTAAACTATGTGTCTTCTGCCCTCCATTGAGATCTCGCCGAATCGCTAGGTCTGGGAGGATCTTATTTGACGCGTCAAGGAGGCGCGGCATCGCTGAAGGCGCCCAGACCCGATGCCCAGTTTGGGCCAGCCCACGGTCGAGCTTCACTGTTTCTTCATTTTTTTCTATTTCTGTTTCATTTTTCATTTTCTCTTCATTTTTTCTTTTTTCTATTTTTGTTTATTTGTTTTTATTTTATTTTTTTATTTTTTTTCTTTGTTCAGTATTTCTATTTTTTGGTATGATACAAAAGTTCACTGTGTATTAAAAAAATGTCATCTTATATTAAGAAAAATATCGCAGTATATCGAAAAAGTTCAACATATATTAAAAAATTCTCGAATTTTTTGTCAACGAAATACTAAAAATATTAATTATGTATTTGATTTTTATTCAGCATATATTACACAAAACCTTCAATGTGTATTTGTGAATTGTTCAATGTATATTACAAAAATATTCAATCGTATTTGAAAATTATTGAATGTACATTATAATATGTTTAATGTGTATTTCAAAATTGTTCATATATATATATATATTTGTATTTTAAAAATAAGAACGGAGCAAATAGCGGGAGATATGTACTTGCGATCTGGCCCAGCCCATCAGGAGATATGTCCACAAGCCACAGCCCACCTTTTTGGTTTGTTTAACGATCAAACAATATAATGACCTAGTATCCAAGTCGAACAAAGGATGGTGCCTACCCACAAAAAAAAAAGAACAAAGGATGGTGCCTGGTGTAGTGGCCGAGCCCTTGCAGCGTAACTGCAATGTTTTTTTTGTTTAACTATCAAATAATATAAGCTGTATAGTATATCCTAATAATCAAACAATGCACGGTGCCTTGTTTAGTGGCTGAGCCCATGCGCCGTAAACGGGAGGTCACTGGTTCAAATCTTTGCCGCACAACAATTTTTTGACATTCCCAGGCATTTGCGTGATTAAGTACTAAAGTATATAATGCAAGGGGGCTTTTCTACAATTTTTTTGACATTTGCGTGATTAAGTATTAAGTATATAATGTAAGGGAGCTTTTTACAAAAACATATGCCACGTCGGTTCCTGATCATTTTGTAACAACTTGCCCTAAACATGCGTACTGATATGCAAAATTTTTGAATAGTGATATGGATTCGTTACAACTGCCGTAAGTGCGGTACCTCCATGCAATTAACTCGGGAATGGGGACTAAGCGAAGATGGAGGCCAACCGAACTGGAGGAGTGGAGGATGACCTAGGCACTTAGTGATCTACTACCGAAGCCACATGGAGACCAAAATAAGCTATTCCGTTCATCTAGGTCATTCTTTGTTTTTTTTACAAAGTAGGTCGTTCTCTCGGGTTATGTATTGCGGGCTGATGACAATGAATCATGGGCTGATGAGTTGCCGGTCATGATAGGATTAGGGGCTACTAAAAACATTTGCAGATTTGCTCGGGTGCTACAGGCCAGGAGGCCCTCATGAAGGTCTGTCGTTAACTATACGAATGTCGTTGCAATTTTTTTTTCTTTTTTGCAACAGTAGGGGATTGTTGCAATATACTGCAACTTGTCGCAGTAAACAATAGTTATTGCAGCATGACAAAATTGAGGCGAAAAATATATGCTATTGCGACCAATACATATTTTGTTGCAATAGTTAGCCAATGTTCTGCAACAATATTTGTGACTAACACAACGTCTCGCAGGTGTCGCAATATCTTTCCTAATATTACCACGAGTCGTTATTTTGTTGAAATACCTAGTCTCTATTACAACAAAACAACTATCTCACGCAACGTAATTTGTTTGTCGCAATATCGCTACCATGTTTCAACAACGATGTAGTTTGTTGCAATACGTGGTCTCTATTGCAACAAAATGTGTATTTATCGCGACAAGATTCGGTTGTGGCAGTATGTGCACCCTATTACTACAACCGAGGAATTTGTGGTAATATTACGTTCTATTGCAACAAAAGATGGTTGTAGCAATAAATTTTGTTGCAATAGACCGGAATCCTTGTAGTGAGCCCCGCGCAGCCCGCCTTGCTTGTAGGGGAGGAAAACCCACCGCCGCCGACTTCGCGCGGGCTTTGCCCGGCGGCGCTCGCCGGCGGCGACGGGGAGAGGAAGGCTGGAGGTGTGGCGGCGCCCGGCGGCTAGGGTTGGAGTTCGGGTCCTCATCCCACTCTTCGGGGACTCCAAGTGATACTGCGGTAAGCAGAGGAAAAGTTGAAAGAGAAAGGAAGTTTCAATGTACCCTATTTTGGAGATTATATTTTTTTGTCAAGAGGTATTGCATATCATCTGTTGCTGCTAGTTGTGTTAGTGTTCTTAAACCGCATCGCTAGTCTGATCTATCCCTGGACCAACGCAGTTCCGGCGTTCAACATTTGTTGAACTTGTCTCTCTGAATTGATTATTGATAACCTTGCTAATATACTTAAGCCTTCCCAAATTCTACAGATTACTACACCGTGCAGTTTAATATCACCTGGTAGTCATTCTACCCAATCTTTGGAGGTAATTGACACCATTGGTTGGTTTTATGTTGGTCGAAAAGAGTTTGTGGAACAACTTGTAACATGGACGGATGATACATTTCCATGGATAGAAAAAAGAGTCAGAGAGTGTAAAACAGACAATCCTTTATAAAAGGGTGCATGGATGATTGGAAAAGTAGTAAAATATGATGTTGATATTTACATATTTGCATTAGGTTTTGTCGTGGTAGCTTTGTGATTTGCAGTCATAAACTGTTGTTAGGGCAAAATAAGTGTTGGGGTGCAATTACTCGTGCAGATTGGTGTTTTCATCTGGTTGAGACTTAAGGACAGATCCATGCATAGCAGTAAGTTGCAAAATTGAAAAGCTTCAAATTAAAGGAGAAAGATTCTAATCATCAGACTGATTTCTGCGTCTACATCAGCCGCTTGCTTTATCGTCCAATTGACACTCGCACGTTCCGTGATGGATGGTGCTGCATGCTATCACGTGGGTGGTCCCTAATATTATGTACTACACATTTTACTTTTTGCTTCAACACCTTTTACACATTTTACTTTTTGCTTTTTGCTATCACATGGGAGTCCCAGCCGTAGATCGCCGGATCCCCCTTCCCTTGCCGGCGCCTCAGAGAGACTTCGCCGCCTGAGCATCCGCCACCGTCGAAAAGCTAGATCCGCCGCCGCCACGATGGGGAAGATCCTCGCCGCCGCCATGGAAGTGGATCCTTGTTGTCGGCGGCGACGGGGAGAGGGGGGTGGTCGGAGAAGGGTGGTGGACGGCGGCTGTTGGGGACGCCCGAGTCGCCTGGGCGGAGGCGACACGGACGCGGACCTGGGCGGATCCGTGTGCTCGTCGTTCGGGCAAATCTACTTTGGTAGTTGACTGAGAAGCAGGTAGAGGACAGCATGCTAGAGTTCTTGAAGCGCCTCAAATACAATGAAGATATACTACTTCCTTACAACTTCCAGTGAGTAACACTTTCTTGTATTACAAATTCTATGTTTTTGCCTACTAGCTAGCTATATGTTTTTGCTTACATATGCCCGCTTAATTAAGACATGCAAACGTGTGTGCATGAAGATTTCACTGGATCTTGTGTATCATTAAAGTTGACGCCGGAACAGTTCAAATACTGGACTCGCTACTCAAAGCAAATAGTGACTATAACATCTTGTTTGGGATAGTCAACATGTAATTTCAATCATTATTAACTATATATCTCAGCCTATTTAGTTCGTTATTTCATGATATGAACTATTTAATAACCCCTTTATTCATTTTCTTTGTCGGCGGGCAGGGCTTGGGCAAGGTTCATCAGCGTCATGGAAGGCGAATGGAAACGACAGCTGAAATGGTTTCGACCCAAGGTAAGTAATTAAGTAGTACTAGCTAGCTAGTTAGCTACCATCTCTTTAATTATCATGCTTGATTAATTATTATTTGATCAAATTAAATTTCATTCTCGTAATAAAGGCCCTGAAGCAGGCGCAGGGGACTGATCTGTGTGCATTCTGCGTTTGCGAGAACATTCGCATGATGGCGTCCAAAAGGAGCAGATCTCAAAGACAAGAATGGGTACGCTTGTCAGAACACTATTCACAATTTTTACACCATTATCGATATCTAGTCACACAACTAATACACATGCATATTGATCTCCTTCTTAACAGTTCAAAGAGGTGCGGGACAAGCTCCTAGAAACGGAGCGCGTAGAAGCACTTCAAGAGAAAATAGCAGGATTTTTGCTCGACCAGGTCATAAATCCGAAAGGAGAATACTATTACCCGCTACCGCCCCCATCGACCAGGTCATGAACCACTTCCAATTGTCATCGTGCTCCGAAGGCACCAATTAGGCTAATGCCACTGGCTCCGAAGGCAACATGCATATGTAGGAGAAATTGTATATAGCTATACATGTGTGTATGTGTGAATTAATATGGTGATTTGTGAGACATTGATGATATATATATGATTGGTTCTACTAGAAATTATCTATATATATATATATATATATATATATATGCATAACGTGTACAATGTGTAGTACCATAAAATACCAGCAAACGAAAAAGAATTAAAATGGAAAACACAAAATTAAATGAAAAAGAAATCATAAAACCAAAAACCCCCCAAACATTTTAGTACCGGTTGGTGTTACCAACCGGTACTAAAGGATCCCGGCCCCCGGAGCTGGCTCTTGCCACGTGGTTGCCCTTTAGCACCGGTTCGTGCTGAACTGGTACTGAAGGGGGGGCCTTTAGTGACCATACTTTAGTGCCGGTTATGGAACCGGCACTAAAGGGCCTTACGAACCGGTGCTATTGCCCGGTTCTGCACTAGTGAAATGTCTTTAAATATGCAGTGAATATGTTTTGATTTGGGCGCCGAGATCCCCGCCACCACCTTCCCCGGCACCCGCGCGGGCTTTGCCGGTGGCCGTCTCTTTTAGCGGCGAAGGAGGGAAGGGGGATGAGGGAAGGCGGCGCGACAAAATATCTGATTGCCCCCGAGGCGCCCGGGAGGCGATACGAGCGCCGCATGGGAGGGCGTCATGGGCTATCTCAGTTTGACCAATGAGCAATAAAGAGCCCCCCCAAAAAAACAAAAGAAGATAATAAATGGAAGATATCTTCTATATCTAAATAGAAGCCCTCCACTAGATGATTTCTCTTGACATGCAGCCTATCCACATCAGCAACAACATGCAACCAACCACCTCAGCAAATTTGTCACCCCAGCTAAAGAAAAAAAAACACCACAAAACAAATTATGTGATTTAATTTCTTTTAGTACGCATCGGTTCCTCTTCGTATTCTAAAACCGATCAGATAGTCTATCTACTCTTTAAAGAGACACACCATCTTCTCCTCAACTCCCCACTGCATATACTCCTTCATTTCGTCTGCACGTCCGATCTTCTCTCCGGTTGGAAATCTGCCTCCATGGAAGATGAGCGGCAGCTAGGAGCTTGTGCTCCAACCCCTTTCCTAGGTCTGGCAGCCATGGCTTCTAGCTTCTGTGGCGGCCCGACTTTTGGCTGCGGAAGCGACAGCCGAGCGCCACATCGTCCATGTTGAGCGGACTATAGAGGTTGCAGTTGCAGCGGTGCCACCGTACTACTGGTTTGAACAAAGCGCCCAGATCCTACTCTTAACCGCTGAAGCTGTCCGTCTGGTCGAGGACTGATCTGTACCTCCTGCCTTCCGCGGCTCGGCTCCTTCCGCCTGCAGCTGCTCGACCGATCTGAGAGGGAGAGACGAGAAGGACAAGACATCTTGCAGCTATGTGAGAGAGAAGGTAGGGGAGCATGACCGAGTGTGGCGGCGGCTCTGTCGACGGGAGATACAGGAGAGCATGACTAGAGACGACATCACACATCAAGAACCGGAGGCAATGAGGTACAGACGTCTTCTCCCAGATTAATCAGAAGTCCCCTAGAAAAAGATTGATTTGGAATTAGAAAAACAGGACCACATCCTAGTTGTGGCATTCATTTACTCTCTTCCTTTTTTATTTGATAGAAAGGGAATCGTATGATATACATGACTTACGCAAGTTACTTGCACAATCTGATTTCTGCATGCTTTGGCATGTAATTAATTAGGAAAATCTTGGATTTTCTTTTATGTAAGTTTGTCTCTGCAGATGGCAGTAGATTCACATGTATCATACAACTTGGAATCTTTCAGTTAGGTGGAACCAATTTTCACGTCGGCGCAAAAAAAGGAGGCAATTTTCAGGATTGTGGGAAAGTTCAGATTGCTGGAATCCATTCTGGTATGATATGGTTCCTAACTAACTTTTTGTGTGGGATGCTACTGGAATAAATCTTAATATCTGATCATTTCGTACAACAACACATCAGAGTTATGACAAAGCATCATACGTTCATAAATAAGCTGCCTCAAAGTTTCAGGTGAGAACTATATATGTATGAACAAGATTACTTTTACGAAGAAAGTAAGTCATGGCCTGACTACAATTTAATACTTAATTGCTGTATATCATTCCTTACGCTTGACCTGTGGTCTCTTCTTATTACTCCACTGTTGAGACAGACATGTTTGTTGCTTTGCAGTACATGTGCACACGTACCCATTTAAATCTTTCATATCCATTGATATATTTGTCACTAATGTCATCCACCTGTTATTTTCTTCATATTCATGGTCAATTTCACAATATATGCTGATGAACTACCAAAATTTACCTTCATCCACGGTGTTGTAAAACAAGAAAAATAAGTTTTTATACAGCCATATGAATAATCAACCGCCCCCTCCTCAAGTCATGTTCTTTTTGTTTTATGTCCGAAGAAAGTGCAACTGATTATGTAGTCGTAAGATGCATGTTTCATGTCTTTCAAGTATTGTTACACTAGCTTACGCTGGGCATATAGAGTGTGCATCGAGATTTGAGCAAATCTCGTATTGGAAGATCAAATTGTTGCTTCATATTATGCTTATACACACAAATGCATACAATTAATAATGATACTTATGTGTATCTCTCTTTTTTTATAGAAAAAGAGGGTGATACTTGCCAAGATTGATGTCCAAAACAGGTTAAAACTTAAAACAGAGATGGATGTCTCATTAAATTTTTTTGGTGTACAATTCTGTCCACTTACCCTATCAGCCCATGTACTAACTGAAAGTGCGTTATATCGACTAGAGGGGGGTGAATAGGCGATTTTATGAAAGTCTTCAAAACATGGAAGTTTCGAAGACAAACGATAGAAATAAACCTATTACCATACAGCGGAAGTTAGACTACACTAGATAAACCATAGTCATGTATTCAATGAAGTGAAAGGACAATGACTAACAGTAGCTAGGTAGTAAGGATCAGGCAGGAAGATATTAAGAAGCCAAACGGATCACACAGTCACTCAGTGAAGACAAAAAATAGAGCAAACATACAATGACTTCACACAGAGTAACAGTAAGTAAAGAGATGGGAAGGATGAAACTAGTGACTCGTTGAAGACAAAGATTTGTTGGACCAGTTCCAGTTGCTGTGACAACTGTACATCTGGTTAGGGGGCTAGGTATTTAAACCAAAGGACACACAGTCCTGAACACGCAGCTCAGGACACCCAGTCCTCACCGTATTCCCCTTGAGCTAAGGTCACACAGACCTCGCCCAATCACTCTTGTAAGTCTTCAAGGTAGACTCCCAAACCTTTACAGACTTCGTTCACCGGCAATCCACAATGTCTCTTGGATCCTCAGAATGCGACGCCTAACCGGCTGGAGGATGCACAGTCCTCAAGTGTAATAAGTCTTCAGATCACTCAGACAAGAAGACTTAAGTGATGCCTAATTCTCTTTGGCTCTGGGTGGTTAGGGCTTTATCCTCTCAAGGAATTCTCTCTCAAAGGCTTCGAGGTGGATTGCTCTCAAAGGACAAAAGCCGTACTCTGAATCTGAGCAGCCAACCGTTTATGGTTGTAGGGGGTGGGCTATTTATAGCCACTAGGCAACCCGACCTGATTTTTACGAAATGACCATGGGTCACTAAGGAACTGACACGTGTTCCAACGGTCAGATTTTAAACTCACACGGCAACTTTACTTGGGCTACAAGCAAAGCTGACTTGTCCGACTCTGGACAAGATTTGCTCTCATAGTCTTCACTCGAAGACATAGGTTTTTGTTTAAGCATCACTTCAGTCATTCTGACTGGTTCTCTTGGACCCCACTTAACAGTACGGTGGTTCCTATGACTCAACACAGAAGAAAAAGAATTACGAAAGATCTAAGTCTTCGAGCTCCATAGGCTTCATGCGGTGTCTTCTCTTGTCATAGTCTTCAATGTGAATATCTTCATATACCACCTTTGACATCAATGTCTTCATACATTTTTAGGGGCCATCTCTGGTAGGAAAACCGAATCAATGAGGGACTTCTACCTGTGTTATCCTGCAATTCTCACAAACACATTAGTCCCTCAACTAGGTTTGTCATCAATACTCCAAAACCAACTAGGGGTGGCACTAGATGCACTTACAATCTCCCCCGTTTTGGTGATTGATGACAAACTAGTTCAAGTTTTCAACGGGGAATATAATCTGTGAAATTGTAAAGGATAAGAAATTGTCTTCATAAGTTGCAAGGGCTCCCCCTGAAGATGTGCATCTAAGTAATTTGCTTTTGGAATGCAAATGCACATGGCAGGTTGTACTTGTGGAGATCCACTTCAACTTGTGATGACAATCCACTATGCATGAGAAAGTATGTGAAGATAATGACATGCATAATGAAAAATGGACGTCTGCAGAATGATCTAAGTGCGGAATTTATCATCGCACATGCGGAATTTATCATCGCAACACAAGGTGGCAAATAAGTAGCAGACGACCATCGAGTTTAAGTGTTACAACTCAAAGAACCAAATGTAGCAAAACGAGAGTTGTAAGCACGAAGCAAAATATAAAGCACCCGCCCATATGGACCCGCTTGAAGACTATCAAAGTCATATGCTTCTCCCCCTTTTGTCAGTAAGGACCAAAAAGGTTTGAAGACATAGAGCATCTACTCATTCCCATGAGGAGTAGGTGAAGCAGCAGGGTCGTTGGTGGTGTTTGGCGGTGCAGAAGAGCTTGGAGCAGAGTCGAAGCATGCTGAAGGAGGTGGCGGTGAAGTAGCATCGTCTTCATCCTCGATCACTCTGGCATTCACAGTTGCAGCAGAGGAAGAGAACTCAGAGTCTTCAAGTGATGGAGTTCGTCGCAGCACAGCTCTGCGAGGAGGTGTGGAGTCAAACTTGAAGCGCTCAGTGAAGCCATCCTCTTGCAGATCATCTTCAGAACACAGCAGCATCAGCCCTTTCCATGTGCGTCGAGATGTTTCATGAGCAACAAAGGCGTTCTTAGTGGCATGATTGCGAATGCGATTAACATCCACCAAGAGGCTTTACATTTGACGCTTTAGCCAGTCATGATGCCTATCCTGTTTCTGATGAAGGGCCACCAGAAGCTCTCGGTCATTGAGAACATGAGTGCGCTTCTTGGGTCGTTGAGCAATGGTGCTATCAGTGGCTTCAATAAGAGCAGGATGCGGTGCACGGGTAGTGCCAGCCAAAGGATACACACGTGTTACTGCTTCAACGCCTTCAACGTTCTGAGAGAAACTTTGATGCTCTGCATTCTGAAGACTTAGAGGTTCCTTGGCAGGCTCAGGATATATGGCTTCAATAGACATATCCACATCAGGCAAAAAGATCCGATGATTGTGGGGAGATGGCTGATATGAGATAGCAGAGTGGAGTTTGATCAGCCGCATCACCCAAGGGGCGTAGAACTTCAAACCACACAGATCAGAGCCAGATGCAGCAAATGGCGAATGAAGAAATCCTGTGTATTGAAGCATTTTCCATGAAGAATATAGAAGACCAAAGTCTTCATTGCACCTTCCAGCTTGGCATGGGGAGAATGTCCTTTGATTGGCCAGAGAGTTCGCCTTATGATATGATAAATGGTCCTGGGCAGATAATCAAGGTCTTCAACAAAGAACTCCATGGGATAAGCAGCATCTTGGGGCAATGGCTTCATCATACTGAGCATCTGACTCATATTGGGTTCAGTCTTTTGAAAGATGCTCTCAACAGCTTCACTGTGAAGCTGACAGCCATGCTCATAGAGATCGCCAGGAGTGGGCAAGCCAGTGAGCTCAATGATGTCAAAGGCTTTGGCTTCGTGATGAACGTTTCCAGTCATCCACTCCAGGACCCAAGTCTTTGGATCTCTGTTATACCCTCGAATGTGAAGTGTGTCATAAAATTGGAGCAGCAGCTCTTCATTCCAATGCTCTTGGTCAGTAACGAACGGCAGCAGTCCAACTTCCTTGAAGCAATCCAAAGTTTCTTCCAGACAGGGCAGACCAGCTATAGCTTCAATGTCAAGGCGCTTGTGTGGGAAGATGCGACCTTGGTTGTACAGAATGCATGAGTAATAGCTTCGCTGAGGATAGCTCCAGAACCGATCAGATGATATCCTTTCCCTTGAGTAGGGGTTCCTGGAGCTATTGAAGAATGTGTTGTCTGCCCTGAAGCCATTGATATTGAAGGAGCCAGGTGCTAATGCAGGACCTGGGAACCTTGGAAATCTTGGGATTGGCTTCTGGACCTGAGGCCTGTGCTCAACATGATAGTCGAATTGAGGACCGGCAGCAAACTCAGGAACAGAAGTGTCAGGATCAGTGGCTTCACTGTCTTCTGATGCTTTTGGTGGGGAGGGCTCCACATTAGCTTCATTGGTGGTTGTGGCAGCCTCAAGATTTTCATCCTCCACTTGACGAGCTGGAGGGTCGGTCACAAGCATGTTCTACTCGAGAACTGCTTCTTGATAGGACAGGGGGTTAGCAGCTTGTGGAACTTCTTCTTCCGCGGCTGATGCAGCCGGATTGTCTTCAGCAGAGACTTGAGGCCTTGGACCTTTGCGAAGACGGCGCAACGCAGGCGACGCCTGTGGAGTTGGTGTTGGCTGGGCCTCAGAGTCTTCTTCCTCTTGTGGGCGATCAGCCCATGAAGCATCCTGTGCAATTGGCGTCAGTGGACGACCAATGCTTATGCGTTCGCTGTGCGTTAGCACAGGCGATGATACCTGTTGGTGCTCTAGCTGAGGAAGGACTGCATCATCTTCAACATGGTCATGGTGACCAATGTCTTCAGCTTCATGAGCCTCTGAGAAAGCAGGCTCATGGACAGTCAGTTGACGGTCTTGTGGATCAGCGTCGGGGTGAACCATGGAAATGGGTTCAACAATCAAGGGCTCTGTGGGAGCAGCCCGTTCCTGCTTGGTCTTTCTTTTCTTCTTGGCGGGGGCAGTAGCAGAGGCTTCAGGATGTTTTCTCTTCCTTGCTTCAGCCTCAGTAGTCCTGGTCTTCTTCAGTTCTGAAGCGGTTGACCTGGCCTTTTGCTTCGGGCCAGTCATGCTAGTTGGGAAGACAATGGGATCTGCTTCCTGCCTTGGTGCTTCAGGTTCAGCCATAGCGGGCTTCTTCTTCTTCTTGGCAGCCATCCTGGGGTCGATACCAGGACGCCCAAGGGCCTTGCGCTTCTCAGCCTCATTGTAGGCTTGCACACATCTGTCAGCCAGGGCCTTCATGCGCTCACGCGAACCTTGAGCTTCTGCACGTTTCTTCAGAAAGGCTTCCTTGAGCTCGTTCATCATGATCTTGAAGTTCTTCACTTCTTGCACATTGAGCTTGGCCATATGCTTCTTGAACTGAGATTTCCCATAGTCAATCTTCTGCTTCAGTTCAACAACGCGCTGGGCGATGGCTAACTCTGATGCAATGGCGACTTGGAAGGCGACACTGAGGCCAATGGGTAGCTGCAGATCATCAAAGCTGATGTTTGGCGTGTCAAACCACTCGTCAATGAAGTTGTGGATGATGGTTACATCAAAGAGAGACAGATCATTGAAGATTTCGGCTTCTTCTTTGCTCTTGATGAGTTGCTCAAGAGCGTCATCTGCAAGATCTTCATCACTTGACAGATCAATGTCATCATTGCGCAGAATGGCAGCAGCTGTTAGCTCTTGGCCGGTGTGTGTCAGAGGCATCTTGGCCTTTGGGGGCTTGGAGATGCGTGATAAATCTTCGGACTGCACACTGTCTTTAGGAGGCGCAGTTGCCAGTGGCTTCGCCCTTAAGATTTTTGGTGAAGGGGCAGGCTTTGAAGCTTTGGGCTTGTTCAGCTTCTTTGGCGTTGGCGCTGCAGGCGCTTCATCTGATTCAGCGTCAGCTGCAGGCTCATTCACGGCTGTCCCTTGAACCAAGATATGGGTGATGAGTCCTGCAAAGTTGTAGAAAGGACCGACGACATTGGGTTCCGCATCGCGTGTGCCGTCAGCCCTTGGAGCAGAAGGACCAGGGTTGAAGTCTAATCCAAAAGACTTCTTGTTCTGCTTCGCTGAGTTCGTGGCAAACTGGAAGTTGCGCTTGAACAGATTGTCGTCACGGCACCATAGTAGTGACGATGGGTGTGCATCTGCAGGCTGTGGCCCACGGACCATGCAGGGATAGAAGCCTTGAACAATGGCTTCATCTCTGGTCCTGGGTTGAATATTTTTGTAGAGGATGTCTCCCCATGGTCGCTTGATGGCATTCTTTTCAGCATATTCCTTTGTCACAAATCTGTACTTGAACCACTGTTCTACCCAATAGCGTCGAATCCATTGGATTCGTGTTTTGCGCTGATTGTAATCCTCTTCAGGGTCTGTCTTGTAAAGCTCTGAGAGGTCATCTGGCAGATCTCTGGATGTTTCTCCACGACGCTTTCTGCCACCCTTCCTTACTGATTTCTCTGAAGCCATAAACTTTAACTTGAAAGGCTTCAACACGTTCAAAGGCTTCAAAGGTTTTCGCTTGCTGGACCAACAGGAACTGGCTTCGGGAGAGTTTATGTGATGCTGTAAGAATTCTGCAAATGAATGCAGACTATGAGAACCAAAGGATTCTCCCACGGACATGTACCTGTGACAGCATTAAGGTGCGAGGGAAGGGGAAGAGGTCATATGCATTCTCAGAAGATTTTGAAGGTAAATCAGTTTAGAAGACATTGACCTCATCATGCGAAGACATTCACTCATAGATAAGCAGTTGGTTCCAGATTTGTACGAATCCACAAATCAGTACAAGTGAGGAATCTAACTACTTTGTGAAGCATAAGTGAATATACTAGGCATGTTATGAGATGCAGTATGAGAGAGATCTAACTTGTGTGAATAGAAACTTCTTATGGTAGAAAGTGACAAAGCCATAAGATAAAAAGGGACTGTAAAAAGAAGTTTTATTTACCACACTGGGAACTGCTAGACGGAGTGGAAGAGGAGGCCGAGCAGTTCAATCTTCCGTGCCCTAACTTGGCGACGGAGGACACCTACGGCGACAGTGGAGAGGACGATGTCCGCGGTCGGCGTGAAGACGGCGTCGGAGAGGTTGCGGCAGTGAAGCATTCGTCGTCGGCGTCGTCGAGGGCTAGCGGTGGCGCTAGGGTTCGTGCGAGAGTGGAAGAAGAGATAATGACCGCTGTGAAGGGTGTATTTATAGGTACAGGGGCGGTACTATGTTATTACACAGGTGCCCCTAGCGATTCACATCTGAGGAACACGTGGCCATCATGCAGTATATTGGGGTTTGTTTCACGTCTCACACACGCCTGGATTGTCGGGTGGTCGTTCCAACTTCTCCGGGTTTCATGTGTAGGAATGAGCATTGAAAACGGACTTAATGTTTGTCTCTGTATCTTCTGCTGACAAGGACGCAGAGAAGACATTCGACAGTTTCAATAGAATGCATATGATTTGGAGAGATAGAGTTTGAGATAGAGAGCACAGAGAGGTTAGGGTCCGATCACATTCACTTGGATCAAAAGATTCAACAAGAAGACATAGCTATAAGTGAATGCTGTAGAGGACAGAACACTAGTATATATATATATAATCAACATAGTGAAGATAATCATGAAAACATGTTGAGATTGAAACCAAACCGAATGTGAAGACATAGCAAGGTAACGCCATGAGTGAAACACTTCAAATAGAACATTTGGTGGTGGAGTTACCCACCGTATAGGAAGTATTAGACCCAGACACGGCGCACAATTATCGTGGCGCTCCGAAGTCAAATTTCACATTAATGTATTCACACTTAGAATGTATGTCTTCATTGATTGAAGATATACTTTACTTCGTGTGTTGCACATCTAAGTCATCAATATGCATAAGTGTTAGGATGTGTGCCTGATCACAGGACATTTGAGAATTCGCTTCACAGCTAAGTGATGCGACTCCTTTGGTGCCGCTTGAAATCGAGCACACATGCAAACACTAAGCATAATATCTGGCCTAGATGCACATAGATAAAGCAAAGAACCAATCATGGAGCGGTATACCTTTTGATCGAACTCTTTACCATTGTCGTCAGGACCCAGATGATGCTTGGCTGGCATTGGCATCGTGAACCCTTTGCAGTCTTGCATACCGAACTTCTTAAGGCAATCTTTGAGATACTTCTCTTGAGATATGAAGATGCCGTTGCGTTGCTGTCGTATTTGAAGACCGAGGAAAAACTTCAGCTCTCCCATCATGGACATCTGATATTGCTCTTGCATCATATATCCAAACTCTTCACTGTACTTCTGATTGGTGCAGCCGAAGATAATGTCATCCACATATATTTGGCACACAAACAGTTCACCATCATATGTCTTCGTGAAGAGAGTGGGGTCGAGGGAACCAGGTATGAAGCCTTTGCTCTTCAGGAAGTATTTGAGTGTGTCATACCAGGCCCGAGGGGCTTGTTTGAGACCATACAGTGCCTTGTTGAGCTTGTATACCATATCAGGATGTTTTGGATCTTCAAAGCCAGGTGGTTGTGCAACATACACTTCTTCTTCAATCTTTCCATTGAGAAAGGCGCTCTTCACATCATTTGATAAAGAAGTATGTTGTGATGATTTGCATAGGCCAGCAATATGCGTATAGCTTCAAGTCTAGCCACAGGAGCAAATGTTTCATCGAAGTCAATGCCTTCCACTTGAGTATATCCTTGAGCAACTAGACGAGCTTTGTTTCTGACAACTTGACCATGCTCATCTTGCTTGTTGCGGTATATCCATTTTGTGCCTGTTATGTTGTGCTTCCGAGGATCAGGACGCTTAACCAGTTCCCATACATTATTCAGCTCAAACTATTGAAGCTCTTCTTGCATAGCTTGAATCCATTCAGGTTTCATGAAGACTTCTTCCACTTTCTTGGGTTCTGTTATTGAGACAAATGCGAAGTGCCCAGAGAAATTTGCCAGCTGGGTTGCCCTTGATCGAGTGAGCGGACCAGGTGCATTGATGCTGTCAATTATTCTCTCAATCTGCACTTCATTGGCAACACGAGGATGTACAGGGCGAAGACTTTGCTCTTGCTGATCATTGTCGTTGTTGGAGGGATTGTCTTCAGGTTGAGCATTGTCTTCAGGTTGATCTGGTGCCGAGATGATGAGTTCCTCTTCAGGATGAGCTTCAGAAGTTATGATTTCTCCAGTTCCCATTAACTTGATTGATTCATTGGATGCAACTTCATCTAGCACATTTGGCAAGTGCTCTCTTTGTGAACCGTTAGTCTCATCGAACCGCACATCCATGGTTTCAACCACTTTATAATGAAAGAGGTTGAAGACTCTATAGGAGTGCGAATCCTTTCCATATCCAAGCATAAAACCCTCATGTGCTTTTGGGGCAAACTTTGAAGTGTGATGTGGGTCCTTGATCCAGCACCTTGCGCCAAATACTCTGAAGTAACTGACATTTGGCTTCTTGCCAGTGAGGAGCTCATACGATGTCTTGTTCAGAAGCTTGTGAAGATAAACACGATTGATTGTATGGCATGCAGTATCAATGGCTTCAGGCCAGAATTTTCTTGGAGTCTTGTATTCATCTAGCATTGTTCTGGCCATCTCAATGAGTGTTCTGTTCTTGCGTTCGACGATGCCATTCTGCTGTGGCGTATACGGGGCTGAGAATTCATGTGTGATGCCCAAGGTATCAAGATATGTATCAAGGCCAGTGTTGTTGAATTCAGTGCCATTGTCACTTCTGATGTGCTTTATCTTGGCACCATAGTTGTTCATTGCTCGATTGGCAAAGCGTCTGAAGACATCCTGCACTTCAGTCTTGTAAAGGATTATATGCACCAAAGTGTATCTAGAATAATCATCAACAATGACGAAGCCATAAATACAAGCAGTAGTAGTAAGAGTTGAGTAATGAGTGGGACCGAAAAGATCCATGTGAAGCAGCTCCAAGGGTTGAGTCGTAGTCTTGATTGTCTTCGAGGGATGCTTGGCCCTCGTCATCTTTCCTGCTTCACAGGCACCGCATAAGTGATATTTCTTGAACTTGATGCCCTCGATGCCTATGACATGCTTCTTCTTTGCAAGGGTGTGGAGGTTCCTCATGCCAGCATGCCCAAGCCTCCGATGCCAGAGCCAGCATTCTGAAGCTTTTGCTAGAACACATACGGCAAGCATTGGTCCTACTGAGAAATCTACCACATACAAATCATCTTTCCGATACCCTTCAAACACTAGAGACTTGTCAGATTCCATTAGAACAAGGCAGCGATATTTTCCAAATATTACGATCATGTTCAAATCGCAAAGCATTGAGACAGACATTAAGTTGAAGCCAAGGGATTCAACAAGCATGACTTTGTCCATCTATTGATCCTTTGAGATTGCAAATCTACCTAGACCCAATACCTTACTTTTACCAGTGTCAGCAAATGTGATGTGGCTCTTGTCGGATGGACGTAAGGTTGAGTCCATAAGAAGGCTTCTTTTGCAAGTCATGTGATTTGTACACCCACTATCAATAATCCATTCTGAAGACGCTGGTGTCGTACCCTTGGCACCGCGTGCCATGAAGCAGTAGGTAGGAGCATAGTCGTCCTTGTCATTTGCATCGGCGTCGGTGGTGAAGTCATTGTCTTCAGTGTTGAAGATGGACTTGGCAACGTATGCTGTAGCCAGACTTGCAACACCAGAATAGGACTCCTCCTCAGACTCCACCTCCGCCTCCTCAGACGCAGACTCCTCCTCTGAATCCATTTCCTTGCCAACAAACGCACGTGCCTTGCCAGATGAGCTCTTCTTGTGTGATGAAGACTTTGAGGAAGACTTGGAAGAAGACTTTGAGTATTTTTTCTTCTTCTTGTCGTCAGAGTCATATGCCTTGCTCTTCTTCTTCTTCTTTCTGTTTTCATTGTCCAACTGCGGACACTCAGAGATGAAGTGGCCAGTTTTCTTGCACTTGTGACATGTTTTCTTCTTGTAGTCATGAGAAGAAGCTTCATCATTCCTTGAGCTTGATCGTGAGGACTTTCTGAAGCCTTTCTTCTTGGTGAATCTTTGGAACTTCCTTACAAGCAGAGCAAGTTCCTTTCCAATGTCTTCAGGATCGTCAGAACTGCTATCAGATTCTTCTTCAGATGAGGAGACAGCTTTTGCCTTCAGGGCACGAGTTCTCCCATAGTTTGGACCGTAGATATCTCTTTTCTCAGAAAGCTGAAACTCATGTGTGTTGAGCCTCTCAAGTATGTCGGACGGATCGAGTGTCTTGAAATCAGGTCGTTCTTGAATCATCAGGGCTAGGGTGTCAATCGAACTGTCAAGTGATCTCAGTAGTGTCTTGACGACTTCATTCTTGGTGATCTCAGTGGCGCCGAGGGCTTGAAGCTCATTTGTGATGTCAGTGAGTCGGTCAAATGTGAGCTGGACATTCTCATTGTCATTACGCTTGAAGCGATTGAAGAGGTTGCGAAGAACGCTGATTGTCTGATCTCTCTGGGTTGAGACGCCTTCGTTGACCTTGGAGAGCTAGTCCCAAACCAGTTTAGATGTTTCCAAAGCGCTCACACGGCCATACTGTCCTTTGGTCAGATGACCACAGATAATGTTCTTGGCAGTAGAGTCCAGATGAACGAACTTCTTGACATCAGCAGCAGTGACACCATCTCCAGCCTTGGGAACGCCGTTCTTGACGACATACCATAGGTCGACGTCAATGGCTTCAAGATGCATGCACATCTTATTCTTCCAGTAGGGATATTCAGTTCCATCGAAGACGGGGCACGCAGCGGAGACTTTAATTATCCATGCAGTCGACATAGCTAAAACTCCAGGTGGTTAAACCGAATCACACAGAACAAGGGAGCACCTTGCTCTGATACCAATTGAAAGTGCGTTATATTGACTAGAGGGCGGTGAATAGGGGATTTTTATGAAAGTCTTCAAAACATGAAAGTTTCGAAAACAAACGATAGAAATAAACCTATTACCATGCAGCGGAAGTTAGACTACACTAGATAAACCATAGTCATGTATTCAATGAAGTGAAAGGACAATGACTAACAGTAGCTAGGTAGTAAGGATCAGGCAGGAAGATATTAAGAAGCCAAACGGATCACACAGTCACTCAGTGAAGACAAAAGATAGAGCAAACATACAATGACTTCACACAGAGTAACAGTAAGTAAAGAGATGGGAAGGATGAAACCAGTGACTCGTTGAAGAAAAAGATTTGTTGGACCAGTTCCAGTTGCTGTGACAACTGTACGTCTGGTTAGGGCGGCTAGGTATTTAAACCAAAGGACACACAGTCCCGGACACCCAGTCCTAAACACGTAGCTCAGGACACCCAGTCCTCACCGTATTCCCCTTGAGCTAAGGTCACACAGACCTCGCCCAATCACTCTGGTAAGTCTTCAAGGTAGACTTCCAAACCTTCACAGACTTCGTTCACCGGCAATCCACAATATCTCTTGGATGCTCAGAACACGACGCCTAACCGGCTGGAGGATGCACAGTCCTCAAGTGTAATAAGTCTTCAGATCACTCAGACAAGAAGACTTAAGTGATGCCTAATTCTCTTTGGCTCTAGGTGGTTAGGGCATTATCCTCACAAGGAATTCTCTCTCAAAGGCTTCGAGGTGGGTTGCTCTCAAACGACAAAAGCCGTACTCTGAATCTGAGCAGCCAACCGTTTATGGTTGTAGGGGGTGGGCTATTTATAGCCACTAGGCAACCCGACCTGATTTGTCCGAAATGACCCTGGGTCACTAAGGAACTGACACGTGTTCCAACGGTCAGATTTTAAACTCACACGGCAACTTTACTTGGGCTACAAGCAAAGCTGACTTGTCCGACTTTGGACAAGATTTGCTCTCATAGTCTTCACTCGAAGACATAGGTTTTTGTTTAAGCATCACTTCAGTCATTCTGACTGGTTCTCTTGGACCCCACTTAACAGTACGGTGGTTCCTATGACTCAACACAGAAGAAAAAGAATTACGAAAGATCTAAGTCTTCGAGCTCCATAGGCTTCATGCGGTTTCTTCTCTTGTCATAGTCTTCAATGTGAATATCTTCATATACCACCTTTGACATCAATGTCTTCATACATTTTTAGGGGTCATCTCTGGTAGGAAAACCGAATCAATGAGGGACTTCTACCTGTGTTATCCTGCAATTCTCACAAACACATTAGTCCCTCAACTAGGTTTGTCGTCAATACTCCAAAACCAACTAGAGGTGGCACTAGATGCACTTACACTAACTCTAATAGTATGTGTGTTGACTTTTTTTTGTTATTGTCATCGACAACATGTGTTGAATGCTGAGAGAATACCTATGTAGTTAATGTTTCTCTTTTGCAAGAAATAGCATTTATATATAGTACTATAATTTAGAGGTTTTGCACTTTTTATATATTATTTTGCTACATGCTTCATGTTTTTAATGTTTAAAATTAATGTTTGTGTTGCTTTAGTTTTAGTTCATTTTGTAGCACCTATTATACAAATTTTTAACAAGGTTTCCGGAGCAACGCGCGGGGTATCATCTAGTTGAAGAAAATTGTTCGAAATATTACAAAAGAGGAGAAATTAATTACGAGTAATAAATGGATAAACACATGACTATCGCACGCTGCCGCGTAGCCACAATTCCATACATCATGTCTGTTCAACAAAACTGGTTCCCTCACAAAGACTGGATTTCATTTCTTCTTCATCCTACAGCTTTCTTCCGCCCCTTGTGTGTTCGTTTCTTTCAAACAAGTTTTGCTTGGTATTGAATTATCTACTTCTTCAGGGCCCTCGCCCGTTCTAATCAATATGCTCCCTCCCGTGATCGTCGATCTGTAGTTATGGCCAACGCCGGTGTCAACAATGTCCCCGCCGCCGGCGAGTGGGGAGCCGACCCCGCCGTGGCCTCCGTGGGAGGCAAGGCACAGTCCCCACCACCCTCGTCCAGGTACAATGCATCGTCGGAGTTGGAGGGGTACCTGGCAGGCACCGAGGAAGGGCATGGATCGGGTGTGGTGCTAGCGCCCCTGTTGCAGTGCTGCCAGTTGAAGCGGCGGCTGCGGCAGTGTGGTCCCTCTCTTTCCGGTCCGCGTCGGAGTGGGGAATGGATCCGCGAAAGGGTATGGAGCACACCATATCGCTGCTCCCGGGCCGACGGCTCCCCCATGCACTTCTTTGCCGTCTTCGACGGCCATGGCGACCCCTAGTTAACATTCCAAGCCACCTCCGGGTCTAGTGGTCGACACCGTCCACGTACTTTCCACTACACCTTTGATTTGCTTGCTACGTCAAGGTGCAGTGTCAGCCCTGTGCAGGTAACAGATGGACGTCATACTTGCGGTAACAGATGGACGTCATACTTGCGGACGAGCCGGCGGGCACGGTAACAGCCTACCCGAAGGAGCACCCGGAAAAGGATGACGAGGCGGAGCATCTTGTGTGGGAGGCGGCGCTGAAGTGGAGCTTCGAGCGGGCGGATGCGCTGTGGATGGGGCAGTCGGCATCGGGATGGCCCATCATGGGGTCCACCCACCGCCGTGGTGGAGCTCCTGGTGCGTGCCAGAATCCTCTGCCGCGCTGGAAACGCCTAGCCACTCTCCGAGAACCACAAGGTGAGATTAATTACCTCATGCATATTGCCTTTCTCTCCTTTGATCTCGTCTGGCTATACGAATTTGAGCTTCATGCATAGATGCAGCTGGAGCTGCTTGTTGGGACGGCGGCGGGAGAGGAAGTGTGCGCCTCGGCAGACGGGCAGCTGCGTGTACGGGGAATGCTTGTCATGTCGTGGGGTTTGGATATAAGTTGTTCCGAGGCGCACTCATACAACAAGTACTCCCTCTGGAAGAAAAGATAAAAGTTGTTTAGATCTCTTGTATTTATTTACGGAAGGAGTACAACTTAGGTAGGCCAAAAAGAAAGAAGTACTGCCTAAGCCTGCCATTGGACGACCATGCGACCTCAGTCAGAGAACGTTGCCATCAGGAACGGGCCGAGCGACTTAAGACAGACAAGAGACAACAATCAATCTCAGACAGCGACCTCAGTGAGACTCACGGAAGAGCAAAAAATAACAACGGGAGCTTACACATATCACGAGGCCTAGAGTGGACACGGTTCTCTCTAGAAACGCCACCTCTGCTACACAGATCATCATAGACAACAGACAGCCAAAGCGGCCGGCCATTCCTCAGCGAAATAATTCCGGCGCCCCAGATCAGATCCCTGGGAACACACGTCAGGCTCGAACCACCCGTCGTACGTTCGTGAACTCGCGGACCAAGGAGTGCACGGGCATGCCTCAGATCGGCCCCGGGCCAGATCACAGCGGAGAAACTTTTAACGACCCGCGGGCCACCGCTAAGCAAACTAATATCTATCTCCGATCGACCACAGTTCCATTAAATAAAAGGTGATTATCAAGGAGACCGGTGGAGGATTTAGCAAACCTTCGGGTCAGGGTCAGATTTACCTACACTTTAGATACATACGTACACGTTTTGTTTCCATGCATTAACATTGGCTTTGTACATATCTATCTTATACAATATACAGAGAAACGAAAGTATGTGTTAAAGATTTTTTAATAAATATGTGATCCACATTTTTTTCAGAAGTATGCAATGAACATGTTTTTTTCCAAATATGTGATGAACATTTTTTTAGAAATATGCGATGGATAGTTTTTCAAGTACACGGTAAATATTTTTGAAATACAAATGAACATTCTTTAAATACGGAGTGAATATGTTTTGAAATATATTTTGAATATTTTTTGAAAATGCGGTTAACATTTTTTAAATACACGATGAACTTCAAATATGTGTTGAACATTTTTCAAATACAAGATGAACATTTATTCAAATATGTGTTGAACACTTTTTGAAATATCTGTGGAACACCTTTTCAAGTACACGATGAACACTTTTTTGAGTGCACAATGGATATATTTTTTCAAATACATGATGAACTTTTTTTCCATACGAGTGTGGCGCAAAAACGCTTCCCGCCTGAATTTTTTTTCTTCATCCTCCCACCTTCCTCGTCTTTTCTCCTTTCTCGCATCCGTTTCTTTCTTTCCACTCTCAACCTCTACACCCTATCTCTTCCAAGACAGGTTACTTGGTTGGCTTCTTAAAAATAAAAATTGAAACTCATCTTTTGAACTAGTAGGAACTATTTTTTTTAAATAGTGATGATGGGGAACATTACATGAAAATCAAAAAAAAAATCCTACGTAACACCCAACATCTAATCTTGGAGAGATGCAAAGCAACGAGAGGGGAGTGTGTCTAGATACCTTGTAGAACGAAAGCGGAAGCGTATATAACGCATTGATGTAGTTGTACTCTTCGCGATCCAATCACGATCCAATCCGATCAAGTGCCGAATAGACGGCACCTCCGCATTCAGCACACGTGCGGCTCGATGACGTCTCCTCCTTCTTGATCCAGCAAGCAAGAGAGGCGAAGTAGATGGGATCTCAACCAGCACGACGGCGTGGTGGAGATGGTGATGACACCTATGGAGCACCAGCAGAAAGCTCTATTTCCTGTGCACTTGTGGAGGAAAGTCTCATCAAGTTACCCCATATAGTGATGCTACTGCTACGGCCAGGCTTTTCTGTAATGATCCACGAAAATGTGCAGGATCTGTTGGATCTGCATGAAACTGCTAGATAAATAAAAACTTATGGTAGGTCAACTGCTCTCCCAATTCATTATTCCTTTTTTTCTTTCAATAAAATGAACCATTGGAATCACATGGACAGGCTCCCCCACAGGCACGGCATGCCGCCATGCCTCCGCCTGCTAGTATTAATAATGCATCCCATGCATGCAGACATATCCAGTAATGAAAATGAACACACTGCTGGAGTTGCTCGCTAGAGAAATCTACACTTGAGGTATGTTTGAACATTTTCGCAAGGTCCTATATGAAGCAGGGCAGTACAAGGTAGATGAGATCTGTAAAGGAAAAACCTATTTTGTGTGGCGGTACCATCCAGAAAAACATGACCAGTGGTGCAGGGTTCAGGGTTGTGTACAAAGTCGAAGTTGTTGAGGAGGGCAGGGAACTGATATGTGAGTGTGGTAATTTTGAGCACACAGGCTTGCTGTGCTGCCACACTGTTAAGGTAACAATATTTATTGTGATGATCAAGGCTTTTGCTGCAAGCCTGCTAAATCAAAAAAATTGTTGAGCAGCATAATTAAGCATACGAACTATGTGTTTTGCAGGTCCGCGATTTCCTTGTATAAACTAGATAGAGGCAAAGCTCATTGTGAAACGTTGGACAAAAGATTGAGGGATATGCGGCTAGACCACTTGGCACATCTTCAGGGCAAAATTTGTGTAAACTCGATAACATTCGGACACTCAAATATGTGGACCCATGCCCTTGAAGTTGTAAGGCTGGGAGATGCAAATACAAGTGCATACGAGTGTGCAAATATCTTGAAGACAGCAATGGCTAAACTGACACCTATATATAGCCACTGTTGCGGGATGGAATGGAGCTAGAAGACTGAATCAAGACAAGGGGAAAGATAAGGAACCGATTCAGTGAGGGCACCCTCCAGCGGGTGTGGGAGCGACGCTAAAGGTAGTGACATTGGTAATTTCATCGCTCTAAAGGCTCCAGAACGAAAGCGTAAGCCAGGTCGACCAACCATCGGTAGGGACAAGCCTCCATATGATGTTCAGGGTGCGAAGAGAAAGCTGCCGATGGATGCGGTGCAAGCAAACACACTCGCTTCTGTAGTATATGCCTGGAGCAATGTCACAAGAGCACCACGTGTCCACAGAGGGCCGACCTTCCTCAAAAAGAAAGAAAAGAGGCAAAATGCTGAAACTATGGCATCGGTATTCACAGGAAGAACACCTACAACAAGCCTAAGGTTGTGCTGCATATTGTTGAAAACGCCACTTTAGATGGAAATGCCATTTGCGGGTGACCTGGTTAGATTCAATATTTTTTTCTGCGAGTTGCTGAGGGCTCCGTGGTTGCTAGCTAGAAGACTGTTATTCTTAATAGAAAAAACTGTTACTGAGTAGTATGTGCTGTTGTCATCAGTTTATGTGTTGTATGCATGTTTATCATCAAAAAATGTTATGAGCGAAATTTGAGTGCCATCTCATATGGAGTGTGCATTATCCCATGGGTTTCATTGCAATTTTAGTTGACAATTCTCAATTTGGTCTACTGATGTGTGTGAGCAAAATTTCAGTTGATTGTTTCTGTCCCCCTCTTACAAAATTTGTTACCATCAGGATCCACTATGCAGCTAGACCGTGGTGGCAACGATTCAATGTGACTGCGGCCTAAAACAGGTCAACACACTCCTGCTGTATGTCATGGGCGGGACCCGTACAGTTTTATTTTAGAACTGCTTGAGAGGGCTCCCCAAGGAAGCGGGGTGTACTTAACGAGGGGCTGCATCCCCTCCGGAGAGCACACACCGGAGCTTCATCTACAGTCTACATGGGATCAAGACGACCTGTGTGTGAGTGGACATGTTTGTGCTGGCTTCCTACGGGAGCTCCTTCTGTTCGAGCTGGAGTGCCCTTGCTGTCGGCGCTGACCAAGGCAACCATGTTCAGAATGTGAGTTCTGAAGAACACGCCAGTGGTGGCATTGCTCCAGCGCATGCGGGTTTTGTACATCAGCATTCACTGATCCAAGTACATGCTACTCACTTGCCGATGTACGTCGCAAAATTTGAGTTGGTGGGCATACCCAGCCCATTTACGTGCCGTTTGAACCCCTGGCACATGTTTTTAATGAGCCAAAACGTCATAGCAGTCTAGCCAAGTTGAACACCAGACCGATTGGCATTGAGGAAAAGGGCTAGTTTGGGTTAATTTTTTAGAGAACAGGGTTTTTTTGTGTGTGGAGGTATATGGGTTATTTTTTATGCTGAACATTTGATAGAGATCCAGTTTGTCAACTCTCACTAAATGAAGTGAGTGTATCAATACCGTTTTTACTCAGTTCTTGAATATTGAAATCCAAGGTGGGTGATGGATGTGTTTACTACTAATACATATAAATGTCAAACGATGTTAGTGCTGATATAGAGGCGAGGCGGTGCAAGTAAAATGCCTCCCATGAGAATAAAAAAAAGTAGATGAAACAAACCATAAGCATTTGCTCTGATATTTTTGCTTCTTGACGTATTGCCACTAGGGCAGTTGCCGCAGCAGCCGATTCTGCCTCCTTTTTTATAGCATATTCTTGCAGACTTCCAAATGTCGGCCCATCTATGGTCACTGTTGACTTGAAGATAGGTTCATGATGCGGACCACTCTGAGTGGTGTTATACAAATGTAAATCTTTCTGTAGGTCTTGAACATAATTTCGTAACTGTGACTTGTAAGAAAGATGGATTTCTGCAATATATAAATAAATTAGTGAGTACCACAAATATAGAAGAAACATGTGTGAACGATCATCATGAGCATTTTCAGTGGCAGGAATAAAAACGTCACAGCGGCATGATAGAGACGTAAAAAATCAAATCAATTTTTGGCATGAGGGGCATTTATATGACTACATAGGTAGTAAAGGCCAATCAAGAGAACAGAAAAAACAAAAGAATAATCTTCAATAGCCAATAAGCTATCCATTTCTACTAGACGCTCTCTGAGTAGCTAGCAATCAAAACGGCTTAAACCTTCATTTTCACAGTTGACACCACTTATATATATATGGTGGTCTGCAAACAACCGGCAACGTAACCCACATATATGTATAGAGTCTGGATGTACTGTTTACAAGTCGATCTTCTGGGATCTTGTCGAGCACGACGAGGCCCCATCAGTTGTGGCGGATCAGGTTCTTAGGAGTCGTCTCACGTCTGCTCTGGTAGTTGACTGAGAAGCAGCGACGGCGCATATATCTGGCGCTAGCCGGAGAACTAGGATCTTGAACAAAACATGATCTAGCTAGCTAAGGCGCAGACGTACACACCGGAAAGTAGCTGCCGAGGGGCGGAGCGGCGACGGCGCATGCATCTGGCGCTAACCGGAGCCCTAAAATCTTGAACAAAACGAGATCTAGCTAGCTAGGGCGCATACATACTCACCTGTCAGTAGTTGCGGAGGTGACGAGGGGTGCTCCAACGCTTCCCTGGCGGCGATGTCCTCCAAGGCTGTCCTTGCGGCGACGTCCTGCGCCTGGATGAGCGTGCGGGACCCGGACTCTGGCGAGCTGAACTCGGCACCGCCGACGGCAACGGTGGAATGGAACCTTGACCCGTGGTCAGGGCCCTCGCCCCGGTCGGTGTAAGCCGGCGTCGCCTATCGCCGCTGCTGGCACAGGTTGTACATCGTCGATCGCGTCGCGTGGGGGCGGTCTGAATCAGAAACAGGAAACCGGGATTATATTGAAACTGGGAAGGGAAGGATTTCCTGGGGGCTTTGATCTGATCTGCGCGCAGCTGTGTTCTGGCCGGCGTCGTGTGCACTAATTGGACGCGCCAGCCAGCACTACTGCGTTTCTTTCTTTCTTTGGATTTGGAAGTTTGCTGAGAGCTTTGCAGAGCGTGCCGTTCACTATTGAACGCATGTTGGGTGCTGTCAATTCCAATTAATGCCGTAAAACTGAAAGGTTTTTATTTCTGTCATTTCCCATTTTTGATGCTTTCCTTTTAACACTTTCCAAATACGTACCTCAGCCCAGCTCGAGAAATTTTAAAATTTCAAGATTTTCAATGAACATGAATTTTGTTTGGGGCATGGTTCGACACACGCACCTGTTATGAATAGTAAATTCGGAAAAAAAATATACTGATTTTTTTTTCAAAAAAAATCTGAACTTTTTTTTCACATACATGGTCGACCACTCTACCCACATATGAAATTTCACAAAGAAATGACACCCACTACATTCTGTGGTGTCCCTACACATAGTCGGAGGGTTCAGTGGCAATCCCTAAATTACGGAGGTCCCCACACACCACATCGAGGTGCTACACATAATCGGAGGGTCCTGTGAATTACGTCGAGGAAGGAGATGTCTCCAATGTGTTGGCAGCACCCCAACTACGAGCTGAAGCGGCAGCGGCGACAGTATGGCCAATGGCTTTCGGGTCGACGTCGGAACTTGTGCAAGTTCAGCAGGAGATGATGGTCATTTTTATGCATAACTGTTTTGACAAATATGTGATGCAAACTTTTTCAGAAATTTGTGATTAACATTTTTAAGTACACGGTGAATATTTTTTAAATACAAATAACTTTCTTTAAATATGCAGTGAATATGTTTTGATCCGGGCGCCGAGATCCCTGCCGCCACCTTCCCCGGCGCCCGCGCCGGCTTTGCCGGTGGCCGTCTCTGGTGGCGGCGAGGGAGGGAAGAGGGATGAGGGGAGGCGGCACGACGAAAGATCTGATGGCCCTCGAGGCGCCCGGTAGGCGACACGAGAGCCGCATGGGAGGGAGGGCGTCATAGGCTATGTTAGTTTGATCAATGAGCAATCAAGTTTTTCACCAAAAAAGAAAAGAAGATTATAAATGGAAGATACTCCCTCCGTTTCATAATATAAAAGCATTTTTCACAGTAGAGTAGTGTCAATAACACTCTTATATTATGGGACGGAGGGAGTAGAAGATAATGATGCTGAAATATTAAAAAAGAGGAGAAATTAATTACGAGTAATAAATGGATAAACAAGTGTCTGTCGCCTGCTGCCGCGTAGCCACAATTCCATACATCTTGTCCGTTACACAAAACTGGTTCACTCCCAAAGACCGGATTCTTTTTCATCTCTAGCTTTCCTCCGCCCCTCGTGTGTTCGTTTCTTTCCCACAAGTTTTGCTTGGTAGCGAATTCTCTGCTGCTTCAGCGCCCTCGCTCCTCGCCCGTTCTAATCAATAAGCTGCCTCCCGTGATCGTCGATCTGTAGTTGGCCAACGCCGGGGTCAACAACGTCCCCGTCGACGGCAAGTGGGGAGCCGACCCCGCCGTGGCCTCCGTGGAAGGTGAAGCGCAGTCCTCACTGCCCTCGTCCGGGTACAACGCATCATCAGAGTCGGAGGGGTACCTGGAAGTCCCCGAGGAAGGGGATGGATCGGGTTTGGTGCCGGCGCCCCTGCTACGGTGCTGCCAACTGAAGCGGCGGCGGCGGCAGTGTGGTCCCTCAATTTCCGGTTCACGTTGGAGTGGGGACTCGATCAGCGAAATGGTATGGAGGACACCGTATCGCTGCGCCCGGACGACGGATCCCCCATGCACTTCGTTGCCGTCTTCGACGGCCACATCGACCCCAGGTAACCTTCCAAACCACCTCCAAGTCTAGTGGTCGACACCATCCATGCTCTTTCCGCTACAACTTTTATTTTCTTGCTATGTGGTGACGCAGAGGTCGGCCATGTGCAAGGACCAGATGCACATCATACTTGTGGAGGAGCTGGCCGGCGGGGCAAGTTCCTACTAGAAGGAGCATCCGAAAGAGGATGACGAGGCGGACCGTCGTGCGTGGGAGGCGGCGCTGAAGCGGAGCTTCCAGCTGGCTGACACGCCGGGGATGGGGCAGTCCGCATCGGGATGGCCCATCATGGGGTCCACCCACCGCCGTGGTGGCGCTCCTGGTCCGCAGCAGAATCCGCGTTGCCATTTGCGGGGACTCCCGCGCCGTGCTCTGCCGCGCCGGTAACGGCTTGCCACTTTTCAAGAACCACAAGGTGATATTAATTGCCTCATGCATATTGCCTTTCTCTCCTTTGGTCTGGTCTGGCTATACGAATTTGAGCTTGATGCATAGATGCAGCTGGAGCCGCTGGTGGGATGGCGGCGGGAGAAGAAGTGTGCGCCTCCGCAGACAGGCAGCTGCGCGTACGGGGAATGCTTGCCATGTCGTGGGGTTTGGATACAAGTTGTTCCGAGGCGCACTCATACAACAAGTACTCCCTCCCGAAGAAAAGATAAAAGTCGTTTAGATCTCTTATATTTATTTACGGAAGGACTACCGCCTAGGTAGACCAAAAAGAAAGAAGTACTGCCTAAGACTGCTCACAGTGGGGAGTAACATAGAGTAGTAACTTGCCGATGTTACTAGTCTATGTTAGTACCTCCATAGTGGGTAGTAACATATGAGTGGTATCATGAAAGAGTTCATTTATTAGGCTATAGACTCATTATGCCTTGAAATGCGTGATGTTACAGTAACTAGCTAAGTTACCACAAAACCCTCTCTCCTCATTAATTAGCTGCCACATAAGCAATTTTGTATTGAAATGTGTGATGTTACTAGTTAAGTTACTTTCATTGTGACTAGTCTAAGCCTGGCACTGGGACGACCTTGCGACCTGAGTCAACGAAAACGTTGCAATCAGGAATGGGCCGAGCGATCTCGAACAGACAAGAGATAACAATCAATCTCAGACAGCAACCTCAGAAAGACTCACGGAAGAGCAAAAAATAACAACGGGAACTTACACATATCATGAGGCCTATAGTGGTTACACAGATCACCGTAGACGACGGACAGCCAAAGCAGCCGGCCTTTCCTCGGCGAAATAATTCCGGCGCCCTAGATCAGATCCCTGGAACACACGTTAGGCCCGAACCACCCGTCGTACCTTCGTGAACTCGCGGACCTAGGCGTGCACGGGCATGCCTCAGATCGGCCCGCGGGCGGAGAAACTTTTAACGACCCGCGGGTGGCCACTAAGCAAACGAATCTCTATCTCCGACCAAAGTTCCATTGAATAAAAGGTGATTATCAAGGAGACCGGTGGAGGATTTAGCAAATCTTGATGTCAGGGTCAGAGTTACCTACACTTTAGATACATACATACATGCTTTGTTTTCATGCATTAACATTGGCTTTGTACATATCTATCTGATACTCCCTCCGTCCCATAATGTAAGACGCTTTTTGACTCTAGTGTAGTGTCAAAAAACATCTTATATTATGGGACAGAGGGAGTACAATATACAAAGAAACAAAAGTATGTGTAGAACACTTTTTACCAAATATGTGATCCACATTCTCTTTCAGAAATAGGCAATGAACATGTTTTTTTGCAAATATGTGATGAACATTTTTTTAGAAATATGTGATGGACCGTTTTTAAGTACACGGTGAATATTTCAAGATACGTGTGCTTGATCCGTGCGTTTCTTTATATATGCAAAACTGCTTCAGGAGCGCTCCCGTCTTCCTCCTCTGCTGCTTGGGTCTTCCTCTACAAAAATTAGGAGAAAGTACAGCTGAGCGCTCCAGTCTTCCTCTGTAGTTATGGCCAGGGCCGCCGGCGAGTCGGGAGCCAACCCCGCCATGGCCTTGGAGGAAGGTGAGGTCCAGTTCTCACCTCTCTTGTCCGGGTACTACGCATCCTTGGAGGAGTCAGACGGTTACGTTACAGGAGAGCTCCCGCATGCATGGTGGCAGCTCTCATGCACATCCCGCTGAAGTGACGGTAGCGGCTGTGTGGCCCATGTGACCCACGGTGTTTGGGTCGGCATCAGAGAAGGGGCTGCGCCCGTTCTTCTGCGCCTGGGCCGACGGCTCGCCCATGCATTTCTTTGCCGTCTTCGACGGCCACGGCGGCCTCAAGGTAACCTCCCCTCTCCTCACCTAGTCATTGCTTCACTTGGCCAGACTACAACACCTTTCACGCCATATCCAGGTCGAGTGCTCGACACATGTACACCTACCTTACACATTTTATTTGCTTGGTACGTGGCAGTGCAGGTGTCGGCGCTGTGCAGGGAACAGATGCACGCCATCTTGTTGGAGGAGCTGGCCGGCCCAGGAAATGACGAAGAGGCGGAGTATCGTGCGTGGGAGGCGGTGCTGAACCGGAGCTTCGAGCTGGCGTATGCACTAGGGATGGGGCTGGGGAAGAGGCGGACGCACTGCCGTGGTGGCGCTTCTGGCCCGCGGCAGCGTCCTGGTGGCCAACTGCGGCGACTCCCTTGCCGTGCTCTGCCGCGCCGGTGATGCCATCCCGTTTTCCGAGGACCACAAGGTGAGATTAATCGCGTCATGCACATTGTCTTTTTCTCCTATGGACAAATTTTGAGCTTGATGAGGCGTGGATATGATTGGAGCGGGCAGACGAGAGGGCGCGTGTTAAGGCGGCTGGAGGCAAAGTGTCGCGCTCCAACGACGGGTAGGTGCGGGATTGGGGGGCTTGCCATGTTGCGGGCTTCAGGTACATACGTATTACTACTATATCAAGGCGTGTAGTTTGTTTGGTTCTTATGCACATGTTTGGAAATACGCGGTAAACATTTTTGAAGCACACGATGAACATCAAATATGTGTTGAACAATTTGTCAAATAGAAGATGAATATTTATCAAATATGTGTTGAACACTTTATCAAATATCTGTTGAACACCTTTTCAAGTACATGATGAACACTTTTCTGGATACATGATGAATTTTTTTTTTTGTATACACGATGAACTTTTTTCCATAGGAGCGTGGTGCAAAAACACTTCACGCCAGAACTTTTTTCGTCTTCATCCTGCAGACTACATGATACATCAATTAAATTAAGAGAGAGCAGTAGAATAATACCTTCTCCATTCCCCTGATCAAAAAGTGTCCACCAGAATAAAAAAGGCAGTCACTTTCCCTGAGTTCATGCAACCAAGATAAATTTGAATTAACCCTAACTGGAAGGCGACCAATAGTAGCCAGATGAGTTTCATCCACAAGAACTCTCTTGTACCCAAAAAGATCATTCTCTGTTTTAGACTTGTCACTTTTCTCCATAGAATAAATTTGTTAACAGTTTAGAGCACGTTGGTAATTGCTGACTCAGTGACTACAACACCTAAGTGCACAAATATGAGTATCCGATATTGATGAGGTAACTTCAAAATGCACACACCATGAGAAATCTTATCACATAGTTTATATAAGTAAATTAACATATCAACACAACTGTAGAGAGATGTTTTTCAATACAATAATCCTAGTATTGATGGGGTGCTGGTGCACGTATATATAAATATAGGGTAGGCCTCAACCTCAACTATACACAACTAGGAGATGGGCCACAACACGTAATACATGCAACACAAAATACAACTTAACACTCCCCGCAGTCGAAGCGTCGCCAGAGACACAGAGACTGGACCGAAACTCCTCGAAGACGGAAGTAGGCAATCCCTTAGTCATCACATCAGCAAACTGTTGCGACGTTGGCACATGAAGAACCCGAACACGGCCAAGGGCAACCTGCTCGCGCACGAAGTGAATATCGAGCTCTATATGCTTCGTACGGCGATGGTGCACCGGGTTGGCGGAAAGGTAGACCGCGCCGACGTTATCGCAGTAGATAAGAGTAGCTTTATGAACCTCACAAAACAACTCCTGGAGCAGCTAACGGAGCAAGAGCACTCAGCCACGGCATTAGCCACGACGCGATACTCTGCCTCGGCGCTGGAGCGGGAGACCATGGGCTGCTACTTCGATGACCAAGAGATCAACGAGGGCCCAAGGTAGACGCAGTAGCCGGACGTGGAGCGTCGAGTGTCGGGGCAGCTAGCCCAGTTGGCATCCGAGTAGGCCACGAGGTCGGTGGAGGCGGAGGCCGTCAGGGTGAGTCCCAAGGACATGGTGCCACGTATATAACGGAGAATACGCTTCACCAAGGTCCAGTGGGAGTCACGCGGGGCGTGCATGTGGAGGCACACCTGCTGAACAGCGTACTGCAGGTCGGGTCGAGTCAGCGTCAGGTACTGTAAAGCACCAATAATGGAGCGATAAAACGCTCCATCGGACGCGAGAGACCCCTCCAGAGCAGAGACCTTCGCCTTCGTGTCGACGGGTGTGGGCGCCGGCTTGCAGTTAAGCATACCGGCACGCTGCAGGAGCTCGTGGGCGTACTTCTGCTGATGCAGAAAGAAGCCGTCAGGCCGGCGGACCACCTCGATGCTGAGGAAGTAGTGCAGGGGCCCCAAGTCCTTGAGGGAGAACTCATCACGAAGACGAGCAGTCATCCGCTGAAGGAGATCGGGGGCGGACGCCGTGAGGATGATGTCTTCGACGTAGAGCAGCAGATATGCAGTGTCAGCTCCCTGATGATACACGAATAGTGAGGCATCGGAGCGAGTGGACCGAAAACCCAAAGACCGCAGGAAGGCTGCGATACGCTGGTACCAAGCCCGAGGCGCCTGCTTTAACCCATAAAGAGAACGGGAGAGCAAGCACATAAAGTTTGGGTGCTCGCCGTGGACGAAGCCAGTGGGCTGCTCACAGTACACCTGCTCGGCAAGGTGACCGTGCAAGAAGGCGTTGGAGACGTCCAACTGGTGCACAGGCCAGGCGCGCGAGACCGCCAACTGGAGCACGGCGCGGATCGTGCCCGGTTTAACAACCGAGGCGAAGGTGTCGGTGAAGTGCACGCCCGCGCGCCGCCGAAATCCGAACCACCCATCGAGCCTTGTAGCGCTCGAGAGAACCGTCCGGGCGAGTCTTGTGGCGAAACACCCACTTGCCAGAGATGATGTTGGCACGAGGGGGTCGCGGAACAAGCTGCCACGTGCGGTTGCACTGTAGGGCATCGAACTCCTCCTGCATCGCAGCTAGGCAGTGGGGATGCCGAAGGGCAGCGCGAGCGGAGGTGGGGATGGGTGATGGCATCGACATCGAGGCAGTGCACGCATAATCGTCGGCGGAGTAGCGCGTTCTAGGCCGAAGCACTCCTGCTCGGGCACGGGTGGTCACACCAAGTGATGGGGCAGCAGGGCCGGCGGATGCCGCGGGGACGGGGGCCACGGCGGCGGGGGCACCCGGTGCAGCGATGGGGGCCGCGGCCGCAGAGGGGATCGCGGCAGCGGCGGCGGCGGAGGCCGCAACGGCGGCGGAGGACGCAGCAGCGGCGGCGGCGGCAGCAGCGCCGGCCAATCCGGCGGTGGAAGAGGCGACGGGCGAGGTTGACGTCGAGCCCGTCGCTGTGGTGGCGGGCGGGGTGCCGGGCTCAACCTCGTGTGAGGGAGACAGGGACCCTAGGGCCCGCTCAGACTCGACCTCGGGGGAGGGAGTCGGGAAGCTGGGTGGGGGTAGCAGAGGGCGCCGGGCCGGGGGGGGGGGGCGCCGGGGGGTGCCGCCGTGCATCGCTCCACGAAGGGGGCACGGGGGCCGGCGCCGAAGGAGCCGATGCCGTTGGAACCTGGAAAAAAGGGAACACCGTATCGACAAAGTACATGTGCCTCGAGGTGTACATGCGATGAGTGACAGAATCATAGCACCGGTAACCTTTGTTGTTAGGAGGGTAGACAAGGAAGATGCATCGGACGGATCGTGGTGCGAGCTTGTGTGGCGTGGTGGACGCGGTGCTAGGATAATAGAGACACCCGAAGATGCGGAGACCATCATAGTATGGTGGTGTGCCAAAGAGAAGATGGTGAGGGGCGTAGTTCCCCCGAGGGCGACATGAACGAATATTAACTAAGAGAGTGGCGGTGGCGAGAGCATCGGGCCAAAACCGAGCGGGCACGTTAGAGTGAAAGAGTAATGTGCGAACGCAGTCATTAAGAGTGCGGAGAAAGCGCTGGCGCGGCCGTTCTGCTGTGAAGTGTATGGACAAGTCAGACGAAAGATGGTACCGTGAGAGGCAGGAAGTGTGCGGAGAGCGACGTTGTCAAACTCTTTTTCGTTATCTTTCTGGAGTGCGAGTATGGGGCGACCGAACTTGGTGGTGACATAGGAATAATAGGCGGTGAGTGTGGCTAAAGCATTGGATTTACGACGAAGGGGAAAAGTCCACACATAATAAGAATAATCATCTAAAATCACCAAGTAGTATAGATAGCCCGTGTTACTCGCAACGGGAGAAGTCCAAACATCACTATGAAGTAATTGAAACGGAAAAGTGGAAACTCAAGAAGACACACTAAAGGGAAGACGAACGTGCTTGCCTAAGTGACAAGCCTCACAAGAGTGCTCGTCGAGCTTATTACACGAGAAAGAGAAACTCCTAAGAATCTGACGTAAAGCGGTGTGGTTGGGGTGACCCAAGTGAGCGTGCCAAAGGTCAACGCCGGCGGCAAGGGCGGCGGGTGTGGAGGTGGAGGCGCCGGCGTGCACATAGTAGAGCTCATCGGGACTTTCACATCGATGGACCATCCGGGTACGGGCGTCTTTCATAGAAAAGCCAACACCATCAAATTCAACAGTAAGTGGGTTCTCACGAGTAAGACGACGAACAGAAACTAGGTTCGTGACTAATTCAGCTGAAACAAGAACATTGTACATAGTGATGGGTGTGGAAGTGGAGGGAAAACTAGTGCTACCGATATGACTAATAGGTAGGGAGGAGCCGTTGCCGACGGTGATACGAGTGGGTGTGTGAACGGGAGTGGAGGAGGTTAGGTTACCGGGATGAGCTGTCATATGCGCAGTAGCACCTGAGCCCATGTACCAGTCGCCTCCGCCGACAGAGCTACTCGGCAATGGCGCGGAGTGCTGGGCGGCGAGGAGGGCGGGGTCCCATGGCATAGGTATCGGCGGCGGCGAAAGGCCCCCGTAGGGCAGCGCCGGAGCGGGCGGGCCATAACCATCGAGGGGCGGCGGCACAGGGAGGGCGATGTAGCCGGCGCCGATTGACTGGTAAGGTGCGCCGACGAACCCCTGGTGGCCCGCGAGGAGATCCTGCGGGTAGTGCGGGGCCCACCCTGCGCCCTGGGCCGGCTGCTGCTGGGGAGGCGCGGATGGCGGCAACGGGCAATACCAGTCCGGAGAGGCCATCGATGGGGCGGGCGGAGCATGGCCACCAGCCATTGGCAGGGCCGGCTGCATGTGGTTGACGCCGGATGCGGCGTAGGCGGCGGTCGCGCCGTATGGCGGTGGGGCCGCACCGAAGGGTGCCGGTGGCGGGACAGCAGAGGCAGCGACGGACAGGCTGGTGAACGCCATCGGGGATCCGACGGCGGCAGCGGGCGGTCGGCGGTCGGCGGGAGAGCGGCGGCGGCGGCGCGGGAGGAGTCACGCGGCGGCGGCGGCGGCGGCGGCGGGGGGGTCGCGGCAGCGGCAGAGGCGCGGGAGGAGTCGCGCGGCGGCGGCGGCGCTGGGGTGGCGGCGGCGGCGGCGGCGCGGGATGAGCGCACGGCGGCGGGGGCGGCGGCGGCAGCGGAAGACGAGGATCAAAATCTAAAAAACTGATATCATGTCCAGAGATGTTTTGCAATACAATAATCCTTGTATTGATGGGGTGCTGGTGCATGTATATATAAATACAGGGTAGGCCTCAACCTCAACTATGCACAACTAAGAGGTAGGCCACAACATTTAATACATGCAACACAAAATACAACTCAACAACAGTTCAATAGGATCAAGCGCATAAAGAATTAGCACACATCAGTGACATCCACAACTATGTAGCTAATCGGGGAACATCAAGCAACTATTTGTTCCTTGCTGCTCCATTTCATGTTGTGTCAATGGACTTGATTCTTCTATAAATAGAAAGACATGAAGAATAAGAAAAATCATGTACTTGTTAACAAACATCCACCACCGTGACCCTATGCGGCAATTCATACTGAAATCAGTGCTTACAAAACAATAGACATCAAGGAAGGAACACTGTGCAGACAAGATCAGCACTAATTCTTGAGAAGACACAGAAGAAGGTGGACGCCAAGAACGCTACTGCCACAGCTCTATGGGCTAGCGGCAACAACATTCTTCCAAGCGCCGGTGGTGAGAGCGCACCTTCCGGGGGCGCAGGACGAGGCAGCTCAGTCTCCTACGACAGCAACGGCCAAGGCTACCGCGGCGGTGGCGGCGGTGGCCGTGGACGTGGCCGTGGCGGACGTGGTCATGGACGCAGTGAACCATGGATGTTTAATCCGTGGACAGGGCTGCCAACTCGTGCAGGCCACGTACAACAGCCGGCGCCGTCCCAGCCTCAACCATGGCAGCAAACACGTGCATGGCGTGCTCCAGCTCCAGGCCTTCTTGATCCTCGTCCTACAAGCACTTCTCAAGCATATGCAACATATGCTCCAGCAACTGGCTACACCAACACGCATTTCACCAGGCGCCACCTCCTCCCACCTTGCAGCAGCAGCAACAACAGCTCGACCCTGCGCTTGTCACCGCCCTGAACAACATGCACTTCCCCAATGGTACATGTATTCCGGCGCTTCCTCCCATATGGCATCCGATCCGGGTAAACTTCAATCTCTCACACCATCCTCTGCTCACACAGTAACCGTTGGCAATGGTGCGTCTCTTCCCATCACTCATATTAGCTCTCAAACACTTGCATCTCTCTCTAAATCTCTCTATCTTCGCAATAATGTTGTAGTTCCCAACATTATCAAAAATCTCGTATCTGTTCGTCAACTTACCATTAATAATTATTGTTCTATTGAATTTGATCCCTTCGGTTTTTTCTGTGAAGGCCCTTCCATCCAAAACCGTGATTCTCGATGCAATAGCTCCGGACCACTCTACCCTCTCCACCAACCAGCACTTGCCGAAGCTCACGCCATCATCGCCTCCCGCTCGCTTTGGCATCGTCGACTTGGCCACCCCGACAACCACACCATGTCACGTCTAAATAGCTCCAAGCATATTTCTTTCAATAAAGGAGGGCCTCCCCTCTGTCATGCGTTTCAGTTAGGCAAACATGTTAGGCTACCATTTTATGCTTCTCAAACTTCTACTACTCGCCCGTTTGAAATAATTCATTGTGATTTATGGACGCCCCAATTCCTAGCACTTCTGATCTTTGTTATTATCTTATCATCATCGACGACTATACACATTATTTTTGGAGCTTTCCCCTACGCAAAAAGTCTGATGTTTACACCACCTTCACTGCTTTTCACGCCTACACTCGTACCCAATTTAATTTGTCTATTTCCGCACTCCAATGTGATAATGGACGAGAATTTGAAAACACTAAACTAAATACGTTCTGCACCACCCATGGCATTCTTTTTCGCCTATCTTGTCCTTACACCTCCCAGCAAAATGGTACCGCCGAGCGAGCAATCCGTACCACTAATAATGTCATTCGCACCCTTCTCTTCCAAGCCCCCATGCCACCATCTCTTTGGGCCGAAGCCCTCCATACTGCCACCTACCTCATAAACATTTGTCCTACAGCCACACGGAAATTTTCAACACCATATACCCTGTTGTTCGGCCTCTCTCCATCTTACAATGACCTTCGAGTATTCGGTTGCCTTTGTTACCCTAACACATCCTCCACTTCCCCTAATAAGCTCAGCGCCCGCTCAACTAAATGTGTTTTTCTTGGTTATCCTACACGTCATCCTGGGTACTGCTGTCTTGATCTCACAACCCGGCGCATCATTATCTCGCGTCACGTTATCTTTGACGAGCCTACATTTCCGTATGCACCCGAATCATCTTCTACGCCACCACCACCCGCTGTCCTATTCGATCCACCACCAGCTCCTCAATACGTGCATCACCCAGCAGCTCATGCTACAACGCCAACCACTACACTCAATTCATCTCTACATGTACCAGGTCCCAAACCCACTATGCATGCACCCGTTATGCATGGTTTTCCCGGCCACACTTCCCAGAGCATCCAACCAGCCACACCTAGCTCAACTCCTTCCGCCTCTCCACCACTAGATGGTCCAACATCTTCAGGTTCAACATCTCCAGGCCCACCTCCATCTCCAGCCGAACCACCTTCTCTAAGTTCTCTATCTCAAACACGTTCTGCAACCCTTCCGTCTGAGTCAGCTACGCACCCAACGCCATCACTCCATCATACACGCTCAGTCACAGGCCGACTTCCACCACCCATTGATCGCCTTAATTTATCTGCCATCACAGCCTCTCCCATCCCATACAATTATCTCACTGCCCTACGCGATCCCTCTTGGCGACACGCCATGCAGGAAGAATTCGACACTCTCACACTCAATCAAACATGGCAATTAGTTCCTCCCCCTTTAGGTGCTAATATCGTTAGCGGAAAATGGGTCTTCCGTCACAAACACAATCCCGATGGTTCTCTCTCTCGCCATAAAGCTCCGTGGGTTGTTCGAGGGTTCTCTCGACAACATGGTGTCGATTTTGATGAGACTTTTAATTCCGTCGTCAAACCTGCGACCATTCGTATTGTTCTTTCTTTAGCTACATCCCACTCCTGGACGATCCATCAACTAGACGTTGAAAACGCCCTCCTTCATGGTCATCTTGATGAAGTAGTCTACAGCCAACAACCATCCGGCTTCTTGGATCCTCAACATCCCACTCATGTATGTCATCTTCTCAAATCCCTCTATGGCCTCTAACAGCCACCTCGTGCATGGTTTCAGCTTTTCGCAACCTTTGCTCGCACAATGGGATTTATCGGGTCCAAGTCTGATGCCTCTCTATTTATCCTTAATCGTAACAATAACTTAGCCTATCTTCTTCTTTATGTCGACGGCATCATTCTCACCGCGTCTACTCACACACTTCTACGGTCTATCATCATGTCCCTTAGCACCGAATTTGCCATGAAGGATCTCGGCACCCTTCACCACTTCCTCGGTATTTCTGTAACTCGCACCGCCTCTGGTCTTCACCTATCTCAACGCCAATATATTCTCGACATTCTCTCTCGTGCAGGTATGCGCGACTGTCATCCCGTCCAAACTCCTATCGATACCAAGGCCAAATTATCCGGTTCGGTTGGCACTCCCGTCACCGATCCCTCTCTCTACCGGAGTCTCACCGGAGCTCTCCAGTACGCCACTCTCCCTCGTCCCGAAATAGCCTATGCTATTCAACAAGTTTGCCTTCATATGCATGATCCTAAAGAGCCTCACTTCCATCTAATTAAACGCATTCTTCGATACCTCAAAGGTACTCTCCATCATGGTCTTCTCCTACACTCTTCTTCCTCCCATTCTCTCACTGCCTACTCTGATGCCGATTGGGCCGGATGCCCGGACACCAGAAGTTCAACGTCGGGTTTTTGCATGTTCCTCGGTGATAACCTTATCTCTTGGTCCTCGCGATGGCAAACAACGGTCCAGCGCCGAGGTAGAGTATAGAGCTGTTGCAACGGCAGTGGCTGAATCTTGTTGGGTCCGCCAATTACTCCATGAACTTCATCGACCTATTAATAGTGCTACCATTGTCTATTGCGATAACGTCACTGCAGTTTATCTTTCTGCCAACGTTCAACATCGTCGCAAGAAGCATATCGAGCTGGACATTCACTTTCTTCGCGATAAGGTTGCTCTGGGTGTCGTTCGTGTTCTTCATGTCCCCTCGTCCTCTCAATTTGCGGACATTTTCACCAAAGGACTACTGACGGCATTATTTCATGACTTCCGGACCAGTCTTCACGTCGCTGCTCTCCCGGGTTCAGACTGCGGGGGCGTGTTAGAGCATGACCGGATGGCCGTATCTGGCCGTTCAGATTCTTCCGCATCAGGCACATCCGGTGCTGCTCATCTTGGCGTTCACGCCAAGCCTCATATAGATGGCATGGTATCTACTGTACATGGAAACTGTTTATTGTAACCTGATTGTAATCCTGTACTCTATATATACGTGAATATGAGTTGGACGAGGCATGCAATCAGCAGCCCGTTCTTTCCCAACTTACAGAGACAACAATCAATCTCAGATAGCGACCTCAGAGAGACTCACGGAAGAGCAAAAAATAACAAGGGAACTTATACATATCACGAGGCCTAGAGTGGACACGGTTCTCACTAGAAACGCCACACAGATCACCGCATGATGAAACTACTACTACGTGCACTCTATGATCCGTACCAGCAAAATCCTAATTAAACTTCTAAAAGACGACGGAAAGCCAAAGCGGCCGGCTGTTCCTCGGCGAAATAGTTCTGGCGCCCCAGATCAGATCCCCGGGAACACACGTCAGGCCCGAACCGCCCGTCTTACCTTCGTGAACTCGCGGACCCAGGCATGCACGATCATGCCTCAGATCAGCCCCGTGCCAGAACACAGCAGAGAAACTTTTAATGACCCGCGGGCCGCCTCTAAGCACCGGTGGAGGTTTTAGCAAATCTTGGGGTCAGGGTCAGAGTTACCTGCACTTTAGATACATACGTACACGTTTTGTTTCCATGCATTAATATTGGTTTTGTATATATCTATCTTATACAATATACAAAGAATCAAATGTGTGTGTTTAACAGTTTTTAACAAATATGTGATCCACATTTTTTTTCCGAAATATGCAATGAATATGTTTTTCAAAAATTTGTGATGAACACTTTTTTAGATATGCAATGCACAGTTTTTCAAGTACATGGTAAATACTTTTTAAATACAAAAGAACATTCTTTAAATACGTAGTGAATATATTTTGAAATATACGTTGAATATATTTTGAAAATGCGGTTTACATTTTTTAAATACACGACGAACTTCAGATATGTGTTGAACACTTTTCAAATACAAGATGAACATTTATTCAAATATGTGTTGAACACTTTTTCAAATATCTGTTGAACACCTTTTCAAGTACATGATGAACACTTTTTTGAGTGCACGATGAATCTATTTTTTCAAATACATGATGAACTATTTTTCCATACGAGTGTGGCACAAAAACACTTCCCGCCGGAACTTTTTTTCTTCATCCTCCCACCTTCCTCATGTTCTGCCCTTTCTCGCCTCCGTTTCTTTCATTCCACTCTCTACCTCTACACCATATCTCTTCCAAGACAGGTTACATTGTTGGCTTCTTAAAAATAAAAATTGAAATTGATCTTTTGAAATAGTAGGAACAATTTTTTAAAATAGTGAAACCGTCAAAACCAGTTTTTCAAATAGTGGAATAATGTAATGTTTTATGAAAGTAATTTCAAAGATAGTTGAAACAAGTAAAATAAAAAGACAGTTCAAATTCTTCTTGTTACGGATTCAAATTTATAAAAAAGTATCAGAAACAAAGTTTAGTTTGAAAGATATCAATCATTCAAAATATGGCAACAAAATCAAACGCATGTAATTTAAATGGGGAGAGAGAATACATGCAGAGATCATTCTCTGAATCTTCAAGATAGACAACAAATGGCGAGTGCTCTGAACACGGGGCCAGCCTGAGAAGGACGAAAGAGATAAGGAGAAAATCATGACACATTAATCAATAGCAATCAATGGATACTGTAGATGAGAAGTGTAGAACGTAATGATCAAATGTGTAGACAAATGACCGAAATCGAACGAACACTAGATCCAAACAGATCCATCGAAGACATGCACCGACAGGATCTTGAGAGATCCGACGAAGACTACTCTCATATGCCTTCCGATGATGCTAGACACACCTTCGGGATGAGGATGGGACGTGGGTGACATAATGTCTCTGAATTTGGATCTTTCACTATCTTCTAGTACATGCGACAACAATAAGCAAATTATCAACAATAAATAGAAGATATTGTCTGAGAAAGAGAAAAGAAAGAAGCAAATAATGAAACGTTAAAAGGAAGAAGATGCAGAAGAAATGCCTCATGACGTGTCAGCGGCACAAAAATATGAGAAAATATTCTAAGAATCAATAGGAGAAATAATAAATGAAAGATCGTATTTTTCATTTTTGAGTTGGAAATATAGTATCATTTGAGATTGACCATAAAATAGGAGGAAATAATGAAACATTAAAAATGGAGAAACATTAATTAATTAAGACTAGTAATATGGATAAGAAAGACGCTTGTCCGATGCCTGCCACCTATAGCCCCGATTCATACACAAAATTGCTTTGATCACTAGTACGAAAAATAGGATAAAGTAGAGAGTGCTTCAGTCTTCCTCCTCCTATTCCGCGCCTGTTTCTTCCCCGCAGATTGCTTGGTAGCGAAGGCTTTGCTGAGCCGTAGCCCGCAGGCATTGTGCTCAACCTGCTCGCCCCTTCGCGTGGTCGATCTGTGCTCTGTACTCTGTAGTTATGGCCAGCGCTGCCGGCGAGTCGGGAGCCAACCCTGCCGTGGAGTTGGAGGAAGGTGAGTTCCTGTCCTCACCTCTCTTGTCCGGGTACCATGCATCCTCGGAGCAGTCGGAGGGCTACGTCACGGGTCCAGTGGAAGGGGAGAGCTCCGGCGCGGTGGCGGCTCTCCTACACAGCCCGCTGAAGCGACGGCATGAGCTGTGTGGCGCATGTGGCCCATTGGCGTTCAGGTCAACATCGGACAAGGGGCTGTGCGGGTTCTTCTGCGCCTAGGCCGACGGCTCGCCCATGCACTTCTTCGCCTTCTTCGACGGCCAGGGCGACCCCAAGGTAACCTCCCCTCTCCTCACCTAGTCGTTGGTTCACTTGGCCAGACTACGAACCTTCCACGCCATATCCAGGTCGAGTACTCGACACATGTGCACCCTACCTTACACGTTTGATTTGCTTGGTACGTGGCGGTGCAGCTGTCAGCCCTGTGCAGGGAACAGATGCACGCCATCTTGGTGGAGGAGCTCGCCGGCCCGGAAAATGAAGAACAGGCGGAGTGTCATGCGTGGGAGGCGGTGCTGAACCGGAGCTTCGAGCGGGCGGACGCACTAGGGATGGGGTTGTCGGAATCGGGATGGCCCGTCATGGGGTGCACTGCCGTGGTGGCGCTTCTGGTCCGCGGTAGCATCCTGGTGGCCAACTGCGGCGACTCCCGCGCCGTGTTATGCCGTGCCTATGATGCCATCCCGTTGTGAGAGGACCAAAGGTGAGATTAATCGCGTCATGCGCATTGTATTTTTCTCCTTTGGACAAATTTTGAGCTTGATGAGGAGTGGATACAGCTGGAGCGGGCGGACGAGAGGGCGCGCGTCAAGGCGTCCGGAGGCAAAGTGTGGAGCTCCAACAACAGGCATCTGCGGGATTGGGGGGCTTGCCATGTCGCGGGCTTTAGGTACGTACGTATTACTATTGTATCAAAGGCGTGTATAGTTTGTTTGGTTCTTATGCACACGCTTTGAAATATGCGGTAAAGATTTTTGAAATACACGATGAACATCAAATATGTGTTGAAAACTTTCTCAAATACAAGATGAACATTTATCAAATATGTGTTGAACACATTTTCAAATATTTGTTGAACACCTTTTCAAGTACATGATGAACACTTGTTTGAATAGACGGTGAATATATTTTTTCATATACACGATGAACCTTTTTTTCCATACGAGTGTGGCGCAAAAACACTTCACGCCAGAACATTTTTTCATCATCCTCCAGCCTTCCGAGTCTTGTGCCCTTTCTCGCTTCCATTTCTTTCTTTCCTCTCTCTACCTCTACACCGTCTCTCTTCCAAGACAGGTTACTTTGTTGGCTCGTAGAAAAAATTAGTATCACGTCCATTGTAGGGGGCACTAGTAGAAAAAGGGTCTAATGTGAGACACATTAGTGTGGGTTTGAAGTTGGCCCGGCACTAAAGGCACCATATGCATTAGTATCGGTTCGTGTTGAGCCTTTAGTACCGGTTCGTGCCACGAACCGGTACTAAAGGGGTAGTGGCAGGCTGGCGCCAGGCCGGGTCCCCACGAGCCCCTTTAGTACCGGTTTGTGACACAAACCGGCACTAAAGGTCTAACTAATAGTACCGGTTCGTGTCACGAACCCACACTAAAGGCTCCCTTTAGTGTGGGTTCGTGACACGAACCCACACTAAAGGGGGCAATTTTCATACTCTAACCCCCCCTTATCGCCATTTCAGTTTTGAAAAAATCAAAAGAAAATGAGAAAAACTTCAAAAAATAAAAGCCTTCCAGAGGTAGTTATATTACTACATCTACTAGTTAGGAAAATTTGAAAACTTAAAACTGGACATGCTCTTGTCTACAACTCGCCTATCTCCATTCTCGAGACGACCAAGCTCGATGCGCAAGCCGCATACGTCTGCTAGAGCTATATCCAGGCCCTATGATTTTTGGATCACTGGCACTATGGATTTCTTGGTTTTATTTAATGACCTTCTTGAATGTCATTCACTTAGAAAGGTAGTAATACAATCTGTGATATTAAGGCAAATCATTGGTCATATTAAAGTGCAAAAGGCCCTATAGGAGTCAAAGCATGACTTTTATGGTTATACTGTAATTTGCAAGATCTGAGATTTATGCAAGTGTACAATTAGAGAAGAGCCAATTAAATAGATTTTCACATTCATAATAGTACGATTAGCAGTAGCACTTCAATTTTTTCATGTTTGATCAGCTTGCTAGGTGGTTATCACTAAGCATGTTGGAACGATGAGCATAACCTAACTTAGTTCAGTACGTGTTGCTGCAAATTAGTTCAGTACGTACGAAGCTGTTGCTAATTTCAATGCCTGGCTGTTGCAAGTTTCTAATGAAAAAGTACTTCAGGTCAAAGGTCAGGGAATATACACTTTTGTTATCATGGTTGTTTCCTTATAGTGAACAACTTTGATCACCACTTCAGCAGCTACTATCTATAAGAAGACATTAGCTAAGTAGATACAGGCAAAGAAAGCATGTAGGCAAAACCAGAATTAAATCATCCTTCTCAATGGAGCTCGTGCAGTTCGGAAGACCCTAATCATCGATGAGGGACCCCTCCGATGGTAGCATGGCGTGACAATTGCCGTCAATGACGACACCCAAAGTACCTTGCACAATCCATCGATCCAGTTCGGAACAATCAAGCACATACCTTGCAAAGTGATGTGGATCTGAAGCAGAGGTGGGAAGGTAAAGGCTCAGGTGAGGTGGAATGAGACGTTGATATAGACGTGCACGCATGAGAATAAGGCGGTGCCCAGGATGGATCTCCATCGGAGGAGGCCGGATCCGCTGGGGAGGAGGTCGCTGTAGTACCTGCCATCTGTGCGACGGATCACGGGGCTGGCAGGCAGGGGGAGGGGATAGGAGGGAGCGGGTGGGCTAGAGCGCAGATGGCGGGTGCCCCCGACGACGGCTGGGAAGGATGGTGGAGGAGGTGGATGAGGATGGCGGCGGCGGCGTCTGCGGTTGCGCCTCGTCCGCAGCCGTGCTGGTGGTGGTCGATGCGAGAGCCGGATGGCGTCGGCCAGAATCAGGCAGGGGCAACAAAGATTTAGAGGAGAGAGAGAATGGAGGCGATGAGCGATGGGAGGAAGGGCCACTGGCGATTGGGGTGGCCTCAGATCCGCCCTCCGTGGCCGCCTATTTCATGGGACGAACACCCGTGCTCACCGTCGGGCTCACCTTCGGCCACTGCCTCGCCGACATTCACGACGTAGAGCCCCTTCCTCCGATCCCATTTGCAAGGGAGGCAGCGCCATCCTTCATCGCAGAGAACGAGTCCACACTGAGATCCCAACCAGATCATGATTGCGCCTCCCCAAACCGCAGCGGCACATCCCACTCCATCAACGACCAACCTATATGAGGCGGAGGGTCAGTGTAGGACGCGAGCGCCGTCACCATGGACGTGGGGGACGCCGTAGGTGGGAAGGAGGCGGCGACGGCGTCTGTGTCAGGAAGATCGCACGACGGAGGCGGCGTTTACTCGAGGGGATCGAGAGGAGCTGCGTTTGGTGCCGGGTGGGTTCTTTGGTGCGTGCGTGGGGCTGGAGATTGTGATAGGTGATCGGGTGAGGGCGTGCCATACCTGGATCGATAGCCTTACCATACCTGGTGGTAATTTAAATTTATTAACATATTCGATATTTCCCGAGTTATGGCCTTACCATACCTGGATTGATAGCCTTTGGGGTAATTTAAATTTATTACCATATAATTACCATATTCAAAATTTCCTGAGTTATGACCTTACCATACCTGGATTGGTTTATTACTATACGTGGATTAATTATGATTTAATGCTATACGTGGATAGCCTTACCATACCTGGTGGTAATTTAAATTTATTACCATATTCGATATTTCCCGAGTTATGGCCTTACCATACCTGGAATGATAGCCTTTGGGGTAATTTAAATTTATTACCATATAATTACCATATTCAAAATTTCCTGAGTTATGACCTTACCATACCTGGATTGATTTATTACTATATGTGGATTAATTATGATTTATTACTATATGATTTATTACTATATGTGGATAGCCTTACCATACCTGGTGGTAATTTAAATTTATTACCATATTCGATATTTCCCGAGTTATGGCCTTACCATACCTGGATTGATAGCCTTTGGGGTAATTTAAATTTATTACCATACGAGTGTGGCGCAAAAACGCTTCCCGCCTGAATTTTTTTTCGTCATCCTCCCACCTTCCTCGTCTTTTCTCCTTTCTCGCATCCGTTTCTTTCTTTCCACTCTCAACCTCTACACCCTATCTCTTCCAAGACAGGTTACTTGGTTGGCTTCTTAAAAATAAAAATTGAAACTCATCTTTTGAACTAGTAGGAACTATTTTTTTTTAAATAGTGATGATGGGGAACATTACATGAAAATCAAAAAAAAAAATTCCTACGAAACACCCAACATCTAATCTTGGAGAGATGCAAAGCAACGAGAGGGGAGTGTGTCTAGATACCTTGTAGAACGAAAGCGGAAGCGTATATAACGCATTGATGTAGTCGTACTCTTCGCGATCCAATCACGATCCAATCCGATCAAGTGCCGAACAGACGGCACCTCCGCATTCAGCACACGTGCGGCTCGATGACGTCTCCTCCTTCTTGATCTAGCAAGCAAGAGAGGCGAAGTAGATGGGATCTCAACCAGCACGACGGCGTGGTGGAGATGGTGATGACACCTATGGAGCACCAGCAGAAAGCTCTATTTCCTGTGCACTTGTGGAGGAAAGTCTCATCAAGTTACCCCATATAGTGATGCTACTGCTACGGCCAGGCTTTTCTGTAATGATCCACGAAAATGTGCAGGATCTGTTGGATCTGCATGAAACTGCTACATAAATAAAAACTTATGGTAGGTCAACTGCTCTCCCAATTCATTATTCCTTTTTTTCTTTCAATAAAATGAACCATTGGAATCGCATGGACAGGCTCCCCCACAGGCACGGCATGCCGCCATGCCTCCGCCTGCTAGTATTAATAATGCATCCCATGCATGCAGACATATCCAGTAATGAAAATGAACACACTGCTGGAGTTGCTCGCTAGAGAAATCTACACTCGAGGTATGTTTGAACATTTTCGCAAGGTCCTATATGAAGCAGGGCAGTACAAGGTAGATGAGATCTGTAAAGGAAAAACCTATTTTGTGTGGCGGTACCATCCAGAAAAACATGACCAGTGGTGCAGGGTTCAGGGTTGTGTACAAAGTCGAAGTTGTTGAGGAGGGCAGGGAACTGATATGTGAGTGTGGTAATTTTGAGCACACAGGCTTGCTGTGCTGCCACACTGTTAAGGTAACAATATTTATTGTGATGATCAAGGCTTTTGCTGCAAGCCTGCTAAATCAAAAAAATTGTTGAGCAGCATAATTAAGCATACGAACTATGTGTTTTGCAGGTCCGCGATTTCCTTGTATAAACTAGATAGAGGCAAAGCTCATTGTGAAACGTTGGACAAAAGATTGAGGGATATGCGGCTAGACCACTTGGCACATCTTCAGGGCAAAATTTGTGTAAACTCGATAACATTCGGACACTCAAATATGTGGACCCATGCCCTTGAAGTTGTAAGGCTGGGAGATGCAAATACAAGTGCATACGAGTGTGCAAATATCTTGAAGACAGCAATGGCTAAACTGACACCTATATATAGCCACTGTTGCGGGATGGAATGGAGCTAGAAGACTGAATCAAGACAAGGGGAAAGATAAGGAACCGATTCAGTGAGGGCACCCTCCAGCGGGTGTGGGAGCGACGCTAAAGGTAGTGACATTGGTAATTTCGTCGCTCTAAAGGCTCCAGAACGAAAGCGTAAGCCAGGTCGACCAACCATCGGTAGGGACAAGCCTCCATATGATGTTCAGGGTGCGAAGAGAAAGCTGCCGATGGATGCGGTGCAAGCAAACACACTCGCTTCTGTAGTATATGCCTGGAGCAATGTCACAAGAGCACCACGTGTCCACAGAGGGCCGACCTTCCTCAAAAAGAAAGAAAAGAGGCAAAATGCTGAAACTATGGCATCGGTATTCACAGGAAGAACACCTACAACAAGCCTAAGGTTGTGCTGCATATTGTTGAAAACGCCACTTTAGATGGAAATGCCATTTGCGGGTGACCTGGTTAGATTCAATATTTTTTTCTGCGAGTTGCTGAGGGCTCCGTGGTTGCTAGCTAGAAGACTGTTATTCTTAATAGAAAAAACTGTTACTGAGTAGTATGTGCTGTTGTCATAAGTTTATGTGTTGTATGCATGTTTATCATCAAAAAATGTTATGAGCGAAATTTGAGTGCCATCTCATATGGAGTGTGCATTATCCCATGGGTTTCATTGCAATTTTAGTTGACAATTCTCAATTTGGTCTACTGATGTGTGTGAGCAAAATTTCAGTTGATTGTTTCTGTCCCCCTCTTACAAAATTTGTTACCATCAGGATCCACTATGCAGCTAGACCGTGGTGGCAACGATTCAATGTGACTGCGGCCTAAAACAGGTCAACACACTCCTGCTGTATGTCATGGGCGGGACCCGTACAGTTTTATTTTAGAACTGCTTGAGAGGGCTCCCCAAGGAAGCGGGGTGTACTTAATGAGGGGCTGCATCCCCTCCGGAGAGCACACACCGGAGCTTCATCTACAGTCTACATGGGATCAAGACGACCTGTGTGTGAGTGGACATGTTTGTGCTGGCTTCCTACGGGAGCTCCTTCTGTTCGAGCTGGAGTGCCCTTGTTGTCGGCGCTGAACAAGGCAACCATGTTCAGAATGTGAGCTCTGAAGAACACGCCAGTGGTGGTATTGCTCCAGCGCATGCGGGTTTTGTACATCAGCATTCACTGATCCAAGTACATGCTACTCACTTGCCGATGTACGTCGCAAAATTTGAGTTGGTGGGCATACCCAGCCCATTTACGTGCCGTTTGAACCTCTGGCACAGGTTTTTAATGAGCCAAAACGTCATAGCAGTCTAGCCAAGTTGAACACCAGACCGATTGGCATTGAGGAAAAGGGCTAGTTTGGGTTAATTTTTTAGAGAACAGAGTTTTTTTGTGTGTGGAGGTATATGGGTTATTTTTTATGCTGAACATTTGATAGAGATCCAGTTTGTCAACTCTCACTAAATGAAGTGAGTGTATCAATACCGTTTTTACTCAGTTCTTGAATATTGAAATCCAAGGTGGGTGATGAATGTGTTTACTACTAATACATATAAATGTCAAACGATGTTAGTGCTGATATAGAGGCGAGGCGGTGCAAGTAAAATGCCTCCCATGAGAATAAAAAAAAGTAGATGAAACAAACCATAAGCATTTGCTCTGATATTTTTGCTTCTTGACGTATTGCCACTAGGGCAGTTGCCGCAGCAGCCGATTCTGCCTCCTTTTTTATAGCATATTCTTGCAGACTTCCAAATGTCGGCCCATCTATGGTCACTGTTGACTTGAAGATAGGTTCATGATGCGGACCACTCTGAGTGGTGTTATACAAATGTAAATCTTTCTGTAGGTCTTGAGCATAATTTCGTAACTGTGACTTGTAAGAAAGATGGGTTTCTGCAATATATAAATAAATTAGTGAGTACCACAAATATAGAAGAAACATGTGTGAACGATCATCATGAGCATTTTCAGTGGCAGGAATAAAAACGTCACAGCGGCATGATAGAGACGTAAAAAAATCAAATCAATTTTTGGCATGAGGGGCATTTATATGACTACATAGGTAGTAAAGGCCAATCAAGAGAACAGAAAAAACAAAAGAATAATCTTCAATAGCCAATAAGCTATCCATTTCTACTAGACGCTCTCTGAGTAGCTAGCAATCAAAACGGCTTAAACCTTCATTTTCACAGTTGACACCACTTATATATATATGGTGGTCTGCAAACAACCGGCAACGTAACCCACATATATGTATAGAGTCTGGATGTACTGTTTACAAGTCGATCTTCTGGGATCTTGTCGAGCACGACGAGGCCCCATCAGTTGTGGCGGATCAGGTTCTTAGGAGTCGTCTCACGTCTGCTTTGGTAGTTGACTGAGAAGCAGCGACGGCGCATATATCTGGCGCTAGCCGGAGAACTAGGATCTTGAACAAAACATGATCTAGCTAGCTAAGGCACAGACGTACACACCGGAAAGTAGCTGCCGAGGGGCGGAGCGGCCACGGCGCATGCATCTGGCGCTAACCGGAGCCCTAAAATCTTGAACAAAACAAGATCTAGCTAGCTAGGGCGCATACATACTCACCTGTCAGTAGTTGCGGAGGTGACGAGGGGTGCTCCAACGCTTCCCTGGCGGTGATGTCCTCCAAGGCTGTCCTTGCGGCGACGTCCTGCGCCTGGATGAGCGTGCGGGACCCGGACTCTGGCGAGCTGAACTCGGCGCCGCCGACGGCAACGGTGGAATGGAACCTTGACCCGTGGTCAGGGCCCTCGCCCCGGTCGGTGTAAGCCGGCGTCGCCTATCGCCGCTGCTGGCACAGGTTGTACATCGTCGATCGCGTCGCGTGGGGGCGGTCTGAATCAGAAACAGGAAACCTGGATTATATTGAAACTGGGAAGGGAAGGATTTCCTCGGGGCTTTGATCTGATCTGCGCGCAGCTGTGTTCTGGCCGGCGTCGTGTGCACTAATTGGACGCGGCAGCCAGCACTACTGCGTTTCTTTCTTTCTTTGGATTTGGAAGTTTGCTGAGAGCTTTGCAGAGCGTGCCGTTCACTGTTGAACGCATGTTGGGTGCTGTCAATTCCAATTAATGCCGTAAAACTGAAAGGTTTTTATTTCTGTCATTTCCCATTTTTGATGCTTTCCTTTTAACACTTTCCAAATACGTACCTCAGCCCAGCTCGAGAAATTTTAAAATTTCAAGATTTTCAATGAACATGAATTTTGTTTGGGGCATGGTTCGACACACGCACCGGTTATGAATAGTAAATTCGGAAAAAAATATACTGATTTTTTTTTCAAAAAAATCTGAACTTTTTTTTCGCATACATGGTCGACCACTCTACCCACATATGAAATTTCACAAAGAAATGACACCCACTACATTCTGTGGTGTCCCTACACATAGTCGGGGGGTTCAGTGGCAATCCCTAAATTACGGAGGTCCCCACACACCACATCGAGGTGCTACACATAATCGGAGGGTCCTGTGAATTACGTCGAGGAAGGAGATGTCTCCAATGTGTTGGCAGCACCCCAACTACGAGCTGAAGCGGCAGCGGCGACAGTATGGCCAATGGCTTTCGGGTCGACGTCGGAACTTGTGCAAGTTCAGCAGGAGATGATGGTCATTTTTATGCATAACTGTTTTGACAAATATGTGATGCAAACTTTTTCAGAAATTTGTGATTAACGTTTTTAAGTACACGGTGAATATTTTTTAAATACAAATAACTTTCTTTAAATATGCAGTGAATATGTTTTGATCCGGGCACCGAGATCCCCGCCGCCACCTTCCCCGGCGCCCGCGCGGGTTTTGCCGGTGGCCGTCTCTGGTGGCGGCGAGGGAGGGAAGAGGGATGAGGGGAGGCGGCACGACGAAAGATCTGATGGCCCCCGAGGCGCCCGGTAGGCGACACGAGAGCCGCATGGGAGGGAGGGCATCATAGGCTATGTCAGTTTGATCAATGAGCAATCAAGTTTTTCACCAAAAAAGAAAAGAAGATAATAAATGGAAGATACTCCCTCCGTTCCATAATATAAGAGCATTTTTCACAGTAGAGTAGTGCCAATAACACTCTTATATTATGGCACGGAGGGAGTAGAAGATAATGATGCTGAAATATTAAAAAAGAGGAGAAATTAATTACGAGTAATAAATGGATAAACAAGTGTCTGTCGCCTGCTGCCGCGTAGCCACAATTCCATACATCTTGTCCGTTACACAAAACTGGTTCACTCCCAAAGACCGGATTCTTTTTCATCTCTAGCTTTCGTCCGCCCCTCGTGTGTTCGTTTCTTTCCCACAAGTTTTGCTTGGTAGCGAATTCTCTGCTGCTTCAGCGCCCTCGCCCCTCGCCCGTTCTAATCAATAAGCTGCCTCCCGTGATCGTCGATCTGTAGTTGGCCAACGCCGGGGTCAACAACGTCCCCGTCGACGGCAAGTGGGGAGCCGACCCCGCCGTGGCCTCCGTGGAAGGTGAAGCGCAGTCCTCACTGCCCTCGTCCGGGTACAACGCATCGTCAGAGTCGGAGGGGTACCTGGAAGTCGCCGAGGAAAGGGATGGATCGGGTTTGGTGCCGGCGCCCCTGCTGCGGTGCTGCCAACTGAAGCGGCGGCGGCGGCAGTGTGGTCCCTCAATTTCCGGTTCACGTTGGAGTGGGGACTCGATCAGCGAAATGGTATGGAGGACACCGTATCGCTGCGCCCGGACGACGGATCCCCCATGCACTTCGTTGCCGTCTTCGACGGCCACATCGACCCCAGGTAACCTTCCAAACCACCTCCAAGTCTAGTGGTCGACACCATCCATGCTCTTTCCGCTACAACTTTGATTTTCTTGCTATGTGGTGGCGCAGAGGTCGGCCATGTGCAAGGACCAGATGCACATCATACTTGTGGAGGAGCTGGCCGGCGGGGCAAGTTCCTACTAGAAGGAGCATCCGAAAGAGGATGACGAGGCGGACCGTCGTGCGTGGGAGGCGGCGTTGAAGCGGAGCTTCCAGCTGGCTGACACGCTGGGGATGGGGCAGTCCGCATCTGGATGGCCCATCATGGGGTCCACCCACCGCCGTGGTGGCGCTCCTGGTCCGCAGCAGAATCCGCGTTGCCATTTGCGGGGACTCCCGCGCCGTGCTCTGCCGCGCCGGTAACGGCTTGCCACTTTCCAAGAACTACAAGGTGAGATTAATTGCCTCATGCATATTGCCTTTCTCTCCTTTGGTCTGGTCTGGCTATACGAATTTGAGCTTGATGCATAGATGCAGCTGGAGCCGCTGGTGGGATGGCGGCGGGAGAAGAAGTGTGCGCCTCCGCAGACAGGCAGCTGCGCGTACGGGGAATGCTTGCCATGTCGTGGGGTTTGGATACAAGTTGTTCCGAGGCGCACTCATACAACAAGTACTCCCTCCCGAAGAAAAGATAAAAGTCGTTTAGATCTCTTATATTTATTTACGGAAGGACTACCGCCTAGGTAGACCAAAAAGAAAGAAGTACTGCCTAAGACTGCTCACAGTGGGGAGTAACATAGAGTAGTAACTTGCCGATGTTACTAGTCTATGTTAGTACCTCCATAGTGGGTAGTAACATATGAGTGGTATCATGAAAGAGTTCATTTATTAGGCTATAGACTCATTATGCCTTGAAATGCGTGATGTTACAGTAACTAGCTAAGTTACCACAAACCCCTCTCTCCTCATTAATTAGCTGCCACATAAGCAATTTTGTATTGAAATGTGTGATGTTACTAGTTAAGTTACTCTCATTGTGACTAGTCTAAGCCTGGCACTGGGACGACCTTGCGACCTGAGTCAACGAAAACGTTGCAATCAGGAATGGGCCGAGCGATCTCGAACAGACAAGAGATAACAATCAATCTCAGACAGCAACCTCAGAAAGACTCACGGAAGAGCAAAAAATAACAACGGGAACTTACACATATCATGAGGCCTATAGTGGTTACACAGATCACCGTACACGACGGACAGCCAAAGCAGCCGGCCTTTCCTCGGCGAAATAATTCCGGCGCCCTAGATCAGATCCTTGGAACACACGTCAGGCCCGAACCACCCGTCATACCTTCGTGAACTCGTGGACCCAGGCGTGCACGGGCATGCCTCAGATCGGCCCGCGGGCGGAGAATCTTTTAACGACCCGCGGGTGGCCACTAAGCAAACGAATCTCTATCTCCGAACAAAGTTCCGTTGAATAAAAGGTGATTATCAAGGAGACCGGTGGAGGATTTAGCAAATCTTGATGTCAGGGTCAGAGTTACCTACACTTTAGATACATACATACATGCTTTGTTTCCATGCATTAACATTGGCTTTGTACATATCTATCTTATACTCCCTCCGTCCCATAATGTAAGACGCTTTTTGACTCTAGTGTAGTGTCAAAAAACATCTTATATTATGGGACAGAGGGAGTACAATATACAAAGAAACAAAAGTATGTGTAGAACACTTTTTACGAAATATGTGATCCACATTCTCTTTCAGAAATAGGCAATGAACATGTTTTTTTGCAAATATGTGATGAACATTTTTTTAGAAATATGTGATGGACCGTTTTTAAGTACACGGTGAATATTTCAAGATACGTGTGCTTGATCCGTGCGTTTCTTTATATACGCAAAACTGCTTCAGGAGCGCTCCCGTCTTCCTCCTCTGCTGCTTGGGTCTTCCTCTACAAAAATTAGGAGAAAGTACAGCTGAGCGCTCCAGTCTTCCTCTGTAGTTATGGCCAGGGCCGCCGGCGAGTCGGGAGCCAACCCCGCCATGGCCTTGGAGGAAGGTGAGGTCCAGTTCTCACCTCTCTTGTCCGGGTACTACGCATCCTTGGAGGAGTCAGACGGTTACGTTACAGGAGAGCTCCCGCATGCATGGTGGCAGCTCTCATGCACATCCCGCTGAAGTGACGGTAGCGGCTGTGTGGCCCATGTGACCCACGGTGTTTGGGTCGGCATCAGAGAAGGGGCTGCGCCCGTTCTTCTGCGCCTGGGCCGACGGCTCGCCCATGCATTTCTTTGCCGTCTTCGACGGCCACGGCGGCCTCAAGGTAACCTCCCCTCTCCTCACCTAGTCATTGCTTCACTTGGCCAGACTACAACACCTTTCACGCCATATCCAGGTCGAGTGCTCGACACATGTACACCTACCTTACACATTTTATTTGCTTGGTACGTGGCAGTGCAGGTGTCGGCGCTGTGCAGGGAACAGATGCACGCCATCTTGGTGGAGGAGCTGGCCGGCCCAGGAAATGACGAAGAGGCGGAGTATCGTGCGTGGGAGGCGGTGCTGAACCGGAGCTTCGAGCTGGCGTATGCACTAGGGATGGGGCTGGGGAAGAGGCGGACGCACTGCCGTGGTGGCGCTTCTGGCCCGCGGCAGCGTCCTGGTGGCCAACTGCGGCGACTCCCTTGCCGTGCTCTGCCGCGCCGGTGATGCCATCCCGTTTTCCGAGGACCACAAGGTGAGATTAATCGCGTCATGCACATTGTCTTTTTCTCCTATGGACAAATTTTGAGCTTGATGAGGCGTGGATATGATTGGAGCGGGCAGACGAGAGGGCGCGTGTTAAGGCGGCTGGAGGCAAAGTGTCGCGCTCCAACGACGGGTAGGTGCGGTATTGGGGGGCTTGCCATGTTGCGGGCTTCAGGTACATACGTATTACTACTATATCAAGGCGTGTAGTTTGTTTGGTTCTTATGCACATGTTTTGAAATACGCGGTAAACATTTTTGAAGCACACGATGAACATCAAATATGTGTTGAACAATTTGTCAAATAGAAGATGAATATTTATCAAATATGTGTTGAACACTTTATCAAATATCTGTTGAACACCTTTTCAAGTACATGATGAACACTTTTCTGGATACATGATGAATTTTTTTTTTGTATACACGATGAACTTTTTTCCATAGGAGCGTGGTGCAAAAACACTTCACGCCAGAACTTTTTTCGTCTTCATCCTGCAGACTACATGATACATCAATTAAATTAAGAGAGAGCAGTAGAATAATACCTTCTCCATTCCCCTGATCAAAAAGTGTCCACCAGAATAAAAAAGGCAGTCACTTTCCCTGAGTTCATGCAACCAAGATAAATTTGAATTAACGATAACTGGAAGGCGACCAATAGTAGCCAGATGAGTTTCATCCACAAGAACTCTCTTGTACCCAAAAAGATCATTCTCTGTTTTAGACTTGTCACTTTTCTCCATAGAATAAATTTGTTAACAGTTTAGAGCACGTTGGTAATTGCTGACTCAGTGACTACAACACCTAAGTGCACAAATATGAGTATCCGATATTGATGAGGTAACTTCAGAATGCACACACCATGAGAAATCTTATCACATAGTTTATATAAGTAAATTAACATATCAACACAACTGTAGAGAGATGTTTTTCAATACAATAATCCTAGTATTGATGGGGTGCTGGTGCACGTATATATAAATATAGGGTAGGCCTCAACCTCAACTATACACAACTAGGAGATGGGCCACAACACGTAATACATGCAACACAAAATACAACTTAACACCCCCCGCAGTCGAAGCGTCGCCAGAGACACAGAGACTGGACCAGAACTCCTCGAAGACGGAAGTAGGCAATCCCTTAGTCATCACATCAGCAAACTGTTGCGACGTTGGCACATGAAGAACCAAAACACGGCCAAGGGCAACCTGCTCGCGCACGAAGTGAATATCGAGCTCTATATCCTTCGTACGGCGATGGTGCACCGGGTTGGCGGAAAGGTAGACCGCGCCGACGTTATCGCAGTAGATAAGAGTAGCTTTATGAACCTCACAAAACAACTCCTGGAGCAGCTAACGGAGCAAGAGCACTCAGCCACGGCATTAGCCACGACGCGATACTCTGCCTCGGCGCTGGAGCTGGAGACCATGGGCTGCTACTTCGATGACCAGGAGATCAACGAGGGCCCAAGGTAGACGCAGTAGCCGGACGTGGAGCGTCGAGTGTCGGGGCAGCCAGCCCAGTTGGCATCCGAGTAGGCCACGAGGTCGGTGGAGGCGGAGGCCGTCAGGGTGAGTCCCAAGGACATGGTGCCACGTATATAACGGAGAATACGCTTCACCAAGGTCCAGTGGCAGTCACGCGGGGCGTGCATGTGGAGGCACACCTGCTGAACAGCGTACTGCAGGTTGGGTCGAGGCAGCGTCAGGTACTGTAAAGCACCAACAATGGAGCGATAAAACGCTCCATCGGACGCGAGAGACCCCTCCAGAGCAGAGACCTTCGCCTTCGTGTCGACGGGTGTGGGTGCCGGCTTGCAGTTAAGCATACCGGCACGCTGCAGGAGCTCGTGGGCGTACTTCTGCTGATGCAGAAAGAAGCCGTCAGGCCGGCGGACCAACTCGATGCCGAGGAAGTAGTGCAGGGGCCCCAAGTCCTTGAGGGCGAACTCATCACGAAGACGAGCAGTCATCCGCTGAAGGAGATCGGGGGCGGACGCCGTGAGGATGATGTCATCGACGTAGAGCAGCAGATATGCAGTGTCAGCTCCCTGATGATACACGAATAGTGAGGCATCGGAGCGAGTGGACCGAAAACCCAAAGACCGCAGGAAGGCTGCAATACGCTGGTACCAAGCCCGAGGCGCCTGCTTTAACCCATAAAGAGAACGGGAGAGCAAGCACACAAAGTCTGGGTGCTCGCCGTGGACGAAGCCAGTGGGCTGCTCACAGTACACCTGCTAGGCAAGGTGACCGTGCAAGAAGGCGTTGGAGACGTCCAGCTGGTGCACAGGCCAGGCGCGCGAGACCGCCAACTGGAGCACGGCGCGGATCGTGCCCGGTTTAACAACCGGGGCGAAGGTGTCGGTGAAGTTCACGCCCGCGCGCCGCCGAAATCTGCGAACCACCCATCGAGCCTTGTAGCGCTCGAGAGAACCGTCCGGGCGAGTCTTGTGGCGAAACACCCACTTGCCAGAGACGATGTTGGCACGAGGGGGTCGCGGAACAAGCTGCCACGTGCGGTTGTGCTGTAGGGCATCGAACTCCTCCTGCATCGCAGCTAGGCAGTGGGGATCCCGAAGGGCAGCGCGAGCGGAGGTGGGGATGGGTGATGGCATCGACATCGAGGCGGTGCACGCATAATCGTCGGCGGAGTAGCGCGTGCTAGGACGAAGCACTCCTGCTCGGGCACGGGTGGTCACACCAAGTGACGGGGCAGCAGGGCCGGCGGATGCCGCGGCGACGGGGGCCACGGCGTCGGGGGCACCCGGTGCGGCGATGGGGGCCGCCGCCGCGGAGGGGATCGCGGCAGCGGTGGCGGCGGAGGCCGCAACGGCGGCGGAGGACGCAGCAGCGGCGGCGGCGACAGCAGCGCCGGCCAATCCGGCGGTGGAAGAGGCGACGGGCGAGGTTGACGTCGAGCCCGTCGCTGTGGTGGCGGGCGGGGTGCCGGGCTCAACCTCGTGTGAGGGAGACAGGGACCCTAGGGCCCGCTCAGACTCGACCTCGGGGGAGGGAGTCGGGAAGCTGGGTGGGGGTAGCAGAGGGCGCCGGGCCGGGGGGGGGGGGGGCGCCGGGGAGTGCCGCCGCGCATCGCTCCACGAAGGGGGCACGGGGGCCGGCGCCGAAGGAGCCGATGCCGTTGGAACCTGGAAAAAAGGGAACACCGTATCGACAAAGTACATGTGCCTCGAGGTGTACACGCGATGAGTGACATAATCATAGCACCGGTAACCTTTGTTGTTAGGAGGGTAGACAAGGAAGATGCATCGGACGGATCGTGGTGCGAGCTTGTGTGGCATGGTGGACGCGGTGCTAGGATAATAGAGACACCCGAAGATGCGGAGACCATCATAGTACGGTGGTGTGCCAAAGAGAAGATGGTGAGGGGCATAGTTCCCCCGAGGGCGGCATGAACGAATATTAACTAAGATAGTGGCGGTGGCGAGAGCATCGGGCCAAAACCGAGCGGGCACGTTAGAGTGAAAGAGTAATGTGCGAATGCAGTCATTAAGAGTGCGGAGAAAGCGCTGGCGCGGCCGTTCTGCTGTGAAGTGTATGGACAAGTCAGACGAAAGATGGTACCGTGAGAGGCAGGAAGTGTGCGGAGAGCGACGTTGTCAAACTCTTTTTCGTTATCTTTCTGGAGTGCGAGTATGGGGCGACCGAACTTGGTGGTGACATAGGAATAATAGGCGGTGAGTGTGGCTAAAGCATTGGATTTACGACGAAGGGGAAAATTCCACACATAATAAGAATAATCATCTAAAATCACCAAGTAGTATAGATAGCCCGTGTTACTCGCAACGGGAGAAGTCCAAACATCACTATGAAGTAATTGAAACGGAAAAGTGGAAACTCAAGAAGACACACTAAAGGGAAGACGAACGTGCTTTCCTAAGTGACAAGCCTCACAAGAGTGCTCGTCGAGCTTATTACACGAGAAAGAGAAACTCCTAAGAATTTGACGTAAAGCGGTGTGGTTGGGGTGACCCAAGCGAGCGTGCCAAAGGTCAACGCCGGCGGCAAGGGCGGCGGGTGTGGAGGTGGAGGCGCCGGCGTGCACATAGTAGAGCTCATCGGGACTGTCACATCGATGGACCATCCGGGTATGGGCGTCTTTCATACAAAAGCCAACACCATCAAATTCAACAGTAAGTGGGTTCTCACGAGTAAGACGACGAACAGAAACTAGGTTCGTGACTAATTCAGCTGAAACAAGAACATTGTACATAGTGATGTGTGTGGAAGTGGAGGGAAAACTAGTGCTACCGATATGACTAATAGGTAGGGAGGAGTCGTTGCCGACGATGATACGAGTGGGTGTGTGAACGGGAGTGGAGGAGGTTAGGTTACCGGAATGAGCTGTCATATGCGCAGTAGCACCTGAGCCCATGTACCAGTCGCCTCCGCCGACAGAGCTACTCGGCAATGGCGCGGAGTGCTGGGCGGCGAGGACGGCGGGGTCCCATGGCATAGGTATCGGCGGCGGCGAAAGGCCCCCGTAGGGCAGCGCCGGAGCGGGCGGGCCATAACCATCGAGGGGCGGCGGCACAGGGAGGGCGATGTAGCCGGCGCCGATTGACTGGTAAGGTGCGCCGACGAACCCCTGGTGGCCCGCGGGGAGATCCTGCGGGTAGTGCGGGGCCCACCCTGCGCCCTGGGCTGGCTGCTGCTGGGGAGGCGCGGATGGCGGCAACGGGCAATACCAGTCCGGAGAGGCCATCGATGGGGAGGGCGGAGCATGGCCACCGGCCATTGGCAGGGTCGGCTGCATGTGGTTGACGCCGGATGCGCCGTAGGCGGCGGTCGCGCCGTATGGCGGTGGGGCCGCACCGAAGGGTGCCGGTGGCGGGACAGCAGAGGCAGCGACGGACAGGCTGGTGAACGCCATCGGGGATCCGACGGCGGCAGCGGGCGGTCGGCGGTCGGCGGGAGAGCGGCGGCGGCGGCGCGGGAGGAGTCACGCGGCGGCGGCGGCGGCGCAGGAGGAATCGCGCGGCGGCGGCGGCGGCGGTGGGGTCGCTGCAGCGGCAGCGGCGCGGGAGGAGTCACGCGGCGGCGGCGGCGCTGGGGTGGCGGTGCGGGAGGAGCGCACGGCGGCGGGGGCGGCGGCGGCAGCGGAAGACGAGGATCAAAATCTAAAAAACTGATATCATGTACAGAGATGTTTTGCAATACAATAATCCTTGTATTGATGGGGTGCTGGTGCATGTATATATAAATACAGGGTAGGCCTCAACCTCAACTATGCACAACTAGGAGGTAGGCCACAACATTTAATACATGCAACACAAAATACAACTCAACAACAGTTCAATAGGATCAAGTGCATAAAGAATTAGCACACATCAGTGACATCCACAACTATGTAGCTAATCGGGGAACATCAAGCAACTATTTGTTCCTTGCTGCTCCATTTCATGTTGTGTCAATGGACTTGATTCTTCTACAAGTAGAAAGACATGAAGAATAAGAAAAATCATGTACTTGTTAACAAACATCCACCACCGTGACCCTATGCGGCAATTAATACTGAAATCAGTGCTTACAAAACAATAGACATCAAGGAAGGAACACTGTGCAAACCAGATCAGCACTAATTCTTGAGAAGACACAGAAGAAGGTGGACGCCAAGAACGCTACTGCCACAGCTCTATGGGCTAGCGGCAACAGCATTCTTCCAAGCGCCGGTGGTGAGCGCGCACCTTCCGGGGGCGCAGGACGAGGCAGCTCAGTCTCCTACGACAGCAACGGCCAAGGCGACCGCGGCGGCAGCGGCGGTGGCCGTGGACGTGGCCGTGGCGGACGTGGTCATGGACGCAGTGAACCATGGATGTTTAATCCGTGGACAGGGCTGCCAACTCGTGCAGGCCACGTACAACAGCCGGCGCCGTCCCAGCCTCAACCATGGCAACAAACACGTGCATGGCGTGCTCCAGCTCCAGGCCTTCTTGATCCTCGTCCTACAAGCACTTCTCAAGCATATGCAGCATATGCTCCAGCAACTGGCTACACCAACACGCATCTTCACCAGGCGCCACCTCCTCCCACCTTGCAGCAGCAGCAACAACAGCTCGACCCTGCGCTTGTCACCGCCCTGAACAACATGCACTTCCCCAATGGTACATGTATTCCGGCGCTTCCTCCCATATGGCATCCGATCCGGGTAAACTTCAATCTCTCACACCATCCTCCGCTCACACAGTAACCGTTGGCAATGGTGCGTCTCTTCCCATCACTCATATTAGCTCCCAAACACTTGCATCTCTCTCTAAACCTCTCTATCTTCGCAATAATGTTGTAGTTCCCAACATTATCAAAAATCTCGTATCTGTTCGTCAACTTACCATTAATAATTATTGTTCTATTGAATTTGATCCCTTCGGTTTTTCTGTGAAGGCCCTTCCATCCAAGACCGTGATTCTCGATGCAATAGCTCCGGACCACTCTACCCTCTCCACCAACCAGCACTTGCCGAAGCTCACGCCATCATCGCCTCCCGCTCGCTTTGGCATCGTCGACTTATCCACCCCGGCAACCACACCATGTCACGTCTAAATAGCTCCAAGCATATTTCTTTCAATAAAGGAGGGCCTCCCCTCTGTCATGCGTTTCAGTTAGGCAAACATGTTAGGCTACCATTTTATGCTTCTCAAACTTCTACTACTCGCCCGTTTGAAATAATTCATTGTGATTTATGGACGCCCCAGTTCCTAGCACTTCTGATCTTTGTTATTATCTTATCATCATCGACGACTATACACATTATTTTTGGAGCTTTCCCCTACGCAAAAAGTCTGATGTTTACACCACCTTCACTGCTTTTCACGCCTACACTCGTACCCAATTTAATTTGTCTATTTCCGCACTCCAATGTGATAATGGACGAGAATTTGAAAACACTAAACTAAATACGTTCTGCACCACCCATGGCATTCTTTTTCGCCTATCTTGTCCTTACACCTCCCAGCAAAATGGTACCGCCGAGCGAGCAATCCGTACCACTAATAATGTCATTCGCACCCTTCTCTTCCAAGCCCCCATGCCACCATCTCTTTGGGCCGAAGCCCTCCATACTGCCACCTACCTCATACACATTTGTCCTACAGCCACACGGAAATTTTCAACACCATATACCCTGTTGTTCGGCCTCTCTCCATCTTACAATGACCTTCGAGTATTCGGTTGCCTTTGTTACCCTAACACATCCTCCACTTCCCCTAATAAGCTCAGCGCCCGCTCAACTAAATGTGTTTTTCTTGGTTATCCTACACGTCATCCTGAGTACTGCTGTCTTGATCTCACAACCCGGCGCATCATTATCTCGCTTCACGTTATCTTTGACGAGCCTACATTTCCGTATGCACCCGAATCATCTTCTACACCACCACCACCCGCTGTCCTATTCGATCCACCACCAGCTCCTCAATACGTCCATCACCCAGCAGCTCATGCTACAACGCCAACCACTACACTCAATTCATCTCTACATGTACCAGGTCCCAAACCCACTATGCATGCACCCGTTATGCATGGTTTTTGATAGAGGTCCTCATCAGTTTTCCCGGCCACACTTCCCAGAGCATCCAACCAGCCACACCTAGCTCAACTCCTTCCGCCTCTCCACCACTAGATGGTCCAACATCTTCAGGTTCAACATCTCCAGGCCCACCTCCATCTCCAGCCGAACCACCTTCTCTAAGTTCTCTATCTCAAACACGTTCTGCGACCCTTCCGTCTGAGTCAGCTACGCACCCAACGCCATCACTCCATCATACACGCTCAGTCACAGGCCGACTTCCAGCACCCATTGATCGCCTTAATTTATCTGCCATCACAGCCTCTCCCATCCCATACAATTATCTCACTGCCCTACGCGATCCCTCTTGCCGACACGCCATGCAGGAAGAATTCGACACTCTCACACTCAATCAAACATGGCAATTAGTTCCTCCCCCTTTAGGTGCTAATATCGTTAGCGGAAAATGGGTCTTCCGTCGCAAACACAATCCCGATGGTTCTCTCTCTCGCCATAAAGCTCCGTGGGTTGTTCGAGGGTTCTCTCGACAACATGGTGTCGATTTTGACGAGACTTTTAGCTCCGTCGTCAAACCTGCGACCATTCGTATTGTTCTTTCTTTATCTACATCCCACTCCTGGCCGATCCATCAACTAGACGTTGAAAACGCCCTCCTTCATGGTCATCTTGATGAAGTAGTCTACAGCCAACAACCATCCGGCTTCTTGGATCCTCAACATCCCACTCATGTATGTCATCTTCTCAAATCCCTCTATGGCCTCTAACAGCCACCTCGTGCATGGTTTCAGCTTTTCGCAACCTTTGCTCGCACAATGGGATTTATCGGGTCCAAGTCTGATGCCTCTCTATTTATCCTTAATCGTAACAATAACTTAGCCTATCTTCTTCTTTATGTCGACGACATCATTCTCACCGCGTCTACTCACACACTTCTACGGTCTATCATCATGTCCCTTAGCACCGAATTTGCCATGAAGGATCTCGGCACCCTTCACCACTTCCTCGGTATTTCTGTAACTCGCACCGCCTCTGGTCTTCACCTATCTCAACGCCAATATATTCTCGACATTCTCTCTCGTGCAGGTATGCGCGACTGTCATCCCGTCCAAACTCCTATCGATACCAAGGCCAAATTATCCGGTTCGGTTGGCACTCCCGTCACCGATCCCTCTCTCTACCGGAGTCTCACCGGAGCTCTCCAGTACGCCACTCTCCCTCGTCCCGAAATAGCCTATGCTATTCAACAAGTTTGCCTTCATATGCATGATCCTAAAGAGCCTCACTTCCATCTAATTAAACGCATTCTTCGATACCTCAAAGGTACTCTCCATCATGGTCTTCTCCTACACTCTTCTTCCTCCCATTCTCTCACTGCCTACTCTGATGCCGATTGGGCCGGATGCCCGGACACCAGAAGTTCAACGTCGGGTTTTTGCATGTTCCTCGGTGATAACCTTATCTCTTGGTCCTCGCGATGGCAAACAACGGTCCAGCGCCGAGGTAGAGTATAGAGCTGTTGCAACGGCAGTGGCTGAATCTTGTTGGGTCCGCCAATTACTCCATGAACTTCATCGACCTATTAATAGTGCTACCATTGTCTATTGCGATAACGTCACTGCAGTTTATCTTTCTGCCAACGTTCAACATCGTCGCAAGAAGCATATCGAGCTAGACATTCACTTTGTTCGCGATAAGGTTGCTCTCGGTGTCGTTCGTGTTCTTCATGTCCCCTTGTCCTCTCAATTTGTGGACATTTTCACCAAAGGACTACTGACGGCATTATTTCATGACTTCCGGACCAGTCTTCACGTCGCTGCTCTCCCGGGTTCAGACTGCGGGGGCGTGTTAGAGCATGACCGGATGGCCGTATCTGGCCGTTCAGATTCTTCCGCATCAGGCACATCCGGTGCTGCTCATCTTGGCGTTCACGCCAAGCCTCATATAGATGGCATGGTATCTACTGTACATGGAAACTGTTTATTGTAACCTGATTGTAATCCTGTACTCTATATATACGTGAATATGAGTTGGACGAGGCATGCAATCAGCAGCCCGTTCTTTCCCAACTTACAGAGACAACAATCAATCTCAGATAGCGACCTCAGAGAGACTCACGGAAGAGCAAAAAATAACAAGGGAACTTATACATATCACGAGGCCTAGAGTGGACACGGTTCTCACTAGAAACGCCACACAGATCACCGCATGATGAAACTACTACTACGTGCACTCTATGATCCGTACCAGCAAAATCCTAATTAAACTTCTAAAAGACGACGGAAAGCCAAAGCGGCCGGCCATTCCTCGGCGAAATAGTTCTGGCGCCCTAGATCAGATCCCCGGGAACACACGTCAGGCCCGAACCGCCCGTCTTACCTTCGTGAACTCGCGGACCCAGGCATGCACGATCATGCCTCAGATCAGCCCCGTGCCAGAACACAGCAGAGAAACTTTTAATGACCCGCGGGCCGCCGCTAAGCACCGGTGGAGGTTTTAGCAAATCTTGGGGTCAGGGTCAGAGTTACCTGCACTTTAGATACATACGTACACGTTTTGTTTCCATGCATTAATATTGGTTTTGTATATATCTATCTTATACAATATACAAAGAATCAAATGTGTGTGTTTAACAGTTTTTAACAAATATGTGATCCACATTTTTTTTCCGAAATATGCAATGAATATGTTTTTCAAAAATTTGTGATGAACACTTTTTTAGATATGCAATGCACAGTTTTTCAAGTACACGGTAAATACTTTTTAAATACAAAAGAACATTCTTTAAATACGTAGTGAATATGTTTTGAAATATACGTTGAATATATTTTGAAAATGCGGTTTACATTTTTTAAATACACGACGAACTTCAGATATGTGTTGAACACTTTTCAAATACAAGATGAACATTTATTCAAATATGTGTTGAACACTTTTTCAAATATCTGTTGAACACCTTTTCAAGTACATGATGAACACTTTTTTGAGTGCACGATGAATCTATTTTTTCAAATACATGATGAACTATTTTTCCATACGAGTGTGGCACAAAAACACTTCCCGCCGGAACTTTTTTTCTTCATCCTCCCACCTTCCTCATGTTCTGCCCTTTCTCGCCTCCGTTTCTTTCATTCCACTCTCTACCTCTACACCATATCTCTTCCAAGACAGGTTACATGGTTGGCTTCTTAAAAATAAAAATTGAAATTGATCTTTTGAAATAGTAGGAGCAATTTTTTAAAATAGTGAAACCGTCAAAACCAGTTTTTCAAATAGTGGAATAATGTAATGTTTTATGAAAGTAATTTCAAAGATAGTTGAAACAAGTAAAATAAAAAGACAGTTCAAATTCTTCTTGTTACGGATTCAAATTTATATAAAAGTATCAGAAACAAAGTTTAGTTTGAAAGATATCAATCATTCAAAATATGGCAACAAAATCAAAAGCATGTAATTTAAATGGGGAGAGAGAATACATGCAGAGATCATTCTCTGAATCTTCAAGATAGACAACAAATGGCGAGTGCTCTGAACACGGGGCCAGCCTGAGAAGGACGAAAGAGATAAGGAGAAAATCATGACACATTAATCAATAGCAATCAATGGATACTGTAGATGAGAAGTGTAGAACGTAATGATCAAATGTGTAGACAAATGACCGAAATCGAACGAACACTAGATCCAAACAGATCCATCGAAGACATGCACCGACAGGATCTTGAGAGATCCGACGAAGACTACTCTCATATGCCTTCCGATGATGCTAGACACACCTTCGGGATGAGGATGGGACGTGGGTGACATAATGTCTCTGAATTTGGATCTTTCACTATCTTTTAGTACATGCGACAACAATAAGCAAATTATCAACAATAAATAGAAGATATTGTCTGAGAAAGAGAAAAGAAAGAAGCAAATAATGAAACGTTAAAAGGAAGAAGATGCAGAAGAAATGCCTCATGACGTGTCAGCGGCACAAAAATATGAGAAAATATTCTAAGAATCAATAGGAGAAATAATAAGCGAAAGATCGTATTTTTCATTTTTGAGTTGGAAATATAGTATCATTTGAGATTGACCATAAAATAGGAGGAAATAATGAAACATTAAAAATGGAGAAACATTAATTAATTAAGACTAGTAATATGGATAAGAAAGACGCTTGTCCGATGCCTGCCACCTATAGCCCCGATTCATACACAAAATTGCTTTGATCACTAGTACGAAAAATAGGATAAAGTAGAGAGTGCTTCAGTCTTCCTCCTCCTATTCCGCGCCTGTTTCTTCCCCGCAGATTGATTGGTAGCGAAGGCTTTGCTGAGCCGTAGCCCGCAGGCATTGTGCTCAACCTGCTCGCCCCTTCGCGTGGTCGATCTGTGCTCTGTACTCTGTAGTTATGGCCAGCGCCGCCGGCGAGTCGGGAGCCAACCCTGCCGTGGAGTTGGGGAAGGTGAGTTCCAGTCCTCACCTCTCTTGTCCGGGTACCATGCATCCTCGGAGCAGTCGGAGGGCTACGTCACGGGTCCAGTGGAAGGGGAGAGCTCCCGCGCGGTGGCGGCTCTCCTACACAGCCCGCTGAAGCGACGGCATGAGCTGTGTGGCGCATGTGGCCCATTGGCGTTCAGGTCAACATCGGACAAGGGGCTGTGCGGGTTCTTCTGCGCCTAGGCCGACGGCTCGCCCATGCACTTCTTCGCCTTCTTCGACGGCCAGGGCGACCCCAAGGTAACCTCCCCTCTCCTCACCTAGTCGTTGGTTCACTTGGCCAGACTACGAACCTTCCACGCCATATCCAGGTCGAGTACTCGACACATGTGCACCCTACCTTACAGGTTTGATTTGCTTGGTACGTGGCGGTGCAGCTGTCAGCCCTGTGCAGGGAACAGATGCACGCCATCTTGGTGGAGGAGCTCGCCGGCCCGGAAAATGAAGAAGAGGCGGAGTGTCATGCGTGGGAGGCGGTGCTGAACCGGAGCTTCGAGCGGGCGGACGCACTAGGGATGGGGTTGTCGGAATCGGGATGGCCCGTCATGGGGTGCACTGCCGTGGTGGCGCTTCTGGTCCGCGGTAGCATCCTGGTGGCCAACTGCGGCGACTCCCGCGCTGTGTTATGCCGTGCCTATGATGCCATCCCGTTGTGAGAGGACCAAAGGTGAGATTAATCGCGTCATGCGCATTGTATTTTTCTCCTTTGGACAAATTTTGAGCTTGATGAGGAGTGGATACAGCTGGAGCGGGCGGACGAGAGGGCGCGCGTCAAGGCGTCCGGAGGCAAAGTGTGGAGCTCCAACAACAGGCATCTGCGGGATTGGGGGGCTTGCCATGTCGCGGGCTTTAGGTACGTACGTATTACTATTGTATCAAAGGCGTGTATAGTTTGTTTGGTTCTTATGCACACGCTTTGAAATATGCGGTAAAGATTTTTGAAATACACGATGAACATCAAATATGTGTTGAAAACTTTCTCAAATACAAGATGAACATTTATCAAATATGTGTTGAACACATTTTCAAATATTTGTTGAACACCTTTTCAAGTACATGATGAACACTTGTTTGAATAGACGGTGAATATATTTTTTCATATACACGATGAACCTTTTTTTCCATACGAGTGTGGCGCAAAAACACTTCACGCCAGAACATTTTTTCATCATCCTCCAGCCTTCCGAGTCTTGTGCCCTTTCTCGCATCCATTTCTTTCTTTCCTCTCTCTACCTCTACACCGTCTCTCTTCCAAGACAGGTTACTTTGTTGGCTCGTAGAAAAAATTAGTATCACGTCCATTGTAGGGGGCACTAGTAGAAAAAGGGTCTAATGTGAGACACATTAGTGTGGGTTTGAAGTTGGCCCGGCACTAAAGGCACCATATGCATTAGTATCGGTTCGTGTTGAGCCTTTAGTACCGGTTCGTGCCACGAACCGGTACTAAAGGGGTAGTGGCAGGCTGGCGCCAGGCCGGGTCCCCACGAGCCCCTTTAGTACCGGTTTGTGACACAAACCGGCACTAAACGTCTAACCAATAGTACCGGTTCGTGTCACGAACCCACACTAAAGGCTCCCTTTAGTGTGGGTTCGTGACACGAACCCACACTAAAGGGGGCAATTTTCATACTCTAACCCCCCCTTATCGCCATTTCAGTTTTGAAAAAATCAAAAGAAAATGAGAAAAACTTCAAAAAATAAAATCCTTCCAGAGGTAGTTATATTACTACATCTACTAGTTAGGAAAATTTGAAAACTTAAAACTGGACATGTTTTGCAAAAAGTATAGGGAAAATGTAAAACAGCTATAACTTTTGCATACGATGTTGAAAAAAACGTATAATATATCAGAAAATTCAGCACGAAAATCCGCATCCAATGGAGACCGCCTACGGCCTGTTTGCAATTTTTTAGAATCCTCAAATTCCAAAAGGAAAAAAAGATATGGTCAAATTTCAGTTTTTTTAAAAAAATTGGTTAAATCTGGTCAAACTACTTATTCAAGAAGTATTAATGTTACTACGTAATTATTCAAGAATATTAGTGTTACTAAGTAATTATTTCAATTTTTTGAATTTTGGTCAAATCTACTCAAAATATGGTCAAACTGTGGTCAAACTATGGTCAAACTTATTCAAGAAATATTAGTGTTACTAAATAATTACTGTTTTTTAGAATAATAGTTTCAAACTCAAACGGTGAAACGTGTGACCTAATGCTCAAGCTAAACTGCTAAGGGTTAATAGGATTGATAGTTTACATTTGTCAGGAAAACAACAAGTGTAGACTTAGAATGTAGGGGGAATAGAACTTCGAAGTTAAGCGTGCTCAGGCTGGGGGGTGAGAGGATGGGTGACCGGCCGGAAAGTTAGGCGATTTGGAATGAGTGATCCACACTTGAGCAGTTAAGAGAGGTGATTAGAGACTAAATCATCAAATAATTCAGAAAAAATAAAAATAAAAAAATCAAATTTTTTTACCAAAAAATCCAAAAAAAATCCCCCATACCAGGGCACGAGCTCACGCCACGTGGTGGCACTTTAGCGCCGGTTTGTGTCGAACCGGTATTAAAGGGGGGGGATGGAACCGACACTAAAGGCCCTTACGAACCGGTTTTAAAGCTCCGTTTTCTACTAGTGGGGGAGCTACACGCGTTATATCAAAACGGCTTAAACCTCCATTTAACAGTTGAGCCCACTATATATACTAGTATAACGCCCGTGCGTTGCCACGGGCTCTTCAAAATTTACAATCAGTATCTTTCATTTATCATCCCCTCATATTGGGTGATTATGGGGTGCTCTAATTAGAAACACAATAATCAAATATTAGGAAATTTCACCGAACGAACAACAACGAATAATACGATATCTATCAAACGAATAAAATGAGGTCATATTTTTGGTCCGTCATGCACTTCTGTTGAAAAGTGCCTATCCCTTTTAGAATCAACCCACTGTTTGCTCGCACGCAAAAAAAATACATCTCTAAAGTGGGGAACCGATCGGTGCCAAAAAGAACTCAAACTCGTATCCAATCTCGACTTCGTTCTCTTCCACTTCCATTGATAAAGATGGGACGTCAAGGGTTTCATCATGATGACCTCGAGCAGCCGCCGACATCCCTCCCCACATCTACCCCTACCCCCTGCTGCCGCTTGCACTGTCCTTGCTCCTCGAGGGAGCTAGGGACACAATGTTCTCTAGGATGGGCATGACCAGATCCACGAGGAGGCCACATTCTTCCATGGGAACCCAACCAAGCACACCACCCTCCGCAACCATCCAATCCCAGCCTAACAAAGTCAAGACCCGCCATCGATCCACAAATCAGGCTCGCCGCATCCAGGTTCACTGCAAGTCTGCGACGAGTCTGTAGTCGACATCTTGACTTTGGCTATCCCCACGGAAGAATCATCGGATCCTGCTTACTTTTACCATCACTTCGTCTCTTCCCAAGGCAGCGACACCACCCAGCCAATCACCACCACCGCTTGCGGCTTGCCTACATAAAATCATGAGAAATCCCCACGGCGGTGCTATAAGATCACCTTGGCGACCTCGACAGTGACCGACTGGTCTAAGATCTAAGCTAGCCGCTCTTTGTAGAAACCAATAGAAGTAGGCATGTGACTCAGATTTGTTCTTTGGTGTGCATGCGTTTCTTGCTGCCCAGCAGCTCTTGTCTACAACTCGCCTATCTCCGTACCAGCTCTTGGTCTACAACTCGCCTATCTCCATTCTCGAGACGACCAAGCTCGATGCGCAAGCCGCATACGTCTACTAGAGCTATATCCAGGCCCTATGATTTTTGGATCACTGGCACTATGGATTTCTTGGTTTTATTTAATGACCTTCTTGAATGTCATTCACTTAGAAAGGTAGTAATACAATCTGTGATATTAAGGCAAATCATTGGTCATATTAAAGTGCAAAAGGCCCTATAGGAGTCAAAGCATGACTTTTATGGTTATACTGTAATTTGCAAGATCTGAGATTTATGCAAGTGTACAATTAGAGAAGAGCCAATTAAATAGATTTTCACATTCATAATAGTACGATTAGCAGTAGCACTTCAATTTTTTCATGTTTGATCAGCTTGCTAGGTGGTTATCACTAAGCATGTTGGAACGATGAGCATAACCTAACTTAGTTCAGTACGTGTTGCTGCAAATTAGTTCAGTACGTACGAAGCTGTTGCTAATTTCAATGCCTGGCTGTTGCAAGTTTCTAATGAAAAAGTACTTCAGGTCAAAGGTCAGGGAATATACACTTTTGTTATCATGGTTGTTTCCTTATAGTGAACAACTTTGATCACCACTTCAGCAGCTACTATCTATAAGAAGACATTAGCTAAGTAGATACAGGCAAAGAAAGCATGTAGGCAAAACCAGAATTAAAACATCCTTCTCAATGGAGCTCGTGCAGTTCGGAAGACCCTAATCATCGATGAGGGACCCCTCCGATGGTAGCATGGCGTGACAATTGCCGTCAATGACGACACCCAAAGTACCTTGCACAATCCATCGATCCAGTTCGGAACAATCAAGCACATACCTTGCAAAGTGATGTGGATCTGAAGCAGAGGTGGGAAGGTAAAGGCTCAGGTGAGGTGGAACGAGACGTTGATATAGACGTGCACGCATGAGAATAAGGCAGTGCCCAGGATGGATCTCCATCAGAGGAGGCCGGATCCACTGGGGAGGAGGTCCCTGTAGTACCTGCCATCTGTGCGATGGATCACGGGGCTGGCAGGCAAGGGGAGGGGATAGGAGGGAGCGGGTGGGCTAGAGCACAGATGACGGGTGCCCCCGACGACGGCTGGGAAGGATGGTGGAGGAGGTGGATGAGGATGGCGGCGGCGGCGTCTGCGGTTGCGCCTCGTCCGCAGCCGTGCTGGTGGTGGTCGATGCGAGAGCCGGATGGCGTCGGCCAGAATCAGGCAGGGGCAACAAAGATTTAGAGGAGAGAGAGAATGGAGGCGATGAGCGATGGGAGGAAGGGCCACTGGCGATTGGGGTGGCCTCAGATCCGCCCTCCGTGGCCGCCTATTTCATGGGACGAACACCCGTGCTCACCGTCGGGCTCACCTTCGGCCGCTGCCTCGCCGACATTCACGACGTAGAGCCCCTTCCTCCGATCCCATTTGCAAGGGAGGCAGCGCCATCCTTCATCGCAGAGAACGAGTCCACACTGAGATCCCAACCAGATCGTGATTGCGCCTCCCCAAACCGCAGCGGCACATCCCACTCCATCAACGACCAACCTATATGAGGCGGAGGGTCAGTGTAGGACGCGAGCGCCGTCACCATGGACGTGGGGGACGCCGTAGGTGGGAAGGAGGCGGCGACGGCGTCTGTGTCAGGAAGATCGCACGACGGCGGCGGCGTTTACTCGAGGGGATCGAGAGGAGCTGCGTTTGGTGCCGGGTGGGTTCTTTGGTGCGTGCGTGGGGCTGGAGATTGTGATAGGTGATCGGGTGAGGGCGTGCCATACCTGGATCGATAGCCTTACCATACCTGGTGGTAATTTAAATTTATTAACATATTCGATATTTCCCGAGTTATGGCCTTACCATACCTGGATTGATAGCCTTTGGGGTAATTTAAATTTATTACCATATAATTACCATATTCAAAATTTCCTGAGTTATGACCTTACCATACCTGGATTGGTTTATTACTATACGTGGATTAATTATGATTTATTACTATACGTGGATAGCCTTACCATACCTGGTGGTAATTTAAATTTATTACCATATTCGATATTTCCCGAGTTATGGCCTTACCATACCTGGATTGATAGCCTTTGGGGTAATTTAAATTTATTACCATATAATTACCATATTCAAAATTTCCTGAGTTATGACCTTACCATACCTGGATTGATTTATTACTATATGTGGATTAATTATGATTTATTACTATATGATCTATTACTATATGTGGATAGCCTTACCATACCTGGTGGTAATTTAAATTTATTACCATATTCGATATTTCCCGAGTTATGGCCTTACCATACCTGGATTGATAGCCTTTGGGGTAATTTAAATTTATTACCATACGAGTGTGGCGCAAAAACGCTTCCCGCCTGAATTTTTTTTCTTCATCCTCCCACCTTCCTCATCTTTTCTCCTTTCTCGCATCCGTTTCTTTCTTTCCACTCTCAACCTCTACACCCTATCTCTTCCAAGACAGGTTACTTGGTTGGCTTCTTAAAAATAAAAATTGAAACTCATCTTTTGAACTAGTAGGAACTATTTTTTTTTAAATAGTGATGATGGGGAACATTACATGAAAATAAAAAAAAAATTCCTACGAAACACCCAACATCTAATCTTGGAGAGATGCAAAGCAACGAGAGGGGAGTGTGTCTAGATACCTTGTAGAACGAAAGCGGAAGCGTATATAACGCATTGATGTAGTCGTACTCTTCGCGCTCCAATCACGATCCAATCCGATCAAGTGCCGAACAGATGGCACCTCCGCATTCAGCACACGTGCGGCTCGATGACGTCTCCTCCTTCTTGATCCAGCAAGCAAGAGAGGCGAAGTAGATGGGATCTCAACCAGCACGACGGCGTGGTGGAGATGGTGATGACACCTATGGAGCACCAGCAGAAAGCTCTATTTCCTGTGCACTTGTGGAGGAAAGTCTCATCAAGTTACCCCATATACTGATGCTACTGCTACGGCCAGGCTTTTCTGTAATGATCCACGAAAATGTGCAGGATCTGTTGGATCTGCATGAAACTGCTAGATAAATAAAAACTTATGGTAGGTCAACTGCTCTCCCAATTCATTATTCCTTTTTTTCTTTCAATAAAATGAACCATTGGAATCGCATGGACAGGCTCCCCCACAGGCACGGCATGCCGCCATGCCTCCGCCTACTAGTATTAATAATGCATCCCATGCATGCAGACATATCCAGTAATGAAAATGAACACACTGCTGGAGTTGCTCGCTAGAGAAATCTACACTCGAGGTATGTTTGAACATTTTCGCAAGGTCCTATATGAAGCAGGGCAGTACAAGGTAGATGAGATCTGTAAAGGAAAAACCTATTTTGTGTGGCGGTACCATCCAGAAAAACATGACCAGTGGTGCAGGGTTCAGGGTTGTGTACAAAGTCGAAGTTGTTGAGGAGGGCAGGGAACTGATATGTGAGTGTGGTAATTTTGAGCACACAGGCTTGCTGTGCTGCCACACTGTTAAGGTAACAATATTTATTGTGATGATCAAGGCTTTTGCTGCAAGCCTGCTAAATCAAAAAAATTGTTGAGCAGCATAATTAAGCATACGAACTATGTGTTTTGCAGGTCCGCGATTTCCTTGTATAAACTAGATAGAGGCAAAGCTCATTGTGAAACGTTGGACAAAAGATTGAGGGATATGCGGCCAGACCACTTGGCACATCTTCAGGGCAAAATTTGTGTAAACTCGATAACATTCGGACACTCAAATATGTGGACCCATGCCCTTGAAGTTGTAAGGCTGGGAGATGCAAATACAAGTGCATACGAGTGTGCAAATATCTTGAAGACAGCAATGGCTAAACTGACACCTATATATAGCCACTGTTGCGGGATGGAATGGAGCTAGAAGACTGAATCAAGACAAGGGGAAAGATAAGGAACCGATTCAGTGAGGGCACCCTCCAGCAGGTGTGGGAGCGACGCTAAAGGTAGTGACATTGGTAATTTCGTCGCTCTAAAGGCTCCAGAACGAAAGCGTAAGCCAGGTCGACCAACCATCGGTAGGGACAAGCCTCCATATGATGTTCAGGGTGCGAAGAGAAAGCTGCCGATGGATGCGGTGCAAGCAAACACACTCGCTTCTGTAGTATATGCCTGGAGCAATGTCACAAGAGCACCACGTGTCCACAGAGGGCCGACCTTCCTCAAAAAGAAAGAAAAGAGGCAAAATGCTGAAACTATGGCATCGGTATTCACAGGAAGAACACCTACAACAAGCCTAAGGTTGTGCTGCATATTGTTGAAAACGCCACTTTAGATGGAAATGCCATTTGCGGGTGACCTGGTTAGATTCAATATTTTTTTCTGCGAGTTGCTGAGGGCTCCGTGGTTGCTAGCTAGAAGACTGTTATTCTTAATAGAAAAAACTGTTACTGAGTAGTATGTGCTGTTGTCATCAGTTTATGTGTTGTATGCATGTTTATCATCAAAAAATGTTATGAGTGAAATTTGAGTGCCATCTCATATGGAGTGTGCATTATCCCATGGGTTTCATTGCAATTTTAGTTGACAATTCTCAATTTGGTCTACTGATGTGTGTGAGCAAAATTTCAGTTGATTGTTTCTGTCCCCCTCTTACAAAATTTGTTACCATCAGGATCCACTATGCAGCTAGACCGTGGTGGCAACGATTCAATGTGACTGCGGCCTAAAACAGGTCAACACACTCCTGCTGTATGTCATGGGCGGGACCCGTACAGTTTTATTTTAGAACTGCTTGAGAGGGCTCCCCAAGGAAGCGGGGTGTACTTAACGAGGGGCTGCATCCCCTCCGGAGAGCACACACCGGAGCTTCATCTACAGTCTACATGGGATCAAGACGACCTGTGTGTGAGTGGACATGTTTGTGCTGGCTTCCTACGGGAGCTCCTTCTGTTCGAGCTGGAGTGCCCTTGCTGTCGGCGCTGACCAAGGCAACCATGTTCAGAATGTGAGCTCTGAAGAACACGCCAGTGGTGGCATTGCTCCAGCGCATGCGGGTTTTGTACATCAGCATTCACTGATCCAAGTACATGCTACTCACTTGCCGATGTACGTCGCAAAATTTGAGTTGGTGGGCATACCCAGCCCATTTACGTGCCGTTTGAACCTCTGGCATAGGTTTTTAATGAGCCAAAATGTCATAGCAGTCTAGCCAAGTTGAACACCAGACCGATTGGCATTGAGGAAAAGGGCTAGTTTGGGTTAATTTTTTAGAGAACAGGGTTTTTTTGTGTGTGGAGGTATATGGGTTATTTTTTATGCTGAACATTTGATAGAGATCCAGTTTGTCAACTCTCACTAAATGAAGTGAGTGTATCAATACCGTTTTTACTCAGTTCTTGAATATTGAAATCCAAGGTGGGTGATGAATGTGTTTACTACTAATACATATAAATGTCAAACGATGTTAGTGCTGATATAGAGGCGAGGCGGTGCAAGTAAAATGCCTCCCATGAGAATAAAAAAAACTAGATGAAACAAACCATAAGCATTTGCTCTGATATTTTTGCTTCTTGACGTATTGCCACTAGGGCAGTTGCCGCAGCAGCCGATTCTGCCTCCTTTTTTATAGCATATTCTTGCAGACTTCCAAATGTCGGCCCATCTATGGTCACTGTTGACTTGAGGATAGGTTCATGATGCGGACCACTCTGAGTGGTGTTATACAAATGTAAATCTATCTGTAGGTCTTGAGCATAATTTCGTAACTGTGACTTGTAAGAAAGATGGATTTCTGCAATATATAAATAAATTAGTGAGTACCACAAATATAGAAGAAACATGTGTGAACGAGCATCATGAGCATTCTCAGTGGCAGGAATAAAAACGTCACAGCGGCATGATAGAGACGTAAAAAAATCAAATCAATTTTTGGCATGAGGGGCATTTATATGACTACATAGGTAGTAAAGGCCAATCAAGAGAACAGAAAAAACAAAAGAATAATCTTCAATAGCCAATAAGCTATCCATTTCTACTAGACGCTCTCTGAGTAGCTAGCAATCAAAACGGCTTAAACCTTCATTTTCACAGTTGACACCACTTATATATATATGGTGGTCTGCAAACAACCGGCAACGTAACCCACATATATGTATAGAGTCTGGATGTACTATTTACAAGTCGATCTTCTAGGATCTTGTCGAGCACGACGAAGCCCCATCAGTTGTGGCGGATCAGGTTCTTAGGAGTCGTCTCACGTCTGCTTTGGTAGTTGACTGAGAAGCAGCGACGGCGCATATATCTGGCGCTAGCCGGAGAACTAGGATCTTGAACAAAACATGATCTAGCTAGCTAAGGCGCAGACGTACACACCGGAAAGTAGCTGCCGAGGGGCGGAGCGGCCACGGCGCATGCATCTGGCGCTAACCGGAGCCCTAAAATCTTGAACAAAACAAGATCTAGCTAGCTAGGGCGCATACATACTCACCTGTCAGTAGTTGCGGAGGTGACGAGGGGTGCTCCAACGCTTCCCTGGCGGCGATGTCCTCCAAGGCTGTCCTTGCGGCGACGTCCTGCGCCTGGATGAGCGTGCGGGACCCGGACTCTGGCGAGCTGAACTCGGCGCCGCCGACGGCAACGGTGGAATGGAACCTTGACCCGTGGTCAGGGCCCTCGCCCCGGTCGGTGTAAGCCGGCGTCGCCTATCGCCGCTGCTGGCACAGGTTGTACATCGTCGATCGCGTCGCGTGGGGGCGGTCTGCATCAGAAACAGGAAACCTGGATTATATTGAAACTGGGAAGGGAAGGATTTCCTCGGGGCTTTGATCTGATCTGCGCGCAGCTGTGTTCTGGCCGGCGTCGTGTGCACTAATTGGACGCGGCAGCCAGCACTACTGCGTTTCTTTCTTTCTTTGGATTTGGAAGTTTGCTGAGAGCTTTGCAGAGCGTGCCGTTCACTGTTGAAAGCATGTTGGGTGCTGTCAATTCCAATTAATGCCGTAAAACTGAAAGGTTTTTATTTCTGTCATTTCCCATTTTTGATGCTTTCCTTTTAACACTTTCCAAATACGTACCTCAGCCCAGCTCGAGAAATTTTAAAATTTCAAGATTTTCAATGAGTCTCTCGCTCTGGGTCTTCCTCCTCTGCTGCTTGGGTCTTCCTCTACAAAAATTAGGAGAAAGTACAGCTGAGCGCTCCAGTCTTCCTCTGTAGTTATGGCCAGGGCCGCCGGCGAGTCGGGAGCCAACCCCGCCATGGCCTTGGAGGAAGGTGAGGTCCAGTTCTCACCTCTCTTGTCCGGGTACTACGCATCCTTGGAGGAGTCAGACGGTTACGTTACAGGAGAGCTCCCGCATGCATGGTGGCAGCTCTCATGCACATCCCGCTGAAGTGACGGTAGCGGCTGTGTGGCCCATGTGACCCACGGTGTTTGGGTCGGCATCAGAGAAGGGGCTGCGCCCGTTCTTCTGCGCCTGGGCCGACGGCTCGCCCATGCATTTCTTTGCCGTCTTCGACGGCCACGGCGGCCTCAAGGTAACCTCCCCTCCCCTCACCTAGTCATTGCTTCACTTGGCCAGACTACAACACCTTTCACGCCATATCCAGGTCGAGTGCTCGACACATGTACACCTACCTTACACATTTTATTTGCTTGGTACGTGGCAGTGCAGGTGTCGGCGCTGTGCAGGGAACAGATGCACGCCATCATGGTGGAGGAGCTGGCCGGCCCAGGAAATGACGAAGAGGCGGAGTATCGTGCGTGGGAGGCGGTGCTGAACCGGAGCTTCGAGCTGGCGTATGCACTAGGGATGGGGCTGGGGAAGAGGCGGACGCACTGCCGTGGTGGCGCTTCTGGCCCGCGGCAGCGTCCTGGTGGCCAACTGCGGCGACTCCCTTGCCGTGCTCTGCCGCGCCGGTGATGCCATCCCGTTTTCCGAGGACCACAAGGTGAGATTAATCGCGTCATGCACATTGTCTTTTTCTCCTATGGACAAATTTTGAGCTTGATGAGGCGTTGATATGATTGGAGCGGGCAGACGAGAGGGCGCGTGTTAAGGCGGCTGGAGGCAAAGTGTCGCGCTCCAACGACGGGTAGGTGCGGGATTGGGGGGCTTGCCATGTTGCGGGCTTCAGGTACATACGTATTACTACTGTATCAAGTAGTGTAGTTTGTTTGGTTCTTATGCACACGTTTTGGAATACGCGGTAAACATTTTTGAAGCACACGATGAACATCAAATATGTGTTGAACAATTTGTCAAATAGAAGATGAATATTTATCAAATATGTGTTGAACACTTTATCAAATATCTGTTGAACACCTTTTCAAGTACATGATGAACACTTTTCTGGATACATGATGAATTTTTTTTGTATACACGATGAACTTTTTTTCCATAGGAGCGTGGTGCAAAAACACTTCACGCCAGAACTTTTTTCGTCTTCATCCTGCAGACTACATGATACATCAATTAAATTAAGAGAGAGCGGTAGAATAATACCTTCTCCATTCCCCTGATCAAAAAGTGTCCACCAGAATAAAAAAGGCAGTCACTTTCCCTGAGGTCATGCAACCAAGATAAATTTGAATTAACCATAACTGGAAGGCGACCAATAGTAGCCAGATGAGTTTCATCCACAAGAACTCTCTTGTACCCAAAAAGATCATTCTCTGTTTTAGACTTGTCACTTTTCTCCATAGAATAAATTTGTTAACAGTTTAGAGCACGTTGGTAATTGCTGACTCAGTGACTACAACACCTAAGTGCACAAATATGAGTATCCGATATTGATGAGGTAACTTCAAAATGCACACACCATGAGAAATCTTATCACATAGTTTATATAAGTAAATTAACATATCAACACAACTATAGAGAGATGTTTTTCAATACAATAATCCTAGTATTGATGGGGTGCTGGTGCACGTATATATAAATATAGGGTAGGCCTCAACCTCAACTATACACAACTAGGAGATGGGCCACAACACGTAATACATGCAACACAAAATACAACTTAACACCCCCCGCAGTCGAAGCGTCGCCAGAGACACAGAGACTGGACCGAAACTCCTCGAAGACGGAAGTAGGCAATCCCTTAGTCATCACATCAGCAAACTGTTGCGATGTTGGCACATGAAGAACCCGAACACGGCCAAGGGCAACCTGCTCGCGCACGAAGTGAATATCGAGCTCTATATGCTTCGTACGGCAATGGTGCACCAGGTTGGCGGAAAGGTAGACCGCGCCGACGTTATCGCAGTAGATAAGAGTAGCTTTATGAACCTCACAAAACAACTCCTGGAGCAACTAACGGAGCAAGAGCACTCAGCCACGGCATTAGCCACGATGCGATACTCTGCCTCGGCGCTGGAGCGGGAGACCATGGGCTGCTACTTCGATGACCAAGAGATCAACGAGGGCCCAAGGTAGACGCAGTAGCCGGACGTGGAGCGTCGAGTGTCGGGGCAGCCAGCCCAGTTGGCATCCGACTAGGCCACGAGGTCGGTGGAGGCGGAGGCCGTCAGGGTGAGTCCCAAGGACATGGTGCCACGTATATAACGGAGAATACGCTTCACCAAGGTCCAGTGGGAGTCACGCGGGGCGTGCATGTGGAGGCACACCTGCTGAACAGCGTACTGCAGGTCGGGTCGAGTCAGCGTCAGGTACTGTAAAGCACCAACAATGGAGCGATAAAACGCTCCATCGGACGCGAGAGACCCCTCCAGAGTAGAGAACTTCTCGAGACCTTCGCCTTCGTGTCGACGGGTGTGGGCGCCGGCTTGCAGTTAAGCATACCGGCACGCTGCAGGAGCTCGTGGGCGTACTTCTGCTGATGCAGAAAGAAGCCACCAGGCCGGCGGACCACCTCGATGCCGAGGAAGTAGTGCAGGGGCCCCAAGTCCTTGAGGGCGAACTCATCACGAAGACGAGCAGTCATCCGCTGAAGGAGATCGGGGGCGGACGCCGTGAGGATGATGTCGTCGACGTAGATCAGCAGATATGCAGTGTCAGCTCCCTGATGATACACGAATAGTGAGGCATCGGAGCGAGTGGACCGAAAACCCAAAGACCGCAGGAAGGCTGCGATACGCTGGTACCAAGCCCGAGGCGCCTGCTTTAACCCATAAAGAGAACGGGAGAGCAAGCACATAAAGTCTGGGGGCTCGCCGTGGACGAAGCCAGTGGGCTGCTCACAGTACACCTGCTCGGCAAGGTGACCGTGCAAGAAGGCGTTGGAGACGTCCAACTGGTGCACAGGCCAGGCGCGCGAGACCGCCAACTGGAGCACGGCGCGGATCGTGCCCGGTTTAGCAACCGGGGCGAAGGTGTCGGTGAAGTTCACGCCCGCGCGCCGCCGAAATCCGCGAACCACCCATCGAGCCTTGTAGCGCTCGAGAGAACCGTCCGGGCGAGTCTTGTGGCGACACACCCACTTGCCAGAGATGATGTTGGCACGAGGGGGTCGCGGAACAAGCTGCCACGTGCGGTTGCGCTGTAGGGCATCGAACTCCTCCTGCATCGCAGCTAGGCAGTGGGGATCCCGAAGGGCAGCACGAGCGGAGGTGGGGATGGGTGATGGCATCGACATCGAGGCGGTGCACGCATAATCGTCGGCGGAGTAGCGCGTGCTAGGCCGAAGCACTCCTGCTCGGGCACGGGTGGTCACACCAAGTGACGGGGCAGCAGGGCCGGCGGATGCCGCGGCGACGGGGGCCACGGCGTCGGGGGCACCCGGTGCGGCGATGGGGGCCGCGACCGCGGAGGGGATCGCGGCAGCGGTGGCGGCGGAGGCCGCAATGGCGGCGGAGGACGCAGCGGCGGCGGCGACAGCAGCGCCGGCCAATCCGGCGGTGGAAGAGGCGACGGGCGAGGTTGACGTCGAGCCCGTCGCTGTGGTGGCGGGCGGGGTGCCGGGCTCCACCTCGTGTGAGGGACACAGGGACCCTATGGCCCGCTCAGACTCGACCTCGGGGGAGGGAGTCGGGAAGCTGGGTGGGGGTAGCAGAGGGCGCCGGGCCGGGGGGGGGGGGGGGGGCGCCGGGGAGTGCCGCCGCGCATCGCTCCACGAAGGGGGCACGGGGGCCGGCGCCGAAGGAGCCGATGCCGTTGGAACCTGGAAAAAAGGGAACACCGTATCGAGAAAGTACATGTGCCTCGAGGTGTACACGCGATGAGTGACAGAATCATAGCACCGGTAACCTTTGTTGTTAGGAGGGTAGACAAGGAAGATGCATCGGACGGATCGTGGTGCGAGCTTGTGTGGCGTGGTGGACGCGGTGCTAGGATAATAGAGACACCCGAAGATGCGGAGACCATCATAGTATGGTGGTGTGCCAAAGAGAAGATGGTGAGGGGCCTAGTTCCCCCGAGGGCGGCATGAACGAATATTAACTAAGATAGTGGCGGTGGCGAGAGCATCGGGCCAAAACCGAGCGGGCACGTTAGAGTGAAAGAGTAATGTGCGAATGCAGTCATTAAGAGTGCGGAGAAAGCGCTGGCGCGGCCGTTCTGCTGTGAAGTGTATGGACAAGTCAGACGAAAGATGGTACCGTGAGAGGCAGGAAGTGTGCGGAGAGTGACTTTGTCAAACTCTTTTTCGTTATCTTTCTGGAGTGCGAGTGTGGGGCGACCGAACTTGGTGGTGACATAGGAATAATAGGCGGTGAGTGTGGCTAAAGCATTGGATTTACGACGAAGGGGAAAAGTCCACACATAATAAGAATAATCATCTAAAATCACCAAGTAGTATAGATAGCCCGTGTTACTCGCAACGGGAGAAGTCCAAACATCACTATGAAGTAATTGAAACGGAAAAGTGGAAACTCAAGAAGACACACTAAAGGGAAGACGAACGTGCTTTCCTAAGTGACAAGCCTCACAAGAGTGCTCGTCGAGCTTATTACACGAGAAAGAGAAACTCCTAAGAATTTGACGTAAAGCGGTGTGGTTGGGGTGACCCAAGCGAGCGTGCAAAGGTCAACGCCGGCGGCAAGGGCGGCGGGTGTGGAGGTGGAGGCGCCGGCGTGCACATAGTAGAGCTCATCAGGACTGTCACATCGATGGACCATCCGGGTACGGGCGTCTTTCATACAAAAGCCAACACCATCAAATTCAACAGTAAGTGGGTTCTCACGAGTAAGACGACGAACAGAAACTAGGTTCGTGACTTATTCAGCTGAAACAAGAACATTGTACATAGTGATGTGTGTGGAAGTGGAGGGAAAACTAGTGCTACCGATATGACTAATAGGTAGGGAGGAGCCGTTGCCGACGGTGATACGAGTGGGTGTGTGAACGGGAGTGGAGGAGGTTAGGTTACCGGGATGAGCTGTCATATGCACAGTAGCACCTGAGCCCATGTACCAGTCGCCTCCGCCGACAGAGCTACTCGGCAATGGCGCGGAGTGCTGGGCGGCGAGGAGGGCGGGGTCCCATGGCATAGGTATCGGCGGCGGCGAAAGGCCCCCGTAGGGCAGCGCCGGAGCGGGCGGGCCATAACCATCGAGGGGCGGCGGCACAGGGAGGGCGATGTAGCCGGCGCCGATTGACTGGTAAGGTGCGCCGACGAACCCCTGGTGGCCCGCGGGGAGATCCTGCGGGTAGTGCGGGGCCCACCCTGCGCCCTGGGCTGGCTGCTGCTGGGGAGGCGCGGATGGCGGCAACGGGCAATACCAGTCCGGAGAGGCCATCGATGGGGCGGGCGGAGCATGGCCACCGGCCATTGGCAGGGTCGGCTGCATGTGGTTGACGCCGGATGCGCCGTAGGCGGCGGTCGCGCCGTATGGCGGTGGGGCCGCACCGAAGGGTGCCGGTGGCGGGACAGCAGAGGCAGCGACGGACAGGCTGGTGAACGCCATCGGGGATCCGACGGCGGCAGCGGGCGGTCGGCGGTCGGCGGGAGAGCGGCGGCGGCGGCGCGGGAGGAGTCACGCGGCGGCGGCGGCGGCGCAGGAGGAATCGCGCGGCGGCGGCGGCGGCGGTGGGGTCGCTGCAGCGGCAGCGGCGCGGGAGGAGTCGCGCGGCGGCGGCGGCGCTGGGGTGGCGGCGCGGGAGGAGCGCACGGCGGCGGGGGCGGCGGCGGCAGCGGAAGACGAGGATCAAAATCTAAAAAACTGATATCATGTACAGAGATGTTTTGCAATACAATAATCCTTGTATTGATGGGGTGCTGGTGCATGTATATATAAATACAGGGTAGGCCTCAACCTCAACTATGCACAACTAGGAGGTAGGCCACAACATTTAATACATGCAACACAAAATACAACTCAACAACAGTTCAATAGGATCAAGTGCATAAAGAATTAGCACACATCAGTGACATCCACAACTATGTAGCTAATCGGGGAACATCAAGCAACTATTTGTTCCTTGCTGCTCCATTTCATGTTGTGTCAATGGACTTGATTCTTCTACAAATAGAAAGACATGAAGAATAAGAAAAATCATGTACTTGTTAACAAACATCCACCACCGTGACCCTATGCGGCAATTAATACTGAAATCAGTGCTTACAAAACAATAGACATCAAGAAAGGAACACTGTGCAGACCAGATCAGCACTAATTTTTGAGAAGACACAGAAGAAGGTGGATGCCAAGAACGCTACTGCCACAGCTCTATGGGCTAGCGGCAACAGCATTCTTCCAAGCGCCGGTGGTGAGCGCGCACCTTCCGGGGGCGCAGGACGAGGCAGCTCAGTCTCCTACGACAGCAACGGCCAAGGCTATCGCGGCGGCAGCGGCGGCGGTGGCCGTGGACGTGGCCGTGGCGGACGTGGTCATGGACGCAGTGAACCATGGATGTTTAATCCGTGGACAGGGCTGCCAACTCGTGCAGGCCACGTACAACAGCCGGCGCCGTCCCAGCCTCAACCATGGCAACAAACACGTGCATGGCGTGCTCCAGCTCCAGGCCTTCTTGATCCTCGTCCTACAAGCACTTCTCAAGCATATGCAGCATATGCTCCAGCAACTGGCTACACCAACACGCATCTTCACCAGGCGCCACCTCCTCCCACCTTGCAGCAGCAGCAACAACAGCTCGACCCTGCGCTTGTCACCGCCCTGAACAACATGCACTTCCCCAATGGTACATGTATTCCGGCGCTTCCTCCCATATGGCATCCGATCCGGGTAAACTTCAATCTCTCACACCATCCTCCGCTCACACAGTAACCGTTGGCAACCGTTGGCAATGGTGCGTCTCTTCCCATCACTCATATTAGCTCCCAAACACTTGCATCTCTCTCTAAACCTCTCTATCTTCGCAATAATGTTGTAGTTCCCAACATTATCAAAAATCTCGTATCTGTTCGTCAACTTACCATTAATAATTATTGTTCTATTGAATTTGATCCCTTCGGTTTTTCTGTGAGGGCCCTTCCATCCAAGACCGTGATTCTCGATGCAATAGCTCCGGACCACTCTACCCTCTCCACCAACCAGCACTTGCCGAAGCTCACGCCATCATCGCCTCCCGCTCGCTTTGGCATCGTCGACTTGGCCACCCCGGCAACCACACCATGTCACGTCTAAATAGCTCCAAGCATATTTCTTTCAATAAAGGAGGGCCTCCCCTCTGTCATGCGTTTCAGTTAGGCAAACATGTTAGGCTACCATTTTATGCTTCTCAAACTTCTACTACTCGCCCGTTTGAAATAATTCATTGTGATTTATGGACGCCCCAGTTCCTAGCACTTCTGATCTTTGTTATTATCTTATCATCATCGACGACTATACACATTATTTTTGGAGCTTTCCCCTACGCAAAAAGTCTGATGTTTACACCACCTTCACTGCTTTTCACGCCTACACTCGTACCCAATTTAATTTGTCTATTTCCGCACTCCAATGTGATAATGGACGAGAATTTGAAAACACTAAACTAAATACGTTCTGCACCACCCATGGCATTCTTTTTCGCCTATCTTATCCTTACACCTCCCAGCAAAATGGTACCGCCGAGCGAGCAATCCGTACCACTAATAATGTCATTCGCACCCTTCTCTTCCAAGCCCCCATGCCACCATCTCTTTGGGCCGAAGCCCTCCATACTGCCACCTACCTCATAAACATTTGTCCTACAGCCACACGGAAATTTTCAACACCATATACCCCGTTATTCGGCCTCTCTCCATCTTACAATGACCTTCGAGTATTCGGTTGCCTTTGTTACCCTAACACATCCTCCACTTCCCCTAATAAGCTCAGCGCCCGCTCAACTAAATGTGTTTTTCTTGGTTATCCTACACGTCATCCTGAGTACTGCTGTCTTGATCTCACAACCCGGCGCATCATTATCTCGCGTCACGTTATCTTTGACGAGCCTACATTTCCGTATGCACCCGAATCATCTTCTACGCCACCACCACCCGCTGTCCTATTCGATCCACCACCAGCTCCTCAATACGTGCATCACCCAGCAGCTCATGCTACAACGCCAACCACTACACTCAATTCATCTCTACATGTACCAGGTCCCAAACCCACTATGCATGCACCCGTTATGCATGGTTTTCCCGGCCACACTTCCCAGAGCATCCAACCAGCCACACCTAGCTCAACTCCTTCCGCCTCTCCACCACTAGATGGTCCAACATCTTCAGGTTCAACATCTCCAGGCCCACCTCCATCTCCAGCCGAACCACCTTCTCTAAGTTCTCTATCTCAAACACGTTCTGCGACCCTTCCGTCTGAGTCAGCTACGCACCCAACGCCATCACTCCATCATACACGCTCAGTCACAGGCCGACTTCCACCACCCATTGATCGCCTTAATTTATCTGCCATCACAGCCTCTCCCATCCCATACAATTATCTCACTGCCCTACGCGATCCCTCTTGGCGACACGCCATGCAGGAAGAATTCGACACTCTCACACTCAATCAAACATGGCAATTAGTTCCTCCCCCTTTAGGTGCTAATATCGTTAGCGGAAAATGGGTCTTCCGTCGCAAACACAATCCCGATGGTTCTCTCTCTCGCCATAAAGCTCCGTGGGTTGTTCGAGGGTTCTCTCGACAACATGGTGTCGATTTTGACGAGACTTTTAGCTCCGTCGTCAAACCTGCGACCATTCGTATTGTTCTTTCTTTAGCTACATCCCTCTCCTGGCCGATCCATCAACTAGACGTTGAAAACGCCCTCCTTCATGGTCATCTTGATGAAGTAGTCTACAGCCAACAACCATCCGGCTTCTTGGATCCTCAACATCCCACTCATGTATGTCATCTTCTCAAATCCCTCTATGGCCTCTAACAGCCACCTCGTGCATGGTTTCAGCTTTTCGCAACCTTTGCTCGCACAATGGGATTTATCGGGTCCAAGTCTGATGCCTCTCTATTTATCCTTAATCGTAACAATAACTTAGCCTATCTTCTTTTTTATGTCGACGACATCATTCTCACCGCGTCTACTCACACACTTCTACGGTCTATCATCATGTCCCTTAGCACCGAATTTGCCATGAAGGATCTCGGCACCCTTCACCACTTCCTCGGTATTTCTGTAACTCGCACCGCCTCTGGTCTTCACCTATCTCAACGCCAATATATTCTCGACATTCTCTCTCGTGCAGGTATGCGCGACTGTCATCCCGTCCAAACTCCTATCGATACCAAGGCCAAATTATCCGGTTCGGTTGGCACTCCCGTCACCGATCCCTCTCTCTACCGGAGTCTCACCGGAGCTCTCCAGTACGCCACTCTCCCTCGTCCCGAAATAGCCTATGCTATTCAACAAGTTTGCCTTCATATGCATGATCCTAAAGAGCCTCACTTCCATCTAATTAAACGCATTCTTCGATACCTCAAAGGTACTCTCCATCATGGTCTTCTCCTACACTCTTCTTCCTCCCATTCTCTCACTGCCTACTCTGATGCCGATTGGGCCGGATGCCCGGACACCAGAAGTTCAACGTCGGGTTTTTGCATGTTCCTTGGTGATAACCTTATCTCTTGGTCCTCGCGATGGCAAACAACGGTCCAGCGCCGAGGTAGAGTATAGAGCTGTTGCAACGGCAGTGGCTGAATCTTGTTGGGTCCGCCAATTACTCCATGAACTTCATCGACCTATTAATAGTGCTACCATTGTCTATTGCGATAACGTCACTGCAGTTTATCTTTCTGCCAACGTTCAACATCGTCGCAAGAAGCATATCGAGCTGGACATTCACTTTGTTCGCGATAAGGTTGCTCTGGGTGTCGTTCGTGTTCTTCATGTCCCCTTGTCCTCTGAATTTGCGGACATTTTCACCAAAGGACTACTGACGGCATTATTTCATGACTTCCGGACCAGTCTTCACGTCGCTGCTCTCCCGGGTTCAGACTGCGGGGGCGTGTTAGAGCATGACCGGATGGCCGTATCTGGCCGTTCAGATTCTTCCGCATCAGGCACATCCGGTGCTGCTCATCTTGGCGTTCACGCCAAGCCTCATATAGATGGCATGGTATCTACTGTACATGGAAACTGTTTATTGTAACCTGATTGTAATCCTGTACTCTATATATACGTGAATATGAGTTGGACGAGGCATGCAATCAGCAGCCCGTTCTTTCCCAACTTACAGAGACAACAATCAATCTCAGATAGCGACCTCAGAGAGACTCACGGAAGAGCAAAAAATAACAAGGGAACTTATACATATCACGAGGCCTAGAGTGGACACGGTTCTCACTAGAAACGCCACACAGATCACCGCATGATGAAACTACTACTACGTGCACTCTATGATCCGTACCAGCAAAATCCTAATTAAACTTCTAAAAGACGACGGAAAGCCAAAGCGGCCGGCCGTTCCTCGGCGAAATAGTTCTGGCGCCCCAGATCAGATCCCCGGGAACACACGTCAGGCCCGAACCGCCCGTCTTACCTTCGTGAACTCGCGGACCCAGGCATGCACGATCATGCCTCAGATCAGCCCCGTGCCAGAACACAGCAGAGAAACTTTTAATGACCCACGGGCCGCCGCTAAGCACCGGTGGAGGTTTTAGCAAATCTTGGGGTCAGGGTCAGAGTTACCTGCACTTTAGATACATACGTACACGTTTTGTTTCCATGCATTAATATTGGTTTTGTATATATCTATCTTATACAATATACAAAGAATCAAATGTGTGTGTTTAACAGTTTTTAACAAATATGTGATCCACATTTTTTTTCTGAAATATGCAATGAATATGTTTTTCAAAAATTTGTGATGAACACTTTTTTAGATATGCAATGCACAGTTTTTCAAGTACACAGTAAATACTTTTTAAATACAAAAGAACATTCTTTAAATACGTAGTGAATATGTTTTGAAATATACGTTGAATATATTTTGAAAATGCGGTTTACATTTTTTAAATACACGACGAACTTCAGATATGTGTTGAACACTTTTCAAATACAAGATGAACATTTATTCAAATATGTGTTGAACACTTTTTCAAATATCTGTTGAACACCTTTTCAAGTACATGATGAACACTTTTTTGAGTGCACGATGAATCTATTTTTTCAAATACATGATGAACTATTTTTCCATACGAGTGTGGCACAAAAACACTTCCCGCCGGAACTTTTTTTCTTCATCCTCCCACCTTCCTCATGTTCTGCCCTTTCTCGCCTCCGTTTCTTTCATTCCACTCTCTACCTCTACACCATATCTCTTCCAAGACAGGTTACATGGTTGGCTTCTTAAAAATAAAAATTGAAATTGATCTTTTGAAATAGTAGGAACAATTTTTTAAAATAGTGAAACCGTCAAAACCAGTTTTTCAAATAGTGGAATAATGTAATGTTTTATGAAAGTAATTTCAAAGATAGTTGAAACAAGTAAAATAAAAAGACAGTTCAAATTCTTCTTGTTACGGATTCAAATTTATAAAAAAGTATCAGAAACAAAGTTTAGTTTGAAAGATATCAATCATTCAAAATATGGCAACAAAATCAAACACATGTAATTTAAATGGGGAGAGAGAATACATGCAGAGATCATTCTCTGAATCTTCAAGATAGACAACAAATGGCGAGTGCTCTGAACACGGGGCCAGCCTGAGAAGGACGAAAGAGATAAGGAGAAAATCATGACACATTAATCAATAGCAATCAATGGATACTGTAGATGAGAAGTGTAGAACGTAATGATCAAATGTGTAGACAAATGACCGAAATCGAACGAACACTAGATCCAAACAGATCCATCGAAGACATGCACCGACAGGATCTTGAGAGATCCGACGAAGACTACTCTCATATGCCTTCCGATGATGCTAGACACACCTTCGGGATGAGGATGGGACGTGGGTGACATAATGCTCTGAATTTGGATCTTTCACTATCTTCTAGTACATGCGACAACAATAAGCAAATTATCAACAATAAATAGAAGATATTGTCTGAGAAAGAGAAAAGAAAGAAGCAAATAATGAAACGTTAAAAGGAAGAAGATGCAGAAGAAATGCCTCATGACGTGTCAGCGGCACAAAAATATGAGAAAATATTCTAAGAATCAATAGGAGAAATAATAAATGAAAGATCGTATTTTTCATTTTTGAGTTGGAAATATAGTATCATTTGAGATTGACCATAAAATAGGAGGAAATAATGAAACATTAAAAATGGAGAAACATTAATTAATTAAGACTAGTAATATGGATAAGAAATACGCTTGTCCGATGCCTGCCACCTATAGCCCCGATTCATACACAAAATTGCTTTGATCACTAGTACGAAAAATAGGATAAAGTAGAGAGTGTTTCAGTCTTCCTCCTCCTATTCCACGCCTGTTTCTTCCCCGCAGATTGCTTGGTAGCGAAGGCTTTGCTGAGCCGTAGCCCGCAGGCATTGTGCTCAACCTGCTCGCCCCTTCGCGTGGTCGATCTGTGCTCTGTACTCTGTAGTTATGGCCAGCGCCGCCGGCGAGTCGGGAGCCAACCCTGCCGTGGAGTTGGAGGAAGGTGAGTTCCAGTCCTCACCTCTCTTGTCCGGGTACCATGCATCCTCGGAGCAGTCGGAGGGCTACGTCACGGGTCCAGTGGAAGGGGAGAGCTCCCGCGCGGTGGCGGCTCTCCTACACAGCCCGCTGAAGCGACGGCATGAGCTGTGTGGCGCATGTGGCCCATTGGCGTTCAGGTCAACATCGGACAAGGGGCTGTGCGGGTTCTTCTGCGCCAAGGCCGACGGCTCGCCCATGCACTTCTTCGCCTTCTTCGACGGCCAGGGCGACCCCAAGGTAACCTCCCCTCTCCTCACCTAGTCGTTGGTTCACTTGGCCAGACTACGAACCTTCCACGCCATATCCAGGTCGAGTACTCGACACATGTGCACCCTACCTTACACGTTTGATTTGCTTGGTACGTGGCGGTGCAGCTGTCAGCCCTGTGCAGGGAACAGATGCACGCCATCTTGGTGGAGGAGCTCGCCGGCCCGGAAAATGAAGAAGAGGCAGAGTGTCATGCGTGGGAGGCGGTGCTGAACCGGAGCTTCGAGCGGGCGGACGCACTAGGGATGGGGTTGTCGGAATCGGGATGGCCCGTCATGGGGTGCACTGCCGTGGTGGCGCTTCTGGTCCGCGGTAGCATCCTGGTGGCCAACTGCGGCGACTCCCGCGCCGTGTTATGCCGTGCCTATGATGCCATCCCGTTGTGAGAGGACCAAAGGTGAGATTAATCGCGTCATGCGCATTGTATTTTTCTCCTTTGGACAAATTTTGAGCTTGATGAGGAGTGGATACAGCTGGAGCGGGCGGACGAGAGGGCGCGCGTCAAGGCGTCCGGAGGCAAAGTGTGGAGCTCCAACAACAGGCATCTGCGGGATTGGGGGGCTTGCCATGTCGCGGGCTTTAGGTACGTACGTATTACTATTGTATCAAAGGCGTGTATAGTTTGTTTGGTTCTTATGCACACGCTTTGAAATATGCGGTAAAGATTTTTGAAATACACGATGAACATCAAATATGTGTTGAAAACTTTCTCAAATACAAGATGAACATTTATCAAATATGTGTTGAACACATTTTCAAATATTTGTTGAACACCTTTTCAAGTACATGATGAACACTTGTTTGAATAGACGGTGAATATATTTTTTCATATACACGATGAACCTTTTTTTCCATACGAGTGTGGCGCAAAAACACTTCACGCCAGAACATTTTTTCATCATCCTCCAGCCTTCCGAGTCTTGTGCCCTTTCTCACATCCATTTCTTTCTTTCCTCTCTCTACCTCTACACCGTCTGTCTTCCAAGACAGGTTACTTTGTTGGCTCGTAGAAAAAATTAGTATCACGTCCATTGTAGGGGGCACTAGTAGAAAAAGGGTCTAATGTGAGACACATTAGTGTGGGTTTGAAGTTGGCCCGGCACTGAAGGCACCATATGCATTAGTATCGGTTCGTGTTGAGCCTTTAGTACCGGTTCGTGCCACGAACCGGTACTAAAGGGGTAGTGGCAGGCTGGCGCCAGGCCGGGTCCCCACGAGCCCCTTTAGTACCGGTTTGTGACACAAACAGGCACTAAAGGTCTAACCAATAGTACCGGTTCGTGTCACGAACCCACACTAAAGGCTCCCTTTAGTGTGGGTTCGTGACACGAACCCACACTAAAGGGGGCAATTTTCATACTCTAACCCCCCCTTATCGCCATTTCAGTTTTGAAAAAATCAAAAGAAAATGAGAAAACTTCAAAAAATAAAATCCTTCGAGAGGTAGTTATATTACTACATCTACTAGTTAGGAAAATTTGAAAACTTAAAACTGGACATGTTTTGCAAAAAGTATAGGGAAAATGTAAAACGGCTATAACTTTTGCATACGATGTTGAAAAAAACGTATAATATATTAGAAAATTCAGCACGAAAATCCGCATCCAATGGAGACCGCCTACGGCCTGTTTGCAATTTTTTAGAATCCTCAAATTCCAAAAGGAAAAAAAGATATGGTCAAATTTCAGTTTTTTAAAAAAAATTGGTTAAATCTGGTCAAACTACTTATTCAAGAAGTATTAATGTTACTACATAATTATTCAAGAATATTAGTGTTACTAAATAATTATTTCAATTTTTTGAATTTTGGTCAAATCTACTCAAAATATGGTCAAACTGTGGTCAAACTATGGTCAAACTTATTCAAGAAATATTAGTGTTACTAAATAATTACTGTTTTTTAGAATAATAGTTTCAAACTCAAACGGTGAAACGTGTGACCTAATGCTCAAGCTAAACTGCTAAGGGTTAATAGGATTGATAGTTTACATTTGTCAGGAAAACAACAAGTGTAGACTTAGAATGTAGGGGGAATAGAACTTCGAAGTTAAGCGTGCTCAGGCTGGGGGGTGAGAGGATGGGTGACCGGCCGGAAAGTTAGGCGATTTGGAATGAGTGATCCACACTTGAGCAGTTAAGAGAGGTGATTAGAGACTAAATCATCAAATAATTCAGAAAAAATAAAAATAAAAAAATCAAATCTTTTTTCCAAAAAATCCAAAAAAAACCTTTAGTACCGGTTGGTAACACCAACCGGTACTAAAGGTCCCCCATACCAGGGCGCGAGCTCACGCCACGTGGTGGCACTTTAGCGCTGGTTTGTGTCGAACCGGTATTAAAGGGGGGGGGGATGGAACCGACACTAAAGGCCCTTACGAACCGGTTTTAAAGCTCTATTTTCTACTAGTGGGGGAGCTACACGCGTTATATCAAAACGGCTTAAACCTCCATTTAACAGTTGAGCCCACTATATATACTAGTATAACGCCCGTGCGTTGCCACGGGCTCTTCAAAATTTACAATCAGTATCTTTCATTTATCATCCCCTCATATTGGGTGATTATGGGGTGCTCTAATTAGAAACACAACAATCAAATATTAGGAAATTTCACCAAACGATCAACAACGAATAATACGATATCTATCAAACGAATAAAATGAGGTCATATTTTTGGTCCGTCATGCACTTCTGTTGAAAAGTGCCTATCCCTTTTAGAATCAACCCACTGTTTGCTCGCACGCAAAAAAAATACATCTCTAAAGTGGGGAACCGATCGGTGCCAAAAAGAACTCAAACTCCTATCCAATCTCGACTTCGTGCTCTTCCACTTCCATTGATAAAGATGGGACGTCAAGGGTTTCATCATGATGACCTCGAGCAGCCGCCGACATCCCTCCCCACATCTACCCCTACCCCCTGCTGCCGCTTGCACTGTCCTTGCTCCTCGAGGGAGCTAGGGACACAATGTTCTCTAGGATGGGCATGACCAGATCCACGAGGAGGCCACATTCTTCCATGGGAACCCAACCAAGCACACCACCCTCCGCAACCATCCAATCCCAGCCTAACAAAGTCAAGACCCGCCATCGATCCACAAATCAGGCTCGCCGCATCCAGGTTCACTGCAAGTCTGCGACGAGTCTGTAGTCGACATCTTGACTTTGGCTATCCCCACGGAAGAATCATCGGATCCTGCTTACTTTTACCATCACTTCGTCTCTTCCCAAGGCAGCGACACCACCCAGCCAATCACCACCACCGCTTGCGGCTTGCCTACATAAAATCATGAGAAATCCCCACGGCGGTGCTGTAAGATCACCTTGGCGACCTCGACAGTGACCGACTGGTCTAAGATCTAAGCTAGCCGCTCTTTGTAGAAACCAATAGAAGTAGGCATGTGACTCAGATTTGTTCTTTGGTGTGCATGCGTTTCTTGCTGCCCACCAGCTCTTGTCTACAACTCGCCTATCTCCATTCTCGAGACGACCAAGCTCGATGCGCAAGCCGCATACGTCTGCTAGAGCTATATCCAGGCCCTATGATTTTTGGATCACTGGCACTATGGATTTCTTGGTTTTATTTAATGACCTTCTTGAATGTCATTCACTTAGAAAGGTAGTAATACAATCTGTGATATTAAGGCAAATCATTGGTCATATTAAAGTGCAAAAGGCCCTATAGGAGTCAAAGCATGACTTTTATGGTTATACTGTAATTTGCAAGATCTGAGATTTATGCAAGTGTACAATTAGAGAAGAGCCAATTAAATAGATTTTCGCATTCATAATAGTACGATTAGCAGTAGCACTTCAATTTTTTCATGTTTGATCAGCTTGCTAGGTGGTTATCACTAAGCATGTTGGAACGATGAGCATAACCTAACTTAGTTCAGTACGTGTTGCTGCAAATTAGTTCAGTACGTACGAAGCTGTTGCTAATTTCAATGCCTGGCTGTTGCAAGTTTCTAATGAAAAAGTACTTCAGGTCAAAGGTCAGGGAATATACACTTTTGTTATCATGGTTGTTTCCTTATAGTGAACAACTTTGATCACCACTTCAGCAGCTACTATCTATAAGAAGACATTAGCTAAGTAGATACAGGCAAAGAAAGCATGTAGGCAAAACCAGAATTAAAACATCCTTCTCAATGGAGCTCGTGCAGTTCGGAAGACCCTAATCATCGATGAGGGACCCCTCCAATGGTAGCATGGCGTGACAATTGCCGTCAATGACGACACCCAAAGTACCTTGCACAATCCATCGATCCAGTTCGGAACAATCAAGCACATACCTTGCAAAGTGATGTGGATCTGAAGCAGAGGTGGGAAGGTAAAGGCTCAGGTGAGGTGGAATGAGACGTTGATATAGACGTGCACGCATGAGAATAAGGCGGTGCCCAGGATGGATCTCCATCGGAGGAGGCCGGATCCGCTGGGGAGGAGGTCGCTGTAGTACCTGCCATCTGTGCGATGGATCACGGGGCTGGCAGGCAGGGGGAGGGGATAGGAGGGAGCGGGTGGGCTAGAGCGCAGATGGCGGGTGCCCCCGACGACGGCTGGGAAGGATGGTGGAGGAGGTGGATGAGGATGGCGGCGGCGGCGTCTGCGGTTGCGCCTCGTCCGCAGCCGTGCTGGTGGTGGTCGATGCGAGAGCCGGATGGCGTCGGCCAGAATCAGGCAGGGGCAACAAAGATTTAGAGGAGAGAGAGAATGGAGGCGTTGAGCGATGGGAGGAAGGGCCACTAGCGATTGGGGTGGCCTCAGATCCGCCCTCCGTGGCCGCCTATTTCATGGGACGAACACCCGTGCTCACCGTCGGGCTCACCTTCGGCCGCTGCCTCGCCGACATTCACGACGTAGAGCCCCTTCCTCCGATCCCATTTGCAAGGGAGGCAGCGCCATCCTTCATCGCAGAGAACGAGTCCACACTGAGATCCCAACCAGATCGTGATTGTGCCTCCCCAAACCGCAGCGGCACATCCCACTCCATCAACGACCAACCTATATGAGGCGGAGGGTCAGTGTAGGACGCGAGCGCCGTCACCATGGACGTGGGGGACGCCGTAGGTGGGAAGGAGGCGGCGACGGCGTCTGTGTCAGGAAGATCGCACGACGGCGGCGGCGTTTACTCGAGGGGATCGAGAGGAGCTGCGTTTGGTGCCGGGTGGGTTCTTTGGTGCGTGCGTGGGGCTGGAGATTGTGATAGGTGATCGGGTGAGGGCGTGCCATACCTGGATCGATAGCCTTACCATACCTGGTGGTAATTTAAATTTATTAACATATTCGATATTTCCCAAGTTATGGCCTTACCATACCTGGATTGATAGCCTTTGGGGTAATTTAAATTTATTACCATATAATTACCATATTCAAAATTTCCTGAGTTATGACCTTACGATACCTGGATTGGTTTATTACTATACGTGGATTAATTATGATTTATTACTATACGTGGATAGCCTTACCATACCTGGTGGTAATTTAAATTTATTACCATATTCGATATTTCCCGAGTTATGGCCTTACCATACCTGGATTGATAGCCTTTGGGGTAATTTAAATTTATTACCATATAATTACCATATTCAAAATTTCCTGAGTTATGACCTTACCATACCTGGATTGATTTATTACTATACGTGGATTAATTATGATTTATTACTATATGATTTATTACTATATGTGGATAGCCTTACCATACCTGGTGGTAATTTAAATTTATTACCATATTCGATATTTCCCGAGTTATGGCCTTACCATACCTGGGTTGATAGCCTTTGGGGTAATTTAAATTTATTACCATACGAGTGTGGCGCAAAAACGCTTCCCGCCTGAATTTTTTTTCTTCATCCTCCCACCTTCCTCGTCTTTTCTCCTTTCTCGCATCCGTTTCTTTCTTTCCACTCTCAACCTCTACACCCTATCTCTTCCAAGACAGGTTACTTGGTTGGCTTCTTAAAAATAAAAATTGAAACTCATCTTTTGAACTAGTAGGAACTATTTTTTTTAAATAGTGATGATGGGGAACATTACATGAAAATCAAAAAAAAAATCCTACGAAACACCCAACATCTAATCTTGGAGAGATGCAAAGCAACGAGAGGGGAGTGTGTCTAGATACCTTGTAGAACGAAAGCGGAAGCGTATATAACGCATTGATGTAGTCGTACTCTTCGCGATCCAATCACGATCCAATCCGATCAAGTGCCGAACAGACGGCACCTCCGCATTCAGCACACGTGCCGCTCGATGACGTCTCCTCCTTCTTGATCCAGCAAGCAAGAGAGGCGAAGTAGATGGGATCTCAACCAGCACGACGGCGTGGTGGAGATGGTGATGACACCTATGGAGCACCAGCAGAAAGCTCTATTTCCTGTGCACTTGTGGAGGAAAGTCTCATCAAGTTACCCCATATAGTGATGCTACTGCTACGGCCAGGCTTTTCTGTAATGATCCACGAAAATGTGCAGGATCTGTTGGATCTGCATGAAACTGCTAGATAAATAAAAACTTATGGTAGGTCAACTGCTCTCCCAATTCATTATTCCTTTTTTTCTTTCAATAAAATGAACCATTGGAATCGCATGGACAGGCTCCCCCACAGGCACGGCATGCCGCCATGCCTCCGCCTGCTAGTATTAATAATGCATCCCATGCATGCAGACATATCCAGTAATGAAAATGAACACACTGCTGGAGTTGCTCGCTAGAGAAATCTACACTCGAGGTATGTTTGAACATTTTCGCAAGGTCCTATATGAAGCAGGGCAGTACAAGGTAGATGAGATCTGTAAAGGAAAAACCTATTTTGTGTGGCGGTACCATCCAGAAAAACATGACCAGTGGTGCAGGGTTCAGGGTTGTGTACAAAGTCGAAGTTGTTGAGGAGGGCAGGGAACTGATATGGGCGGCGAGGAGGGCGGGGTCCCATGGCATAGGTATCGGCGGCGGCGAAAGGCCCCCGTAGGGCAGCGCCGGAGCGGGCGGGCCATAACCATCGAGGGGCGGCGGCACAGGGAGGGCGATGTAGCCGGCGCCGATTGACTGGTAAGGTGCGCCGACGAACCCCTGGTGGCCCGCGGGGAGATCCTGCGGGTTGGCGCGGATGGCGGCAACGGGCAATACCAGTCCGGAGAGGCCATCGATGGGGCGGGCGGAGCATGGCCACCAGCCATTGGCAGGGCCGGCTGCATGTGGATGACGCCGGATGCGCCGTAGGCGGCGGTCGCGCCGTATGGCGGTGGCGGGACAGCAGAGGCAGCGACGGACAGGCTGGTGAACGCCATCGGGGATCCGACGGCGGCAGCGGGCGATCGGCGGTCGGCGGGAGAGCGGCGGCGGCGGCGCGGGAGGAGTCACGCGGCGGCGGCGGCGGCGCAGGAGGAATCGCGCGGCGGCGGCGGCGGTGGTGGGGTCGCGGCAGCGGCAGCGGCGCGGGAGGAGTCGTGCGGCGGCGGCGGCGCTGGGGTGGCGGCGGCGGCGGCGCGGGAGGAGCGCACGGCGGTGAGGGCGGCGGCGGCAGCGGAAGACGAGGATCAAAATCTAAAGAACTGATATCATGTACAGAGATGTTTTGCAATACAATAATCCTTGTATTGATGGGGTGCTGGTGCATGTATATATAAATACAGGGTAGGCCTCAACCTCAACTATGCACAACTAGGAGGTAGGCCACAACATTTAATATATGCAACACAAAATACAACTCAACAACAGTTCAATAGGATCAAGTGCATAATGAATTAGCACACATCAGTGACATCCACAACTATGTAGCTAATCGGGGAACATCAAGCAACTATTTGTTCCTTGCTGCTCCATTTCATGTTGTGTCAATGGACTTGATTCTTCTACAAATAGAAAGACATGAAGAATAAGAAAAATCATGTACTTGTTAACAAACATCCACCACCGTGACCCTATGCGGCAATTCATACTGAAATTAGTGCTTACAAAACAATAGACATCAAGGAAGGAACACTGTGCAGACCAGATCAGCACTAATTCTTGAGAAGACACAGCTCTATGGGCTAGCGGCAACAGCATTCTTCCAAGCGCCGGTGGTGAGCGCGCACCTTCCGGAGGCGCAGGACGAGGCAGCTCAGTCTCCTACGACAGCAACGGCCAAGGCGACCGCGGCGGCGGCGGCGGTGGCCGTGGACGTGGCCATGGCGGACGTGGTCATGGACGCAGTGAACCATGGATGTTTAATCCGTGGACAGGGCTGCCAACTCGTGCAGGCCACGTACAACAGCCGGCGCCGTCCCAGCCTCAACCATGGCAACAAACACGTGCATGGCGTGCTCCAGCTCCAGGCCTTCTTGATCCTCGTCCTACAAGCACTTCTCAAGCATATGCAGCATATGCTCCAGCAACTGGCTACACCAACACGCATCTTCACCAGGCGCCACCTCCTCCCACCTTGCAGCAGCAGCAACAACAGCTCGACCCTGCGCTTGTCACCGCCCTGAACAACATGCACTTCCCCAATGGTACATGTATTCCGGCGCTTCCTCCCATATGGCATCCGATCCGGGTAAACTTCAATCTCTCACACCATCCTCCGCTCACACAGTAACCGTTGGCAATGGTGCGTCTCTTCCCATCACTCATATTAGCTCCCAAACACTTGCATCTCTCTCTAAACCTCTCTATCTTCGCAATAATGTTGTAGTTCCCAACATTATCAAAAATCTCGTATCTGTTCGTCAACTTACCATTAATAATTATTGTTCTATTGAATTTGATCCCTTCGGTTTTTCTGTGAAGGCCCTTCCATCCAAGACCGTGATTCTCGATGCAATAGCTCCGGACCACTCTACCCTCTCCACCAACCAGCACTTGCCGAAGCTCACGCCATCATCGCCTCCCGCTCGCTTTGGCATCGTCGACTTGGCCACCCCGGCAACCACACCATGTCACGTCTAAATAGCTCCAAGCATATTTCTTTCAATAAAGGAGGGCCTCCCCTCTGTCATGCGTTTCAGTTAGGCAAACATGTTAGGCTACCATTTTATGCTTCTCAAACTTCTACTACTCGCCCGTTTGAAATAATTCATTGTGATTTATGGACGCCCCAGTTCCTAGCACTTCTGATCTTTGTTATTATCTTATCATCATCGACGACTATACACATTATTTTTGGAGCTTTCCCCTACGCAAAAAGTCTGATGTTTACACCACCTTCACTGCTTTTCACGGCTACACTCGTACCCAATTTAATTTGTCTATTTCCGCACTCCAATGTGATAATGGACGAGAATTTGAAAACACTAAACTAAATACGTTCTGCACCACCCATGGCATTCTTTTTCGCCTATCTTGTCCTTACACCTCCCAGCAAAATGGTACCGCCGAGCGAGCAATCCGTACCACTAATAATGTCATTCGCACCCTTCTCTTCCAAGCCCCCATGCCACCATCTCTTTGGGCCGAAGCCCTCCATACTGCCACCTACCTCATAAACATTTGTCCTACAGCCACACGGAAATTTTCAACACCATATACCCTGTTGTTCGGCCTCTCTCCATCTTACAATGACCTTCGAGTATTCGGTTGCCTTTGTTACCCTAACACATCCTCCACTTCCCCTAATAAGCTCAGCGCCCGCTCAACTAAATGTGTTTTTCTTAGTTATCCTACACGTCATCCTGGGTACTGCTGTCTTGATCTCACAACCCGGCGCATCATTATCTCGCGTCACGTTATCTTTGACGAGCCTACATTTCTGTATGCACCCGAATCATCTTCTACGCCACCACCACCCGCTGTCCTATTCGATCCACCACCAGCTCCTCAATACGTGCATCACCCAGCAGCTCATGCTACAACGCCAACCACTACACTCAATTCATCTCTACATGTACCAGGTCCCAAACCCACGATGCATGCACCCGTTATGCATGGTTTTCCCGGCCACACTTCCCAGAGCATCCAACCAGCCACACCTAGCTCAACTCCTTCCGCCTCTCCACCACCAGATGGTCCAACATCTTCAGGTTCAACATCTCCAGGCCCACCTCCATCTCCAGCCGAACCACCTTCTCTAAGTTCTCTATCTCAAACACGTTCTGCGACCCTTCCGTCTGAGTCAGCTACGCACCCAACGCCATCACTCCATCGTACACGCTCAGTCACAGGCCGACTTCCACCACCCATTGATCGCCTTAATTTATCTGCCATCACAGCCTCTCCCATCCCATACAATTATCTCACTGCCCTACGCGATCCCTCTTGGCGACACGCCATGCAGGAAGAATTCGACACTCTCACACTCAATCAAACATGGCAATTAGTTCCTCCCCCTTTAGGTGCTAATATCGTTAGCGGAAAATGGGTCTTCCGTCGCAAACACAATCCCGATGGTTCTCTCTCTCGCCATAAAGCTCCGTGGGTTGTTCGAGGGTTCTCTCGACAACATGGTGTCGATTTTGACGAGACTTTTAGCTCCGTCGTCAAACCTGCGACCATTCGTATTGTTCTTTCTTTAGCTACATCCCACTCCTGGCCGATCCATCAACTAGACGTTGAAAATGCCCTCCTTCATGGTCATCTTGATGAAGTAGTCTACAGCCAACAACCATCCGGCTTCTTGGATCCTCAACATCCCACTCATGTATGTCATCTTCTCAAATCCCTCTATGGCCTCTAACAGCCACCTCGTGCATGGTTTCAGCTTTTCGCAACCTTTGCTCGCACAATGGGATTTATCGGGTCCAAGTCTGATGCCTCTCTATTTATCCTTAATCGTAACAATAACTTAGCCTATCTTCTTCTTTATGTCGACGACATCATTCTCACCGCGCCTACTCACACACTTCTACGGTCTATCATCATGTCCCTTAGCACCGAATTTGCCATGAAGGATCTCGGCACCCTTCACCACTTCCTCGGTATTTCTGTAACTCGCACCGCCTCTGGTCTTCACCTATCTCAACGCCAATATATTCTCGACATTCTCTCTCGTGCAGGTATGCGCGACTGTCATCCCGTCCAAACTCCTATCGATACCAAGGCCAAATTATCCGGTTCGGTTGGCACTCCCGTCACCGATCCCTCTCTCTACCGGAGTCTCACCGGAGCTCTCCAGTACGCCACTCTCCCTCGTCCCGAAATAGCCTATGCTATTCAACAAGTTTGCCTTCATATGCATGATCCTAAAGAGCCTCACTTCCATCTAATTAAACGCATTCTTCGATACCTCAAAGGTACTCTCCATCATGGTCTTCTCCTACACTCTTCTTCCTCCCATTCTCTCACTGCCTACTCTGATGCCGACTGGGCCGGATGCCCGGACACCAGAAGTTCAACATCGGGTTTTTGCATGTTCCTCGGTGATAACCTTATCTCTTGGTCCTCGCGATGGCAAACAACGGTCCAGCGCCGAGGTAGAGTATAGAGCTGTTGCAACGGCAGTGGCTGAATCTTGTTGGGTCCGCCAATTACTCCATGAACTTCATCGACCTATTAATAGTGCTACCATTGTCTATTGCGATAACGTCACTGCAGTTTATCTTTCTGCCAACGTTCAACATCGTCGCAAGAAGCATATCGAGCTGGACATTCACTTTGTTCGCGATAAGGTTGCTCTGGGTGTCGTTCGTGTTCTTCATGTCCCCTCGTCCTCTCAATTTGCGGACATTTTCACCAAAGGACTACTGACGGCATTATTTCATGACTTCCGGACCAGTCTTCACGTCGCTGCTCTCCCGGGTTCAGACTGCGGGGGCGTGTTAGAGCATGACCGGATGGCCGTATCTGGCTGTTCAGATTCTTCCGCATCAGGCACATCCGGTGCTGCTCATCTTGGCGTTCACGCCAAGCCTCATATAGATGGCATGGTATCTACTGTACATGGAAACTGTTTATTGTAACCTGATTGTAATCCTGTACTCTATATATACGTGAATATGAGTTGGACGAGGCATGCAATCAGCAGCCCGTTCTTTCCCAACTTACAGAGACAACAATCAATCTCAGATAGCGACCTCAGAGATACTCACGGAAGAGCAAAAAATAACAAGGGAACTTATACATATCACGAGGCCTAGAGTGGACACGGTTCTCACTAGAAACGCCACACAGATCACCGCATGATGAAACTACTACTACGTGCACTCTATGATCCGTACCAGCAAAATCCTAATAAAACTTCTAAAAGACGACGGAAAGCCAAAGCGGCCGGCCGTTCCTCGGCGAAATAGTTCTGGCGCCCCAGATCAGATCCCCAGGAACACACGTCAGGCCCGAACCGCCCGTCTTACCTTCGTGAACTCGCGGACCCAGGCATGCACGATCATGCCTCAGATCAGCCCCGTGCCAGAACACAGCAGAGAAACTTTTAATGACCCGCGGGCCGCCGCTAAGCACCGGTGGAGGTTTTAGCAAATCTTGGGGTCAGGGTTAGAGTTACCTGCACTTTAGATACATACGTACACGTTTTGTTTCCATGCATTAATATTGGTTTTGTATATATCTATCTTATACAATATACAAAGAATCAAATGTGTGTGTTTAACAGTTTTTAACAAATATGTGATCCACATTTTTTTCCGAAATATGCAATGAATATGTTTTTCAAAAATTTGTGATGAACACTTTTTTAGAAATATGCAATGCACAGTTTTTCAAGTACACGGCAAATACTTTTTAAATACAAAAGAACATTCTTTAAATACGTAGTAAATATGTTTTGAAATATACGTTGAATATATTTTGAAAATGCGGTTTACATTTTTTAAATACACGACGAACTTCAGATATGTGTTGAACACTTTTCAAATACAAGATGAACATTTATTCAAATATGTGTTGAACACTTTTTCAAATATCTGTTGAACACCTTTTCAAGTACATGATGAACACTTTTTTGAGTGCACGATGAATCTATTTTTTCAAATACATGATGAACTATTTTTCCATACGAGTGTGGCACAAAAACACTTCCCGCCGGAACTTTTTTTCTTCATCCTCCCACCTTCCTCATGTTCTGCCCTTTCTCGCCTCCGTTTCTTTCATTCCACTCTCTACCTCTACACCATATCTCTTCCAAGACAGGTTACATGGTTGGCTTCTTAAAAATAAAAATTGAAATTGATCTTTTGAAATAGTAGGAACAATTTTTTTTAAATAGTGAAACCGTCAAAGCCAGTTTTTCAAATAGTGGAATAATGTAATGTTTTATGAAAGTAATTTCAAAGATAGTTGAAACAAGTAAAATAAAAAGACAGTTCAAATTCTTCTTGTTACGGATTCAAATTTATAAAAAAGTATCAGAAACAAAGTTTAGTTTGAAAGATATCAATCGTTCAAAATATGGCAACAAAATCAAACGCATGTAATTTAAATGGGGAGAGAGAATACATGCAGAGATCATTCTCTGAATCTTCAAGACAGACAACAAATGGCGAGTGCTCTGAACACGGGGCCAGCCTGAGAAGGACGAAAGAGATAAGGAGAAAATCATGACACATTAATCAATAGCAATCAATGGATACTGTAGATGAGAAGTGTAGAACGTAATGATCAAATGTGTAGACAAATGACCGAAATCGAACGAACACTAGATCCAAACAGATCCATCGAAGACATGCACCGACAGGATCTTGAGAGATCCGACGAAGACTACTCTCATATGCCTTCCGATGATGCTAGACACACCTTCGGGATGAGGATGGGACGTGGGTGACATAATGTCTCTGAATTTGGATCTTTCACTATCTTCTAGTACATGCGACAACAATAAGCAAATTATCAACAATAAATAGAAGATATTGTCTGAGAAAGAGAAAAGAAAGAAGCAAATAATGAAACGTTAAAAGGAAGAAGATGCAGAAGAAATGCCTCATGACGTGTCAGCGGCACAAAAATATGAGAAAATATTCTAAGAATCAATAGGAGAAATAATAAATGAAAGATCGTATTTTTCATTTTTGAGTTGCAAATATAGTATCATTTGAGATTGACCATAAAATAGGAGGAAATAATGAAACATTAAAAATGGAGAAACATTAATTAATTAGGACTAGTGATATGGATAAGAAAGACGCTTGTCCGATGCCTGCCACCTATAGCCCCGATTCATACACAAAATTGCTTTGATCACTAGTACGAAAAATAGGATAAAGTAGAGAGTGCTTCAGTCTTCCTCCTCCTCTTTCGCGCCTGTTTCTTCCCCGCAGATTGCTTGGTAGCGAAGGCTTTGCTGAGCCGTAGCCCGCAGGCATTGTGCTCAACCTGCTCGCCCCTTCGCGTGGTCGATCTGTGCTCTGTACTCTGTAGTTATGGCCAGCGCCGCCGGCGAGTCGGGAGCCAACCCTGCCGTGGAGTTGGAGGAAGGTGAGTTCCAGTCCTCACCTCTCTTGTCCGGGTACCATGTATCCTCGGAGCAGTCGGAGGGCTACGTCACGGGTCCAGAGGAAGGGGAGAGCTCCCGCGCGGTGGCGGCTCTCCTACACTGCCCGCTGAAGCGACGACATGAGCTGTGTGGCGCATGTGGCCCATTGGCGTTCAGGTCAACATCGGACAAGGGGCTGTGCGGGTTCTTCTGCGCCTAGGCCGACGGCTCGCCCATGCACTTCTTCGCCTTCTTCGACGGCCAGGGCGACCCCAAGGTAACCTCCCCTCTCCTCACCTAGTCGTTTGTTCACTTGGCCAGACTACGAACCTTCCACGCCATATCCAGGTCGAGTACTCGACACATGTGCACCCTACCTTACAGGTTTGATTTGCTTGGTACGTGGCGGTGCAGCTGTCAGCCCTGTGCAGGGAACAGATGCACGCAATCTTGGTGGAGGAGCTTGCCGGCCCGGAAAATGAAGAAGAGGCGGAGTGTCATGCGTGGGAGGCGGTGCTGAACCGGAGCTTCGAGCGGGCGGACGCACTAGGAATAGGGTTGTCGGAATCGGGATGCCCCGTCATGGGGTGCACTGCCGTGGTGGCACTTCTGGTCCGCGGTAGCATCCTGGTGGCCAACTGTGGCGACTCCCGCGCTGTGTTATGCCGTGCCTATGATGCCATCCCGTTGTGAGAGGACCAAAGGTGATATTAATCGCGTCATGCGCATTGTATTTTTCTCCTTTGGACAAATTTTCAGCTTGATGAGGAGTGGATACAGCTAGAGCGGGCGGACGAGAGGGCGCGCGTGAAGGCGTCCGGAGGCAAAGTGTGGAGCTCCAACAACAGGCATCTGCGGGATTGGGGGGCTTGCCATGTCGCGGGCTTTAGGTACGTACGTATTACTATTGTATCAAAGGCGTGTATAGTTTGTTTGGTTCTTATGCACACGCTTTGAAATATGCGGTAAAGATTTTTGAAATACACGATGAACATCAAATATGTGTTGAAAACTTTCTCAAATACAAGATGAACATTTATCAAATATGTGTTGAACACATTTTCAAATATTTGTTGAACACCTTTTCAAGTACATGATGAACACTTGTTTGAATAGACGGTGAATATATTTTTTCATATACACGATGAACCTTTTTTTCCATACGAGTGTGGCGCAAAAACACTTCACGCCAGAACATTTTTTCATCATCCTCCAGCCTTCCGAGTGTTGTGCCCTTTCTCGCATCCATTTCTTTCTTTCCTCTCTCTACCTCTACACCGTCTCTCTTTCAAGACAGGTTACTTTGTTGGCTCATAGAAAAAATTAGTATCACGTCCATTGTAGGGGGCACTAGTAGAAAAAGGGTCTAATGTGAGACACATTAGTGTGGGTTTGAAGTTGGCCCGGCACTAAAGGCACCATATGCATTAGTATCGGTTCGTGTTGAGCCTTTAGTACCGGTTCGTGCCACGAACCAGTACTAAAGGGGTAGTGGCAGGCTGGCGCCAGGCCCGGTCCCCACGAGCCCCTTTAGTACCGGTTTGTGACACAAACCGGCACTAAAGGTCTAACCAATAGTACCGGTTCGTGTCACGAACCCACACTAAAGGCTCCCTTTAGTGTGGGTTCGTGACACGAACCCACACTAAAGGGGGCAATTTTCATACTCTAACCCCCCCTGTATCGCCATTTCAGTTTTGAAAAAATCAAAAGAAAATGATAAAAACTTCAAAAAATAAAATCCTTCGAGAGGTAGTTATATTACTACATCTACTAGTTAGGAAAATTTGAAAACTTAAAATTGGACATGTTTTGCAAAAAGTATAGGGAAAATGTAAAACGACTATAACTTTTGCATACGATGTTGAAAAAAACGTATAATATATCAGAAAATTCAGCACGAAAACCCGCATCCAATGGAGACCGCCTACGGCCCGTTTGCAATTTTTTAGAATCCTCAAATTCCAAAAGGAAAAAAAGATATGGTCAAATTTCAGTTTTTTAAAAAAAATTGGTTAAATCTGGTTAAACTACTTATTCAAGAAGTATTAATGTTACTACATAATTATTCAAGAATATTAGTGTTACTAAATAATTATTTCAATTTTTTGAATTTTGGTCAAATCTACTCAAAATATGGTCAAACTGTGGTCAAACTATGGTCAAACTTATTCAAGAAATATTAGTGTTACTAAATAATTACTGTTTTTTAGAATAATAGTTTCAAACTCAAACGGTGAAACGTGTGACCTAATGCTCAAGCTAAACTGCTAAGGGTTAATAGGATTGATAGCTTACATTTGTCAGGAAAACAACAAGTGTAGACTTAGAATGTAGGGGAAATAGAACTTCGAAGTTAAGCGTGCTCAGGCTGGGGGGGTGAGAGGATGGGTGACCGGCCGGAAAGTTAGGCGATTTGGAATGAGTGATCAGTTAAGAGAGGTGATTAGAGACTAAATCATCAAATAATTTAGAAAAAATAAAAATAAAAAAAATCAATTTTTTTTCCAAAAAATCCAAAAAAAAAACCTTTAGTACCGGTTGTTAACACCAACCGGTACTAAAGGTCCCCCATACCAGGGCGCGAGCTCACGCCACGTGGTGGCACTTTAGCGCCGGTTTGTGTCGAACCGGTATTAAAGGGGGGATGGAACCGACACTAAAGGCCCTTACGAACTGGTTTTAAAGCTCCGTTTTCTACTAGTGGGGGAGCTACAGGCGTTATATCAAAACGGCTTAAACCTCCATTTAACAGTTGAGCCCACTATATATACTAGTATAACGCCCGTGCGTTGCCACGGGCTCTTCAAAATTTACAATCAGTATCTTTCATTTATCATCCCCTCATATTGGGTGATTATGGGGTGCTCTAATTAGAAACACAACAATCAAATATTAGGAAATTTCACCGAATGAACAACAACGAATAATACGATATCTATCAAACGAATAAAATGAGGTCATATTTTTGGTCCGTCATGCACTTCTGTTGAAAAGTGCCTACCCCTTTTAGAATCAACCCACTGTTTGCTCGCACGCAAAAAAAATACATCTCTAAAGTGGGGAACCGATCGGTGCCAAAAAGAACTCAAACTCCTATCCAATCTCGACTTCGTGCTCTTCCACTTCCATTGATAAAGATGGGACGTCAAGGGTTTCATCATGATGACCTCGAGAAGCCGCCGACATCCCTCCCCACATCTACCCCTACCCCCTGCTGCCGCTTGCACTGTCCTTGCTCCTTGAGGGAGCTAGGGACACAATGTTCTCTAGGATGGGCATGACCAGATCCACGAGGAGGCCACATTCTTCCATGGGAACCCAACCAAGCACACCACCCTCCACAACCATCCAATCCCAGCCTAACAAAGTCAAGACCCGCCATCGATCCACAAATCAGGCTCGCCGCATCCAGGTTCACTGCAAGTCTGCGACGAGTCTGTAGTCGACATCTTGACTTTGGCTATCCCCACGGAAGAATCATTGGATCCTGCTTACTTTTACCATCACTTCGTCTCTTCCCAAGGCAGCGACACCACCCAGCCAATCACCACCACCGCTTGCGGCTTGCCTACATAAAATCATGAGAAATCCCCACGGCGGTGCTGTAAGATCACCTTGGCGACCTCGACAGTGACCGACTGGTCTAAGATCTAAGCTAGCCGCTCTTTGTAGAAACCAATAGAAGTAGGCATGTGACTCAGATTTGTTCTTTGGTGTGCATGCGTTTCTTGCTGCCCACCAGCTCTTGTCTACAACTCGCCTATCTCTGTACCAGCTCTTGGTCTACAACTCGCCTATCTCCATTCTCCAGACGACCAAGCTCGATGCGCAAGCTGCATACGTCTGCTAGAGCTATATCCAGGCCCTATGATTTTTGGATCACTGGCACTATGGGTGCCAGGACCGGAGTCGCCCTCATCCACCAAGTGGATCAAGGAGGCCCACCACCTAGACTCTACATCGCAACATTTTGTGTTTTCCTATAAAAAGTAAAGAACCTTCTCTAATAAACGTAAATATAACCTTTTGGTTTTATAGTCTCAACTTTCCTACACTCCAATACCAGAAGGATTTCTTGGTTTTATTTAATGACCTTCTTGAATGTCATTCACTTAGAAAGGTAGTAATACAATCTGTGATATTAAGGCAAATCATTGGTCATATTAAAGTGCAAAAGGCCCTATAGGAGTCAAAGCATGACTTTTATGGTTATACTGTAATTTGCAAGATCTGAGATTTATGCAAGTGTACAATTAGAGAAGAGCCAATTAAATAGATTTTCACATTCAGAATAGTACGATTAGCAGTAGCACTTCAATTTTTTCATGTTTGATCAGCTTGCTAGGTGGTTATCACTAAGCATGTTGGAATGATGAGCATAACCTAACTTAGTTCAGTACGTGTTGCTGCAAATTAGTTCAGTACGTACGAAGCTGTTGCTAATTTCAATGCCTGGCTGTTGCAAGTTTCTAATGAAAAAGTACTTCAGGTCAAAGGTCAGGGAATAAACACTTTTGTTATCATGGTTGTTTCCTTATGGTGAACAACTTTGATCACCACTTCAGCAGCTACTATCTATAAGAAGACATTAGCTAAGTAGATACAGGCAAAGAAAGCATGTAGGCAAAACCAGAATTAAAACATCCTTCTCAATGGAGCTCGTGCAGTTCGGAAGACCCTAATCATCGATGAGGGACCCCTCCGATGGTAGCATGGCGTGACAATTGCCGTCAATGACAACACCCAAAGTACCTTGCACAATCCATCGATCCAGTTCGGAACAATCAAGCACATACCTTGCAAAGTGATGTGGATCTGAAGCAGAGGTGGGAAGGTAAAGGCTTAGGTGAGGTGGAATGAGACGTTGATATAGACGTGCATGCATGAGAATAAGGCGGTGCCCAGGATGGATCTCCATCGGAGGAGGCCGGATCCGCTGGGGAGGAGGTCGCTGTAGTACCTGCCATCTGTGCGATGGATCACGGGGCTGGCAGGCAGGGGGAGGGGATAGGAGGGAGCGGGTGGGCTAGAGCGCAGATGGCGGGTGCCCCCGACGACGGCTGGGAAGGATGGTGGAGGAGGTGGATGAGGATGGCGGCGGCGGCGGCGGCGGTTGCGCCTCGTCCGCAGCCGTGCTGGTGGTGGTCGATGCGAGAGCTGGATGGCGTCGGCCAGAATCAGGCATGGGCAACAAAGATTTAGAGGAGAGAGAGAATGGAGGCGATGAGCGATGGGAGGAAGGGCCACTGGCGATTGGGGTGGCCTCAGATCCGCCCTCCGTGGCCGCCTATTTCATGGGACGAACACCCGTGCTCACCGTCGGGCTCGCCTTTGGCCGCTGCCTCGCCGACATTCACGACGTAGAGCCCCTTCCTCCGATCCCATTTGCAAGGGAGGCAGCTCTATCCTTCATCGCAGAGAACGAGTCCACACTGAGATCCCAACCAGATCGTGATTGCGCCTCCCCAAACCGCAGCGCACATCCCACTCCATCAACGACCAACCTATATGAGGCGGAGGGTCAGTGTAGGACGCGAGCGCCGTCACCATGGACGTGGGGGACGCCGTAGGTGGGAAGGAGGCGGCGACGGCGTCTGTGTCAGGAAGATCGCACGACGGCGGCGGCGTTTACTCGAGGGGATCGAGAGGAGCTGCGTTTGGTGCCGGGTGGTTTCTTTGGTGCGTGCGTGGGGCTGGAGATTGTGATAGGTGATCAGGTGAGGGCGTGCCATACCTGGATCGATAGCCTTACCATACCTGGTGGTAATTTAAATTTATTACCATATTCGATATTTCCCGAGTTATGGCCTTACCATACCTGGATTGATAGCCTTTGGGGTAATTTAAATTTATTACCATACAATTACCATATTCAAAATTTCCTGAGTTATGACCTTACGATACCTGGATTGGTTTATTACTATACGTGGATTAATTATGATTTATTACTATACGTGGATAGCCTTACCATACCTGGTGGTAATTTAAATTTATTACCATATTCGATATTTCCCGAGTTATGGCCTTACCATACCTGGATTGATAGCCTTTGGGGTAATTTAAATTTATTACCATATAATTACCATATTCAAAATTTCCTGAGTTATGACCTTACCATACCTGGATTGATTTATTACTATACGTGGATTAATTATGATTTATTACTATATGATTTATTACTATACGTGGATAGCCTTACCATACCTGGTGGTAATTTAAATTTATTACCATATTCGGTATTTCCTGAGTTATGGCCTTACCATACCTGGATTGATAGCCTTTGAGGTAATTTAAATTTATTACCATACGAGTGTGGCGCAAAAACGCTTCCCGCCTGAATTTTTTTTCTTCATCCTCCCACCTTCCTCGTCTTTTCTCCTTTCTCGCATCCGTTTCTTTCTTTCCACTCTCAACCGCTACACCCTATCTCTTCCAAGACAGGTTACTTGGTTGGCTTCTTAAAAATAAAAATTGAAACTCATCTTTTGAACTAGTAGGAACTATTTTTTTAAATAGTGATGATGGGGAACATTACATGAAAATCAAAAAAAAAAATTCCTACGAAACACCCAACATCTAATCTTGGAGAGATGCAAAGCAACGAGAGGGGAGTGTGTCTAGATACCTTGTGGAACGAAAGCGGAAGCTTATATAACGCATTGATGTAGTCGTACTCTTCGCGATCCAATCACGATCCAATCCGATCAAGTGCCGAACAGACGGCACCTCCGCATTCAGCACACGTGCGGCTCGATGACGTCTCCTCCTTCTTGATCCAGCAAGCAAGAGAGGCGAAGTAGATGGGATCTCAACCAGCACGACGGCGTGGTGGAGATGGTGATGACACCTATGGAGCACCAACAGAAAGCTCTATTTCCTGTGCACTTGTGGAGGAAAGTCTCATCAAGTTACCCCATATAGTGATGCTACTGCTACGGCCAGGCTTTTCTGTAATGATCCACGAAAATGTGCAGGATCTGTTGGATCTGCATGAAACTGCTAGATAAATAAAAACTTATGGTAGGTCAACTGCTCTCCCAATTCATTATTCCTTTTTTTCTTTCAATAAAATGAACCATTGGAATCGCATGGACAGGCTCCCCCACAGGCACGGCATGCCGCCATGCCTCCGCCTGCTAGTATTAATAATGCATCCCATGCATGCAGACATATCCAGTAATGAAAATGAACACACTGCTGGAGTTGCTCGCTAGAGAAATCTACACTCGAGGTATGTTTGAACATTTTCGCAAGGTCCTATGTGAAGCAGGGCAGTACAAGGTAGATGGGATCTGTAAAGGAAAAACCTATTTTGTGTGGCGGTACCATCCAGAAAAACATGACCAGTGGTGCAGGGTTCAGGGTTGCGTACAAACTCGAAGTTGTTGAGGAGGGCAGGGAACTGATATGTGAGTGTGGTAATTTTGAGCACACAGGCTTGCTGTGCTGCCACACTGTTAAGGTAACAATATTTATTGTGATGATCAAGGCTTTTGCTGCAAGCCTGCTAAATCAAAAAAATTGTTGAGCAGCATAATTAAGCATACGAACTATGTGTTTTGCAGGTCCGCGATTTCCTTGTATAAACTAGATAGAGGCAAAGCTCATTGTGAAACGTTGGACAAAAGATTGAGGGATATGCGGCCAGACCACTTGGCACATCTTCAGGGCAAAATTTGTGTAAACTCGATAACATTCGGACACTCAAATATGTGGACCCATGCCCTTGAAGTTGTAAGGCTGGGAGATGCAAATACAAGTGCATACGAGTGTGCAAATATCTTGAAGACAGCAATGGCTAAACTGACACCTATATATAGCCACTGTTGCGGGATGGAATGGAGCTAGAAGACTGAATCAAGACAAGGGGAAAGATAAGGAACCGATTCAGTGAGGGCACCCTCCAGCAGGTGTGGGAGCGACGCTAAAGGTAGTGACATTGGTAATTTCGTCGCTCTAAAGGCTCCAGAACGAAAGCGTAAGCCAGGTCGACCAACCATCGGTAGGGACAAGCCTCCATATGATGTTCAGGGTGCGAAGAGAAAGCTGCCGATGGATGCGGTGCAAGCAAACACACTCGCTTCTGTAGTATATGCCTGGAGCAATGTCACAAGAGCACCACGTGTCCACAGAGGGCCGACCTTCCTCAAAAAGAAAGAAAAGAGGCAAAATGCTGAAACTATGGCATCGGTATTCACAGGAAGAACACCTACAACAAGCCTAAGGTTGTGCTGCATATTGTTGAAAACGCCACTTTAGATGGAAATGCCATTTGCGGGTGACCTGGTTAGATTCAATATTTTTTTCCGCGAGTTGCTGAGGGCTCTGTGGTTGCTAGCTAGAAGACTGTTATTCTTAATAGAAAAAACTGTTACTGAGTAGTATGTGCTGTTGTCATCAGTTTATGTGTTGTATGCATGTTTATCATCAAAAAATTTTATGAGTGAAATTTGAGTGCCATCTCATATGGAGTGTGCATTATCCCATGGGTTTCATTGCAATTTTAGTTGACAATTCTCAATTTGGTCTACTGATGTGTGTGAGCAAAATTTCAGTTGATTGTTTCTGTCCCCCTCTTACAAAATTTGTTACCATCAGGATCCACTATGCAGCTAGACCGTGGTGGCAACGATTCAATGTGACTGCGGCCTAAAATAGGTCAACACACTCCTGCTGTATGTCATGGGCGGGACCCGTACAGTTTTATTTTAGAACTGCTTGAGAGGGCTCCCCAAGGAAGCGGGGTGTACTTAACGAGGGGCTGCATCCGCTCCGAAGAGCAAACACCAGAGCTTCATCTACAGTCTACATGGGATCAAGACGACCTGTGTGTGAGTGGACATGTTTGTGCTGGCTTCCTACGGGAGCTCCTTCTGTTCGAGCTGGAGTGCCCTTGCTGTCGGCGCTGACCAAGGCAACCATGTTCAGAATGTGAGCTCTGAAGAACACGCCAGTGGTGGCATTGCTCCAGCGCATGCGGGTTTTGTACATCAGCATTCACTGATCCAAGTACATGCTACTCACTTGCCGTTGTACGTCGCAAAATTTGAGTTGGTGGGCATACCCAGCCCATTTACGTGCCGTTTGAACCTCTGGCACAGGTTTTTAATGAGCCAAAACGTCATGGCAGTCTAGCCAAGTTGAACACCAGACCGATTGGCATTGAGGAAAAGGGCTAGTTTGGGTTAATTTTTTAGAGAACAGGGTTTTTTTGTGTGTGGAGGTATATGGGTTATTTTTTATGCTGAACATTTGATGGAGATCCAGTTTGTCAACTCTCACTAAATGAAGTGAGTGTATCAATACCGTTTTTACTCAGTTCTTGAATATTGAAATCCAAGGTGGGTGATGAATGTGTTTACTACTAATACATATAAATGTCAAACGATGTTAGTGCTGATATAGAGGCGAGGCGGTGCAAGTAAAATGCCTCCCATGAGAATAAAAAAAAGTAGATGAAACAAACCATAAGCATTTGCTCTGATATTTTTGCTTCTTGACGTATTGCCACTAGGGCAGTTGCCGCAGCAGCCGATTCTGCCTCCTTTTTTATAGCATATTCTTGCAGACTTCCAAATGTCGGCCCATCTATGGTCACTGTTGACTTGAAGATAGGTTCATGATGCGGACCACTCTGAGTGGTGTTATACAAACGTAAATCTTTCTGTAGGTCTTGAGCATAATTTCGTAACTGTGACTTGTAAGAAAGATGGATTTCTGCAATATATAAATAAATTAGTGAGTACCACAAATATAGAAGAAAGATGTGTGAACGATCATCATGAGCATTTTCAGTGGCAGGAATAAAAACGTCACAGCGGCATGATAGAGACGTAAAAAAATCAAATCAATTTTTGGCATGAGGGGCATTTATATGACTACATAGGTAGTAAAGGCCAATCAAGAGAACAGAAAAAACAAAAGAATAATCTTCAATGGTGCCCCCGACGACGGCTGGGAAGGATGGTGGAGGAGTTGGATGAGGATGGCGGCGGCGGCGTCTGCGGTTGCGCCTCGTCCGCAGCCATGCTGGTGGTGGTCGATGCGAGAGCCGGATGGCGTCGGCCAGAATCAGGCAGGGGCAACAAAGATTTAGAGGAGAGAGAGAATGGAGGCGATGAGCGATGGGAGGAAGGGCCACTGGCGATTGGGGTGGCCTCAGATCCGCCCTCCGTGGCCGCCTATTTCATGGGACGAGCACCCGTGCTCACCGTCGGGCTCGCCTTCGGCCGCTGCCTCGCCGACATTCACGACGTAGAGCCCCTTCCTCCGATCCCATTTGCAAGGGAGGCAGCGCCATCCTTCATCGCAGAGAACGAGTCCACACTGAGATCCCAACCAGATCGTGATTGCGCCTCCCCAAACCGCAGCGGCACATCCCACTCCATCAACGACCAACCTATATGAGGCGGAGGGTCAGTGTAGGACGCGAGCGCCGTCACCATGGACGTGGGGGATGCCGTAGGTGGGAAGGAGGCGGCGACGGCGTCTGTGTCAGGAAGATCGCACGACGGCGGCGACGTTTACTCGAGGGGATCGAGAGGAGCTGCGTTTGGTGCCGGGTGGGTTCTTTGGTGCGTGCGTGGGGCTGGAGATTGTGATAGGTGATCAGGTGAGGGCGTGCCATACCTGGATCGATAGCCTTACCATACCTGGTGGTAATTTAAATTTATTACCATATTCGATATTTCCCGAGTCATGGCCTTACCATACCTGGATTGATAGCCTTTGGGGTAATTTAAATTTATTACCATATAATTACCATATTCAAAATTTCCTGAGTTATGACCTTACGATACCTGGATTGGTTTATTACTATACGTGGATTAATTATGATTTATTACTATACGTGGATAGCCATACCATACCCGGTGGTAATTTAAATTTATTACCATATTCGATATTTCCCGAGTTATGGCCTTACCATACCTGGATTGATAGCCTTTGGGGTAATTTAAATTTATTACCGTATAATTACCATATTCAAAATTTCCTGAGTTATGACCTTACCATACCTGGATTGATTTATTACTATACGTGGATTAATTATGATTTATTACTATATGATTTATTACTATACGTGGATAGCCTTACCATACCTGGTGGTAATTTAAATTTATTACCATATTCGATATTTCCCGAGTTATGGCCTTACCATACCTGGATTGATAGCCTTTGGGGTAATTTAAATTTATTACCATACGAGTGTGGCGCAAAAACGCTTCCCGCCTGAATTTTTTTTCTTCATCCTCCCACCTTCCTCGTCTTTTCTCCTTTCTCGCATCCGTTTCTTTCTTTCCACTCTCAACCTCTACACCCTATCTCTTCCAAGACAGGTTACTTGGTTGGCTTCTTAAAAATAAAAATTGAAACTCATCTTTTGAACTAGTAGGAACTATTTTTTTTAAATAGTGATGATGGGGAACATTACATGAAAATCAAAAAAAAAAAATTCCTACGAAACACCCAACATCTAATCTTGGAGAGATGCAAAGCAACGAGAGGGGAGTGTGTCTAGATACCTTGTGGAACGAAAGCGGAAGCTTATATAACGCATTGATGTAGTCGTACTCTTCGCGATCCAATCACGATCCAATCCGATCAAGTGCCGAACAGACGGCACCTCCGCATTCAGCACACGTGCGGCTCGATGACGTCTCCTCCTTCTTGATCCAGCAAGCAAGAGAGGCGAAGTAGATGGGATCTCAACCAGCACGACGGCGTGGTGGAGATGGTGATGACACCTATGGAGCACCAGCAGAAAGCTCTATTTCCTGTGCACTTGTGGAGGAAAGTCTCATCAAGTTACCCCATATAGTGATGCTACTGCTACGGCCAGGCTTTTCTGTAATGATCCACGAAAATGTGCAGGATCTGTTGGATCTGCATGAAACTGCTAGATAAATAAAAACTTATGGTAGGTCAACTGCTCTCCCAATTCATTATTCCTTTTTTTCTTTCAATAAAATGAACCATTGGAATCGCATGGACAGGCTCCCCCACAGGCACGGCATGCCGCCATGCCTCCGCCTGCTAGTATTAATAATGCATCCCATGCATGCAGACATATCCAGTAATGAAAATGAACACACTGCTGGAGTTGCTCGCTAGAGAAATCTACACTCGAGGTATGTTTGAACATTTTCGCAAGGTCCTATGTGAAGCAGGGCAGTACAAGGTAGATGGGATCTGTAAAGGAAAAACCTATTTTGTGTGGCGGTACCATCCAGAAAAACATGACCAGTGGTGCAGGGTTCAGGGTTGCGTACAAACTCGAAGTTGTTGAGGAGGGCAGGGAACTGATATGTGAGTGTGGTAATTTTGAGCACACAGGCTTGCTGTGCTGCCACACTGTTAAGGTAACAATATTTATTGTGATGATCAAGGCTTTTGCTGCAAGCCTGCTAAATCAAAAAAATTGTTGAGCAGCATAATTAAGCATACGAACTATGTGTTTTGCAGGTCCGCGATTTCCTTGTATAAACTAGATAGAGGCAAAGCTCATTGTGAAACGTTGGACAAAAGATTGAGGGATATGCGGCCAGACCATTTGGCACATCTTCAGGGCAAAATTTGTGTAAACTCGATAACATTCGGACACTCAAATATGTGGACCCATGCCCTTGAAGTTGTAAGGCTGGGAGATGCAAATACAAGTGCATACGAGTGTGCAAATATCTTGAAGACAGCAATGGCTAAACTGACACCTATATATAGCCACTGTTGCGGGATGGAATGGAGCTAGAAGACTGAATCAAGACAAGGGGAAAGATAAGGAACCGATTCAGTGAGGGCACCCTCCAGCAGGTGTGGGAGCGACGCTAAAGGTAGTGACATTGGTAATTTCGTCGCTCTAAAGGCTCCAGAACGAAAGCGTAAGCCAGGTCGACCAACCATCGGTAGGGACAAGCCTCCATATGATGTTCAGGGTGCGAAGAGAAAGCTGCCGATGGATGCGGTGCAAGCAAACACACTCGCTTCTGTAGTATATGCCTGGAGCAATGTCACAAGAGCACCACGTGTCCACAGAGGGCCGACCTTCCTCAAAAAGAAAGAAAAGAGGCAAAATGCTGAAACTATGGCATCGGTATTCACAGGAAGAACACCTACAACAAGCCTAAGGTTGTGCTGCATATTGTTGAAAACGCCACTTTAGATGGAAATGCCATTTGCGGGTGACCTGGTTAGATTCAATATTTTTTTCCGCGAGTTGCTGAGGGCTCCGTGGTTGCTAGCTAGAAGACTGTTATTCTTAATAGAAAAAACTGTTACTGAGTAGTATGTGCTGTTGTCATCAGTTTATGTGTTGTATGCATGTTTATCATCAAAAAAATTTATGAGTGAAATTTGAGTGCCATCTCATATGGAGTGTGCATTATCCCATGGGTTTCATTGCAATTTTAGTTGACAATTCTCAATTTGGTCTACTGATGTGTGTGAGCAAAATTTCAGTTGATTGTTTCTGTCCCCCTCTTACAAAATTTGTTACCATCAGGATCCACTATGCAGCTAGACCGTGGTGGCAACGATTCAATGTGACTGCGGCCTAAAATAGGTCAACACACTCCTGCTGTATGTCATGGGCGGGACCCGTACAGTTTTATTTTAGAACTGCTTGAGAGGGCTCCCCAAGGAAGCGGGGTGTACTTAACGAGGGGCTGCATCCGCTCCGAAGAGCAAACACCGGAGCTTCATCTACAGTCTACATGGGATCAAGACGACCTGTGTGTGAGTGGACATGTTTGTGCTGGCTTCCTACGGGAGCTCCTTCTGTTCGAGCTGGAGTGCCCTTGCTGTCGGCGCTGACCAAGGCAACCATGTTCAGAATGTGAGCTCTGAAGAACACGCCAGTGGTGGCATTGCTCCAGCGCATACGGGTTTTGTACATCAGCATTCACTGATCCAAGTACATGCTACTCACTTGCCGTTGTACGTCGCAAAATTTGAGTTGGTGGGCATACCCAGCCCATTTACGTGCCGTTTGAACCTCTGGCACAGGTTTTTAATGAGCCAAAACGTCATGGCAGTCTAGCCAAGTTGAACACCAGACCGATTGGCATTGAGGAAAAGGGCTAGTTTGGGTTAATTTTTTAGAGAACAGGGTTTTTTTGTGTGTGGAGGTATATGGGTTATTTTTTATGCTGAACATTTGATGGAGATCCAGTTTGTCAACTCTCACTAAATGAAGTGAGTGTATCAATACCGTTTTTACTCAGTTCTTGAATATTGAAATCCAAGGTGGGTGATGAATGTGTTTACTACTAATACATATAAATGTCAAACGATGTTAGTGCTGATATAGAGGCGAGGCGGTGCAAGTAAAATGCCTCCCATGAGAATAAAAAAAAGTAGATGAAACAAACCATAAGCATTTGCTCTGATATTTTTGCTTCTTGACGTATTGCCACTAGGGCAGTTGCCGCAGCAGCCGATTCTGCCTCCTTTTTTATAGCATATTCTTGCAGACTTCCAAATGTCGGCCCATCTATGGTCACTGTTGACTTGAAGATAGGTTCATGATGCGGACCACTCTGAGTGGTGTTATACAAATGTAAATCTTTCTGTAGGTCTTGAGCATAATTTCATAACGGTGACTTGTAAGAAAGATGGATTTCTGCAATATATAAATAAATTAGTGAGTACCACAAATATAGAAGAAACATGTGTGAACGATCATCATGAGCATTTTCAGTGGCAGGAATAAAAACGTCACAGCGGCATGATAGAGACGTAAAAAAATCAAATCAATTTTTGGCATGAGGGGCATTTATATGACTACATAGGTAGTAAAGGCCAATCAAGAGAACAGAAAAAACAAAAGAATAATCTTTAATAGCCAATAAGCTATCCATTTCTACTAGACGCTCTCTGAGTAGCTAGCAATCAAAACGGCTTAAACCTTCATTTTCACAGTTGACACCACTTATATATATATGGTGGTCTGCAAACAACCGGCAACGTAACCCACATATATGTATAGAGTCTGGATGTACTGTTTACAAGTCGATCTTCTGGGATCTTGTCGAGCACGACGAGGCCCCATCAGTTGTGGCGGATCAGGTTCTTAGGAGTCGTCTCACGTCTGCTTTGGTAGTTGACTGAGAAGCAGCGACGGCGCATATATCTGGCGCTAGCCGGAGAACTAGGATCTTGAACAAAACATGATCTAGCTAGCTAAGGCGCAGACGTACACACCGGAAAGTAGCTGCCGAGGGGCGGAGCGGCGACGGCGCATGCATCTGGCGCTAACCGGAGCCCTAAAATCTTGAACAAAACGAGATCTAGCTAGCTAGGGCGCATACATACTCACCTGTCAGTAGTTGCGGAGGTGACGAGGGGTGCTCCAACGCTTCCCTGGCGGCGATGTCCTCCAAGGCTGTCCTTGCGGCGACGTCCTGCGCCTGGATGAGCGTGCGGGACCCGGACTCTGGCGAGCTGAACTCGGCGCCGCCGACGGCAACGGTGGAATGGAACCTTGACCCGTGGTCAGGGCCCTCGCCCCGGTCGGTGTAAGCCGGCGTCGCCTATCACGGCTGCTGGCACAGGTTGTACATCGTCGATCGCGTCGCGTGGGGGCGGTCTGAATCAGAAACAGGAAACCGGGATTATATTGAAACTGGGAAGGGAAGGATTTCCTCGGGGCTTTGATCTGATCTGCGCGCAGCTGTGTTCTGGCCGGCGTCGTGTGCACTAATTGGACGCGGCAGCCAGCACTACTGCGTTTCTTTCTTTCTTTGGATTTGGAAGTTTGCTGAGAGCTTTGCAGAGCGTGCCGTTCACTGTTGAACGCATGTTGGGTGCTGTCAATTCCAATTAATGCCGTAAAACTGAAAGGTTTTTATTTCTGTCATTTCCCTTTTTTGATGCTTTCCTTTTAACACTTTCCAAATACGTACCTCAGCCCAGCTTGAGAAATTTTAAGATTTCAAGATTTTCAATGAACTTGAATTTTGTTTGGGGCATGGTTCGACACACGCACCCGTTATGAATAGTAAATTCGGAAAAAAAATATACTGATTTTTTTTTTCAAAAAAAAATCTGAACTTTTTTTTTTCGCATACATGGTCGACCACTCTACCCACATATGAAATTTCACAAAGAAATGACACCCACTACATTCTGTGGTGTCCCTACACATAGTCGGAGGGTTCAGTGGCAATCCTTAAATTACGGAGGTCCCCACACACCACATCGAGGTGCTACACATAATCGGAGGGTCCTGTGAATTACGTCGAGGGAGGAGATGTCTCCAATGTGTTGGCAGCACCCCAACTACGAGCTGAAGCGGCAGCGGCGACAGTATGGCCAATGGCTTTCGGGTCGACGTCGGAACTTGTGCAAGTTCAGCAGGAGATGATGGTCATTTTTATGCATAACTGTTTTGACAAATATATGATGCAAACTTTTTCAGAAATTTGTGATTAACATTTTTAAGTACACGGTGAATATTTTTTAAATACAAATAACTTTCTTTAAATATGCAGTGAATATGTTTTGATCCGGGCGCCGAGATCCCCGCCGCCACCTTCCCCGGCGCCCGCGCGGGCTTTGCCGGTGGCCGTCTCTGGTGGCGGCGAGGGAGGGAAGAGGGATGAGGGGAGGCGGCACGACGAAAGATCTGATGGCCCCCGAGGCGCCCGGTAGGCGACACGAGAGCCGCATGGGAGGGAGGGCGTCATAGGCTATGTCAGTTTGATCAATGAGCAATCAAGTTTTTCACCAAAAAAGAAAAGAAGATAATAAATGGAAGATACTCCCTCCGTTCCATAATATAAGAGCATTTTTCACAATAGAGTAGTGTCAATAACACTTTTATATTATGGAACGGAGGGAGTAGAAGATAATGATGCTGAAATATTAAAAAAGAGGAGAAATTAATTACGAGTAATAAATGGATAAACAAGTGTCTGTCGCCTGCTGCCGCGTAGCCACAATTCCATACATCTTGTCCGTTACACAAAACCGGTTCACTCCCAAAGACCGGATTCTTTTTCATCTCTAGCTTTCCTCCGCCCCTCATGTGTTTGTTTCTTTCCCACTAGTTTTGCTTGGTAGCGAATTCTCTGCTGCTTCAGCGCCCTCGCCCCTCGCCCGTTCTAATCAATAAGCTGCCTCCCGTGATCGTCGATCTGTAGTTGGCCAACGCCGGGGTCAACAACGTCCCCGTCGATGGCAAGTGGGGAGCCGACCCCGCCGTGGCCTCCGTGGAAGGTGAAGCGCAGTCCTCACTGCCCTCGTTCGGGTACAACGCATCGTCAGAGTCGGAGGGGTACCTGGAAGTCACCGAGGAAGGGGATGGACCGGGTTTGGTGCCGGCGCCCCTGCTGCGGTGCTGCCAACTGAAGCGGCGGCGGCGGCAGTGTGGTCCCTCAATTTCCGGTTCACGTTGGAGTGGGGACTCGATCAGCGAAATGGTATGGAGGACACCGTATCGCTGCGCCCGGACGACGGATCCCCCATGCACTTCGTTGCCGTCTTCGACGGCCACATCGACCCCAGGTAACCTTCCAAACCACCTCCAAGTCTAGTGGTCGACACCATCCATGCTCTTTCCGCTACAACTTTGATTTTCTTGCTATGTGGTGGCGCAGAGGTCGGCCATGTGCAAGGACCAGATGCACATCATACTTGTGGAGGAGCTGGCCGGCGGGGCAAGTTCCTACTAGAAGGAGCATCCGAAAGAGGATGACGAGGCGGACCGTCGTGCGTGGGAGGCGGCGCTGAAGCGGAGCTTCCAGCTGGCTGACACGCCGGGGATGGGGCAGTCCGCATCGGGATGGCCCATCATGGGGTCCACCCACCGCCGTTGTGGCGCTCCTGGTCCGCAGCAGAATCCGCGTCGCCATTTGCGGGGACTCCCGCGCCGTGCTCTGCCGCGCCGGTAACGGCTTGCCACTTTCCAAGAACCACAAGGTGAGATTAATTGCCTCATGCATATTTCCTTTCTCTCCTTTGGTCTCGTCTGGCTATACGAATTTGAGCTTGATGCATAGATGCAGCTGGAGCCGCTGGTGGGATGGCGGCGGGAGAAGAAGTGTGCGCCTCCGCAGACAGGCAGCTGCGCGTACGGGGAATGCTTGCCATGTCGTGGGGTTTGGATACAAGTTGTTCCGAGGCGCACTCATACAACAAGTACTCCCTCCCGAAGAAAAGATAAAAGTCGTTTAGATCTCTTATATTTATTTACGGAAGGAGTACCGCCTAGGTAGACCAAAAAGAAAGAAGTACTGCCTAAGACTGCTCACAGTGGGGAGTAACATAGAGTAGTAACTTGCCGATGTTACTAGTCTATGTTACTACCTCCATAGTGGGTAGTAACATATGAGTGGTATCATGAAAGAGTTCATTTATTAGGCTATAGACTCATTATGCCTTGAAATGCGTGATGTTACAGTAACTAGCTAAGTTACCACAAACCCCTCTCTCCTCATTAATTAGCTACCATATAAGCAATTTTGTATTGAAATGTGTGATGTTACTAGTTAAGTTACTCTCATTGTGACTAGTCTAAGCCTGGCACTGGGACGACCTTGCGACCTGAGTCAACGAAAACGTTGCAATCAGGAATGGGCCGAGCGATCTCGGACAGACAAGTGATAACAATCAATCTCAGACAGCAACCTCAGAAAGACTCACGGAAGAGCAAAAAATAACAACGGGAACTTACACATATCATGAGGCCTATAGTGGTTACACAGATCACCGTAGACGACGGACAGCCAAAGCAGCCGGCCTTTCCACGGCGAAATAATTCCGGCGCCCTAGATCAGATCCCTGGAACACACGTCAGGCCCGAACCACCCGTCGTACCTTCGTGAACTCGCGGACCCAGGCGTGCACGGTCATGCCTCAGATCGGCCCGCGGGCGGAGAAACTTTTAACGACCCGCGGGTGGCCACTAAGCAAACGAATCTCTATCTCCGACCAAAGTTCCGTTGAATAAAAGGTGATTATCAAGGAGACCGGTGGAGGATTTAGCAAATCTTGATGTCAGGGTCAGAGTTACCTACACTTTAGATACATACATACATGCTTTGTTTCCATGCATTAACATTGGCTTTGTACATATCTATCTTATACTCCCTCCGTCCCATAATGTAAGACGCTTTTTGACTCTAGTGTAGTGTGAAAAAACATCTTATATTATGGGACAGAGGGAGTACAATATACAAAGAAACAAAAGTATGTGTAGAACACTTTTTACCAAATATGTGATCCACATTCTGTTTCAGAAATAGGCAATGAACATGTTTTTTTGCAAATATGTGATGAACATTTTTTTAGAAATATGTGATGGACAGTTTTTAAGTACACGGTGAATATTTCAAGATACGTGTGCTTGATCCGTGCGTTTCTTTATATACGCAAAACTGCTTCAGGAGCGCTCCCGTCTTCCTCCTCTGCTGCTTGGGTCTTCCTCTACAAAAATTAGGAGAAAGTACAGCTGAGCGCTCCAGTCTTCCTCTGTAGTTATGGCCAGGGCCGCCGGCGAGTCGGGAGCCAACCCCGCCATGGCCTTGGAGGAAGGTGAGGTCCAGTTCTCACCTCTCTTGTCCGGGTACTACGCATCCTTGGAGGAGTCAGACGGTTACGTTACAGGAGAGCTCCCGCATGCATGGTGGCAGCTCTCATGCACATCCCGCTGAAGTGACGGTAGCGGCTGTGTGGCCCATGTGACCCACGGTGTTTGGGTCGGCATCAGAGAAGGGGCTGCGCCCGTTCTTCTGCGCCTGGGCCGACGGCTCGCCCATGCATTTCTTTGCCGTCTTCGACGGCCACGGCGGCCTCAAGGTAACCTCCCCTCCCCTCACCTAGTCATTGCTTCACTTGGCCAGACTACAACACCTTTCACGCCATATCCAGGTCGAGTGCTCGACACATGTACACCTACCTTACACATTTTATTTGCTTGGTACGTGGCAGTGCAGGTGTCGGCGCTGTGCAGGGAACAGATGCACGCCATCTTGGTGGAGGAGCTGGCCGGCCCAGGAAATGACGAAGAGGCGGAGTATCGTGCGTGGGAGGCGGTGCTGAACCGGAGCTTCGAGCTGGCGTATGAACTAGGGATGGGGCTGGGGAAGAGGCGGACGCACTGCCGTGGTGGCGCTTCTGGCCCGCGGCAGCGTCCTGGTGGCCAACTGCGGCGTCTCCCTTGCCGTGCTCTGCCGCGCCGGTGATGCCATCCCGTTTTCCGAGGACCACAAGGTGAGATTAATCGCGTCATGCACATTGTCTTTTTCTCCTATGGACAAATTTTGAGCTTGATGAGGCGTGGATATGATTGGAGCGGGCAGACGAGAGGGCGCGTGTTAAGGCGGCTGGAGGCAAAGTGTCGCGCTCCAACGACGGGTAGGTGCGGGATTGGGGGGCTTGCCATGTTGCGGGCTTCAGGTACATACGTATTACTACTGTATCAAGGCGTGTAGTTTGTTTGGTTCTTATGCACACGTTTTGAAATACGCGGTAAACATTTTTGAAGCACACGATGAACATCAAATATGTGTTGAACAATTTGTCAAATAGAAGATGAATATTTATCAAATATGTGTTGAACACTTTATCAAATATCTGTTGAACACCTTTTCAAGTACATGATGAACACTTTTCTGGATACATGATGAATTTTTTTTTGTATACACGATGAACTTTTTTTCCATAGGAGCGTGGTGCAAAAACACTTCACGCCAGAACTTTTTTCGTCTTCATCCTGCAGACTACATGATACATCAATTAAATTAAGAGAGAGCGGTAGAATAATACCTTCTCCATTCCCCTGATCAAAAAGTGTCCACCAGAATAAAAAAGGCAGTCACTTTCCCTGAGTTCATGCAACCAAGATAAATTTGAATTAACCATAACTGGAAGGCGACCAATAGTAGCCAGATGAGTTTCATCCACAAGAACTCTCTTGTACCCAAAAAGATCATTCTCTGTTTTAGACTTGTCACTTTTCTCCATAGAATAAATTTGTTAACAGTTTAGAGCACGTTGGTAATTGCTGACTCAGTGACTACAACACCTAAGTGCACAAATATGAGTATCCGATATTGATGAGGTAACTTCAAAATGCACACACCATGAGAAATCTTATCACATAGTTTATATAAGTAAATTAACATATCAACACAACTGTAGAGAGATGTTTTTCAATACAATAATCCTAGTATTGATGGGGTGCTGGTGCATGTATATATAAGTACAGGGTAGGCCTCAACCTCAACTATACACAACTAGGAGGTGGGCCACAACACGTAATACATGCAACACAAAATACAACTCAACACCCCCGCAGTCGAAGCGTCGCAAGAGACACAGAGACTGGACCGAAACTCCTCGAAGACGGAAGTAGGCAATCCCTTAGTCATCACATCAGCAAACTGTTGCGACGTCAGCACATGAAGAACCCGAACACGGCCAAGGGCAACCTGCTCGCGCACGAAGTGAATATCGAGCTCAATATGCTTCGTACGGCGATGGTGCACCGGGTTGGCGGAAAGGTAGACCGCGCCGACGTTATCGCAGTAGATAAGAGTAGCTTTATGAACATCACAAAGCAACTCCTGGAGCAGCTGACGGAGCCAAGAGCACTCAGGCACGGCATTAGCCACGACGCGATACTCTGCCTCGGCGCTGGAGCGGGAGACCATGGGCTGCTACTTTGATGACCAAGAGATCAACGAGGGCCCAAGGTAGACGCAGTAGCCGGATGTGGAGCGTCGAGTGTCGGGGCAGCCAGCCCAGTTGGTATCCGAGTAGGCCACGAGGTCGGTGGAGGCGGAGGCCGTCAGGGTGAGTCCCAAGGACATGGTGCCACATATATAACGGAGAATACGCTTCACCAAGGTCCAGTGGGAGTCACGCGGGGCGTGCATGTGGAGGCACACCTGCTGAACAGCATACTGCAGGTCGGGTCGAGTCAGCGTCAGGTACTGTAAAGCACCAACAATGGAGCGATAAAACGCTCCATCGGACGCGAGAGACCCCTCCAGAGCAGAGACCTTCGCCTTCGTGTCGACGGGTGTGGGCGCCGGCTTGCAGTTAAGCATACCGGCACGCTGCAGGAGCTCGTGGGCGTACTTCTGCTGATGCAGAAAGAAGCCGTGAGGCCGGCGGACCACCTCGATGACGAGGAAGTAGTGCAGGGGCCCCAAGTCCTTGAGGGCGAACTCATCACGAAGACGAGCAGTCATCCGCTGAAGGAGATCGGGGGCGGACGCCGTGAGGATGATGTCGTCGACGTAGAGCAGCAGATATGCAGTGTCAGCTCCCTGATGATACACGAATAGTGAGGCATCGGAGCGAGTGGACCGAAAACCCAAAGACCGCAGGAAAGCTGCGATACGCTGGTACCAAGCCCGAGGCTCCTGCTTTAACCCATAAAGAGAACGGGAGAGCAAGCACATAAAGTCTGGGTGCTCGCCGTGGACGAAGCCAGTGGGCTGCTCACAGTACACCTGCTCGGCAAGGTGACCGTGCAAGAAGGCGTTGGAGACGTCCAACTGGTGCACAGGCCAGGCGCGCGAGACCGCCAACTGGAGCACGGCGCGGATCGTGCCCGGTTTAACAACCGGGACGAAGGTGTCGGTGAAGTTAACGACCGCGCGCCGCCGAAATCCGCGAACCACCCATCGAGCCTTGTAGCGCTCGAGAGAACCGTCCGGGCGAGTCTTGTGGCAAAACACCCACTTGCCAGAGATGATGTTGGCACGAGGGGGTCGCGGAACAAGCTGCCACGTGCGGTTGCGTTGTAGGGCATCGAACTCCTCCTGCATCGCAGCTAGGCAGTGGGGATCCCGAAGGGCAGCGCGAGCGGAGGTGGGGATGGGTGACGGCATCGACATCGAGGCGGTGCAGGTATAATCGTCGGCGGAGTAGCGCGTGCTAGGCCGAAGCACTCCTGCTCGGGCACGGGTGGTCACACCAAGTGACGGGGCAGCAGGGCCGACGGATGCCGCGGCGACGGGGGCCACGGCGGCGGGGGCACCCGGTGCGGCGATGGGGGCCGCGGCCGTGGAGGGGATCGCGGCAGCAGCGGCGGCGGAGGCCACAACGGCGGCGGAGGACGCAGCAGCGGCGGCGGCGGCAGCAGCGCCGGCCAATCTGGCGGTGGAAGAGGCGACGGGCGAGGTTGACGTCGAGCCCGTCGCTGTGGTGGCGGGCGGGGTGCCGGGCTCAACCTCGTGTGAGGGAGACAGGGACCCGAGGGCCGCTCAGACTCGACCTCGGGGGAGGGAGTCGGGAAGCCGGGTGGGGGTAGCAGAGGGCGCCGGGCTGGGGGGGAGGGCGCCGGGGGGTGCCACCGCGCATCGCTCCACGAAGGGGGCACGGGGGTCGGCGCCGAAGGAGCCGATGCCGTTGGAACCTGGAAAAAAGGGAACACCGTATCGACAAAGAACATGTGCCTCGAGGTGTACACGCGATGAGTGATAGAATCATAGCAACGGTAACCTTTGTTGTTAGGAGGGTAGACAAGGAAGATGCATCGGACGGATCGTGGTGCGAGCTTGTGTGGCGTGGTGGACGCGGTGCTAGGATAATAGAGACACCCGAAGATGCGGAGACCATCATAGTACGGTGGTGTGCCAAAGAGAAGATGGTGAGGGGCGTAGTTCCCCCGAGGGCGACATGAACGAATATTAACTAAGAGAGTGGCGGTGGCGAGAGCATCGGGCCAAAACCGAGCGGGCACGTTAGAGTGAAAGAGTAATGTGCGAACGCAGTCATTAAGAGTGCGGAGAAAGCGCTGGCGCGGCCGTTCTGCTGTGAAGTGTATGGACAAGTCAGACGAAAGATGGTGCTGTTAGAGGCAGGAAGTGTGCGGAGAGCGACGTTGTCAAACTCTTTTTCGTTATCTTTCTGGAGTGCGAGTATGGGGCGACCGAACTTGGTGGTGACATAGGAATAATAGGCGGTGAGTGTGGCTAACGCATTGGAATTACGACGAAGGGGAAAAGTCCACACATAATAAGAATAATCATCTAAAATCACCAAGTAGTATAGATAGCCCGTGTTACTCGCAACGGGAGAAGTCCAAACATCACTATGAAGTAATTGAAACGGAAAAGTGGAAACTCAAGAAGACACACTAAAGGAAAGACGAACGTGCTTGCCTAAGTGACAAGCCTCACAAGAGTGCTCGTCGAGCTTATTACACGAGAAAGAGAAACTCCTAAGAATTTGACGTAAAGCGGTGTGGTTGGGGTGACCCAAGCGAGCGTGCCAAAGGTCAACGCCGGCGGCAAGGGCGGCGGGTGTGGAGGTGGAGGCGCCGGCGTGCACATAGTAGAGCTCATCGGGACTGTCACATCGATGGACCATCCGGGTACGGGCGTCTTTCATAGAAAAGCCAACACCATCAAATTCAACAGTAAGTGGGTTCTCACGAGTAAGAAGACGAACAGAAACTAGGTTCGTGACTAATTCAGCTGAAACAAGAACATTGTACATAGTGATGGGTGTGGAAGTGGAGGGGAAACTAGTGCTACCGATATGACTAATAGGTAGGGAGGAGCCGTTGCCGACGGTGATACGAGTGGGTGTGTGAACGGGAGTGGAGGAGGTTAGGTTACCGGGATGAGCTGTCATATGCGCAGTAGCACCTGAGCCCATGTACCAGTCGCCTCCGCCGACAGAGCTACTCGGCAATGGCGCGGAGTGCTGGGCGGCGAGGAGGGCGGGGTCCCATGGCATAGGTATCGGCGGCGGCGAAAGGCCCCCGTAGGGCAGCGCCGGAGCGGGCGGGCCATAACCATCGAGGGGCGGTGGCACAGGGAGGGCGATGTAGCCGGCGCCGATTGACTGGTAAGGTGCGCCGACGAACCCCTGGTGGCCCGCGGGGAGATCCTGCGGGTAGTGTGGGGCCCACCCTGCGCCCTAGGCCGGCTGCTGCTGGGGAGGCACGGATGGCGGCAACGGGCAATACCAGTCCGGAGAGGCCATCGACGGGGCGGGCGGAGCATGGCCACCAGCCATTGGCAGGGCCGGCTGCATGTGGTTGACACCGGATACGCCGTAGGCGGCGGTCGCGCCGTATGGCGGTGGGGCCGCACCGAAGGGTGCCGGTGGCGGGACAGCAGAGGCAGCGACGGACAGGCTGGTGAACGCCATCGGGGATCCGACGGCGGCAGCGGGCGGTCGACGGTCGGTGGGAGAGCGGCGGCGGCGGCGCGGGAGGAGCGCACGGCGGCGAGGGCGGCGGCGGCAGTGGAAGACGAGGATCAAAATCTAAAAAACTGATATCATGTACAGAGATGTTTTGCAATACAATAATCCTTGTATTGATGGGGTGCTGGTGCATGTATATATAAATACAGGGTAGGCCTCAACCTCAACTATGCATAACTAGGAGGTAGGCCACAACATTTAATACATGCAACAAAAAATACAACTCAACAACAGTTCAATAGGATCAAGCGCATAAAGAATTATCACACATCAGTGACATCCACAACTATGTAGCTAATCGGGGAACATCAAGCAACTATTTGTTCCTTGCTGCTCCACTTCATGTTGTGTCAATGGACTTGATTCTTCTACAAATAGAAAGACACGAAGAATAAGAAAAATGATGTACTTGTTAACAAACATCCACCACCGTGACCCTATGCGGCAATTCATACTGAAATCAGTGCTTACAAAACAATAGACATCAAGGAAGGAACACTGTGCAGACCAGATCAGCACTAATTCTTGAGAAGACACATAAGAAGGTGGACGCCAAGAACGCTACTGCCACAGCTCTTTGGGCTAGCGGCAACAGCATTCTTCCAAGCGCCGGTGGTGAGCGCGCACCTTCCGGGGGCGCAGGACGAGGCAGCTCAGTCTCCTACGACAGCAACGGCCAAGGCTACCGCGGCGGCGGCGGCGGCGGCCGTGGACGTGGCCGTGGCGGACGTGGTCATGGACGCAGTGAACCATGGATGTTTAATCCGTGGACAGGGCTGCCAACTCGTGCAGGCCACGTACAACAGCCGGCGCCGTCCCAGCCTCAACCATGGCAGCAAACACGTGCATGGCGTGCTACAGCTCCAGGCCTTCTTGGTCCTCGTCCTACAAGCACTTCTCAAGCATATGCAACATATGCTCCAGCAACTGGCTACACCAACACGCATCTTCACCAGGCACCACCTCCTCCCACCTTGCAGCAGCAGCAACAACAGCTCGACCCAGCGCTTGTCACCGCCCTGAACAACATACACTTCCCCAACAATGAATGGTACATGTATTCCGGCGCTTCCTCCCATATGACATCCGATCCGGGTAAACTTCAATCTCTCACACCATCCTCCGCTCACACAGTAACCGTTGGCAATGGTGCGTCTCTTCCCATCACTCATATTAGCTCCCAAACACTTGCATCTCTCTCTAAACCTCTCTATCTTCGCAATAATGTTGTAGTTCCCAACATTATCAAAAATCTCGTATCTGTTCGTCAACTTACCATTAATAATTATTGTTCTATTGAATTTGATCCCTTCGGTTTTTCTGTGAAGGCCCTTCCATCCAAAACCGTGATTCTCGATGCAATAGCTCCGGACCACTCTACCCTCTCCACCAACCAGCACTTGCCGAAGCTCACGCCATCATCGCCTCCTGCTCGCTTTGGCATCGTCGACTTGGCCACCCCGGCAACCACAGCATGTCACGTCTAAATAGCTCCAAGCATATTTCTTTCAATAAAGGAGGGCCTCCCCTCTGTCATGCGTTTCAGTTAGGCAAACATGTTAGGCTACCATTTTATGCTTCTCAAACTTCTACTACTCGCCCGTTTGAAATAATTCATTGTGATTTATGGACGCCCCAGTTCCTAGCACTTCTGATCTTTGTTATTATCTTATCATCGTCGACGACTATACACATTATTTTTGGAGCTTTCCCCTATGCAAAAAGTCTGATGTTTACACCACCTTCACTGCTTTTCACGCCTACACTCGTACCCAATTTAATTTGTCTATTTCCGCACTCCAATGTGATAATGGACGAGAATTTGAAAACACTAAACTAAATACGTTCTGCACCACCCATGGCATTCTTTTTCGCCTATCTTGTCCTTACACCTCCCAGCAAAATGGTACCGCCGAGCGAGCAATCCGTACCACTAATAATGTCATTCGCACCCTTCTCTTCCAAGCCCCCATGCCACCATCTCTTCGGGCCGAAGCCCTCCATACTGCCACCTACCTCATAAACATTTGTCCTACAGTCACACGGAAATTTTCAACACCATATACCCTGTTGTTCGCCCTCTCTCCATCTTACAATGACCTTCGAGTATTCGGTTGCCTTTGTTACCCTAACACATCCTCCACTTCCCCTAATAAGCTCAGCGCAGGCTCAACTAAATGTGTTTTTCTTGGTTATCCTACACGTCATCCTGGGTACTGCTGTCTTGATCTCACAACCCGGCGCATCATTATCTCGCGTCACGTTATCTTTGACGAGCCTACATTTCCGTATGCACCCGAATCATCTTCTACGCCACCACCACCCGCTGTCCTATTCGATCCACCACCAGCTCCTCAATACGTGCATCACCCAGCAGCTCATGCTACAACGCCAACCACTACACTCAATTCATCTCTACATGTACCAGGTCCCAAACCCACTATGCATGCACCCGTTATGCATGGTTTTCCCGGCCACACTTCCCAGAGCATCCAACCAGCCACACCTAGCTCAACTCCTTCCGCCTCTCCACCACCAGATGGTCCAACATCTTCAGGTTCAACATCTCCAGGCCCACCTCCATCTCCAGCCGAACCACCTTCTCTAAGTTCTCTATCTCAAACATGTTCTGCGACCCTTCCGTCTGAGTCAGCTACGCACCCAACGCCACCACTCCATCGTACACGCTCAGTCACAGGCCGACTTCCACCACCCATTGATCGCCTTAATTTATCTGCCATCACAGCCTCTCCCATCCCATACAATTATCTCACTGCCCTACGCAATCCCTCTTGGCGACACGCCATGCAGGAAGAATTCGACACTCTCACACTCAATCAAACATGGCAATTAGTTCCTCCCCCTTTAGGTGCTAATATCGTTAGCGGAAAATGGGTCTTCCGTCACAAACACAATCCCGATGGTTCTCTCTCTCGCCATAAAGCTCTGTGGATTGTTCGAGGGTTCTCTCGACAACATGGTGTCGATTTTGACGAGACTTTTAGCTCCATCGTCAAACCTGCGACCATTCGTATTGTTCTTTCTTTAGCTACATCCCACTCCTGGCTGATCCATCAACTAGATGTTGAAAACGCCCTCCTTCATGGTCATCTTGATGAAGTAGTCTACAGCCAACAACCATCCGGCTTCTTGGATCCTCAACATCCCACTCATGTATGTCATCTTCTCAAATCCCTCTATGGCCTCTAACAGCCACCTCGTGCATGGTTTCAGCTTTTCGCAACCTTTGCTCGCACAATGGGATTTATCGGGTCCAAGTCCGATGCCTCTCTATTTATCCTTAATCGTAACAATAACTTAGCCTATCTTCTTCTTTATGTCGACGACATCATTCTCACCGCGTCTAATCACACACTTCGACGGTCTATCATCATGTCCCTTAGCACCGAATTTGCCATGAAGGATCTCGGCACCCTTCACCACTTCCTCGGTATTTCTGTAACTCGCACCGCCTCTGGTCTTCACCTATCTCAACGCCAATATATTCTCGACATTCTCTCTCGTGCAGGTATGCGCGACTGTCATCCCGTCCAAACTCCTATCGATACCAAGGCCAAATTATCCGGTTCGGTTGGCACTCCCGTCACCGATCCCTCTCTCTACCGGAGTCTCACCGGAGCTCTCCAGTACGCCACTCTCCCTCGTCCCGAAATAGCCTATGCTATTCAACAAGTTTGCCTTCATATGCATGATCCTAAAGAGCCTCACTTCCATCTAATTAAACGCATTCTTCGATACCTCAAAGGTACTCTCCATCATGGTCTTCTCCTACACTCTTCTTCCTCCCATTCTCTCACTGCCTACTCTGATGCCGATTGGGCCGGATGCCCGGACACCAGAAGTTCAACATCGGGTTTTTGCATGTTCCTCGGTGATAACCTTATCTCTTGGTCCTCGCGATGGCAAACAACGGTCCAGCGCCGAGGTAGAGTATAGAGCTGTTGCAACGGCAGTGGCTGAATCTTGTTGGGTCCGCCAATTACTCCATGAACTTCATCGACCTATTAATAGTGCTACCATTGTCTATTGCGATAACGTCACTGCAGTTTATCTTTCTGCCAACGTTCAACATCATCGCAAGAAGCATATTGAGCTGGACATTCACTTTGTTCGCGATAAGGTTGCTTTGGGTGTCGTTCGTGTTCTTCATGTCCCCTCGTCCTCTCAATTTGCGGACATTTTCACCAAAGGACTACTGACGGCATTATTTCATGACTTCCGGACCAGTCTTCACGTCGCTGCTCTCCCGGGTTCAGACTGCGGGGGCGTGTTAGAGCATGACCGGATGGCCGTATCTGGCCGTTCAGATTCTTCCGCATCAGGCACATCCGGTGCTGCTCATCTTGGCGTTCACGCCAAGCCTCATATAGATGGCATGGTATCTACTGTACATGGAAACTGTTTATTGTAACCTGATTGTAATCATGTACTCTATATATACGTGAATATGAGTTGGACGAGGCATGTAATCAGCAGCCCGTTCTTTCCCAACTTACAGAGACAACAATCAATCTCAGATAGCGACCTCAGAGAGACTCACGGAAGAGCAAAAAATAACAAGGGAACTTATACATATCACGAGGCCTAGAGTGGACACGGTTCTCACTAGAAACGCCACACAGATCACCGCATGATGAAACTACTACTACGTGCACTCTATGATCCGTACCAGCAAAATCCTAATTAAACTTCTAAAAGACGACGGAAAGCCAAAGCGGCCGGCCGTTCCTCGGCGAAATAGTTCTGGCGCCCCAGATCAGATCCCCGGGAACACACGTCAGGCCCGAACCGCCCGTCTTACCTTCATGAACTCGCGGACCCAGGCATGCACGATCATGCCTCAGATCAGCCCCGTGCCAGAACACAGCAGAGAAACTTTTAATGACCCGCGGGCCGCCGCTAAGCACCGGTGGAGGTTTTAGCAAACCTTGGGGTCAGGGTCAGAGTTACCTGCACTTTAGATACATACGTACACGTTTTCTTTCCATGCATTAATATTGGTTTTGTATATATCTATCTTATACAATATACAAAAAATCAAATGTGTGTGTTTAACAGTTTTTAACAAATATGTGATCCACATTTTTTTTCCGAAATATGCAATGAATATGTTTTTCAAAAATTTGTGATGAACACTTTTTTAGAAATATGCAATGCACAGTTTTTCAAGTACACGGTAAATACTTTTTAAATACAAAAGAACATTCTTTAAATACGTAGTGAATATGTTTTGAAATATACGTTGAATATATTTTGAAAATGCGGTTTACATTTTTTAAATACACAACGAACTTCAGATATGTGTTGAACTCTTTTCAAATACAAGATGAACATTTATTCAAATATGTGTTGAACACTTTTTCAAATATCTGTTGAACACCTTTTCAAGTACATGATGAACACTTCTTTGAGTGCACGATGAATCTATTTTTTCAAATACATGATGAACTATTTTTCCATACGAGTGTGGCACAAAAACACTTCCCGCCGGAACTTTTTTTCTTCATCCTCCCACCTTCCTCATGTTCTGCCCTTTCTCGCCTCCATTTCTTTCATTCCACTCTCTACCTCTACACCATATCTCTTCCAAGACAGGTTACATGGTTGGCTTCTTAAAAATAAAAATTGAAATTGATCTTTTGAAATAGTAGGAACAATTTATTTAAATAGTGAAACCGCCAAAACCAGTTTTTCAAATAGTGGAATAATGTAATGTTTTATGAAAGTAATTTCAAAGATAGTTGAAACAAGTAAAATAAAAAGACAGTTCAAATTCTTCTTGTTACGGATTCAAATTTATAAAAAAGTATCAGAAACAAAGTTTAGTTTGAAATATAAAAATCATTCAAAATATGGCAACAAAATCAAACGCATGTAATTTAAATGGGGAGAGAGAATACATGCAGAGATCATTCTCTGAATCTTCAAGATAGACAACAAATGGCGAGTGCTCTGAACACGGGGCCAGCCTGAGAAGGACGAAAGAGATAAGGAGAAAATCATGACACATTAATCAATAGCAATCAATGGATACTGTAGATGAGAAGTGTAGAACGTAATGATCAAATGTGTAGACAAATGACCGAAATCGAACGAACACTAGATCCAAACAGATCCATCGAAGACCTGCACCAACAGGATCTTGAGAGATCCGATGAAGACTACTCTCATATGCCTTCCGATGATGCTAGACACACCTTCGGGATGAGGATGGGACGTGGGTGACATAATGTCTCTAAATTTGGATCTTTCACTATCTTCTAGTACATGCGACAACAATAAGCAAATTATCAACAATAAATAGAAGATATTGTCTGAGAAAGAGAAAAGAAAGAAGCAAATAATGAAACGTTAAAAGGAAGAAGATGCAGAAGAAATGCCTCATGACGTGTCAGCGGCACAAAAATATGAGAAAATATTCTAAGAATCAATAGGAGAAATAATAAATGAAAGATCGTATATTTCATTTTTGAGTTGGAAATATAGTATCATTTGAGATTGACCATAAAATAGGAGGAAATAATGAAACATTAAAAATGGAGAAACTTTAATTAATTAAGACTAATAATATGGATAAGAAAGACGCTTGTCCGATGCCTGCCACCTATAGCCCCGATTCATACACAAAATTGCTTTGATCATTAGTACGAAAAATAGGATAAAGTAGAGAGTGCTTCAGTCTTCCTCCTCCTCTTCCGCGCCTGTTTCTTACCCGCAGATTGCTTGGTAGCGAAGGCTTTGCTGAGCCGTAGCCTGCAGGCATTGTGCTCAACCTGCTCGCCCCTTCGTGTGGTCGATCTGTGCTCTGTACTCTGTAGTTATGGCCAGCGCCGCCGGCGAGTCAGGAGCCAACCCTGCCGTGGAGTTGGAGGAAGGTGAGTTCCAGTCCTCACCTCTCTTGTCCGGGTACCATGCATCCTCGGAGCAGTCGGAGGGCTACGTCACGGGTCCAGAGGAAGGGGAGAGCTCCCGCGCGGTGGCGGCTCTCCTACACAGCCCGCTGAAGCGACAGCATGAGCTGTGTGGCGCATGTGGCCCATTGGCGTTCAGGTCAACATCGGACAAGGGGCTGTGCGGGTTCTTCTGCGCCTAGGCCGACGGCTCGCCCATGCACTTCTTCGCCTTCTTCGACGGCCAGGGCGACCCCAAGGTAACCTCCCCTCTCCTCACCTAGTCGTTGGTTCACTTGGCCAGACTACGAACCTTCCACGCCATATCCAGGTCGAGTACTCGACACATGTGCACCCTACCTTACACATTTGATTTGCTTGGTACGTGGCGGTGCAGCTGTCAGCCCTGTGCAGGGAACAGATGCACGCCATCTTGGTGGAGGAGCTCGCCGGCCCGGAAAATGAAGAAGAGGCGGAGTGTCATGCGTGGGAGGCGGTGCTGAACCGGAGCTTCGAGCGGGCGGACGCACTAGGGATGGGGTTGTCGGAATCGGGATGGCCCGTCATGGGGTGCACTGCCGTGGTGGCGCTTCTGGTCCGCGGTAGCATCCTGGTGGCCAACTGCGGCGACTCCCGCGCCGTGTTATGCCGTGCCTATGATGCCATCCCGTTGTGAGAGGACCAAAGGTGAGATTAATCGCGTCATGCGCATTGTATTTTTCTCCTTTGGACAAATTTTGAGCTTGATGAGGAGTGGATACAGCTGGAGCGGGCGGACGAGAGGGCGCGCGTCAAGGCGTCCGGAGGCAAAGTGTGGAGCTCCAACAACAGGAATCTGCGGGATTGGGGGGCTTGCCATGTCGCGGGCTTTAGGTACGTACGTATTACTATTGTATCAAAGGCGTGTATAGTTTGTTTGGTTCTTATGCACACGCTTTGAAATATGCGGTAAAGATTTTTGAAATACACGATGAACATCAAATATGTGTTGAAAACTTTCTCAAATACAAGATGAACATTTATCAAATATGTGTTGAACACATTTTCAAATATTTGTTGAACACCTTTTCAAGTACATGATGAACACTTGTTTGAATAGACGGTGAATATATTTTTTCATATACACGATGAACCTTTTTTTCCATACGAGTGTGGCGCAAAAACACTTCACGCCAGAACATTTTATCATCATCCTCCAGCCTTCCGAGTCTTGTGCCCTTTCTCGCATCCATTTCATCCTTTCCTCTCTCTACCTCTACACCGTCTCTCTTCCAAGACAGGTTACTTTGTTGGCTCGTAGAAAAAATTAGTATCACGTCCATTGTAGGGGGCACTAGTAGAAAAAGGGTCTAATGTGAGACACATTAGTGTGGGTTTGAAGTTGGCCCGGCACTAAAGGCACCATATGCATTAGTATCGGTTCGTGTTGAGCCTTTAGTATCGGTTCGTGCCACGAACCGGTACTAAAGGGGTAGTGGCAGGCTGGCGCCAGGCCGGGTCCCCACGAGCCCCTTTAGTACCAGTTTGTGACACAAACCGGCACTAAAGGTCTAACCAATAGTACCGGTTCGTGCCACGAACCCACACTAAAGGGGACAAGCCTTTAGTGTGGGTACGTGACACGAACCCACACTAAAGGGGGCAATTTTCATACTCTAACCCCCCCTGTATCGCCATTTCAGTTTTGAAAAAATCAAAAGAAAATGATAAAAACTTCAAAAAATAAAATCCTTCGAGAGGTAGTTATATTACTACATCTACTAGTTAGGAAAATTTGAAAACTTAAAATTGGACATGTTTTGCAAAAAGTATAGGGAAAATGTAAAACGGCTATAACTTTTGCATACGATGTTGAAAAAAACGTATAATATATCAAAAAATTCAGCACGAAAATCCTCATCCAATGGAGACCGCCTACGGCCTGTTTGCAATTTTTTAGAATCCTCAAATTCCAAAAGGAAAAAAAGATATGGTCAAATTTCAGTTTTTTTTAAAAAATTGGTTAAATCTGGTGAAACTACTTATTCAAGAAGTATTAATGTTACTACATAATTATTCAAGAATATTTGTGTTACTAAATAATTATTTCAATTTTTTGAATTTTGGTCAAATCTACTCAAAATATGGTCAAACTGTGGTCAAACTATGGTCAAACTTATTCAAGAAATATTAGTGTTACTAAATAATTACTGTTTTTAGAATAATAGTTTCAAACTCAAACGGTGAAACGTGTGACCTAATGCTCAAGTTAAACTGCTAAGGGTTAATAGGATTGATAGCTTACATTTGTCAGGAAAACAACAAGTGTAGACTTAGAATGTAGGGGGAATAGAACTTCGAAGTTAAGCGTGCTCAGGCTGGGGGGTGAGAGGATGGGTTACCGGCCGGGAAGTTAGGCGATTTGGAATGAGTGATCCACACTTGAGCAGTTAAGAGAGGTGATTAGAGACTAAATCATCAAATAATTCAGGAAAAATAAAAATAAAAAAATCAAATTTTTTTTCCAAAAAATCCAAGAAAAACCTTTAGTACCGGTTGGTAACACCAACCGGTACTAAAGGTCCCCCATACCAGGGCGCGAGCTCACGCCACCTGGTGGCACTTTAGCGCCGGTTCGTGTCGAACCGGTATTAAAGGGGGGGGGGATGGAACAGACACTAAAGGCCCTTACGAACCGGTTTTAAAGCTTCGTTTTCTACTAGTGGGGGAGCTACACACGTTATATCAAAACGGCTTAAACCTCCATTTAACAGTTGAGCCCACTATATATACTAGTATAACGCCCGTGCGTTGCCACGGGCTCTTCAAAATTTATAATCAGTATCTTTCATTTATCATCCCCTCATATTGGGTGATTATGGGGTGCTCTAATTAGAAACACAACGATCAAATATTAGGAAATTTCACCGAACGAACAACAACGAATAATACGATATCTATCAAACGAATAAAATGAGGTCATATTTTTGGTCCGTCATGCACTTCTGTTGAAAAGTGCCTATCCCTTTTAGAATCAACCCACTGTTTGCTCGCACGCAAAAAAAATACATCTCTAAAGTGGGGAACCGATCGGTGCCAAAAAGAACTCAAACTCCTATCCAATCTCGACTTCGTGCTCTTCCACTTCCATTGATAAAGATGGGACGTCAAGGGTTTCATCATGATGACCTCGAGCAGCCGCCGACATCCCTCCCCACATCTACCCCTACCCCCTGCTGCCGCTTGCACTGTCCTTGCTCCTCGAGGGAGCTAGGGACACAATGTTCTCTAGGATGGGCATGACCAGATCCACGAGGAGGCCACATTCTTCCATGGGAACCCAACCAAGCACACCACCCTCCGCAACCATCCAATCCCATCCTAACAAAGTCAAGACCCGCCATCGATCCACAAATCAGGAACGCCGCATCCAGGTTCACTGCATGTCTGCGACGAGTCTGTAGTCGACATCTTGACTTTGGCTATCCCCACGGAAGAATCATCGGATCCTGCTTACTTTTACCATCACTTCGTCTCTTCCCAAGGCAGCGACACCACCCAGCCAATCACCACCACCGCTTGCAGCTTGCCTACATAAAATCATGAGAAATCCCCACGGCGGTGCTGTAAGATCACCTTGGCGACCTCGACAGTGACCGACTGGTCTAAGATCTAAGCTAGCCGCTCTTTGTAGAAACCAATAGAAGTAGGCATGTGACTCAGATTTGTTCTTTGGTATGCATGCGTTTCTTGCTGCCCACCAGCTCTTGTCTACAACTCGCCTATCTCTGTACCAGCTCTTGGTCTACAACTCGCCTATCTCCATTCTCGAGACGACCAAGCTCGATGCGCAAGCCGCATACGTCTGCTAGAGCTATATCCAGGCCCTATGATTTTTGGACCACTGGCACTATGGGTGCCAGGACCGGAGTCGCCCTCATCCACCAAGTGGATCAAGGAGGCCCACCACCTAGACTCTACATCGCAACATTTTGTGTTTTCCTATAAAAAGTAACGAACCTTCTCTAATAAACGTAAATATAACCTTTTGGTTTTATAGTCTCAACTTTCCTACACTCCAATACCAGAAGGATTTCTTGGTTTTATTTAATGACCTTGTTGAATGTCATTCACTTAGAAAGGTAGTAATACAATCTGTGATATTAAGGCAAATTATTAGTCATATTAAAGTGCAAAAGGCCCTATAGGAGTCAAAGCATGACTTTTATGGTTATACTGTAATTTGCAAGATCTGAGATTTATGCAAGTGTACAATTAGAGAAGAGCCAATTAAATAGATTTTCACATTCAGAATAGTACGATTAGCAGTAGCACTTCAATTTTTTCATGTTTGATCAGCTTGCTAGGTGGTTATCACTAAGCATGTTGGAACGATGAGCATAACCTAACTTAGTTCAGTACGTGTTGCTGCAAATTAGTTCAGTACGTACGAAGCTGTTGCTAATTTCAATGCCTGGCTGTTGCAAGTTTCTAATGAAAAAGTACTTCAGGTCAAAGGTCAGGGAATATACACTTTTGTTATCATGGTTGTTTCCTTATAGTGAACAACTTTGATCACCACTTTAGCAGCTACTATCTATAAGAAGACATTAGCTAAGTAGATACAGGCAAAGAAAGCATGTAGGCAAAAGCAGAATTAAAACATCCTTCTCAATGGAGCTCGTGCAGTTCGGAAGACCCTAATCATCGATGAGGGACCCCTCCGATGGTAGCATGGCGTGACAATTGCCGTCAATGACGACACCCAAAGTACCTTGCACAATCCATCGATCCAGTTCGGAACAATCAAGCACATACCTTGCAAAGTGATGTGGATCTGAAGCAGAGGTGGGAAGGTAAAGGCTCAGGTGAGGTGGAATGAGACGTTGATATAGACGTGCACGCATGAGAATAAGGCGGTGCCCAGGATGGATCTCCATCGGAGGAGGCCGGATGCGCTGGGGAGGAGGTCGTTGTAGTACCTGCCATCTATGCGATGGATCATGGGGCTGGCAGGCAGGGGGAGGGGATAGGAGGGAGCGGGTGGGCTAGAGCGCAGATGGCGGGTGCCCCCGACGACGGCTGGGAAGGATGGTGGAAGAGGTGGATGAGGATGGCGGCGGCGGCGTCTGCGGTTGCGCCTCGTCCGCAGCCGTGCTGGTGGTGGTCGATGCGAGAGCCGGATGGCGTCGGCCAGAATCAGGCAGGGGCAACAAAGATTTAGAGGAGAGAGAGAATGGAGGAGATGAGCGATGGGAGGAAGGGCCACTGGCGATTGGGGTGGCCTCAGATCCGCCCTCCGTGGCCGCCTATTTCATGGGACGAACACCCGTGCTCACCGTCGGGCTCGCCTTCAGCCGCTGCCTCGCCGACATTCACGACGTAGAGCCCCTTCCTCCGATCCCATTTGCAAGGGAGGCAGCGCCATCCTTCATCGCAGAGAACGAGTCCACACTGAGATCCCAACCAGATCGTGATTGCGCCTCCCCAAACCGCAGCGGCACATCCCACTCCATCAGCGACCAACCTATATGAGGCGGAGGGTCAGTGTAGGACGCGAGCGCCGTCACCATGGACGTGGGGGACGCCGTAGGTGGGAAGGAGGCGGCGACGGCGTCGGTGTCAGGAAGATCGCACGACGGCGGCGGCGTTTACTCGAGGGGATCGAGAGGAGCTGCGTTTGGTGCCGGGTGGGTTCTTTGGTGCGTGCGTGGGGCTGGAGATTGTGATAGTTGATCAGGTGAGGGCGTGCCATACCTGGATCGATAGCCTTACCATACCTGGTGGTAATTTAACTTTATTACCATATTCGATATTTCCCAAGTTATGGCCTTACCATACCTGGATTGATAGCCTTTGGGGTAATTTAAATTTATTACCATATAATTACCATATTCAAAATTTCCTGAGTTATGACCTTACCATACCTGGATTGGTTTATTACTATACGTGGATTAATTATGATTTATTACTATACGTGGATAGCCTTACCATACCTGGTGGTAATTTAAATTTATTACCATATTCGATATTTCCCGAGTTATGGCCTTACCATACCTGGATTGATAGCCTTTGGGGTAATTTAAATTTATTACCATATAATTACCATATTCAAAATTTCCTGAGTTATGACCTTACCATACCTGGATTGATTTATTACTATACGTGGATTAATTATGATTTATTACTATATGATTTATTACTATACGTGGATAGCCTTACCATACCTGGTGGTAATTTAAATTTATTACCATATTCGATATTTCCCGAGTTATGGCCTTACCATACCTGGATTGATAGCCTTTGGGGTAATTTAAATTTATTACCATACGAGTGTGGCGCAAAAACGCTTCCCGCCTGAATTTTTTTTCTTCATCCTCGCACCTTCCTCGTCTTTTCTCCTTTCTCGCATCCGTTTCTTTCTTTCCACTCTCAACCTCTACACCCTATCTCTTCCAAGACAGGTTACTTGGTTGGCTTGTTAAAAATAAAAATTGAAACTCATCTTTTGAACTAGTAGGAACTATTTTTTTTTAAATAGTGATGATGGGGAACATTACATGAAAATCAAAAAAAAAATCCTACGAAACACCCAACATCTAATCTTGGAGAGATGCAAAGCAACGAGAGGGGAGTGTGTCTAGATACCTTGTAGAACGAAAGCGGAAGCGTATATAACGCATTGATGTAGTCGTAGTCTTCGCGATCCAATCACGATCCAATCCGATCAAGTGCCGAACAGACGGCACCTCCGCATTCAGCACACGTGCGGCTCGATGACGTCTCCTCCTTCTTGATCCAGCAAGCAAGAGAGGCGAAGTAGATGGGATCTCAACCAGCATGACGGCGTGGTGGAGATGGTGATGACACCTATGGAGCACCAGCAGAAAGCTCTATTTCCTGTGCACTTGTGGAGGAAAGTCTCATCAAGTTACCCCATATAGTGATGCTACTGCTACGGCCAGGCTTTTCTGTAATGATCCACGAAAATGTGCAGGATCTGTTAGATCTGCATGAAACTGCTAGATAAATAAAAACTTATGGTAGGTCAACTGCTCTCCCAATTCATTATTTCTTATGGGAGGGGCTGGTGGGAGGTGGGACGAAGAAAAACTGGTTGAAAATAAACCGGTTGAAAGTGCGGGGGACTATTCAACCAATTCGTCCATTAGGAGTAGAGATGGTGGTCTACAAACAACCGGCAACGTAACCCACCTATATGTATAGAGTCTGGATGTATTGTTCCCGCAAAAAAAAAGAGAGAGTCTAGATGTACAGTTAACAAGTCGATCTTCTGTGATCTTGTCGAGCACGACGAGGCCCCATCAGTCGTGGTGGATCAGATTTTTAGGAATCGTCTCACGTCTGCTTTGGTAGTTGACTGAGAAGCAGCGACGGCGCATATATCTGGCGCTAGCCGGAGCTCTAGGATCTTGAGCAAAACAGGATCTAGCTAGCTAGGGCGCATACATACTCACCGGTCAGTGACGATGGGTGCTCCAACGCTTCCCTGGCGGCGACGTCCTCCAAGGCTGCCCTTGCGGCAAGGTCCTGTGCCTGGATGAGCGTGCGGGAATCGGACTCTGGCGAGCTGAACTCGGCGCCGTCGACAGCAATGGTGGAATGGAACCTTGACGCGTGGTCAGGGCCCTCGCGCCGGTCGGTGTAGGCCGGCGTCGCCCACCACCACTACTGGCACATGTTGTTTAGACTGAGCTTGTACATCGTCGATCGCGTCGTGTAGGAGCGGGCTAGATCAGAAACATGAAACGGCGATTGAAGCTGGGAAGGGAAGGGTTTCCTCGGGGCTTCGATCTGATCTTTTTTTAGAACGAAGGCTCAAGGGGAGCCCGGCTTTGAATTAACGAAGCCATCAACCGGCTAGGATTACACAAGGCCACCAAGCGATAACGACCGAAAGATATAATGGAGCTTAGTGAACAGCTAACAATGCAACACACACTAGAGCAGAAAGAAAAAACATGGAGAGCCCTGCTAGTAATATCGAAGCCTACTGCACATAGTCAACAGAGAGAGGAGCAACAGAGAAGCCTCGATGATCAGCCGAAGACCAGAGAAAGGTGTGAACTGTCTGAACCCAAGGGCATGGGGAGAACATCGCTCCCAACGCCGAAGAGGAACCCTTTCCTCTCGCCTAGGCTCGAAGGCGCCGCACCGTCGGATCGTTGGAGCTCACCCGAGAACTAGAGCAGATGCTAGCTGGATCCCCATCGCAGACAAGTTGCACAGCCCTCGCCACGCCGCAGGCACACACCACAGCTGCACTGCCACCTCTCCTGAACAACCAAGAGCAGAAGGATAGCCGTCGGGAGGTCGCCGAAGAAGAAAGCCGCCGAGACCAAGAGGGGAGCAGGGGAGCTCCAGGTCCCGTTCCATGGCCGCAAGAAGGACTCTTGCAGGAACGAGCACCCTCCACAGAAAAATGCAAACTTGGCCTCGCAGCCGACGGACATCCACCAACCCCCTCATCCCTCTCCCGAAGAACCAGACACCCAAGACGGCGCCTTCAACAAGGACGCGACGCACAAGGCGCCGCCACCGTCCAACCTGAGACAGGTTTTGGGTCTTCACCCGGGGTCTGGGACGGGGATGAAGAGGAGAGCCCTCGACGGCATCTCCAGCGAAGAACACGACGCGCACACGCGCCGTCACCGTCGTGACCGGAGGACCGGCCAAGGGATTCCCCCGGGCTCGAACCTGAGCACCCGCACCCTACCAGCACCGGATCTGGCAACCAGAGTCGCAGAAGGGTACGACCGGCGGGGAGGAGAGAGCAGGGGAGGAGGGCGCCTGACCTTCAGATCTGGGGCAGAGGGACTCCGCGCCGCGACCGCCCGCCGTATCCTCGCTGCCCAGGCAGCCGAGGATGCCGGCCACCTCGTCCTGCGCGCGCCGCCCGTCGCGGAGGCAACGCCGCCTCGCCGTCTGGGGCCGCCGCCCCGGCTTCCAGGTCCTTCGCGGGGGCACGAAGCAACGCAGCACAGCACCTCACCGCCACCTTCATCGACGACCCAGCAGGCTTGCCCGTCGATCCCCTCAGGTGGCGGTGAGGGGGGGCTGGGATTGAGGGGGTGGCGGCGCGGGGGAAACCCTAGTCGCCCCCGAGTCGCCCTCGGGAGGACGACGCGAGGGCCGGTGTCGACTCCTACGTTCGCCCCCGCAATAGCTTTTTTTCCGCTTCGATCTGATCTACCCGTAGCAGCGTTCCTGCCGGCGTCGTGTGCACTAATTGGACGCGCTAGCCAGCACTACCGCGTTTCTTTCTTTCTTTGGATTTGGAGGTTTGCTGGCACATGAGTAGAGTCATGGATCATGTATGCGAAAAAAATTCAGACTTTTGAAAAAGAATCAGTTTCTATTTTTTCTGAATTTACTATTCATAACGGGTGCGTGTGTCGAACCATGCCCCAGACAAAATTCATGTTCATTGAAAATCTCGAAATTTTAAAATTTCTCAAGCTGGACTGAGGTACGTATTTGGAAAGTGTTCAAAGAAAAGCATAAAAAATGGGAAACGACAGAAATAAAAACCTTCCAGTTTTACGGCATTAATTGGAATTGACAGGACCCAACATGCGTTCAACAGTGGAACGGCACCCTAAATTACGGAGGTGCCCACACGCCTCATCGAGGTGCTACACATAATCAGAAAGTTCAGTGGCGTCCCTCAATTATGTCGAGGAAGGAGATCTCTCCAACGTGTTGGCAGCGCCCCTACTACGAGCTGAAGCGGCAGCGGGGGCAGTATGGCCAATGGCTTTCGGGTCGACGTCGGAGCTTGTGCAGGTTCAGCGGAAGATGATGGTCATTTCTATGCATAACTGTTTTGACAAATATATATTTTTTATACACGATGAACTTTTTTTTCCATAGGAGCGTGGCGCAAAAACACTTCACGCCAGAACTTTTTTCGTCTTCATCCTGCAGACTACATGATACATCAATTAAATTAAGAGAGAGCAGTAGAAAATACCTTCTCCATTCCCCTGATCAAAAAGTGTCCACCAGAATAAAAAAGGCAGTCACTTTCCCTGAGTTCATGCAACCAAGATAAATTTGAATTAACCATAACTGGAAGGCGACCAATAGTAGCCAGATGAGTTTCATCCACAAGAACTCTCTTGTACCCAAAAAGATCATTCTCTGTTTTAGACTTGTCACTTTTCTCCATAGAATATATTTGTTAACAGTTTAGAGCACGTCGGTAATTGCTGACTCAGTGACTACAACACCTTAATGCACAAATATGAGTATCCGATATTGATGAGGTAACTTCAAAATGCACACACCGTGAGAAATCTTATCACATAGTTCATATAAGTAAATTAACATATGAACACAACTGTAGAGAGATGTTTTGCAATACAATAATCCTTGTATTGATGGGGTCCTGGTGCATGTATATATAAGTACAGGGTATGCCTCAACCTCAACTATACACAACAAGGAGGTGGGCCACAACACGTAATACATGCAACACAAAATACAACTCAACACCCCCCGCAGTCGAAGCGTCGCAAGAGACACAGAGACTGGACCGAAACTCCTCGAAGACGGAAGCAGGCAATCCCTTAGTCATCACATCGGCAAACTGTTGCAACGTCGGCACATGAAGAACCCGAACACGGCCAAGGGCAACCTGCTCGCGCACGAAGTGAATATCGAGCTCAATATGCTTCGTACGGCGATGGTGCACCGGGTTGGCGGAAAGGTAGACCGCGCCGACGTTATTGCAGTAGATAAGAGTAGCTTTATGAACATCACAAAGCAACTCCTGGAGCAGCTGACGGAGCCAAGAGCACTCAGGCACGGCATTAGCCACGACGCGATACTCTGCCTCGGCGCTGGAGCGGGAGACCATGGGCTGCCGCTTTGATGACCAAGAGATCAACGAGGGCCCAAGGTAGACGCAGTAGCCGGACGTGGAGCGTCGAGTGTCGGGGCAGCCAGCCCAGTTGGCATCCGAGTAGGCCACGAGGTCGGTGGAGGCGGAGGCCGTCAGGGTGAGTCCCAAGGACATGGTGCCACATATATAACGGAGAATACGCTTCACCAAGATCCAGTGGGAGTCACGCGGGGCGTACATGTGGAGGCACACCTGCTGAACAGCATACTGCAGGTCGGGTCGAGTCAGCGTCAGGTACTGTAAAGAACCAACAATGGAGCGATAAAACGCTCCATCGGACGCGAGAGACCCCTCCAGAGCAGAGATCTTCGCCTTCGTGTCGACGGGTGTGGGCACCGGCTTGCAGTTAAGCATACCGGCACGCTCCAGGAGCTTGTGGGCGTACTTCTGCTGATGCAGAAAGAAGCCGTCAGGCCGGCGGACCACCTCGATGTCGAGGAAGTAGTGCAGGGGCCCCAAGTCCTTAGGGGCGAACTCAGCACGAAGAGGAGCAGTCAGCCGCTGAAGGAGATCGGGGGCCGAGATCCCCGCCGCCACCTTCCCCTGCACCCACCCGGGCTTGGCCGATGGCCGTCTCTGGTGGCGGCGAGGGAGGGAAGGGGGACGAGGTGAGGCGGCACGATGAAAGATCAGATGGCCCCCAATGCGCCCGGGAGGCAACACGAGGGCCAGTTGGGAGGGACGGCGTCATGGGCTATGTCAGTTTGATCAATGAGTAATCAAGTTTTTTCTCCAAAAGAAAAGAAAATAATAAATGAAAGATAGTCCCTCCATCCCATAATATAAGAGCATTTTTCACAGTAGAGTAGTGTAAATAACACTTATATTATGGGACGGAGGGAGTCGAAGATAATGATGCTAAAATATTAAAAATGAGTAAAAATTAATTACGAGTAATAAATGGACAAACATGTGTCTGTCGCCTGCCGCCGTGTAGCCACAATTCCATATATCGTGCCCGTTACACAAAACTGGTTCGCTCCCAAAGACCATATTTCTTTTCTTCTTCATCCCCCAGCTTTCCTCCGCCCCTTGTGTGTTCGTTTCTTTCCCACAAGTCTTGCTTGGTAGCGAATTCTCTGCTGCTTTAGGCCCTCGCCTATTCTAATCAATATGCTCCCTTCAGTGATCGTCAATCTGTAGTTATGGCCAACGCGGGTGTCAACAATGTTCCCGCCGCCGGCAAGTGGGGAGCCGCCCCAGCCATGGCCTTCGTCGAAAGCGAGGCGCAGTCCCCACCACCCTCGTCCGGGTACAACACATCGTCGGAGTCGGAGGGGTTTCTGACAGGCACCGAGGAAGGGGATGGATCGGGTGTGGTGCTAGCGCCCCTGCTGCGGTGCTGCCAGCTGAAGCGGCGGCGGCGGCGGCAGTGTGGTCCCTCTCTTTCCGGTCCGCGTCGGAGTGGGGGATGGATCCGCGAAAGGGTATGGAGGACACCATATCGCTGCGCCCGGGCCGATAGCTACCCCATGCACTTCTTTGCCGTGTTCGACGGCCACGGCGACCCCGAGGTAACCTTCCAAGCCACCTCCAGGTCTAATGGTCGGCACCATCCACGCTTTTTCCGCTACACGTTTGATTTGCTTGCTACATCGTGGTGCGGTGTCGGTCCTGTGCAGGGACCAGATGCACGTCATACTTGTGGAGGAGCTGGTAGGCACGGTAACAGACTACCCGAAGGAGCACCCGGAAAAGGCTGACGAGGCGGAGCGTCGTGCGTGGGAGGCGGCGCTGAAGCGGGATGGCCCATCATGGGGTCCACCCACCATCGTGGTGGAGCTCCTGGTGCGCGCCAGAAACCTCATCGCCACCTGTGGAGACTCCCGCGCCGTGCTCTGCCGCGCTGGTAACACCTAGCCACACTCCGAGAACCACAAGGTGATATTAATCGCGTCATGCGTATTGCCTTTCTCTCCTTTGGTATCGTCTGGCTATACGAATTTGAGCTTGATGCATAGATCTAGCTAGAGCCGCTGGTTGGGATGGTAGCGGGAGAAGAAGTGTGCACCCCCGCAGACGGGCAGCTGCGCGTGTGCGGAATGCTTGCCATGTCGTGTGGTTTGGATACAAGTTGTTCCGAGGCACACTCATACAACAAGTACTCCCTCTAGAAGAAAAGATAAAAGTCGTTTAGATCTCTTATATTATTTTACGGAAAGAAAGAAGTATTGCCTAAGCCTGGCATGGGATGACCTTGCGACCACAGTCAGAAATCGTTGCAATCAGGAACGGGCCAAGCGACCACAGACAGACAAGAGACAACAATCAATCTCAGAGAGGGACCTCAGAGAGACTCACAGAAGAGCAAAAAATAACTAAGGGAACTTACACATATCATGAGGCCTAGAGTGGACACGGTACTCTCTAGAAACGCCACGTCCGCTACACATATCACTGTAGACGATGGACAGCCAAAGCGGCCGGCCGTTCCTCAGTGAAATAATTCCGGCGCCCCAGATCAGATCCCTGGGACCACACGTCAGGCCCGAACCGCCCGTCGTACCTTCATGAACTCGTAGACCCCGGCGTGCACAGTCATGCCTCAGATCGGCCCCGGGCCAGAGCACAGCGGAGAAACTTTTAACGACCCGCGGGCCGCCGCTAAGCAAGCTAATCTCTATCTCCGAACGACCACAGTTTCGTTAAATAAATGGTGATTGTCAATGAGACCGGTGGAGGATTTAGCAAACCTTGGGGTCAGGGTCAGATTTACCTATACTTTAGATACATACGTACACGTTTTGTTTGCATGCATTAACATTGGCTTTGTACATATCTATCTTATACAATATACGAAGAAACGAAAGTATGTGTTGAACACTTTTTAACAAATATGTGATCCAAATTTTCTTCCAGAAATATGCAATGAACATGTTTTTTGCAAATATGTGATGAACATTTTTTTAGAAATATGTGATGGACAGTTTTTCAAGTACACGGTGAATATTTCAAGATACGCGTGCTCGATCCGTGCGTTTCTTTATACACAAAACTGCTTCAGGAACGCTGCAGTCTTCCTCCTCTGCTGCTTCGGTCTTCCTCTACAAAAATTAAGAGAAAGTACAGCTGAGCGCTCCTGTCTTCCTCTGTAGTTATGGTCAGCGCCGCCGGCGAGTCGGGAGCCAACCCTGCCGTGGCCTTGGAGGAAGGTGAGGTCCAGTCCTCACCTCTCTTGTCCGGGTACTACGCATCCTTGGAGGAGTCAGAGGGTTACGTTACGGGCCTAGAGGAAGGGGAGAGCTCCCACATGGTGGCGGTGCAGGTGTCGGCGCTGTGCAGGGAACAGATGCACGCCATCTTGGTGGAGGAGCTGGCCGGCCCAGGAAATGACGAAGAGGCGGAGTATCGTGCGTGGGAGGCGGTGCTGAACCGGAGCTTCGAGCTGGCGTATGCACTAGGGATGGGGCTGGGGAAGAGGCGGACGCAATGCCGTGGTGGCGCTTCTGGCCCGCGGCAGCGTCCTGGTGGCCAACTGCGGCGACTCCCTTGCCGTGCTCTGCCGCGCCGGTGATGCCATCCCGTTTTCCGAGGACCACAAGGTGAGATTAATCGCGTTATGCACATTGTCTTTTTCTCCTATGGACAAATTTTGAGCTTGATGAGGCGTGGATATGATTGGAGCGGGCAGACGAGAGGGCGCGTGTTAAGGCGGCTGGAGGCAAAGTGTCGCGCTCCAACGACGGGTAGGTGCGGGATTGGGGGGCTTGCCATGTTGCGGGCTTCAGGTACATACGTATAACTACTGTATCAAGGCGTGTAGTTTGTTTGGTTCTTATGCACACGTTTTGAAATACGCGGTAAACATTTTTGAAGCACACGATGAACATCAAATATGTGTTGAACAATTTGTCAAATAGAAGATGAATATTTATCAAATATGTGTTGAACACTTTATCAAATATCTGTTGAACACCTTTTCAAGTACATGATGAACACTTTTCTGGATACATGATGAATTTTTTTTTTATACACGATGAACTTTTTTTCCATAGGAGCGTGGTGCAAAAACACTTCACGGCAGAACTTTTTTCGTCTTCATCCTGCAGACTACATGATACATCAATTAAATTAAGAGAGAGCGGTAGAATAATACCTTCTCCATTCCCCTGATCAAAAAGTGTCCACCAGAATAAAAAAGGCAGTCACTTTCCCTGAGTTCATGCAACCAAGATAAATTTGAATTAACCATAACTGGAAGGCGACCAATAGTAGCCAGATGAGTTTCATCCACAAGAACTCTCTTGTACCCAAAAAGATCATTCTCTGTTTTAGAATTGTCACTTTTCTCCATAGAATAAATTTGTTAACAGTTTAGAGCACGTTGGTAATTGCTGACTCAGTAACTACAACACCTAAGTGCACAAATATGAGTATCCGATATTGATGAGGTAACTTCAAAATGCACACACCATGAGAAATCTTATCACATAGTTTATATAAGTAAATTAACATATCAACACAACTGTAGAGAGATGTTTTTCAATACAATAATCCTAGTATTGATAGGGTGCTGGTGCAGGTATATATAAATATAGGGTAGGCCTCAACCTCAACTATACACAACTAGGAGATGGGCCACAACACGTAATACATGCAACACAAAATACAACTTAACACCCCCCGCAGTCGAAGCGTCGCCAGAGACACAGAGACTGGACCGAAACTCCTCGAAGACGGAAGTAGGCAATCCCTTAGTCATCACATCAGCAAACTGTTGCGACGTTGGCACATGAAGAACCCGAACATGGCCAAGGGCAACCTGCTCGCGCACGAAGTGAATATCGAGCTCTATATGCTTCGTACGGCGATGGTGCACCGGGTTGGCGGAAAGGTAGACCGCGCCGACGTTATCGCAGTAGATAAGAGTAGCTTTATGAACCTCACAAAACAACTCCTGGAGCAGCTAACGGAGCAAGAGCACTCAGCCACGGCATTAGCCACGACGCGATACTCTGCCTCGGCGCTGGAGCGGGAGACCATGGGCTGCTACTTCGATGACCAAGAGATCAACGAGGGCCCAAGGTAGACGCAGTAGCCGGACGTGGAGCGTCGAGTGTCGGGGCAGCCAGCCCAGTTGGCATCCGAGTAGGCCACGAGGTCGGTGGAGGCGGAGGCCGTCAGCGTGAGTCCCAAGGACATGGTGCCACGTATATAACGGAGAATACGCTTCACCAAGGTCCAGTGGGAGTCACGCGGGGCGTGCATGTGGAGGCACACCTGCTGAACAGCGTACTGCAGGTCGGGTCGAGTCAGCGTCAGGTACTGTAAAGCACCAACAATGGAGCGATAAAACGCTCCATCGGACGCGAGAGACCCCTCCAGAGCAGAGACCTTCGCCTTCGTGTCACGGGTGTGGGCGCCGGCTTGAAGTTAAGCATACCGGCACGCTGCAGGAGCTCGTGGGCGTACTTCTGCTGATGCAGAAAGAAGCCGTCAGGCCGGCGGACCACCTCGATGCCGAGGAAGTAGTGCAGGGGCCCCAAGACCTTGAGGGCGAACTCATCACGAAGACGAGCAGTCATCCGCTGAAGGAGATCGGGGGCGGACACCGTGAGGATGATGTCGTCGACGTAGAGCAGCAGATATGCAGTGTCAGCTCCCTGATGATACACGAATAGTGAGGCATCGGAGCGAGTGGACCGAAAACCCAAAGACCCCAGGAAGGCTGCGATACGCTGGTACCAAGCCCGAGGCGCCTGCTTTAACCCATAAAGAGAACGGGAGAGCAAGCACGTAAAGTCCGGGTGCTCGCCGTGGACGAAGCCAGTGGGCTGCTCACAGTACACCTGCTCGGCAAGGTGACCGTGCAAGAAGGCGTTGGAGACGTCCAACTGTTGCACAGGCCAGGCGCGCGAGACCGCCAACTAGAGCACGGCGCGGATCGTGCCCGGTTTAACAACCGGGGCGAAGGTGTCGGTGAAGTTCACGCCCGCGCGCTGCCGAAATCTGCGAACCACCCATCGAGCCTTGTAGCGCTCGAGAGAACCGTCCGGGCGAGTCTTGTGGCGAAACACCCACTTGCCAGAGATGTTGTTGGCACGAGGGGGTCGCGGAACAAGCTGCCGCGTGCGGTTGCGCTGTAGGGCATCGAACTCCTCCTGCATCGCAGCTAGGCAGTGGGGATCCCGAAGGGCAGCGCGAGCGGAGGTGGGGATGGGTGATGGCATCGACATCGAGGCGGTGCATGCATAATCGTTGGCGGAGTAGCGCGTGCTAGGACGAAGCACTCCTGCTCGGGCACGGGTGGTCACACCAAGTGACGGGGCAGCAGGGCCGGCGGATGCCGCGGCGACGGGGGCCACGGCGGCGGGGGCACCCGGTGCGGCGATGGGGGCCGCGGCCGCGGAGGGGATCGCGGCAGCGGCGGCGGCGGAGGCCGCAACGGCGGCGGAGGACGAAGCAGCGGCGGCGGCGGCAGCAGCGCCGGCCAATCTGGCGGTGGAAGAGGCGACGGGCGAGGTTGACGTCGAGCCCGTCGCTGTGGTGGCGGGCGGGGTGCTGGGCTCAACCTCGTGTGAGGGAGACAGGGACCCGAGGGCCCGCTCAGACTCGACCTCGGGGGAGGGAGTCGGGAAGCCGGGTGGGGGTAGCAGCGGGCGCCGGGCCGGGGGGGGGGGCTCCGGGGGGTGCCGCCGCGCATCGCTCCACGAAGGGGGCACGGGGGCCGGCGCCGAAGGAGCCGATGCCGTTGGAACCTGGAAAAAAGGGAACACCGTATCGACAAAGTACATGTGCCTCGAGGTGTACACGCGATGAGTGACAGAATCATAGCACCGGTAACCTTTGTTGTTAGGAGGGTAGACAAGGAAGATGCATCGGACGGATCGTGGTGCGAGCTTGTGTGGCGTGGTGGACGCAGTGCTAAGATAATAGAGACACCCGAAGATGCGGAGACCATCATAGTACGGTGGTGTGCCGAAGAGAAGATGGTGAGGGGCGTAGTTCCCCCGAGGGCGACATGAACGAATATTAACTAAGAGAGTGGCGGTGGCGAGAGCATCGGGCCAAAACCGAGCGGGCACGTTAGAGTGAAAGAGTAGTGTGCGAACGCAGTCATTAAGAGTGCGGAGAAACCGCTGGCGCGGCCGTTTTGCTGTGAAGTGTATGGACAAGTCAGACGAAAGATGGTGCCGTGAGAGGCAGGAAGTGTGCGGAGAGCGACGTTGTCAAACTCTTTTTCGTTATCTTTCTGGAGTGCGAGTATGGGGCGACCGAACATGGTGGTGACATAGGAATAATAGGCGGTGAGTGTGGCTAAAGCATTGGATTTACGACGAAGGGGAAAAGTCCACACATAATAAGAATAATCATCTAAAATCACCAAGTAGTATAGATAGCCCGTGTTACTCGCAACGGGAGAAGTCCAAACATCACTATGAAGTAATTGAAACGGAAAAGTGGAAACTCAAGAAGACACACTAAAGGGAAGACGAACGTGCTTGCCTAAGTGACAAGCCTCACAAGAGTGCTCGTCGAGCTTATTACACGAGAAAGAGAAACTCCTAAGAATTTGACGTAAAGCGGTGTGGTTGGGGTGACCCAAGCGAGCGTGCCAAAGGTCAACGCCGGCGGCAAGGGCGGCGGGTGTGGAGGTGGAGGCGCCGGCGTGCACATAGTAGAGCTCATCGGGACTGTCACATCGATGGACCATCCGGGTACGGGCGTCTTTCATAGAAAAGCCAACACCATCAAATTCAACAGTAAGTGGGTTCTCACGAGTAAGACGACGAACAGAAACTAGGTTCGTGACTAATTCAGGTGAAACAAGAACATTGTACATAGTGATGGGTGTGGAAGTGGAGGGAAAACTAGTGCTACCGATATGACTAATAGGTAGGGAGGAGCCATTGCCGACGGTGATACGAGTGGGTGTGTGAACGGGAGTGGAGGAGGTTAGGTTACCGGGATGAGCTGTCATATGCGCAGTAGCACCTGAGCCCATGTACCAGTCGCCTCCGCCGATAGAGCTACTCGGCAATGTCGCGGAGTGCTAGGCGGCGAGGAGGGCGGTGTCCCATGGCATAGGTATCGGCGGCGGCGAAAGGCCCCCATAGGGTAGCGCCGGAGCGGGCGGGCCATAACCATCGAGGGGCGGCGGCACAGGGAGGGCGATGTAGCCGGCGCCGATTGACTGGTAAGGTGCGCCGACGAACCCCTTGTGGCCCGCGGGGAGATCCTGCGGGTAGTGCGGGGCCCACCCTGCGCCCTGGGCCGGCTGCTGCTGGGGAGGCGCGGATGGCGGCAACGGGCAATACCAGTCCGGAGAGGCCATCGACGGGGCGGGCGGAGCATGGCCACCAGCCATTGGCAGGGCCGGCTGCATGTGGTTGACGCCGGATGCGCAGTAGGCGGCGGTCGCGCCGTATGGCGGTGGGGCCGCACCGAAGGGTGCCGGTGGCGGGACAGCAGAGGCAGCGACGGACAGGCTGGTGAACGCCATCGGGGATCCGACGGCGGCAGCGGGCGGTCGACGGTCGGCGGGAGAGCGGCGGCGGCGGCGCGGGAGGAGTCACGCGGCGGCGGCGGCGGCGCAGGAGGAATCTCGTGGCGGCGGCGGCGGCGGTGGGGTCGCGGCAGCGGCAGCGGCGCGGGAGGAGTCGTGCGGCGGCGGCGGCGCTGGGGTGGCGGCGGCGGCGGCGCGGGAGGAGCGCACGGCGGCGGGGGCGGGGGCGGCAGTGGAAGACGAGGATCAAAATCTAAAAAACTGATATCATGTACAAAGATGTTTTGCAATACAATAATCCTTGTATTGATGGGGTGCTGGTGCATGTATATATAAATACAGGGTAGGCCTCAACCTCAACTATGCATAACTAGGAGGTAGGCCACAACATTTAATACATGCAACACAAAATACAACTCAACAACAGTTCAATAGGATCAAGCTCATAAAGAATTATCACACATCAGTGACATCCACAACTATGTAGCTAATCGGGGAACATCAAGCAACTATTTGTTCCTTGCTGCTCCATTTCATGTTGTGTCAATGGACTTGATTCTTCTACAAATAGAAAGACATGAAGAATAAGAAAAATCATGTACTTGTTAACAAACATCCACCACCGTGACCCTATGCGGCAATTCATACTGAAATCAGTGCTTACAAAACAATAGACATCAAGGAAGGAACACTGTGCAGACCAGATCAGCACTAATTCTTGAGAAGACACAGAAGAAGGTGGACGCCAAGAACGCTACTGCCACAGCTCTTTGGGCTAGCGGCAACAGCATTCTTCCAAGCGCCGGTGGTGAGCGCGCACCTTCCGGGGGCGCAGGACGAGGCAGCTCAGTCTCCTACGACAGCAACGGCCAAGGCTACCGCGGCGGCGGCGGCGGCGGCCGTGGACGTGGCCGTGGCGGACGTGGTCATGGACGCAGTGAACCATGGGTGTTTAATCCGTGGACAGGGCTGCGAACTCGTGCAGGCCACGTACAACAGCCGGCGCCGTCCCAGCCTCAACCATGGCAGCAAACACGTGCATGGCGTGCTCCAGCTCCAGGCCTTCTTGGTCCTCGTCCTACAAGCACTTCTCAAGCATATGCTCCAGCAACTGGCTACACCAACACGCATCTTCACCAGGCGCCACCTCCTCCCACCTTGCAGCAGCAGCAACAACAGCTCGACCCTGCGCTTGTCACCGCCCTGAACAACATGCACTTCCCCAACAATGAATGGTACATGTATTCCGGCGCTTCCTCCCATATGGCATCCGATCCGGGTAAACTTCAATCTCTCACACCATCCTCCGCTCACACAGTAACCGTTGGCAATGGTGCATCTCTTCCCATCACTCATATTAGCTCCCAAACACTTGCATCTCTCTCTAAACCTCTCTATCTTCGCAATAATGTTGTAGTTCCCAACATTATCAAAAATCTCGTATCTGTTCGTCAACTTACCATTAATAATTATTGTTCTATTGATTTTGATCCCTTCGGTTTTTCTGTGAAGGCCCTTCCATCCAAGACCGTGATTCTCGATGCAATAGCTCCGGACCACTCTACCCTCTCCACCAACCAGCACTTGCCGAAGCTCACGCCATCATCGCCTCCCGCTCGCTTTGGCATCGTCGACTTGGCCACCCCGGCAACCACACCATGTCACGTCTAAATAGCTCCAAGCATATTTCTTTCAATAAAGGAGGGCCTCCCCTCTGTCATGCGTTTCAGTTAGGCAAACATGTTAGGCTACCATTTTATGCGTCTCAAACTTCTACTACTCGCCCGTTTGAAATAATTCATTGTGATTTATGGACGCCCCAGTTCCTAGCACTTCTGATCTTTGTTATTATCTTATCATCGTCGACGACTATACACATTATTTTTGGAGCTTTCCCCTACGCAAAAAGTCTGATGTTTACACCACCTTCACTGCTTTTCACGCCTACACTCGTACCCAATTTAATTTGTCTATTTCCGCACTCCAATGTGATAATGGACGAGAATTTGAAAACACTAAACTAAATACGTTCTGCACCACCCATGGCATTCTTGTTCGCCTATCTTGTCCTTACACCTCCCAGCAAAATGGTACCGCCGAGCGAGCAATCCATACCACTAATAATGTCATTCGCACCCTTCTCTTCCAAGCCCCCATGCCACCATCTCTTTGGGCCGAAGCCCTCCATACTGCCACCTACCTCATAAACATTTGTCCTACAGCCACACGGAAATTTTCAACACCATATACCCTGTTGTTCGGCCTCTCTCCATCTTACAATGACCTTCGAGTATTCGGTTGCCTTTGTTACCCTAACACATCCTCCACTTCCCCTAATAAGCTCAGCGCCCGCTCAACTAGATGTGTTTTTCTTGGTTATCCTACACGTCATCCTGGGTACTGCTGTCTTGATCTCACAACCCGGCGCATCATTATCTCGTGTCACGTTATCTTTGACGAGCCTACATTTCCGTATGCACCCTAATCATCTTCTACGCCACCACCACCCGCTGTCCTATTCGATCCACCACCAGCTCCTCAATACGTGCATCACCCAGCAGCTCATGCTACAACGCCAACCACTACACTCAATTCATCTCTACATGTACCAGGTCCCAAACCCACTATGCATGCACCCGTTATGCATGGTTTTCCCGGCCACACTTCCCAGAGCATCCAACCAGCCACACCTAGCTCAACTCCTTCCGCCTCTCCACCACTAGATGGTCCAACATCTTCAGGTTCAACATCTCCAGGCCCACCTCCATCTCCAGCCGAACCACCTTCTCTAAGTTCTCTATCTCAAACACGTTCTGCGACCCTTCCGTCTGAGTCAGCTACGCACCCAACGCCATCACTCCATCATACACGCTCAGTCACAGGCCGACTTCCACCACCCATTGATCGCCTTAATTTATCTGCCATCACAGCCTCTCCCCTCCCATACAATTATCTCACTGCCCTACGCGATCCCTCTTGGCGACACGCCATGCAGGAAGAATTCGACACTCTCACACTCAATCAAACATGGCAATTAGTTCCTCCCCCTTTAGGTGCTAATATTGTTAGTGGAAAATGGGTCTTCCGTCGCAAACACAATCCCGATGGTTCTCTCTCTCGCCATAAAGCTCCGTGGGTTGTTCGAGGGTTCTCTCGACAACATGGTGTCGATTTTGATGAGACTTTTAGCTCCGTCGTCAAACCTGCGACCATTCGTATTGTTCTTTCTTTAGCTACATCCCACTCCTGGCCGATCCATCAACTAGACGTTGAAAACGCCCTCCTTCATGGTCATCTTGATGAAGTAGTCTACAGCCAACAACCATCCGGCTTCTTGGATCCTCAACATCCCACTCATGTATGTCATCTTCTCAAATCCCTCTATGGCCTCTAACAGCCACCTCGTGCATGGTTTCAGCTTTTCGCAACCTTTGCTCGCACAATGGGATTTATCGGGTCCAAGTCCGATGCCTCTCTATTTATCCTTAATCGTAACAATAACTTAGCCTATCTTCTTCTTTATGTCGATGACATCATTCTCACTGCGTCTACTCACACACTTCTACGGTCTATCATCATGTCCCTTAGCACCGAATTTGCCATGAAGGATCTCGGCACCCTTCACCACTTCCTCGGTATTTCTGTAACTCGCACCGCCTCTGGTCTTCACCTATCTCAACGCCAATATATTCTTGACATTCTCTCTCGTGCAGGTATGCGCGACTGTCATCCCGTCCAAACTCCTATCGATACCAAGGCCAAATTATCCGGTTCGGTTGGCACTCCCGTCACCGATCCCTCTCTCTACCGGAGTCTCACCGGAGCTCTCCCGTACGCCACTCTCCCTCGTCCCGAAATAGCCTATGCTATTCAACAAGTTTGCCTTCATATGCATGATCCTAAAGAGCCTCACTTCCATCTAATTAAACGCATTCTTCGATACCTCAAAGGTACTCTCCATCATGGTCTTCTCCTACACTCTTCTTCCTCCCATTCTCTCACTGCCTACTCTGATGCCGATTGGGCCGGATGCCCGGACACCAGAAGTTCAACGTCGGGTTTTTGCATGTTCCTCGGTGATAACCTTATCTCTTGGTCCTCGCGATGGCAAACAACGGTCCAGCGCCGAGGTAGAGTATAGAGCTGTTGCAACGGCAGTGGCTGAATCTTGTTGGGTCCGCCAATTACTCCATGAACTTCATCGACCTATTAATAGTGCTACCATTGTCTATTGCGATAACGTCACTGCAGTTTATCTTTCTGCCAACGTTCAACATCGTCGCAAGAAGCATATCGAGCTGGACATTCACTTTGTTCGCGATAAGGTTGCTCTGGGTGTCGTTCGTGTTCTTCATGTCCCCTCGTCCTCTCAATTTGCGGACATTTTCACCAAAGGACTACTGACGGCATTATTTCATGACTTCCGGACCAGTCTTCACGTCGCTGCTCTCCCGGGTTCAGACTGCGGGGGCGTGTTAGAGCATGACCGGATGGCCGTATCTGGCCGTTCAGATTCTTCCGCATCAGGCACATCCGGTGCTGCTCATCTTGGCGTTCACGCCAAGCCTCATATAGATGGCATGGTATCTACTGTACATGGAAACTGTTTATTGTAACCTGATTGTAATCCTGTACTCTATATATACGTGAATATGAGTTGGACGAGGCATGCAATCAGCAGCCCGTTCTTTCCCAACTTACAGAGACAACAATCAATCTCAGATAGCGACCTCAGAGAGACTCACGGAAGAGCAAAAAATAACAAGGGAACTTATACATATCACGAGGCCTAGAGTGGACACGGTTCTCACTAGAAACGCCACACAGATCACCGCATGATGAAACTACTACTACGTGCACTCTATGATCCGTACCAGCAAAATCCTAAGTAAACTTCTAAAAGACGACGGAAAGCCAAAGCGGCCGGCCGTTCCTCGGCGAAATAGTTCTGGCGCCCCAGATCAGATCCCTGGGAACACACGTCAGGCCCGAACCGCCCGTCTTACCTTCGTGAACTCGCGGACCCAGGCATGCACGATCATGCCTCAGATCAGCCCCGTGCCAGAACACAGCAGAGAAACTTTTAATGACCCACGGGCCGCCGCTAAGCACCGGTGGAGGTTTTAGCAAACCTTGGGGTCAGGGTCAGAGTTACCTGCACTTTAGATACATACGTACACGTTTTCTTTCCATGCATTAATATTGGTTTTGTATATATCTATCTTATACAATATACAAAAAATCAAATGTGTGTGTTTAACAGTTTTTAACAAATATGTGATCCACATTTTTTTTCCGAAATATGCAATGAATATGTTTTTCAAAAATTTGTGATGAACACTTTTTTAGAAATATGCAATGCACAGTTTTTCAAGTACACGGTAAATACTTTTTAAATACAAAAGAACATTCTTTAAATACGTAGTGAATATGTTTTGAAATATACGTTGAATATATTTTGAAAATGCGGTTTACATTTTTTAAATACACGACGAACTTCAGATATGTGTTGAACACTTTTCAAATACAAGATGAACATTTATTCAAATATGTGTTGAACACTTTTTCAAATATCTGTTGAACACCTTTTCAAGTACATGATGAACACTTTTTTGAGTGCACGATGAATCTATTTTTTCAAATACATGATGAACTATTTTTCCATACGAGTGTGGCACAAAAACACTTCCCGCCGGAACTTTTTTTCTTCATCCTCCCACCTTCCTCATGTTCTGCCCTTTCTCGCCTCCGTTTCTTTCATTCCACTCTCTACCTCTACACCATATCTCTTCCAAGACAGGTTACATGGTTGGCTTCTTAAAAATAAAAATTGAAATTGATCTTTTGAAATAGTAGGAACAATTTTTTTAAATAGTGAAACCGTCAAAACCAGTTTTTCAAATAGTGGAATAATGTAATGTTTTATGAAAGTAATTTCAAAGATAGTTGAAACAAGTAAAATAAAAAGACAGTTCAAATTCTTCTTGTTACGGATTCAAATTTATAAAAAAGTATCAAAAAGAAAGTTTAGTTTGAAAGATATCAATCATTCAAAATATGGCAACAAAATCAAACGCATGTAATTTAAATGGGGAGAGAGAATACATGCAGAGATCATTCTCTGAATCTTCAAGATAGACAACAAATGGCGAGTGCTCTGAACACGGGGCCAGCCTGAGAAGGACGAAAGAGATAAGGAGAAAATCATGACACATTAATCAATAGCAATCAATGGATACTGTAGATGAAAAGTGTAGAACGTAATGATCAAATGTGTAGACAAATGACCGAAATCGAACGAACACTAGATCCAAACAGATCCATCGAAGACATGCACCGACAGGATCTTGAGAGATCCGACGAAGACTACTCTCATATGCCTTCCGATGATGCTAGACACACCTTCGGGATGAGGATGGGACGTGGGTGACATAATGTCTCTGAATTTGGATCTTTCACTATCTTCTAGTACATGCGACAACAATAAGCAAATTATCAACAATAAATAGAAGATATTGTCTGAGAAAGAGAAAAGAAAGAAGCAAATAATGAAACGTTAAAAGGAAGAAGATGCAGAAGAAATGCCTCATGACGTGTCAGCGGCACAAAAATATGAGAAAATATTCTAAGAATCAATAGGAGAAATAATAAATGAAAGATTGTATATTTCATTTTTGAGTTGGAAATATAGTATCATTTGAGATTGACCATAAAATAGGAGGAAATAATGAAACATTAAAAATGGAGAAACATTAATTAATTAAGACTAGTAATATGGATAAGAAAGACGCTTGTCCGATGCCTGCCACCTATAGCCCCGATTCATACACAAAATTGCTTTGATCACTAGTACGAAAAATAGGATAAAGTAGAGAGTGCTTCAGTATTCCTTCTCCTCTTCCGCGCCTGTTTCTTCCCCGCAGATTGCTTGGTAGCGAAGGCTTTGCTGAGCCGTAGCCCGCAGGCATTGTGCTCAACCTGCTCGCCCCTTCGCGTGGTCGATCTGTGCTCTGTACTCTGTAGTTATCGCCAGCGCCGCCGGCGAGTCGGGAGCCAACCCTGCCGTGGAGTTGGAGGAAGGTGAGTTCCAGTCCTCACCTCTCTTGTCCGGGTACCATGCATCCTCGGAGCAGTCGGAGGGCTACGTCACGGGTCCAGAGGAAGGGGAGAGCTCCCGCGCGGTGGCGGCTCTCCTACACAGCCCGCTGAAGCGACGGCATGAGCTGTGTGGCGCATGTGGCCCATTGGCGTTCAGGTCAACATCGGACAAGGGGCTGTGCGGGTTCTTCTGCGCCTAGGCCGACGGCTCGCCCATGCACTTCTTCGCCTTCTTCGACGGCCAGGGCGACCCCAAGGTAACCTCCCCTCTCCTCACCTAGTCGTTGGTTCACTTGGCCAGACTACGAACCTTCCACGCCATATCCAGGTCGAGTACTTGACACATGTGCACCCTACCTTACACGTTTGATTTGCTTGGTACGTAGCGGTGCAGCTGTCAGCCCTGTGCAGGGAACAGATGCACGCCATCTTGGTGGAGGAGCTCGCCGGCCCGGAAAATGAAGAAGAGGCGGAGTGTCATGCGTGGGAGGCGGTGCTGAACCGGAGCTTCGAGCGGGCGGACGCACTAGGGATGGGGTTGTCGGAATCGGGATGGCCCGTCATGGGGTACACTGCCGTGGTGGCGCTTCTGGTCCGCGGTAGCATCCTGGTGGCCAACTGCAGCGACTCCCGCGCCGTGTTATGCCGTGCCTATGATGCCATCCCGTTGTGAGAGGACCAAAGGTGAGATTAATCGCGTCATGCGCATTGTATTTTTCTCCTTTGGACAAATTTTGAGCTTGATGAGGAGTGGATACAGCTGGAGCGGGCGGACGAGAGGGCGCGCGTCAAGGCGTCCGGAGGCAAAGTGTGGAGCTCCAACAACAGGCATCTGCGGGATTGGGGGGCTTGCCATGTCGCGGGCTTTAGGTACGTACGTATTACTATTGTATCAAAGGCGTGTATAGTTTGTTTGGTTCTTATGCACACGCTTTGAAATATGCGGTAAAGATTTTTGAAATACACGATGAACATCAAATATGTGTTGAAAACTTTCTCAAATACAAGATGAACATTTATCAAATATGTGTTGAACACATTTTCAAATATTTGTTGAACACCTTTTCAAGTACATGATGAACACTTGTTTGAATAGACGGTGAATATATTTTTTCATATACACGATGAACCTTTTTTTCCATACGAGTGTGGTGCAAAAACACTTCACGCCAGAACATTTTATCATCATCCTCCAGCCTTCCGAGTCTTGTGCCCTTTCTCGCATCCATTTCTTTCTTTCCTCTCTCTACCTCTACACCGTCTCTCTTCCAAGACAGGTTACTTTGTTGGCTCGTAGAAAAAATTAGTATCACGTCCATTGTAGGGGGGCACTAGTAGAAAAAGGGTCTAATGTGAGACACATTAGTGTGGGTTTGAAGTTGGCCCGGCACTAAAGGCACCATATGCATTAGTATCGGTTCGTGTTGAGCCTTTAGTACCAGTTCGTGCCACGAACCGGTACTAAAGGGGTAGTGGCAGGCTGGCGCTAGGCCGGGTCCCCACGAGCCCCTTTAGTACCGGTTTGTGACACAAACCGGCACTAAAGGTCTAACCAATAGTACCGGTTCGTGCCACGAACCCACACTAAAGGGGACAAGCCTTTAGTGTGGGTTCGTGACACGAACCCACAATAAAGGGGGCAATTTTCATACTCTAACCCCCCCTTATCGCCATTTCAGTTTTGAAAAAATCAAAAGAAAATGATAAAAACTTCAAAAAATAAAATCCTTCGAGAGGTAGTTATATTACTACATCTACTAGTTAGGAAAATTTGAAAACTTAAAATTGGACATGTTTTGCAAAAAGTATAGGGAAGATGTAAAACGGCTATAACTTTTGCATACGATGTTGAAAAAAACGTATAATATATCAAAAAATTCAGCACGAAAATCCGCATCCAATGGAGACCGCCTACGGCCTGTTTGCAATTTTTTAGAATCCTCAAATTCCAAAAGGAAAAAAAGATATGGTCAAATTTCAGTTTTTTTTAAAAAAATTGGTTATATCTGGTCAAACTACTTATTCAAGAAGTATTAATGTTACTACATAATTATTCAAGAATATTAGTGTTACTAAATAATTATTTCAATTTTTTGAATTTTGGTCAAATCTACTCAAAATATGGTCAAACTGTGGTCAAAGTATGGTCAAACTTATTCAAGAAATATTAGTGTTACTAAATAATTACTGTTTTTTAGAATAATAGTTTCAAACTCAAACGGTGAAATGTGTGACCTAATGCTCAAGCTAAACTGCTAAGGGTTAATAGGATTGATAGCTTACATTTGTCAGGAAAACAACAAGTGTAGACTTAGAATGTAGGGGGAATAGAACTTCGAAGTTAAGTGTGCTCAGGCTGGGGGGGGGTGAGAGGATGGGTGACCGGCCGGGAAGTTAGGCGATTTGGAATGAGTGATCCACACTTGAGTAGTTAAGAGAGGTGATTAGAGAATAAATCATCAAATAATTCAGAAAAAATAAAAATAAAAAAAATCAAATTTTTTTCCAAAGGTCCCCCATACCAGGGCGCGAGCTCACGCCACGTGGTGGCACTTTCGGTTCGTGTCGAACCGGTATTAAAGGGGGGGGATGGAACAGACACTAAAGGCCCTTACGAACCGGTTTTCAAGCTCCGTTTTCTACTAGTGGGGGAGCTACACGCGTTATATCAAAACGGCTTAAACCTCCATTTAACAGTTGAGCCCAGTATATATACTAGTATAACGGCCGTGCGTTGCCACGGGCTCTTCAAAATTTATAATCAGTATCTTTCATTTATCATCCCCTCATATTGGGTGATTATGGGGTGCTCTAATTAGAAACACAACAATCAAATATTAGGAAATTTCACCGAACGAACAACAACGAATAATACGATATCTATCAAACGAATAAAATGAGGTCATATTTTTGGTCCGTCATGCACTTCTGTTGAAAAGTGCCTATCCCTTTTAGAATCAACCCACTGTTTGCTCGCACGCAAAAAAAAATACATCTCTAAAGTGGGGAACCGATCAGTGCCAAAAAGAACTCAAACTCCTATCCAATCTCGACTTCGTGCTCTTCCACTTCCATTGATAAAGATGGGACGTCAAGGGTTTCATCATGATGACCTCGAGCAGCCGCCGACATCCCTCCCCACATCTACCCCTACCCCCTGCTGCCGCTTGCACTGTCCTTGCTCCTCGAGGGAGCTAGGGACACAATGTTCTCTAGGATGGGCATGACCAGATCCACGAGGAGGCCACATTCTTCCATGGGAACCCAACCAAGCACCACCCTTCGCAACCATCCAATCCCAGCCTAACAAAGTCAAGACCCGCCATCGATCCACAAATCAGGCTCGCCGCATCCAGGTTCACTGCAAGTCTGCGACGAGTCTGTAGTCGACATCTTGACTTTGGCTATCCCCACGGAAGAATCATCGGATCCTGCTTACTTTTACCATCACTTCGTCTCTTCCCAAGGCAGCGACACCACCCAGCCAATCACCACCACCGCTTGCGGCTTGCCTACATAAAATCATGAGAAATCCCCACGGCGGTGCTGTAAGATCACCTTGGCGACCTCGACAGTGACCGACTGGTCTAAGATCTAAGCTAGCCGCTCTTTGTAGAAACCAATAGAAGTAGGCATGTGACTCAGATTTGTTCTTTGGTGTGCATGCGTTTCTTGCTGCCCACCAGCTCTTGTCTACAACTCGCCTATCTCTGTACCAGCTCTTGGTCTACAACTCGCCTATCTCCATTCTCGAGATGACCAAGCTCGATGCGCAAGCCGCATACGTCTGCTAGAGCTATATCCAGGCCCTATGATTTTTGGATCACTGGCACTATGGGTGCCAGGACCGGAGTCGCCCTCATACACCAAGTGGATCAAGGAGGCCCACCACCTAGACTCTACATCGCAACATTTTGTGTTTTCCTATAAAAAGTAAAGAACCTTCTCTAATAAACGTAAATATAACCTTTTGGTTTTATAGTCTCAACTTTCCTACACTCCAATACCAGAAGGATTTGTTGGTTTTATTTAATGACCTTCTTGAATGTCATTCACGTAGAAAGGTAGTAATACAATCTGTGATATTAAGGCAAATTATTGGTCATATTAAAGTGCAAAAGGCCCTATAGGAGTCAAAGCATGACTTTTATGGTTATACTGTAATTTGCAAGATCTGAGATTTATGCAAGTGTACAATTAGAGAAGAGCCAATTAAATAGATTTTCACATTCAGAATAGTACGATTAGCAGTAGCACTTCAATTTTTTCATGTTTGATCAGCTTGCTAGGTGGGTATCACTAAGCATGTTGGAACGATGAGCATAACCTAACTTAGTTCAGTACGTGTTGCTGCAAATTAGTTCAGTACGTACGAAGCTGTTGCTAATTTCAATGCCTGGCTGTTGCAAGTTTCTAATGAAAAAGTACTTCAGGTCAAAGGTCAGGGAATATACACTTTTGTTATCATGGTTGTTTCCTTATAGTGAACAACTTTGATCACCACTTCAGCAGCTACTATCTATAAGAAGACATTAGCTAAGTAGATACAGGCAAAGAAAGCATGTAGGCAAAACCAGAATTAAAACATCCTTCTCAATGGAGCTCGTGCAGTTCGGAAGACCCTAATCATCGATGAGGGACCCCTCCGATGGTAGCATGGCGTGACAATTGCCGTCAATGACGACACCCAAAGTACCTTGCACAATCCATCGATCCAGTTCGGAACGATCAAGCACATACCTTGCAAAGTGATGTGGATCTGAAGCAGAGGTGGGAAGGTAAAGGCTCAGGTGAGGTGGAATGACACGTTGATATAGACGTGCACGCATGAGAATAAGGCGGTGCCCAGGATGGATCTCCATCGGAGGAGGCCGGATCCGCTGGGGAGGAGGTCGCTGTAGTACCTGCCATCTGTGCGATGGATCACGGGGCTGGCACGCAGGGGGAGGGGATAGGAGGGAGCGGGTGGGCTAGAGCGCAGATGGCGGGTGCCCCCGACGACGGCTGGGAAGGACGGTGGAGGAGGTGGATGAGGATGGCGGCGGCGGCGGTTGCGCCTCGTCCGCAGCCGTGCTGGTGGTGGTCGATGCGAGAGCCGGATGGCGTCGGCCAGAATCAGGCAGGGGCAACAAAGATTTAGAGGAGAGAGAGAATGGAGGCGATGAGCGATGGGAGGAAGGGCCACTGGCGATTGGGGTGGCCTCAGATCCGCCCTCCGTGGCCGCCTATTTCATGGGACGAACACCCGTGCTCACCGTCGGGCTCGCCTTCGGCCACTCCCTCGCCGACATTCACGACGTAGAGCCCCTTCCTCCGATCCCATTTGCAAGGGAGGCAGCGCCATCCTTCATCGCAGAGAACGAGTCCACACTGAGATCCCAACCAGATCGTGATTGCGCCTCCCCAAACCGCAGCGGCACATCCCACTCCATCAACGACCAACCTATATGAGGCGGAGGGTCAGTGTATGACGCGAGCGCCGTCACCATGGACGTGGGGGACGCCGTAGGTGGGAAGGAGGCGGCGACGGCGTCTGTGTCAGGAAGATCGGACGACGGCGGCGCGTTTACTCGAGGGGATCGAGAGGAGCTGCGTTTGGTGCCGGGTGGGTTCTTTGGTGCGTGCGTGGGGCTGGAGATTGTGATAGGTGATCAGGTGAGGGCGTGCCATACCTGGATCGATAGCCTTACCATACCTGGTGGTAATTTAAATTTATTACCATATTCGATATTTCCCGAGTTATGGCCTTACCATACCTGGATTGATAGCCTTTGGGGTAATTTAAATTTATTACCATATAATTACCATATTCAAAATTTCCTGAGTTATGACCTTACCATACCTGGATTGGTTTATTACTATACGTGGATTAATTATGATTTATTACTATACGTGGATAGCCTTACCATACCTGGTGGTAATTTAAATTTATTACCATATTCGATATTTCCCGAGTTATGGCCTTACCATACCTGGATTGATAGCCTTTGGGGTAATTTAAATTTATTACCATATAATTACCATATTCAAAATTTCCTGAGTTATGACCTTACCATACCTGGATTGATTTATTACTATACGTGGATTAATTATGATTTATTACTATATGATTTATTACTATACGTGGATAGCCTTACCATACCTGGTGGTAATTTAAATTTATTACCATATTCGATATTTCCCGAGTTATGGCCTTACCATACCTGGATTGATAGCCTTTGGGGTAATTTAAATTTATTACCATATAATTACCATATTCAAAATTTCCTGAGTTATGACCTTACCATACCTGGATTGATTTATTACTATACGTGGATTAATTATGATTTATTACTATATGATTTATTACTATACGTGGATAGCCTTACCATACCTGGTGGTAATTTAAATTTATTACCATATTCAATATTTCCCAAGTTATGGCCTTGCCATACCTGGATTGATAGCCTTTGGGGTAATTTAAATTTATTACCATATAATTACCATATTCAAAATTTCCTGAGTTATGACCTTACCATACCTGGATTGATTTATTACTATATGTGGATTAATTATGATTTATTACTATACGTGGATAGCCTTACCATACCTGGTGGTAATTTAAATTTATTACCATATTCAATATTTCCCAAGTTATGGCCTTGCCATACCTGGATTGATAGCCTTTGGGGTAATTTAAATTTATTACCATATAATTACCATATTCAAAATTTCCTGAGTTATGACTTTACCATACCTGGATTGATTTATTACTATACGTGGATTAATTATGATTGATTACCATAAATACGTTGGGTATTGCCGGTCAGACGAGAAAAGAGAAAAACCGGTGGGAGGGGCTGGTGGGAGGTGGGACAAAGAAAAACTGGTTGAAAATAAACCGGTTGAAAGTGGGGGGGACTATTCAACCAATTCGTCCATTAGGAGTAGAGATGGTGGTCTACAAACAACCGGCAACGTAACCCACCTATATGTATAGAGTCTGGATGTATTGTTCCTGGAAAAAAAAGAGAGAGTCTAGATGTACTGTTAACAAGTCGATCTTCTGTGATCTTGTCGAGCACGACGAGGCCCCATCTGTCGTGGCGGATCAGATTTTTAGGAATCGTCTCACGTCTGCTTTGGTAGTTGACTGAGAAGCAGCGACGGCGCATATATCTGGCACTAGCCGGAGCTCTAGGATCTTGAGCAAAACAGGATCTTTTTTTAGAACGAAGGCTCAAGGGGAGCCCGGCTTTGAATTAACGAAGCCATCAACCGGCCAGGATTACACAAGGCCACCAAGCGATAACGACCGAAAGATACAATGGAGCTTAGTGAACAGCTAACAATGCAACACACACTAGAGCAGAAAGAAAAAACATGGAGAGCCCTGCTAGTAATGTCGAAGCCTACTGCACATAGTCAACAGAGAGAGGAGCAACAGAGAAGCCTCGATGATCAGCCGAAGACCAGAGAAAGGTGTGAACTGTCTGAACCCAAGGGCAAGGGGAGAACATCGCTCCCAATGCCGAAGAGGAACCCTTTCCTCTCGCCTAGGCTCGAAGGCGCCGCACCGCCGGATCGTTGGAGCTCACCCGAGAACTAAAGCAGATGCCAACCGGATCCCCATCGCAGACAAGTTGCACAGCCCTCGCCACGCCGCAGGCACACACCACAGCTGCACTGCCACCTCTCCTGAACAACCAAGAGCAGAAGGATAGCCGTCGGGAGGTCGCCGAAGAAGAAAGCCGCCGAGACCAAGAGGGGAGCAGGGGAGCACCAGGTCCCGTTCCATGGCCGCAAGAAGGACTCTTGCAGGAACGAGCACCCTCCACAGAAAACGCAGCAAAGCACCTCACCGCCACCTTCCTCGACGACCCAGCAGGCTTGCCCGTCGATCCCCTCAGGTGGCCGCGAGGGGGGGCTGGGATTGATGGTGTGGCGGCGCGGGGGAAACCCTAGTCGCCCCCGAGTCGCCCTCGGGAGGACGACGCGAGGGCCGGTGTCGGCTCCTACGTTCGCCCCCACAATAGCTTTTTTTCTGCTTCGATGTGATCTGCCCGTAGCAGCGTTCCTGCCGGCGTCGTGTGCACTAATTGGACGCGCTAGCCAGCACTACCGCGTTTCTTTCTTTCTTTGGATTTGGAAGTTTGCTGGCACATGAGTAGAGTCGTGGATCATGTATGCGAAAAAAATTCAGATTTTTTGAAAAAGAATCAGTTTCTATTTTTTTTCTGAATTTACTATTCATAACAGGTGCGTGTGTCGAACCATGCCCCAGACAAAATTCATGTTCATTGAAAATCTCGAAATTTTAAAATTTCTCGAGCTGGACTGAGGTACGTATTTGGAAAGTGTTAAAAGAAAAGCATAAAAAATGGGAAACGACAGAAATAAAAACCTTCCAGTTTTACGGCATTAATTGGAATTGACAGGACCCAACATGCGTTCAACGGTGGAACGGCACCCTAAATTACGGAGGTGCCCACACGCCTCATCGAGGTGCTACACATAATCAGAAAGTTCAGTGGCGTCCCTCAATTATGTCGAGGAAGGAGATCTCTCCAACGTGTTGGCAGCGCCCCTACTACGAGCTGAAGCGGCAGCGGGGGCAGTATGGCCAATGGCTTTCGGGTCGACGTCGGAGCTTGTGCAGGTTCAGCGGAAGATGATGGTCATTTCTATGCATAACTGTTTTGACAAATATTTTTTTTTTATACATGATGAACTTTTTTTTCCATAGGAGCGTGGCGCAAAAACACTTCACGCCAGAACTTTTTTCGTCTTCATCCTGCAGACTACATGATACATCAATTAAATTAAGAGAGAGCAGTAGAAAATACCTTCTCCATTCCCCTGATCAAAAAGTGTCCACCAGAATAAAAAAGGCAGTCACTTTCCCTGAGTTCATGCAACCAAGATAAATTTGAATTAACCATAACTGGAAGGCGACCAATAGTAGCCAGATGAGTTTCATCCACAAGAACTCTCTTGTACCCAAAAAGATCATTCTCTGTTTTAGACTTGTCACTTTTCTCCATAGAATATATTTGTTAACAGTTTAGAGCACGTCGGTAATTGCTGACTCAGTGACTACAACACCTTAATGCACAAATATGAGTATCCGATATTGATGAGGTAACTTCAAAATGCACACACCGTGAGAAATCTTATCACATAGTTCATATAAGTAAATTAACATATGAACACAACTGTAGAGAGATGTTTTGCAATACAATAATCCTTGTATTGATGGGGTGCTGGTGCACGTATATATAAGTACAGGGTAGGCCTCAACCTCAACTATACACAACTAGGAGGTGGGCCACAACACGTAATACATGCAACACAAAATACAACTCAACACCCCCCGCAGTCGAAGCGTCGCAAGATACACAGAGACTGGACCGAAACTCCTCGAAGACGGAAGTAGGCAATCCCTTAGTCATCACATCAGCAAACTGTTGCGACGTCGGCACATGAAGAACCCGAACACGGCCAAGGGCAACCTGCTCGCGCACGAAGTGAATATCGAGCTCAATATGCTTCGTACGGCGATGGTGCACCGGGTTGGCGGAAAGGTAGACCGCGCCGACGTTATCGCAGTAGATAAGAGTAGCTTTATGAACATCACAAAGCAACTCCTGGATCAGCTGACGGAGCCAAGAGCACTCAGCCACGGCATTAGCCACGACGCGATACTCTGCCTCGGCGCTGGAGCGGGAGACCATGGGCTGCCGCTTTGATGACCAAGAGATCAACGAGGGCCCAAGGTAGACGCAGTAGCCGAACGTGGAGCGTTGAGTGTCGGGGCAGCCAGCCCAGTTGGCATCCGAGTAGGCCACGAGGTCGGTGGAGGCGGAGGCCGTCAGGGTGAGTCCCAAGGACATGGTGCCACATATATAACGGAGAATACGCTTCACCAAGGTCCAGTGGGAGTCATGCGGGGCGTGCATGTGGAGGCACACCTGCTGAACAGCATACTGCAGGTCGGGTCGAGTCAGCGTCAGGTACTGTAAAGCACCAACAATGGAGCGATAAAACGCTCCATCGGACGCGAGAGACCCCTCCAGAGCAGAGATCTTCGCCTTCGTGTCGACGGGTGTGGGCGCCGGCTTGCAGTTAAGCATACCGCCACGCTCCAGGAGCTCGTGGGCGTACTTCTGCTGATGCAGAAAGAAGCCGTCAGGCCGGCGGACCACCTCGATGTCGAGGAAGTAGTGCAGGGGCCCCAAGTCCTTGAGGGCGAACTCAGCACGAAGAGGAGCAGTCAGCCGCTGAACTCAGCACGAAGATCCCCGCCGCCACCTTCCCCTGCACCCGCCCGGGCTTTGCCGATGGCCGTCTCTGGTGGCGGCGAGGGAGGGAAGGGGGACGAGGTGAGGCGGGGCGATGAAAGATCAGATCGCCCCCAATGCGCCCGGGAGGCAACACGAGGACCACTTGGGAGGGAGGGCGTCATGGGCTATGTCAGTTTGATCAATGAGTAATCAAGTTTTTTCTCCAAAAGAAAAGAAAATAATAAATGAAAGATACTCCCTCCATCCCATAATATAAGAGCATTTTTCACAGTAGAGTAGTGTAAATAACACTTATATTATGGGACGGAGGGAGTCGAAGATAGTGATGCTAAAATATTAAAAACGAGTAGAAATTAATTACGAGTAATAAATGGACAAACATGTGTCTGTCGCCTGCCGCCGTGTAGCCACAATTCCATATATGGTGCCCGTTACACAAAACTGGTTCGCTCCCAAAGACCATATTTCTTTTCTTCTTCATCCCCCAGCTTTCCTCCGCCCCTTGTGTGTTCGTTTCTTTCCCACAAGTCTTGCTTGGTAGCGAATTCTCTGCTGCTTTAGGGCCCTCGCCTATTCTAATCAATATGCTCCCTTCAGTGATCGTCGATCTGTAGTTATGGCCAACGCGGGTGTCAACAATGTTCCCGCCGCCGGCAAGTGGGGAGCCGCCCCAGCCATGGCCTCTGTGGAAGGCGAGGCGCAGTCCCCACCGCCCTCGTCCGGGTACAACACATCGTCGGTGTCGGAGGGGTTTCTGACAGGCACCGAGGAAGGGGATGGATCGGGTGTGGTGCTGGCGCCCCTGCTGCGGTGCTGCCAGCTGAAGCGGCGGCGGCGGCGGCAGTGTGGTCCCTCTCTTTCCGGTCCGCGTCGGAGTGGGGGATGGATCCGCGAAAGGGTATGGAGGACACCATATCGCTGCGCCCGGGCCGATAGCTACCCCATGCACTTCTTTGCCATGTTCGACGGCCACGGCGACCCCCAGGTAACCTTCCAAGCCACCTCCAGGTCTAATGGTCGGCACCATCCACGCTCTTTCCGCTACACCTTTGATTTGCTTGCTACATCGTTATGCAGTGTCGGCCCTGTGCAGGGACCAGATGCACGTCATACTTGTGGAGGAGCTGGTAGGCACGGTAACAGACTACCCGAAGGAGCACCCGGAAAAGGCTGACGAGGCAGAGCGTCGTGCGTGGGAGGCGGCGCTGAAGTGGGATGGCCCATCATGGGGTCCACCCACCATCGTGGTGGAGCTCCTGGTGCGCGCCAGAAACCTCATCGCCACCTGTGGAGACTCCCGCGCCGTGCTCTGCCGCGCTGGTAACGCCTAGCCACACTCCGAGAACCACAAGGTGATATTAATCGCGTCATGCGTATTGCCTTTCTCTCCTTTGATATCGTCTGGCTATACGAATTTGAGCTTGATGCATAGATCTAGCTAGAGCCGCTGGTTGGGATGGTAGCGGGAGAAGAAGTGTGCACCCCCGCAGACGGGCAGCTGCGCGTGTGCGGAATGCTTGCCATGTCGTGTGGTTTGGATACAAGTTGTTCCGAGGCACACTCATACAACAAGTACTCCCTCTAGAAGAAAAGATAAAAGTCGTTTAGATCTCTTATATTTATTTACGGAAAGAAAGAAGTATTGCCTAAGCCTGGCATGGGACGACCTTGCGACCACAGTCAGAAATCGTTGCAATAAGGAACGGGCCGAGCGACCACAGACAGACAAGAGACAACAATCAATCTCAGACAGGGACCTCAGAGAGACTCACAGAAGAGCAAAAAATAACTAAGGGAACTTACACATATCATGAGGCCTAGAGTGGACACGGTACTCTCTAGAAACGCCACGTCCGCTACACATATCACTGTAGACGATGGACAGCCAAAGCGGCCGGCCGTTCCTCAGTGAAATAATTCCGGCGCCCCAGATCAGATCCCTGGGAACACACGTCAGGCCTGAACCGCCCGTCGTACCTTCATGAACTCGTAGACCCAGGCGTGCGCGGTCATGCCTCAGATCGGCCCTGGGCCAGAGCACAGCGGAGAAACTTTTAACGACCCGCGGGCCGCCGCTAAGCAAGCTAATCTCTATCTCCGAACAACCACGCACACGTTTCGTTAAATAAAAGGTGATTGTCAATGAGACCGGTGGAGGATTTAGCAAACCTTGGGGTCAGGGTCAGATTTACCTATACTTTAGATACATACGTACACGTTTTGTTTGCATGCATTAACATTGGCTTTGTACATATCTATCTTATACAATATACGAAGAAACGAAAGTATGTGTTGAACACTTTTTAACAAATATGTGATCCAAATTTTCTTCCAGAAATATGCAATGAACATGTTTTTTGCAAATTTGTGATGAACATTTTTTTAGAAATATGTGATGGACAGTTTTTCAAGTACACGGTGAATATTTCAAGATACGCGTGCTCGATCCGTGCGTTTCTTTATACACAAAACTGCTTCAGGAACGCTGCAGTCTTCCTCCTCTGCTGCTTCGGTCTTCCTCTACAAAAATTAAGAGAAAGTACAGCTGAGCGCTCCTGTCTTCCTCTGTAGTTATGGTCAGCGCCGCCGGCGAGTCGGGAGCCAACCCTGCCGTGGCCTTGGAGGAAGGTGAGGTCCAGTCCTCACCTCTCTTGTCCGGGTACTACGCATCCTTGGAGGAGTCAGAGGGTTACGTTACGGGCCTAGAGGAAGGGGAGAGCTCCCACATGGTGGCGGTGCAGGTGTCGGCGCTGTGCAGGGAACAGATGCGCGCCATCATGGTGGAGGAGCTGGCCGGCCTAGGAAATGACGAAGAGGTGGAGTGTCGTGCGTGGGATGCAGTGCTGAACCGGAGCTTCGAGCTGGCGTATGCACTGTTGATGGGGCTGACGAAGAGGCGGACGCACTGCCTTGGTGGCGCTTCTGGCCCGCGGCAGCATCCTGTTGGCAAACTGCACCGACTCCCGTGCCGTGCTCTGCTGCGCCGGTGATGCCATCCTGTTTTCCGAGGACCACAAGGTGAGATTAATCGCGTCATGCACATTGTCTTTTTCTTCTATGGACAAATTTTGAGCTTGATGAGGCGTGGATATGGTTGGAGCGGGCCGACGAGAGGGCGCGTGTTAAAGCAGCCAGAGGCAAAGTGCGTCGCTCCAACGACGGGCATGTGTGGGATTGGGGGGCTTGCCATGTCGCCGGCTTCAGGTACGAACGTATTACTATTGTATCAAAGGCGTGTAGTTTGTTTGGTTCTTATGCACACGTTTTGAAATACGCGGTAAACATTTTTGAAGCACATGATGAACATCAAATATGTGTTGAACACTTTCTCAAATAGAAGATGAACATTTATCAAATATGCGTTGAACACTTTTTGAAATATCTGTTGAACACCTTTTCAAGTACATGATGAACACTTTTCTGAATAGATGATGAATATATTTTTTTCATATACACGATGAACTTTTTTTCCATAGGAGTGTGACGCAAAAACAATTCACGCTGGAACTTTTTTCGTCTTCATCCTGCAGCCTTCCACGTGGCAAAACTTTGCCGTGTGGTGGCCACTTGGCCCTCGGCAAATAGTTCCTTTGCCGAGTGTTGCCTTTTTGCCGAGGCCTACTCTCGGCATTAATATGTGTTTGCCGAGATGCTCCCTTTGCCGAGAGTCACGCTCGGCGTCTCTTACTTTTCTGAGTGCCTGTGGTTTGGCTCCCGGCGAAGACCATCACACCCGGCGTATACAAAATTTCCAATAGTGAGTACTGAACTTTTTGTATCGCTCGTATGAATAGAAGCTGATGGCGGAATAAGGAAATCGATGTACAATGTTCACAATATTGCCTTTCGAATATGCCCAAACACTTCTTGTTGAACAATCCACGAAGCCGCGTGCCATATACTACCCTTCCTTAGAGCTGCAGCATCTGAATGTATACCTGCCACCTGTCGGATCAGTATGCCACAAGCTCATACAACAAACTTTATCATCAACATATGGGTTATGTGACAAAAGAAATACTGTATTCAAGAACATTTTTAAGAGATTGCAATTTTGTAGCTATGAATAGCGTATGGCACATACAATAAGTCCACAGCCAAGCTTTAAGTTTGGACGGTGATTGGACAATACATGTGCAGAGTGTTGTCAATTAACAACAACAATAATAGGCCATGACTGTCAACCAGAAATATATTGTTTGGGCAATCAGTTCATAGCAATGGAAGAATATATATATCGCATTCAGGGAACTAAGTTGATATTATCAGCATCCGACTCCGTTAAAGAATCTATATACGTGCATTGTGAAGCCAGAAGGAGCACATCAGTAGCACGAAATAGAAGAAAATTATTCCTTCACACTCACAATCTATGCACACGAGAACGCGAAAGATAAAAGAGGGAGTGGAAGGCCTATTACCTGCAAGAGGATGGAGAGTGGGCGAGGATCGAGATGCAGGTCTTGCTGACCACGTCGGCGAGGTGCGTAACGGTGCCGATGTGGCGCTGCTGCTGCTCCTAGCGGTGGGACGCCGATACGGCACCATGGATGTCGAGGGCCAGGCCGCCCACCAGCACTGCCGTCTGCATCGGTGGACAGGGAGGGAGGGAGGGACCGGGCGGATTGTGGTGGGTGGTGGTGGAGGCCTCACGTGTGCGTGCTCAGAGTTCTTAACGGCGACGGCGAGAGTGACCTGCAGGAGGCACTGAAGGATGACGAGGGGGCGGCGAAGGACCAGACGGTGGCGGCGGCGGCCATCTAGGGCTACAGGGGAACCTGTCGCTTGCTAGGTGGGTTGGCGGGTTCGCAGTTAGGGTTCCTAAGAGGGCGCCATCGCCGTCTGAAACCCTTGTCAGGGGGGGCGGGGGGACGGGGAGGAGTCGATTAGGGAGGAGGAATCTCACGGAGTCGGCGGCGCCGTCGCAGAAGATAGAGGAGAGGCGAGGAAGGGGCAGGAACGAAGGATGAAGGCGGGGGGCGACGGAGGATCACCTCCCACAACCACGAAAAAGATCGAGGGAGGAGTTGGATCGTACGATTTTGTTAGGCGTGTTTTTTTGGTGTGGTGAGAGATGAGACGAAAAAACCCAGACGAAAGTGGGGGATGAAAAATAACCGTGCAATCCTATCAACTGAGACATTAGGAGTGGAGATTACTGCTTATTTCCTTATTTATCGCGATGCTTTAATTACACATTATTTCCTTATTTTTTTTGGAGTAAAAGTTTTGGGAAGAAGACATAAATGACGATATAGACTCCACTTAGCGACATAAATCATATGCAAGATATTGTGCATTAGGTAGTTGTCTTTAACAATCTGTAATTTTCCCAGGAGAGCGTGACAAGAGCTTGTGGTTGGAGTGGCTTGAGATAGCAAATAAAAACCAATGAAATAAATATTCTAAAGGAGAAACGGATGACCTAATGCAATGTGTAATTCGGGGAAAATTAATATCTCTCCATTTTTTCAGTACTTGCAATAATAAGCAGTATATTTCTGTAAATAAATGGAACATAGAATGGATTTAAATGTGAAGCATTAAAATGGATAAGAAACATTAAAATGCAGGAAAAAGAAAATAAGTGACATTAAATAGGAAATATTGAAAAGAGGAGAAATTAATAAGGATAATAATGGATAAGATGAGAAAATTAATATGGGTACTAGCTACTTTATAGATAAGTTACGTGCGTTTCTTTGTACGCAAAACTGCTTCAGGAGCGTCTTCCTCCTCTTCCCGCAGGTCGCTTGGTAGCGAAGCCTCTGCTGCTTCAGGAGCCCACAAGCTGTGCTCAATCGGACTGCTCCTTCGCGTCGTCCATCGGTGTACTCTGTAGCTATGGCCAGCGCCGGCGGCGAGTCGGGAGCCAACCCTGCCGTGGCATCGGAGGAAGGCGAGGTCCAGTCGTCACCTCTCTTGTCCGGGTACTACGCATCCTCGGAGGGGTCTGAGGGCTACCTCATGAGCCCAGCGGAAGGGGAGAGCTCCCGCGTGGTGGCGGCGCCGGCGCATCTACTGCCAGCTGAAGAGGCAGCGGCGGCAGTGTGGTACCTGGCGTTCGGATCCGTGTCGCAGCGGGGACTGGATCAGCGGAAGGGCATGGAGGACACCGTGTTGCTGCGCCCGTCCTTCTGCGCCTGGGCCGACGGCTCCCCCATACACTTCTTCGCCGTCTTCGACGGCCACGGCGGCCCACAGGTAACCCCCCGTTCCCTTTCCTCCACATGCTGCCAGACTGCAGCACCTTCCACGCACCTCCAGGTCGAGTGGTCGACACGTCCACGCCCTACCCTAGACGCTTGATTTGCTTGCTACGTGCTACGTGGTGGCACAGGTGTCGGCACTGTGCAGGGACCAGATGCACGTCATACTGGCGGAGGAGCTGGCCCACGCCGCAACTGCCTACCGGAAGGAGCACCCGGAAAATGATGAAGAGGCGGAGCGTCGCGCGTGGGAGGCGGCGCTGAAGCGGAGCTTCGAGCGGGCGGACGCACTGGGGATGGGGCTGTCGGAATCGGGATTGCCCATCATGGGGTCCACTGGCGTGGTGGCGCTCCTGGTCCGCGGCAGCATCCTCATCGCCAACTGCGGTGACTCCCGCAGCGTGCTTTGCCGCGCCGGCAACGCCTTACCACTCTCCCAGGACCACAAGGTGAGAATAATTGTGTCATGCGTATCCTATTTCACTCCTTTGGTCTCGTCTGACCGGACAAATTTGATACTGATGCGTGGATGCAGCTGGAGCGGCCGGACGAGAGGGCGCGGGTGGACGCGGCGGGCGGCAAAGTGCGGACCTCTGACGACGGGCAGCTGCGCGTACGGGGGGTGCTTGGCATGTCTCGCGCAATAGGTACGCCGTACCTACTGTTTGGTTCTTATTATGCACGTGTGTACTACAATTTTTTTTTGAGAATGTGTGTACTACATACCAACGACGTGTCGTCCGTTTAGTTCTTATGCACACGACGTTTTCTGCCATGCAAAAAAGAGAAGGACGTTTCATTCCCATGCATCATTGTTGGCCTTGTATATCTATCTGCAAGGACGACTCAAAAAAAATCTATCTGGAAGAAAACAAAAGTAAATGCAACTATATCAGCAGGCTGCTACTAATGGTCAAGAGTGATTCGTTTCAAAAAGTGTTTCTTAAATAAAGGAGGAAGCAAAAGTATTTCTATATCACTAAAGGAGGACATTTTCTATTCACCAGCCTGCTGCCCTCTATTACAAAAATAAAATTAAAATGTTTTGTTAAATTAAATTTTTGCATTGCATATTATTATCATCTGACTCAGAATTAAGAATGAACTCTGTTCGAGTTTATAAGGCGGAACCCACATTTCATTTAAAAACAACTTTGACCACTAGTTTATCATTAAATAGTTTTTTGTATGTGTTCAAACGTGTATCATTAGAATTATCGGAAATAATTTGCTACCGATGGTGGTAGGTACGTTCGCCCCCAATTTTTATCACTATTTATTTTGGACTACAAAAAATAACTCTATAACGAAAATGTCGTGACTTTGGACCAGCCAGGCAAGCAAAAAGACAAGTATGCCAAAAAGGCAAGAAAAAAGACTAAGAGAAGTGAGAATAGATAGTAAGAATAGTCATGTTAAGCTTGAAAATTAATGGTAATACACATGCCCAATAATTAATTAAGTTTCCGAAGATATCTGCAAGATCCTAATAATTTTCATTCACGATTAGCTAAGAAAATAGGACTAGTTGTTTTTCCTAAAAGTATTCCTCTCAAACCTTGGTACACTGTGCCACCATCTCCACTTTGTTGGTAGATCGGCGCCCCACCTCTGCCGCTGCCATCTTTGGTATATCTATCTGCAAGGACGACTCAGATAAAATCTATCTGCAAGGAAACAAAAGTAAATGCAACTATATCAACAGGCTGCTACTAATTCATCAAGAGTGATTTGTTTCAAAAAGTGTTTCTTAAATAAAGGAGGAAACAAAAGTATTTCTATATCACTAAAGGAGGACATTTTCTATTCACCAGCCTGTTTCCCTCTAGTACAAAAATAAAATAAAATTGTTTTGTTAAATTAAAATTGCGCGTTGCATATTATTATCATCTGACTTAGAATTAAGAACAAACTCTGTTCATGTTTATAAGGCCAAACCCACATTTTATTTGAGAAAAACTTTGGCCACTAGTTTATCATTAAAATGTTTTTTATATGTGTTCAAACGTGTATCATTAGAATGATCGGAAATAATTTGCTACCCATGGTGGTAGCTACGCCCGGCCCCAATTTCTATCTCTATTTATTTTGGACTATGAAAAATAACTCTATAACGAAAATACCGTGACTTTGGACCAGCCAGGCAAGCAAAGAGACAATTATGCTAAAAAAGGCAAGCAAAAATACTAAGAGAAGTGAGAATAGATAGTAAGAATAGTCATGCTAAGATTGAAAATAAATGGTAATATGCATGGCCAATAATTAATTAAGTTTTTGAAGATATCTGCAAGGTCCTAATAATTTTCATTCATGATTAGCTAAGAAAATAGGACTAGTTGTTTTTCCTGAAAGTATTCCTCTCCAACCTTGGTACATTGCACACCATCTCGATGATCGCCACCCCACCTCTGCCGCTGCCATCTTTGGTATATCTATCTGCAAGGACGACTCGGATAAATCTATCTGCAAGGAAACAAAAGTAAATGCAACTATATCAACAGGCTGCTACTAATTCATCAAGAGTGACTCGTTTCAAAAAGTGTTTCTTAAATAAAGGAGGAAACAAAACTATATCTATATCACGAAAGGAGGACATTTTCCATTCACCAGCCTGTTGCCCTCTAGTACAAAACTAAAATTAAAATGTTGCATTGCAAATTATTATCATCTGATTCTGAATTAAGAACGAACTCTGTTTGAGTTTATAAGGCCAAACCCACATTTTATTTGAGAAAATTTTGACCACTAGTTTATCATTAAAATGTTTGTTATATGTGTTCAAACGTATATCACTAGAATTATTGGAAATAATTTGCTACCCATGGTGGTAGCTACGCCCGTCCCCAATTTTTATCTCTATTTATTTTGGACTATGAAAAATAACTCTATAACGAAAATATCTTGACTTTGGACCAGCCAGGCAACCAAAGAGACAGTTATGCCAAAAAGGCAAGCAAAAAGACTGAGTGAAGTGAGAATACATAGTAAGAATAGTCATGTTAAACTTTAAAATTAATGGTAATATGCATGGCCAATAATTAATTTAGTTTTCGAAGATATCTGCAAGGTCCTAATAATTTTCATTCACGATTAGCTAAAAAAATAGGACTAGTTGTATTTCCTGAAAGTATTTCTCTCCAACCTTGGTACACTGCGCCATCATCTCTACTTTGTTGTTAGATCGCCGCCCCACCTCTGCCGCTGCCATCTTTGGTATATCTATCTGCAAGGACGACTCGATAAAATCTATCTACAAGGAAACAAAAGTAAATGCAACTATATCAACAGGCTGCTACTAATTCGCCAAGAGTGATTCGTTTCAAAAAGTGTGCCCGTTGCGTTCTTACACACAAGGAAACAAAATTATTTCTTACCAATAATGGAGGACATTTTCTATGCACCAGCCTGTTGCCTTCTAGTGGAAAATTAAAAATAAAATATTTTTGAGTTAAAATGTTGCATTCATATTATTATCGTCTGGCTCAGAATTAAGTACTCACTCTACTCTGGTTTATAAGGCCCAGCCCACATGTTATTTGAGAAAAACTTTGACCACTAATTTATCATTAAAATGTTTGTTATATATGTTTAATCTTATATCATATATTTACACATTCAAAGAAACCAATGATTTAAACTGTTTATATTGTTTTTTATTGTGGTTATTAAATTGATGGTCAAAGTTATTCGTAAGATATGTGAGGGTCTTATGAACCCCAACACAAAGAGTACTAACAAACAAGAATATATAGTAAGGACTGTCCTGCTAAATTTTAAATTAATGGTAATATGCATGCCTAATAATTATTTGAGTTTTCATAGATATCTGCACGGTCCTATTAATTTTCATTCTTAATTAGGTAAAAAATAGGACTAGTTGTTTTTCCTAAAAGTGCTCTCCAAACCTGGCGCACTGCGCCATCATCTCCCCTCTGTTGGTAGACCCTCACCCCACCTCCGCCACGACCATCTCTGATATATGTTGTGGGAGTGGTGGCTGGGGAGGCCCCGTTCTACCAGGTGGAGTTATATCTTTCCCATTTTGGGGATATTTTGTAGATACCAGGTGTCCATAGCTTTGACCCTTCACACTATGGTGACTGTGACCACATAATAGAAGTCATCTCAGCTGGCACAACGATGGTGTTGGCGGTGGCACTAGTGTGTCAACTAAATTCTCCTCGAGTCTCCCCGACTCAAGTTCTTGAAATTTTTGTCCGTGGCAACATTGATGCCTTAATGGCTTTTTTTGGCCAATTGTGTTGGCTGACGACCTTATGGTTTGCAAGGTTTATTCATGCATTGGCTTCCCTTTGAAGTTTGGTCCTCCAGCCACGCCTCTATCACATTGGTGCGACCACCAGTATTAGAGTGAGGCGTGTGAGAAGAAAATCTATGTTTGGATATCTAATTCTCCTACCTCCTAGCAGTCTCTCTCTCTCTCCCCTCTCCTCTCCGTGTCCATGAAGGAAGTAATGTTTGTCCCTTAGCCATGTTCCTCAAATCTCTCGTTCCGATCCACAGTGAAATCAAGGTACATTACCAATTCCTTCATTAGTTTCATCAGGTTTGGTTAACTGTTGTTGCTGGAGCAGTCAAATTGCCATATATACCATATGTTGGAGATATGTGTTTCATGTTACCAAGCGCCAGATTCTGTGAATAACCACCCCCACCTGGTAGAAGATCAGGCAGGATCCACCTCAACTGTTAAGAATATTTATGCCAACGCAGTAGGCTGCCAAAGCTCTAACTATGGGTATTTTGGTGTTCCTGTCTCGACTCTATCTCTTAGCTTGAGGTACCATTGCCACTTGAAATTTATTTACTACTCATCTTCCAATGATGCTTTTTGATACATCGGTTGTTTGAACCAGTGTTTATTCATCCAGCCAGGCACTACAAAAAGATAAAGCATGGATAACATCTTGGGAATGCAAGAAGGCAAAGGTCAAGAAGGCTTTTGTCCCACGAGACAACAATACCTAAAATGTGACTAGGGCAGTGGCACCAAGTTTAGTATGAAAAATGGAGACCATACATGTACGGATATGAAAGGATCTCAACTACTAGAAATACATGACCAACAGTGGAGAGAGATATGATACGACTGAGAGGAAGGACAAAATGATATGGGGTGGTGGATGGATATGAATTATGGGTGTGTAACCAGTAAAATGACATATGAGAAACATCCACATAGATCAAGGTCCCTTAAATTTGTAGTTGGGCTTGGAAATTTTTTGGAACACCCAACATTTAATAGTACTTCACACTGTGGTGTAATGGTAATCATAACCATATGGGGATAGCTATATCTTCCCCCTTTTGGGGGATTTTATGTAGATGTTAGTTGTCCACAGCTTTGACCATTCACAGTAAAGTCATCTCTGTTGGCACAACGATGGAGATGGTGCTGGCGCTAGTGTGGCAAATAAAGTATCCTCCAATCTCCCCGGCTCGAGTTCTTGAAAATTTTGTTCTGACCGATGGCCTTTTGCTTTGCAGGGTTTATTAACACAATAGTTTCCCATTGTACTTTGGTCATCCAGGCTCGTCTCTATCACGTTGGTGTGACCTCTAGTACTGGCATGAGGCCTGTGAGAAGAAAGTAAATATATGGATGTTTATTTCTCTTGCCACCTCGAATTGTCTACTCTGTGTGTGTGTGTGTGTGTGTGTGTGTGTGCATGAAGGAAATATTGGTTGTCCCTTAGACATACTCCTCAAATCTCTTGTTTTGATGCACTATGACATCATTACCAATTTCCTCATTAGTTTCGTCTGGTTGGGCAAACTGGTGTTGCTGGAGCAATTAGATTGGCAAACATACCATATGTCCGAGATATGTATTTGATGTTACCAAGCGCCGGATCCGGCAAATAACCACCTCCACTGCCCCCACTGCCACAAGACCAGGCGAGATCCACCTCAACTATTTACAATTTTGTGTCGACGCAATTGTCTGCCAAAGCTCTCACTATCGGTATCATGTTGTTGTCGTCTCAACTCTATCAGGTACCATGGCCACTCACAATGGCTTTACTACTCATCTTCTCATGAAGTTTTTTGATACATCGGTTGACCGTTGTTTATTCATCCAGCCGAGCATTGCAAAAAAGATAAATGTGAAGGACATCTTTTCCAAGCAAGAAGGCAATAGGTCAAGAAGCCTCTTGTCCCACGACACAACAATACTTAAAACACGGTCAGGGTAATGAAACCAAGTTTAGTATGAGAGATGGTGACCATACATGGATGGATATGAAAGGATCTCAATGATTGGACATACATGCCAAACAAAGGAGAGAGACATGATACGACTAACAGGCGGGACAAAAAGATATGGGGTGGTGGATTGATATGAACCGTGGGTGTGTAACCAGTGAGGTGACATATGAGACACATCCACATATATCTAGGTCCATTAAATTTGTAGTTGAGCATGAGTAAATTGGTAACACACAACACTTGACATTACTTACTCTTTTTTGGTACACATTGTGGTGTAATTTTAATCTCTCTCTCTCTCACTCACTCACTCACTCATGTGCATGAAGGAGATATTGGTTTTCCCTTAGCCATGTTCCCCAAATCTCTTTTTCTAATGCACAACAACATCAAGTACATTACCAAGTTTGCCATTAGTTTCATCAAGTTAGGCTAACTGATGTTGCTGGAGCATTCATATTGCTATACATATCATATGTCGGAGATATGTATTAATTTGATGTTACCAAGCGCCGGATCCGGCGAATAACTGCCTCCATGGCCCCGCCTGGCACTAGATCAGGTGAGATCCACCTCAACTGTTTATAATTTTTGTGCCGACGCACTAGGCTGTGGAATCTCTCATTACGAGTATCTTGTTGTTCTTATCTCGACTCTATCTCTTAGCTTGAGGTACAATGGCCACTCAAAATGTCTTCACTGCTCGTCTTTACATGATGCTTTTTGATACATCAGTTGTCTGAACCGGTCTTTGTTCATCCATCTAGGCATTGCGATAAAGCATGAACAACATCTTGGGGAAGCAAGAAGGCAATAGGTCAAGAAGGCTTCTGTCCAACAACGCAACAAACCGAAAACGTGATCAAGGTAATGGCACCAAGTTTAGTATGAGAGATGGCGACCATACATGTGCGGGTATGAAAGGATTTGTTTTCTAGACAACAACATGGAAGGATGTATTATAATTTCATATAAGAAGGGTCAAGCGACTACTACAACACCACCAGCAGATACAATGACAAAAAGGCAAGAAACTCCATGCTAATCCATGTTATTAAAACTGCGCCTACAACAATCGAAAGCAAGAGAACTCACGTTGAGCGATCTCCAGCCAAGATGGTGAAGATAAGGGGCACCGAGCTACCAGACCGCGTCCCTACCGATGCACTAGACAACCAAGACGCGGCAAAGTCCATAGGACTTGGTTGGGCAAATGTACCGCTCCAACCATATCTCCTAGGAAGTTGGCTAGTGGGTGGCCGGGCCTAGCCAAACCCGAGGAAGAAGACATGTTAGAAGTCTTGGTTATGGCATACATTGCACCCGGCCCGAAGGCCCATGCCCTAAGAAGCAACCCAAACCCTAAAATTAGACACCTCAAGCTACAACTCCGATGACTCGACGTATAGCCAAGGCAGCGCCTTCATGAAGGACACGACGTCGTGACGCCGCCGCTTCCTGTTCCAACGAACCGAAATAAGGGTTTCTCTTGGTACTCGAGGAGAGACATTGCCAAAGGCCATTGTAGTGCCACCGAGGAGGACATGGCACCTGCGGGCATTGTCGCTGCAAGTATAGGCCAGCCATGCAGGCATTTCGCCCCGGCCCGTGACCAAAATCCAAACCACCGGAGCGGAGATGAGGGGACAAGTCATTGGCTGAGTCCACCACTTCTGGAAGGAAAGCCACACCCATCGTTGATGAAGAAAGTGCAACCTAGAGAAGAAGAGAGTAAAACCTTTGAATTTCCAAGTCCTCACGTCCTCCGGGGCAAGTTTCAGCATTGTCCTTTGTGGAGAAATTCTTGATCCCTAGGATTTCATTCACGGGTGTCATTGGGGAAGAGAGGGTAGAGACAAATAGAGAGATAGAGATATAGAGGAGAGAAAGGAAGAGAATTCTTTTCTCGAGGTGGGGAAGGTCTGGTTCAAACATAGCTAAAAATGGAGATGGGGAATGAGTCGTGGGGGACTAAGATGGCTCCTTTTATTTTTTTTGGGATAAGTATCCCTATTTTTCTCAGTCTTCCCTGGGCCTCTGTATATCTCCTGGAGAGTGAGGAATAAAAGAAGTGTTGCCAAATAATGTGAAAAGAGTACCTTAAAGGGTGCTCATATTTTACACAACCTCTCAAAAAATTTATCAGCCTCCTCTCGATTTTAATTTTTTTTCTAGAAGTTTCCAACGCCTTCTGTCAATTTTCCAAATAATCTTAAAAAATACGAAATATTTTCGTAATTTTATAGTGGTCTAGGGACCTGTCCCTATTTTTGTTTCCAAAAATCGAGTTTTCTTTGCAAATTTGAAGATCTATCGGAAATAAAAAATATTTTTGCACAATAACCTGTTTTTGGTCGAATTCGCCCCTCGCGGGCTATTATTTGGCCTGTTGACCCAGACAGCGAGCTAGGATGCCTAGCCGGCTCCGAAGCGGTATACACCAATCGGATGATGCGCTGGGGGAGGGAGGGAGGGGAGGGGTGCCACATCGCCTTGATTGAACCATAGCTCTACTTAGTGCAAGTTTCCTAAATATCTAGCATACATGAGTAGTTTGCCTATGGAGACGTTTATTTGTATAAGAATAAAAAACGATGTGTATTATCCATAACACTATAGTAACGTAGAAAATTATTTGAAGGCATTCATAGCTGAAACCAATTGTTACCTTGTGTATAACTAGAATGGCGGAAGATATCATTTATAAAATAATATTTCATTTGGACAATCATGAATTTGTATCATTTTAACAAATTTACATGTAGCAAGGATGTTATCATGTATTGTTGCATTCATATTCCTTATAAAATTCAAATGAATGTTGCTGGATGTGCGTAGAACATTGATGTTTTTATGAAATTTTTATGATCAGATTTCTGTTCTTGGTTTCGATCAATATATGAGAGTTGTTTCCCTTAATAGTTTCTAAAGAGTTATTCCAATTTTTTTATTTATTTTTCACAAGTTCATTCATTTGTACAAGAAGTATACTTTTTGTTTAGTAAATATTTCATTTTATGCTTCTAGAATCCGATTTCATGACAGTAAACTATACTTGCAGGGCACAAGCTCCTTAAGCCTGCAGTTATATGTGAGCCAGATATAACCATGATGACTAGATCAGAGGATGACGACTGCCTAATCCTCACGAGCGATGGCTTGTGGGATGTCATCGAGAACCAGATTGCCTGCAATGCCGTGAGGAACTGCCTAGAATTTGAAAACAAGAACAACCAAGGTGCTCCTAGACGGGGTGCACTGATAAGACAAGAGGAAGAGGTTGGCTGCAACAATGCTGCAACCCTCCTAAAGAACATGGCAATCTGCAAGCATAGCCAGGATGACATTAGTGTTGTCGTACTTGATCTGAAGGCGAGAGGTTAGCTAGGAATACTGCATGAGGTCATCATCTCCTTTGCAGCTTAGATTTGATGTGGATAAAACATTGCCATGGTTAGAGATTTATAATAGACATGGATGATTAGAAATGTACAAAAAATGTTGGTCACATATATCTTCATTGCTTAGTGTTCCCATTAGTTTTTTCCGTGGTAGCTTTGTTTGTGGTTTTCACTCAAACCTGCTGAACTCATCTCATACAAGTTTGGTGTTTGCATTTAGCACTCAAGCAAAAATGTGCTTGTGTGTTACACCCACCAGAGCTCTGGTATTACCTGGCTTAGGCCCATTTTTTTGCTTGAGTGGTAACTACAAATTTGAAGCAGGGTGCAGGCCTAATGGGCTAATACGAAACAAGGTAGTTGCTCCACAAAACAAAAACGGAACTACTTTGGATGGTGGAACTCGTTGTTAACGGATACCCCTAGAAAAGCACTGAACTCTCGTGGCGATAAGTAGCGCTAAAGTTTTGGTGAACTTTTTCACAGAGGGACGCTGGGGAGATGATGTACAGTTTATTTTTCGTGAGATCTGGATTCCAAAATAAAATATTTTGCAACCTGAGCATCCAAATTATGAACTGGTTCCATCATTGTGTTCCCCGCATTGACATATTTGAAATTAGATCAGATCTTAATAGATTTTGACGAAATCATTTTTGAGCATAATTTTTACTCCAAAAGATAATAAACATGTGCTTCCAATGGTAACAAAGTTGTATTTCACACTCAAACATACTTGTACTTCCCATGTGGGTAGTCTACTCGTGCCTAGAGTAAGTTTTGCTCTCTACTTAGTAACTCTACTATGTGACGTTGAAGACACATGTGTGCTTCATGGCCAAGCGCACATGTGCTTTGCATGTTATAGATGCCAAGCACAAATGTGCTGCAGTTTTAACCTATACTCCTGACTTGTAGCAACTTGTACTCCTCAATGCAACATGTAGCTAATCAGTTAGTCAATACAACGGAACTATACTACAAACATGGGAAATTTGGGTACGGGGCTTCTAGGAAAACGTAGAAAGCAATTCATAAGAAAAACAAGGGAGAAAACAACACTTGGCTCCTCTGCGAGCCCCTAGCTTACCCCGTGCTCCACAAGTGACAAGTTCCAAGCGCGCCACCGGTAGCCCAGCAAGGGGATACCCCTGATTAGTTGTTCCCAGGTATCTTGTGTCTAATTCTATGTACCTAAGGGAGTCATTGTCACTAACTTATTTTTCACAACATGCAACCATGCCGCCTCATCATACAACTATGAATAGGATAATGCCCACCTCACCATGCATTCATGCATGGTAAAAGGGCCACCACAACATTCAACCATGCATGAGAAAATGTTTTTCATTTATATTCAATAAATATAGTTACAACTATACATAATCCAATATAATAAGTCATATGACACTACAATTTTCGTTCTCATGTTATCAACTAAAATTTTCATCAACTGCCGCTCTATAGATCATTACAAAGAAATAACACGGGATATCCTCTATTACAAAGAAATTCGTGAACCAACAATGGATCATTAATTTCCTATTTCATCCCATGGCTGACAATTTTTGGCAAATCCTTTTCCAACTGCCGCTCTTAGAGAACTTCGTCTCCACTAAACCCTCTTATTGTTCCATTTTTGCCTCAAATTAATTAACATGAGCGTCAACTTCATCTAGGCTGCTCGCTATCCATCTCACTCTTCTCGCATGTGGTTCCTCAATCTCGAGGACATGCCATCTCTGTAGCACCCCATGTTGATGGATCACCGTTTCCACTACAAGAGAGCACTGATGGCACATTACGACATTAGATGGCCGCGGTTCCCATCGCCCATGGAGGATTGCCACACCAAGCTTCAGAAGATTATTGTTGCCGCCCTTACCTGAAATGCATTACCTCTTTGGGAACAACAATGACATGCAACAACACGTCGGCCGACTGCATGAATTGACCCCATAACTTCCTTATCCAACCTAGGTTCTAATTCATCTCATTTTCTCTTTATTTTTGTATAATCAAAAATCAGTTAAATGAAAAAAATTGGTCTCTACGTTGTGCCTATGTTTTAGTTTGTGTCATCCCAGCGGGTGTGCTTCCATTGTGTTGCTAGCATGTCCCGTGGGTCCTCCATGTCGCTTGCTAGGTGTACCACATACTTTGATGGTTCTGCACGTGTTCCTTTACCACGAAGGTGGAGCAGGTGGTGGGTGTGTGGCCAACGTTGGTGGAATATAGCCATATGCATTATGCCTAGGCGCATAGAAACTAACAATGATATATTTTTGTTGTCCCAAGCAATTTCTATCGACGCAAATTCTTTTTTTGGGCATACACTTATAATATTTTAAGCAATGTTTTACAAAATATTGCCGCAGCAGCCGATTCTTCCTCCCGTTTTGTAGCATATTCTTGCAGACTTCCAGATGTCCGCCCATCTATGGTCACCGTTGACTTGAAGATAGGTTCATGATGCAGACCAGTCTGAGTGGTGTTATACAAATGTAAATCTTTCTGTAGGTCTTGAGCATAATTTCGTAACTGAGACTTGTAAGATAGATGTATTTCTGCAATATATAAATAAATTAGTGAGTACCACAAATATAGAAGAAACATGTGTAAACGATCATCAGGAACATTTTTAGTGGCAGGAATAAAAACGTCACAACGGCGTGATAGACACGAAAAAGAAATCAAATCAATTTTTGGCATGAGGGGCATTTATATAGGTAGTAAAGGCCAATAGAGAACAGAAAAAACATAAGAATAATTTTCAATAGCCAATAAGCTATCCATTTCTACTAGACGCTCTCTGAGTAGCTAGCAATATTTTTCTCGAATATGCACGAGTGTGCATATCATATATTAAAGAAGAAAGGCAAAAGAATGCCTCCACCATAGTTACATTAGCAACATAACACGCTACTCCTCACGACTTCCCCGCCTTGCTAGCATACTGAAGAAGGGGCTTAATTACATTCCCTTTCAGTAGGCCCACCGACACCCACACCAAACCCTCTAATCTTATAAGGCGAAACAGCAACTCAACGGACAACTGTGCACCATCAAAGCCTACGACATTCATGTGCTTCCGGATCTCCCACATTGTAAGCCCACAGATGGTGCGAAGGTCCTTTATGATCATGTTGTTAGGCCCTTGCTTACTGATCAGCCAAGGGTGAGGGAATCATGTTGGGACGGCGCCCACTCAAGCCGCCCCAAAGCCCCACAGATAATAGTCCCATCTTGTCCTTGCAAGCACACACGTGAGAAATAGATGATTAATCGTTTCCTCTTCCTGGTCATGTTGGGACGGCGCCCACTCCGTCCGCCCAAAAGAGTAGCTTGCAACCAAAAGGGCTTAAACATTCATTTAACAGTTGACACCACTTATCTATGCCAATATAAAAAGACCTAAATGGGTAGATCCAAAATATCTTGACCGTCAAATCATGTTATCTAGCGGTTTAAATCGCTCCAATGTGGAGCACCAAACATGTTTAACGCTCTAATTACCCACCACATTGGCTATAAACACGTTTTGACTCAACGCTATCCTCCCATGAAATCTGCAATGTAATTATTATCCTACCATTCCCGCGAAAAAAGTAATTGATATCTTACCAAATACCAACGGTGTACGCCGGCGTCGCCCACCGCGGCTGCTAGCATAGGTTGTTCAGACCGAGCTTGTACATCATCGATCGCGTCGCGTAGGAGCGGGCTAGATCAGAAACAGGAAACGGGATTGAAGCTGGGAAGGGAAGGGTTTCCTCGGGGCTTCGATCTGATCTGCGCGCGGCTGCGTTTCGGCCGGCCTCGTGTGCACTAATTGGACGCGCCAGCAAGCACTACTGTGTTTCTTTCTTTCTTTGGATTTGGAAGTCTGCTGACAGCTTTGCAGAGGGTGATGTTCACTGTTAAATGCATGTTGGGAGCTGTCAATTCCAATTAATGCCGTGAAACTGGAAGGTTTTTATTTCTGTCGTTTCCCATTTTTTATGCTTTCCTTTTAACACTCCCCAAATACGTACCTCAGTTCAGCTTGGGAAATTTTAAAATTTCCAGATTTCAATGAACATGTTTGTTTGGGACATGGTTCGACACACGCACCCGTTATGAATAGTAAATTCAGAAAAAAATATGTACTGACTTTTTTCCAAAAAATCTGAATTTTTTTCCGCATACATGATTTACCACTCTACTCGCATATGAAATTTCAGAAACAAATGACACCCACTGGATTCAGTGGCGTCCCTACACATAACCGGAGGGTTCAGTGGGGTCCCTAAATTACTGAGGTGCCCACACACCTTATCCAGGTGCTACACATAATCAGAGGGTTCAGTGACGTCCCTAAATTACGTCGAGGAAGGAGATGTCTCCAACGGTGGCGGCAGTATGGCCAATGGCTTTCATGTCGAGGTCGGAGCTTGTGCAGGTTCAGCAGAAGATGATGGTCATTTTTATGCATAACTGTTTTGACAAATATGTGATGCAAACTTTTTGAGAAATTTGTGATTAACATTTTTTAAGTACACGATGAATATTTTTTTAAATACAAATAACTTTCTTTAAATATGCAGTGAATATGTTTTGATCCGGGCGCCGAGATCCCCGCCGCCACCTTCCCCTGCACCCGCCCGGGCTTTGCCGATGGCCGTCTCTGGTGGCAGCGAGGGAGGGAAGGGGGACAAGGTGAGGCGGCGCGATGAAAGATCAGATCGGCCCCGATGCGCCCGGGAGGCAACACGAGGGCCACATGGGAGGGACGGCGTCATGGGCTATGTCAGTTTGATCAATGAGTAATCAAGTTTTTTCCCCAAAAGAAAAGAAAATAAAAAAATGAAAGATACTCCCTCCATCCCATAATATAAGAGCATTTTTCACAGTAGAGTAGTGTAAATAACACTTATATTATGGGACGGAGGGAGTCGAAGATAATGATGCTAAAATATTAAAAACGAGTAGAAATTAATTACGAGTAATAAATGGATAAACATGTGTCTGTCGCCTGCCGCCGTGTAGCCACAATTCCATATATGGTGCCCGTTACACAAAACTGGTTCGCTCCCAAAGACCATATTTCTTTTCTTCTTCATCCCCCAGCTTTCATCCGCCCCTTGTGTGTTCGTTTCTTTCCCACAAGTCTTGCTTGGTAGCGAATTCTCTGCTGCTTTAGGGCCCTCGCCTATTCTAATCAATATGCTCCCTTCAGTGATCGTCGATCTGTAGTTATGGCCAACGCGGGTGTCAACAATGTTCCCGCCGCCGGCAAGTGGGGAGCCGCCCCAGCCATGGCCTCCGTGGAAGGCGAGGCGCAGTCCCCACCGCCCTCGTCCGGGTACAACACATCGTCGGAGTCGGAGGGGTTTCTGACAGGCACTGAGGAAGGGGATGGATCGGGTGTGGTGCTGGCGCCCCTGCTGCGGTGCTGCCAGCTGAAGCGGCGGCGGCGGCAGTGTGGTCCCTCTCTTTCCGGTCCGCGTCGGAGTGGGGAATGGATCCGCGAAAGGGTATGGAGGACACCATATCGTTGCGCCCGGGCCGATAGCTACCCCATGCACTTCTTTGCCGTGTTCGACGGCCACGGCGACCCCCAGGTAACCTTCCAAGCCACCTCCAGGTCTAATGGTCGGCACCATCCACGCTCTTTCCGCTACACCTTTGATTTGCTTGCTACATCGTTATGCAGTGTCGGCCCTGTGCAGGGACCAGATGCACGTCATACTTGTGGAGGAGCTGGTAGGCACGGTAACAGACTACCCGAAGGAGCACCCGGAAATGGATGACGAGGTGGAGCGTCGTGCGTGGGACGCGGCGTTGAAGCGGAGTTTCGAGCGGGCGGACGCGCTGGGGATGGGGCGGTCGGCACCGGGATGGCCCATCATGGGGTCCACCCACCGCCGTGGTGGATCTCCTGGTCCGCGGCAGAATCCTTGTCAAAATAATTCCGGCACCCCAGATCAGATCCCCAGGAGCACACGTCAGACCCGAACCGTCCGTTGTACCTTCGTCAACTCGTGGACCGAGGCGTGCGTGGCCATGCCTCGGATCGGCCCCGGGCCAGATCACAGCGGAGAAACTTTTAACGACCCGCGGGCGGCCGCTAAGCAAACGAATCTCTATCTCCAACCAAAGTTCCGTTAAATAAAAGGTGATTATCAGGGAGACCGGTGGAGGATTTAGCAAATCTTGGTGTCAGGGTCAGAGTTACCTACACTTTAGAGACATACATACATGCTTTGTTTCCATGCATTAACATTGGCTTTGTACAATATACAAAGAATCAAAAGTTTGTGTAGAACACTTTTTACCAAATATGTGATCCACATTTTCTTTCAGAAATATGCAATGAACATGTTTTTTGCAAATATGTGATGAACTTTTTTTAAAAATATGCGATGGACAGTTTTTCAAGTACACGGTGAATATTTCAAGATACACATGCTCGATCCATGCGTTTCTTTATACACAAAACTGCTTCGGGAGTGCTCCAGTCTTCCTCCTCTGCTGCTTCGGTCTTCCTCCACAAAAATTAGGAGAAAGTACAGCTGAGCGCTCCAGTCTTCCTCTGTATTTATGGCCAGCGCCGCCGGCGAGTCGGGAGCCAACCCTGCCATGGCCTTGGAGGAAGGTGAGGTCCAGTCCTCACCTCTCTTATCCGGGTACTACGCATCCTTGGAGGAGTCAGATGGCGACGTCACGGGCCCAGAGAAAGGGGAGAACTCCCGCATGGTGGCGGTTCTCCTGCACAGCCCGCTGAAGCGACGGCAGCGGCTATGTGGCCCATGTGGCCCATGGCGTTCGGGTCGGCATCGGAGAAGGGGTTGTGCCCGTTCTTCTGCGCCTGCGCTGACCGCTCGCCCATGCACTTCTTCGCCGTCTTCGACGGCCATGGCGGCCCCAAGGTAACCTCCCCACTCCTCACCTAGTCATTTCTTAACTTGGCCAGACTAGGAAACCTTCCACGCCATATCTAGGTTGAGTGCTCGACACATAAACACCCTACCTTACACATTTGATTTGCTTGGTACGTGGCGATGCAGGTGTCGGCATTGTATAGGGAACAGATGCACGCCGTCTTGGGGGAGGAGCTGGCCGTCCCAGGAAATGACGAAGAGGCGGAGTGTCGTGCATGGGAGGCGGTGCTGAACCGGAGCTTCGAGCTGGCGTATGCACTGGGGATGGGGCTGACGATTTGGCGGACGCACTGCCATGGTGGTGCTTCTGGTCCGCGGCAGCATCCTGGTGGCCAACTGCGGCGACTCCCACGCCGTGCTCTGCCCCGCCGGTGATGCGCATTGTCTTTTTCTCCTTTGGACAAATTTTGAGCTTGATGAGACGTGGATATGGTTGGAGCGGACAGACGAGAGGGCGCGCGTCAAGGCGGCCGGAGGTAAAGTGTGGCGCACCAACGACGGGCAGGTGCAGGATTGGGGGGCTTGCCATGTCGCGGGCTTCAGGTACGTACGTATTACTACTGTATCAAATGCGTGTAGTTTGTTTGGTTCTTATGCACACATTTTGAAATACGCGGTAAACATTTTTTAAGTACATGATGAACATCAAATATGTGTTGAACACTTTCTCAAATAGAAGATGAACATTTTTCAAATATGTGTTGAACACATTTTCAAATATCCGTTGAACACCTTTTCAAGTACATCATGAATACTTTTCTCAATACATTATGAATATATTTTTTTCATATACGCGATGAACTTTTTTTCCATACGAGTGTGGTGCAAAAACACTTCACGCTAGAAATTTTTTCCTCTTCATCCTGCAGCCTTCCTCGTCTTCTGCAAATTAGTATCACGTCCGTTATAGGGGGAGCTAGAGGCGTTCACTGATCCAAGTACATGCTACACACTTGCGGATGTACGGCGCAAAATTGGAGTTGGTGGGCCTACCCAGCCTGTTTACAATCCACCCCCCGGGCATTACGTGCCGTTTGAACCTCTGGCAGGCTTTTATTGAGCCAAAACATCGTAGCAATCTAGCCAAGTTGAACACCAGACTAATTGGTGTTGAGCAAAAGGGTTAGTTTGGGTTAAATTTTTAGACAAGAGGGTTTTTTTGGAGGGACATGGGTTATTTTTTATGCTGAACATTTTAGAGAGATCCATTTTGTCAACTCTCACTAAATGAAGTGAGTGAATCAATACAGTTTTTACTCAGTTCTTGAATATTGAAATCCAAGGTGGTGATGAATGTGTTTATTACTAATACATATAAATTCCAAAGGATGTTAGTGCTGATATAGAGGTTAGGCGGTGCAAGTAAAATGCCTCCCATGAGAATAAAAAAAAATATCAAACAAACCATAAGCATTTGCTCTTATCTTTTTTGCTTCTTGACGTATTGCCACTAGGGCAGTTGCCGCAGCAGCCGATTCTGCCTCCCTTTTTGTAGCATATTCTTGCAGACTTCCAGATGTCCGCCCATCTATGGTCACCGTTGACTTGAAGATAGGTTCATGATGCAGACCAGTCTGAGTGGTGTTATACAAATGTAAATCTTTCTGTAGGTCTTCAGCATAATTTCGTAACTGTGACTTGTAAGATAGATGTATTTCTGCAATATATAAATAAATTAGTGAGTACCACAAATATAGAAGAAACATGTGTAAACGATCATCATGAACATTTTTAGTGGCAGGAATAAAAACGTCACAACGGCGTGATAGACACGAAAAAGAAATCAAATCAATTTTTGGCATGAGGGGCATTTATATAGGTAGTAAAGGCCAGTCAACAGAAAAAACAAAAGAATAATTTTCAATAGCCAATAAGCTATCCATTTCTACTAGACGCTCTCTGAGTAGCTAGCAATATTTTTCTCGAATATGCACGAGTGTGCATATCATATATTAAGAAGAAAGGCAAAAGAATGCCTCCACCATAGTTACATTAGCAACATAACACGCTACTCCTCACGACTTTCCCGCCTTGCTAGCATACTGAAGAAGGGGCTTACATTCCCTTTCAGTAGGCCCACCGACACCCACACCAAACCCTCTAATCTTATACAGCAAAACAGCAACTCAACGGACAACCATGCACCGTCAAAGCCTACGGCATTCATGTGCTTCCAGATCTCCCACATTGTAAGCCCACAGATGGTGCGAAGGTCCTTTATGATCATGTTGTTAGGCCCTTGGTTACTGATCAGCCAAGGGTGAGGGAATCATGTTGGGGCGGCACCCACTCAGGCCGCCCCAAAGCCCCACAGATAATAGTCCCATCTTGTCCTTGCAAGCACACACGTGAGAAATAGATGATTAATCGTTTCCTCTTCCTGGTCATGTTGGGACGGCGCCCACTCCGTCCGCCCAAAAGAGTAGCTTGCAACCAAAAGGGCTTAAACATTCATTTAACAGTTGACACCACTTATCTATGCCAATATAAAAAGACCTAAATGGGTAGATCCAAACCATCTTGACCGTCATATCATGTTATCTAGCGGTTTAAATCGCTCCAATGTGGAGCACCAAACATGTTTAACGCTCTAATTACCCACCACTCCAATTGGCTATAAACACGTTTTGACTCAACGCTATCCTCCCATGAAGTCTGCAATGTAATTATTATCCTACCATTCCCGCGAAAAAAGTAATTGATATCTTACCAAATACCAACGTGCAATAGATATATCTTACCTAATATAACGTGCAACTAATATCCTACCTAATATAAACGTGCATTGCACGTACATTATTACTAGTATATATGGTGGTATGCAAACAACCGGCAACGTAACCCACTTATATGTATAGAGTCTGGATGTACTGTTAGCAAGTAAATCTTCTGTGATCTTGTCGAGCACGACGAGGCCCCATCAGTCGTGGCGGATCAGGTTCTTAGGAGTAGTCTCACGTCTGCTTTCGTAGTTGACTTAGAAGCTGCGACGGCGCATATATCTGGCACTAGCCGGAGCTCGAGGATCTTGAACAAAACAGGATCTAGCTAGCTAAGGCGCAAACATACTCACCGGAAAGTGGCTGCCGAGGGGCGGAGCGGCGACGGCGCATGCATCTAGCGCTAACAGGAGCCCTAAAATCTTGAACAAAACGAGATCTAGCTAGCTAGGGCGCATACATACTCACCGGTCAGTAGTTGCAGAGGTGACGAGGGGTGCTCCAACACTTCCCTGGCGGCGACGTCCTCCAAGGCTGCCCTTGCGGCGAGGTCCTGCGCCTGGATGAGTGTGCGGGACCCAGACTCTGGCCAGCTGAACTCAGCGCCACCGACGGAGGACCCTCGCGTGGGTCCTGACTGCGGCAGTGGAATGGAACCTTGACGCGTGGTCAGGGCCCTCGCACCGGTCGGTGTACGCCGGCGTCGCCCACCGCGGCTGCTGGCATAGGTTGTTCAGACCGAGCTTGTACATCATCGATCGCGTCGCGTAGGAGCGGGCTGGATCAGAAATAGGAAACGGGATTGAAGCTGGGAAGGGAAGGGTTTCCTCGGGGCTTCGATCTGATCTGCGCGCAGCTGCGTTTCGGCCGGCCTCGTGTGCACTAATTGGACGCGCCAGCAAGCACTACTGTGTTTCTTTCTTTCTTTGGATTTCGAAGTCTGCTGACAGCTTTGCAGAGGGTGATGTTCACTGTTAAACGCATGTTGGGAGCTGTCAATTCCAATTAATGCCGTGAAACTGGAAGGTTTTTATTTCTGTCGTTTCCCATTTTTTATGCTTTCCTTTTAACACTCCCCAAATACGTACCTCAGTTCAGCTTGGGAAATTTTAAATTTTTGAGATTTCAATGAACATGTTTGTTTGGGACATGTTCGACACATGCACCCGTTATGAATAGTAAATTCAGAAATAAAATATGTACTGACTTTTTTCCAAAAGATCTGAATTTTTTTTCCGCATACATGATCTACCACTCTACTCGCATATGAAATTTCAGAAACAAATGACACCCACTGGATTCAGTGGCGTCCCTACACATAACCGGAGGGTTCAGTGGCGTCCCTAAATTACTGAGGTGCCCACACACCTTATCCAGGTGCTACACATAATCAGAGGGTTCAGTGGCGTCCCTAAATTACGTCGAGGAAGGAGATGTCTCCAACGGTGGCGGCAGTATGGCCAATGGCTTTCGTGTCGACGTCGGAGCTTGTGCAGGTTCAGCGGAAGATGATGGTCATTTTTATGCATAACTGTTTTGACAAATATGTGATGCAAACTTTTTCAGAAATTTGTGATTAACATTTTTTAAGTACATGATGAATATTTTTTAAATACAAATAACTTTCTTTAAATACGCAGTGAATATGTTTTGATTCGGGCGCCGAGATCCCCGCCGCCACCTTCCCCTGCACCCGCCCGGGCTTTGCGGATGGCCGTCTCTGGTGGCGGCGAGGGAGGGAAGGGGGACGAGGTGAGGCGGCGCGATGAAAGATCAGATCGCCCCCGATGCGCCCGGGAGGCAACACGAGGGCCACATGGGAGGGAGGGCGTCATCGGCTATGTCAGTTTGATCAATGAGTAATCAAGTTTTTTCCACAAAAGAAAAGAAAATAATAAATGAAAGATACTCCCTCCATCCCATAATATAAGAGCATTTTTCACAGTAGAGTAGTGTAAATAACACTTATATTATGGGACGGAGGGAGTCGAAGATAATAATGCTAAAATATTAAAAACGAGTAGAAATTAATTACGAGTAATAAATGGATAAACATGTGTCTGTCGCCTGCCGCCGTGTAGCCACAATTCCATATATCGTGTCGGTTACACAAAACTGGTTCGCTCCCAAAGACCGGATTTCTTTTCTTCTTCATCCCCCAGCTTTACTCCGCCCCTTATGTGGTCGTTTCTTTCCCACAAGTCTTGCTTGGTAGCGAATTCTCTTCTGCTTTAGGGCCCTCGCCTATTCTAATCAATCTGCTCCCTTTAGTGATCGTCGATCTGTAGTTATGGCCAACACGGGTGTCAACAATGTTCCCGCCGCCGGCAAGTGGGGAGCCGCCCCCGCCATGGCCTCCGTGGAAGGCGAGGCGCAGTCCCCACTGCCCTCATCCGGGTACAACACATCGTCGAAGCCGGAGGGGTTTCTGACAGGCACCGAGGAAGGGGATGGATCGGGTGTGGTGCTGGCGCCCCTGCCGCGGTGCTGCCAGCTGAAGCGGCGGCGGCGGCAGTGTGGTCCCTCTCTTTTCGGTCCGTGTCGGAGTGGGGGATGGATCCGCAAAAGGGTATCGAGGACGCCATATCGCTGCGCCCGGGCCGATAGCTACCCCATGAACTTCTTTGCCGTGTTCGACGGCCACGGTGACCCCCAGGTAACCTTCCAAGCCACCTCCAGGTCTAATGGTCGGCACCATCCACGCTCTTTCCGCTACACCTTTGATTTGCTTGCTACATCGTGGTGCAGTGTCGGCCCTCTGCAGGGACCAGATGCACGTCATACTTGTGGAGGAGCTGGTAGGCACGGTAATAGACTACCCGAAGGAGCACCCGAAAAAGGCTGACGAGGCGGAGCGTCGTGCGTGGGAGGCGGCGCTGAAGCGGAGCTTCGAGCGGGCGGACGCGCTGGGGATGGGGCGGTCGGCACCGGGATGGCCCATCATGGGGTCCACCCACCGCCGTGGTGGATCTCCTGGTCCGCGGCAGAATCCTCGTCAAAATAATTCCGGCACCCCAGATCAGATCCCCAGGAGCACACATCAGACCCGAACCGTCCGTTGTACCTTCGTCAACTCGTGGACCGAGGCGTGCGTGGCCATGCCTCGGATCGGCCCCGGGCCAGATCACAGCGGAGAAACTTTTAACGACCCGCGGGCGGCCGCTAAGCAAACGAATCTCTATCTCCAACCAAAGTTCCGTTAAATAAAAGGTGATTATCAGGGAGACCGGTGGAGGATTTAGCAAATCTTGGTGTCAGGGTCAGAGTTACCTACACTTTAGAGACATACATACATGCTTTGTTTCCATGCATTAACATTGGCTTTGTACAATATACAAAGAATCAAAAGTTTGTGTAGAACACTTTTTACCAAATATGTGATCCACATTTTCTTTCAGAAATATGCAATGAACATGTTTTTTGCAAATATGTGATGAACTTTTTTTAAAAATATGCGATGGACAGTTTTTCAAGTACACGATGAATATTTCAAGATACACATGCTCGATCCATGCGTTTCTTTATACACAAAACTGCTTCAGGAGTGCTCCAGACTTCGTCCTCTGCTGCTTCGGTCTTCCTCCACAAAAATTAGGAGAAAGTACAGCTGAGCGCTCCAGTCTTCCTCTGTATTTATGGCCAGCGCCGCCGGCGAGTCGGGAGCCAACCCTGCCATGGCCTTGGAGGAAGGTGAGGTCCAGTCCTCACCTCTCTTATCCGGGTACTACGCATCCTTGGAGGAGTCAGATGGCGACGTCACGGGCCCAGAGAAAGGGGAGAACTCCCGCATGGTGGCGGTTCTCCTGCACAGCCCGCTGAAGCGACGGCAGCGGCTGTGTGGCCCATGTGGCCCATGGCGTTCGGGTCGGCATCGGAGAAGGGGTTGTGCCCGTTCTTCTGCGCCTGCGCTGACCGCTCGCCCATGCACTTCTTCGCCGTCTTCGACGGCCATGGCGGCCCCAAGGTAACCTCCCCACTCCTCACCTAGTCATTTCTTAACTTGGCCAGACTAGGAAACCTTCCACGCCATATCTAGGTTGAGTGCTCGACACATAAACACCCTACCTTACACATTTGATTTGCTTGGTACGTGGCGATGCAGGTGTCGGCATTGTGTAGGGAACAGATGCACGCCGTCTTGGGGGGGGAGCTGGCCGGCCCAGGAAATGACGAAGAGGCGGAGTGTCGTGCATGGGAGGCGGTGCTGAACCGGAGCTTCGAGCTGGCGTATGCACTGGGGATGGGGCTGACGATTTGGCGGACGCACTGCCATGGTGGTGCTTCTGGTCCGCGGCAGCATCCTGGTGGCCAACTGCGGCGACTCCCACGCCGTGCTCTGCCCCGCCGGTGATGCGCATTGTCTTTTTCTCCTTTGGAAAAATTTTGAGCTTGATGAGACGTGGATATGGTTGGAGCGGACAGACGAGAGGGCGCGCGTCAAGCCGGCCGGAGGTAAAGTGTGGCGCACCAACGACGGGCAGGTGCAGGATTGGGGGGCTTGCCATGTCGCGGGCTTCAGGTACGTACGTATTACTACTGTATCAAAGGCGTGTAGTTTGTTTGGTTCTTATGCACACATTTTGAAATACATGGTAAACATTTTTTAAGTACATGATGAACATCAAATATGTGTTGAACACTTTCTCAAATAGAAGATGAACATTTTTCAAATATGTGTTGAACACATTTTCAAATATCCGTTGAACACCTTTTCAAGTACATCATGAATACTTTTCTCAATACATTATGAATATATTTTTTTCATATACGCGATGAACTTTTTTTCCATACGAGTGTGGTGCAAAAACACTTCACGCTAGAAATTTTTTCCTCTTCATCCTGCAGCCTTCCTCGTCTTCTGCAAATTAGTATCACGTCCGTTGTAGGGGGAGCTAGAGGCGTTCACTGATCCAAGTACATGCTACACACTTGCGGATGTACGGCGCAAAATTGGAGTTGGTGGGCCTACCCAGCCCGTTTACAATCCACCCCCCGGGCATTACGTGCCGTTTGAACCTCTGGCAGGCTTTTATTGAGCCAAAACATCGTAGCAATCTAGCCAAGTTGAACACCAGACTAATTGGTGTTGAGCAAAAGGGTTAGTTTGGGTTAAATTTTTAGACAAGAGGGTTTTTTTGGAGGGACATGGGTTATTTTTTATGCTGAACATTTTAGAGAGATCCAGTTTGTCAACTCTCACTAAATGAAGTGAGTGAATCAATACAGTTTTTACTCAGTTCTTGAATATTGAAATCCAAGGTGGTGATGAATGTGTTTATTACTAATACATATAAATTCCAAAGGATGTTAGTGCTGATACAGAGGTTAGACGGTGCAAGTAAAATGCCTCCCATGAGAATAAAAAAAAAATATCAAACAAACCATAAGCATTTGCTCTTATCTTTTTTGCTTCTTGACGTATTGCCACTAGGGCAGTTGCCGCAGCAGCCGATTCTGCCTCCCTTTTTGTAGCATATTCTTGCAGACTTCCAGATGTCCGCCCATCTATGGTCACCGTTGACTTGAAGATAGGTTCATGATGCAGACCAGTCTGAGTGGTGTTATACAAATGTAAATCTTTCTGTAGGTCTTCAGCATAATTTCGTAACTGTGACTTGTAAGATAGATGTATTTCTGCAATATATAAATAAATTAGTGAGTACCACAAATATAGAAGAAACATGTGTAAACGATCATCATGAACATTTTTAGTGGCAGGAATAAAAACGTCACAACGGCGTGATAGACACGAAAAAGAAATCAAATCAATTTTTGGCATGAGGGGCATTTATATAGGTAGTAAAGGCCAGTCAAGAGAACATAAAAAACAAAAGAATAATTTTCAATAGCCAATAAGCTATCCATTTCTACTAGACGCTCTCTGAGTAGCTAGCAATATTTTTCTCGAATATGCACGAGTGTGCATATCATATATTAAGAAGAAAGGCAAAAGAATGCCTCCACCATAGTTACATTAGCAACATAACACGCTACTCCTCACGACTTTCCCGCCTTGCTAGCATACTGAAGAAGGGGCTTACATTCCCTTTCAGTAGGCCCACCGACACCCACACCAAACCCTCTAATCTTATACGGCGAAACAGCAACTCAACGGACAACCATGCACCGTCAAAGCCTACGGCATTCATGTGCTTCCAGATCTCCCACATTGTAAGCCCACAGATGGTGCGAAGGTCCTTTATGATCATGTTGTTAGGCCCTTGGTTACTGATCAGCCAAGGGTGAGGGAATCATGTTGGGGCGGCACCCACTCAGGCCGCCCCAAAGCCCCACAGATAATAGTCCCATCTTGTCCTTGCAAGCACACACGTGAGTAATAGATGATTAATCGTTTCCTCTTCCTGGTCATGTTGGGACGGCGCCCACTCCGGCCGCCCCAAAAGAGTAGCTTGCAACCAAAAGGGCTTAAACATTCATTTAACAGTTGACACCACTTATCTATGCCAATATAAAAAGACCTAAATGGGTAGATCCAAACCATCTTGACCGTCAAATCATGTTATCTAGCGGTTTAAATCGCTCCAATGTGGAGCACCAAACATGTTTAACGCTCTAATTACCCACCACTGCAATTGGCTATAAACACGTTTTGACTCAACGCTATCCTCCCATGAAATCTGCAATGTAATTATTATCCTACCATTCCTGCGAAAAAAGTAATTGATATCTTACCAAATACCAACGTGCAATAGATATATCTTACCTAATATAACGTGCAACTAATATCCTACCTAATATAAACGTGCATTGCACGTACATTATTACTAGTATATATGGTGGTATGCAAACAACCGGCAACGTAACCCACTTATATGTATAGAGTCTGGATGTACTGTTAGCAAGTAAATCTTCTGTGATCTTGTCGAGCACGACGAGGCCCCATCAGTCGTGGCGGATCAGGTTCTTAGGAGTAGTCTCACGTCTGCTTTCGTAGTTGACTTAGAAGCTGCGACGGCGCATATATCTGGCACTAGCCGGAGCTCGAGGATCTTGAACAAAACAGGATCTAGCTAGCTAAGGCGCAAACATACTCACTGGAAAGTGGCTGCCGAGGGGCGGAGCGGCGACGGCGCATGCATCTAGCGCTAACAGGAGCCCTAAAATCTTGAACAAAACGAGATCTAGCCAGCTAGGGCGCATACATACTCACCGGTCAGTAGTTGCAGAGGTGACGAGGGGTGCTCCAACACTTCCCTGGCGGCGACGTCCTCCAAGGCTGCCCTTGCGGCGAGGTCCTGCGCCTGGATGAGTGTGCGGGACCCAGACTCTGGCCAGCTGAACTCAGCGCCACCGACGGAGGACCCTCGCGTGGGTCCTGACTGCGGCAGTGGAATGGAACCTTGACGCGTGGTCAGGGCCCTCGCACCGGTCGGTGTACGCCGGCGTCGCCCACCGCGGCTGCTGGCATAGGTTGTTCAGACCGAGCTTGTACATCATCGATCGCGTCGCGTAGGAGCAGGCTGGATCAGAAACAGGAAACGGGATTGAAGCTGGGAAGGGAAGGGTTTCCTCGGGGCTTCGATCTGATCTGCGCGCGGCTGTGTTTCGGCCGGCCTCGTGTGCACTAATTGGACGCGCCAGCAAGCACTACTGCGTTTCTTTCTTTCTTTGGATTTCGAAGTCTGCTGACAGCTTTGCAGAGGGTGATGTTCACTGTTAAACGCATGTTGGGAGCTGTCAATTCCAATTAATGCCGTGAAACTGGAAGGTTTTTATTTCTGTCGTTTCCCATTTTTTATGCTTTCCTTTTAACACTCCCCAAATACGTACCTCAGTTCAGCTTGGGAAATTTTAAATTTTTGAGATTTCAATGAACATGTTTGTTTGGGACATGTTCGACACATGCACCCGTTATGAATAGTAAATTCAGAAATAAAATATGTACTGACTTTTTTCCAAAAGATCTGAATTTTTTTTCCGCATACATGATCTACCACTCTACTCGCATATGAAATTTCAGAAACAAATGACACCCACTGGATTCAGTGGCGTCCCTACACATAACCGGAGGGTTCAGTGGCGTCCCTAAATTACTGAGGTGCCCACACACCTTATCCAGGTGCTACACATAATCAGAGGGTTCAGTGGCGTCCCTAAATTACGTCGAGGAAGGAGATGTCTCCAACGGTGGCGGCAGTATGGCCAATGGCTTTCGTGTCGACGTCGGAGCTTGTGCAGGTTCAGCGGAAGATGATGGTCATTTTTATGCATAACTGTTTTGACAAATATGTGATGCAAACTTTTTCAGAAATTTGTGATTAACATTTTTTAAGTACATGATGAATATTTTTTAAATACAAATAACTTTCTTTAAATACGCAGTGAATATGTTTTGATTCGGGCGCCGAGATCCCCGCCGCCACCTTCCCCTGCACCCGCCCGGGCTTTGCGGATGGCCGTCTCTGGTGGCGGCGAGGGAGGGAAGGGGGACGAGGTGAGGCGGCGCGATGAAAGATCAGATCGCCCCCGATGCGCCCGGGAGGCAACACGAGGGCCACATGGGAGGGAGGGCGTCATCGGCTATGTCAGTTTGATCAATGAGTAATCAAGTTTTTTCCACAAAAGAAAAGAAAATAATAAATGAAAGATACTCCCTCCATCCCATAATATAAGAGCATTTTTCACAGTAGAGTAGTGTAAATAACACTTATATTATGGGACGGAGGGAGTCGAAGATAATAATGCTAAAATATTAAAAACGAGTAGAAATTAATTACGAGTAATAAATGGATAAACATGTGTCTGTCGCCTGCCGCCGTGTAGCCACAATTCCATATATCGTGTCGGTTACACAAAACTGGTTCGCTCCCAAAGACCGGATTTCTTTTCTTCTTCATCCCCCAGCTTTACTCCGCCCCTTATGTGGTCGTTTCTTTCCCACAAGTCTTGCTTGGTAGCGAATTCTCTTCTGCTTTAGGGCCCTCGCCTATTCTAATCAATCTGCTCCCTTTAGTGATCGTCGATCTGTAGTTATGGCCAACACGGGTGTCAACAATGTTCCCGCCGCCGGCAAGTGGGGAGCCGCCCCCGCCATGGCCTCCGTGGAAGGCGAGGCGCAGTCCCCACTGCCCTCATCCGGGTACAACACATCGTCGAAGCCGGAGGGGTTTCTGACAGGCACCGAGGAAGGGGATGGATCGGGTGTGGTGCTGGCGCCCCTGCCGCGGTGCTGCCAGCTGAAGCGGCGGCGGCGGCAGTGTGGTCCCTCTCTTTTCGGTCCGTGTCGGAGTGGGGGATGGATCCGCAAAAGGGTATCGAGGACGCCATATCGCTGCGCCCGGGCCGATAGCTACCCCATGAACTTCTTTGCCGTGTTCGACGGCCACGGTGACCCCCAGGTAACCTTCCAAGCCACCTCCAGGTCTAATGGTCGGCACCATCCACGCTCTTTCCGCTACACCTTTGATTTGCTTGCTACATCGTGGTGCAGTGTCGGCCCTCTGCAGGGACCAGATGCACGTCATACTTGTGGAGGAGCTGGTAGGCACGGTAATAGACTACCCGAAGGAGCACCCGAAAAAGGCTGACGAGGCGGAGCGTCGTGCGTGGGAGGCGGCGCTGAAGCGGAGCTTCGAGCGGGCGGACGCGCTGGGGATGGGGCGGTCGGCACCGGGATGGCCCATCATGGGGTCCACCCACCGCCGTGGTGGATCTCCTGGTCCGCGGCAGAATCCTCGTCAAAATAATTCCGGCACCCCAGATCAGATCCCCAGGAGCACACATCAGACCCGAACCGTCCGTTGTACCTTCGTCAACTCGTGGACCGAGGCGTGCGTGGCCATGCCTCGGATCGGCCCCGGGCCAGATCACAGCGGAGAAACTTTTAACGACCCGCGGGCGGCCGCTAAGCAAACGAATCTCTATCTCCAACCAAAGTTCCGTTAAATAAAAGGTGATTATCAGGGAGACCGGTGGAGGATTTAGCAAATCTTGGTGTCAGGGTCAGAGTTACCTACACTTTAGAGACATACATACATGCTTTGTTTCCATGCATTAACATTGGCTTTGTACAATATACAAAGAATCAAAAGTTTGTGTAGAACACTTTTTACCAAATATGTGATCCACATTTTCTTTCAGAAATATGCAATGAACATGTTTTTTGCAAATATGTGATGAACTTTTTTTAAAAATATGCGATGGACAGTTTTTCAAGTACACGATGAATATTTCAAGATACACATGCTCGATCCATGCGTTTCTTTATACACAAAACTGCTTCAGGAGTGCTCCAGACTTCGTCCTCTGCTGCTTCGGTCTTCCTCCACAAAAATTAGGAGAAAGTACAGCTGAGCGCTCCAGTCTTCCTCTGTATTTATGGCCAGCGCCGCCGGCGAGTCGGGAGCCAACCCTGCCATGGCCTTGGAGGAAGGTGAGGTCCAGTCCTCACCTCTCTTATCCGGGTACTACGCATCCTTGGAGGAGTCAGATGGCGACGTCACGGGCCCAGAGAAAGGGGAGAACTCCCGCATGGTGGCGGTTCTCCTGCACAGCCCGCTGAAGCGACGGCAGCGGCTGTGTGGCCCATGTGGCCCATGGCGTTCGGGTCGGCATCGGAGAAGGGGTTGTGCCCGTTCTTCTGCGCCTGCGCTGACCGCTCGCCCATGCACTTCTTCGCCGTCTTCGACGGCCATGGCGGCCCCAAGGTAACCTCCCCACTCCTCACCTAGTCATTTCTTAACTTGGCCAGACTAGGAAACCTTCCACGCCATATCTAGGTTGAGTGCTCGACACATAAACACCCTACCTTACACATTTGATTTGCTTGGTACGTGGCGATGCAGGTGTCGGCATTGTGTAGGGAACAGATGCACGCCGTCTTGGGGGGGGAGCTGGCCGGCCCAGGAAATGACGAAGAGGCGGAGTGTCGTGCATGGGAGGCGGTGCTGAACCGGAGCTTCGAGCTGGCGTATGCACTGGGGATGGGGCTGACGATTTGGCGGACGCACTGCCATGGTGGTGCTTCTGGTCCGCGGCAGCATCCTGGTGGCCAACTGCGGCGACTCCCACGCCGTGCTCTGCCCCGCCGGTGATGCGCATTGTCTTTTTCTCCTTTGGAAAAATTTTGAGCTTGATGAGACGTGGATATGGTTGGAGCGGACAGACGAGAGGGCGCGCGTCAAGCCGGCCGGAGGTAAAGTGTGGCGCACCAACGACGGGCAGGTGCAGGATTGGGGGGCTTGCCATGTCGCGGGCTTCAGGTACGTACGTATTACTACTGTATCAAAGGCGTGTAGTTTGTTTGGTTCTTATGCACACATTTTGAAATACATGGTAAACATTTTTTAAGTACATGATGAACATCAAATATGTGTTGAACACTTTCTCAAATAGAAGATGAACATTTTTCAAATATGTGTTGAACACATTTTCAAATATCCGTTGAACACCTTTTCAAGTACATCATGAATACTTTTCTCAATACATTATGAATATATTTTTTTCATATACGCGATGAACTTTTTTTCCATACGAGTGTGGTGCAAAAACACTTCACGCTAGAAATTTTTTCCTCTTCATCCTGCAGCCTTCCTCGTCTTCTGCAAATTAGTATCACGTCCGTTGTAGGGGGAGCTAGAGGCGTTCACTGATCCAAGTACATGCTACACACTTGCGGATGTACGGCGCAAAATTGGAGTTGGTGGGCCTACCCAGCCCGTTTACAATCCACCCCCCGGGCATTACGTGCCGTTTGAACCTCTGGCAGGCTTTTATTGAGCCAAAACATCGTAGCAATCTAGCCAAGTTGAACACCAGACTAATTGGTGTTGAGCAAAAGGGTTAGTTTGGGTTAAATTTTTAGACAAGAGGGTTTTTTTGGAGGGACATGGGTTATTTTTTATGCTGAACATTTTAGAGAGATCCAGTTTGTCAACTCTCACTAAATGAAGTGAGTGAATCAATACAGTTTTTACTCAGTTCTTGAATATTGAAATCCAAGGTGGTGATGAATGTGTTTATTACTAATACATATAAATTCCAAAGGATGTTAGTGCTGATACAGAGGTTAGACGGTGCAAGTAAAATGCCTCCCATGAGAATAAAAAAAAAATATCAAACAAACCATAAGCATTTGCTCTTATCTTTTTTGCTTCTTGACGTATTGCCACTAGGGCAGTTGCCGCAGCAGCCGATTCTGCCTCCCTTTTTGTAGCATATTCTTGCAGACTTCCAGATGTCCGCCCATCTATGGTCACCGTTGACTTGAAGATAGGTTCATGATGCAGACCAGTCTGAGTGGTGTTATACAAATGTAAATCTTTCTGTAGGTCTTCAGCATAATTTCGTAACTGTGACTTGTAAGATAGATGTATTTCTGCAATATATAAATAAATTAGTGAGTACCACAAATATAGAAGAAACATGTGTAAACGATCATCATGAACATTTTTAGTGGCAGGAATAAAAACGTCACAACGGCGTGATAGACACGAAAAAGAAATCAAATCAATTTTTGGCATGAGGGGCATTTATATAGGTAGTAAAGGCCAGTCAAGAGAACATAAAAAACAAAAGAATAATTTTCAATAGCCAATAAGCTATCCATTTCTACTAGACGCTCTCTGAGTAGCTAGCAATATTTTTCTCGAATATGCACGAGTGTGCATATCATATATTAAGAAGAAAGGCAAAAGAATGCCTCCACCATAGTTACATTAGCAACATAACACGCTACTCCTCACGACTTTCCCGCCTTGCTAGCATACTGAAGAAGGGGCTTACATTCCCTTTCAGTAGGCCCACCGACACCCACACCAAACCCTCTAATCTTATACGGCGAAACAGCAACTCAACGGACAACCATGCACCGTCAAAGCCTACGGCATTCATGTGCTTCCAGATCTCCCACATTGTAAGCCCACAGATGGTGCGAAGGTCCTTTATGATCATGTTGTTAGGCCCTTGGTTACTGATCAGCCAAGGGTGAGGGAATCATGTTGGGGCGGCACCCACTCAGGCCGCCCCAAAGCCCCACAGATAATAGTCCCATCTTGTCCTTGCAAGCACACACGTGAGTAATAGATGATTAATCGTTTCCTCTTCCTGGTCATGTTGGGACGGCGCCCACTCCGGCCGCCCCAAAAGAGTAGCTTGCAACCAAAAGGGCTTAAACATTCATTTAACAGTTGACACCACTTATCTATGCCAATATAAAAAGACCTAAATGGGTAGATCCAAACCATCTTGACCGTCAAATCATGTTATCTAGCGGTTTAAATCGCTCCAATGTGGAGCACCAAACATGTTTAACGCTCTAATTACCCACCACTGCAATTGGCTATAAACACGTTTTGACTCAACGCTATCCTCCCATGAAATCTGCAATGTAATTATTATCCTACCATTCCTGCGAAAAAAGTAATTGATATCTTACCAAATACCAACGTGCAATAGATATATCTTACCTAATATAACGTGCAACTAATATCCTACCTAATATAAACGTGCATTGCACGTACATTATTACTAGTATATATGGTGGTATGCAAACAACCGGCAACGTAACCCACTTATATGTATAGAGTCTGGATGTACTGTTAGCAAGTAAATCTTCTGTGATCTTGTCGAGCACGACGAGGCCCCATCAGTCGTGGCGGATCAGGTTCTTAGGAGTAGTCTCACGTCTGCTTTCGTAGTTGACTTAGAAGCTGCGACGGCGCATATATCTGGCACTAGCCGGAGCTCGAGGATCTTGAACAAAACAGGATCTAGCTAGCTAAGGCGCAAACATACTCACTGGAAAGTGGCTGCCGAGGGGCGGAGCGGCGACGGCGCATGCATCTAGCGCTAACAGGAGCCCTAAAATCTTGAACAAAACGAGATCTAGCCAGCTAGGGCGCATACATACTCACCGGTCAGTAGTTGCAGAGGTGACGAGGGGTGCTCCAACACTTCCCTGGCGGCGACGTCCTCCAAGGCTGCCCTTGCGGCGAGGTCCTGCGCCTGGATGAGTGTGCGGGACCCAGACTCTGGCCAGCTGAACTCAGCGCCACCGACGGAGGACCCTCGCGTGGGTCCTGACTGCGGCAGTGGAATGGAACCTTGACGCGTGGTCAGGGCCCTCGCACCGGTCGGTGTACGCCGGCGTCGCCCACCGCGGCTGCTGGCATAGGTTGTTCAGACCGAGCTTGTACATCATCGATCGCGTCGCGTAGGAGCAGGCTGGATCAGAAACAGGAAACGGGATTGAAGCTGGGAAGGGAAGGGTTTCCTCGGGGCTTCGATCTGATCTGCGCGCGGCTGTGTTTCGGCCGGCCTCGTGTGCACTAATTGGACGCGCCAGCAAGCACTACTGCGTTTCTTTCTTTCTTTGGATTTCGAAGTCTGCTGACAGCTTTGCAGAGGGTGATGTTCACTGTTAAACGCATGTTGGGAGCTGTCAATTCCAATTAATGCCGTGAAACTGGAAGGTTTTTATTTCTGTCGTTTCCCATTTTTTATGCTTTCCTTTTAACACTCCCCAAATACGTACCTCAGTTCAGCTTGGGAAATTTTAAATTTTTGAGATTTCAATGAACATGTTTGTTTGGGACATGTTCGACACATGCACCCGTTATGAATAGTAAATTCAGAAATAAAATATGTACTGACTTTTTTCCAAAAGATCTGAATTTTTTTTCCGCATACATGATCTACCACTCTACTCGCATATGAAATTTCAGAAACAAATGACACCCACTGGATTCAGTGGCGTCCCTACACATAACCGGAGGGTTCAGTGGCGTCCCTAAATTACTGAGGTGCCCACACACCTTATCCAGGTGCTACACATAATCAGAGGGTTCAGTGGCGTCCCTAAATTACGTCGAGGAAGGAGATGTCTCCAACGGTGGCGGCAGTATGGCCAATGGCTTTCGTGTCGACGTCGGAGCTTGTGCAGGTTCAGCGGAAGATGATGGTCATTTTTATGCATAACTGTTTTGACAAATATGTGATGCAAACTTTTTCAGAAATTTGTGATTAACATTTTTTAAGTACATGATGAATATTTTTTAAATACAAATAACTTTCTTTAAATACGCAGTGAATATGTTTTGATTCGGGCGCCGAGATCCCCGCCGCCACCTTCCCCTGCACCCGCCCGGGCTTTGCGGATGGCCGTCTCTGGTGGCGGCGAGGGAGGGAAGGGGGACGAGGTGAGGCGGCGCGATGAAAGATCAGATCGCCCCCGATGCGCCCGGGAGGCAACACGAGGGCCACATGGGAGGGAGGGCGTCATCGGCTATGTCAGTTTGATCAATGAGTAATCAAGTTTTTTCCACAAAAGAAAAGAAAATAATAAATGAAAGATACTCCCTCCATCCCATAATATAAGAGCATTTTTCACAGTAGAGTAGTGTAAATAACACTTATATTATGGGACGGAGGGAGTCGAAGATAATAATGCTAAAATATTAAAAACGAGTAGAAATTAATTACGAGTAATAAATGGATAAACATGTGTCTGTCGCCTGCCGCCGTGTAGCCACAATTCCATATATCGTGTCGGTTACACAAAACTGGTTCGCTCCCAAAGACCGGATTTCTTTTCTTCTTCATCCCCCAGCTTTACTCCGCCCCTTATGTGGTCGTTTCTTTCCCACAAGTCTTGCTTGGTAGCGAATTCTCTTCTGCTTTAGGGCCCTCGCCTATTCTAATCAATCTGCTCCCTTTAGTGATCGTCGATCTGTAGTTATGGCCAACACGGGTGTCAACAATGTTCCCGCCGCCGGCAAGTGGGGAGCCGCCCCCGCCATGGCCTCCGTGGAAGGCGAGGCGCAGTCCCCACTGCCCTCATCCGGGTACAACACATCGTCGAAGCCGGAGGGGTTTCTGACAGGCACCGAGGAAGGGGATGGATCGGGTGTGGTGCTGGCGCCCCTGCCGCGGTGCTGCCAGCTGAAGCGGCGGCGGCGGCAGTGTGGTCCCTCTCTTTTCGGTCCGTGTCGGAGTGGGGGATGGATCCGCGAAAGGGTATCGAGGATGCCATATCGCTGCGCCCGGGCCGATAGCTACCCCATGAACTTCTTTGCCGTGTTCGACGGCCACGGCGACCCCCAGGTAACCTTCCAAGCCACCTCCAGGTCTAATGGTCGGCACCATCCACGCTCTTTCCGCTACACCTTTGATTTGCTTGCTACATCGTGGTGCAGTGTCGGCCCTCTGCAGGGACCAGATGCACGTCATACTTGTGGAGGAGCTGGTAGGCACGGTAACAGACTACCCGAAGGAGCACCCGGAAAAGGCTGACGAGGCGGAGCGTCGTGCGTGGGAGGCGGCGCTGAAGCGGGATGGCCCATCATGGGGTCCACCCACCATCGTGGTGGAGCTCCTGGTGCGCGCCAGAAACCTCATCGCCACCTGTGGAGACTCCCGCGCCGTGCTCTGCCGCGCTGGTAACGCCTAGCCACACTCCGAGAACCACAAGGTGATATTAATCGCGTCATGCGTATTGCCTTTCTCTCCTTTGGTATCGTCTGGCTATACGAATTTGAGCTTGATGCATAGATCTAGCTAGAGCCGCTGGTTGGGATGGTAGCGGGAGAAGAAGTGTGCACCCCCGCAGACGGGCAGCTGCGCGTGTGCGGAATGCTTGCCATGTCGTGTGGTTTGGATACAAGTTGTTCCGAGGCACACTCATACAACAAGTACTCCCTCTAGAAGAAAAGATAAAAGTCGTTTAGATCTCTTATATTTATTTACGGAAAGAAAGAAGTATTGCCTAAGCCTGGCACGGGACGACCTTGCGACCACAGTCAGAAATTGTTGCAATCAGGAACGGGCCGAGCGACCACAGACAGACAAGAGACAACAATCAATCTCAGACAGGGACCTCAGAGAGACTCACAGAAGAGCAAAAAATAACAACGGGAACTTACACATATCATGAGGCCTAGAGTGGACACGGTACTCTCTAGAAACGCCACGTCCGCTACACATATCACCGTAGATGATGGACAGCCAAAGCGGCCGGCCGTTCCTCGGTGAAATAATTCCAGCGCCCCAGATCAGATCCCTGGGAACACACGTCAGGTCCGAACCGCCCGTCGTACCTTCATGAACTCGTAGACGGTCATGCCTCAGATCGGCCCCGGGCCAGAGCACAGCGGAGAAACTTTTAACGACCCGCGGGCCGCCGCTAAGCAAGCTAATCTCTATCTCCGAACGACCACAGTTCCGTTAAATAAAAGGTGATTGTTAATGAGACCGGTGGAGGATTTAGCAAACCTTGGGGTCAGGGTCAGATTTACCTATACTTTAGATACATCCGTACACGTTTTGTTTGCATGCATTAACATTGGCTTTGTACATATCTATCTTATACAATATACAAAGAAACGAAAGTATGTGTTGAACACTTTTTAACAAATATGTGATCCAAATTTTCTTCCAGAAATATGCAATGAACATGTTTTTTGCAAATATGTGATGAACATTTTTTTAGAAATATGTGATGGACAGTTTTTCAAGTACACGGTGAATATTTCAAGATACGCGTGCTCGATCCGTGCGTTTCTTTATAGACAAAACTGCTTCAGGAACGCTGCAGTCTTCCTCCTCTGCTGCTTCGGTCTTCCTCTACAAAAATTAAGCGGAAGTACAGCTGAGCGCTCCTGTCTTCCTCTGTAGTTATGGTCAGCGCCGCCGGCGAGTCGGGAGCCAACCCTGCCGTGGCCTTGGAGGAAGGTGAGGTCCAGTCCTCACCTCTCTTGTCCAGGTACTACGCATCCTTGGAGGAGTCAGAGGGTTACGTTACGGGCCTAAAGGAAGGGGAGAGCTCCCACATGGTGGCGGTGCAGGTGTCGGCGCTGTGCAGGGAACAGATGCGCGCCATCATGGTGGTGGAGCTGGCCGGCCTAGGAAATGACGAAGAGGTGGAGTGTCATACGTGGGATGCAGTGCTGAACCGGAGCTTCGAGCTGGCGTATGCACTGTTGATGGGGCTGACGAAGAGGCGGACGCACTGCCTTGGTGGCGCTTCTGGCCCGCGGCAGCATCCTGTTGGCATCCTGTTTTCCGAGGACCACAAGGTGAGATTAATCGCGTCATGCACATTGTCTTTTTCTCCTATGGGCAAATTTTGAGCTTGATGAGGCGTGGATATAGTTGGAGCGGGCGGACGAGAGGACGCGTGTTAAGGCAGCCGGAGGCAAAGTGCGGCGCTCCAACGACGGGCAAGTGTGGGATTGGGGGGCTTGCCATGTCGCGGGCTTCAGGTACGAACATATTACTATTGTATCAAAGGCCTGTAGTTTGTTTGGTTCTTATGCACACGTTTTGAAATACGCGGTAAACATTTTTGAAGCACATGATCAACATCAAATATGTGTTGAACACTTTCTCAAATAGAAGATGAACATTTATCAAATATGTGTTGAACACTTTTTCAAATATCTGTTGAACACCTTTTCAAGTACATGATGAACACTTTTCTGAATAGATGATGAATATATTTTTTTGTATACACGATGAACTTTTTTTCCATAGGAGTGTGGCGCAAAAACACTTCACACCGGAACTTTTTTCGTCTTCATCCTGCAGCCTTCCACGTGGCAAAACTTTGCCGTGTGGTGCCACTTGGCCCTCGGCAAATAGTTCCTTTGCCGAGTGTTGCCTTTTTGCCGAGGCCTACTCTCGGCATTAATATGTGTTTGCCGAGAGTCACGCTCGGCGTCTCTTACTTTTCTGAGTGCCTGTGGTTTGGCTCCCGGCGAAGACCATCACACCCGGCGTATACAAAATTTCCAATAGTGAGTACTGAACTTTTTGTATCGCTCGTATGAATAGAAGCTGATGGCGGAATAAGGAAATCGATGTACAATGTTCACAATATTGCCTTTCGAATATGCCCAAACACTTCTTGTTGAACAATCCACGAAGCCGCGTGCCATATACTACCCTCCCTTAGAGCTGCAGCATCTGAATGTATACCTGCCACCTGTCGGATCAGTATGCCACAAGCTCATACAGCAAACTTTATCATCAACATATGGGTTATGTGACAAAAGAAATACTGTATTCAAGAACATTTTTAAGAGATTGCAATTTTGTAGCTATGAATAGCGTATGGCACATACAATAAATCCACAGCCAAGCTTTAAGTTTGGAGTGGAGATTACTGCTTATTTATCGCGATGCTTTAATTACACATTATTTCCTTATTTTTTTGGAGTAAAAGTTTTGGGAAGAAGACATAAATGACGATATAGACTCCACTTAGCGACATAAATCATATGCAAGATATTGTGCATTAGGTAGTTGTCTTTAACAATCTGTAATTTTCCCAGGAGAGCGTGGCAAGAGCTTGTGGTTGGAGTGGCTTGAGATAGCAAATAAAAACCAATGAAATAAATATTCTAAAGGAGAAACGGATGACCTAATGCAATGTGTAATTCGGGGAAAATTAATATCTCTCCGTTTTTTTAGTACTTGCAATAATAAGCAGTATATTTCTGTAAATAAATGGAACATAGAATGGATTTAAATGCGAAGCATTAAAATGGATAAAAAACATTAAAATGCAGGAAAAAGAAAATAAGTGACATTAAAATAGGAAATATTGAAAAGAGGAGAAATTAATAAGGATAATAATGAATAAGATGAGAAAATTAATATGGGTACTAGCTACTTTATAGATAAGATACGTGTGCTCAATCCGTGTGTTTCTTTATACACAAAACTGCTGCAGGAGCGTCTTCCTCCTCTTCCCGCAGGTCGCTTGGTAGCGAAGCCTCTGCTGCTTCAGGAGCCCACGCGCGTTGTGCTCAACCGGACTGCTCCTTCGCGTCGTCCATCAGTGTACTCTGTAGCTATGGCCAGCACCGCTGGCGAGTCGAGAGCCAACCCTGCCGTGGCATCGGAGGAAGGCGAGGTCCAGCCCTCACCTCTCTTGTCTGGGTACTACGCATCCTCGGAGGGGTCTGAGGGCTACCTCACGGGCCCAGAGGAAGGGGAGAGCTCCCGCGTGGTGGCGGCGCCGGCGCCTCTACTGCCAGGTGAAGCGGCACCGGCGGCAGTGTGGTCCCTCGCGTTCGGGTCCGTGTCGCAGCGGGGACTGGATCAGCGGAAGGGCATGGAGGACAGCGTGTCGCTGCGCCCGTCCTTCTGCGCCTGGGCCGACGGCTCCCCCATGCACTTCTTCGCCGTCTTCGACGGCCACGGTGGCCCACAGGTAAACCCCCGTCCCCTTTCCTCCAAATGCTGCCAGACTGGAGCACCTTGCACGCCACCTCCGGGTTGAGTGCTTGATGTCGGCGTTTGATTTGCTTGCTACGTGGTACATGGTGCTGCAGGTGTCGGCCCTTTGCAGTGACCAGATGCACGTCATACTGGCGGAGGGGCTGGCCCGCGTGGCAACTGCCTACCGGATGGAGCACCCGGAAAATGATGAAGAGGCGGAGCGTCGCGCGTGGGAGGCGGCGCTGAAGCGGAGCTTCGAGCAGACGGACACACTGGGGATGGGGTTGTCGGAATCGGGGTTGCCCATCATGGGGTCCACTGCCGTGGTGGCGCTCCTGGTCCGCGGCAGCATCCTCATGGCCAACTGCGGCGACTCCCGCGCCGTGCTCTGCCGCGCCGGCAACGCCTTGTTGGGTCTAACCCTAGATAGCACGAACTGGTTTTCGGGGACAGAGGTAGAAGAAGAAGTAAACGCATAGGTGTTTTGCGGCGACAAACGCCTCGCTGACGAACAGCGTTTTTCTCCAGCTCAAACTGTGGCACGTACCACGTACGTTCAACCAACTCAGATCGGCCTCTATTTATAGGCTGGCACACACGCCACCTCCCCTATTGTGATGCATGCTAACTAACCATGAAGTCTATCCGGCCAGCTAACAACTTATCCAGCTAACTAACTACATGCATGACTATCCTATCATGCCATGAAGCTAGCTAACCAACTAACCACCTGGACTAAACACTACGCGCTGGACTAACCAACTCGCCATGGCCACGACTGCACGCACACGCACATACACCATCGTGACACACACGCACACACGTACTCTGGGTGCATACCCATCACGGTTTATTTCTAACATTCTCCCCCTAAACCGTGACCTACAGGAGGCCAGGTTCTTCGTCGACGTCGGCGAGGAGCGCCTTCTCCTTCTTCGGCTGCCGGCAGTCACGGGAGAAGTGGCCACGAACGCCACAGTTGTAGCACTTCCCGCGCCGCCGTCTCGTGCCCGAGGCCACGCTGCTCGCACCGTCATCGTGGTCGAGGCCGCCGCCGCGTTGACGTTGCAGTGCCTCCCACTGGGCCGCTGTGAACATTAGCTGATCGCTGCCTCGTCCGCCGTTGTCCTGTGTGCGCCGACGTAAGCGTTCGTCGAACGCCTTGAGCCTACTCAACGCCTCCTCGAACGCCATCGTCTCCACGTCGCAGAACTGCTCGATCCCGGCCACCGCGGCATACAACCGATCAGGCACCGTGTCGAGCAGTTTTTTCACCATGGCGGCGTCACCGAGCGTCGAGCCGAGGCCAGCATACCTTGCTGCCATGCCGCCGATTTTTCCGGCGTACGCGTCCAGCGCCTCCCCCTCCTCCATGCGCAGGTTGTCAAACTCGCCACGGAGAGTGGAGAGCCGCGCCGCCTGGACCCGATCAGCGCCGACGAACCTCGTCTTCAAGCTGGCCCACACCTCAGCCGCTGTCTTCTTCGTCGATACCTGCATCAACAAGTCTTCTGAGAGTGCACCGAACAGCACCGCCCTCGCCGTCTTGTTTTTCCCCGCGTCGACCGCCGCGTCGCCGGCCGGCGACACCGCTTCCCAGAGGTTCTGGGCGTCGAGGATGGCTTCGGCCTTGATCGCCCATATCGTGTAGTTGTCCGGTGTGAGCATCGGCATCGCCATGGACACTGTGCTCCCCCCGGCGCCGTGCGGGACGATCGCCATGGCCACGAGCAGAGGAACAAACGAGGCTCTGATACCAATTGTTGGGTCTAACCCTAGATAGCACGAACTGGTTTTCGGGGACAGAGGTAGAAGAAGAAGTAAACGCATAGGTGTTTTGCGGCGACAAACGCCTCGCTGACGAACAGCGTTTTTCTCCAGCTCAAACTGTGGCACGTACCACGTAAGTTCAACCAACTCAGATCGGCCTCTATTTATAGGCTGGCACACACGCCACCTCCCCTATTGTGATGCATGCTAACTAACCATGAAGTCTATCCGGCCAGCTAACAACTTATCCAGCTAACTAACTACATGCATGACTATCCTATCATGCCATGAAGCTAGCTAACCAACTAACCACCTGGACTAAACACTACGCGCTGGACTAACCAACTCGCCATGGCCACGACTGCACGCACACGCACATACACCATCGTGACACACACGCACACACGTACTCTGGGTGCATACCCATCACGGTTTATTTCTAACACGCCTTACCACTCTCCCAGGACCACAAGGTGAGAATAATTGTGTCATGCGTATCGTATTTCTCTCCTTTGGTCTCGTCTGACCGGACAAATTTATATTGATGCGTGGATGCAGCGGGAGCGGCCGGACGAGAGGGCGCGGGTGGACGCGGCCGGCGGCAAAGTGCGCACCTCCGACGACGGGCAGCTGCGCGTACGGGGAGTGCTTGCAATGTCTCGCGCATTAGGTACGCCGTACCTACTGTTTGGTTCTTATTATGCACGTGTGTACTCGTACATATCAACGGCGTGTCGTCCGTTTAGTTCTTATGCACACGACGTTTTCTTCCATGCAAAAAAGAAAAAGACGTTTCATTCCCGTGCATCATTGTTGGCCTTGTATACAATATAGGGTCCGTCTATATTACATCTAGATGTATCTCACATCTAAGTATAGTGTCAGCATTATCTTATTATTTTATTGTTTGTCTTGTTTGTTTGATTTAGTTTGTCAAAGCCTCCCATAAAAAAAAACATCTCGCCCCGCACGTCCCACCATATGTGTATCTAATAGCTAGCTAGTTGTGCACAATGCATGTGCGATGGCTGTAGCCTATGCATTGCTCGATGTACATGATGCAGTGCTCGATGTAGCTTATGCGTCCGGTAGCAAACTTTTACAAGTACGTCTCTGATCGCTAGCTTCTAATAGGCTAACAAGGATTTGTTGTTGTTTTTTTGCATTATCACTTTTTTTCGTTTTTTCACAAAAAATATTATTCATGAATTTACATAAATGCTTTCAAATTAGAATTTTTTTTAATGAATAAAAAATTGTTTTAATATACGGTGAACAATCCTTTAACATACGATGACCATCTTTTGAATATACACTAACTTTTTGTACTATAAATTGAACATTTTTAATATACAGTGAGCTTTTTTATATATGATGAATTTTGCTAATTATACACAATGACCATTTCTTTAATATGCACTTAACATTTTTAGTACACACTAAACCTCTTTTAATATACGATGAACTTTTTTAATATATGGTGAACATTTTTCTAATATGCACTAAATTATTTTAAAACTCATACTGAACAATTGATTGTACACTCGATAAATGTTCACGAAGTAGAAAAATATTCACGATATTCAAAATTTGTTTGCAGATTAAAAAAATGTTCGCCGATTCACAAACTATGTTCACAAATTTCTGAAATATTCATATTTTGAAACAGATTTAGAAATTATAAAAAAGGTAAGGAAATGAAGAAAAAACAAGAAGAATTTTAAGAAACAAACAATGGTCCCTATTACAAGTCGAGAGTGGACTTGCAACTAGGAGAAAAAAATAATGGGCCTAGTTACGAGTCGAGGTTGGACTTACAACTGGAACAAGTACACGAAACTACGATGCCCATTGTGAATCGTGGGTGAATTTGCAGCTGGGATGGATACAAACAAACCAGTTGTGAGTGAGAGATTGGACTTGTAACTGGGACAATAACAAAACCATGACCCAAGTTACGAGTCAAGGGTGAACTTGCAACCGGGATGAAAACAAACTATGTCGTAGTTGAGAGTCGAGGATGGACTTACAACCGGGATAACTACACAAATACTACGATGCTAGCTGCAAGTCGAGGGTGCACTTGCAACTAGCAAAACAAATGACCCAGTTGCGAGTCAGAGCGTGGACTTGCAACAGGGACAACAACAAAAGTATAGGCCCAATTGCGAAGCGAGGGTGGACTTGCAACTGAGATAACTAGAAAACTACGAGTCAAGTTGCGAGTCAAGGGCGGACTTGCAATTGGGATGAAACAAACAACATGCCTAGTTGCAAGTCAAGAGTGGATTTGCAACTGAGACAACTACACAAAACTATGATGTCTGTTGTGAATTGAGGGTGGACTTGCGACCGGGATAAAAACAAATGGCCCAGTTGCGGGTCAGAGATTGGACTTGCAACTAGGACAACGACAAAATCATGCCCAAGTTGCGAGTCGAGGTGGACTTGCAACTGGTATACAAACAAACAACGGCCTAGTTGTGAGTCGAGCATTGACTTTAACCGGAACAACACAAAATTACGATGCCAGTTGCGAGTTGAGGGTGCACTGCAATTAGCAAAACAAAAGGCCTAGCTGTGAGTCGGAGGAACAAGGACAACAAGACAACTATGGGCTGAGTTGCGAGTCGAGAGTGGACTTGCAACTGGGACAACTACAAAACTGCAACCCCAGTTGTGAGTCAAGGGTGTACTTGCAACTGGGATGAAACAAACAATGGCCTAGCTGCGAGTCAAGGGCGGACTTGCAATTGGGAACTACACAAAACTACTATGCGAGTTGTGAGCCGAGGGTGTACTTGCATTTGGGAACAAAACAAACGGCCCGGTTGCGAGTCGGAGGCTAGACTTGCAACTGGGACAACAACAAAACCATGCTGAAGTTGCGAGTCGAGGCTGGACTAGCAACTAGGATGAAAACAAACTATGGTCTAGTTGCAAGTTGAGGACGTACTTGCAACGGGGACAACTACACAATACTATGATGCCATCTACGAGTCGAGGGTGCATGACAAAACAAACAACCGAGTTGTGAGTCAGAGGGTGGACTTGCAACAGTGACAACAACAAAACTATTGGCCTAGTTGCGATTCGGGAGTGGAACTGCAACAGAGACAATTACAAAACTACAAGCCCAGTCGCGAGTCAAGGGTGGACTTGCAACTGGGATGAAACAAAGAATAGGCCTAGTTGCAAGTCAAGGGTGGACTTGTAACTGGGACAACTACACAAAACTATGATACTATTTGCGAATCAAGGGTGGACTTGCATCTGGGACAAATGACAGACTACAAGCCCAGTTGCGAGTTGAGCGTGGATTTGCAACTGGGATAAAAACAAAACACATGCTCAGTTGCAAGTCGATGGTGGGCTTGCAACTGGGACAACTATGAGCTAGTTGCGAGTCAAGGGCGGACTTGCAACTGGCACAACTATGAATCTACGAGCCCAGTTGCGATTAATGGATCAAATTGCAATTGGGTTGAAACAAACCACGAGCCCAATTGCTAGTCAAGGGTGGACTTGCAATTATAATGAAAAACAAAAACATAGGCTCCAGTTGCGAGTCAAGGGTTGACTGTCAACTCGGACAACTATGAACCTAGTTGTGATTAGAGGGTGGACTTGCAAGTGTGAAAACTACGAGCCCTGTGGCGAGTCGAGGATCGACTTGCACCTGGGACAACTATGAAACTATGATCCTAGTAGTGAGTCAAGGGTCGACTTGCAACTAGGATGAGACAAATTACATGCCCAGTTGCGTGTTAATGATGAACCTGCAACTGGGACAACTACGAGCCCAGTTGCGAGTCAAGGGTGGACTTGCAACTGGGACAACTATGAAACTACAAGCCCAATTGCGAGTTAAGGGTCGACTTGCAATTGGGATAAAACAAGTTATGAGCTAGTTGCAATCAAAAGGTAGACTTGCAACTAGTATGAAAAACAAAACACATGCTCTAGTTTGTGAGTAGAGAGCGGGCTTGCAACTTGGACAACTACAAGCCCAATTGTGAGTCGAGGGGGCTTGCACTTGGGACAACTACAAAACTATGAGCTTGTTGCGAATCAAGGGTTGACTTGCAACTGGGATAAACAAGTTATGGGCCTAGTTGCGAGTCAAGGGTGGACTTGCAGCTAGGATGAAAAACAAAAACACATGCTCTAGTTGCGGGTTGAGGGTGGGCTTGCAAGTCTGACCACTATGTGCCCAGTTGCTAGTCGAGGGTGGACTTGCACCTGGGACAACTACGAAACTACGAGCCCAGTTGTGAGTCAAGGGCCTACTTGCAACTAGGATGAGACAAACCACACGCCCAGTTGTGTGTCAATGGTGGACCTGCAACTTGGATAAAAAATAAAAACACATGCTCTAGTAAGGAGTCGAGGGTGGACTTGTATCTAGGACAACTACGAAACTACAAGCCAGTTGTGAGTCGAGGGTGGACTTGCACCTAGGACAACTACGAAACTATGAGCCCGGTTGCGAGTCTAGGGTCTACTTGCAACTAGGATGAGACAAACTACACGCCCAATTGTGTATCAATGATGGACCTGCAACTTGGATGAAAAATAAAAACACATGCTCCAGCAAGGAGTCAAGGGTAGACTTGTATTTGGGATAACTAGGAAACTATGAGCCCAGTTGTGAGTCAAAGGTTGACTTGCAACTAGGATGAAACAAACTACAGTCCTAGTCGCGTGTCAATGGTGGACCTACAACTGGGATGAGAAACAAATACACATGCTCTAGCAGTGAGTCGAGGATGGACTTGCACTTGGGACAACTACGAAACTACGATCCTAGTTGCTAGTTAATGGTCGACTTGTAACTAGAATGAAACAAACTACATGCCAGTCACATGTCAAGGATGGACCTATAACTAGGATGGAAAATAAATAACAGGGGTCAAAGGTCGGTCAGTGAGAAGATGAGGGATAAGCTTCATGATCGAGACCCCCAAATGATGACATATATGGGCCCATGTGAAAATAAATGCGGGATCATGATGACACAAAACAGACGAGACAAGAGGGCGCGCGACAAAACAGAATAAGTTGACAGATGCGTGCATGATCGAGTTTGTGTGAACATTAAAGCAAACAAATCAAACAATTATAGACGTCGATGAGCTAAAACTCATCTAGATTAGATTTAGCAAATCTGAAAACAAAAAATCTAGTTACACTCCTATCTAGATACACGATCAAAACCAAAAAATAAAAGAAAACTGTGAATAGAAGGACACGTTGCCTTGCACAAAAAAACCATACACAAAACATAATAACGGCCCACTAGAAAATGTCATATCGGGTCTCACTGTTTCACGAAGGACAAACAGACAACACAGCGCAAAGACAAAGAACATCACTCAGAATCATGTGTATCTAATGATATACGAGTTAGATGAAACATTGTTAACCCTCATTTAGATGATAATTAGCAAACCGATCTGAAACGGGACCCCAGACCACGTTACAAAACCGGCCAACAAAAGACGCACACACGAACAAGTCGACAAGCACCAAACACACGACGCGACACAGCGCATGCCAAAATAACCCACAATCAAGATTTGTAGGACATTTTAAGCAAACATATGACAGAGTAAAACCAAGTTCATTAACTTTAAATGGATAAAAATAAAAAATGGAAAAGATAAAAATATAAAATATAAATAAAACAAAAAATCATGAATTTAATATAATTCATGATTTAAAACAAATAATGAAATAGAAAAAAGGAAAATAAAACAGAAACGAAAAAAACAAATACTGGGAATCAAATGGGAGCGTACAAGAAAATGAACTAGGACAAGGTGTAACACAGACTTGTGAATGGAAATGGAAAAAGGAACGGAACCTCGCACTAGCAACGATCCAGCATAGACCTGCTTGTGAAAACCAACAAGACCTCGCACTAGTAACGAGCACACAGGCAGCAAGCGAGACAACGCACTAGCAACGACCTGACAGGGAGACAACGCGCCGCGAGCGAGCACGACAACTAGACCATCACGTTATGCACAAATATTAAAGACAGATAATCTAACAGTTCTGGATTTAGACGTGAGATAGCTATTTCACATCTAGATGTGAAATAGCCAACCTGTACAATATAATCCTACACCTACAGGTAATCAACAGGAAATTACGGACCTCCCTTCTCGTCTAGTCATACCTCGTAAAAAAACACTTTTTCCCGCAAAATAATAATAATCATACCTCCGCCCCCTGATTTTCAGGGGTGGGCCGGTGCCCCAAAAATTGACCAATGAAATAATGCCTCGTCACTCTGTAAACCACTCTCCCCCGTAATTTCCTGTAGATGTAGCATTACTCCCTTGTATATCTATCTGCAAGGACGACTTAAAAAAATCTATCTGGGAGGAAACAAATAAATGCAACTATATCAACAGGGGCTGCTACTAATGGCCAAGTGTGATTTGTTTCAAAAAGTGTTTCTTAAATAAAGGAGGAAACGCAAGTATTTCTATATCACTAAAGGAGGTCATCTTCTATGCACCAGCCAGTTGCCCTCTAGTAGAAAATAAAATTAAAATGTTTTCTTAAATTAAAATATAGCATTGCATATTATTATCATCTGACTCAGAATTAAGAACAAACTCTGTTTGAGTTTATAAGGCCCAACCCACATTTTTTTTGAGAAAAATTTGACCACTAGTTTATCGTTAAAATGTTTGTTATATGTGTTCAAACATATATCATTAGAACTATCAGAAATAATTTGCTACCCATGGTGGTAGCTACGCCCGCCCCCAATTTTTATCTCTGTTTATTTTGGACTATGAAAAGTAACTCTATAACGAAAATATAGTGACTTTGGACCAGCCAGGCAAGCAAAGATACAATTATGCCAAAAAGGCAAGCAAAAAGACTGAGAGAAGTGAGAGTAGATAGTAAGAATAGTCATGTTAAGCTTTAAAATTAATGGTAATATGTATGCCCAATAATTAATTAAGTTTCCGAAGATATCTGCAAGGTCCTAATAATTTTCATTCACGATTAGCTAAAAAATAGGACTAGTTGTTTTTTTCCTGAAAGTATTCCTCTCCAACCTTGGTACAGTGCGCCACCATCTCTACTTTGTTGGTAGATCGCCACCCCACCTCTGCCGCTGCCATCTTTGGTATATCTATCTGCAAGGACGACTCGGATAAAATCTATCTGCAAGGAAACAAAAATAAATGCAACTATATCAACAGGCTGCTACTAATTCGTCAACAGTGATTCTTTTCTAAAAGTGTGCCCGTTGGGTTCTTACACACAAGGAAACAAAATTATTTCTATACGAATAAAGGAGGACATTTTCTATGCACCAACCTGTTGCCTTCTAGTGGAAAATTAAAAATAAAATATTTTGGAGTTAAAATGTTGTATTGCATATCATTATTGTTGGAATTCACCCTTAGGATCGATCATATAAAATTGCATGAACATACGCGCACACAAAATTGATAGCCAAGGGCTCGTATCGTGCCCTGTTTTTCCTCTTTTTATTTCTTTTCTGATTTTTCTCTCGTGTTACACAGCTATAGCCTGCCCATGTATTTATACACGTCCGGCCAAGTCCTCACGGTCAAATCTATTCTAATCTGACTCTATATTCTAATCGGACTCATACTAGTATGACGAAAGTACAAACGAACTAAACCTAGATTTCCTAAATTAATCATCCGGCAGCTTGATCGCACTCTTTTTTTTGCAAGAGTATAGGGTTTTTATTCCATAATGATAGAGTTACAATCTTCAGCGACTAAATTGCTGATGCATGGAGGTGGTTGACCCAACCAACAGGCTGTGCTGTCACCACATCTATCAAAGTTTGCTAAAAAATGTGCAACCCTATTCTGTTCACGAAGGATTTTAAAGGAATAACAACCCTATCACTCAAGTAACTTTTGATCTCCGAAACCAAATGGCCATAAGCTGATCTATTAAAGGAATCCTCGGAGAGCATCTTGAGGGCCACACCACAATCAGATTGAAGCAGGATTGTAGCATTTGAATGTTCCACCGACAACTTAAGCCCTTCCATCATAGCCTGTAGTTCTGCTTCTAGGGCTTCATCGCAAAAATAACCCCACCTTTATCATCTCTTAGAATCATGCATGTGCCCGTCGAGCCATCCATAGGGTTAAACGAGCCGTCGGTCGATAACGCGACCTCGCCCGCTGAAGGGTTGGGCCATGGCCTGCGGGGTACATGGAGCTCTTACTTGTGTGTTTATTTCAGCTGTCATCGAGGCTTTTCCTTTAATAATCTCCTCAATACTCACCGAGATTTGATTGAAAGTGTTGTAATAGCTAGATAGAACCGAACAGGAGACTTCTAGTGGTGGGATTGGTTTACCATGTGTGATTTCGTTTCGAAGGTGCCAACTTCGCAACAAAACCATAATGATCCTGCTCCTGACTTTTTCATGTGATTCAGCAAGGAGATGAAGGAGCCATTCGTCTCCTGTACATATAATGTCCAATCGGTTTGGTAATGGCCAGACCAACCGCATTGTATCCCACAAGAGAGCTGCCGTAGGGCACACTAGTAAGGCATGAAATGAAGATTCCTTGTCCCGATTGCATAGACTGCAATACGCGGATGTCCCTAGGTGCCTCCTGCACTTCTCTGCATTTGTGGGTAATGATCCTGAGCTGACTTGCCAACCAAAATGTCTCATTTTGGGAGGTACAGCCGCCCCCCGGACTAGCTTCCATATGGGTCGCTCACCCATAGGTGAGGAGCTAGAAGCACCCGTACAGACTTGCTCACTTTGAATGGACATTGCCAAATTGTAGGCACTTTTAACTGTCAAGTTGCCTGATATGTCCCATGGCCATGATATAAATTCCTCCTGTTGCCGCGGGGACATCCGGATCATCTGTATCGATTCAATATCCGCCTGATAGAAAAACTGCTGCAACAAGTCTGTTTTCCAATTACCCCGGTCATCAAGGAAATCTGCAACTCTGTTAAGGCGGCAATTGCGTTTTGGCAAAATCGGTGTGAACGGCAGACCCCTTGGGATCCAGGGGTCCCTCCACACTCGTATACTTGCACCATTGCCAACGCGCCAAAGCATCCCTTTCTTTACCAATTCCAGGCCATGCTCGATTCCTTTCCACACCGTTGAACTATTAGTCGGAAATACTGTATCCCACAGGTTCCCGTTTGGGAAGTATTTAGCCTGAATAAGTCTTGCGCAAAGTGATTCCGGGGACGTAAGAAGCCTCCGGGCTTGTTTGGCCAACAAGGCCTGATTATAAGCTCGCATATGATGAAAACCATTGCCCCCTTTAGTTTTTGGGAGGGTCATTTTTCGCAAGCAACCCATGCCATCTTCTTCTTACCATTTTCCACACCCCACCAATATTGTCTGATCATTTTTGTCAAGTCATCACAAACAGAAAGAGGCAGCTTAAAAATACTCATCAGATAGACTGGGATGGCCTGAGCGACAGCCTTTATCAGCACCTCCTTACTAGCAAAAGAAGAGTGGGGTTCACTCCAGTCAACCAAACGCTTGCTCAATCTGAACTGTAAAGACTCAAAACGACCTTTATGCATTCTCCCTTCTGGAACAGGGAGCCCCCAGTACTTAGGTTCAAATTCTTGTTGCGTCACGCCCAGAATATGCTCTACATCATCAGCAACTTGATTAGGACAACTGTCAGCAAACAGGATGGAGCACTTCGAAGGGTTTATGAGTTGACCCATAGCTGAAGCATAAGTGCTCAAAACATCCTTGACAACCGCCGCGTACTCGCTACTTGCTCAAAAGAAAAGCAGAGAATCATCCGCAAACAACAAATGTGAGATAGCAGGAGCTCTTCTACATATTTTGATAGCTTCAAGACCTCTTTGTTGGACAACATTATGTAATAGAGCAGACAATGCATCAGCCACAAAGAGGAATAAAAAGGGTGATAAAGGGTCACCTTGTCGCAAACCACGGGAAGGTGTAAATTGCTCCAAGAGACGTCCATTAAATTTCACCGAATATCTGACCGAACGAACACATTCCATAACTTGGAACACCCACTGGGGGGCGAAACCCCACTTCAACAGTGCACGCTCCAGAAAACCCCAATCAACCCGGTCATAAGCTTTTGAGAGATCCAGCTTATAAGCACAAAAATCATTACCTCCGGGGGAGGTTTGGACATGGTGGATACATTCAAATGCTATAATCGAATTATCTGAGATTAGTCGACCCGGAATGAACGCACTTTGATTTTCAGAGATAAGTTCTATGAGAAGGGGCCTGAGACGATTAACCATGCATTTTGATACAATCTTATATATCACATTGCACAACGATATCGGACGGAAATCCTTTAGCGACTCCGGGTGCTGGACCTTTAGGATCAAGACAATACATGTATCATTAACCCCATCTGGCAAGTGGCCTGTGTCAAAGAATTGCAGAACAGCAGCTATGATTTCCCCCTTCAAACAGCCCCAATTTGTCTGATAAAACCGAGCTGGAAAACCATCCGGACCGGGTGCCTTCAACGGTCCTATTTGGAATAAGGCATCTGAGATCTCAGTATCAGTAAAGGGAGCATGCAACCTCTCGTTCATATCCTCTGTCACCTTCGGCACAATAAACTCTAAAATTGCATCAGGGGATAAAGTGGGATCCTTTGTACACACTTCCTTGAAGTATGAAGCTGCCATGCGTTCCATCTCTGTGGGTACACTGCACCACGAGCCATCTTCTTTCTGTAATCTCCTTATATTATTCCTCCTAGCTCGCCAAACTGCTTGCCGATGGAAATATTGAGTATTACGATCACCTTTCTTCAACCAAACAATACGGCTACGCTGCAGCCACATCATTTCCTCACGGTGTAGTAGTTCATCTAGGCGGATCAGTACACGGTCAGCTCTAGTAAGTTGTAGTGTCTCCAATTCATGTCGGAGTTCCTCAATTTGTTTCTCAACATGCCCAAAATTATCTTTACTCCGGTTCTGAAGGTCAGACATAACTGATTTAAGAGAAGCTGCAACATTGCCGAAGTCACCCCGCTGATGAGCCCGCGCCCATGCCTTTGAAATCACCTCCGGATGTTTCTTATCTCTATCCCACATTATTTCATATTTAGGCGTCCCCCTTCGGCGTCGGTCATCAGAATCATCCAAGAATAATAAAACGGGGCAGTGATCCGATCGAGGGGAGACGAGATGATGCACCCTCGCATAAGGGAACATCTCCCTCCAATCATCAGTTGCACACACCCGGTCTAGCCGAACCCAGACATTAGCAATCCCTAGCTGTCCATTAGCATATTTATATGGCACACCGGAGAACCCCAAGTCCCCAAGTTCACATAACAAAAGTGTGTCTCTGAATGCTTCCATCTGGTTCTCACCTCTACTAGTACGCGAGAAGTGCTCATGTTGCCAAAGAGCCTCATTAAAATCTCCGCAGACTACCCGAGGTAGAGTTGGGGTCCCTTTTAATCTAATCAAGTGTTCCCACATGCGATGGCGATGTTCAACACGTGGTTCACCATAGACGAAAGTAAACCTCCATGCTTTTCTAGAACCTTGATCAATAATACTTACATCAATAAATCTTTTACTGGATTCCAGTACTGTCACCTGGAGGGACTTGTCCCAGAACAAAGCTAGTCCCCCGCCACGGCCTTCACAATCCATGCCGCAGAAACATTTCAGTCCTAATTTCCACTTCAATCTTTCAATTTTTGTACTGGTCTGTCTTGTTTCAGCAAGAAAGACCAAACTCAGGGAATGGGCTTTTACAAGAGCCCCAACTTCACGAACTGTTCGGCGGTTCCCCGCCCCCCGGCAGTCCAAAATAGGTGAGTCATTGGGACTGGCGGCGCTCCTCCTGGGAGCCCGCCGAAACTTTTTCAGAGTTTGAGTTTTCACCATCCATCTTAGCTCTTTTTCTACCCGTACTGTTGCTGGGAGATACCGAATCAGCAGCCACCTTCCCATGCATGATCAGCTGTACCTCCCCAGCCGGGGTAGTTGATACAACAGCAGGAGGTGTCACCAAGACAACATCCATATTCAAACGCTTATGAGAAGATTTATCCAAGTCCATGTCCAAAGAGGAAGGAGATTTAAGTGGACTAGAAGTCGTGTCCTTGAGTTCTCCATCTGCCATAGCCTCCCCTTTACCTGCTGCCGACTTGGGAACCGTCAAGTCACTATTGATCTTCCTTTCACTCTGGCTGGATTCCTAGTCTGAACGAACACTCACCGGAGGATCTGCATACAAGTAATCGCCAAACTTGAGGTCCTTCTCTAGAAACACCCCGTCGCCACACTCCTTGTGCTCGTGGCCAATGATACCACTAGCGCTGCAAAGCCTCGCCAACTTCTCATACCTGACTGCATAGATATTGCGAGTCTTTCCCTTTACAATGCTTACAAACTTGGTTAGAGGTTTCCTGATGTCATGTTTCACTCGAACACGAACATAGTCCCCTCTCGAGTTTCCTGTAATTCGAGTCTCCAGAACCTCCCCCACAGATCGAAGCAATTTTGCCATCAAATCCTGCCTGCAATATCCATCCGGCAGTTTATGGATCTAGAGCCAGATTGGCATGTACACTATCGGCACCTCCTCGGCGTTTGAGAAACCATCATAAGGCGTCAACAGGACTGCCATATTGCGGAACAGCCATGGCCCCTGGGACATGATACGGTCCCAATCACCAAGGTAGTAAACTTGAACAACAAACAGATTTGGGCCAATTGGCCAAAAACGAACTGCCTGGGCACAATTCCAAGCCGCCCTCATGTCCTTGTAGAAAGCAGATTGGCTGAAGTTTTTCCTGGTATGAACCCTAGCAAGGGCTAGCCAACGATTCTCCTCCAACAGCTATGGGGCTTCCTCTTCAACCACAACATCCTCAAACTCCTCCTCATGGAGGTCCAGCTTGTCGAAGAAATCACCTAGGTCGTGATCCGCTCTTCCTTGGGAACCACGATTCGTAGATGAGAATGCATCCGATGCCGCCGCCATGGAGAATCAGGGGGCGACGACTACAGAACGCCACACATACCAACGGAGGACGGGGGGACTGGGGGACGGCCGGGTACGCCAGCTATGGTGGACTTGCGGCAGGAGTCGTCGTAAGGAGGTAAACCCTAGCCATCGCTAGGGGAGACACTTTGTCGCGATGGGTCCTTCACTTGATCTTAGCTTGATTGCACTCTAACCGAACTCAAGTAGAAAGACTCCAATACTTACAAAACTACAACTAGAGACCTCCTTAATTCTAATACTTATACCAAAACTAACTCATGTATTGTTTGGATTACCCAACATTCACCCCCTAATCCAACCATCGACTCTTTACGCAAACGAGAAGACCACCTCTTGTCACGCCGGTTGCCTCCAATGACGCGACTTATCATACCACAATTTCTTTGTTCTTCAACGGTGACCACCACTTCATCATCGACTTTTCTTTTTCATGCCAACTTGTAGACTGAAACCAATGATTACTCGGACTACCAGCCACGCTGCCACATCTTAGCGTGCTACATGCTGACTAAACGCATAGCCTCATGTAGGAACTCGACTTAACTGGTGTGCGTCCTCTTCACATTGATCTTCAACTTCTCGCCGGTTGCTTGTGCACGGGGAGACACATCTTTTCACACGCCACATTTTCACTTTCTCGTTGTCGTTGGTGACACAACTTATCAAACGACACCTCCTGTCCAGCGGCAACACAACTCGCATTATACGTGCAACTTATCTCCACCGTATATGAACTCGCCGGAACTCCACGACCACAAACGAAAGCACAAGGCATGAATTCCTTTTTCTGCCCGCTCTCGCTCGCAATTCTCCTTCACCAATGACGCATCTCAACTTCAGCAGATGACTCACACACCTGAGCTCTTGTACGCATCTTACAAGAACTCATGTGCACACCTTGACGACAGCTCACAAGTTCGCCATCTCCACCTTGCACCCTCCAACGATGATCTCGATGAACTACTTGGTGCCATCTTGACACCTCCATAACCATCAACAATCACCAGCACCTTGTCGACGACAGCCTGTCGCCTTCCTCCGGGTCGTTTTGCCAAACGACAATCACCCGTCACTTCTCTTGCGACAGTGTCCTCGCAGCCTTCTTGTAGTCGCTTCGCCGAACGACAACCGCCAAAACCTCTACATCGCTGTGCCACCCACCGACTATATCGCCCGCTCCTCATTGTCGCTGCACTGGCGACTATATTGCCCGCCCCCAGGCGCTAGCAGGGTTACCAATTGTTGGAAATTCACCCTCAGGATCGATCACATACAATTGCACGAACGCACGCGCACACAAAACTGATAGCCAAGGGCTCGTATCGTGCCTGAGGGTGAATTTCCAACAATTATCCTGAGGGTGAATTTCCAACAATTATCGTCTGGCTCAGAATTAAGAACTCACTCTACTCTGGTTTATAAGGCCGAGCCCACATGTTATTTGAGAAAAACTTTGACCACTAATTTATCATTAAAATGTTTGTCATATATGTTCAAACTTATCATATATTTACCCATTCAAAGGAACCAATGATTTAAATTGTTTATATTGTTTCTTATTGTGGTGATTAAATTAATGGTCAAAGTTATTCTTAAGATATGGAGGGTCTTATGAACCCCAACACAAAGAGTACTAATAAACAAGCATATATAGTAAGAATTGTCATGTTAAGTTTTAAAATTAATGGTAATAAGCATGCCTAATAACTATTTGAGTTTTCATAGATATCTTCAAGGTCCTATTAATTTTCATTCTTAATTAGGTAAAAAAATAGGACTAGTTCTTTTTCTTGAAATTGTTCCTCTCCAAACCGGGCGCACTGCGCCATCATCTCTCCTCTGTTGGTAGATCGCCGCCCCACTTCCCCCGCGACCATCTTTGATATATCTTGTGGGAGTGGGGGATGGAGAGGCCCCGATCTACCAGCAGGTGGAGTTATATCTTTCCCCTTTTGGGAGATTTTATGTAGATGTCAGTTGTCCATAGCTTTGACCCTTCACACTATGGTGAATGTAACCACATAATAAAAGTCATCTCAGCTAGCACAACGATGGTGTTGGCGGTAGCGCTAGTGTGTCAACTAAATTCTCCTCGAGTCTCCCTGACTCAAGTTCTTGAAATTTTTGTGTGTGGCAACATTGATGCCTTAACGGCTTGTTTTCTGGCCAGTTGTGTTGGCTGATGACCTTATGGGTTGCAGGGTTTATTCATGAAGTGGCTTCCCTTTGAAGTTTGGTCCTCCAGCCACACCTCTATCACATTGGTGCGACCACCAGTACTAGCGTGAGGCATGTGAGAAGAAAATCTATGTTTGGATGTCTAATTATCCCATCTCCTCGCAGTGTCTACTCTCTCTCTCTCTCTCTCTCTCTCTCTCTCTTTCTCTCTCTCTCTCTCTCTCTCTCTCCCTCCTCTCCTCTCCTCTCCCTATGCATGAAGGAAGTAATGGTTGTCCCTTAGCCATGTTCCTCAAATCTCTTGTTTTGATCCACGGTGAAATCAAGGTACATTACCAATTCCTTCATTAGTTTCATCGGGTTTGGCTAACTGATGTTGCTGGAGCAGTCAGATTGCCATATATACCATATGTCGAAGATATGTGTTTGACGTTACTAAGCGCCAGATTCTGCGAATAAGCGCACCCACCTGGCAGAAGATCAAGCGAGATCCACCTCAATTGTTAACAATATTTCTGCCAACGCAGTAGGCTGCCAAAGCTCTAACTACGGGCATCTTGGTGTTCCTGTCTCGAATCTATCTCTTAGCTTGAGGTACCATTGCCACTCAAAATGGATTTACTACTCATCTTCCAATGATGCTTTTTGATACATCGGTTGTTTGAACCAGTGTTTATTCATCCAGCCAGGCATTACAAAAAGATAAAGTATGGATAACATCGTGGGCATGCTAGAAGGCAAGAGGTCAAGAAGGCTTTTGTCCCACGGCACAACAATACCGAAAATGTGACTAGGGCAGCGACACCAGGTTTAGTATGAGAAATGGAGACCATACATGTACGGATATGAAAGGATCTCAACTACTAGAAATACATGACCAACAATGGAGAGACATGATATGCTAAGAGGAAGGACAAAAAGATATGGGGTGGTGGATGGATATGAATTGTGGGTGCATAACCAGTGAGATGACATATGAGACACATCCACATATATCGAGGTCCATTAAATTTGTAGTTGGGCTTGGAAATTTTTTGGAACACCCAACACTTAACGGTACTTACTCTTTTTTGGCACACACTTTGGTATAATGGTAATCATAACAATATGGGGATAGCTATATCTTTCCCCTTTTGGGCGATTTTATGTAGATGTTAGTTGTCCACAACTTTGACCCTTCACACTATGGTGACTGCGGCCACACAATAAAGTCATCTCTGCTGGCACAACAATGGTGATGGCGCTAGCGCTAGTGTGGCAAATAAAGTATCCTCCAGTCTCCCCGGCTCGAGTTATTGAAAATTTTGTCTTCTCCAACATCAATGTCTTGACGGCTTATTTTCTGGCCAGTTGTTCTGCCCAACGGCCTTTTTCTTTGCATGGTTTATTAACGTAGTAGCTTCCCGTTGTACTTTGGTCATCCAGGCTCATCTCTATCACATTGGTGTGACCTCTAGTACTGGCATGAGGCATGTGAGAAGAAAGTCAATATTTGGACGCTTATTTCTCTGGCCACCTCGAATTGTCTACTCTCTCTCGCTCTCTCCATGTGTGTGCATGAAGGAAATATTGGTTGTCCCTTAGCCATATTCCTCAAATCTCTTGTTTTGATGCACAGTGACATCATTACCAATTTCCTCATTAGTTTCGTCCGGTTGGGCTAACTGGTGTTGTTGGAGCAATCAGATTGCCAAACATACCATATGTCGGAGATATGTACTTGATGTTACCAAGTGCCGAATCTGATAAATAACCACCTCCACTGCGCCCACTACCACAAGACCAGGCGATATCCACCTCAACTATTTACAATTTTGTGTCAACGCAATTGTCTGCCAAAGCTCTCACTACCGGTATCTTGTTGTTGTTGTCTCAACTCTATCAGGTACCATGGCCACTCAAAATGGTTTTACTATATACTCATATTCTCATGATGTGTTTTTATACATTGGTTGACAGTTGTTTATTCATCCAGCCGGGCATTGCAAAAAAGTTAAACGTCAAGAACATCTTCTCCAGGCAAGAAGGCAATAGGTCAAGAAGGCTCTTGTCCCACGACGTAGGACAAAAAGATATGGGGTGGTGGATTGATATGAACTGTGGGTGTGTAACCAGTGAGGTGACATATGAGACCCATCCACATATATCGAGGTCCATTAGATTTGTAGTTGGGCATGAGTAAAATTGGTAACACGCGTCACTTGACATTACTTACTCTTTTTTGGTACACATTGTGGTGTAATAGTAATCATAACCATATGGGAATAGTTTCCCATAATAGGTTCTCTCTCTCTCTCTCATGTGCATGAAGGAGATATTGGTTGTCCCTTAGCCATGTTCCTCAAATATCTTTTTCTAATGCACAACGACATCAAGTACATTACCAATTTCATCATTAGTTTCATCAAGTTAGGCTAACTAATGTTGCTGGAGCATTCATATTGCCATACATACCATATGTTGGAGATATGTATTAGTCTGATGTTACCAAGCGCCGGACCCGGAGAATAACTGCCTCCATGACCCTGCCTGGCACTAGATCAGGCGATATCCACCTCAACTGTTTATAATTTTTGTGCCGATGCACTAGGCTGCTAAAGCTCTCATTACAAGTATCTTGTTGTTCTTGTCTCGACTCTATCCCTTAGTTTGAAATACCATGACCACTCGAATGGCTTTACTACTCGTCTTTACATGACATTTTTTGATACATTGGTTGTATGAACCAGTCTTTGTTCATCCATCTAGGCATTGCAAAAAGATAAAGCATGAACAACATATTGGGCAGGCAAGAAGGCTTTTGTCCAACAACACAACAAACCGAAAATGTGATCAAGGTAATGGCACCAAGTTTAGTATGAGCGATGACGACCATGCATGTGCGGATACGAAAGGATTTGTTTTCTAGACTACATCATGGAAGGATGCATTATAATTTCATATAAGAAGGGCCAAGCGACTACTACAACACCACATGCAGATAAAATGACAAAAAGGCAAGCAACTGCATGCTAATCCAAGTTATTAGAACCGCGCCTACAACAACCGAGAGCAAGACAACTCGCCTTGGGCGATCTCCAGCCAAGATGGCGAAGAGACGGGGCACCGATCCACCAGACCACGTCCCTACGGATGCACTAGACAACCAAGACGCGACAAAGTCCATAGGAGTTGGTTGGTCAAATGTACCGCTCCAACCATATCTCCTAGACAAGTTGGCTAGTGGGTGGTCGGGCCTAGCCAAACCAGAGGAAGAAGACATGTTAGAAGCCTTGGTTATGGCATACATTGCACCCTGGAGGCCGATGCCCAGAGAGGCAACCCAAACCACAAAATTAGACCACTCAAGCTCCAACTCCGATGACTCCACATATAGCAAAGGCAACGCCTTGATGAAGGACACGACGTCGTGACCGCCGCTGCCTGTTCCAGTGAACCGAAATAAGGGTTTCCCTTGGTGCTTGAGGAGAGACACAGCCAAAGGCCATTGTAGCACCACCGAGAAGGACATGGCACCTGCGAGCATCGCCGCTGCAAGCATAGGACAGCCATGCAGTCGTTCAACGCTAGCCCTTGACCAAAATCCAAACCACCGGTGTAGAGACAAGGGGACAAGTCATTGGCTTAGTCCACCACTACTGGAAGGAAAGCCACACCCATCATCCATGAATAAAGTGCAACCTGGAGAAGAGGAAAGTAATACCTTTGAATTTCCAAGTCATCATGACCTCCAAGGCAAGTTTCTGCATTTTCTTTTGTGGAGAAATTCTTGATCCCTAGGATTTCATTCATGAGTGTCGTTGGTGAAGAGGGGATAGAGACAAATAGAGAGATAGAGAGATAGAGGAGAGAAGGGGGGAGAATTATTTTCTCGAGGTGGGGAAGGTTCGGTTCAAACATAGCTAAAAATGTAGATGGGGAATGAGTCATGGGGGACTAAGATGGCTCCATTTATTTTTTTGGGATAAGTATCCCTATTTTTCTCAATCTTCCCTGGGCCTCTGTATATCTCCTGGAGAGTGACGAATAAAAGAAGTGTTGTCAAATAATGTGAAAAGAGAACCTCAAAGGGTGCTCATATTTTACGCAACCTCTCAGAAATTTTATAAGCCTCTCCTCGATTTTAAAGTTTTTTTCTAAAAGTTTCCAACGCCTTCTGTAAATTTTCCAAATAATCTTAAAAAATCCGAAATATTTCCGTAACTTTATAGTGGTCTAGTGACCTCTCCCTATTTTTTTTCTTCCAGAAATCGAGTTTTCTTTGCAAATTTGAAGATCTATCGGAAATAAAATATATTTTTGGACAAAAACCTGTTTTTGGTCGAATTCGCCCCTCACGGGCTAGTATTGGGCATGTTGACCCACACAGCGAGCTAGGATGCCTAGCCAGCTCCGAAGTGGTATACACCAATTGGATGATGTGCCGGGGGAGGGAGGGAGGGGACGGGTGCAGCATCGCCTTGATTAAACCATAGCTCTACTTAATGCAAGTTTCCTAAATATCTAGCATACATGAGTAGTTTGCCTATGGAGACATTTATTTGCATGAGAATAAAAAACGATTCGTGTTATCCATAACACTATTGTAACGTAGAAAATTATTTGAAGGCATTCATAGCTGAAACCAATTGTTACCTTGTGTATAACTAGAATAAAGGAAGATATCATTTATAAAATAATATTTCATTTGGACAATCATGACTTCGTATCATTTTAACACAGTTACCTTTAGCAAGGATGTTATCATGTATTGTTGCATTCACATTCCTTATAAAACTCAAATGTTTTAATGTTGATCGATGTGCGTAGAACATTGATGTTTTAGGCAATATTTATGATCAGATTTCCATTCCTGGTTTTGATCAATATATAAGAGTTGTTCCCCTTAATAGATTCTAAAGAGTTATTCCAGTTTTTTATTTATTTTTCACAAGTTCATTCATTTGTACAAGAAGTATACTTTTTGTTTAGTACATATTTCATTTGATGCTTCTAGAATCCGATCTCATGACAGTGAACTATACTTGCAGGGCACAAGCTCCTTAAGCCTGCAGTGATATGTGAGCCAGATATAACCATGACGACTCGATCGGAGGATGACGACTGCCTGATCCTCGGGAGCGATGGCTTGTGGGATGTCATCGAGAACCATATTGCCTGCAATGCCGTGCGGAACTGCCTAGAATTAGAAAACAAGAACAACCAAGGTGTTCCTAGAGGGGGTGCACTGATAGGACAAGAGGAAGAGGTTGGCTGCAACAATGCTGCAACCCTCCTAAAGAACATGGCAATCTGCAAGCATAGCCAGGATGACATTAGTGTTGTCGTACTTGATCTGAAGGCAAGAGGTTAGCTTGGCAGATTGCATGAGGTCATCATCTCCTTTGCAGCTTAGACTTGATGTGGATGAAACATTGCCATGGTTAGAGATTTATAATAAACATGGATGATTGGAAATGTACAAAATATGTTGGTCACATATATGTTGGTTGCTTAGTATTCCCATTAGTTTTCTTCATTGTAGCTTTGTTTGTGGTTTTCACTCAAACCTGCTGAACTCATCTCATACAGGTTTGGTGTTTGCAGTTAGCACTCAAGCAAACAAATGTGCTTGTGTGTTACACCCACCAGCGCTCTGGTATTACCTGGCTGAAGCCCATTTTGTTTTGCTTGAGTGCTAACTACATGTTTGAAGCAGGGTGCAGGCCTAATGGGCTAATACGAAACAAGGTAGTTGCTCCACAAAACAAAAACGAAACTACTTTGTATGGTGGAAATCCTTGGTAACAGATACCCCTGGAAAATCACTAAACTCCCGTGGCGATAAGTAGCGCTAAAGTTTTGGTGAATTTTTTCAGAGGGAGGCTGGGAAGACGATGTACAGTTTTTTTTGTGAGATCTGAATTTCAAAATAAAATGTTTTGCAACCTGAGCATCCAAATTATGAATTGTTTCCATCATTGTGTTCCTCGCATTGAGATATTTGAAATTAGATCAGATCTTAATAGATTTCGACGAAATCATTTCTGGGCATAATTTTTACTCCAAAAGATAATAAACATCTTCTTCCAATGGTAACGAAGTTGTATTTCACACTCAAACATACTTGTACTTCCCATGTGGGTAGTCTACTCGCACCTAGAGTAAGTTTTGTTCTCTAGGAAACTAATTCATCCCACGGTTGGCAATTTTTGGCAAATCCTTTTTCAACCGCCCCCCTATACGGAACAACATCTCCACTAAACCCTCTTATTGTTCCATTTTTGTCTCCAATTAATTAACATGAGCGTCAACTTCATCTCGGCTGCTCGCTATCCATCTCACTCTTCTCCCATGTGGTTCCTCAATCTGGAGGGACACGCCATCTCTGTACCACCCCATGTTGATGGATCACCCTTTCCACTACAAGAGAGCATAGATGGTACATTACGACATTAGATGGCCGCGGTTCCCTTCACCTATGGAGGATTGCCACACCAAGATTTAGAAGATTATTGTTGCTGCCCTTAATTACCTCAAATGCATGACCTCTTTGGGAACAACAATCACATGCAACAACACGTCCGCCGACTGCACGAATTGATCCCATAACTTCCATATCCAACCTAGGTTCTAATTCGTCTCATTTTTTCTTTATTTTTGTATAATCCCAAATCAGTTGAATGAAAACAATTGGTCTCTATGTTGTGACCATGTTTTAGTTTGTGTCATCCCAGTGGGTGTGCTTCCATTGGTGTTGCTAGCATGTCCCGTGGGTCCTCCATGTCGCTTGCTAGGTGTACCACATACTTTGATGGTTCTGCACGTGTTCCTTTACTACGAAGGTGGAGCAGGCGGTGGGTGCGTGGCCAACGTTGGTGGCATATGCATTGTGCCTAGGCGCATAGAAACTAACATTGGTATATTTTTGTTGTTGCAAGCAATTTCTATAGGCGTAAATTCTATTTTTTGGGCATAAGCTTATAATATTTTAAGCAATGTTTTACAAAAAGAAATTTTAATATCCTGGAAGCACTTTAACATTACACACGAAGCAATTCTCTAGTCGCTTCAAACACATTTTGACCATGGTGTATACAAAATATTCTTGGCACAAATCCCAAAAGGATTAATGCAGCCTTCAACTCCCATTGTAACAATTTCTATGGCTCAGTACTACATATCCGAACACTACTGGCAGCTCATCGCTGACCAGCCACTGACCACGCGTTAGTAATGAGCATAGGCACTGATAAACAAAGTGGACTGATATATATCACTAACTGACTTCTATAAATGACCTACCCATGTTGATCAATTAAATCCGACTCTTCGATTTCCCGCGGACCAGTGTTGTTCTGTACGTGGCCAATTTATAATCCAAGCCCCCTCTTCCTTTCATTTTCGCACTCTCTCCGGCCGCATACCCCGCTCATCTCCATGACCTGTGCCTCCCTTAAACCCTCTCTACCCTTCCACTGCTCATATGTGCTGACAGCCTCGTGGCAGCTGGACGCGGTTGTACCCTCGTTGTCCAGAGCATCGTCCAGCCGTTTCTGCTGATGTGAAGTCCGCCCCTACCACGGACAACAGTTCTCCCGTATCATCGTGTGTGGCTAGGACCGGCTGTCGTGCTAATGGTGGCGACGGGGTTGATCTGCCCTGAAGTCCGGTCTACCGCAACTCCGTGTGTGGTTGTAGACCATGCATGTGTTTCCTTCTTCTTTGGTCGTCGCACCGGCCAAGGTGGTATGCTTCATTCCTTGTAATAATAAACAGTAGCAACTTCCAGTCTTCTATGAATCACCACCCTTCAAGCCCATAGATTATTGTAGGCTGAGCTGCTGCATGGTTAGTGATTTTAATAGTGATAGTTGCTGCTTACTGAAATTTGGTAATTAAGGATTTGGACTTAAGTCAAACTAGTCTATTGGTGTTGCACTACATGCACTTGATTGTTGTATAATGAAGTGTGTAAACTACATCTAAATGGGTAGAGACTGGATTTTTGACTCCTGGGTGTACAGACACCCCACTATCCCACCATTCGCGTCATTTCAGTTTCTCTTGAGATATGGACCATTGCCTTGCCTGCCACTCATTTATGATTAGCAGAGGACACAGACAGTAATCTGAGCGGCCCTATAGGGCACTGTTCATTCGAGATTCCTCTGACTCGGCCACGTTCTAGCCACTACGCATTCCCGTGACTCCAGTGAATAAAGTAGACAACAAAGTTGACCATGACTCTGCTTATTAATAACTCCCATGGGCACAACATTGATACGTCAAAAGTGCACAGTACCACTAAGACTAGCCACAATGGAGAGTAACATACATTAGTAACATACTCGTATTCCTAGACTATGTTACTACCTTCATAGTGGGTAGTAACATAAGTGTGGTAACATGCAAAGCTTCATTTATTAGGTTATAGACTCATATTGCATTGGGACATGTGATGTTACAGTAACTAGCTAAGTTATTACTACTACTACTACCTCTCTCATTAACTCATTGCCATATAAGCAAATTTGCTGAGTTAGACTCGATGTTACTGCTGAAGTTACTCCCACTATGGCTAGTCTAAGGAGAAAACCGAAAGAAAATGAACCTAATAAAAATCTAACACAAACAACTTTCTCTCTTTTAGTAAAACTGTTCTCTCCTCACTTCTCTTATTTCCTTACGGCCTTTCTCTCCTCTCATTACTCCTCTCTCTGACACATGTTCCCATGGAAGACACAAAACATCTTCTCTCTCTCATGTCTTTTCTTCTCTCTCCATCCATCTGACTTTGTACAGTGACCTGCCTCTCACTTGTCTCTTTCGATAGGCTCACAGTGACCTGCATGCCTAGTGTTGCGACCGACGCAGCTGTTTTAAATAATCTGGATAAGCATGCTTCCCTGCAAATTGTCTGCCATACGACAAACTAGAGCACGAATCTCAGCGGGACTCAACACATGGGATAAGCGGGGGTCAGGACTCCCGGGACTTGTCACACCTTTTTGCATCTAAATGACCTGTTGATGGATTATTTTAGAATGAGCTATTGTATGCTCATGGGTTTTAGTATTGGTAGCCGCTGCTTACAGAAATTTGCCAAGTATTTAGACTTAAGTCAAACTAGTCTAACACTATAGGCACTCGTTGATTGATGTATAATAAAGTGTGTAAATTCCCTTTAAATGAAATATTTTCGTTGCAGCTACTTTATATTTTAGTTGCACTTCACAAAATAATATGAAGGGAAGAGGGACAGGCTCAGGGGTAGGCCCGACCTACTCTAGACTCTTGGCTTTGGATACGGGTTGTGTGCCTGCAAGAAACAAGTCTCGCAGGTTCTTCCGTCTTCACACACACACACGCACGCACGCACGCACCCTTTTATGTCCGGCTTGTTCGTTACCATCTTCTTCTTGGAGCAGCCAAGAGAGAGTCCATGAGCGGAGCTGATGGTTGGGCTTAGGTCTATAATTCTTAACTACATTGGGCTTTTTTCACTTTGGCTTATAAGCCAAAAAACACATAAAGCACCTTATAAGCCAAAAAAACATCTAAATAGGTGTTTCTTTTTTGGCTTATAAGCCAAAGTGAAAAAACCAAGTAAAAGCCCAACCAAACGCCCCTCTAGAGGAAGAATAATCGGCATACCGATTACGCCACTCCCCTCAGTACTACATTCTGTTCTAACCACTACGCTCTGCCATGGGAGATGGAAGAATAGTGCTCGCTTATAATCAGGTGGAATCAAAAACTGACAATAATGTGGATGTGATTTTCTCCACTTACAAATAACAATCCATATTACGAGTGATAAATGAAAGCAGCCGTCTCACCTGCCCTTTCTTGCGCTTCCTAGACCAATTTAAGAAAAAACGTAGTAGTAATATGTCATCTAACGTCAGCGAAATTAAAAGATTTTGCAGCCAGATAAAGGGCAAGTTTTTCTTCAAATATTCTTTTTATTTTAAATTTTCCAGTTTTTTTAATTAATTCAAACTTTTCTAAATTTGTTGGCTTTCCTGTATGTTGACTAGAAAAAGGCCATGGGTCCTCTGAAAAAGAAATCCCCGTGAGTGGTGGTGCGTGGTCATAAAACAGAAGCTGGAAACAGAGTTCGTGGAGTTTAGAAACTACTGTACTCCTATTTATGAGTGCGTGATTAACCTAAATGAATTCTATAAATTTATGAGTGTTGAAGTACAACTGAATTCGACTTCATCAACAAAGAATGAGAGCTCCTGATTGGCGCTTCAGGCGTCAAAAGTCTGTCTACGAACGGGCTGAGGCCCAGCTCGCACGATGCCAGCTGGTTTCGGACTCTAATTGTTGACGCTATCGCAGACGGATCACCACACACTCATTTTTTTTCGGGCTTTTAGCTATTACAGTTTGCGATTGTAAAAAGACAGAATCTTCTTTTCTAGATTAAAAAAATCAAGCAACCAGAAAATTTATCATGACTGTGAAAAACAGTGATTTAAAAATCCAGGAATTTAAAAATTGTAAGAATAAAAAAAATCACATATGAAAACTTATTCGTTAATTTTTTTAAATGCTTGCTAATTTGACAAAATATTGAAGAATTCAAAAAATAGTCATGAATTATAAAAAAGTGAAGAATTAAAAAAAGTTCGCCCATATGGAAAATGTTCATGAATGGAAAACATTCGTGGATTTGACAAAATCCCAAATCTCAAAAAATTCACACACTTGAAATAATCATTAACTGAAAAACCTCAAAAGAAGACTGTGAATTCGAAAAACAAATCATGAATTTCACGGATTCAAGAATTGTTAAAGGATTTGAAAATTTTCATAAAATTCAATATGTTCATGGATTTGAAAGACATTCACAAGGTCAAAAAGAGTCCACGAACTTCGAAAAGGTTCACAAATTTGGGGAAAAAGTTACTAATTTGGAAAATATTCATCAACTTGAGATAAGTTCACAAATTTTATAAAGAAGGTCACATACTCGAGAAAACATCACCGGTAAATTTTGGAAATTTTTTAATTTGAAAATTATTCATGAATTTCAAATTATTTTCATTAATTTAAAAGAGATGTACTGAACGTGAAAAAATTCGTGCATTAAAAAAATCAGGCTCTTTGCGTATTTTGCAAAAAAAATAAAAATTTGAAATTTATTGAGTTTGAAGAAGGAAAAATAAAAATAAGAGAAATAGTTAAAAATAAAAAATAAACCAAAAATGAGAAATAGAAAACCTACCAAAAACAGAATTAAGAACTTAGAAAACCGGCCTTGAAAACTGAAGGAGCCTGTTTCAAAAACCGTAATGTGAGAAGAAAAGAAAAGAGTATGCACTGAGAAGAAGTAAATCGGCAAGGCTCAAGGTCGAACAGGCTGTGTGCCTTCTACCGAAACAATAGAAAGTGGAGACTTAAATGCTGAATAGAGTTCAAAACAAAAATCACTTTTTTAAAACGAAAAAGTTGACGAAACGGCTGGCGGAGGCCCAGCCCAGTGTGCAGGTAGACTCTGGATTGGTAGCCTAGCTTGGAAACTTGTTCTTATCAAGAACAAAAAAGTTTTTGTCGCTTCATATTGCAAGGCTGTTGTTGATGCAATCAAAGGAGGAACCACGGCGTCTTATGGAGTGGTGGTACATGAAATAACGGAGCGAGCTAGATCTTTTACTTGCATTTTTAGTCATGAATTTCGGCCATCGAATTTGGAAGCTCACAACCTTGCGAAGCATGCATTAACATTGGGGAACGAACGCCATGTTTGGTTAGGCCACCCCGGCGAGTTTTTGTTCGTCCCTGTAAACATTGTGACGGTTGAATAAAGCTTTCACGAGTTTGTCTAAAAAAAGTCAAAAACAAAAAAAGTCCCCTAAAAATAAGTAGAGCTCCAAAACGGGGCCGATACCAATTGTGTGTCCGTAGCGTACAAAGCAACGGCTTAGGGTTCGTCTTATTTATATGTTTCTGCGGCGGCGCGTCGTTTGATTTGCTGAGGTTCTACTGCGATCAACAAGATGCTGCAACTATTGTTGAACTTATATAACTTACTGAACTCTAGAAAGCGGAGGAATCCAATAGAAGTGACAGTACCATCTTACAAAAATAAGTTACAGCAGTTAAAATACATTGCTGGCAGTGCACATTCTTACAAATACATCAGGTGAGCAAAGACAGGAGCATCATGTATATGGATAAGCTTATATGAACAGAGAAGCAGCAGTCTTGCAGCCTAAATGAATGATTACAAAGAAGGGAGGTGCTTCAAAACAATGTTTAGCACTGTCGAAAAGTAGATGCACACTTAGCAGATGAAGTCGACCTTGACGACCACCGCTTTTTCACATCCGCTCCTCCTGCTACCCTGTCCGTCGAGTCGACCTCAGACTGACCCTGCAGCTTGCACCACGGAGGAAAGAAAGATGTAAATAAGTTAGATCCTTGTTCATGGCTTACAGATAGATAGCTGCTAGAGTAAATACTTCAAAGCACTCTTGTACAAAAGCTGGATTCATTCTCAAATATAGGTAGACAAAGTACATTATGTGACCACGACGGCAAAATGTATCTTGATAAGTTGATGGTGCGGCTAGGACAATATAAGATTTCTCGGCTTTGGCACTCATCCAAGAATATTCAGAGTTCGAGTCAAGTCAGGGCTACACTTTAACGCACTGGGCTAGCTAAGTTCAGAAACATGACATCTTGGATGGTTCAACTGGTCAAAAGGTAAAGATTTAAAATTAAGATTCAAGATCAAATTATTTTTTATTTGTCACATAATTTTGTGGTAGTTTCAGCATGAGAGGTGTTTAGTATTGTTCGACCCCATTTCTCAGTAACCATCACTACAGTTCCAAAATGAGACATTTGAAAACTGCCTCTTTTCTTAGCAGAAAGTCTGAAGTTATGTGTGACTTACCGAGTCGAGCAAGATGTTGGAGGCCTTGTAGATCACCGGCAGGTTGGCGTCGTGGAGAAAGGCAAGGTCGTTGGCCGTGCCGACAATGATCATCATCCTTGTCATCCACGGGAGGGAGCCATTTGTACCTTAAGGAAATAGGATGTTTCAGGTCAGTTACCTCCTCCACATTGACCTGTAACTTGCAAGTACCAAGAAGTTGGTCCGATAATTAATTTTTCAATCCAAAATATATAGTATCCCTTTTTAGTAAATATCTAATATCTACATTCATCTGATTTTAAAAAGAGGAAGTGTTGTGCCTTTGGAAGGGAGAGAGCAGCTCAGCTATCCGTACGTGGCGGTGTAGGGAAAGGAAGATGACATACCAGCATGTGTGGATGGTGTGGCAGGGCAGGCGCCATCAGAGTGTGACCTTGGAAGCCGTGATGCTCTGCGTAATGCTGCAGCGACACAAGCACCTCCTCTCTCCTCGCGGATCCGACTCCGGCCCCAAGACATGATCTAGCCATGGCCATCAGATGTTGTGGCTTTCTTGATATCTGCTTTGACAACATCTATTACCGAAAAAGGGTTCCCCCGCTTTGTATTACAAAGCAACAACACCGATACAACCAACGATAGATGCTGGGACGGAAGCAGCACAAGCACGCCCAAAAGAAAAGGAAGAGAAAAAAACAAAAAAGGAAAAAATGCATAGTCCTAAATCTTTGTTGTAGCTATCACTGGAGCATTTCAACAAACATATGGTGGGCAACTGGGCATGAGCTTAGGGCAAACCTGCAAGTCTTGGACTCTTGCGTCCTGCATCTGATGTGCCGTGGATGATCTAGACAAGCGCCATAGTAACCAGTGCCTTGTCGTTGCAGTCCAGGAAAGTAGTGTAGCACATATGTTTGTATTTAGGGATAAGTATATTTTTCGTCTTTCAACTTTTTTGAAAGTATAGCAATGGTCCCTCGACTTCAAAATCAGCAAAACTTAGTCCTCCAACTTCCAAAACCGGATAAGTTTAGTCCCTCAACTTTCAAAACCGGATAAGTTTAATCCCTCGTCTCGCTTAGGGTGATTTTCTGCTGACATGGTGTGGTTTTTGACTCGGACATGTGCACGAAAGGTGCTCGGTATAATGCTCAGCGAGCGGCAGTGCGTGTCGACGGCGCCCGGCAGTGTGTGCAACGAGCAAATACGGCGGCGCCTGCAGGCGTGCTCCAGGAAGGAGCGCGAGCTGGGTCGACATGCGCGCGAGATTAAGGTGCTTGGCCCGCTTTGCATGCGTGTGGCGGCCAGTCGATGCTTCCACATAACACGAAGTGCAGACTAGCTACTGGAATATATGTGAATGTATGTATTGATTCAGCCCGCCGAAGATGCAAGCGAAGCACAACGAACATGCTGATCCAATCTTGCCCAGAATACACACGTGCGTGATGTGCTGCTCCCTGGACTGCACCTTACACGCCGCTACAAACGATCGGATGCATGGCCAACACCGTCAGTGGAGGTGACCGCGGAGGGCTTGTCCGAGCTCCGCCTCGAGCTCCTCCTCCTGCTCAGGCCTCCTGTCCAGAAGGTCAGCGGTGTCTCGCCGGGCGCAGGCTGCAGCTCGATGGCCCGTGCAACAAGGAGGCCAAGTCACTCTTCTGCCAACGCCATGCCCTGGGTCGCCGAGCTCCTTTGGCCGCTCGAGCGCTTCATCTCCGCCGCATGACCGTCATGGACGACGCTGTCCAGCTTCTCATCCGAACTGGCCGCGCCTGAGAGTACTGGGGACCCTTGGTGACATGCACTGTGTTTTGAAAAAAATGACATGGAGTGTGACGTGGCGGTCAAACCTAGATAACGTTTCAAGTTTTTGGTCAAAACCATATCCACATCAGATTGAAACCACTCGAAGCGGTATGAGGGACTAAACTAATCCGGTTTGAAAAGTTGAGGGATTAAGTTTTGCTGGTTTTGAAATTCGGAGACTATTTCTATACTTTCGAAAGAGTTTAGGGACAAAAAATATACTTCTCCCTTGTATTTATGGTACAGGAAAGAAGAAATACGGACAACTCTTATTACTATCAGAACACTAAATCGATCAGCCGCTGCTCAAGAGCATTGAATGTAAGATGAGTTCCAGCAGCGGCGAGACAGTCTGAGCCCTCGGCTCATGCCAAAGTGTCAATGACTGAGCTTTCATCAGTATTTCCTACCTGCTTCCTCCAAGGCAGTTCAGAAAATTTATGAAAAACAACACAATGTCTAATTCTTAGTAACATTTACTAATATCCAATTTATTTCACATGACAGGTCATTTGAAGGTGATCCCACTAAAACTTCCTACGTAGACATATCAATCCCCTTTAAATTAGGAACAATAATAACGAAGAACACCAAGCTTTGAATGCAATATTTTTTACATGTCAGGGGGCTGATAATCCTCCTGCAACTCTTGCAAAGATGCACAACCCTTGGATCATAAAAAACAAGCACTGTGAATACCACAAATGAGGATGAGAGCCGATTTAGGCAAGCAAAGAACATGATGAATTGAAGGCATTGTGCGAATGCGGTAAACGTCTTGCCGATCCAGGCTGACGTGTTGCGTGTTAAATAGAGGGGTGCGAGCCCTAATACGCGTACAAGTTTGTTGGAGAGATTACATCTTGAGAGAGAAGAATACAAGAGATAAAACAAGATAAAGAATACAAGAGTATCCCGTATAACTACCCCTCCTCCGGTGGCGATCCTCCTTGCTGTACACGCTAACCATATAACGCATATATGTTTAACATCCTCCCTTAATCACAACTTCATCAAGTTGAGATTATACTTGAAGACTTCAAAACTTTTTGTGGGAAGAGCTTTGGTGAAACCATCTGCAACTTGGTCTTGGGAGTGAATAAACCGAATGTCTAAGAGTTTATTTGCAACTCTCTCACGGACAAAATGAAATTCTATCTCAATATGTTTAGTTCTAGCATGAAAAACTGGATTTACTGATAAATAGGTAGCACCTAGATTATCATACCATAGACATGGAGCTTTAGTGTTTTTCATACCTAGTTCCTTCAAAATTGACTGCACCCATATGATCTCTGCGGTTGCATTGGCCAATGCTTTATACTCTGCTTCTGTGCTAGATCCAGAGACTGTGGCTTGTTTCCTTGCACTCCAAGATATCAAATTAGGTCCAAAGAACACTGCAAAACCGCTAGTTGAGCGTCTGTCATCTAAGCACCCTGCCCAGTCTGAGTCAGAGAAAGCACTGATAAGTGTGGAGGATGACTTGCTAAAGTTCAGACCAATGCTCAATGTATTTTTCACATATCTCACTATGCGTTTTGCAGCAGTCAAGTGAACTGTGGTAGGTGCATGAAGGAATTGACATACTTTGTTAACAGCAAATGAGATATCTGGTCGTGTCAATGTCAAGTACTGAAGAGCACCTACCAGGCTTCTGTACTTTGTACTATTCTCTGCGTCTAGAAGTTCTCCTTCAGCAAGAGATAATTTTTCTGTGCTGGATAAAGGAGTGGGTGCAGGCTTACAACTTTGCAGACCAGCCTTTTTTACTAAGTCAGCTGCATACTTTTCTTGGGAGAGATGAAGACCATCCTTGTGCTGCTTAACCTCAATACCAAGAAAGCAGTGTAGATCCCCTAGATCTTTGAGAGCAAATTCTGCACTTAAATCCTTCAACAGTGCTGTTATTGCCTCATCAGATGAGCTTGTCACAATTATATCATCAACATAAATGAGAACAAATATGGATATTCTTGACTTGTTATAAATAAATAACGAAGTGTCAGATTTTGAAGGAATAAAACCAAGTGCTTGCATCTTTTTACTGAGGCGAGAATACCATGCTCTTGGAGCCTGTTTCAGTCCATACAACGCCTTGTCAAGTTTGCACACATGAAGTGGTGCCTGTGCATTTACAAACCCAGGAGGTTGTTTCATGTAAACCTCTTCTTCCAGAACACCATGGAGGAACGCGTTCTGAACGTCTAGCTGTCGTAGACTCCATCCCCTAGATACATCAATGGACAAGACAAGACGTATGGTAGCTGCTTTAACAACTGGACTAAACGTGTCCTCATAGTCAATACCATATCTTTGTTTAAAGCCCTTTGCAACGAGTCTAGCTTTGTAACGGTCAATAGTTCCATCAGCTTTTCTTTTTATCCTAAAGACCCACTTACAGTCAATAAGATTTTTACCTTGTCTTGGAGGAACCAAGTGCCACGTTTTATTTTTCCTTAGTGCCACAATCTCATCATGCATTGCCTTTCTCCAATGTGCATCACCAAGAGCCTCTTCAAGAGTGCTGGGTTCTCCTGGTTCACCTGTTGAACAGATCATCCCATGCTTTGTGATATGTTTATAATCAACGGGTTTAATTAAACCTTGTTGTAGCCATGTGCGACGTGGAGTAGTGGCAGGAGGTACTACAGAGACCCCCAGCGCAGAGGATCTCGCGCCTGGATCAGACTGGTCCTCTGCGTGGGAGCTCTGTAGCATTTCTCATATTATATGTAGATGACATAATTTTGATGGGAAATGATATAGAACTCTTGGACAGCATTAAGGCCTACTTGAATAAAAGTTTTTCAATGAAGAACCTTGGAGAAGCTGCTTACGTATTAGGCATCAAGATCTATAGAGATAGATCGAGACGCCTCATAGGTCTTTCACAAAGCACATACCTTGATAAGATATTGAAGAAGTTCAATATGGATCAGTCTAAGAAGGGGTTCTTACCTGTGTTACAAGGTGTGAAATTGAGCTCAGCTCAATGTCCGACCACGGCAAAAGATATAGAAGAGATGAGTGTCATCCCCTATGCCTCAGCCATAGGTTCTATTATGTATGTCATGCTGTGTACTAGACCTGATGTAAACCTTGCCGTAAGTTTGGTAGGAAGGTACCAAAGTAATCCCGGCAAGGAACACTGGACAGCGGTCAAGAATATCCTGAAGTACCTGAAAAGGACTAAGGAAATGTTTCTCGTTTATGGAGGTGACGAAGAGCTCGTCGTAAAAGGTTACGTCGACGCTAGCTTCGACACAGATCTGGATGACTCTAAGTCACAAACCGGATACGTGTATATTTTGAATGGTGGGGCAGTAAGCTGGTGCAGTTGCAAGCAGAGCGTCGTGGCGGGATCTACATGTGAAGCGGAGTACATGGCAGCCTCGGAGGCAGCGCATGAAGCAATTTGGGTGAAGGAGTTCATCACTGACCTAGGAGTCATACCCAATGCGTCGGGGCCAATCAAGCTCTTCTGTGACAACACTGGAGCTATTGCACTTGCCAAGGAGCCCAGGTTTCACAAGAAGACAAGGCACATCAAGCGTCGCTTCAACTCCATTCGTGAAAATGTTCAAGATGGAGACATAGATATTTGTAAAGTACATACGGACCTGAATGTAGCAGATCCGTTGACTAAACCTCTCCCTAGAGCAAAACATGATCAACACCAGAATTCCATGGGTGTTCGATTCATCACAATGTAACTAGATTATTGACTCTAGTGCAAGTGGGAGACTGTTGGAAATATGCCCTAGAGGCAATAATAAAAGGATTATTATTATATTTCCTTGTTCATGATAATTTTCTTTTATTCATGCTATAATTGTGTTATCCGGAAATCGTAATACATGTGTGGATAATAGACACCAACATGTCCCTAGTAAGCCTCTAGTTGACTAGCTCGTTGATCAACAGATAGTCATGGTTTCCTGACTATGGACATTGGATGCCATTGATAACGAGATCACATCATTAGGAGAAATCCTAAACATAGCACAAGATCGTATAGTTCGTTTGCTAGAGTTTTCCAATGTCAAGTATCCTTTCCTTAGACCATGAGATCGTGTAACTCCCGGATACCGTAGGAGTGCTTTGGGTGTACCAAACGTCACAACGTAACTGGGTGACCATAAAGGTATACTACGGGTATCTCCGAAAGTGTCTGTTGGGTTGACACGGATCAAGACTGGGATTTGTCACTCCGTATGACGGAGAGGTATCACTGGGCCCACTCGGTAATGCATCATCATTATGAGCTCAAAGTGACCAAGTGTCTGGTCACGGGATCATGCATTACGGTACGAGTAAAGTGACTTGCCGGTAACGAGATTGAACGAGGTATTGGGATACCGACGATCGAATCTCGGGCAAATAACATACAGATTGACGAAGGGAATTGTATACGGGGTTGCTTGAATCCTCGACATCGTGGTTCATCCGATGAGATCATCGAGGAGCATGTGGGAGCCAACATGTTGGAAATATGCCCTAGAGGCAATAATAAATTGATTATTATTATATTTCCTTGTTCATGATAATCGTTTATTAGCCATGCTAGAATTGTATTGATAGGAAACTCAGATACATGTGTGGGTACATAGACAACACCATGTCCCTAGTAAGCCTCTAGTTGACTAGCTCGTTGATCAATAGATGGTTATGTTTCCTAACAATGGACATTGGATGTCGTTGATAACGGGATAGCATCATTAGGAGAATGATGTGATGGACGAGACCCAATCCTAAGCCTAGCACAAGATCATGTAGTTCGTATGCTAAAGCTTTTCTAATGTCAAGTATCATTTCCTTAGACCATGAAATTGTGCAACTCCCGGATACCGTAGGAGTACTTTGGGTGTGCCAAACGTCACAACGTAACTGGGTGACTATAAAGGTGCACTACAGGTATCTCCGAAAGTGTCTGTTGGGTTGGCACGAATCGAGACTGGGATTTGTCACTCCGTGTGACGGAGAGGTATCTCTGGGCCCACTCGATAGGACATCATCATAATGTGCACAATGTGATCAAGGAAGTTGATCACGGGATGATGTGTTATGGAACGAGTAAAGAGACTTGCCGGTAACGAGATTGAACAAGGTATCGGGATACCGACGATCGAATCTCGGGCAAGTATCGTACCGATGGACAAAGGGAATTGCATACGGGATTGATTAAGTCCTTGACATCGTGGTTCATCCGATGAGATCATCGTGGAGCATATGGGAGCCAACATGGGTATCCAGATCCCGCTGTTGGTTATTGACTAGAGAGTCATCTCGGTCATGTCTGCATGTCTCCCGAACCCGCAGGGTCTACACACTTAAGGTTCGAGAACGCTAGGGTTATAAAGGAAGTTTGTATGTGGTTACCGAATGTTGTTCGGAGTCCCGGATGAGATACCGGACGTCACGAGGAGTTCCGGAATGGTCCGGAGGAAAAGATTTATATATGGGAAGTCCTGTTTTGGTCACCGGGAAAGTTTCGGGTTTTATCGGTAACGTACCGGGACCACCGGGAGGGTCCCGGGGGTCCACCAAGTGGGGCCACCAGCCCTGGAGGCTTGCATGGGCCAAAAGTGGGAAGGGACCAGCCCCTGAGTGGGCTGGTGCGCCTCCCACAAAGCCCAAGGCACAGCTAGGAGGAGAAAGGGGAAACCCTAGGCGCAGATGGGCCTAAGGCCCACCCTAGGGCGCGCCCCCCTCTCCCCCTCTTGGCCGCCCCCTCCATCTAGGGCTGCCGCCCCTCTATGGGTGGGAACCCTAGAGGGGGCGCTGTTGGAAATATGCCCTAGAGGCAATAATAAATTAGTTATTATTATATTTCCTTGTTCATGATAATCGTTTATTATCCATGCTATAATTGTATTGATAGGAAACTCAGATACATGTGTGGATACATAGACAACACCATGTCCCTAGTAAGCCTCTAGTTGACTAGCTCGTTGATCAATAGATGGTCATGGTTTCCTGACCATGGACATTGGATGTCGTTGATAACGGGATCACATCATTAGGAGAATGATGTGATGGACAAGACCCAATCCTAAGCCTAGCACAAGATCATGTAGTTCATATGCTAAAGCTTTTCTAATGTCAAGTATCATTTCCTTAGACCATGAGATTGTGCAACTCCCGGATACCGTAGGAGTGCTTTGGGTGTGCCAAACGTCACAACGTAACTGGGTGGCTATAAAGGTATACTACGGGTATCTCCGAAAGTGTCTGTTGGGTTGGCACGAATCGAGACTGGGATTTGTCACTCCGTGTGACGGAGAGGTATCTCTGGGCCCACTCGGTAGGACATCATCATAATGTGCACAATGTGATCAAGGAGTTGATCACAGGATGATGTGTTACGGAACGAGTAAAGAGACTTGCCGGTAACGAGATTGAACAAGGTATCGGGATACCGACGATCGAATCTCGGGCAAGTATCGTACCGATAGACAAAGGGAATTGTATACGGGATTGATTAAAGTCCTTGACATCATGGTTCATCCGATGAGATCATCGTGGAACGTGTGGGAGCCAACATGGGTATCCAGATCCCGCTGTTGGTTATTGACCGGAGAACGTCTCGGTCATGTCTGCATGTCTCCCGAACCCGTAGGGTCTACACACTTAAGGTTCGATGACGCCAGGGTTATAAAGGAAGTTTGTATGTGGTGACCGAATGTTGTTCGGAGTCCCGGATGAGATCCCGGACGTCACGAGGAGTTCCGGAATGGTCCGGAGGTAAAGATTTATATATGGGAAGTCCTGTTTTGGTCACCGGAAGAGTTTCGGGGTTTATCGGTAACGTACCGGGACCACCGGGAGGGTCCCGGGGGTCCACCAAGTGGGGCCACCAACCCCGGAGGCTTGCGTGGGCTAAGAGTGGTGAGGGACCAGCCCCTTAGTGGGCTGGTGCGCCTCCCACAAGGGCCCATGGCGCCTAAGAGGTGGGAAGGGGGCAAACCCTAAAGGGGATGGGCCTTAGGGCCCATCTAGTGGCGCCTCCCTCCCCTCTCCCCTCTTGGCCGCCACCCTTGTCCCCATCTAGGGCTTTCGCCCCCCCTAGGGGTGGGAACCCTAGAGGGGGCGCAGCCCCTCCCCTTCCCCATATAAATAGAGGCCTAGGGCTGCCCCAAAACAGACGTGATTCGATCTCTTGTTGGTGCAACCCTGCATCTCTCTCTCCCTCCTCTTCTGTGGTGCTTGGCGAAGCCCTGCAGGATTGCCACGCTCCTCCATCACCACCACGCCGTTGTGCTGCTGCTGGATGTAGTCTTCCTCAACCTCTCCCTCTCTCCTTGCTGGATCAAGGCTTGGGAGACGTCACCGGGCTGTACGTGTGTTGAACGCGGAGGTGCCGTGCGTTCGGCACTTGGTCATCGGTGATTTGAATCACGACGAGTATGACTCCATCAACCCCGTTCACTTGAACGCTTCCGCTTAGCAATCTACAAGGGTATGTAGATGCACTCTCCTTCCCCTCGTTGCTAGTCTCTCCATAGAATAGATCTTGGTGACACGTAGGAAAATTTTGAATTTCTGCTACGTTCCCCAACAGTGGCATCATGAGCTAGGTCTATTGCATAGATTCTATGCACGAGTAGAACACAAAGTAGTTGTGGGCGTTGATTTTGTTCAATATGCTTGCCGTTACTAGTCTTATCTTGATTCGGCGGCATCGTGGGATGAAGCGGCCCGGACCAACCTTACACGTACTCTTACGTGAGACCGGTTCCACCGACAAACATGCACTAGTTGCATAAGGTGGCTGGCGGGTGTCTGTCTCTCCCACTTTAGTCGGATCGGATTCGATGAACAGGGTCCTTATGAAGGGTAAATAGCAATTGGCATATCACGTTGTGGTCTTTGCGTAGGTAAGAAACGTTCTTGCTAGAAACCCATAGCAGCCACGTAAAACATGCAAACAACAATTAGAGGACGTCTAACTTGTTTTTGCAGGGTATGCTATGTGATGTGATATGGCCAAAGGATGTGATGAATGATATATGTGATGTATGAGATTGATCATGTTCTTGTAATAGGAATCACGACTTGCATGTCGATGAGTATGACAACCGGTAGGAGCCATAGGAGTTGTCTTTATTTATTTATGACATGCGTGTCAACATAAACGTCATGTAATTACTTTACTTTATTGCTAACCGTTACCTGTAGTAGTAGAAGTAATAGATGACGTGACAACTTCATGGAGACACGATGATGGAGATCATGATGATGGAGATCATGGTGTCATGCCGGTGACGATGATGATCATGGAGCCCCGAAGATGGAGATCAAAAGGAGCAAAGTGATGATGGCCATATCATGTCACTATTTGATTGCATGTGATGTTTATCATGTTTATACATCTTATTTGCTTAGAACGACGGTAGTAAATAAGATGATCCCTTACAACAATTTCAAGAAGTGTTCTCCCCTAACTGTGCACCGTTGCGACAGTTCGTGTTTCGAAGCACCACGTGATGATCGGGTGTTAGATTCTAACGTTCAAATACAACGGGTGTTGACGAGCCTAGCATGTACAGACATGGCCTCGGAACACATGCAAAACACTTAGGGTTAACTTGACGAGCCTAGCATGTACAGACATGGCCTCGGAACACAGTAGACCGAAAGGTCGAGCATGAGTCATATAGAAGATACGATCAACATGAAGATGTTCACCGATGTTGACTAGTCCGTCTCATGTGATGATCGGACACGGCCTAGTTGACTCGGATCATGTAATCACTTAGATGACTAGAGGGATGTCTATCTGAGTGGGAGTTCATAAGATGAACTTAATTATCCTGAACATAGTCAAAAGGATTTTGCAAATTATGTCGTAGCTCGCGCTTTAGTTCTACTGTTTAGATATGTTCCTAGAAAAAAATTAGTTGAAAGTTGAAAGTAGCAATTATGCGGACTAGGTCCGTAAACTGAGGATTGTCCTCATTGCTTCATAGAAGGCTTATGTCCTTAATGCACCGCTCAGTGTGCTGAACCTCGAACGTCGTCTGTGGATGTTGCGAACATCTGACATACACGTTTTGATAACTACGTGATAGTTCTGTTAAATGGTTTAGAATTGAGGCACCAAAGATGTTTTTGAAATGTCGCGAAACATATGAGATGTTTTGAGGGCTGAAATTGGGATTTCAGGCTCGTGCCCACGTCAAGAGGTATAAGACCTCCGACGATTTCTTAGCCTGCAAACTAAGGGAGAAAAGCTCAATTGTTGAACTTGTGCTCAGATTGTCAGAGTACAACAATCGCTTGAATCAAGTGGGAGTTGATCTTCCAGATAAGATAGTGATGTTTCTCCGAAGTCATTACCACCAAGCTACTAGAGCTTCGTGTTGAAATATAATATATCAGGGATATATATGATGATCCTTGAGATATTCGCGATGTTTGACACCGCGAAAGTAGAAATCAAGAAGGAGCATCAATTGTTGATGGTTAGTGAAACCACTAGTTTCAAGAAGGGCAAGGGCAAGAAGGGATACTTCACGACACGGCAATTCAGCTGCTGCTCTAGTGAAGATACCCAAGGTTGAACCCAAACCCGAGACTAAGTGCTTCTGTAATAAGGGGAACAACCACTGGAGCAGAATTACCCTAGATACTTGGTAGATTAGAAGGCTGGCAAGGTCGATAGAAGTATATTGGATATACATTATGTTGATATGATCAAATATCGTACGCTCCCTCTACCATCGAGATTGGTGTTTGCGTTGAGCATAGACATGATTGGATTATGTCTATCGCAATACGGTTATTCATTTAAGGAGAATAATGGTTAGTCTGTTTATTTGAATAATACCTTCAATGGTCTTACACCTAAAATGAATGGTTTATTGAATCTCGATCATGGTGATACACATGTTCGTGCCAAAAGATGGTAATGATAGTACCACCTACTTGTGGCACAGCCACGTAAGTCATATCGGTATAAAACGCATGAAGAAGCTCCATGTTGATGGATCTTTGGACTCACTCATTTTTGAAAGGTTTGAGACATGCGAACCATGTCTATTGGTGTATATGCATGAGGAAACTCCATGCAAATGGACCGTTTGGACTCACTTGATTTTGAATCACTTGAGACATGCAAATCATACCACATGGGCAAGATGACTGAAAGCCTCGGTTTCAGTAAAATGGAACTAGAAAGCAAATTGTTGGAAGTAATACATTTTGATGTGTGCAGTCCAATGAGTGCTGAGGCATGTAGTGGATATCGTTATGTTCTTTCTTCACAGATGATTTGAGTAGATGTTGAGTACATTTACTTGATGAATCACGAGTCTGAATTATTGAAAGGTTCAAGAAATTTCAGTGTGAAGTTGAAAGATCGTCGTGACAAGAGGATAAAAGATCTATGATATGATCATAGAGATGAATATCTGAATTACGAGTTTGGCACAAAATTAAGACATTGTGGAAATCGTTTCACAACTAATACAGCCTGGAACACCATAGTGTGATGGTGTGTCCGAACATCATAACTGCACCCTATTGGATATGATGCATACCATGATGTCTCTTATCGAATTACCACAATAGTTTATGGGTTAAGCATTAGAGACAACCACATTCACTTTAAATAAGGCACCACGTAATTCCGATGAGGTGACACCGTATGAACTATGGTTTAGAGAAACCTAAGCTGTCATTTCTTAAAAGTTTGGGGCTGCGACGCTTATGTGGAAAAGTTTCAGGCCGATAAGCTCGAACCCAAAGCGGATAAATGCATCTTCATAGGACAACCCAAAAACAGTTGGGTATACCTCCTGTCTCAGATTTGAAAACAATAAGGGATTGTTTCTAGAATCGGGTCCTTTCTCGAGGAAAAGTTTCTCTCGAAAGAATTGAGTGGGAGGATGGTGGAGACTTGATGAGGTTATTGAACCGTCTCTTCAACTAGTGTGTGGCAGAGCACAGGGAGTTGTTCCTGTGGCACCTACACCAATTGAAGTGGAAGCTTATGATAGTGATCATGAAACTTCAGATCAAGTCACTACCAAACCTCGTGGGATGACAAGGATGCGTACTACTTCAGAGTGATATGTAATCCTGTCTTGGAAGTCATGTTGCTAGACAACAATGAACCTACGAGCTATGGAGAAGTGATGGTGGGCCCGGATTCCGATAAATGGCTCGAGGCCATAAAATCCGAGAGAGGATCCATGTATGAAAACAAAGTGTAGAATTTGGCAGAACGGCTCGATGGTCGTAAGGATATTGAGTACAGATGGATTTTAAAAGGAAGACGGACAATGATGGTAAGTATCACCATTAAGAAAGCTCGACTTGTCGTTAAGATGTTTTCCTACAAGTTCAAGGAGTTGACTACGATGAGACTTTCTCACTCGTAGCGATGCTAAGAGTCTGTTGGAATTATATTAGCAATTACTGCATTATTTATGAAATCTTGCAGATAGGATGTCAAAACATTGTTTCCTCGACGATTTTCTTGAGGAAAGGTTGTATGTGATACAACCGAAAGGTTTTTGTCAATCTTGAAAAGATGCTAATAAGGATGCAAAGCTCCAGCAATCCTTCTGAGGACTGAAGTGAGCATCTCGGAGTTGGAATGTACACTTTGATGAGATGATCAAAGATTTTGGGTCTATACAAAGTTTATGAGAAACTTGTGTTTCCAAAGAAGTGAGTGGGAGCACTATAGAATTTCTGATGAGTATATGTTATGGATCAGAAATGACGTAGAATTTCTGGAAAGCATATAGGGTTATTTGGAAAGTGTTTTTCAATGGAAAGCCTGGATTAAGCTACTTGAACATTGAGCATCAAGATCTATAAGGATAGATCAAAACGCTTAATGGTACTTTCAAATGAGCACATACCTTGACATGATCTTGAAGGTGTTCAAGATGGATCAGTCAAAGAAGGAGTTCTTGCCTGAGTTGTAAGGTATGAAGTTAAGACTTAAAGCTCGACCACGGCAGAATAGAGAGAAAGGACGAAGGTCGTCCCCTATGCTTAAGACATAGGCTCTACAGTATGCTATGCTGTGTACCGCACCTGAAGTGTGCCTTGCCATGAGTCAGTCAAGGGGTACAAGAGTGATCCAAGAATGGATCACGGGGCAACGGTCAAAGTTATCCTTAGTAACTAGTGGACTAAGGAATTTTCTCGATTATGGAGGTGGTAAAAGAGTTACGTCGATGCAAGCTTAACACCTATCCGGATAGCTCTGAGTAGAGATACCGGATGCATATAATGGAGCAACAATTTAGAATAGCTCCAAGTAAAACAGTTATTTGGAATAGCTCCAAATAGAGCGTGGTAGCTGCATCTAGGAGATGACATAGAAATTTGTGAAGCGCACATGGATCTGAAAGGTTCAGACCCGTTGACTAAAACCTCTCTCACAAGCAACATGATCAAACCCAGAACTCTTTGGGTGTTAGTCACATGGCGATGTGACCTGTGAGTGTTAATCACATGGCGACGTGAACTAGATTATTGACTCTAGTGCAAGTGGGAGACTGTTGGAAATATGCCCTAGAGGCAATAATAAATTAGTTATTATTATATTTCCTTGTTCATGATAATCATTTATTATCCATGCTATAATTGTATTGATAGGAAACTCAGATACATGTGTGGATACATAGACAACACCATGTCCCTAGTAAGCCTCTAGTTGACTAGCTCGTTGATCAATAGATGGTCACGGTTTCCTGACCATGGACATTGGATGTCGTTGATAACGGGATCACATCATTAGGAGAATGATGTGATGGACAAGACCCAATCCTAAGCCTAGCACAAGATCATGTAGTTCGTATGCTAAAGCTTTTCTAATGTTAAGTATCATTTCCTTAGACCATGAGATTGTGCAACTCCCGGATACCGTAGGAGTGCTTTGGGTGTGCCAAACGTCACAACATAACTGGGTGGCTATAAAGGTATACTACGGGTATCTCCGAAAGTGTCTGTTGGGTTGGCACGAATCGAGACTGGGATTTGTCACTCCGTGTGACGGAGAGGTATCTCTGGGCCCACTCGGTAGGACATCATCATAATGTGCACAATGCGATCAAGGAGTTGATCACGGGATGATGTGTTACAGAACGAGTAAAGAGACTTTCCGGTAACGAGATTGAACAAGGTATCGGGATATCGACGATCGAATCTCGGGCAAGTATCGTACCGATAGACAAAGGGAATTGTATACGGGATTGATTAAAGTCCTTGACATCGTGGTTCATCCGATGAGATCATCGTGGAACGTGTGGGAGCCAACATGGGTATCCAGATCCCGCTGTTGGTTATTGACCGGAGAACGTCTCGGTCATGTCTGCATGTCTCCCGAACCCGTAGGGTCTACACACTTAAGGTTCGATGACGCCAGGGTTATAAAGGAAGTTTGTATGTGGTGATCGAATGTTGTTCGGAGTCCCGGATGAGATCCCGGACGTCACGAGGAGTTCTGGAATGGTCCGGAGGTAAAGATTTATATATGGGAAGTCCTGTTTTGGTCACCGGAAGAGTTTCGGGGTTTATCGGTAGCGTACCGGGACCACCGGGAGGGTCCCGGGGGTCCACCAAGTGGGGCCACCAACCCCGGAGGCTTGCGTGGGCTAAGAGTGGTGAGGGACCAGCCCCTTAGTGGGCTGGTGCACCTCCCACAAGGGCCCATGGCGCCTAAGAGGTGGGAAGGGGGCAAACCCTAAAGGGGATGGGCCTTAGGGCCCATCTAGTGGCGCCTCCCTCCCCTCTCCCCTCTTGGCCGCCACCCTTGTCTCCATCTAGGGCTGCCGCCCCCCCTAGGGGTGGGAACCCTAGAGGGGGCGCAGCCCCTCCCCTTCCCCATATAAATAGAGGCCTAGGGCTGCCCCAAAACAGACGTGATTCGATCTCTTGTTGGTGCAGCCCTGCATCTCTCTCTCCCTCCTCTTCTGTGGTGCTTGGCGAAGCCCTGCAGGATTGCCACGCTCCTCCATCACCACCACGCCGTTGTGCTGCTGCTGGATGGAGTCTTCCTCAACCTCTCCCTCTCTCCTTGCTGGATCAAGGCTTGGGAGACGTCACCGGGCTGTACGTGTGTTGAACGCGGAGGTGCCGTGCGTTCGGCACTTGGTCATCGGTGATTTGAATCACGACGAGTACGACTCCATCAACCCCGTTCACTTGAACGCTTCCGCTTAGCAATCTACAAGGGTATGTAGATGCACTCTCCTTCCCCTCGTTGCTAGTCTCTCCATAGAATAGATCTTGGTGACACGTAGGAAAATTTTGAATTTCTGCTACGTTCCCCAACAGGCGCACCCTCCTCCCCTCCTCCTATAAATAGTTGAGTTTTGGGGCTGCCCAACAGAAGACGATTTGATCTCACCCTAGCGCAGCCTTACCTCTCTCCTCCTCGTCTCTTGCGGTGCTTGGCGAAGCCCTGCTGGAGTACCACGCTCCTCCACCACCACCACGCCGTCGTGCTGCTGCTGGATGGAGTCTTCCTCAACCTCTCCCTCTCTCCTTGCTGGATCAAGGCATGGGAGACGTCACCGGGCTGTACGTGTGTTGAACACGGAGGTGCCGTCCGTTCGGCACTAGGATCATCGGTGATTTGGATCACGACGAGTACGACTCCATCAACCCCGTTCTCTTGAACGCTTCCGCTTAGCGATCTACAAGGGTATGTAGATGCACTCTCCTTCCCCTCGTTGCTGGTCTCTCCATAGATAGATCTTGGTGACACGTAGGAAAATTTTGAATTTCTGCTACGTTCCCCAACAGTGGTATCAGAGCTAGGTCTATTGCGTAGATTCTATGCACGAGTAGAACACAAAGTAGTTGTGGGCGTTGATTTTGTTCAATATGCTTACCGTTACTAGTCCAATCTTGATTCGCGGCATTGTGGGATGAAGCGGCCCGGACCAACCTTACACGTACGCTTACGTGAGACCGGTTCCACCGACTGACATGCACTAGTTGCATAAGGTGGCTGGCGGGTGTCTGTCTCTCCCACTTTAGTCGGATCGGATTCGATGAAAAGGGTCCTTATGAAGGGAAAATAGCAATTGGCATATCACGTTGTGGTTTTGCGTAGGTAAGAAACGTTCTTGCTAGAAACCCATAGTAGCCACGTAAAACATGCAAACAAAAATTAGAGGACGTCTAACTTGTTTTTACAGGGTATGCTATGTGATGTGATATGGCCAAAGGATGTGATGAATGATATATGTGATGTATGAGATGATCATGTTCTTGTAATAGGAATCACGACTTGCATGTCGATGAGTATGACAACCGGCAGGAGCCATAGGAGTTGTCTTAATTTATTTATGACCTGCGTGTCAACATAAACGTCATGTAATTACTTTACTTTATTGCTAACCGTTAGCTGTAGTAGTAGTAGAAGTAATAGTTGGCGAGACAACTTCATGAAGACACGATGATGGAGATCATGATGATGGAGATCATGGTGTCATGCCGGTGACGATGATGATCATGGAGCCCCGAAGATGGAGATCAAAAGGAGCAAAGTGATGATGGCCATATCATGTCACTATTTGATTGCATGTGATGTTTATCATGTTTATACATCTTATTTGCTTAGAACGACGGTAGTAAATAAGATGATCCCTTACAACAATTTCAAGAAGTGTTCTCCCCTAACTGTGCACCGTTGCGACAGTTCGTGTTTCGAAGCACCACGTGATGATCGGGTGTTAGGTGCTAACGTTCAAATACAACGGGTGTTGACGAGCCTAGCATGTACAGACATGGCCTCGGAACACATGCAAAACACTTAGGGTTAACTTGACGAGCCTAGCATGTACAGACATGGCCTCGGAACACAGTAGACCGAAAGGTCGAGCATGAGTCGTATAGAAGATACGATCAACATGAAGATGTTCACCGATGTTGACTAGTCCGTCTCACGTGATGATCGGACACGGCCTAGTTGACTCGGATCATGTAATCACTTAGATGACTAGAGGGATGTCTATCTGAGTGGGAGTTCATAAGATGAACTTAATTATCCTGAACATAGTCAAAAGGATTTTGCAAATTATGTCGTAGCTCGCGCTTTAGTTCTACTGTTTAGATATGTTCCTAGAAAAAAATTAGTTGAAAGTTGAAAGTAGCAATTATGCGGACTAGGTCCGTAAACTGAGGATTGTCCTCATTGCTTCATAGAAGGCTTATGTCCTTAATGCACCGCTCAGTGTGCTGAACCTCGAACGTCGTCTGTGGATGTTGCGAACATCTGACATACACGTTTTGATAACTACGTGATAGTTCTGTTAAATGGTTTAGAATTGAGGCACCAAAGATGTTTTTGAAATGTCGCGAAACATATGAGATGTTTTGAGGGCTGAAATTGGGATTTCAGGCTCGTGCCCACGTCAAGAGGTATAAGACCTCCGACAATTTTCTTAGCCTGCAAACTAAGGGAGAAAAGCTCAATTGTTGAGCTTGTGCTCAGATTGTCTGAGTACAACAATCGCTTGAATCAAGTGGAGTTGATCTTCTAGATGAAATAGTGATAGTTCTCCGAAGTCATTACCACCAAGCTGCTAGAGCTTCGTGATGAACTATAATATATTAGGGACATATATGATGATCCTTGAGTTATTCGCGATGTTTGACACCACAAAAGTAGAAATCAAGAAGGAGCATCAATTGTTGATGGTTGGTGAAACCACTAGTTTCAAGAAGGGCAAGGGCAAGAAGGGATACTTCATGAAACGGCAATTCAGCTGCTGCTCTAGTGAAGAAACCCAAGGTTGAACCCAAACCTAAGACTAAGTGCTTCTGTAATAAGAGGAACAGCCACTGGAGCAGAATTACCCTAGATACTTGGTAGATGAGAAGGCTGGCAAAGTCGATAGAAGTATATTGGATATACATTATGTTAATGTGTACTTTACTAGTACTCCTAGTAGCACCATGGTATTAGATACCAGTTCGGTTGCTAAGTCTTAGTAAACTCGAAATAAAAGGCTGCGGAGTAAACGGAGACTAGCTAAAGGTGAGCTGGCGATATGTGTTGGAAGTTTTTCCAAGCTTGATGTGATCAAGCATCGCACGCTCCCTCTACCATCGAGATTGGTGTTTGCGTTGAGCATAGACATGATTGGATTATGTCTATCGCAATACGGTTATTCATTTAAGGAGGATAATGGTTACTCTGTTTATTTGTATAATACCTTCAATGGTCTTGCACCTAAAATGAATGGTTTATTGAATCTCGATCGTAGTGATACACATGTTCATGCCAAAAGTATAAGATAATAATGATATTACCACATACTTGTGGCACTGTAATTTGAGTCATATTGGTATAAAACGCATGAAGAAGCTCCATGTTGATGGATCTTTGGACTCACTTGATTTTGAATCACTTGAGACATGCGAACCATGCCTATTGGTATATATGCATGAAGAAACTCCATGCAAATGGACCGTTTGGACTCACTTGATTTTGAATCACTTGAGACATGCAAATCATACCACATGGGCAAGATGACTGAAAGCCTCGTTTTCAGTAAAATGGAACTAGAAAGCAACTTGTTGGAAGTAATACATTTTGATGTGTGCAGTCCAATGAGTGCTGAGGCATGTAGTGGATATCGTTATGTTCTTACTTCACAGATGATTTGAGTAGATGTTGAGTATATTTACTTGATGAATCACGAGTCTGAATTATTGAAAGGTTCAAGTAATTTCAGGGTGAAGTTGAAAGATCATCGTGACAAGAGGATAAAATATCTATGATATGATCATAGAGATGAATGTCTGAATTACGAGTTTGGCACAGAATTAAGACATTGTGAAAATTGTTTCACAACTGATACAGCCTGGAACACCATAGTGTGATGGTGTGTCCGAACATCATAACTGCACCCTATTAGATATGATACATACCATGATGTCTCTTATCGAATTACCACAATAGTTTATGGGTTAGGCATTAGAGACAACCACATTCACTTTAAATAGGGCACCACCTAATTCCGATGAGATGACATCGTATGAACTATGGTTTAAAGAAACCTAAACTGTCATTTCTTAAAAGTTTGGGGCTGCGACGCTTATGTGAAAAAGTTTCAGGCTGATAAGCTCGAACCCAAAGCGGATAAAAGCATCTTCATAGGACACCCAAGACAGTTGGGTATACCTCCTGTTTCAGATCCAAAAGCAATAAGGGATTGTTTCTAGAATTGGGTCCTTTCTCGAGGAAAAGTTTCTCTCGAAAGAATTGAGTGGGAGGATGGTGGAGACTTGATGAGGTTATTGAACCGTCTCTTCAACTAGTGTGTGGCAGGGCACAGGGAGTTGTTCCTGTGGCACCTACACCAATTGAAGTGGAAGCTTATGATAGTGATCATGAAACTTCAGATCAAGTCACTACCAAACCTCGTGGGATGACAAGGATGCGTACTACTTCAGAGTGGTACGTAATTCTGCCTTGGAAGTCATGTTGCTAGACAACAATGAACCTACGAGCTATGGAGAGGCGATGGTGGGCCCGGATTCCGATAAATGGCTCGAGGCCATAAAATCCGAGAGAGGATCCATGTATGAAAACAAAGTGTAGACTTTGGCAGAACAGCTCAATGGTCGTGAGGCTGTTGAGTACAGATGGATTTTAAAAGGAAGACGGACAATGATGGTAAATGTCACCATTAAGAAAGCTCGACTTGTCGTTAAGAAGTTTCCCGACAATTTCAAGGAGTTGACTACGGTGAGACTTTCTCACTCGTAGCGATGCTAAGAGTCTGGTTGAATTATATTAGCGATTACTACATTATTTATGAAATCTTGCAGATAGGATGTCAAAACATTGTTTCCTCGACGATTTTCTTGAGGAAAGATTGTATGTGATACAACCGGAAGGTTTTGTCAATCCTGAAAGATGCTAATAAGTATGCAAAGCTCCAGCAATCCTTCTGAGGACTGGAGTAAGCATCTCGGAGTTGGAATGTATGCTTTGATGAGATGAGCAAAGATTTTGGGTGTATACAGAGTTTATGAGAAACTTGTATTTCCAAAGAAGTGAGTTGGAGCACTATAGAATTTCTGATGAATATATGTTGTTGACATATTGTTGATCAGAAATGACGTAGAATTTCTGGAAAGCATATAGGGTTATTTGGAAAGTGTTTTTCAATGGAAAGCCTGGATTAAGCTACTTGAACATTGAGCATCAAGATCTATAAGGATAGATCAAAACGCTTAATGGTACTTTCAAATGAGCACATACCTTGACATGATCTTGAAGGTATTCAAGATGGATCAGTCAAAGAAGGAGTTCTTGCCTGAGTTGTAAGGTATGAAGTTAAGACTTAAAGCTCGACCACGGCAGAAGAAAGAGGAAGGACGAAGGTCGTCCCCTATGCTTTTGTCATAGGCTCTCTACAGTATGCTATGATGTGTGCCGCACCTGAAGTGTGCCTTGCCATGAGTCAGTCAAGGGGTACAAGAGTGATCCAAGAATGGATCACAGGACAGCGGTCAAAGTTATCCTTAGTAACTAGTGGACTAAGGAATTTTCTCGATTATGGAGGTGGTAAAAGAGTTCGTCGTAAAGGGTTATGCCGATGCAAACTTTGACACTAATCCAGATTATTCTGAGTAGTAAACTGGATTCGTATAGTAGAACAGTTATTTGGAATAGCTCCAAATAGAACGTGGTAGCTGCATCTAGGAGATGACATAGAGATTTGTAAAGCACACACGGATCTGAAAGATTCAGACCCGTTGACTATAACATCTCTCACAAGCATAACATGATCAAACCCAGAACTCATCGAGTGTTAATCACATGGAAATGTGAACTAGATTATTGACTGTAGTAAACTCTTTGGGTGTTAGTCACATGGGGATGTGACCTTGAGTGTTAATCACATATCGACGTGAACTGAATTATTGACTCTAGTGCAAGTGGGAGACTGTTGGAAATATGCCCTAGAGGCAATAATAAATTGATTATTATTATATTTCCCTGTTCATGATAATCGTTTATTATCCATGCTAGAATTGTATTGATAGGAAACTCAGATACATGTGTGGGTACATAGACAGCACCATGTCCCTAGTAAGCCTCTAGTTGACTAGCTCGTTGATCAATAGATGGTTATGTTTCCTAACCATGGACATTGGATGTCGTTGATAATGGGATCACATCATTAGGAGAATGATGTGATGGACGAGACCCAATCCTAAGCCTAGCACAAGATCATGTAGTTCGTATGCTAAAGCTTTTCTAATGTCAAGTATCATTTCCTTAGACCATGAGATTGTGCAACTCCCGGATACCGTAGGAGTACTTTGGGTGTGCCAAACGTCACAACGTAACTGGGTGACTATAAAGGTGCACTACGGGTATCTCCGAAAGTGTCTGTTGGGTTGGCACGAATCGAGACTGGGATTTGTCACTCCGTGTGATGGAGAGGTATCTCTGGGCCCACTCGGTAGGACATCATCATAATGTGCACAATGTGATCAAGGAAGTTGATCACGGGATGATGTGTTACGGAACGAGTAAAGAGACTTGCCGGTAACGAGATTGAACAAGGTATCGGGATACCGACGATCGAATCTCGGGCAAGTATCGTACTGATGGACAAAAGGAATTGCATACGGGATTGATTAAGTCCTTGACATCGTGGTTCATCCGATGAGATCATCATGGAGCATATGGGAGCCAACATGGGTATCCAGATCCCGCTGTTGGTTATTGACCGGAGAGTCATCTCGGTCATGTCTGCATGTCTCCCGGACCCGTAGGGTCTACACACTTAAGGTTCGATGACGCTAGGGTTATAAAGGAAGTTTGTATGTGGTTACCGAATGTTGTTCGGAGTTCCGGATGAGATCCCGGACGTCACGAGTAGTTTCGGAATGGTCCGGAGGAAAAGATTTATATATGGGAAGTCCTGTTTTGGTCACCGGAAAAGTTTCGGGTTTTATCGGTAACGTACCGGGACCACCGGGAGGGTCCCGGGGGTCCACCAAGTGGGGCCACCAGCCCCGGAGGCTTGCATGGGCCAAAAGTGGGAAGGGACCAGCCCCTGAGTGGGCTGGTGCGCCTCCCACAAAGCCCAAGGCGCAGCTAGGAGGAGAAAGGGGAAACCCTAGGCGCAGATGGGCCTAAGGCCCACCCTAGGGCGCGCCCCCCTCTCCCCCTCTTGGCCGCCCCCTCCATCTAGGGCTGCCGCCCCTCTAGGGATGGGAACCCAAGAGGGGGCACACCCTCCTCCCCTCCTCCTATAAATAGTTGAGTTTGGGGCTGCCCAACAGAAGACGATTTGATCTCTCCCTGGCGCAGCCCTACCCCTCTCCTCCTCGTCTCTTGCGGTGCTTGGCGAAGCCCTGCTAGAGTACCACGCTCCTCCACCACCACCACGCCGTCGTGCTGCTGCTGGATGGAGTCTTCCTCAACCTCTCCCTCTCTCCTTGCTGGATCAAGGCATGGGAGACGTCACCGGGCTGTACGTGTGTTGAACACGGAGGTGCCGTCCGTTCAGCACTAGGATCATCGGTGATTTGTATCACGACGAGTACGACTCCATCAACTCCGTTCTCTTGAACGCTTCCGCTTAGCGATCTACAAGGGTATGTAGATGCACTCTCCTTCCCCTCGTTGCTGGTCTCTCCATAGATAGATCTTGGTGACACGTAGGAAAATTTTGAATTTCTGCCACGTTCCCCAACACAACATGGGTATCCAGATCCCGCTGTTGGTTATTGACCGGATAGCGATCTCGGTCATGTCTACATGTCTCCCGAACCCGTAGGGTCTACACACTTAAGGTTCGGTGACGCTAGGGTTGTAGGGATATGTATATGCAGTAACCCGAATGTTGTTCGGAGTCCCGGATGAGGACCCGGACGTCACAAGGAGTTCCGGAATGGTCCGGAGGTAAAGAATTATATATAGGAAGTGCTATTTCGGCTATCGGGACAAGTTTCGGGGTCACCGGTATTGTACCGGGACCACCGGAAGGGTCCCGGGGGTCCACCGGGTGGGGCCACCTATCCCGGAGGGCCCCATGGGCTGAAGTGGGAAGGGATCCAGCCCAAAGTGGGCTAGGGCGCGACTTCCCCTAGGGCCCATGCGCCTAGGGTGGGGGAAACCCTAAAGGGGGGCGCCCCCTTGCTTGGGGGGCAAGCCCCCCACCCCTTGCCCGCCGCCCCCCTAGGAGATTGCATCTCCTAGGGCCGGCTCCCCCCTAGGCTCCCTATATATAGTGGGGGGAGGGAGGGCCTCTCACCCTACACCATTGGTGCCTCCCTCTCCCTCTCCAACACCTCCTCCTTCTCCATAGAGCTTGGCGAAGCCCTGCCGGAGTACTGCAGCTCCATCACCACCACGCCGTCGTGCTGCTGCTGGAGCCATCTTCCTCAACCTCTCCTTTCCCCTTGCTGGATCAAGAAGGAGGAGACGTTACGCTGACCGTACGTGTGTTGAACGCGGAGGTGCCGTCCGTTCGGCGCTAGGATCTCCGGTGATTTGGATCACGTCGAGTACGACTCCCTCATCCCAGTTCTTTGAACGCTTCCGCTCGCGATCTACAAGGTACGTAGATGCATCCAACCGATCATTGCTAGATGAACTCATAGATGGATCTTGGTGAAACCGTAGGAAAATTTTTGTTTTCTGCAACGTTCCCCAACAGTGGCATCATGAGCTAGGTCTATGCATAGTTCTCTATGCACGAGTAGAACACAATTTGTTGTGGGCGTTGATGTTGTCAACTTTCTTGCCGCTACTAGTCTTATCTTGCTTCAACGGTATTGTGGGATGAAGCGGCCCGGACCAACCTTACACGTACGCTTACGTGAGACCGGTTCCACCGACTGACATGCACTAGTTGCATAAGGTGGCTGGCGGGTGTCTGTCTCTCCCACTTTAGTTGGAGCGGATTCGATGAAAAGGGTCCTTATGAACGGTAAATAGAAGTTGACAAATCACGTTGTGGCTTTCACGTAGGTAAGAAAACGTTCTTGCTAGAACCCTCTTGCAGCCACGTAAAACTTGCAACAACAATTAGAGGACGTCTAACTTGTTTTTGCAGCAAGTGTTTTGTGATGTGATATGGCCAAAGTTGTGATGAATGATGAATGATATATATGTGATGTATGAGATGTTCATGCTATTGTAATAGGAATCACGACTTGCATGTCGATGAGTATGACAACCGGCAGGAGCCATAAGAGTTGTCTTTATTTTTTGTATAACCTGCGTGTCATTGAGAAACGCCATGTAAATTACTTTACTTTATTGCTAAACGCGTTAGCCATAGTAGTAGAAGTAATAGTTGGCGAGCAACTTCATGGAGACACGATGATGGAGATCATGATGATGGAGATCATGGTGTCATGCCGGTGACAAGATGATCATGGAGCCCCAAGATGGAGATCAAAGGAGCTATGTGATATTGGCCATATCATGTCACTTTTATTATTTGATTGCATGTGATGTTTATCATGTTTTTACATCTTGTTTACTTAGAACAACGGTAGTAAATAAGATGATCCCTCATAATAATTTCAAGAAAGTGTTCCCCCTAACTGTGCACCGTTGCGATAGTTCGTTGTTTCGAAGCACCACGTGATGACCGGGTGTGATAGATTCTAACGTTCACATACAACGGCTGTAAGATAGATTTACACATGCAAACACTTAGGTTGACTTGACGAGCCTAGCATGTACAGACATGGCCTCGGAACATAGAAGACCAAAAGGTCGAGCATGAGTCGTATAGAAGATACGATCAACATGAAGATGTTCACCGATGTTGACTAGTCCATCTCACGTGATGATCGGACACGGCCTAGTTAACTCGGATCATGTTATACTTAGATGACTGGAGGGATGTCTATCTAAGTAGGAGTTCATTAAATAATTTGATTAGATGAACTTAATTATCATGAACTTAGTCTAAAATATTTACAATATGTCTTGTAGATCAAATGGCCAACGTAGTCCTCAACTTCAACGCATTCCTAGAGAAAACCAAGCTGAAAGACGATGGCAGCAACTACACGGGCTGGGTCCGGAACCTGAGGATCATCCTCATAGCTGCCAAGAAAGATTATGTCCTACAAGCACCGCTAGGTGACGCACCTGTTCTCCCTGCAGAACAAGACGTTATGAACGCTTGGCAGGCACGTACCGATGACTACTCCCTCGTTCAGTGCGGCATGCTTTACAGCTTAGAGCCGGGACTCCAAAAACGTTTTGAGAGACACGGAGCATATGAGATGTTCGAAGAGCTGAAAATGGTTTTCCAAGCTCATGCCCGGGTCGAGAGATATCAAGTCTCCGACAAGTTCTTCAGCTGTAAGATGGAGGAAAACAGTTTTGTCAGTGAGCACATACTCACTATGTCTGGGTTGCATAACCGCTTAACTCAGCTGGGAGTTAATCTCCCGGATGACGCGGTCATTGACAGAATCCTTTAGTCGCTTCCACCGAGCTACAAGAGCTTTGTGGTGAACTTCAACATGCAGGGGATGGAAAAGACCATTCCTGAAGTGTTTGCAATGCTGAAATCAGCAGAGGTAGAAGTCAAAAAGGAACATCAAGTGTTGATGGTGAATAAAACCACTAAGTTCAAAAAGGGCAAGGGTAAGAAGAACTTCAAGAAGGACGGCAAGGGAGTTGCCGCGCCCGGCAAGCAAGCTGCCGGGAAGAAGCCAAAGAATGGACCCAAGCCCGAGACTGAGAGTTTTTATTGCAAGGGAAGTGGTCACTGGAAGCGGAACTACCCCAAATACTTAGCGGACAAGAAGGCCGGCATCACAAAAGGTATATGTGATATACATGTAATTGATGTGTACCTTACCAGTACTCGTAGTAGCTCTTGGGTATTTGATACCGGTGCAGTTGCTCACATTTGTAACTCAAAGCAGGAGCTGCGGAATAAGCGGAGACTGGTGAAGGACGAGGTGACGATGCGCGTCGGGAATGGTTCCAAGGTCGATGTGATCGCCGTCGGCACGCTACCTCTACATTTACCTATGGGATTAGTTTTAAACCTCAATAATTGTTATTTAGTGCCAGCTTTGAGCATGAACATTGTATCGGGATCTCGTTTAATACGAGATGGCTACTCAGTTAAATCCGAGAATAATGGTTGTTCTATTTATATGAGGGATATGTTTTATGGTCATGCTCCGATGGTGAATGGTTTATTCTTAATGAATCTCGAGCGTAATGCTACACATATTCATAGTGTGAGTACCAAAAGATGTAAGGTTGATAATGATAGTCCCACATACTTGTGGCACTGCCGCCTTGGTCACATAGGTGTCAAACGCATGAAGAAGCTCCATGCAAATGGACTTTAGAGTCTCTTGATTACGAATCATTTGACACGTGCGAACCATGCCTCATGGGTAAAATGACCAAGACTCCGTTCTCAGGAACAATGGAGCGAGCAACCAACTTATTGGAAATCATACATACTGATGTGTGCGGTCCAATGAGTGTTGAGGCTCGCGATGGCTATCGTTATGTTCTCACCCTCACTGATGACTTGAGTAGATATGGGTATATCTATTTGATGAAACACAAGTCTGAGACCTTTGAAAAGTTCAAGGAATTTCAGAGTGAGGTTGAAAATCAACGTGACAGGAAAATCAAGTTCCTACGATCAGATCGTGGAGGAGAATACCTGAGTCACGAATTTGGCACACACTTAAGAAAATGTGGAATAGTTTCACAACTCACGCCGCCTGGAACACCTCAGCATAATGGTGTGTCCGAACGTCGTAATCGCACTCTATTAGATATGGTGCGATCTATGATGTCTCTTACCGATTTACCGCTATCTTTTTGGGGCTATGCTTTAGAGACTGCCGCATTCGCTTTAAATAGGGCTCCGTCGAAATCCATTGAGACGACACCGTATGAATTATGGTTTGGGAAGAAACCTAAGCTGTCGTTTCTAAAAGTTTGGGGATGCGATGCTTATGTCAAGAAACTTCAACCTGAAAAGCTCAAACCCAAGTCGGAAAAATGTGTCTTCATAGGATACCCTAAAGAAACTATTGGGTATACCTTCTACCTCAGATCCGAAGGCAAGATCTTTGTTGCCAAGAATGGATCCTTTCTAGAGAAAGAGTTTCTCTCGAAAGAAGTAAGTGGGAGGAAAGTAGAACATGATGAAGTATTACCCCTTGAACCGGAAAAAGGCGCAACTCAAGAAAATGTTCCTGAGGTGCCTGCACCGACTAGAGAGGAAGTTAATGATGATGATCAAGATACTTCTGATCAAGCTCCTACTGAAATTCGTAGGTCCACAAGGACACGTTCCGCACCAGAGTGGTACGGCAACCCTGTCTTGGAAATCATGTTGTTAGACAACGGTGAACCTTCGAACTATGAAGAAGCGATGGCGGGCCCGGATTCCGACAAATGGCTGGAAGCCATGAAATCCGAGATAGGATCCATGTATGAAAACGAAGTATGGACTTTTACTGACTTGCCCGTTGAGCGGCGAGCCATAGAAAATAAATGGATCTTTAAGAAGAAGACAGACGCGGATGGTAATGTGACCATCTATAAAGCTCGACTTGTCGCTAAGGGTTATCGACAAGTTCAAGGGGTTGACTATGATGAGACTTTCTCACCGGTAGCGAAGCTAAAGTCCGTCCGAATCATGTTAGCAATTGCCGCATTCTACGATTATGAGATATGGCAAATGGACGTCAAAACGGCATTCCTTAATGGTTTCCTTAAGGAAGAATTGTATATGATGCAGCCGGAAGGTTTTTTCGATCCTAAGAATGCTGACAAGGTGTGCAAGCCCCAACGCTCGATTTATGGGCTGGTGCAAGCATCTCGGAGTTGGAACATTCGCTTTGATGAGATGATCAAAGCGTTTGGGTTTACACAGACTTATGGAGAAGCCTGCGTTTACAAGAAAGTGAGTGGGAGCTCTGTAGCATTTCTCATATTATATGTAGATGACATACTTTTGATGGGAAATGATATAGAACTCTTGGACATCATTAAGGCCTACTTGAATAAAAGTTTTTCAATGAAGGACCTTGGAGAAGCTGCTTACATATTAGGCATCGAGATCTATAGAGATAGATCGAGACGCCTCATAGGTCTTTCACAAAGCACATACCTTGATAAGATATTAAAGAAGTTCAATATGGATCAGTCTAAGAAGGGGTTCTTACCTGTGTTACAAGGTCTGAAATTGAGCTCAGCTCAATGTCCGACCACGGCAGAAGATATAGAAGAGATGAGTGTCATCCCCTATGCCTCAGCCATAGGTTCTATTATGTATGCCATGCTGTGTACCAGACCTGATGTAAACCTTGCCCTAAGTTTGGTAGGAAGGTACCAAAGTAATCCCGGCAAGGAACACTGGACAGCGGTCAAGAATATCCTGAAGTACCTGAAAAGGACTAAGGAAATGTTTCTCGTTTATGGAGGTGACGAAGAGCTCGTCGTAAAAGGTTACGTCGATGCTAGCTTCGACACAGATCTGGATGACTCTAAGTCACAAACCGGATACGTGTATATTTTGAATGGTGGGGCAGTAAGCTGGTGCAGTTGCAAGCAGAGCGTCGTGGCGGGATCTACATGTGAAGTGGAGTACATGGCAGCCTCGGAGGCAGCGCATGAAGCAATTTGGGTGAAGGAGTTCATCACTGACCTAGGAGTCATACCCAATGCGTAGGGGCCAATCAAGCTCTTCTATGACAACACTGGAGCTATTGCACTTGCCAAGGAGCCCAGGTTTCACAAGAAGACAAGGCACATCAAGCGTCGCTTCAACTCCCTTCATGAAAATGTTCAAGATGGAGACATAGATATTTGTAAAGTACATACGGACCTGAATGTAGCAGATCCGTTGACTAAACCTCTCCCTAGAGCAAAACATGATCAACACCAGAATTCCATGGGTGTTCGATTCATCACAATGTAACTAGATTATTGACTCTAGTGCAAGTGGGAGACTGTTGGAAATATGCCCTAGAGGCAATAATAAAAGGATTATTATTATATTTCCTTGTTCATGATAATTGTCTTTTATTCATGCTATAATTGTGTTATCCGGAAATCATAATACATGTGTGGATAATAGACACCAACATGTCCCTAGTAAGCCTCTAGTTGACTAGCTCGTTGATCAACAGATAGTCATGGTTTCCTGACTATGGACATCGGATGTCATTGATAATGAGATCACATCATTAGGAGAATGATGTGATGGACAAGACCCAATCCTAAACATAGCACAAGATCGTATAGTTCGTTTGCTAGAGTTTTCCAATGTCAAGTATCCTTTCCTTAGACCATGAGATCGTGTAACTCCCGGATACCGTAGGAGTGCTTTGGGTGTACCAAACGTCACAACGTAACTGGGTGACCATAAAGGTATACTACGGGTATCTCCGAAAGTGTCTGTTGGGTTGACATGGATCAAGACTGGGATTTGTCACTCCGTATGACGGAGAGGTATCACTGGGCCCACTCGGTAATGCATCATCATTATGAGCTCAAAGTGACCAAGTGTCTGGTCACGGGATCATGCATTACGGTACGAGTAAAGTGACTTGCCGGTAACGAGATTGAACGAGGTATTGGGATACCGACGATCGAATCTCGGGCAAGTAACATACCGATTAACGAAGGGAATTGTATACGGGGTTGCTTGAATCCTCGACATCGTGGTTCATCCGATGAGATCATCGAGGAGCATGTGGGAGCCAACATGTTGGAAATATGCCCTAGAGGCAATAATAAATTGATTATTATTATATTTCCTTGTTCATGATAATCGTTTATTATCCATGCTAGAATTGTATTGATAGGAAACTCAGATACATGTGTGGGTACATAGACAACACCATGTCCCTAGTAAGCCTCTAGTTGACTAGCTCGTTGATCAATAGATGGTTATGTTTCCTAACAATGGACATTGGATGTCGTTGATAACAGGATTACATCATTAGGAGAATGATGTGATGGACGAGACCCAATCCTAAGCCTAGCACAAGATCATGTAGTTCGTATGCTAAAGCTTTTCTAATGTCAAGTATCATTTCCTTAGACCATGAAATTGTGCAACTCCCGGATACCGTAGGAGTACTTTGGGTGTGCCAAACGTCACAACGTAACTGGGTGACTATAAAGGTGCACTACGGGTATCTCCGAAAGTGTCTGTTGGGTTGGCACGAATCGAGACTGGGATTTGTCACTCCGTGTGACGGAGAGGTATCTCTGGGCCCACTCGGTAGGACATCACCATAATGTGCACAATGTGATCAAGGAAGTTGATCACGGGATGATGTGTTACGGAACGTGTAAAGAGACTTGCCCGTAACGAGATTGAACAAGGTATCGGGATACCGACGATCGAATCTCGGGCAAGTATCGTACCGATAGACAAAGGGAATTGCATACGGGATTGATTAAGTCCTTGACATCATGGTTCATCCGATGAGATCATCGTGGAGCATATGGGAGCCAACATGGGTATCCAGATCCCGCTGTTGGTTATTGACCAGAGAGTCATCTCGGTCTTGTCTGCATGTCTCCCGAACCCGTAGGGTCTACACACTTAAGGTTCGATGACGCTAGGGTTATAAAGGAAGTTTGTATGTGGTTACCGAATGTTGTTCAGAGTCCCGGATGAGATCCCGGACGTCACGAGGAGTTCCGGAATGGTCCGGAGGAAAAGATTTATATATGGGAAGTCCTGTTTTGGTCATCGGGAAAGTTTCGGGTTTTATCGGTAACGTACCGGGAACACCGGGAGGGTCCCGGGGGTCCACCAAGTGGGGCCACCAGCCCTGGAGGCTTGCATGGGCCAAAAGTGGGAAGGGACCAGCCCCTGAGTGGGCTGGTGCACCTCCCACAAAGCCCAAGGCACAGCTAGGAGGAGAAAGGGGAAACCCTAGGCTTAGATGGGCATAAGGCCCACCCTAGGGCGCGCCCCCCTCTCCCCCTCTTGGCCGCCCCCTCCATCTAGGGCTGCTGCCCCTCTATGGGTGGGAACCCTAGAGGGGGCGCACCCTCCTCCCCTCCTCCTATAAATAGTTGAGTTTTGGGGCTGCCCAACAGAAGACGATTTGATCTCTCCCTTGCGCAGCCTTACCTCTCTCCTCCTCGTCTCTTGCGGTGCTTGGCGAAGCCCTGCTGGAGTACCACGCTCCTCCACCACCACCACGCCGTCGTGCTGCTGCTGGATGGAGTCTTCCTCAACCTCTCCCTCTCTCCTTGCTGGATCAAGGCATGGGAGACGTCACCGGGCTGTACGTGTGTTGAACACGGAGGTGCCGTCCGTTCGGCACTAGGATCATCGGTGATTTGGATCACGACGAGTACGACTCCATCAACCCCGTTCTCTTGAACGCTTCCGCTTAGCGATCTACAAGGGTATGTAGATGCACTCTCCTTCCCCTCGTTGCTGGTCTCTCCATAGATAGATCTTGGTGACACGTAGGAAAATTTTGAATTTCTGCTACGTTCCCCAATAGTGGTATCAGAGCTAAGTCTATTGCGTAGATTGTATGCACGAGTAGAACACAAAGTAGTTGTGGGCGTTGATTTTGTTCAATATGCTTACCGTTACTAGTCCAATCTTGATTCGCGGCATTGTGGGATGAAGCGGCCCGGACCAACCATACACGTACGCTTACGTGAGACCGGTTCCACCGACTGACATGCACTAGTTGCATAAGGTGGCTGGCGGGTGTCTGTCTCTCCCACTTTAGTCGGATCGGATTCGATGAAAAGGGTCCTTATGAAGGGTAAATAGCAATTGGCATATCACGTTGTGGTTTTGCGTAGGTAAGAAACGTTCTTGCTAGAAACCCATAGTAGCCACGTAAAACATGCAAACAACAATTAGAGGACGTCTAACTTGTTTTTGCAGGGTATGCTATGTGATGTAATATGGCCAAAGGATGTGATGAATGATATATGTGATGTATGAGATGATCATGTTCTTGTAATAGGAATCACGACTTGCATGTCGATGAGTATGACAACCGGCAGGAGCCATAGGAGTTGTCTTAATTTATTTATGACCTGCGTGTCAACATAAACGTCATGTAATTACTTTACTTTATTGCTAACCGTTAGCTGTAGTAGTAGTAGAAGTAATAGTTGGCGAGACAACTTCATGAAGACACGATGATGGAGATCATGATGATGGAGATCATGGTGTCATGCTGGTGACGATGATGATCATGGAGCCCCGAAGATGGAGATCAAAAGGAGCAATATGATATTGGCCATATCATGTCACTATTTGATTGCATGTGATGTTTATCATGTTTATACATCTTATTTGCTTAGAACGACGGTAGTAAATAAGATGATCCCTCATTAAAATTTCAAGAAAGTGTAGAGCCCTCTAAACTCCGGAATCAACGGGTAGAGCCCTCGAACACATCTACCTCAATAGAGCACTTTCTTCGTTGCCTGATCGTTAATCAAAAAGAAATAAGGGTGAAACTCGATAAAGACATGATTGTCAATAGCAATTCTGTGAACAGATAGAAGATTTTTGTGCGCACTAGGAACATGCAAGATTCTTTTGAGATGTATTTTTCATTTGGGGGTATTAAAAACTGAATGACCAATGTGACATATGCCCATACCTTCACCACTGGCCGTGTGGATTTGGTCTTTTCCATGATACTTCTCCTTCATGGTGACCTTCTCAAGCTCGTTGGTGATATGGTTGGTGGCTCCGCTATCGACATACCAATTTGTGTCGACCCCGTAGGAACCATCGGCAGCAGCAGCAATTTTTTCTTCGTCTTGCGAGGAATCACCATCATCATCATCTTCGTAGCGGTACCAACAGTCCCTCGCTGTGTGGCCGGGCTTGCCACAAATTTGGCAGCGAGGCAAGTCCGGACGCGATCTGTTGGAGCCACCCCCACGGCGCCCTTTGGAGCTGCCAGAGCGTCCGCCGCCGCGAGTGTTGTTGAAGGAGCCGCGGCCACCGGACCTCTTCTTGCCACGAGAGGAGGGACGAGAGCGAGAGCCGCCACCGCGGCCTCTGGAGACAGAGTTGGCCGAGGACTTGAAGCCGCCGCCGGAGCCGTGAAACTGCGCCATACGCTGGTCAAAATTGCTAAGCATAGCGAAGAGCTCATCAAGGGTTACCGGAGTGACACGAGCGTCCAGGGCGGAGACGAGGGGCTGGTAGTCTTGTTCCAGCCCGTGGATGATGTAGGATATGAGCTCGTTGTCTTGGATTGGTTTCCCCGCCGCGGCGAGTTCATCAGCGAGCCCTCTCATGGCGGCGAAGAAGGAGGACACCGATTGGTTGCCCTTCTGCGCGTTGATCAGCGTCGTGCGAATGTTGTTGACGCGGCTGAAGGACTGCGACGAGAACATGCTCGCCAGCGCCACCCAGAGTTCGTGCGCCGTGGTGATCGCGATCACCGTGACGAGCACTTCCTTGGACAAGTGTTGAAGTAGATATCCAAGGACTTGCTGACCCTCCTTCACCCAGAGCGGATGAAGAGGGTTCGGCTCCGTAGTTTCTTTCCTAGCGGCATCTTTGGTGGCGTGGGTTTTGGCCGGCTCGGTCGACGTGCCGTCGACCTAGTGGTAGACGTCGGCGCCCCGCAGCTGCGGCGTGATCTGGGTTCGCCACAGGATGTAGTTGGTGCGGGAGAGTTTCTCCGTGACTCCTCCGCTGAGGGTTGGCTGGGAGGAGGAGGTGGAGAAAGACATGCTGCGCACTTTGGTGGAGATGGGTTAGCTAGGGTTTTGGGAAGAAGATTGCTCTGAATACCATGTGCGAATGCGGTAAACGTCTTGCCGATCCAGGCTGACGTGTTGCGTGTTAAATAGAGGGGTGCGAGCCCTAATACGCGTACAGGTTTGTTGGAGAAATTACATCTTGGGAGAGAAGAATACAAGAGATAAAACAAGATAAAGAATACAAGAGTATCCCGTATAACTACCACTCCTCCGGTGGCAATCCTCCTTGCAGATATGTTTAACAGGCATCACCTTCCTGATGGTATCTATTTCATAGATCACAACTCAAGTGAACTGCCCTTTGCTCACCCGGTCCCTACATAGAAAATAATAGTGATTCAACAAGGCGCCACCAATGACGAATGGTAACATTATATTTGGAAGTACATGCCTGTAGAATATTATCTCCCCGGGTTTATGATTGCTCTCGTTAAAGAATGACATTAGTAAATCCCTGCAAAAAATGCTACGGTTTGAAACACCATCGCCATTGACTACTCTGAATGAACACAAAAGCCATACCTCAACATCCCAACGTGTACAGGGGTGCCCTTCTCATGTACAACTCTAGTTTGTGACTTCAGGCCATTCCATGGAGGCCACCATGCACTCATCACATATTATGCTAACTGCATCACCACAGTGACATCCATTTGACCTTCTGGTCATCATCAATTAACCATGGATATACATTTACCATTTTCTGAATCGCTAGTCAACCACAGGAAAAAAATACTTCAGTTCAGAGGAGTTGTATTCAGCCACACCTGTCAGAAGACACCTCAATCTATAGGTAAACTATTCTACTCCCTCCGTCCTATTATGGGACGGAGCGAGTATGTTGTATTGCTTTATGATTTCATCCTCTATCTACACTTCGCAAATTTATGTTGTGGAGCTTCAAAAGAATTAGTATATTCCGTAATAATTAATTTGTATTTCTCAAACAAAGTCTTAAAAGAAACATCCAAACACCATGCCATCAGCAGCCTAGCAGCCAGCATGGACCATAGTCTATTTCGAAGAATTGATAACCCATCGGCAACCAATTCAAATGGATCATAGTGTTCCCGAGAGCAAGATGAATTTTTCTCTTCAGGAAATAGTAATACACTGTACTTTGCATGATTAGCATTCATATGCATTAACAAAAAAGAGGATACCTCGAGCTGAGCATTACACTGACCAAACTTATTCTCCCGTGACATATCTTGGAGCGTCACCAAACACTGCTAGAACACTGTGTTTCAAAAAACTGAACACTGCTCAAACATGTCCCTGGATTTGGACGCTGAAAATCTCGTTGGGATATAGAGCTGGAGATCTGGGACTTAGGGTGTTCTAGAGCATCTGTTTCATCCAAGTAATAGGAGAATAGCCTTCGTCTTTGGGACATACATACCGAACATGCAAGTTCCCTAGACGAAGGATGAGTATAACTGATGACGATTTACACGGTCTGTTGGTCTCAGATCTCAGAATGGTATGTATTTTACACAGTATAGCAGCCCTTTTGATAAACTATCTACTATATATTATTGTTTTGGTACATGGAAATGTTTGTGTACCCTTTTCTTTTATATTGGAGTGTACTTACAGAGATAAATTCAGAGGTCTAGTCCAAGTAAATGCCTGAATCCCTGGTGTCATAAACTGGTGAAAAATTTCTAGATCCACAGAAAGTACTTTTCTTCTATAGTATACTACTACGTTGATTGGCTTAGCAAGTGATGTTGGAGGAATCAAGAAGGTGCATGAGATGACTTTTGAAGGAGGAAGGATGGGACCTCACCTGGCTGAGGCCATACTGGAAGACGAGGCGGGTTCCCTTCCCCACAGGTGGCCTTGGCAATCTCCGACAGCCAAGTCCGCGAAGCCGTCGATGGCGTAGTAGTGCGACCCGGTGATGCGCACATCACAGATCCTCTCCTCGCCCCTACAGAAACCCCAACCACCCTCTGCAGATGGAAGGATTCTTAGAGCAGGCACAGATCAGCAACGAGCACTCCGTACCATTGCCTGCGCTGCTCCTCCGTCGGCTCTGCGCTCGATGGTTGCCTTAGTGGGAAAGGAACATGAGGCCCTCAGGACTACGAGCGTAGGATAGACGGCTGGCTCGATTTTTTCTATTGCTTTGGCAGTTCGGCACAGTGAAAAAGTGATGAGGTAGATGCCCTCAGCGATGGCCCTGCGTTCCGCTCATGAAGAGTGTAATTGCAAACATTGACACCAATCAATGATCCGGGGTAAAAAAAAAACCACTACTAGGTGTCTTTCAGGGAAAAAAACACAAATACTTCGCTCCAACCAAAAACTTGTCTAGCAAAGATTGTACTTTGGCCAGCGGTGCCAGAGATAAAAAAGAACTAACAAGAGAAGCGAGAAGTAGGCCATGGTGAAACAGGTCTACTTGAATCATGGCTGGTAATGAAGGAACCGAGCAAATCCAACAGTCCTACAGCAAAGCTGGAATCATGCTACCAAAGGTAAGCTGTACCGTATAAGAGCCTGGAGATGGGGTATACGGTATACCCCAGGATGGAAAAAAATTATATGAGACCAGGTCTCACGGTTAGCAGGTGAGACCCGCCCTGATGGATGACACATGACATTCACAAATCACCAAGCATCTAATCTCCCCCCCTCCCCCTCCTAATTTCAAGTATGGGGTGGGGTAGATGCTTTGTGATTTGTGAATGTCATGTGTTCATCTATTAGGATGGGTCTCGCGTGAGACCTGGTCTCACAGAATTCTTTTGCCCCCAGGATGGTGAGATCGCCAGTGGACGCCCTGCTCTGGTTCGCAAGGAAAGATAACATATACACCAAAAATTGAGTAAATGTCATCCACCTCCAAAAACTACCATTTTCCAATAGAAGATAAGAGAACATGACAACCGTCCAAACATCGAGAAGGAGAAGTAGGCCATGGTGAAACAGGCCAGGAGCGAGTGATCATGGTTGAGCAGAAGAAGACATCAACAATATACTTTACAGCAGAAGTGCAGTGCACGACATTTCATATTAGGTCGAATTGTTACCGGACAGAGATATTAGAAATATACTAATCAACATAGGAGCACAAACCATGTTCGTTGTGCAACGAAATTAGCATAGGAGTCACCCACAGCAGCAAAGGACATTACAGGATTGTGTACGATAAAACTGTTTTGGGTTCATTGCCAAGTACTACTACTGTATAACACAGCAGGAGATGGGCCAATAACATAGACAGATAACAAGGACGGGTGGAAGGATCCATCATAACACAGATTAATTATATGCTAATAGTACCCATATATTAATAAAAACGAGCCATCTTCTGAGTTGAATTTGGCGCCCTGCACTCTGTCTTCAAGACTAATCTTTGAGAACCACAACTTGACCATCAATCACAAGATCTTCAACAAGAGCATCATCTTGGTCAGGAACGTATGGGATATAACCGTGTGCATCCCTAATCCTGTCCTCCGGGGTTGCACAATACTTGGCGGGAATAGGCGAGAGAATCCGCCTCTGTAGTTCGAGACCCAACTCATTGGCTCTGTTCCTGTTGGCGATGAAGTCTTCATCGACCTCGAAGTAGCCCTTGTCCCGCACAGACGTGATGACCTGCTGCCAGTACTCTTCGAAATCGTCGTCCATCTTCTTGAAAAGCTCTGCATTGTCAGCGTGGGCGCGCTTCCTTTCCTCGATCCACTCCGGAGGAAAATACTCTGCCAGATCGTCCAGGTAATCGGTGCTGGGCAGTTTCTCCGGCTTAAGGGCAACTATGCTCCTGATCTCGGCTTTCGACAACCGGACTTTGCCCTTGGTCAGACCTGGCGGTGCTGCGGCCGGCTGATTGGCGACGACGGATGGCAGATTCACCTCCCCAAGCATCTTGTCCATCTTAGCCTCCCCCTTGTCTGAATCGAAAGAATCGCCGCCCTCCTTGTAGCTGGATCCGGCGGTTGCCTTCCTCTTGGAGGGGAACCGCGTCGCCGTACCATGTCAGGCTGGACGTACCGAGCGGGCTTTTCGGCCCGCTCGGTCCTGGCTCGCTACTGAAACTGGACGGTCCGGTCTACGTAATTCGGCCCGAAAAAATGTCGGTCCGGTCCGGTCTTTAACCGGTCCGACCGAGCGGACCGAGAAAACACAGCGACAGCCGCCGCCGTTCGTCATCTTCGCGGCCACCGGCAGCCCTCGGGTGAACCACCGTGTCTCCAAGATTGCCCTCTCCTTCCATTCTCATCTCCCCGTGTCGTCCTAGCATCTTGCCGCCGCTCACCGTCGCTGTCGTGTGTGAACCGCAGCCGCTCTGGAGTTCTCGACCATGCCATCGACCCCAACCGTTGTACGGTTGCATTAATTTCGGCCATGGCAGCACTTGTCGCGGTAGAGACCAAGTGCGACGGGAACCGCTTCAGCACAGCACGCACGCACACAATCCACCAATCGAATCGTGGGAGAAACGTCTGCCGTGATTTTTGGATCGTGGGAGAAATGATCGGCCGTGACTTTTGCGTCCAACAAATTAGGCAAGTGCAATATTGTTTTGGAAAGCGCTAAATTTAATACCAACGACTTCCTATAATCTCGCGTCATTGATCCCACGCCGCCGTTCCTTTTATTGAGTCGAACAGAAAATAGAAAGTATGAGAGAAAATGGGTATGATCCAAAAATCATGGCGTCATTTGACAACTTTCTTCACGTCAGATGTGATCCACTAATTATGGCAAGGCCGGCACAGAGAAAATCATGGGCTCATGCACGACCTACATTACTTGCATGCAACAGAAAAACTGATAAGGAATATATCGTGTGCAGGTTCATGGCTATATCGAAAGTCAATCAAACAACAGCCGCGCCTCCCAGCGCACTTCCACTGCACGTCGTCCACCTCGCCGCAGTACAGCGCACGTCGCCTACCTCGCCGTTGCACCTATGGACGTCGCCGCCGATGGTTGTTGGCCGGTCCGCTGGGTCCGGCCCGGGCTTCACCGCCGCCGGTCCGGTCCCTAAAAACAAGACCGCCGGGTTGGTCGGTCCGGTCTGGTCCGGACCGCCGGCTCGGTCAGGGACCGGACCGGCCCGGACCATGTCCACCCTGAGTACCATGGCCGCCGGTCTTCGTGGGCCTGGCGGCGCTGCAAGGCCTCAAGATACACTTGGCCGAACCATGGTCGCCGGCCTCCGTGGACTTGGCGGCGCTGCAAGGCCTCAGCATCCACTTCCCAGTTTCGTCCTTGCCCGCCATGGCCTTGATCTTCTCAGATCTTGGGTTTCGAGGTTTGTTGGTTGCTTGCGCTGGTTTGGGGATTGGATTGGAGGAGGCGGCGGTGCCGTCTCGATATATATCAAGAAGGAAAGGAAGAGGAACCCTAGCCGAGCAAGCCTCTTCTGGACCCAGTCGGTATCAGACCCGTTTACCACCGCCCGGAACTCGACCACAGCCCACTCCACCAACGACACGCTGGAGAAGAAAGAGGAGGCACAGCGGTGGCCACCGGAACTTTACCAGAGTCCGTAGATGAGAACAACGGGCGGGGTGGGTCAGTGCGGGGTGAATCGTAGAAGCTGACCTCGGAACATGTATACTGGTTGGTCGAGAACGACCGGTGCTACTAATACTGCTTGCCATGTTGTTGGCCTGATTGAAGCAGTACAGGTCGGTCATGGCCGTTTGATTTTGCGGATGGACGGTCCTTATTCACTAGAGGGTACCCTAAAAAAGCTTTTGGAACATCCACTATAATTGTAGTCCGTTATCTGTGTTACTATTGTCTTTGGAACATCCACTATAAGAGCATCTCTAGCCGCGTCGCCAACAGTTCCCCCAGTCCATTTTTTAGCGCCAGCGCCGGAAAATTGGCCCAGTCGCGCCCCCAGGACCTTGTTTATCGCCGGTTTGGGCTAAAATAATAGCCGGCAAACCAGAGCCGAACCCAAGCCCCCGGAGGCCGCCTGGGGGCGCCGATCGCCGGCTGAAGCAAAAAGGCATGTGGGTCCGCTCTGTCGGCGAGAGACGACACTTTTTTCCGCCCATCCTCCGCTTTCCCCTCCATTCCCCCCTTCTGCTCTCTTCTCCCGCCATTCTCCTCCCTCTCCCCACTATCCGGCCGCCATCCCGCCATGCCACCGAACAAGTATACGGCTCCTCCAGACGCTGCCTTTGCCGATGCCGCCCAGCCGAAGCATAGGAAGCCGAGGGCGCCGCTTGCAAAACCACCGGGCATGTCGAACACCGACTAGAAGGCGGAGGTTCGGTGCCGGGAGGCTGTCACCACCGACCGGCGGAAAAGGCTCAACCAAGAGGGCCCGGGACAGGGCGGCGGCGGAGCGAGCGGAAGCGGCGTCTCATGCGGGGGTGATGAATCCACCCGGCGGCCACGGCCCGCAAGCTTCCTGGAGCCAGCAGAGCGTCGGGTCGCTGGCCAGCTTCTTGTTGTCGCCGCAGCCCTGGGGGTGCCCACCCTCACCTGGTTACGCCGACGGCGACGCACACGGTGGATTCAACCCCAACATCACCTTTCCGCATGGCTAGCGCGCCTCACACTCCGGTCTGAATCCCGACCAGCGCACGCCCTCGCCCGCGTTCGCCGACGTCCAGTACCTCCCGTACACCTACTCACCACCGACTTACGTCGCCTCCCTGACGGCGCCTCTGTGCCATGGCGCCCTGCACTTCTCGCAAGCCTCGTCATCGCACTTCGGCAACACCGACGCGACGAAAGCTGACATGGACGCGATCATCACGAGCGGCTCGACCGCCGCCGCTTCCTCCCCCGGGTTCCAGGCTCAAGAGGATACAATGGACCTCACCGGCTACATGGACAACGACCTCGACTACGGCGAGGAGGAGGAGGAGGAGGAGCCGGCGCCTGCGCCGGCGAGGAAAGGGAAAAGAAGAAGCAGGGGGGCAGGACCAGCGAGCCACGCGTCAAGTGGACGTCCAAAGAAGACAAGTGCCTCGCCGAAGAATGGAAGACTGTCTGCCTCGACCCGATCACCGGTACAAACCAGAGCGCCGACACGTACTGGGAGCGCATCAAGTCGGAGTTCGACGAGCATAAGTTGGTCGACCCCTACTTCGCCACCATCCACATGAAGCGTGGCTCGAAGGCCATGACGAACCATTGTGCACTCATCTAAACGGTATGCGCCAACTCCCACGATGACACCAACGACGCCGCGAAGCCCGAGTGATGATGCCTCCACGACGCCCAGCACAGAAGCCGCGCCGACGACGACCAGCCCGAGCACGCCGACTCCCGGCAGTCCGACACCGGAGGAGCACGCTGCCGTTTGATGCATTGCCTACGCGTCCTTCCTTTTGAACGCCGAACTTTCGAGTATAATCAATCATCGAACTGTGGCATGGTGATCGCCGAACTTTGTGGAATTGAACGCCGAACTTGTGGCTTCTTTTTGGGTAGCGGGAAATGTCATGTTTGAATTTATTCGCGTCTTAGAAACTAATTTAGAGGCGTGACTGGAAACTAGATCGCCACCAGGGCCAAAAATGCGTCGGCCGAAGGGCAAAACCACAATCGCCGGGTGCGCCTAAGGGCCGAACGAGTGGAGATGCTCTAATTCACAATTCTGTTGTCGGGGATGGGGGCAAATCCTAAACGCGCTGCGCCCGTTTTAGTTGTTTTCGTTAACGGGCGCATACCCCCCGCACTGACTTGGGCCCATCTTCGTTGTTTTTCTCAGTTTATCCCGCAAAAAGATATGTGCGCGGGTGGTAATCGAACCCAGAACGACGTCACTCTAAGCAAGCTACTGTAACCAACCGCCCAACGAGTCCATATGTGTTCTAATACATCTTCTTTCTACTTTTCTTCTTCTTTTTTACTTTTTCCTTCTTTCCTTTTTCCTGTTCCCTTTTCTCCTATGTTGGAACGATTTTGTACATTTTTTTCCTTTTTCATTTTCTTTGTTAAATGCGTGAAGTTTTTTTTATCAAAATCTGATGAACCTTTTCAAATTCGTGAACTGTTTTTAAAATCACGGAACTCTTTTCAAAATCAATGAACTTTTTTCAAAATCAATTTTTTTTCCAAATCAATGATTTTTTTTCAAAATCAGTGAACTCTTTCCAAAATAGATGAACACTTTTCAAAATCGATGAAATCTTTTTCAAAACAGATGAACTCTTTTCGAAATCCATGAACACTTTCTCAAAAGCGATGAACTATTTTCAAAACCGATGAACTCTTTTTCAAAACCAATGAACCTTTTTTGAAAATTGACAAAAAAATAAAATCGATGAACTTTTTTTCAAAATCGGTGAACTCTTTTCAAAATTGATGAACACTTTTCAAAGTCGATGAAATCTTTTTCAAAACTAATGAACTCTTTTCAAAATCCATGAACTCTTTTTCAAAAGCGATGAACTCTTTTCAAAATCGATGAACTCTTTTCAAAACGGATGAACTCTTTTTCAAAACCAATGAACTCTTTTTCAAAATCGATGAACTTTTTTTCAATTTGATGAACTCTTTTTCATTTTTTTTCAAAATTTATGAACTTTTTTCAAAATTGTTGTTTCTAAATCAATGAACTTTTTAGAAAAATCGATTGACTTCTCTAAATATCGATTGTCTTGTTTTCAAATTTAGCTTTTCTTTTTCTTAAAACAATTTACATTGGTTTTACTAAAAAAATGTTAACTAGGACAACGTTTTCTAAGAGTGTACAGAAGAACTAGCTTTGTGTAGTGGTTAAAGCATCAAGCCACGAAGGTTGTGGTGGTGGGTTCGATTCCTAGCGGATCCCATATTTTTTCATTAGGAATTGTTTTCTTTTTCGCGTTTGCTTTGTTGACTCGGTTGGTGGGCCGGCCCGCTACGCGGCGCTAGCGATGGGCTGCTTCTCTTGTGGCTGATTTTTCTCATGTCCAAGCTAGTTTTGCTGCTCCACTTCGTCCCAAAACCAGCAACGCCCGCCCCCGGCCCAAGAATGTGTTGTTGCCTTGTTTGTCGACCATTCTGCCCTTCGTTTTCTCTTGTTTTCCCTTAGACATACGTACAGGGTGGATTGCAGGAACTGTAACAGGGCTCTAGCGGTAATGTCAGTGAAACAGGGGCACTGAAAGAATTTTGTGCCTCCTGGTATCAGGCTGCCATGGCACAATATAGGGCCTACCAAACAACATTTCGGATGTTTGCATCTAACGGATACTGCTCCCAAGTCTGTCTGCAAAGCAAAATGCCAGGAAACGCTTTCAGCTTGGAGTGGTTCTCATTGGCACGGAGAGTACCACCTCCTGGAAAGCGTTCCGTAGTTGGGCTTGCTGAAATAAGTGAATAAAAAGAAGAGAACCAACTTTGGCACTTGCACCCATATTCTGCGTACTTCCATAAGTGAAGACATTATTCAGGATAAATATGTTGATTTTTTGCACAGTTTGGAACGTGAACAAAAGAAAATAATATGAGCTGGACATCCTCATAAAATTACACCTTTTTTCTTCTTCATTTGTTCCAGAAATTACTTATCTTCAAGATGAGTAATAGTATTGTGATTCGTATAACCAAGATATACACACGTGAAGAAATCTCATCCAAACAAGTTGCCAGTCCTAGACCTGTACCACATGCCCAACATCACTGTCACATCCCAGATTTTTCCCAAATCTGGTACATTAAAATTTTCACAGGGAATTAAAATGTTCCCAACAAAACCCCTGCTTGCTCTCTAGTTAACTACATTGCCTAGGAAATGCTTGATGAATGACTTTGTTTGCCTTGATTTGATCAACCTAGGAGGGGTATATGCCCCCACAATATTAGTGGAAACCTAGTGGACTTTGGTTAAAACCTAAAACAACTGAGAACAGAAAGTTAAGTAAAAACCTAAAGGGGTTAAACACAAATAATTTCAAAATGAAATGAAAGCGAATCAAGATAAAACCAAAACAAAGAAATACAGAAGAAAAATCATTTTGAAAAAGAAAAAAGTTATTCACAGAGAGTATTTAAAACAAGATAGAAAATAAAGTGCAAAAAATATTTGCCCAAAAGGCCCAAACAAAAAGTTAAAACAATGTAGGAAAATTCCAAATAGATTTTAGAGCAATTCTTCTTTTGGAATAAAATCCAAATTCTAAATGGGTTTGAATTTAGAAACAAAACATAAAAAGAACACAGAAAAGAAAAACAAAAGAAAAAATAAAAATAAAAGGTCCAGCGAGCCAGCACTACCGGGATCGCACCCTAGGCCGTCGGGACAGGCCTATGCCGACGGCCCCCGTCGGCATAGGGCCGTCGGCAACATATCCGTCGGCGTAGCCAGGAGTGCCGTCGGCATAGAAAGGCCGTCGGCATAGGCCCTATCCCGACGGTGTCCGTACATCTATGCCGACGGCCGGGGCCGTCGGCAACGTTATCGCCTAACGGCGGCCACCGTCAAGTGCTGACCAACGCCTGCTCGCCACGTGGCACGTCTATGCCGACGGCCTAGCCGTCGGCATAGTTTCAAACTAAGCCGACGGCTAGGCCGTCGGCATAGACGTGCCACGTGGCGAGCAGGCGTCACCCCTGGGGCGGGTCTATGCCGACGGCCTAGCTGTCGGCTTAGGTTGAAACTATGTCGACGGCTAGACCGTCGGCATAGACCTGCCACGTGGCAGCCACTGGGAGCTCCTGGAGCAGGCCTATGCCGACGGCTTAGCAGTCGGCTTAGTTTGAAACTATGCCGACGACCGTCGGCATAGACCTGCCACGTGGCAGCCACTGGGAACTCACGGCAGCTCTATGCCGACGGCCTAGCCGTCGGCATAGTTTCTGTCTGTTTTTTTTCTTTTTTCTGTTTTGTTTCAGCTCAATTCATTTGAATATATACAGCACACAACAAATATATGCATCACATAACAGCTGGCCCAGCAGCATCACACAACAAATTCATCATCACACATCATAAGAAGCATCGCAAACAACAATAAGAAACATCACAAGCATCATAAGAAGCATATAAGTATCATCACCACCAAGCATAAGAATCTCACAAACAACAATAAGAAACATCACAAGCATATAAGTATCATCACCACCAAGACCGCCACAATGTGACCCAAAGGCTTAAGCGCCAGGACGTCGAGCACCACGGAGGTCGTCACCGCCAAGACTGCCGAAGCCTAGGTCGTCACTGCTAGCGGCAGCGCTACCGCCAAGACCGCCTCCTCCTTCGCCTCCGCCTCCGTGGATCGGAGTGGTCGGGCTCCGTGTCTCCGGAGTGCTGCGAAGACCACCGCCAACGGTAGATCCACCTGTTCCCTGGATGTTGAAAAGACATATGCACTGGATATATGACTGTGTTGAAAGGCATGACATGCTTTGTGTTGAAAGGCATGACATATTTAAAACATTTAAACATGCATTCATTTATTTTTGCGTCATGTAGGCAAAAAAACTAACAACATTAACAATATATTCATCATCGTCATCACATATTCATCATCATCATTATTACCTATTCGTCTAACCTAATTTTTTTACTACCTATATTCATCATCGTCATCACATATTCATCATCGTCATCACATATTCATCATCGCCATCACATATTCATCATCGTCACCAATTTTTTTTCAAGGTATGCAACATATAGCATCTCATCTAACCAAAATTTTTTACTACCTATCTCACTATCTATCTAACTATCTACCTATCTAACTATCTATCTAACTATGTATCTAACTATCTAAATACCTATCTAAATACCTATCTAACTAGCTACAAAATTACTAAAAAACACTAAAAACTTCAAAAAAATCACCTTCGAGAGGGCCGGCCGGAGTTGGGGCGGGGTAGGGGCGAGGCGGCCGGCGCAGTGTCGGGGCGGGGCGGCCGACGCGAGGTCAGGGCAGGGAGCCGCGGGGTCGGGGCGGGGCGGCCGGAGTGGGGGCGGGGAGGCACGGGGTCGGGGCGAGGCGGCCGGAGTTGGGGCGGGCAGGCGCGGGGTCGGGGCGGCCGGAGTCGGGGCGGCGTGGCGCAGGGTCGGTGCCGCCGACCGGCGCGGGGTCAGGGAGGGGCGGCGCGGAGTCGGGGCGAGGCGGCGCGGGCGGCGACGGGCTCGGGGCGGGGCGGCGCGGGGTCGGGGCGGGGAGGCGCGGGCGGCGGCAGGCTCGGGGCGGGCGGCGGAGGTGGTGGGCGGCGGCGCGGGTGGGCGGCGGCGCGGGTGTGGGTCGGGGAGGATGGCGAATGGGTGGTGCGGGGGCGAACCGCAAGGGCATAAGGCCGGCCCTATGCCGACGGCCTGGCCATCGGCACAGGCCCGCCACTTTGCCACGTCATCGATCCGTGGACATGTGCGTTTCTATGCCGACGGCATAGATGGGAGGCCTATGTCGACGGCTATGCCGTAGGCATAGATGGCAACTGCTTTTTTTTAAAAAATAGTCCCACCTCGCCGAGGGAAAAGCAATTTGACCTGTTTAAATAGTTCAGTAATCCATACGTTATAAGCTCCGGTATACATTACACTTACATGAAGAAAATGGATAGTTGCTGTGAACTTTTCAGTGCTCGGTATTAGACGTTCTGCGGTAACGATGCCATCGCCGTCCGTGAGGGGGGGCCACGCCCCAGAGACGCGTCCCGCCTCCTCGGACATGCCACCACACCATCCCGCATGTATGAGGGCCCGGTGCGACGCTCAGGTGGCATTGCTACCCCCCAGTGCCCCCGCCCCGCCTAACCCTGTAGCGTTTGACCACGGGATCTACCCCTTTGACTTTGCACGGACGGGCTTTGACCAGTGGACCTCCCCACCCGGTTGTGTTAGGTCAGCCCATAGGAACACTTTGGAGCAACATCCGGGCCAGACCCACAGCAAGATCCCCTCCGTGTAGACCCCATGCGTCCGTTTCCCCCCTCCAGGTGCCGGCGGCAGCGCCGTCCGTGAGGGGGGCACACCCCGGACACGCGTGCCGGGCGTTTGCAACCGTCACAACACTTCCAGACTTGTGAGAGGCCGCCGGCGCAAGATTTGGCGGCATGCTAGCCCCCGGAGGCCGCCGGCCACAGCCGTAGACGCGCGAAGGGCAATCCGCGTAGAGGGAATTTTTCGGATAGTTCTCCATCACCAAAAATTATGAAAAAATACCATCGTTCCTATAGCACATGTGCCCACGTCGTGCAAAAAAAATCATGATTTTATCGCGCTCCGAGTATTTAGTAATATTGACGCCGCATCGTTACCGCAGAACGTCTACTACCGTGTCATCGCCGTCAGTGAGGGGGGGGGACGCCCCGGAGATGCGTCCCGCCTCTTCGGACATGCCACCACACCACCCCGCATGTATGAGGGCCCGGTGCGACGCTCCAGTGGCATTGCTACCCCCCAGTGCCCCCGTCCCACCTAACCCTGTAGCGTTTGACCACGGGATCTACCCCTTTGACTTTGCACGGACGGGCTTTGACCAGTGGACCTCCCCACCCGGTTTTGTTAGGTCAGCCCATAGGAACACTTTGGAGCAACATCCAGGCCAGACCCACAGCAAGATCCCCTCCGTGTAGACCCCACGCGTCCGTTTCCCCCCTCCAGGTGCTGGCGGCAGCGCCATCCGTGAGGGAGGCACACCCCGGACATGCGTGCCGGGCGTTTGCAACCGCCACAACACTTCCAGACTTGTGAGAGGCCGCCGGCGCAAGATTTGGCGGCATGCTAGCCCCCGGAGGCCGCCGGCCACAGCCGTAGACGCGCGAAGGGCAATCCGCGTAGAGGGAATTTTTCGGATACTTCTCCATCACCAAAAATGATGAAAAAATACCATTGTTCCTATAGCACATGTTCCCACGTCGTGCAAAAAAAATCACGATTTTATCGCGCTCCGAGTATTTAGTAATATTGACGCCGCATCGTTACCGCAGAACGTCTACTACCGTGTCATCGCCGTCCGTGAGGGGGGGCCACGCCCCGGAGACGCGTCCCGCCTCTTTGGACATGCCACCACACCACCCCGCATGTATGAGGGCCCGGTGCGACGCTCCGGTGGCATTGCTACCCCCAGTGCCCCCGTCCCGCCTAACCCTGTAGCGTTTGACCACGGGATCTACCCCTTTGACTTTGCACGGACGGGCTTTGACCATTTGACCTCCCCACCCGGTTGTGTTAGGTCAGCCCATAGGAACACTTTGGAGCAACATCCGGGCCAGACCCACAGCAAGATCCCCTCCGTGTAGACCCCACGCGTCTGTTTCCCCCCTCCAGGTGTCGGCAGCAGCGCCGTCCGTGAGGGGGGCACACCCCGGACACGCGTGCCGGGCGTTTGCAACCGCCACAACACTTCCAGACTTGTGAGAGGCCGCCGGCACAAGATTTGGCGGCATGCTAGCCCCCGGAGGCCGCCGGCCACAGCCGTAGACGCGCGAAGTGCAATCCGCGTAGAGGGAATTTTTCGGATACTTCTACATCACCAAAAATTATGAAAAAATACCATCGTTCCTATAGCACATGTGCCCACGTCATGCAAAAAAAAATCATGATCTTATCGCGCTCCGAGTATTTAGTAATATTGACGCCGCTACCGCAGAACGTCTACTACCGTGTCATCGCCGACCGTGAGGGGGGGCCACGCCCCGGAGACGCATCCCGCCTTTTCAGACATGCCACCACACCACCCCGCATGTATGAGGGCCTGGTGCGACGCTGCGGTGGCATTGCTACCCCCCAGTGCCCCCGTCCCACCTAACCCTGTAGCGTTTGACCACGGGATCTACCCCTTTGACTTTGCACGGACGGGCTTTGACCAGTGGACCTCCCCACCCGGTTGTGTTAGGTCAGCCCATAGGAACACTTTGGAGCAACATTCGGGCCAGACCCACAGCAAGATCCCCTCCGTGTAGACCCCACGCGTCCGTTTCCCCCCTGCAGGTGCCGGCGGCAGCGCCATCCGTGAGGGGGGCACACCCCAGACACGCGTGTCGGGCGTTTGCAACCGCCACAACACTTCCAGACTTGTGAGAGGCCGCCGGCGCAAGATTTGGCGGCATGCTAGCCCCCGGAGGCCGCCGGCCACAGCCGTAGACGCGCGAAGGGCAATCCGCGTAGAGGGAATTTTTCGGATACTTCTCCATCACCAAAAAATATGAAAAAATACCATCGTTCCTATAGAACATGTGCCCACGTCGTGCACAAAAAATCATGATTTTATCGCGCTCCGAGTATTTAGTTATATTGACGCCGCATCGTTACCGCAGAACGTCTACTACCGTGTCATCGCCGTCAGTGAGGGGGGGGGACGCCCCGGAGACGCGTCCCGCCTCTTCGGACATGCCACCACACCACCCCGCATGTATGAGGGCCCGGTGCGACGCTCCGGTGGCATTGCTACCCCCCAGTGCCCCCGTCCCGCCTAACCCTGTAGCGTTTGACCACGGGATCTACCCCTTTGACTTTGCACGGACGGGCTTTGACCAGTGGACCTCCCCACCCGGTTTTGTTAGGTCAGCCCATAGGAACACTTTGGAGCAACATCCAGGCCAGACCCACAGCAAGATCCCCTCCGTGTAGACCCCACGCGTCCGTTTCCCCCCTCCAGGTGCCGGTGGCAGCGCCGTCCGTGAGGGGGGCACACCCCGGACACGCGTGTCGGGCGTTTGCAACCGCCACAACACTTCCAGACTTGTGAGAGGCCGCCGGCGCAAGATTTGGCGGCATGCTAGCCCCCGGAGGCCGCCGGCCACAGCCGTAGACGCGCGAAGGGCAATCCGCGTAGATGGAATTTTTCGGATACTTCTCCATCACCAAAAATTATGGAAAAATACCAACGTTCCTATAGCACATGTGCCCACGTCGTGCAAAAAAAATCATGATTTTATCGCGCTCCGAGTATTTAGTAATATTGACGCCGCATCGTTACCGCAGAACGTCTACTACCGTGTCATCGCCGTCCGTGAGGGGCGGCCACGCCCCGGAGACGCGTCCCGCCTCTTCGGACATGCCACCACAACACCCCCATGTATGAGGGCCCGGTGCGACGCTCCGGTGGCATTGCTACCCCTAGTGCCCCCGTCCCGCCTAACCCTGTAGCGTTTGACCACGGAATCTACCCCTTTGACTTTGCACGGACGGGCTTTGACCAGTGGACCTCCCCACCCGGTTGTGTTAGGTCAGCCCATAGGAACACTTTGGAGCAACATCCGGGCCAGACCCACAGCAAGATCCCCTCCGTGTAGACCCCACGCGTCCGTTTCCCCCCTCCAGGTGCCGGCGGCAGCGCCGTCCGTGAGGGGGGCACACCCCGGACACGCGTGCCGGGCGTTTGCAACCGCCACAACACTTCCAGACTTGTGAGAGGCCGCCGGCGCAATATTTGGCGGCATGCTAGCCCCCGGAGGCCGCCGGCCACAGCCGTAGACGCGCGAATGGCAATCCGCGTAGAGGGAATTTTTCGGATACTTCTCCATCACCAAAAATTATGAAAAAATACCATCGTTCCTATAGCACATGTGCCCACGTCGTGCAAAAAAATCATGATTTTATCGCGCTCCGAGTATTTAGTAATATTGACGCCGCATCGTTACCGCAGAACGTCTACTACCGTGTCATCGCCGTCCGTGAGGGGGGGCCACGCCCCGGAGACGCGTCCCGCCTCTTCGGACATGCCACCACACCACCCCACATGTATGAGGGCCCGGTGCGACGCTCCGGTGGCATTGCTACCCCCCAGTGCCCCCACCCCGCCTAACCCTGTAGCGTTTGACCACGGGATCTACCCCTTTGACTTTGCACGGACGGGCTTTGACCAGTGGACCTCCCCACCCGGTTGTGTTAGGTCAGCCCATAGGAACACTTTGGAGCAACATCCGGGCCAGACCCACAGCAAGATCCCCTCCGTGTAGACCCCATGCGTCCGTTTCCCCCCTCCAGGTGCCGGCGGCAGCGCCGTCCGTGAGGGGGGCACACCCCGGACACGCGTGCCGGGCGTTTGCAACCGTCACAACACTTCCAGACTTGTGAGAGGCCGCCGGCGCAAGATTTGTCGGCATGCTAGCCCCCGGAGGCCGGCGGCCACAGCCGTAGACGCGCGAAGGGCAATCCGCGTAGAGGGAATTTTTCGGATAGTTCTCCATCACCAAAAATTATGAAAAAATACCATCGTTCCTATAGCACATGTGCCCACGTCGTGCAAAAAAATCATGATTTTATCGCGCTCCGAGTATTTAGTAATATTGACGCCGCATCGTTACCGCAGAACGTCTACTACCGTGTCATCGCTGTCCGTGAGGGGGGGCACGCCCCGGAGACGCGTCCCGCCTCTTCGGACATGCCACCACACCACCCCGCATGTATGAGGGCCCGGTGCGACGCTCCGATGGCATTGCTACCCCCCAGTGCCCCCGTCCCGCCTAACCCTGTAGCGTTTGACCACGGGATCTACCCCTTTGACTTTGCACGGACGGGCTTTGACCAGTGGACCTTCCCACCCGGTTGTGTTAGGTCATCCCATAGGAACACTTTGGAGCAACATCCGGGCCAGACCCACAGCAAGATCCCCTCCGTGTAGACCCCACGTGTCCGTTTCCCCCCTCCAGGTGCCGGCGTCAGCGTCGTCCATGAGGGGGGCACACCCCGGACACGCGTTAACATGGATGCTTATGATGTAAGAGCAATAGCAAAAGTGAAAATTTGGCACAAATAGGTAGTTGTGTAACTAAAATAGGTAGGAGGAGAGATAGCTCTTATGTCACAAAAACGAAGTTGTATCAAACCTTTTATGTCGGATCTAGAACAAACCAATCAGTATCGCCATCATACAGCCCAACCGTGGCTCGTGATGCATATATATGCATATCAAATGCATGGTTGGACGTATGATGGCGAATCCGAATGATTTGTATTCAGTCGATGAACTGGTAGATGTATGCAGTCGATGAATTGGTAGACGTATGTAGTCGATGAACTGAAAGACTTATGCAGGGAAGGCGAGAGGTGGGCTATATATAGGGTCGTCTGGCTCACAAAGTGATTGTGGTAGTTTCGATCCAACGACTCACTTGAGCTATGAAGAAACACACCCTTGATCCAACGACTCGCAAGAGCTAGACAGAAACACACGATCCGTGTGATTCTTCCTGATTGGTGGGATGCACATTAGTACCCACTCCGGACTCTGAAACCCTGATACTCGGAAAGAGTTTGTCCAGTTTGTACACGAAGTGCGTCCAGTTTTTGCTGTGACCCTCTCTACTCTTTCGCGCATGCTATGCGGGTGATATGATGATACCATGCCAAGTTTCAACATTTTCAGGATTCATTTTCTAGTGATTTTCAATTTCACGGTCATTTAGCTCTCTAAACAATTAGGTAAATGACCGAAAACAACAAATGATGTCAGAACATGTTGGAAATTGATGACGTCGCTTTAAATGTTGCATACTGAACACAAAAGAAGTCCGGAGTTCAAATAAGTTATTAAAAATAAAAAAGAGGTGCAATGCTGGTTAATTAGCTTCAAGCCATTCGGAATAGTGTAGACTGCACTGCACATAGCTCAGTGCAATCTATGCTATTCCGCAAGGCTTGAACCTAATCAACATGTAGGTGAGCATTGCAACTCTTCGTCATTGTCTATGCACTCACGGCTTATAAACCGCTCATACTGCCTCTCTCTTGGTGAGGTGGGACTAAAAACAGCTTGCCATAACCTCATTAGTACCGGTTCGTGGTACGAACCGGCACTAAATGGTGATGGTAGGGCCATAGCCTGACCGCAGGCTGACACAGCCTCTTTAGTACCGGTTCATGGCATGAACCGGTACTAAAGGTTCGCCACGAACCGGTACTATTGATCGCCGCCACGAATCGGCACTAATGTACACATTAGTGCCGGCTCTAATTCAAACCGGCACTAATGTGCTTCACGTTTGTCCCTTTTTCTACTAGTGCATAGCTATACCCCGAAGGCCACCCCGAATCCCAATTGACCAGTAGATCTAGCCCTTTGACTTTCCTTGGACGGGCTTTGACCGGTGGACTCTTCCACCTGGTTGCGATAGGTCAGCCCATAGCAACATCCCCGAACACGGTCTGGACCCAACCCAACACTAGATTCCCTCCAGTTCCACCGCACCCGCACCATCCCCCCCTCTAAGTGACGGCTGCTCTGCCTTCCGTGGAGGGGGGCCACACCACGGAGCCCCAAGACGGGTGTCTACGCATGCCAGAACACTTTCACACATGCATCGCGACCCATGCGATGTTTCGGTGGCATAGCTACACCCCGAAGGCCATCCCGAATCCCAGTTGACCAGTAGATCTAGCCCTTTGACTTTCGCCGGATGGGCTTTGACCGGTGGACTCTTCCACCTGGTTGCGATAGGTCAGCCCATAGCAACATCCCCGAACACGGTTTGGACACAACCCAACAGTAGATTCCCTCCGGTTCCACCGCACCCGCAGCATCCCCCCTCCAAGTGACGGCGGCTCTGCCTTCCGTGGAGGGGGCCACACCATGGAGCCCCAAGACGGGCGTCTACGCATGCCAGAACACTTTCACACATGCATCAGGACCCGTGCGATGTTTCGGTGGCATAGCTACACCCCGAAGGCCACCCCGAATCCTAGTCGATGAGTAGATCTAGCCCTTTGACTTTCGCCGGGCGGGCTTTGACCGGTGGACTCTTCCACCTGGTTGCGATAGGTCAGCCCATAGCAACATCCCCGAACATGGTTTGGACCCAACCCAACACTAGATTCCCTCCGGTTCCACCGCACCCGCACCTTCCCCCCTCCAAGTGACGGCGGCTCTGCCTTCCGTGGAGGGGGCCACACCATGGAGCCCCAAGACGGGCGTCTACGCATGCCAGAACACTTTAACACATGCATCGGGACCCATGTGATGTTTCGGTAGCATAGCTACACCCCGAAGGACACCCCGAATCCCCCCTCTAACCAGATTCCCTCCATGTCGACCGTTTCCCCCCTCCGTGACACGGCGGCAGTGACATCCGTGAGGGGGCCAATCGATATACCATTGGGGCATGTTTTTTGTTTAGATAAGGCACATTTATGTTGTGAAAAAATACAAAATAATAAATATATAAACTAAAAATAAAAAAATAAATGTATGCCGACGGCAAGGCCGTCGGCATAGCTGCGCACACGGAGCTATGATCCCACGGAGCGATGACATGGCATTGCACGCGGATTGATGACGTGGCAGATAGCATGGGTTAGGACTATGCCGACGGCTACGCCGTCGGCATATCTCTGCCACACCACAGGCCCTCACTCCCTCGGATCGATGACGTGTCGACGGCGCGGATCGGTGATGTCAGCAACTCTATGCCGACGGCCTGGCCGTCGGCATAGTTATGCCAACGGCCGCCGTTATCCCCCGTCGGCGTAGTTTTGACGCCGTCAAACGGTCGCCGCTAATCGGGTAGGTGGGCCCTATCTATGCCGACGGTCTCGTCTATGCCGACGGTTCCCGTAGGCGTACCCGAGCTGTCCCGTAGATACACATATGCCGATGGCTATTCTACGCCTACGGCCTGCCCTTGGCCGTCGGCATATGTCCATTTATGCCGACGGGCGCCATCAACATAGATGAGGCCGTCGACAACTAGATAATTTCTGGTAGTGCAGCACGCCAGGTCGTGGTCCAGCTAGCCAACCCCGCGAGCCCGCCGCGCCAGCCCCTGTGTCTCTCTCTCGCTCTCACAAACACATGAGACCCACGCTTCAGCTTCCTCCTGCCGCAACCCCTGGCACGCCCGCGCCCACGACCTAGCACGTCGACGCATGACCTCCACCTCGCGTGCCCAACATGCGAGAATTGCCTCGCGACCATGTCCTATAAAAACCCCGCATCACCGTCTCTATTTCCCCTCTATTTCCCCACCACATCGCCGTCAGGCTCCCTGAGACCAACACCCGAGCACCGCCGCTAACCTAGCCATCGCTGACAATAATCCGGCGAAGCCCGATGCCCTCAGCACAAACCTGAGCCACCACCAGCCTCGTCATCCCCTCGCGCACCCGTTGGACATCCCCGGCAAACCCAGAACTTCCGGGAAGCTCGAGCTCAAATGTAACGCCCCGAGACCGATGTGCCAGGTGTCTTCCAGTTATTCGTTGTCGTTGCCGTGTCATTTGCTTGCGTGTTGCATCTTATCATGTCATCATGTGCATTGCATCTTCATGTTTTCAAAACTTGCATCCGTCCCGGCCTCCTCGTTCTCTCCGTTGTCCGTTCTGAGCCCAGAAACACTTGCACACGCCCGCGGCACGTCCGAAATATTATTTTATAAGTGGCCGGAAAATGTTCTCGGAATGGGATGAGAGTTGGCGTGTGGTCTTATTATAGTGTAGATAGACCGCCTGCCAAGTTTCATCGCATTCGGAGTTCGTTTGACGTCCCAACGTTTAACTATAGCGGCAGTATAGCCGGTCTAACATCGGACGTTTTCGGTCTCCGAAAACAGTCGCCGGGCCTCTGTCTCTTCTCTTCTCTCAGCTCGAGACCGTCTACACAACTCACTACCTACCGCCAGGTCCAACCTAACCCCTCTCGTCAGCCCGCAGCCCCCCTCGCGCGCGTCCGAAATCTGTCCCGGACCTGACCCAGGGAGTCATCACCGTTGTGTCCGGATCATCCCCAAACATCTACAAAACGTCACCGTTTTCTTATTTGGGCTTCCTAGATATTTTATTCGCGTCCGTCCGATTTTAATCGAGGGACCAAATGCCCCTATCCAAAAATCCACTTGCTTTATATAGACCCCTAACCTAATCTAGACAGACCACCTAATTTCTAGGGATCGTACCCTAGCGCCGCCACCATCTACATCGGGATCCTCCCTGATCCAAATTCCTCCCCTCGTTCCCCACCTACCACAGCCTCCGACCAGATCCTTGTTTTTCCGTGCAGCCGCCCGAGCATCTCGATCCCGAGTGGATCGAGCGCTTCGCCCCGAGACTCCAGCCTCTCCCGCTCGAGGGCCCCCGAGCTACGCCAGGCCCCAAGCCGCCTCGAGCTCCCCTCGCCTCCACCTCGTCACTGCCTCGCCTCACCGGAGCTGCCTTCCCCGACGACGACCACCTCCAGTAGGCCCGTGTCGCGCCCCGTCTCCCTTGCTCTCTCTTCACTTCCTTTTCTTCTTTCTGCGATTCATCTCTCTGCTCTCTCTTCGCTGGGCAGGAACCCCATCCCTGGTCGCGTCCTCGACGTGCGCGCCGTCACCCGTTCGTCCCCGCTGGATACGCGAAGCCGCCACACCGGATCCCTGCGCCCTGGATCTCCTCTGCTCCGCCATCGTGGCCATGGATCCGGTCCTTTCCCGTGCACCTTCGCCCCGCCAAGTCCCTCGTCGCGCCTTCCCCCACCTCATGTCCTCGTCGCCGGCCTCTGTTTCTGCATGTGGAAGAGGACGACCAGCGCCAAGTCCCACATCGCCATTGACCGCGTCCCTGTTCGCCTGGAGCCAGCGCCAGATCGCACCAAGCCCAGCTTGCTCAGGCCCAGCCAGCGCCCACCGCCCTGCCTCTTCCACCGCATGGGCCGAGGCCCATGGGTGAGGCCACTCCCCAGCGCCCCGCCTCTGTTTTTTTTCTTTCCTCCTGTGGGGCCAGTTTGATTCGGCCCGAGTCACTGTTTTTATTTCGCGAACGAATTTACTAATTTTCCAGAGAAAACCTGTTTTACAGAAAAGTCCCCCTGGATAATGCATTTAATAACTATTGAACCGTGCATCGGATTTAAACAAACTTAATATGAAAGTTGCTTAGAATTTTGTGTAGATTAATAATATGCAACTTTCATCCATGTTTAAAATGTTAAAAATGCTGTTTGCATATAATTTGTCCCTATGCCATGTTAAAATGATTTAATTCATAACTAAATAACCGTAACTCCGATTTTAATAAACTTTATATGTAAATGGGGTAGAAAAATGCCTAGTTTAACGTGGTGGCTTCATTTTGCATGCTTAACAACTCTAAAATAATGTTTAGGGCAGAACAGTACCAAACCTTAAATTATGCATATGAGGAGTTTCCGGAATTGTTGTTCGTTGTTTCCGGCCTCATTTAAACTTGACTAGTTGGGTAGTTTCTCATTTGCTTCACCCTCTTGCCATGTTTAATAAAATTTAATATTGTTGAGTACCTAACCCTGAGAGAACTAAACAAGTCATGTGGTGTTTTCTTCAATATGCCGCTCCGTTGCATATTGAGCTCCACTTAATTTATAGGATTGTTTTGTGCATTTTGCCATGCTATGTTTCATTAAACCGGACATGCATCATAATTGTTTGTGCATCATGCCATGTCTATGCGTTGGTTGTTTACTATGTTGTCTGCTTCTTTCTGGTGTGCTTCGTCGGGTTGTTTCCGGTAACATTGTGTTGTGAGGACTCGTTCGACTACGTTCCGTTTGTCTTCTTCATGGACTCGTTCTTCTTCCTTGCGGGATTTCAGGCAAGATGATCATACCCTCGAAATCACTACTATCTTTGCTATGCTAGTTTGCTCGCTCTTTTGCTATGCCAATGCTACGATGCCTACCATTTGCTTGTCAGCCTCCCAATTGCCATGTCAAACCTCTAACCCACCTTGTCCTAGCAAACCGTTGATTGGATATGTTACCTCTTTGCTCAGCCCCTCTTATAGCGTTGTTAGCTGTAGGTGAAGATTGAAGTTTGTACCTTGTTGGTACATGGATATGTCGTTCCTTGTTGGGACATGTTTACTTGTTGGGATATCACTATATATCTTATTTAATTAATGCATCTATATACTTGGTAAAGGGTGGAAGGCTCGGCCTTATGCCTGGTGTTTTGTTCCACTCTTGCCGCCATAGTTTCCGTCATATCGGTGTTATGTTCCCGGATTTTGCGTTCCTTACGCGGTTGGGCTATAATGGGAACCCCTTGACAGTTCGCCTTAAGTAAAGCTCTTCCAGCAATGCCCAACATTGGTTTTACCATTTGCACTAACAACCTACCACCTTCCCTTGGGTTTTCGCGAGCCCGAGGGTCATCTTTATTTTAACCCCCCCGGGCCAGTGCTCCTCTGAGTGTTGGTCCGAACTAGAGTCCCGTGCAGCGCCCCCTCGGGGAAATTCGAGGTTTGGTTTTAGTTGTATGGAGAGCTCATCTAAGTGTGCCCTGAGAAAGAGATATGTGCAGCTCCTATCGGGATTTGTCGGCACATTCGGGCGGTGTTGCTGGTTTAGTTTTACCCTGTCGAAATGTCTTGTTGTACCGGGATACCGAGTCTGATCGGAACGTCTCGGGTGGAGGTCTATTCCTTCGTTGACCGTGAGAGCTTGTCATGGGCTAAGTTGGGACACCCTGCAGGGAATTGAACTTTTGAAAGCCGTGCCCGCGGTTATGGGCAGATGGGAATTTGTTAACGTCCGGTTCTAGAAAACCTGAACTTGACCTTAATTAAAATGAATCAACAGCGTGTGTAACCATGATGGTCTCTTTCCGGCAGAGTCCGGGAAGTGAACACGGTTGTTGGAGTTATGCTTGACGTAGGTTGTTATAGGATCACTTCTTGATCATAGATTTCTCGAACGTGCTTTGCCTTCTCTTCTTGCTCTCTTTTGCCAATATGTTAGCCACCATATATGCTAGTCGCTTGCTGCAGCTCCACCTCATACCTTTACCTTACCCATAAGCTTAAATAGTCTTGATCGCGAGGGTGCGAGATTGCTGAGTCCCTGTGGCTCACAGATACGTTCAAAACCAGCTTGCAGGTGCCGATGAGTCCGTGCAGATGACGCAACCAAGCTCAGGAGGAGCTCGATGAAGATCTTGTCCTTTGTGTTGTTTCATTCTAGTTGATCAGTAGTGGAGCCCAGTTGGGGTCGATCGGGGACCTTTGTCGCATTTGGGGTTCTTCTTTTATTTTGGTTCCGTAGTCGGACCTTGATTGTATCTGTTTGATGTAATGCTTTATTCATGTAATTGTGTGAAGTGGCGATTGTAAGCCAACTATGTATCTCTTACCCTTATGTATTACATGGGTTGTGTGAAGATTACCTCACTTGCGACATATGCCTTCAATGCGATTATGTCTCTAAGTCATGCCTCAACACGTGGGAGCTATAGTCACATCGAGGGCGTTACAAGTTGGTAATCAGAGCCTTTCGCGACCTTAGGAGCCCCCACTGATTGATCGTTTTTAGCAGCCGTTGTTGAGTCTAGAAAAATGTTTTGAGTCATCTAAGAATTATATATCAGAGAGTTTAGGAATTCTTTTTACTCCCCAGTCTCCTCATCGCTCTGGTAAGGCATCCTGACGTAGAGTTTTGGCTCTTCTCTTCTCAAATTTCACTAAAAATTTTTTTTAGGTTCACGCGGGTATCTTGGAATTGTTCCGATGGTTTTATGATGAGAACATTGTCTTGGTGCCTCCTGTCAGGGGTTTAGTGGAAGTGTCCCGGGGAGTTGAGCTCTAAGGTGTTGTCATCATAATTTTATCGTTGCAATTCTGGAATACCTGAGTTTAGTACGCCGACATCGAAAATCTCTTTTATGCAGTTCGTTGGTGAGATAACCTCGACGCCACCCAGTACTGGGGCGGGAGTTCAGGAGTATCGCCATAACTTGTATAACGGATGCTTTTCGAAGGTTGAGGTAGACGATTTCTGAAGGTTTCTTGGTTATGTGTTGAAGGATGGGTACAGCTGGATGTAGGATTTGCTAGATTTGGGTGAGATATTATGCTTCCCCTGTATCCCCAACACCTGATTGCATAACCGGAAAATTTCGGGAGTTTCATAGGTGGGAATTCAAGTAGCTCTTAGGATATCTTTCCGACGGATGTATGATATGAAATTGGGGTTCGACGTCTAGTGGTCCGCCTATTCACGGTCGGTTTTACAGTGGTCTCGTTGTGTCTTAAAGAGTCCTTGGCTATGCCGACTCGTGGACGCTTCGTATGTCATGTGCACTGTCTTGTACATGATGGTGCTGTACGATTGAGCCCGTGTAGGCCCCACCACAAAAACTTCGGACGAAATCTCAGTCATATGTTTGTTCCGGCTATTCTGCAAGCCAATCCTTTGTTTTTGTTTTGCGTTGTGGTATTCGAGTTGCTTCGAAGTCAAATGTTGATTCCATACCTTCCCCTAGCGGTGTTCTCATGTGAATACTAATTCTTCATGATAGTCGACATTGTCATGTCAATCCTTTTCTACCGGTGTGTCTCTCTTCAAGTGGGTCCAATCATTTCAACATCCGCAAGTTTCAATCTCAGCTTTCTTTACGGTGTTCGTTTCATCCATCCCAAGTTTTCTTTGTTTTCCCGCCCACCCACCCCTTTTTCTTCAAGGATTCAGATTTCTTAATCAAGTATCCATTTTATTGCTGGGAAGCCTCTCCATTCTTTTCCATCAATGTTCTTACCCGGTGGGTTTCCATGAAGATGTTCTACTAATTCGTCACTTTTCATTCTTTTTCTTCTCCGGTGGAACCAAGTCAAACTTTGTTGATCATACCCTTTTCCTCGTTCCAATGCTTTCTCATGCCGGTGCACCTCATTATCATTCTACTTCTCGCTATTTGTTATTCCGGAGTGCTCATGATATCTCGAAGATTCGTGTTTCCACTCTGCATTCGTTCAAGATCTTTCGAGGTTGATCTCACTCAAGTCATTTAATTCAACCGGTGCAATCTCTCTTTTCAAGTAATCGTTCAACGGTGTTTCTTTTGAGTGGGCCCTAACCCACAGGTCTTTTTCCAGGATCTTACCTGACTCTTTTTATTTTCCTGGAGCTATCCTCAGATTTCTTTTGAAGTTTGACGTAAGAATGATTTATCATCAGTCAAATGCTTTTCTCTAAGATCTTTGTAAATTTTTTTCATCGTTGGCTCAACCTTTCCACTCTTCATTCCGAAGTACCTCAATAATTCACGATGGTGTTTCTCGTTGTCATTTGAAGACCGAAGAAGAGTTTCTCTTTAATCTTGCTCTATTCTCTTCAAGATTCATGGTGCTAGCTTGTTGCCATCCTCTCATAATTATTTTCGATTGTGGGAATTCTTTTCACCCATCCGGTGCAATTCAGGAGTCTTTTCAGGTTGATTATCTGGAGTCCATCAATTCAGGTTTATTCATTCTCAGCTTTCAGTTATCATTCTCCAATCTTACCGGTGCTCCGTTCAAGTGATCTCTAATCGGCTCGTGATCTCTTCGTTCTCATGTATCTAAATCCTCTCAAGCATCTTCGTTTATTTGGTAATTCTTACCCGGTGTTTCTTTATCTTCCCTTCGTTCTTTTCCAATTCTTACGGTGGCTATTCAGGATTTTTCTTCCATGTTATAACATCAATTTATTCGTTGTTTTCAATCCTTCCGGTGATTCATTGAAGACTTTCTCAAGTTGATTCTATATCTATCTTAATCCTTTTCAGAGAGAATAAGTAGTTTGCCAAATCCGTTTGCTCGACATCAATTTAAATTGGTGATGGATAAGCATAATGTAATTCTTATTCTTGTTTCATCCAAATGATTTAATTCCTGTTTTCTGGAGTGGCTCATCATACTTATTCTTGGTTTCAAGTGCTTATCTTTTCTTTCCCGGAGTTCCAAGCTCTAATTATCATTCCAAAGATCTATCTAATCATTGCAAGGGTTCAACTTGTGTTTTCAAGTTCTCCTTCATTCCGTTTTGATCATCTTTTCGTTACTGGAGTTCTTCATGGAAGTTCTACATGATGGTTCATCAAGGATTTATGTTTCTTCTCGAAGTGTTCATCGAGATTCTTTTCTAAGAAACTCAAGCATTCTTCATCTTGCTATCCGGAGTGCAATTTCTTTCTACCGTATCTTTGGAGGTGGTATTATGTCCTTCTTGATAATTCCCCTTCGTGCTTCGTGAGTCACAAGTTATCAAGAATGAGATATTTTAAATCCATCAATCTCTTCTTTGGTATTATCTTGGGTTATATTTCACCTAAAGCTTTCCTTTAAGAATTGTCGCTCTCATGGTGTTTATCAATGATCCAATTTCTTCATTTATCCTTTCCGGTGCGATATACTTTCTCGTCTCCTTGTTCATATCAATACAATTCTTTTTCCGTTAGTGGCAGAATTTCACCTCATAATTTGAGATGTATTCCATAAGACCATATCAAGCTTATTCTTTTCGTTGTTGGGTTTCCAACAACTCCGTTCGACCACTCTCCTAAGGATGCTTTCCAAGTTCATTTGTGGTAGGAGTTGTCATTTTCTTCTCCGTTCTTTTGTTTCGATGATCTAACTTTGATTCTTTCATCCGGAGGCATTGTGATGTTGCTCTTTTCAACCTATCATCTCGTTTCGTCAAAGATCATGTTCTTTTCATGCTTATCCATTTAACCGGAGTGTCGTGCCCCTTTTAAAGTTCTTTATACTTATCTAGTCTTGCATCTCTTTTCAATCGGAGTGCCGCCCAAAGTTGTTCTTCTTTGTTTCCTCTTTGGTAATGGACTGCTTTCAACTTCATTTATCTCTGTTGTATTTTTTTTTCTCGATATGGCTCAACATTTTCAAGGTTCGTGGTTTCACTCGTTTGTCAAAGAAGCAACTTAGTTTTACCTCTCCTCTTCCTCTTCTGTTTTCCCTCCGGTGCCATTCTAGATCTCGGGACGAGATCCTCTCGTAGTGGTGGAGTGTTGTAACGCCCCGAGACCGATGTGCCAGGTGTCTTCCAGTTATTCGTTGTCGTTGCCGTGTCATTTGCTTGCGTGTTGCATCTTATCATGTCATCATGTGCATTGCATCTTCATGTTTTCAAAACTTGCATCCGTCCCGGCCTCCTCGTTCTCTCCGTTGTCCGTTCTGAGCCCAGACACACTTGCACAAGCCCGCGGCACGTCCGAAATATTATTTTATAAGTGGCCGGAAAATGTTCTCGGAATGGGATGAGAGTTGGCGTGTGGTCTTATTATAGTGTAGATAGACCGCCTGCCAAGTTTCATCACATTCGGAGTTCGTTTGACGCCCCAACGTTTAACTATAGCGGCAGTATAGCCGGTCTAACTTCGGACGTTTTCGGTCTCCGAAAACAGTCGCCGGGCCTCTCTCTCTTCTCTTCTCTCAGCTTGAGACCGTCTACACAACTCACTACCTACCGCCAGGTCCAACCTAACCCCTCTCGTCAGCCCGCAGCCCCCCCCCCCCCCCGCGCGCGTCCGAAATCTGTCCCGGACCCGACCCGGGGAGTCATCACCGTTGTGTCCGGATCATCCCCAAACATCTACAAAACGTCAACGTTTTCTTATTTGGGCTTCCTAGCTATTTTATTCGCGTCCGTCCGATTTTAATCGAGGGACCAAATGCCCCTATCCAAAAATCCACTTGCTTTATATAGACCCCTAACCTAATCTAGACAGACCACCTAATTTCTAGGGATCCTACCCTAGCGCCGCCACCATCTACATCGGGATCCTCCCTGATCCAAATTCCTCCCCTCGTTCCCCACCTACCATAGCCTCCGACCAGATCCTTGTTTTTCCGTGAAGCCGCCCGAGCATCTCGATCCCGAGTGGATCGAGCGCTTCGCCCCGAGACTCCAGCCTCTCCCGCTCGAGGGCCCCCGAGCTGCGCCAGGCCCCAAGCCGCCTTGAGCTCCCCTCGCCTCCACCTCGTCACTGCCTTGCCTCACCGGAGCTGCCTTCCCCGACGACGACCACCTCCAGTAGGCCTGTGTGGCGCCCCGTCTCCCTTGCTCTCTCTTCACTTCCTTTTCTTCTTTCTGCGATTCATCTCTCTGCTCTCTCTTCGCTGGGCAGGAACCCCATCCCTAGTCGCGTCCTCGACGTGCGCGCCATCACCCGTTCGTCCCCGCTGGATCCGCGAAGCCGTCACGCCGGATCCCTGCACCCTGGATCTCCTCTGCTCCGCCGTCGTGGCCACGGATCCGGTCATTTCCCGTGCACCTTCGCCCCGCCAAGTCCCTCGTCGCGCCTTCTCCCACCTCAAGTCCTCGTCGCCGGCCTCTGTTTCTGCATGTGGAAGAGGACGACCAGCGCCAAGTCCCGCATCGCCGTTGACCGCGTCCCTGTTCGCCTGGAGCCAGCGTCAGATCGCACCAAGCCCAGCTTGCTCAGCCCAGCCAGCGCCCACCGCCCTGCCTCTTCCACCGCATGGGCCGAGGCCCATGGGTGAGGCCACTCCCCAGCACCCCGCCTCTGTTTGTTTTTCTTTCCTCCTGTTGGGCTAGTTTGATTCGGCCCAAGTCACTGTTTTTATTTCGCGAACAAATTTACTAATTTTCCAGAGAAAACCTGTTTTACAGAAAAGTCCCCCTGGATAATGCATTTAATAACTGTTGAACCGTGCATCGGATTTAAACAAACTTAATATGAAAGTTGCTTAGAATTTTGTGTAGATTAATAATATGCAACTTTCATCCATGTTAAAAATGTTAAAAATGTTGTTTGCATATAATTTGTCCCTATGCCATGTTAAAATGATTTAATTCATAACTAAATAACCGTAACTCTGATTTTAATAAACTTTATATGTAAATGGGATAGAAAAATGCCTAGTTTAACATGGTGGCTTCATTTTGAATGCTTAACAACTCTAAAATAATGTTTAGGGCAGAACCGTACCAAACCTTAAATTATGCATATGAGGAGTTTCCGGAATTGTTGTTCGTTGTTTCCGGCCTCATTTAAACTTGACTAGTTGGGTAGTTTTTCATTTGCTTCACCCTCTTGCCATGTTTAATAACATTTAATATTGTTGAGTACCTAACCGAGAGAGAACTATACAAGTCATGTGGTGTTTTCTTCAATATGCCACTCCGTTGCATATTGAGCTCCAATTAATTTGTAGGATTGTTTTGTGCATTTTGCCATGCTATGTTTCATTAAACCGGACATGCATCATAATTGTTTGTGCATCATGCCATGTCTATGTGTCTGTGTACTAGAGTAGGGGTACCCTCGTATCCCGAACTTGTGCACGGGCAGTCGCAGCATCCCGCGGCAAGGCTTGCCGGGTGACTGCCAAGGTCCTCCGTGGTTCCTTTGGAGCCGTTCAAGAACAAAGTATCCAAGTCAAGACCCCGGCAAGAGGAGCTTGCCGGGAAGGCCAACTAAGGCACCTCAAGACCCCGGCAAGAGGAGCTTGCCGGGAAGGCCACCCAAGGCATCTCAAGGAACTTGCCGCGGCGCGCCACGCGTCCCGGCAAGGCCCGGTGAGCGACAAGCTCCCGGACGCGACAAGACAACAACCGCGGCAAGGCGCTTGCCGTGGCAAGCCACCACTCCATGCCCGCGCTCCAGCACATCCACCAACGTGTCGCTCTGGAACCCTTCCCAGCGTACGTGGCGGGAGGCTGTGCAGCCAGCGGTGAACGGTGGCAAGCGGCGCTGACAAGATTGCCGCCGTGGCGAGCGGTGGCGTCCCTGATGGTCCCTTTTACACTGTTTAGGCGACGCAGACGGGCATTTAAGGCCCTTGTCCCCTGCCGTCAGGGTTAGGTATGATACACTGTAGCAGGTAGCTATACCAACCGCAGCACCTTTCCCTTTTTTGCCCTTGTCTACATTGCCACCTGTCGGTGACCCCTTGAGCATATAAAAGGAGGCCCATGCGAAACATAGAGGGAGGTTCGAACACTCACGCTCGGTCTCGTTAGCTGCTGGTGTGTACTGTAGCACTCCGCGCTCCCGAGCAAGAACTCAATACAAATCACAAAGCAGGAGTAGGGTTTTACGCATCCGTGCGGCCCGAACCTGGGTAAACTGCTCGTGTGTTTCGCCTCGATCCGCTCTTTGCACGACCTCCGCCCCCGCCGAACCGAAAGGGACTCGGTCCGCCGGTCCCATAGGTGCCTGTGGATCAGTACCCCGGCATCTTTGGCGCGCCAGGTAGGGGGCGTCGAGGTTGTGTGAACCAGATCCGGCGTTCCCGTGAGCTAGATCTTCATCGTCTTCATCGACATGCCGCCGAAGAAGAAGGCTTCGTAGGCAGCTGCTCCGTCCGCCCCGCTACCACCGGAGCAAACGGCTGATGGGGCGGACGCCGGCAGAAGAACGGGCGTCGACGAGGGAGCTCACGGTGCTGCCAGGTCCAAGGACAAGGCTGCGCTGCCCATCGGCGGCGTAGCCGGCTCCCACAACGACCGGGCGCACTCCAAGGCCTCGGCGTCTGTACATGCACCGCGCCCATCTCAGGAGGCGCGGGACCGGCAGCGTTATGGTACTCACGGTACCATGCGTTTGCTGGACCAAGATCGAGCTGGTGGATCTCGGAGTGCTCCAGACCAGCATGCACGCGAACATGCTGGCACGAGCGAGGCACGGTCGCCTGGACAGGATACTGCTCCTTCTAACGTAGTTAGAAGTCCGAGCATATCCCGCTCCTCGCACCGTTCGCCACCACCACCCGCCACTACAGCAGAAGCTTTGGCGCGAGCTCAACTTCTCCTGGACTACCCTCCAACAGCAGACAAGATCGACGACTGGAGGGCCATCATCCAGAGTCTCATCGGCTTCGCCAACGGCGACACTCAGCGGCAGCCGAGCACGTCGCAGCCGCGGCAAGTCAGCCAGGCACGAGCCGGTGGCGACAAGACCGGTGGGGGTGCAACTACTGTGCACTCTCCGCCCCGGAGGCCAAGATCGCCGACTCGTCGGATCCACCTCGACAGCGACTCCACCGCGTCATCAGATCCGCGAGCTCGCCGCGATCAGCGCCAAGTTCTTCATGAACGACAGCAAGAAGACGCTCGTACTCGCATCGAGCGCCGAAGAGAAGCGCGGCGTCAATCAGACCAGCGCGTTGGGCCCTCTGTTGACATGCATGCGCCAGGGGAACCGCAGGATGCGGGAGGAGATGGCGACGTGCAAGATCAGAGACGTCAGTGAGCTGTATGCCCTGGCCGACAAGTGTGCACGTGCTGAAGAAGGGAGGAAACTCCCCGGAGAGAATATAGGAGCAGGAGGATCTGACAGTGAGGATGCTGCCCCGGCAAAGAAAAACCGGCGGTGGAACAGGAAGAAGAAAGGCAAAGATGTGCTAGTCGTTGAGCAGTCCGGCAAAGAAGGTGGCGCCCAGAAAGCCAAAGTTGGTAGCTCCGGCAAGGAGATTGCCGCATGCACCAACTGCCAGGCTGTGGCGGTCGCCGACAAGCAGGACGGCACCGACAAGCAGTACTGCAAGATTCACCGCACCAAGGGCCATGACCTCCAGAGCTGCAAGAAGGTCGAGCAGCTTGTCCAGCAACAAAAGGCTGAGTACGAGCGACGAGACAAGGAGAGGGCCCAAGGAGGCGCTGGAGAATCTGGCAAGAAGCGCGCCGGCCGGGGAGGACGCCGCGGCAAGGCCAAGCAGCGGCAAGGAGACAGACCTCCCCGCGGCCGCGACAAGGATGAAGACGACGACGACGACGAAGACATGGATGATGTGGAGACCAGCGAACAGGAGTTCCAGAAAGCCACAGAGGTCTTGTGCGTTGACGGCGGTGCTTCTCTGCATACTTCGCACCGCCAACTCAAGCAATGGGTGCGGGAAGTCAATGCAGCAGAACCACCTGTCGAGTCACGCAAGCTTCTGAAATGGTCCAGCACGCCTATCATCTTTGATATTGAGGACCACCCTGACCGCACAACTGCGGTCGGGTGCTTGCCGATGTTGGTTTCACCAACTATCCGCAACCTCAAGGTCACTAAGATGTTAGTTGACGGCGGGGCCGGCTTGAACCTGATCTCCTCCGCTGTACTCCAGAAACTCCAGATCCCTGACAGCAAGCTTGAAGAGACCGGCACATTCCAAGGAATTAACCCGGGAAGGAGCAAGCCGAAGGGGAAGGTCACGTTGCCAGTAACATTTGGCAGCGAGCTCAATTTCAGGACTGAGAGGGTCACTTTTGACGTTGCCGATATTCCATTGCCTTATAATGGGATACTTGGCCGTCCAGCACTCGCCAAGTTCATGGTAGCCTCTCACTACACATACAACATGCTGAAGATGCCAGGCCCGATAAGCGTCATCTCTGTCCCCGGCGGCAAGAAGGATGCTCTTATCTGCGCCGACAAGATCTACTGGGAAGCCGCAGCCGCAACAGACCGCAAGTCACTTGCCGCTGAAGCTCCCCGGGGGAAGAAGACCAAGTCCGGCAAAAATTCTGATGCCCACTCCGGCAAGCGCACCTCTTCGGAGTGCTGCGCTGCCGTCGAGGACGCACCATCGAGCTCCACCGGCAAGTTTAAGAAGACAATGGCGGCTCCGCCAGAGACGAAGAAGGTGTCCACCAAGGAGGATGGCACTGGTGGTACCTTCACCATCAGTGCCACTCTCGACCCTAAATAGGAAAGCGCGCTCATTGCTTTCCTGCGGGTGAATGTCGATGTGTTTGCATGGCAACCGTCTGACATCCCCGGTGTTCCCAGGAAAGTAATTGAGCACCACCTTGCCGTTTGTCCTCATGCGCGGCCCGTCAAGTAGAAGGTCAGGAAGCAAGCAGTGGAGCGCCAAGAATTTATTACAGAAGAGATCAAGAAATTGGAAGCAGCAGGCCTTGTCAGAGGAGTGCTCCATCCTATGTGGTTGGCCAATCCTGTAGTCGTGCGCAAGGCAAACGGGAAATGGAGACTTTGTATCGATTTTACCGATGTTAACAAAGCTTGTCCCAAAGACCCATTTCCTTTGCCGCGCATTGACCAGATTGTTGACTCCACAGCCGGATGTGATTTGCTTTCATTTCTTGACGCATACTCAGGATACCATCAGATCTTCATGGCAGAAGAGGATGAGGAGAAGACCGCATTTATTACTCCATGTGGCACGTACTGTTTCGTACGGATGCCTTTTGGTTTAAAAAATGCTGGTTCAACATTTGCAAGAGTAGTCCATGTCGCTCTGGAGCCACAAATGCACAGAAATGTGGAAGCCTACATGGATGACATAGTGGTCAAGAGCAAGGACAAGGCGACTCTGATTCAAGATTTAGACGAGACCTTTGCAAATCTGCGCAAGATCAGCCTCAAGCTCAACCCAGAGAAGTGTGTATTTGGAGTTCCCTCCGGCAAGCTTCTCGGGTTCTTCGTGTCTCAGCGGGGAATTGAAGCCAATCCCGACAAATCAAGGCCATTGAGCAGATTGAAGCACAAAAGCGCGTCAAGGATGTACAAAGACTTGCCGGTTGCGTAGCTGCTCTCAGCAGGTTTATCTCTAGGTCTGCTGAGCGCGCCCTGCCTTTTTCAAATTATTGAAAAAGGCAGGTCCAATGAAATGGACTCCGGAAGCGGAGGCTGCGCTGCAAGACTTAAAGAGATACCTATCCTCCCCTCCAATACTTGTTGCACCTAAGCCACAAGAGAAGTTGCTGCTATACATAGTGGCAACCAATCAAGTGGTTAGTGCTGCGTTAGTAGCAGAGAGGGAGGCAGATGACGAGCTAGCAGCCACGGCAAGCGCATCCAGCGACAAGCAAGGGGCTTCCCCGGCAAGCTCTGGTCCCGACAAAGATGGATCTGCGCAGATGCACGAGGAGACACAGAAGAAAATGGTGCAGCGCCCAGCTTACTTTGTCAGTTCCCTTCTGCATTGGGCTAGGTCAAGGTACTCTGGCGTGCAGAAATTGCTTTTCGGCCTTCTCATGGCCTCGAGAAAGCTGCGCCATTACTTCCAAGCACATGAGATCACAGTTGTCACTCGCTTTCCGCTGAAGAGGATACTACAGAATCCAGAAGCGACAGGAAGGATTGTTGAGTGGGCACTGGAACTGTCAAGCTTTGGCCTCAAATTTGAGAGTACTTCAACTATCCAGAGCAGAGCATTGGCAGAATTTATAGCAGAATGGACAGCAACACCAGATGAAGAAATTCCAGAAACGAGCATCCCCGTCAAGGAAGCAAGCAAAGAGTGGCTGATGTACTTTGATGGTGCCTTTTCGCTGCAAGGTGCCGGCGCTGGCGTGCTGCTTGTCGCACCCACCGGAGAGCACCTCAAGTACGTAGTCCAGATGCACTTTCCCAAGGAGCAAGCAACTAACAATACTGCAGAGTATGAAGGCTTGCTTGCCGGTCTCAGGATCGCGACAGACCTTGGGATCAAGAAGCTCATTGTCAGGGGTGACTCATAGCTTGTCGTCCGCCAAGTGAACAAGAGCTATCAGAGTCCATTGATGGAAGCCTACGTCGACGAAGTAAGAAAGATAGAAGAGCACTTTGACGGCCTACAAATGGAGCATGTTCCAAGAGCTCAGAACGCCATTGCCGATGGCCTGTCAAAGTGCGCCGCACTTAAGTTACCTGTGGAACCAGGGATCTTTGTGCTCAAGCTGACTCAACCGTCCGTAACGCCATCAACCGGACAGAACAAGAAGAGGAAGTTGATTTCTGGTGACTATTTGCCGGCAGAGCTTCCCGAAGCTGCCGCCAAGAAGGTCCCCAAGATCAACGCCAAGAGCGCTGAGGAGCAGTCTGTTCCGGCAAGCCCCAGGGTTTGTTCTGTTGAAGCAGAAGCTCCTGATAAGTTTTGCTCCGGCAAGCTTGTCAGGGAACGTCAAGCTCCGGCAGAGCCGCAGGTTCTCGCCGTAGAAGCGGATGTTCCCGCAGCAGCTGAGATCAACACCAAGAGTGCTGAGGAGCAATATGCTCCGGCAAGCCCTAGGGTTTGTTCCGTTGAAGCAGAAGCTCCCGACAAGTTTTGCTCCGGCAAGCTTGCCGGGGAACGTCAAGCTCCGGCAGAGTCGCAGGTTCTCGCCGTAGAAGCGGATGTTCCCGCAGCAGCAGATTTGCCTTTAGTCCTCGTTGTCGAGCCACAGGCTCCAGCATGGGCGCAGCAGATTGTCCGTTTCCTTCAGACAGGAGAACTTCCCGAAGAGCAAGAAGAAGCGTAAAGAGTAGCCCGGCAGTCAAGTATGTACCAGTTTGTCGACAAGACACTGTACCAAAGAAGACTCAACGGTATGAAATTGAAGTGTATTCACCGGGAAGATGGACAAAAGCTGTTGGCAGAGATACATGGAGGCATATGTGGTCACCACATTGGCGCAAGAGCACTTGTCAGCAAAGCGTTCCGGCAAGGTTTCTTTTGGCCGACAGCCCTCCAGGATGCAACTGCACAAGTAACCAAGTGTGAAGCGTGCCATTTCCATTCCAAGCAGATACACCAACCAGCTCAAGCTCTCCAGACGATCCCTTTATCCTGGCCATTTTCGGTCTGGGGGATCGACATTCTCGGCCCCTTTCCCCGAGCAGTCGGGGGCTTTGAGTACTTGTACGTTGCAATCGACAAGTTCACAAAGTGGCCGAAAGTGGAACCAGTGAGGAAGGTGACAGCACAGTCAGCAGTCAAGTTCTTCAGGTCGATTGTTTGCCGCTTCGGGATTCCTAACAGGATAATCACCGACAACGGCACGCAATTCACGAGCCGCACCTTCATGTAATACGTCCAAGATCTTGGCGCCAAGATCTGCTTCGCTTCTGTTGCTCACCAGAGAAGCAACGGTCAAGCGGAGATGGCAAATGCTGAAGTGCTGCGCGGGCTCGAGACCAGGACTTTCGACAGGCTGCACAAGTGGGGAAAAACTGGATCGAGGAGCTGCTGGTGGTTCTTTGGTCGATCAGAATGACGCCAAATCGAGCCACTGGCCAGACACCTTTCGCTCTAGTCTATGGAGCAGAGGCAGTTCTCCCCACGGAACTCGTATACGGGTCACCTCGAGTGCTCGCTTATGATGAGCTCGAGCAAGAGCAGCTGCGAGAAGATGACGCGCTGCTCCTTGAGGAAGACCGTCTTCAGGCTGCTGTGCGAGCTGCTCGCTACAAGCAAGCTTTGCGCCGCTACCATAGCCGCAAAGTTAATGCCAGAAATTTTGAGGAAGGCGACCTTGTTCTTCGGCGTGTTTAGTCCGCCAAGAATTCCAACAAGTTGACACCGAAGTGGGAAGGCCCTTACCGGGTGAAACGAGTCACTAGGCCTGGCGCTGTCCGCCTTGAGACCGAAGACGCCATTCCGGTGAGCAACTCCTGGAATATTGAGCATCTTCGCAAGTTTTACCCGTAAGGCGCGGTTGCCGGAACCTGTTCCGGCAACCACCTTTTGTACAAGTCTTGTCGCTGTTGCATGTAATCCTTTGTACAAAGCCGGGCGCAGACCCCGTGCATAAGTAAAGCTCATGTGCTCCGCACATTTTGTCATTTTCATGCTTTCTATTTTTTGCATGTGTTATCTGACACTTTGTGCAGCACCCACTCCCCGGTAAGCAGTAACGAGCCGTAAGGCTCCATGTCTTTATTTTCTCTTCTTTCTTTTTTCACAAAGGAAGGTTCCCTCGCCCACAAGTTTGCCGGGGGGGAAAGGAGAAGATAATGGTATGGTCCAGGCGTCGTTCAAGAAAGTTTCGCCTTGCCGGGAAACAAACAACAGAAAAGCTAAGTTGCCAAAGTTTGAGCAATCAGATTTTTAAAATTTTTAAGTTATCTCCCTTGAACAACCGCACTTTGTATGGAAAACCTGTGCGCGGAGGAACCAACTTGTAGCTAGTTGCGCCCTTACTTTGTTTCGAGTCCGCTCAACAACTTAAGTGAGCTGCAACTAGTCGCGACAAGGTTTCTTGTCGGTAGCGGCACCGCCAGCAGGCTGCTGACGTCCCACACTCAGCGCTTGCGGCTCAGTTGCCTGCACTGGCAAGTTCCCTAAAAGCGTAGGGTAAAAAGACATACAAAGGGAGGAATCAAGTAAAGGGAATAACATTGCAATCATTACCCAGAATAAAGTTATATTACAAAGATAGCTTGTCGCAGCTCTAATAGATTGTTTTCATAACATGATAAACAGCGACAAGAAAAGAAGAAATGGGCGGCCTAATCTACGCGATCGCCTTCGATCCTATTGATCCCGCTCACCTTGTCCATAATGGGTGCGACAAGGGCCTTGAGCGCCTCCAGATCAGCATCCGGCGGCAGGGTCTTGAGGACGTTAGTGAGGTTGAGGCCCGGATTGCGGAAGGCCACCTTCACCAACACTTTCTGAAGAGCTCCCGCGCAGATCTTGCGCGACTCGTCGGCCAGCTGCTTCGGGATCCTCTCCCGGAGTCGCTGGAGGGCCGTCGCCACGCCCTTGAAGAACAAGACGATCTTGGCGCTGGGTTGGAGGTTCTCGTCAGAGGGATACCCAAGATCTCCCATCCCCAGCTGCGCCAGCTCCCTGTCAATATCTGTGGCGGCAACCACAAGACTCTCCGTCCAATGCTCCACAGTCTCCCTGAAGGCGTTTTGGGTGGCGGCAACACTCTCTAGCAGCGCCTTGTTGGCCTTGATCTCCTCCTTCAAGGCCGCCTCCTGCTTCTTGGCGCCATCCAGCGTCCTGGTCAAAGTGGTCAGCTTCGACTCAAGATCCGCGTTGGAGTCCTTGGCGGCGCTGAGCTCTTTGCCCTTCTCGGCAAGATCGGCTTCTAGCTGCACCACATTCGTCTCCATCTCCTTCTTGGCGGCCTCGGCGGCGGCAGCGTCCTCTGCTTGCTTGAGGGCTCCGCCAAGTCTTTCCTCACGCGCGGCAAGCTCCTCCTCGTGGGCGTCAAGATTGACCTTCCGCTGCGCCAGCTCGCCCTCCTCCGCGGCTAGCTTCACAGCGGCAAGTCGCTGCCGCTCATCGACTTCAGCCTTCTCGAGGAGGAAAGCCTTCTGCGCTTCAGCGAGCTGCTCCCGCTCCTCCGCCAGGGACCAGAGGGCTTCCCGATGGAAACCCCCGAGCTCTTCCGCGCGCTTCTCGATATCTGCTCCCGCCTTCGCGACTAGCGCCTCGCGGGATTCCAGCTTGGCTTGTCGCACGCGGTAGAGCGACATCAACTTCCGCAGCAGCCGCTCTTCTTCGGGCTCGTTGCTGCTGCTACTTGGCGCGTCAACCAGCGTCAGCCCGGCGGAGGCGAGCACTTCCCCGTCAAAGATCTCTCCCTCGACCGGCGTCCTGGAGCTCGACGCCCAGGGGAGGTTGATGAAGACGCCTTCACCGGCCTTCAAGTATACGCCTGGCTGGGGCTCTTCAGAGCCTGGCGCTGTGGCAGTGGCAGACGGGTCGGCGGTCGGTGCAGCGCCTGGCGCTCCTGCGGCCTCAGGGCCGTCAGTGCGATCGCCAGGCCCCTCGCCAGTTGCCGCGGCGGCAGCCTTGGCGGCCTCTGCGCCGGCGGCATCGCCACCACCGGCTGCTTCGTCGGCGGCGACCTCGGTCTCCATCTGCTCCGCAGCGGATGGGTCTGACAGCCGGAAAAGGGGAAGAGTCAAGCAAAAATCCAAGAAAAAGAAGATCAAAAGAAGAAGAACCCGAGGGAAGTTTTGAAGCAAGAGGAGTACCTGCACCAGGTTCTGCAGTCGTGGTCTCCGCCGTCGGGGGGCCGCTGGTGCTATCCCTTGCCGGAGAACCCTCCCTTGCCGGAGACTTCTCCCTTACCGGGAAGCCCTCCCTTGCCGGGGAGTTCTCCCTTGTCGGGTGATTCTCCCTTGGCTCCTGGTGGGGCTGCTCTGCTCCTACACAAATCAGCAATCAAATGTCAGCAAAGACAAAGTATCCATGTGCACCTCACAAGCGGAAAGCAAACCATATACTTACGCTGGGGGCTGCTCTGGAGAAAAGTTGCCGGGTCTGGCAAGGTTGTCTCGGGCGCGCCCCCCGTTGTCGCAGTAGGTTCGTCCTCGATGACAATCACCGGGACCTTGGCTCTCTTTGCTGCTCTCTGGGCCAGAGTCCTAAAAAGGAACAAGTTCAGAGTAAAGCAAGTGAGACAGCAAGAGTTGAAGAACAGCAAGAGAAGCTTACTCTTCTTCTTCTTCCTCGTCGGAGCTGAACGCGGAGAAGTCGAAGTCCGGCGCGCGGCCGGCGCGTGGAGGCGGAGGAGAAGCTTCCCTTGGCCGCTTGGCGGGAGCAGTGGCGGCGGTCTGAGACGACCCCGCTCCAGCTGTCGTCGCGGCATGAGAAGCGACAGGAGCAGAAGCGGTGGTCCGGGAGGGCCCCGCTCCAGTTGTCGTCGCAGCATGAGGCGCTCCCGCGGCAACGGTGTTTGCCGCGGTGGAGCGTGTCACGCGGCGCGGCGACTGTTGACCCGCTTGCCGCTCCGCTACGTCACCGCCCTTGCGGAGACGCCTTCTTGGTGGGGATGGAGGCTCTGCTTGCGGCGAGCTGCCCGAAGACGAAGTGGAAGACGAGTTGATCTCCAGCGAGCCACTCGTATCCTTGGCGGGCTCGCTCTACTCGACGTTCTGCCCGGCAAGCTCTTTCTCGCCGGCAGGCTCCCTTCTCTCGGCACGGCTTTCCGCCTCTGCTGCATCTGCCTCCTCCACGGTGAATCCAAATTCGCCCGCGGCTGTGGCTGCCGCCGCCTCTTCCAGCCTGGTGGCGATGAGTGCCACCTCCGCATCGGTGGTGTCGCGTGTGAGGCCGTCCTTCTCGTCGGCGTGGATCGCCACTTCTACCAAGTCATCGAAGAACTGCTGCACGACGTCGTCTGCAGGCTCCTGCCAAGTTGGCACAATTCCATGCGAGTCGCACTCCGGCATCATTGCACGGATGCGGTCGAGCGAGGAATTGTTGCACAACGGAACGACGCCCCCCGGCAACCTGAAAACTTCGGGATGTTCGGGGTCATACTTGAAGAGCTCCTAGAGCATCGCGTTGAGCTCCAGAACTGTGAAGTTGTAGTTGAGGCCCGGCCGCAGCCTCATGATATCCGCCGCGTTCTTGAACTCCCAAGTGGGTCTCCCCCGTTCCTGCAGGGGGGCGATGCGGCGGCGAAGAAAATCTGCGCCAACGGCGCCTATAGTAAGCTCGGCAAGCCTGAGGCGCAGGATCCTGGTGAAGGCAATCTTCAGCCTGTCGTCTTCCGGGGCCACGTCACTCCAATCGCTGCCGCGTGCTACTGGGGTTTGGTGCCGGGTGGTGAATGGCTGCGGATTCTCCTCGTCAATCCAGCACCAATCTGCTCTCCACTCCTCCCACTTGCCGTGGAACTCTCCCTCCAGATAGGTTTCTTTCTTGCCGGCCCTCGAGATCCAAGCGATTCCGCCGCATAGAGGCTCTCCTCTCTCTACTCGGGGTATGAAGAAGTGGCGAAAGAGAGCTACGTTGGGATGGACTCCGACAAAGTTTTCGCAGAGATGCGCGAAAGCTGCCATGGTCAGAACGGCATTGGGGGTGAAGTCAAGGAGGTGGAATCCATAGGTATTCATGATGTCGCAGAAGAATTCAGAGAAAGGCGGGCAGAGCCCGCAGTAGAAGAACAGAGCGAAGAAGGGGTATCCATTTGGGGCCTTCTTCCAAGCGGCGGCGGGGAGTACCTTCGTGCGTGGATGCGCTCGCGTCTCCGCCGACCAGAAGAGGTAGTAGTTCTCCCTCAGCTCCTTCGCGGCAAGCTTGGGGGGGAAGACTGCCCGCTCCTTCCGCAGCGCCGCAAGCCGCTGCGCCTCGGTCGACTTCACGACCTTCCCCTTGTCGGCTTTTGGAGCCATGGCGGAAGTGGTGGAGGAGGTCAACGGCGTTGGTGATGCTGATGGCGATGGGGGGCGGAGCGCTACTCTCTTTCGGCTTTGGGAAGACGAGGGAGCGGCGGAGATTTTTGAGATTGGAAGCAGCAACGGGCGAATGTGCGAACTGCCCCTGTTTCCCCTGCTTATAAAGAGGGAGGGGGTGGACGTTCCGCATTTCCGAATAAAATAACCACCCACGATCTCTCCCACGATGCCGCATTCAACGCGTGCCGTTCGGGGAGGGCGCGGTGGATACAGAGGAAGATACGGTGTAACCTAGGCCGCGCGTGCCCGTGCCCTGTTTTGGGCCTGGCCCAACAGCGCTCGGCACCGTGTATGGCCCAGGCCCGGGGGCTCCTGTCGGTGAACTAGAGTAGGGGTACCCTAGTATCCCGAACCTGTGCACGGGCAGTCGCAGCATCCCGCGGCAAGGCTTGCCGGGTGACCGCCAAGGTCCTCCGTGGTTCCTTTGGAGCCGTTCAAGAACAAAGTATCCAAGTCAAGACCCCGGAAAGAGGAGCTTGCCGGGAAGGCCAACTAAGGCACCTCAAGACCCCGGCAAGAGGAGCTTGCCGGGAAGGCCACCCAAGGCATCTCAAGGAACTTGCCGCGGCGCGCCACGCGTCCCGGCAAGGCCCGGTGAGCGACAAGCTCCCGGACGCGACAAGACAACGACCGCGGCAAGCCACCACTCCATGCCCGCGCTCCAGCGCATCCACCAACGTGTCGCTCTGGGACCCTTCCCAGCGTACGTGGCGGGAGGCTGTGCAGCCAGCGGTGAACAGTGGCAAGCGACGCTGACAAGATTGCCGCCGTGGCGAGCGGTGGCATCCCTGACGGTCCCTTTTACACTGTTTAGGCGACGCAGATGGGCATTTAAGGCCCTTGTCCCCTGTCGTCAGGGTTAGGTATGATACACTGTAGCAGGTAGCTGTACCAACCGCAGCACCTTTCCCTTTTTTGCCCTTGTCTACGTTGCCACCTGTCGGTGACCCCTTGAGCATATAAAAGGAGGCCCATGCGCAACATAGAGGGAGGTTTGAAAACTCACGCTCGGTCTCGTTAGCTGGTGGTGTGTACTGTAGCACTCCGCGCTCCCGAGCAAGAACTCAATACAAATCACAAAGCAGGAGTAGGGTTTTACGCATCCGTGCGGCCTGAACCTGGGTAAACTGCTCGTGTGTTTCGCCTCGATCCGCTCTTTGCACGACCTCCGCCCCCGCCGAACCGAAAGGGACTCGGTCCGCCGGTCCCATAGGCACTATGCGTTGGTTGTTTACTATGTTGTCTGCTTCTTTCCGGTGCGCTTCGTCGGGTTGTTTCCGGTAACGTCGTGTTGTGAGGATTCGTTCGACTACGTTCCGTTTGTCTTCTTCATGGACTCGTTCTTCTTCCTTGCGGGATTTCAGGCAAGATGATCATACCCTCGAAATCACTACTATCTTTGCTATGCTAGTTTGCTCGCTCTTTTGCTATGCCAATGCTACGATGCCTACCATTTGCTTGTCAGCCTCCCAATTGCCATGTCAAACCTCTAACCCACCTTGTCCTAGCAAACCGTTGATTGGCTATGTTACCGCTTTGCTCAGCCCCTCTTATAGCGTTGTTAGCTGCAGGCGAAGATTGAAGTTTGTACCTTGTTGGTACATGGATATGTCGTTCCTTGTTGGGACATGTTTACTTGTTGGGATATCACTATATATCTTATTTAATTAATGCATCTATATACTTGGTAAAGGGTGGAAGGCTCGGCCTTATGCCTGGTGTTTTGTTCCACTCTTGCCGCCCTAGTTTCCGTCATATCGGTGTTATGTTCCCGGATTTTGCGTTTCTTACGCGGTTGGGCTATAATGGGAACCCCTTGACAGTTCGCCTTAAGTAAAGCTCTTCCAGCAATGCCCAACATTGGTTTTACCATTTGCACTAACAACCTACCACCTTCCCTTGGGTTTTCGTGAGCCCGAGGGTCATCTTTATTTTAACCCCCCCGGGCCAGTGCTCCTCTGAGTGTTGGTCCGAACTAGAGTCCCGTGCAGCGCCCCCTCGGGGAAATTCGAGGTTTGGTTTTAGTTGTATGGAGAGCTCATCTGAGTGTTCCCTGAGAAAGAGATATGTGCAGCTCCTATCGGGATTTGTCGGCACATTCGGGCGGTTTTGCTGGTTTAGTTTTACCCTGTCGAAATGTCTTGTTGTACCGGGATACCGAGTCTGATCGGAACGTCTCGGGTGGAGGTCTATTCCTTCGTTGACCGTGAGAGCTTGTCATGGGCTAAGTTGGGACACCCTGTAGGGAATTGAACTTTCGAAAGCCGTGCCCGCGGTTATGGGAAGATGGGAATTTGTTAATGTCCGGTTGTAGAAAACCTGAACTTGACCTTAATTAAAATGAATCAACAGCGTGTGTAACCGTGATGGTCTCTTTCCGGCGGAGTCCGGGAAGTGAACACGGTTGTTGGAGTTATGCTTGACGTAGGTTGTTATAGGATCACTTCTTGATCATAGATTTCTCGAACGTCCTTTGCCTTCTCTTCTCGCTCTCTTTTGCGAATATGTTAGCCACCATATATGCTAGTCGCTTGCTGCAGCTCCACCTCATACCTTTACCTTACCCATAAGCTTAAATAGTCTTGATCGCGAGGGTGCGAGATTGCTGAGTCCCTGTGGATCACAGATACTTTCAAAACCAGCTTGCAGGTGCCGATGAGTCCGTGCAGATGACGCAACCAAGCTCAGGAGGAGCTCGATGAAGATCTTGTCCTTTGTGTTGTTTCGTTCTAGTTGATCAGTAGTGGAGCCCAGTTGGGGTCGATAGGGGACCTTTGTCGCATTTGGGGTTCTTCTTTTATTTTGGTTCCGTAGTCGGACCTTGATTGTATCTGTTTGATGTAATGCTTTATTCATGTAATTGTGTGAAGTGGCGATTGTAAGCCAACTATGTATTTCTTTCCCTTATGTATTACATGGGTTGTGTGAAGATTACCTCACTTGCGACATATGCCTTCAATGCGATTATGTCTCTAAGTCGTGCCTCGACACGTGGGAGCTATAGTCGCATCGAGGGCGTTACATCAAAGGAGCCCGAAGCTCTCTGCCGCGCCGCCGAGCTCATGCCAGATGCCCTAACCATGTCCACCATCTTCGTTGTCCTAAGCCCGTCCATTTTTCCAGGCGCATTTGATTTCTCCGCGCACGTCCACACAAAGAGCTCTGCCGCCTGTCTCATCTCTAGCGAGCCCGTGGCCATCGTTTCCATCATCCCCAACGGCACACAAGACCACTAGGAGACCTGCGACGGCGAGCCGAGCCCAACCGTGCCATCGGCCACATCCGACGACCAACAGAACGGCGGATCGTCAACCCTTAGGCTAGTGCCACCGTCTGCTGCCGTCTTCACATTTTCCGGCGACCACTTCGACGACCTAGCTCCAGTGAGACCCCCTAGATCTATTTCTGGCCGTTCATCTTAGACACAACACATCACGTACAATCACTTAAACGAACCGGTACCAGCCAATAGAAACACGCCACATCACTGCCTTATCCAAAAGATTATCTGAAACATTTTCTACTAAATTGAACTAACTCCAGGTTTTACACAAGACCCCCTGTATTTTCAAACCATCATAACTCTTAATCTGTAAATCAAAATTTAGTGAATCTTTTTCCAAAATGATCGTTATGAAAAGATTCACTAAATAATATTAGAATCTTGAAAAGTTTAAAATTCAAACTTAAATACGGCATAACTTGCAAATTATAAATCAAAATTAATGGATTCCTTTTGCAGAATGAATCTAGGGAAATGTAGTTTCAACTTAGCTACAGTAGTCCATTTTTTAAATGATTAAAAAAATTAAAACTGAATATATTTAACAATGGCTATAATTCAAACAATATTAAACCTAAAATTTGGTTTAACCTTCGAATCAAAATGTTTATTCGGATAATTATCTTGCAACTAAGTTACAAAAACCCAAAATGAACTTTAGTAAATAGTTTGCAATTATTACTTGACTTTAGATATTTTAAATAAATAATTGAATTCACTTAAACCAATTTGGTTATTAACTTTAAAACTATAGGTTTAATTTGAATAAACTCTTGCAATATGAGTTAGTGAACAAATAAATTAAACCTAGTAAATATTTTGGAGATACAATTGACTTTAGGGATTAAACTTAAAATCAATTTTAGTTCAAACTATGTAAAGTTGAAAGCTATTTACACTTAGTAAATGATTTTGGGTTTAAACTTAGATTTAGTTTAAACTTGAATTTAAATAAATAAAATTTAGTAATTATATAGGATTTGTATTTGAATTTAGAGAAAATCCAAGTGAAATTTGAATTTGGGCAAACCTAAGGAAACTTATAAGTCATTTAATTAGTCTGAATTAAATTAAATACCTGGCAAAGGAATTCATGAAACAACATCAGCCAATTATGACATATCTTTGAACTTGAACTAGCCTTGTTATTTCAAACTTAATTGGGATTCAAATTCAAACCTCAATTGAAATTGAATTTAAAGAAGGTAAACCCTAATTCAAATTTTATTGTGAGCCAAACCAAATTGATGAACCTAGATGAAACCTAGACACTTAGTGTGTGTTCAAGCTGATGAAAAGTCAAGAAGTTGAATTGTCATTCAAACTAGGACATGAACTTGGCTATCCAAGATTCATAGACCACGACTCTAGTTGCTACATTCCTTTTTCAGAATCTGGCAACCACAACTTGACATCACATTCTCCTTATGTGATGAGCCCTTTTATTTGAAACTTGCATGTGAACCCTTATGTCACATGTATTCCAAGCAACAACCACTATGTTGTTTTCCAAACTCCTATGAGTTAACCCTTGACACATGATCTCACAGCACAGTCTACACTCACACCAAGCACTACACTGTTGTTTGTTAGATTATTCTGTATAGTTTTAGACAAAGGATCTCTTAGGTCATTTCATATACGCCTTTTCCTTTTGCTTACGACACGTCGTGCACGTCCTAGTACACCACCCGCGCCTCGACCAGGTCGGCGCCGAGCCTCACCATCGTCACCTTGCTCAACGCCGAGCCCATCGCGACCATCACCTTGTTGAAGTCGTCCACCAATGCACAGTAGCTGTTTGTTGAAATGCTAAATACAAAGAGAGAGGAGGAGGAAGAGGAAGGTGTATGCTGACGTGTGGGCCCCATTTGTCATAACAGTCAACTTAATGGTCAAAATAAATGACATTGACTTTCCTTCCACGTCATCCCTGACGGGTGGGTCCCGCTTGTCATAAACGGTCATCAACAAAAGCTATAGTTTTTAGGCACAAATTACGAAAAAAGTGATAGTTTTTGGTCAAAATTTTGAATGTTGTAGTTCTGTGGGACACCAACCCCAAACCCCAAAACTGGTAGTTTTTTGTCAAATACTCCATCGCACTGCAACCTTGGAGGATCCCGCACCGATGGCCCATGAGACCGTCGGGGATCAGATCCCCGCCACCTTCATCATAGGCCACTAGTAGAAAACGGAGCTTTAAAACCGGTTCGTAAGGGCCTTTAGTGCCGGTTCCATAACCGGCACTAATTGGTGGGCACTAAAGGCCTCCCCCCTTTAGTACCGGTTCGGCACGAACCGGCGCTAAATTGCCACCACGTGGCGTGAGCTCGCGCCCTGGTATGGGGGACCTTTAGTACCAGTTGGTGTTACCAACTGGTACTAAAGGTTTCTTTTTTGAATTTTTTTCTGAAAATTTTGGAAATTTTTTTTGATAATTTTTTTTCAGTTTTTAAATTTTCAGAATTATTTGGTGATCTAGTCTCTAATCACCTCTCTTAACTACTCAAGTGTGGATCACTCATTCCAAATCATCTAACTTCCTGACCGGTCACCCATCCCTCTCACTACTCCAGCCCGAGCACGCTTAACTTTCGGGTTCTATTCTCCTTCGTTTCCAAGTCTGCACTTGTTGTTTTCCTGACAATAGTAAGAGGCCAATCCTATTAACCCTCAGGAGTTTAGCTTGAGCATGAAGTCACACATTTCACTATTTGAGTTTGAAACTATTATTCTAAAAAAACAGTAATTATTTAGTAACACTAATATTTCTTGAATAAGTTTGACCATAGTTTGACCATAGTTTGACCAGATTTGACCAAAATTCAAAAAATTGAAATAATTATTTAGTAACACTAATATTCTTGAATAATTATGTAGTAACATTAATACTTCTTGAATAAGTAGTTTGACCAGATTTAACAAATTTTTTTAAAAAAACTTAAATTTGTCCATATCTTTTTTTCCTTTTGGAATTTGAGGATTCTAAAAAATTGCAAACAAGCCATAGGCTGTCTCCATCGGATGCAGATTTTCGTGCTTAACTTTTTGATATATTATCCGTTTTTTTCCGACATCGTATGCAAAAGTTATAGCCGTTTAACATTTTCCCTACACTTTTTGCAAAACATGTCCAAATTTAAGTTTTCAAATTTTCCTAACTAGTAGATGTAGTAATATAACTACCTCTCGAAGGATTTTATTTTTTGAAGTTTTTATCATTTTCTTTTGATTTTTTTAGAACTGAAATGGCGACACACCGGGGGGGGGGGGGGGGGGGTAGAGTTTGAAAATTGCCCTATAGTGCCGGTTTGTGTCACAAACCGGTACTATACGTCAGACCCCTTTAGTACCGGTTCATGGCACAAACCGGTACTAAAGGTTAGCCCTTTAGTACCGGTTTGTGCCACGAACCGGTACTAAAGGTGATCATGGGGCCCCAGCCTGACGCCAGCCTGCCATCACCCCTTTAGTACCGGTTCGTGGCACGAACCGGTACTAAAGGTTCAACACGAACCGGCATTAATGCATAGTCGTTCGAACCGGCACTAATGGTACCATTAGTGCCGGCTCAAATTCAAACCGGCACTAATGTGCTTCATGTTTGACCCTTTTTCTACTAGTGGGTGTTGCGCGTCCTTGTCCAGCAGTGGCCTTCGTGAGCGGTAAGGAAAGAGAGAAAGATCAGGAGGAGATCGGGAGAGGGTGCCAGTCCTAGACCTATACCACACACCCGCCTTGACATGCAGTAGATGCTAACCCACTGCAAGGAAATTGTGCCTGACATTTCATTCTTAATCCTTTAGTACTCTAGTAGTTAAGTTTACAATGTCCACTTTTCACCTTACAGTATTGACCATGGCATTATTCCTCGTCTTAGCCAGAATAAAATTGATAATGTACCAACCAAAATGTCTACCGTGCATGGATTACAGTTTCTTCAGTGTTTCCCTTCAACCTAGTTTTAGCATGAACCTAATATTTTCCATTTCTAAGTCATTTAGTTGTCATTATCCTTTATCCACGTCTCAAACTAGCCTTTAGCATTTGGATTCATTGGCACACTTATCGATGGGGTGAGTTAAGTAACGGGACAGTCATGTATTCAAAGTCTGTAGATTAATTGAAGAAAATAGTACATTTTTAGTGTTCATTTATATTTATTTCCTTTTCTTTGGTGATATTATGAGTAATCAATGTCTTTGCACGCTGGTAGTATTTTTTTCCAGTGTCACCTTTTACCGTGTTAGTCATTCAAGAAAAAAAAATATATTCTTAGTCCATGGTCACTCTTTGGTCGGTCTTTTTGAGAACTCATTCTCTCTATTTTATTTCATTCACTTTATTTAGTCATGGGTTGTTCTCTCTTTCTATGTTTAGTCCTTCTATTTTTTTTTCTCATTTTGTTTATTGAAGACTTGTTATTTACATCTTTCTTTATTTTTTTGGTCATGTTCCCACTTCCATTCCCCAGTTTTCATTTGTTTAGTCTCTTTATTCTTTGTAGTGTAATTTATTGAGAACATTTAATTACTCATCTATAAAATAATTTTAAAATGATATAATGCAGCCATGTACATAACAAGAAAGGAAGAAAGAGGTACTTATTCACCTTTTCAGACAAACACCGAAATAAAAATAGAGATAGAGGTTTATCGAAACATTCGAATAACCCGATACAAAGGCAACATGACGCTGTTTCGATTTTTCCCTCCTATCCAAGGTTTTTCCACGTTTTTCCTTGAAAACCACCTTAACTACCCCACTTTTATGAACTTACCAAATAATCCCTTATTGACTTACTAGATTTTCTAATAATTGGTAAATATGTGTTACCATACGAAATCCTACCCATGATTGTGTACATATTTAGACAGGCAAATCATGGGCATGATTTTACTAGAATGTGTATGCATGTTGCAATGCACGAGCATTCTTTTTAGTACCTATATAAGTAGAGGAAAACATCAATGGATCTGATACCAAATATGTATCATTAGAAGCATCACGAAGCATACTTTTATAATTTATTTATTTGTTATTATAATACAATTTTCAGTATGAACTTGATCAACCAGAGAAATCTTTGATTTCCAAAAATAATAACACACCTTATAATATTTTTAATAAATGGAGGAAGCATTTTTGTGGGAAGGAAAGAAAAAGAAAAAGAAAAAAGGGAAACGAGGGGAAGAGGAGACAAAGACGGAGAGGCAGGGGCAGTGGCCGGGGCCTGCCCAGCGTGTCATGATCGGTGGACTAAGCTGCGCTGGTGGTCGAGTTCCGGCCGAGTCCGGGCGGTAAACGGGGTCCGATACCAACTGGGTGCAGAGCAAAGAAGGGCTCGCTCGACTCGGCTAGGGTTCCTCTTCCTTTCCATGTTTATATAGATCGAGATGGCACCGCCGCCTCCTCCAATCCAATCCCCAAACCAGCGCAAGCGACAAACCTCGTAACCCAAGATCTACGTCGACAGCAGAGGAACCATCAATCAATCAAGAAGAGGCCATGGCGGGCAAGGAGGAGGCGGGGAAGTTGATGGTCAGTCCGGGCAGCGCTGCCAATTCGACGGAGGCCGGCGTCGATGGTCCTGCGGCGGTGTTCCCCTCCGCCGCCGGATCCATCTACACGGAGGGTGACGAGTCAGAGAAGGGGGTAGCTGCGATTGACAAGATGCTTGGGGAGGCGAATCTGTCGTCCGCCGTCGCCAATCAGCCGGCCGCAGCACCGCCAGGTCCAAACAAGGGCAAGGTTCGGCTGTCGAAAGCCGAGATCAGGACCATAATTGCGCTGAAGCCGGAGCAACACCCCAGCGCCGATTACCTGGACGATCTGGCAGAGTATTTCCCTCCGGAGTGGATTGAGGAAAGGAAGCGTGCCCACGCTGACAGTGTAGAGCTTTTCAAGAAGATGGACGACGATTTCGAAGAGTACCGGCAGCAGGTCTTAGTGTCTGTGCGGGACAAGGGCTACTTCGAGGTCGATGAAGAGCTCATTTCCAACAGGGAAAAGGCGAATGAGTACGTTGCCGAACAATGGAAGAGGATGGATTTTACTGGAATTCAGATTGCCACCCCGGAGGACAGGCTGAGGGATGCAGACGGTTATCGTCCATATGTTCCTGACCAAGATGATGCGCTCGTTGAAGCTCTTGTGATTGAGTGATTCTCAAAGATGACGCTGCTTGAGGAAGACTGGATGGCACAAGGGATCAAGCTTGCTGCCCAACTGAGAATATGCCTCGCTTGGCCCGTCTCTATCTATCTACTCTCTCTGTAACTCAATGTAGTAAACTGCAAAAAGGTCTTACATTAAGGTTGTATCTATCTTTCTATTGTCAATAACATTGGTACTAGCGTATAACCTGTGTTATGATAAGATACTTCTATCCATCCATTTTTTATCTGACTCTGCTATGTTATGTTTATAATTTACAACCCAGCTGTACTACTATTGCAGTGTGGTGCTGCTGCGCTATTGCTAATTTGCTTGTGCAATGGACTTGGTTTCTGCTTCCAAAATAGCCAACTTTTTTCTTCCGTTGCCGTAAATTTGTATCTCTGTCTGTTGATGATATTCGACCTAAAATGAATCGCCCTGTTCTGCATTTATGCTGTAAAGTATATCGGTCTCTGTCTATCTTGTGTGCTTGCTTGTCATTGTGTTTCACCGCCTACTTCTGTGTTGTTTGGGCGGCTTTGTTGTCCATCTTTTTCTTTGAGTTTGTAGTTTCCCTTTTATTCCATGCCACTGCTGGCCAAAGTATAATATTTTATTCATGGCATGCCTGAAACCTGGGTGTCAATGTTTTGCACTATAAATCAACAGGGCCTCAAAATATGAAACAACTGATACATCATTGATCAGGAGAGTAATTCTCCTATGTTGATGTTAATGACTTGCCTTTGGTAAATAAATAGTTTGACGTTTGTCTCTGAGTATGATAGGAGCTAGGGTTCTCCCTGGTCTAGGGCGTAGCTTGTAGGGAAAGGAGGGAGGTGGGCGAGGGCTGGAGCGCGGCGGCCGGCGGCGAGGCGCCGTCCTTGCTGCGGTGCGGCGGCGGCTGAGACAGGAGGCGGCTAGGGTTCAGGGTTTCCGGCTCCTCTGGGAGCCGGGCAGAATTGTCTTATTGCTTAAATCTCAAAATAGCCCTACAAGTTGTATATATAACCACGATGTGAAATAGAAACTAAGATAACTTGCGAGCTAAGCTTGCCCGGTGGGCCTCCTACGGCCGTAGGTTCGGCCGGTCATAATATCTCTCCCCGCCTGCGCAAACAGATCGTCCTCGAGCTGAAAGTCGGGGTAGTGTTGGCGGAACTCCTCGCGCTGCTCCCAAGTCGCGTGCTCCTTTGAAAGTCCAACCCACTGAATCAACACGTACCAGGAGCCGCGACGCAGCTGAGCCTTCAACGCCTTCTCCGGCTCAGGAAGGAGACGCCCGTCGGTGACAGGCGGTAGCGCTGGAGGAACCGCGGGGGGCTCTCCACGGAAAGGCTTGAGCAGCCCCACATGGAAGACATCATGAATCCGCGCACCTGTCGGAAGCTGAAGACGGTAAGCCACCTTCCCAATGCGTTCCAGGATAGCAAAGGGACCGGCATAGCGAGGACCCAGCTTATTCTTTGCGCGTGAGTCCAGGGACTGCGTAGAGCGATGAAGGAGACGCAACCACACCCAATCGCCCACCGCGAACTCCGCCTTGAGATGGTTGCCGTCGTAGTAGTGTTTGGCCAACTGCTGGGCCTGAAGGAGGCGTTGCCAGACTTCTGCCAGCATCTCGTCATTGTTCCGCAGAAGAGCACCGGCCGCCTCGGGCCGTTCTAATGACGGATCAATAGGAAGAATCAGCGGGGGTGGCCATCCATAAACCACCTCAAAAGGTGTAGCACGGAGGGCGGAGTGATAAGAGGTGTTGTAGCAGTACTCCGCCCATGATAGCCAGTCCACCCATGCGCGAGGGCGATCACTTGTGACACAACGTAAATACATGGCAATCACCTTGTTAACGACCTCGGACTGGCCGTTCGTCTGAGGGTGGAAAGCTGTGCTCAGGCGGAGCTTAACGCCTGCCAACCGGAAGAGGTCGCGCCACACATGGCCCATGAACACGGGGTCCCGAGCATTGACGATCGAAGATGGGAACCCATGGAGACGGACAATGCCTTCGAAGAAAGCCCGAGCGACAGACGCCGCCGTGTACGGATGCCCAAGCGTGATGAAGTGGGCATACTTGGAGAAGCGGTCGACCACCGTGAGAATGACGGACTTGCCGCCCACCTTGGGGAGGCCCTCGATGAAGTCCATGGAGATGTCCGCCCAGACCTGGGACGGCACCTCCAAAGGCTGGAGCAAGCCAACCGGCCGTAGAGTCTCCGTCTTGTTGTGCTGACACGTCACACAAGACCGTACCTAGTCACGATCACTTGGAATGTAGAAGTCGGCGCGAAGACGATGGAGTGTCTTTTGCACACCCTCATGGCCCGCCGAGTGGGCGAGGCGCAACACCTGATGGCGAAGATCGTCGTGCGCCGGAACGAAGACCCGGAGCCCATGAAGGAGCAAGACGTCGGTGAGGCGCCACGGCTCATCTAGTTCCCGCGCAGCCAGCTGCTGCTGCAGGAGGAGTGCGTCGGTCGTGGCTGCTATCGCTCGCCGGATGTCGGTGAAGAGGGTGAAGGAGGGCCCGGTGATGATGCAGAAGGCCGCCCCCTCCGCCGTACCGTCGTCTGTGTCGGCGTCGGCGACGGTGTTAAGGCGACCCGGACGGTACTCGATAGTGAAGTCAAACCCGAAGGTTTTATTGATCCACTGGTGCTGCCGTACAGTCGAGGGCCTTTGATCCAGCACGAACTTGAGGCTGTAGTGATCCGTACGTATCCAGATGTTGGGGAACGCAGTAATTTCAAAAAATTTCCTACGCACACGCAAGATCATGGTGATGCATAGCAACGAGAGGGGAGAGTGTTGTCTACGTACCCTTCGTAGACCGCAACGGAAGTGTTGACGCAACGTAGAGGAAGTAGTCGTACGTCTTCCCGATCCGACCGATCCAAGCACCGTTACTCCGGCACCCCCGGGCTCCGATCCAGCAACGCTTCGGGGATGAGTTTCGTCAGCACGACGGCGTGGTGACGATGATGATGTTCTACCGACGCAGGGCTTCGCCTAAGCACTACAACGATATGACCAAGGTGGAATATGGTGGCAGGGGGCACCGCACACGGCTAAGGAATGATCACGTGGATCAACTTGTGTGTCTAGAGGTGCCCCCTGCCCCCGTATATAAAGGATCCAAGGGGGGGGGGGTGCGGCCGACCCTATGGTGGCGCGCAGGAGGAGTCCTACTCCTACCGGGAGTAGGACTCCCCTCCCAATCCTTGTCCAACTAGGAGAGGTGCAGGGAGAAGAAGAAAGGGGGGGGGCGCCGCCCCTCCCTCCTTGTCCAATTCGGACAAGGGGGAGAGGGGGCGCGCGGCCTGCCCTTCCTCTTCTCCACATTAGGCCCATGAGGCCCATTAACCCCCCGAGGGTTCCGATAACCCCCCGGTGCTCCGGTTTTATCCGATACTTCTCCGGAACCCTTCCGGTGTCCGAGTATAGTCATCCAATATATCAGTCTTTATGTCTCAACTATTTCGAGACTCCTCGTCATGTCCGTGATCACATCCGGGACTCCGAACTAACTTCGGTACATCAAAATGCATAAACTCATTATAACTGTCATCGTAACGTTAAGCGTGCGGACCCTACGGTTCGAGAACAATCTAGACATGACCGAGACACGTCTCCGGTCAATAACCAATAGTGGGACCTGGATGCCCATATTGGCTCCGACATATTCTACGAAGATCTTTATCGGTCAGACCGCATAACAACATACGTTGTTCCCTTTTTCATCGGTATGTTACTTGCCTGAGATTCGATCGTCGATATCCAATACCTAGTTCAATCTCGTTATCGGCAAGTCTCTTTACTCATTCTGTAATACATCATCCCGCAATTAACTCATTAGTTGCAATGCTTGCATGGCTTAAGTGATGTGCATTACCGAGAGGGCCCAGAGATACCTCTCCGACATTCGGAATGACAAATCCTAATCTCGAAATACGCCAACCCAACATGTACCTTTGGAGACACCTGTAGAGCTCCTTTATAATCACCCAGTTACGTTGTGACGTTTGGTAGCACACAAAGTGTTCCTCCGGCAAACAGGAGTTGCATAATCTCATAGTCATAGGAACATGTATAAGTCACGAAGAAAGCAATAGCAACATACTAAACGATCGGGTGCTAAGCTAATGGAATGGGTCATGTCAATCAGATCATTCATCTAATGATGTGATCCCGTTTAATCAAATGACAACTCTTTGTCCATGGTTAGGAAACATAACCATCTTTGATTAACGAGCTAGTCAAGTAGAGGCATACTAGTGACACTCTGTTTGTCTATGTATTCACACATGTATTATGTTTCCGGTTAATACAATTCTAGCATGAATAATAAACATTTATCATGATATAAGGAAATAAATAATAACTTTATTATTGCCTCTAGGGCATATTTCCTTCAGTCTCCCACTTGTATTAGAGTCAATAATCTAGATCACATCACCATGTGATTTAACATCAATAGTTCACATCTTTATGTGATTGGTTCACATCTCCATGTGACTAACACCCAAAGGGTTTACTAGATTCAATAATCTACTTCACATCACTATGTGATTAAGACCCAAAAAGTGATCATGTTTTGCTTGTGAGAGAAGTTTAGTCAACGGGTCTGCCACATTCAGATCCGCATGTATTTTGCAAATTTCTATATCAACAATGCTCTGCATGGAGCTACTCTAGCTAATTGCTCCCACTTTCAATATGTATCTAGATTGAGACTTAGAGTCATCTGGATCAGTGTCAAAACTTGCATCGACGTAACCCTTTACGACGAAACATATCCTTATTCCAGTAAGGATAATTTTGACCGCTGTCCAGTGATCTACTCCTAGATCACTATTGTACTCCCATGCCAATCAGTGTAGGGTATATAATAGATCTGGTACACAGCATGGCATACTTTATAGAACCTATGGCTGAGGCATAGGGAATGACTTTCATTCTCTTTCTATCTTCTGCCGTGGTCGGGCTTTGAGTCTTACTCAATTTCACACCTTATGACACAGGCAAGAACTCTTTCTTTGACTGTTCCATTTTGAACTACTTCAAAATCTTGTCAAGGTATGTACTCATTGAAAAAACTTATCAAGCGTCTTGATCTATCTCTATAGATCTTGATGCTCAATATGTAAGTAGTTTCTTCGAGGTCTTTCTTGGAAAAACTCCTTTCAAACACTCCTTTATGCTTTGCAGAATAATTCTACATTATTTCCGATCAACAATATGTCATTCACATATACTTATCAGAAATGCTGTAGTGCTCTCACTCACTTTCTTGTAAATACAGCCTTCACCGCAAGTCTGTATAAAACTATATCCTTTGATCAACTTATCAAAGCGTATATTCTGACTCCGAGATGCTTGCACCAGTCCATAGATGGATCGCTGGAGCTTGCATATTTTGTTAGCACCTTTAGGATTGACAAAACCTTCTGGTTGCATCATATACAACTCTTCTTTAATAAATCCATTAAGGAATGCAGTTTTGTTTATCCATTTGCCAGATTTCATAAAATGCGACAATTGCTAACATGATTCGGACAGACTTAAGCATAGATACGAGTGAGAAACTCTCATCGTAGTCAACACCTTGAACTTGTCGAAAACCTTTTGCGACAATTCTAGCTTTGTAGATAGTAACACTACTATCAGTGTCCGTCTTCCTCTTGAAGATCCATTTATTTTCTATGGCTTGCCGATTATCGGGCAAGTCAACCAAAGTCCACACTTTGTTCTCATACATGGATCCCGTCTCAGATTTCATGGCCTCAAGCCATTTATCGGAATCTGGGCTCATCATCGCTTCCTCATAGTTCGTAGGTTCGTCATGGTCAAGTAACATGACCTCCAGAATAGGATTACCGTACCACTCTGGTGCGGATCTCACTCTGGTTTACCTACGAGATTCGGTAGTAACTTGATCTGAAGTTACATGATCATCATCATTAGCTTCCTCACTAATTGGTGTAGTAGTCACAGGAACAGATTTCTATGATGAACTATTTTCCAATAAGGGAGAAGGTACAATTACCTTATCAAGTTTTCTACTTTCCTCCCACTCACTTCTTTCGAGAGAAACTCCTTCTCTAGAAAGGATCCATTCTTAGCAACGAATGTCTTGCCTTCGGATCTGTGATAGAAGGTGTACCCAACTGTCTCCTTTGGGTATCCTATGAAGACATATTTCTCCGATTTGAGTTTGAGCTTATCGAGATGAAACTTTTTCACATAAGCATCGCAACTCCAAACTTTAAGAAACGACAGCTTAGGTTTCTTGCCAAACCATAGTTCACACGGTGTCGTCTCAACGGATTTAGATGGTGCCCTATTTAACGTGAATGCAGCTGTCTCTAATGCATAACCCCAAAACTTTAGTGGTAAACCGGTAAGAAACATCATAGATTGCACTATATCCAATAAAGTACGGTTATGACGTTTGGACACACCATTATGCTATGGTATTCCAGGTGGCATGAATTTGTGAAACTATTCCACATTGTTTTAATTGAAGACCAAACTCGTAACTCAAATATTCATGTTCTGCGATCATATCGTAGAAACTTTTATTTTTGTTACGATGATTCTCCACTTCACTCTGAAATTCTTTGAACTTTTCAAATGTTTCAGACTTGTGTTTCATCAAGTAGATATACTTATATCTGCTCAAATCATCTGTGAAGATCAGAAAATAATGATACCTGCCATGAGCCTCAATATTCATCGGACCACATACATTAGTATGTATGATTTCCGACAAATCTGTTGCTCGCTCCATTGTTCCGGAGAATGGAGTCTTAGTCATCTTGCCTACGAGGCATGGTTCGGAAGCACCAACTGATTCATAATCAAGTGATTCCAAAAGCCCATCAGCATGGATTTTCTTCATGTGCTTTACACCAATATGACCTAAACGGCAGTGCCACAAATAAGTTGCACTATCATTATTAACTTTGCATCTTTTGGTTTCAATATTACGAATATGTGTATTGCTATGATCGAGATCCAATGAACCATTTTCATTGGGTGTGCAACCATATAAGGTTTTATTCATGTAAACAGAACAAAAATTTATTCTCTTACTTAAATGAATAACCGTATTACAATAAACATGATCAAATCATATTCATGCTCAACGCAAACACCAAATAACACTTATTTAGGTTCAACACTAATCCCGAAAGTATAGGGAGTGTGCGATGATGATCATATCAATCTTGGAACCACTTCCAACACACATCGTCACTTCACCCTTAACTAGTCTCTGTTCATTCTGCAACTCCCGTTTCGAGTTACCACTCTTAGCAACTGAATTAGCATCAAATACTAAGGGGTTGCTATAAACACTAGTAAAGTACACATCAATAACATGTGTATCAAATATACTTATGTTTACTTTGCCATCCTTCTTATCCGCCAATCACTTGGGGTAGTTCCGCTTCTAGTGACCAGTCCCTTTGCAGTAGAAGCACTTAGTCTCAGGCTTAGGATCAGACTTGGGCTTCTTCACTTGAGCAGCAACTTGCTTGTCGTTCTTCTTGAAGTTCCCCTTCTTCCCTTTGCCCTTTTCTTGAAACTAGTGGTCTTGTCAACCATCAACACTTGATGTTTTTCTTGATTTCTACCTTCGTTGATTTCAGCATCACGAAGAGCTTGGGAGTTGTTTCCGTTATCCCTTGCATATTATAGTTCATCACGAAGTTCTACTAACTTGGTGATGGTGACTAGAGAATTCTGTCAATCACTATCTTATCTGGAAGATTAACTCCCAGTTGATTCAAGCGATTGTAGTACCCAGACAATCTGAGCACATGCTCACTAGTTGAGCGATTCTCCTCCATCTTTTAGCTATAGAACTTGTTGGAGACTTCATATTTCTCAACTCGGGTATTTGCTTGAAATATTAACTTCAACACCTGGAACATCTCATATGGTCCATGACGTTCAAAACGTCTTTGAAGTCCCGATTCTAAGCCATTAAGCATGGTGCACTAAACTATCAAGTAGTCATCATATTGAGCTAGCCAAACGTTCATAACGTCTGCATCTGCTCCTGCAATAGGTCTGTCACCTAGCGGTGCATCAAGGAAATAATTCTTCTGTGCAGCAATGAGGATAAACCTCAGATCACGGATCCAATCTGCATCATTGCTACTAACATCTTTCAACACAATTTTCTCTAGGAACATATCAAAATAAACACAGGGAAGCAACAACGCGAGCTATTGATCTACAACATAATTTGCAAAATACTACCAGGACTAAGTTCATGATAAATTTAAGTTCAATTTAATCATATTACTTAAGAACTCCCACTTAGATAGACATCCCTCTAATCCTCTAAGTGATCACGTGATCCAAATCAACTGAACCATGTTCGATCATCATGTGAGATGGAGTAGTTTCATTGGTGAACATCACTATGTTGATCATATCTACTATATGATTCACGCTCGACCTTTCGGTCTCCGTGTTCCGAGGCCATATATGTATATGCTTGGCTCGTCAAGTATAACCTGAGTATTCCGCGTGTGCAACTGTTTTGCACCCGTTGTATTTGAACGTAGAGCCTATCACACCCGATCATCACGTGGTGTCTCAGCACGAAGAACTTTTGCAACGGTGCATACTCAGGGAGAACACTTCTTGAAAATTAGTGAGAGATCATCTTAAAATGCTACCGTCAAACTAAGCAAAAATAAGATGTATAAAAGATAAACATCATATGCAATCAAAATATGTGACATGATATGGCCATCATCATCTTGCTTCTTTGATCTCCATCTCCAAAGTACTGTCATGATCTATATCGTCACTGGCATGACACCATGATCTCCATCATCTTGATCTATATCAATGTGTCGTCACGTGGTCGTCTCGCCAACAATTGCTCTTGCAACTATTGCTATCGCATAGCGATAAAGTAAAGCAATTATTGGACGCTTGCATCTCATGCAATAGAGAGACAACCATAAGGATTTTGCTAGTTGCTGATAACTTTCAACAAAACATGATCATCTCATACAACAACTTATATCTCATCACGTCTTGACCATATCACATCACAACATGCCTTGCAAAAACAAGTTAGACGTCCTCTACTTTGTTGTTGCAAGTTTTACGTGGCTGCTACGGGCTTAAGCAAGAACCAATCTTACCTACGCATTAAAACCACAACGATAGTTTGTCAAGTTGGTGCTGTTTTAACCTTCGCAAGGACCGGGCGTAGCCACACTCGGTTCAACTAAAGTTGGAGAAACTGTCACCCGCAAGCCACCTATGTGCAAAGCACGTCGGGAGAACCGGTCTCGCGTAAGCGTACGCGTAATGTAGGTCCGGGCCGCTTCATCCAATAATACCGCCGAACCAAAGTATGACATGCTGGTAAGCAGTATGACTTATATCGCCCACAACTCACTTGTGTTCTACTCGTGCATATAACATCAACACATAAAACCTAGGCTCGGATGCCACTGTTGGGGAACGCAGTAATTTCAAAAAAATTCCTACGCATACGCAAGATCATGGTGATGCATAGCAATGAGAGGGGAGAGTGTTGTCTACGTACCCTTCGTAGACCGCAACGGAAGCGTTGACGCAACGTAGAGGAAGTAGTCGTACGTCTTCCCGATCCGACCGATCCAAGCACCGTTACTCCGGCACCTCCGAGTTCTTAGCACACGTACAGCTCGATGACGCTCCCCGGGCTCCGATCCAGCAAAGCTTCGGGGATGAGTTTCGACAGCACGACGGCGTGGTGACGATGATGATGTTCTACCGACGCAGGGCTTCGCCTAAGCACTACAACGATATGACCGAGGTGGAATATGGTGGCAGGGGGCACCGCACACGGCTATGGAACGATCACGTGGATCAACTTGTGTGTCTAGAGGTGCCCCCTGCCCCCGTATATAAAGGATCCAAGGGGGGGGTGCGGCCGGCCCTATGGTGGCATGCAGGAGGAGTCCTACTCCTACCGGGAGTAGGACTCCCCTCCCAATCCTTGTCCAACTAGGAGAGGTGGAGGGAGAATAGGAAAGGGGGGGGGGGCACCGCCCCTCCCTCCTTGTCCAATTCGGACTAGGGGGAGAGGGGGCGTGCGGCCTACCCTGGCAGCCCCTTCCTCTTCTCCACATTAGGCCCATGAGGCCCATTAACCCCCCGGGGGGTTCCGATAACCCCCCAGTGCTCCGGTTTTATCCGATACTTCTTCGAAACCCTTCCGGTGTCCGAATATAGTCATCCAATATATCAATCTTTATATCTCGACTATTTCGAGACTCCTCGTCATGTCCGTGATCACATCCGGGACTCCGAACTAACTTCGGTACATCAAAATGCATAAACTCATTATAACTGTCATCGTAACGTTAAGCGTGCGGACCCTACGGTTCGAGAACAATGTAGACATGACCGAGACACGTCTCCGGTCAATAACCAATAGCGGGACCTGGATGCCCATATTGGCTCCTACATATTCTACGAAGATCTTTATCGGTCAGACCGCATAACAACATACGCTGTTCCCTTTGTCATCGGTATGTTACTTGCCTGAGATTCGATCGTCGGTATCCAATACCTAGTTCAATCTCGTTACCGGCAAATCTCTTTACTCGTTCCGTAATACATCATCCCGCAACTAACTCATTAGTTGCAATGCTTGCAAGGCTTAAGTGATGTGCATTACCGAGAGGGCCCAGAGATACCTCTCCGACATTCGGAGTGACAAATCCTAATCTCGAAATACGCCAACCCAACATGTACCTTTGGAGACACCTGTAGAGCTCCTTTATAATCACCCAGTTACGTTGTGACGTTTGGTAGCACAAAAAGTGTTCCTCCGGCAAACGGGAGTTGCATAATCTCATAGTCATAGGAACATGTATAAGTCACGAAGAAAGCAATAGCAACATACTAAACGATCGGGTGCTAAGCTAATGGAATGGGTCATGTCAATCAGATCATTCAACTAATGATGTGATCCCGTTAATCAAATAACAACTCTTTGTCCATGGTTAGGAAACATAACCATCTTTGATTAACGAGCTAGTCAAGTAGAGGCATACTAGTGACACTCTGTTTGTCTATGTATTCACACATGTATTATGTTTCCGGTTAGTACAATTCTAGCATGAATAATAAACATTTATCATGATATAAGGAAATAAATAATAACTTTATTATTGCCTCTAGGGCATATTTCCTTCACCATAAGGATCGACCCCAAAGATAGGGCCACCAGTGAGGCACCGCCTATACCAAGCCAGTGAGCTCGCGCTCATAGGCTGCCATCTTAAGATAGCGGGCGGCAAAGGGCCAGCTGAAGAAGGCGAGGGGTCCATCGCCCTGATGAAGGATTGCACCGAACCCCGCACTGGAGGCGTCACAGTCGATGTCGAAATCAGGCATCTGCAGGACGGGACCCCTCGTGAGGGCCCCCTTGAGGGCCTCGAACGTTGTGGTGGCCTCCTCATCCCAAGAGAAGGCATCGCGATGGAGAAGGCGCGTGAGCGGGGCCGCGATGAGGCTAAACTCCCGGATGAATTTCTGGTAGTACCCCACAAGGCCCAGAAAGCCTCGAAGAGCCCGCGGAGACTGCGGAATCAGCTAGGCGGCGACGGTCGCCACCTAGTCGGCATCCATGGCCACCCCCTTGGCCGAGATGACGTGACCAAGGTAAGCGACAGAAGGCGTCCCGAACAAGCACTTCGAGCGCTTAAGATGAAGATGATGCGCCCGAAGCTCGTTGAAGACGATGGCCACATGCGGGAGGTGCTCTGCCCAAGAGGCGTTGTAGATAAGAATGTCGTCAAAGAAAATGAGGACAAACCGACGTAAGTAGGGCCGGAGGACATCGTTCATCAAAGCCTGAAAGGTAGCCGGGGCGTTTGAGAGGCCAAAAGGCATCACCAAGAACTCGAAGTGGCCGTGATGAGTCTGAAACGCCGTCTTGGCAATGTCGTCTGGGTGCATGCGCACCTGATGATACCCCGACCGGAGATCCAGCTTGGTGAAGAAGCGCTCCCCATGCAGCTCATCGAGAAGCTCATTGACCACCGGGATAGGGAACTTATCCTTAAGTGTGAGAGTAGTAAGGGCGCGGTAGTCGATGCAAAAACGCCACGTGCCGTCCGACTTGCGAACGAGGAGGACCGGCGTAGTGAATGGCGACGTGGAGATCTGGATGATGCATGCGGCAAGCATGAGTGCACACTGCCGCTCCAACTCGTCCTTCTACAGATGAGGATACCGGTAGGGCCGTACGGCCACCGGTGCTGAGCCCGGCAGGAGGTGAATACGGTGGTCTTAGACTCGGGCCGGTGGAAGGCCCTGCGTCTACTCAAAGAGATCACGGTGCTGCTGCAGGAGGTGGTCCAACAGCGGGTGCTCGGCCTCGGTGGTGGCCACGGCCAGCTGAAGCGGGTGCGACGCCGGGGTGCCCCCAATGCCCTCCCAGTGGACGCGGCGCCCGAGACACCATAAGGTCATCGTCAGGGCATCGAGGTCCCAAAGGATGGGACCGAGAGTCCGCAAGAAGTCGACGCCGAGGATGAAGTCGAAGAAGCCCAAATCAATGCCGGCGCATGTGATGGTGAAGTGCTTGTCACCGATAGCGATGGGTACATCGTGGGCGAGCCCATGGCAGCGTAGACGGTCACCATTAGCGACGGTGACCCATAGCTGCTCCCCGCCTGCCGGCTGTAGCGCGAGGCGCTGCATGGTGGTCTCCGGTAGGAAGTTATGCGTGGAGCCTGTGTCCTGGAGGGCCACCAGACGCTCGCCATGGATCGTGACTGGTAAAAGCATCGTCCGTTCATCACGGATGCCGGCCAGCACGTGGAGCGAGACGGCGAGGGTCGTCGCCAGAGCGGGCGCGGGTGCAGGTGCGAGCTCCGCGGCGGCTAGGTCGCCGAGGCCATCCTTTGGTGTGTCCTCCTCGGTCTCCTCGGTCATCTCCAAGTAGAAGAGGCGCGGGCAGACATGGCCCGGGGCATAGGGCGCATCACAGTTAAAGCAAAGCCCCAAGCACCAGTGCTCGAGCTGCTCCGTCTGAGAAAGGCGCCTGAAAGGGCGCGTCGCGGCCGGGGTGACGGCCGATACGTCTCCAACGTATCTATAATTTTTGATTGTTCCATGCTATATTATATTTTGTTTTGGACGTTATTGGGCTTTATTATACACTTTTATATTATTTTTGGGACTAACCTATTAACCGGAGGCCCAGCCCAGAATTGCTGTTTTTGCCTATTTCAGAGTTTCGCAGAAAAAGAATATCAAACGGAGTCCAAACGGAATGAAACCTTCGGGAACGTGATTTTCGGAACGAACGTGATCCAGAGGACTTGGAACCTACGTCAAGACATCAACCAGGAGGCCACGAGGTTGGGGGGGGCGCCTACCCCCCCTCCCAGGCGCGCCCTCCACCCTCGTGGCCCTCCTGTCGCTCCACCGACGTACTCCTTCCTCCTATATATACCTACGTACCCCCAAACTACCAGATACTGAGCCAAAACCCTAATTCCACCGCCGTAACTTTCTGTATCCACGAGATCCCATCTTGGGGCCTTTTCCCCACTACTAGGGAAAACCCTAGCAGTAGCGCTGGTTTTGTGCTCAATAGTAGCGCGGGTAGGCGTGCTACTAATAAGGCGCTACAGCTATTGCTTAGCAGTAACGCGTGCCGCACGCACTACTGCTAGGACAAATAGCTGCAGCGCTTGTTCACTCCCACGCTGCTGCTAATGTAACTACTGGCAGCGTGTTTTCTTTCCATCGCTACTAGTATTGTTTTTTTATTTTTTTTATTTTTAGTGTATTTATGCGCCATCGTACAAATATTGGTACAATACTAGTTATGAGGTTTACATCATTATGTCCATAACAGTGTGTCAAATGAAGGTGGATTAGGTTCAAGTGGAGGCAATATGTGGTGCATGTCAAAAGTATACTACTAATCCAAACTTGATCTAGTTTGGACTAGTAGTACTTTCGATGTGCACCACATGTTGCCTCCACTTGAATCTAATCCGCCAGCACAAGCTATTTAATCATCATCATAATCATTAGCACCAACAATATTTATTTAATCACCAATAACACTAGCTAATAATAATCATCAGTCATTACCACCAACACTAGCTATTTTATCATCATAGTAATAGTGTAGCACATCATCATCCTCAAACTCATTTCTAGCTAATCACTCCTGCTGCTCTCTCTTAGGTACAACAACATAACACATGTGTAGCTCTCCTCCTTGATCAAGTTGGAGCATGCAGATGAACCTGTCTCCTAATTTTGGCTAGCACATCTGTTTGCTGCCCCCTAGTACTTGTCTGCGCTCCCCCATCACATATCTGGTCCAGTCTTGCACTATTAAGCATTCATCGCTGATCTTGAATGCACTAAAGTAACATGTAGGATATCTTGGCCGTAAGCTAATAATACTCATGGTACCTTTAGTCTCGATCCCATAAGGCACAACATTCATCGGGGGTCCCTGTTGAAGAACATCGTATGGTCACATACTTAGCAATGAAGTTTAGCTTCACAAATAATGTATGGAAAAGATGCACTGAGGACAAATAGTAAAAATATTACCATCCTTCCTAAATAGATGTGACCGTAGTTCATGACGAACACTATTGGTCGCATGTTTTCAGTACTAAGATTTCTAAGTCCGGGAAGAAAATTTGTCTTGACGGTATCAAGATCCTCAAGCCATGAAACATAATGACTTAGCTCCTCGCAGTTTAGTTCAGCCCCGGGACAGTAGTAGGTCCTGTCTACCAAGCGCTGGACATGTTTGCTTGCACCGAAATAAGCTGACAATACAAATTAGTTGTCAACTATTTTTAATAAACAATATCAAAGACATAAATATGGTTGAGAAACTTACATTTTGGTGTAACTGGAGGCGTCTGCACATCGACCCAGATGTCGGTATTACCTTCAATATCATCTTCCGGACGAATATCAAAGCTGATAACCATATCAGGCTGAAATGCATAAGTCTTGCATACTGCTTGCCATGTTTTGCATCCAAAATAGGTGTAGTCGTCTGAATTGTATAATTTTGCGTGGAAAATATAACCATGCTCGGTCTTCAAATAAACTTTCTTTACCTCCATAGTATGACAGAAACCTATCTTATCCAATACAAAAACTCTTGCATGGCAGGGGATACGCTAGTAGAATAGTAAAAAAAATATAAGTTGAAGCAAATGAAGCAGATGTCATGCTTAATTACGAAAAAAGACTTGTCGTTGTGACTTACTGTATCCACTTCGAAGTTCTCGTCCAGCTTGATGCTGAAGCGCCTATCATCATCTAGGAAGATTCCGTCACACAGGCCGCGCTCGTCTTCGCAGTATTTGCAAATACCGAAATCCTTTTTGTCGTCAGACATTTCCTATGTTCATAGTTAAAACATTAATTGAAAATTGATAGAAGACAACTACCAGGATACTCAACACACAAATCCGGGGCACTCGATATTTCCTACATATTCTGGCAAAAGTCATGCCAAAATTCACGGAAAAATCCGGCATGACCTTTGCTAAAATATGATATATCGAGCGCCTGAAATTTGCCGGAACGGAAATGAATCAACACTCCGACAAAACATAGGCCACTCGGAGGTGTAACCTGCAAACATGACCGGCCACTTGGATATTGAGCAACACAAGATATACATTTCAAAATATCTTATAAGACTCAAATTAGCATGCATTCAATAAGCAAAAGTAAATCATCTCATGCGTCCGTACATCGTTGAATATTATCACTAATACATCCCGAATAGTGTCATACATATAACATCACTAGTACAACTAAAACCCTAGCACACGACGGGTATCGGCGCGGGCGGTGGACACCCACAGAGAAGGAACCATCATGGGATCATAGCTCCAGTGAGATCCCTGGAGAACCTGCCAGGTATTGGAGAACCTGTGCTCCAACGCAAACAAGTAGCGACGGACGTGCGCGTCCTCCTTACTAACACGGTGACGCACCACCTCTGCGGAGTCCTCGAGCCTGTGAACCGTCACTGGCCCACGCGACCGCTGCCAAAGAAGGTTCGGGTCAACGACAGGCTGGCTCCTCACCAACCTGCGCCCCCCGGTAGGTAGCGCCTCCCAGTACCACCCCGGCAGAGCCCAGTCCCGGACATGGCCCATCTGGTCAAGCAGGTGTCGTCCTCCGCCGACTCGACGACGAGGATGCGGGATAGGCATCGTCCACGTTGATGCGGGAAAATTTCTTTAACTAAAAAAATAGCAACAAGTTCTTACTAAGTAGTTCTATTAATTCAACTAGTTCTTACTAAAAATAAACTTACTATAAATAAAAATATTCTAGTACCTAATTAGTACCTAGTTCTTACTAACTAATTAGTACCTAAGAACTACTGCCCTAATTACCATCTAATTTGATGAACCTATAGGGGTGGAAAGTGGTAGCGGATATTCCAATTATCCAACTATAAAGTGAAATAAGTGGTCAAATTTTACTCGTTTTATGATTCATCTTAGATATTTGATTCGTTTCCACCCTTACATGAACCCTAACTCATTTGAGCCGCATCCGCGTCCGATTTGTTTCCACCCTAACTAATTTGATGGAGGTAGAAACCCTAGGCAGAGGTAGGGGAGAGGGAGGAGCAGGCGTGCTCACCTCGGGTGCCTGCGACGAGGGAGGGGCAGGCGGCGTCGAGGTCGTGGTCAGGGCTCCGGGGCGGTGTTGAGGTCGAGGGGGGGGGGCGGGGGCGGCGTTCGGGGCGGCGTTGAGGTCAGGGTCGGGGGCGGCGTCCTGGGCGGCGTTGAGGTCAGGGGCGGGGCCGGCGTTGAATCTGGGGTCAGGGGCGGCGTGGGGAGAGCGCGCGGTGGCCGAGGGGCGACGGCGGCGGTGAGAGTGGAGTTGATTTGGGGGATGAAGTGGCCGTGGGGAAGGACGAACCGCGTGGTTAAGTCAGAAGTACCAGTAGCGCGTTCCAGAAAGGGCGCTACTGCTACGTTAGCTACATCGTGTTCTGGAATACACGCTGTAGCTATAGCGATTTTCTGCAGAATCCGCTACTGCTATTCCTTTCTCCTTTTTTCCCTTTTTTCTTTTATTTTTCTTTACATTTTATTTTTTTCCCTTTCTCCTTTTTCTATTTCTTCCATTTTCATTTACTTTTCTACTTGTTTTTCACTTTATTTTATTTCCGTTAGCAGCAGTGCTTTACACGTAAGCGCGCTGCAGCTAAGGAGATTAGCAGTAGCGCTGGGCCATTATACGCGCTACTGCTAGGTTGGGCTAGCCATGTGCGCCTAGTTCAAATGTAGCAGCAGCGCTTTTCGCTAGTACGTGCTACTGCTAAAGTGATAGCAGTAGCACGGTTTATTTACGCGCGCTGCTACCAACAGCGCTTGATTTTGTACAACGCTACTGGTAAAATTCTGTGTATAGGCTTTTCCCTAGTAGTGCCCGAGCTCCGTCGGAGGGGGCATCGATCACAGAGGGCTTCTACATCAACACCATAGCCTCTCTGATGAAGTGTGAGTAGTTTACCTCAGACCTACGGGTCCATAGTTATTAGCTAGATGGCTTTTTCTCTCTTTTTGGATCTGAATGCAAAGTTCTCCCCCTCTCTTGTGGAGATCTATTCGATGTAATCTTCTTTTGCGGTGTGTTTGTTGAGACCGATGAATTGTGGGTTTATGATCAAGTTTATCTATGAACAATATTTGAATCTTCTCTGAATTCTTTTATGTATGATTGGTTATCTTTGCAAGTCTCTTCAAATTATCAGTTTGGTTTGGCCTACTAGATTGATCCTTCTTGCAATGGTAGAAGTCCTTAGCTTTGGGTTCAATCTTGCGGTGTCCTTTCCCAATGACAGTAGGGGCAGCAAGGCACGTATTGTATTGTTGCCATCGAGGATAACAAGATGGGGTTTATATCATATTGCATGAGTTTATCCCTCTACATCATGTCATCTTGCTTAAAGCGTTACTCTGTTCTCTTGAACTTAATACTCTAGATGCATGCTGGATAGTGGTCGATGTGTGGAGTAATAGTAGTAGATCCAGGCAGGAGTCGGTCTATTTGTCTCGGACGTGATGCCTATATACATGATCATACCTAGATATTCTCATAACTATGCTCAATTTTGTCAATTGCTCAACAGCAATTTGTTTACGCATCATGAATACTTATGCTCTTGAGAGAAGCCACTAGTGAGACCTATGGCCCTTGGGTCTATTTTCCATCATATTAATCTTCCAATACTTAGTTATTTCCTTTGTCATTTATTTTACTTTGCATCTTTATCATAAAAATAACAAAAATATTATCTTATCATATCTATCAGATCTCACTCTCGTAAGTGACCGTGTAGGGATTGACAACCTCTTATCGCGTTGGTTGCGAGGATATATTTGTTTGTGTAGGTGCGAGGGACTCATGCGTGGCCTCCTACTGGATTGATACCTTGGTTCTCAAAAATTGAGGGAAATACTTACGCTACTTTGTTGCATCACCCTTTCCTCTTCAAGGGAAAACCAACGCAAGTGCTCAAGAGGTAGCAAGAAGGATTTCTGGCGCCGTTGCCAGGGAGGTCTACGCAAAAGTCAACACACCAAGTACCCATCACAAACCCTTATCTCCCGCATTACATTATTTGCCATTTGCCTCTCGTTTTCCTTCACCCTTGCCATTTTATTCACCCTCTCTCTCTCCATCCTCCCTCTCTTTCTCTGTTTGCCTCTTTTTGCCCGTCTCTTGTTTTCTTGTGTGCTAGATTGCTTGCTTGTCACGATGGCTCAAGATAATACTAAATTGTGTGACTTCACCAATACCAACAACAATGGTTTCCTTAGCATTCCGATTGCTCCTCTTACCGATACTGAATCTTGTGAAATCAATGCTGCTTTGTTGAATCTTGCCATGAAAGATCAATTCGCCGGCCTTCCTAGTGAAGATGCCGCTACCCATCTAAATAGCTTCGTTGATTTGTGTGATATGCAAAAGAAGAAAGATGTGGATCATGATATTGTTAAATTAAAGCTATTTCCTTTTTCGCTTAGTGATCGTGCCAAAGCTTGATTTTCGTCTTTGCCTAAAAATAGTATTGATTCTTGGAATAAGTGCAAAGATGCTTTTATCTCTAAGTATTTTCCACCCGCTAAGACAATCTCTCTTAGAAACTTTATTATGAATTTTAAGAAACTTGATCATGAACATGTTTCACAAGCTTGGGAGAGGATGAAATTAATGATACGTAATTGCCCTACACATGGCTTGAATTTGTGGATGATTACACAAAAAATTTATGCCGAATTGAATTTTGCTTCTAGAAATCTTTTAGATTCGGCCGCGGGAGGCACATTTATGGAAATCACTTTAGGAGAAGCTAATAAACTCCTAGATAATATTATGGTTAATTATTCTCAATGGCACACCGAAAGATCTTCCACTAATAAAAAAGTGCATGCGATTGAAGAGATTAATGTTTTGAGTGGAAAGATGGATGATCTTATGAAATTATTTGCTAATAAAAGTGTTTCTTCTAATCCTAATGACATGCCTTTGTCTATTTTGATTGAGAATAATAATGACTCTATGGATGTGAATTTTGTTGGTAGGAATAATTTTGGTAACAACGCATATAGAGGAAACTTTAATCCTAGGCTGTATCCTAGTAATTCCTCTAATAATTATGGTAATTCCTACAACAATTCTTATGGAAATTATAATAAGATGCCCTCTGATTTTGAATCTAATATTAAAAAATTTATTACTTCGCAAAAGAATTGCAATGCTTTGATTGAAGAAAAATTGCTTAAGATTGATGAGTTGGCTAGGAACGTTGATAGAATTTCTCTTGATGTTGATTCTTTGAAACTTAGATCTATTCCACCTAAGCATGATATCAATGAGTCTCTCAAAGCCACGAGAATTTCCATTGATGAGTGCAAAGAAAGAACCGCTAGGATGCGTGCTAAGAAAGATTGCTTTATAAAAGCGTGTTCTTCTAGTTTCCATGATAATAAAGATGAAGATCTAAAAGTTATTGATGTGTCCCCTATTAAATCTTTGTTTTGCAATATGAATCTTGCTAATTATGGGATTGAATATGATCCACCTTTACCTAGATGGCGTTCCAAGAATTCGGAGTCTTTAGATCTTAATGCTAAAATTGTTAAAAGTGGGATTGAAGAAGTCAAAACTTTAAATATTAATGAACCCACTATTTTGGATTTCAAGGAATTTAATTATGATAATTGCTCTTTGATAGATTGTATTTCCTTGTTGCAATCCGGGCTAAATTCTCCTCATGCTTATAGTCAAAATAAAGCTTTTACTAAACATATCGTTGATGCTTTGATGCAATCTTATGAAGAAAAACTTGAGTTGGAAGTTTCTATCCCTAGAAAACTTTATGATGAGTGGGAACCTACTATTAAAATTAAAATTAAAGATCACGAATGCTATGCTTTGTGTGATTTGGGTGCTAGTGTTTCCACGATTCCGAAGACTTTGTGTGATTTGCTAGGTTTCCGTGATTTTGATGATTGCTCTTTAAACTTGCACCTTGCAGATTCCACTATTAAGAACTATGTGCCCGTAGATTTTATTGTTCTTGACATAGATTGCAATCCTTCATGTCCTATTATTCTTGGTAGACCTTTCCTTAGAACGATCGGTGCAATTATTGATATGAAGGAAGGAAATACTAGATTCCAATTTCCGTTAAGGAAAGGCATGGAACACTTTCCTAGAAAGAAAATAAAATTACCATATGAATTTATTATGAGAGCCACTTATGGATTGCCTACCAAAGATGGCAATACCTAGATCTATCCTTGCTTTTTATGCCTAGCTAGGGGCGTTAAACGATAGCGCTTGTTGGGAGGCAACCCAATTTTATTTTTATTCCTTGCTTTTTTCTCCTGTTTTGTAATAAATAATTTATCTAGCCTCTGTTTTGGTTGTGTTTTTTGTGTTTAATTAGTGTTTGTGCCAAGTAGAACCGTTCGGAAGACTTGGGGAAAGTCTTTTTAATCTTGCTGTAAAAAACAGAAACTTTAGCGCTCACGAGAATTGCTGCCATTTTTATTTGGAAAGTGATATTTGGTTAACTCTGTTTGAAGGTGATTAATAGATAAATTCCTCACGTCCAGCAATTTATTTTAGAATTTTTGGGGTTCCAGATTTTGCGTCAGCTACAGATTACTACAGACTGTTCTGTTTTTGACAGATTCTGTTTTTCATGTGTTGTTTGCTTATTTTAATGAATCTATGGCTAGTAAAATAGTTTATAAACCATAGGGAAGTTTGAATACAGTAGGTTTAACACCAATATAAATAAAGAATGAGTTCATTACAGTACCTTGAAGTGGTGTTTTGTTTTCTTTCGCTATCGGAGCTCACGAGATTTTCTACTTTAAGTTTTGTGTTGTGAAGTTTTCAAGTTTTGGATGAAAGATTTGATGGATTATAGAACAAGGAGTGGCAAGAGACTAAGCAGGGGGATGCCCATGGAACCACAAGATAATCTAAGGACACCTAAAAGCTAAATCTTGGGGATGCCCCGGAAGGCATCCCCTCTTTCGTCTACTTCCATCGGTAACTTTACTTGGAGCTATATTTTTATTCACCACATGATATGTGTTTTGCTTGGAGCGTCTTGTATGATTTGAGTCTTTGTTTTTTAGTTTACCACAATCATCCTTGCTGTACAAACCTTTTGAGAGAGACACGCATGATTTGGAAGTTATTAGAATACTCTATGTGCTTCACTTATACCTTTTGAGTTATATAGTTTTTGCTCTAGTGCTTCACTTATATCTTTTAGAGCACGGTGGTGGATTTGTTTTATAGAAACTATTATTATCTCATGCTTCACTTAGATTATTTTGAGAGTCTTAAATAGCATGGTAATTTACTTAAATAATCCTAATATGCTAGGTATTCAAGACTAGTAAAAACTTTCTTATGAGTGTGTTGAATACTAAGAAAAGTTTGATGCTTGATGATTGTTTAGAGATATGGAGGTAGTGATATCAAAGTTGTGCTAGTTGAGTAGTTGTGAATTTGAAAAATAATTATGTTGAAGTTTGCAAGTCCCGTAGCATGCACGTATGGTAAACTTTATGTAACAAATTTGAATCATGAGGTGTTCTTTGATTGTCTTCCTTATGAGTGGCGGTCGGGGACGAGCGATGGTCTTTTTCTACCAATATATCCCCCTAGGAGCATGCGTGTAGTGCTTGGTTTCTGATGACTTGTAGATTTTTGCAATAAGTATGTGAGTTCTTTATGACTAATGTTGAGTCCATGGATTATACGCACTCTCACCTTTCCATATCATTGCTAGCCTCTTCAGTACCGTGCATTGCCCTTTCTCACATTGAGAGTTGGTGCAAACTTCGCCGGTGCATCCAAACCCCGTGATACGATACGCTCTTTCACACATAAACCTCCTTATATCTTCCTCAAAACAGCCACCATACCTACCTATTATGGCATTCCCATAGCCATTCCGAGATATATTGCCATGCAACTTTCCACCATTCCATTTATCATAACACGTTCATCATTGTCATATTGCTTTGCATGATCATGTAGTTGACATAGTATTTGTGGCAAAGCCACCATTCATAATCCTTTCATACATGTCACTCTTGGTTCATTGCATATCCCGGTACACCGCCGGAGGCATTCGTATAGGGTCATACTTTGTTCTAGTATCGAGTTGTAATCATTGAGTTGTAAATAAATAGAAGTGTGATGATCATCATTTTCTAGAGCATTGTCCCAAGTGAGGAAAAAACGAAAGGACAAAAAAAAGAGAAGGCCCAAAAAATGAGAGAAAAAGAGAGAAGGGATAATGTTACTATCCTTTTTACCACACTTGTGCTTCAAAGTAGCACCATAATCTTCATGATAGAGAGTCTTTTGTTTTTTCACTTTCATATACTAGTGGGAACTTTTCATTATAGAACTTGGCTTGTATATTACAACAATGGGCTTCCTCAAATGCCCTAGGTCTTCGTCAGCAAGCAAGTTGGATGCACACCCACTTAGTTTCTTTTGTTGAGCTTTCATATATTTATAGCTCTAGTGCAGCCGTTGCATGGCAATCCCTACTCCTTGCATTAACATCAATTGATGGGCATATCCATAGCTCATTGATTAGTCTCGTTTTGTTTCCTCCCATTTTTTATCCCACAAATATATCACGTTCGCCAGCGTTTCCTTTTGAACCACGCACGCACCCCAGCCAGCCCAGCCGGCCCCCAACCACCCCGTATGTTCTCATACACATGTATTGACCATCTTGTTCGATTTAGATCTAGCAGATGCGGGATGATCTCCTACCACAAGATCGCATAAAAGCAATTCAAGAGGAATTGGCGGGATTCTTTCTTGACCACATCATCAATAAAGCCGGAGAATACCATGTGGAACGTGACTTCAGATGTTAGGGATTGTAAGAGATCTTATATTGTGTATATGTAGCTAGTAGCGTCAGATAGATATACGAAAACTTGTTGTTCGATCAATCTCACGGAGAAGGAGGAGGTCGATCACTTCTCTCTGTAAATGTTCATGACGATCTTGTATACTTAATGGTTTCCTTCATTTGCTTACTAGCTAGCGTGTCGCGAGTTCTCTCTATACGTATAGTACATAGCGTCGACCAAGCATGGAGGTAAGAGGGGTCACTTCACTCTATTAGTTAGCTAACACAATATATGAAACCCCTAAATTAACCGTCCAAAACCTCCAAACCCCCTCCCACCTTTCAAAAAAAACCTAGCCCCTGAACTGCTGACGCGTGGATGCTTTTTGGTCTTGGTTGGTGTTACCAACCGGCACTAAAGGCCCTCCTGCCTGGGCAAGCCGCAGCGGTCACATGAAGCCCCATTTGTCCCGGTTCATAAGCGAACCGGGACTAAAGGTATTGGGCTTTAGACCTGACCCTTTAGTCCCAGTTCCAGAACTGGGACAAAATGGGCCTCTGGAACCGGGGCAAAAGGGACTGAGAGAGTCCTGGATTAGGGGGTGTCCGGATGGCCGGACTATACCTTCAGCCGGACTCCTGGACTATGAAGATACAAGATTGAAGACTTCGTCCCGTGTCCGGAACGGACTTTCCTTGGCGTGGAAGGCAAGCTTGGTGATACGGATATGTAGATCTCCTACCATTGTAACCGACTTTGTGTAACACTAACCCTCTCCGGTGTCTATATAAACCGGAGGGTTTTAGTCCGTAGGACAACATAGAGAACAACAATCATACCATAGGCTAGCTTCTAGGGTTTAACCTCTCTGATCTCGTGGTAGATCTACTCTTGTACTACCCATATCATCAATATTAATCAAGCAGGACGTAGGGTTTTACCTCCATCAAGAGGGCCCGAACCTGGGTAAAACTTCGTGTCCCTTGCCTCCTGTTACCATCCGGCCTAGACGCACAGTTCGGGACCCCCTACCCGAGATCCGCCGGTTTTGACACCGACATTGGTGCTTTCATTGAGAGTTCCTCTGTGTCGTCGCCATCAGGAAGGATGCCTCGCCCTGTCTTTAAAGACGGCACCGTTGCTAAGGGAGCTTTGGCTGTCGGCCAAACCCTCCGTCTAGGTGGTTTTCTTATAACCACCTGTTCGGCTTCTGCGCCGACGATGACCTCTCAAGCCATCAAAAACAATCTTCATTTCAGCTCGAAACTTGCCGAGCAGTTATATCCAATGGAGCTCTCCTCCATAAACGAGCTCTTGGATCGCATCGCCGCCCTGGGAGTCGCTACGGATTACGACCAGAATGGACCTAAACCCGATCTGCGAGAGATTAACTCTCCCCAAGTCACCCATCACGTTGCCGTGGTAGAGGGACAGTGCGGCAACCCTTCATCTATCTTAAGGACTAGCTACGTCTGGATTCCCGATCCCTCCAAGCCGGATACCCGCGGAGGGGAGGATATCACTCAAGACCTGAACTTAGAGTCAGGCGACGGGCTGGATTCATTGGACAACATCCAAGAATCCAAATTTTCGAGTTCGGAAACTCCTCGGCCTCTGAGCCTCAGATTGGGTGAGGCTTAGGATTTAATTCCACCCACCCACCTGAACACAAGCGATCTATCCCAAATCAGGCAAGAGCCCGAAGAAAGAGTACATCATTACTGGGCCAGATTCCTCCTAGTTAGGAACAGGATAAGGGACTGCCGCGAGGAAGACGCAATCTCAATCTTCTGCAATAATTGCACGGACAAGGTAATCCTCAACGCCATAAGTCGCCGTGATATTACACGCTTCGCTGACTTGGCGTCCATCGTACGGAAGTACTGTGCGATGGAAAGTGCCTGGAAAACCGAAATAAAATTTTGGGACGATCCGGCCCTGAATACAAACCCAGTCCGAAACAAAAGGGTGCATCATCGCCAGACACCCGGGTCAAACACCAAAAAGCAAAAACCCTCTACAGGGCATGGAACCGTACAGGAAGGATGGCTCAATGGACCCTGTAAAATTCATAGTACAGAGGACGCCACACCAACTCACAGCCTTAGAGCATGTTGGATACTCCGGCAGGTGGCCAAAATTGGCGAAGATCTCCTAATTCCGGAGGCCACAGAAAGCCACCCCAGAGACACCAATACGGTATTAACAGTCTTCGAGACTTTCACATCAAATAATATGCGAAAAAGGACACTCCGTAGCCTTGCCAAAGTCTACCAAGTAGCAACAATAAACACATGGAGTGACACGGCTATTACCTTTAACGCCAGTGATGAACCTAAATTCCGAATAGCCATAGCACCAGCCGCATTGGTCCTCAGTCCAATAGTGGACGGCTTTCATCTTACCAAGCTACTCATGGACGGCGGCAGCGGATTGAACCTCGTTTACGAGGAAACCCTTCAAAAAATGGAAATAGACTGGAACCGCATTGAGGGAAGCAGCACAACCTTTAGAGGAATAATCCCCAGTCGGGAAGCGCGCTATACAGGAAAAATCACACTAGATGTGGTGTTCGGTACGCCAGATAATTACAGGTCCGAAGAGGTCACGTTCCATGTGGCTCCGTTCAGCAGCGGTTATCACGCTCTGCTAGGGCAGGAAGCGTTTACAATCTTCCAAGAAATACCCCATTACGGGTACATGAAGCTCAAGATGCCCGGGCGTAACGGGATCATCACTCTCGCTAGTGATCCGGACATAGCACTCCGCGCCGAAAACAAGACAGCCGCACTAGCCCTCGAGGCACTATCCGAAGCCCTAGCGGCTGAGGAAGTGACTGCGCTGCGCTCCACGGTGAATAGGGATGATGTGGTACTCGACAAAAGATCCAAGTCCACCTCCTTTAAACCGGCAGACGAAATAGTCAAATTCCAGGTCAATCCAAAGGACCCCAATAAAACAGCTTCCATCGGGGCACAGTTAAACCCTGATGTAGACACCGCACTGCGAGAGTTCCTACGAGAGAACTGGGACATTTTCGCCTGGCGCCCAGACATGCCAGGAATCCCACGCAGGCTGGCCGACCACAGCTTAAATATCCTAAAAGGATTCAAACCTTTCAAACAAGCTCTTCGGCGTTTTTCCGAACCTAAGAGATAGGCCATGGGAGAGGAGCTAGCAAAGCTATTGGAGGCCGGATTCATCAGAGATATAAAACATCCGGACTGGCTAGCAAACCTGGTGATGGTACCAAAGAAGGACAAATCCTGGCGCCTGTGCGTTGATTTTAAAGACCTTAACAAGGCTTGCCCAAAGGATCCCTTCCCCCTCCCTCGCATAGATCAAATTATCGACGCCACCGCAGGACACGATTCGTTGTGTTTCCTCGACGCATATTCCGGCTACCATCAAATCAAGATGGCAGAATCAGACCAAGCCGCAACGGCATTTATCACACCATACGGCCCATTCTGCTTCAACACAATGCCCTTCGGGCTCAAAAACGCCGGCGCAACATATCAGCGCATGATTCAGACATGTCTGGCAAACCAGATCGGCAAAACAGTGGAGGCATATGTAGATGATGTGGTCGTCAAAACAAGACATGTCGAATCTCTAGTAGACGACTTGAGGCTCACGTCTGATAACCTTCGAACATACGACATCAAGCTCAACCCAGAAAAATGCGTTTTCAGCGTTCCAGCCGGAAAGCTCTTGGGCTTCATTGTATTCGGTAGAGGAATTGAAGCAAATCCAGCCAAGGTCCGAGCTCTGTCACAATTGGATATCCCAAAAGACCTCAAACAAATACATAAGTTAACCAGATGCGTGGCGGCTCTAAGCCGCTTTATCTCCTGCTTGGGAGAAAAGGCCCTACCCCTTTACCGCCTCCTTCGGCGCACCGAACACTTCGAATGGACGGATGCAGCCACGGCCGGACTCGACGAAATAAAAGCCATATTGGCAACAAACCCAGTCCTGGCCGCGTCAAACATTGGCGAACCAATGCTATTGTACATTGCAGCAACACATCAGGTTGTAAGCGCAATGCTCGTCATCGAACGAGAAACGGACGGACACAAATTCCCCCTTCAAAAGCCGGTCTATTATGTGTCCACTTTCCTCACTCCATGCAAATCACGGTACCCACATTATCAAAAGATTGCTTACGCGGTATTCATGGCATCCCGGAAGCTACGACACTACTTTTAAGAGTGTTCAATAGCAGTAGCCTCGGAAGTACCACTTAACGATATTATAAACAACCGCGACGCAACGGGCCGGATTGCAAAATGGGCCATTGAGCTCCTCCCATTCGACATAACTTATAAGCCACGGCGAGCCATCAAGTCGCAAGTTTTGGCCGACTTCGTCGCAGAATGGACAGAGGCCGAACTCCCTAAAGAGTACGGCACATATTCAAATTGGATCATGCATTTCAACAGCTCCAAGATGTTGGCCAGACTAGGGGCTGGCGTCGTTTTGACGTCCCAAACAGGAGACACAGTTCAATATGTACTCCAGATTATGTACACAGACTCCAACAATGCAGCCGAATATGAGGCCCTTTTACATGGTCTCCGGATGGCAGTATCCATGGGCATTCAACGCCTAGAGGTGCACGGGGACTCGAACCTCGCAATATCCCAAATAAATGGAGACTTCGATGCCAAGGATCCAAAAATGGCAGCTTATCGCAACGCCGTCCTAAAAATGTCAGCTCGGTTCGAAGGGCTTGAATTTCACCATATAGCCCGGGAAAATAATCAGGCGGCAGATGTCCTGGCACGCATCGGCGCAAAACGCGATGTAGTGCCCCCCAACATCTTCTTGGAAAGGATGTTCAAGCCATCCGTAGTATGGGAAGGGGAGCCAAACAATAACAGCCCAGACCCAACCGCACTGCCCGACACCGAACATTCTGACACAACCGGAGGCTCTGCCAATGAAATAACACCTTCAGCCCACGTAAGAATGGCCGTCATCGCCCCGTGAACAGAACCATTTCTCACCTACCTTACTAGGCAGGAACTCCCCGAGGACCAAAATGAGGCACGCTGCATAGTGCGGCGATCCAAAGCCTACAAAGTCCATGAGGGAGAGCTTTATAAGAAAAGCACTACCGGAGTACTTCAAAGGTGCATCTCCATAGAGGAAGGGCGGAACCTCTTGGCTGAAATTCATGCCAGACTCGGCGGTCATCACGCTGCAGCTCGGTCCCTTGTAAGCAAGGCCTTCCGTACAGGCTTTTATTGGCCGACGGCCCGGGCAGATGCCTAGGACTTAGTCCAACGATGCGCCGGTTGCGAGCTCTTTGCAAACCAAAGCCATATGCCACCCACCGCCCTCCAAACTATCCCCATCACTTGGCCCTTCGCGGTCTGGGGGCTTGACATGGTGGGACCCCTTAAAGGCGGAACCCACAAGCAAAAATACTTACTAGTCATGGTGGATAAGTTCACCAAATGGATAGAAGCCAAGCCTGTTAAGACGGCCAAATCCGGACCGATGATAGACTTTATATCCGAGGTTGTACACCACTACGGCGTCCCCCACAGCATCATCACTGATAATGGCACGAACTTTATGGCCGATGAGGTAAAACTCTGGTGCAAAAACATGGGCATCAAGCTCGATTATGCTTCCGTCTATCACCCACAAACTAACGGTCAGGTCGAACGTGCAAATGGTCTTAGCATGAGCGGAATCAAACCCAGATTAGTGCGGTGCCTCAAGGAATCTAACACGCACTGGGTAGAGGAGCTCGACTCCGTACTCTGGGGGCTGCGGACCACGCCGAATCGCACCACCGGATACACACATAATTCATGACTCACCTCGAGTGCGCATGTACGAAGAAAGAGAAGTCGAACTCGATCGGCAGGACAGTTTGGACGCATTTGAGGAGGAGTGTGACGTGGCAAAATCCCGTTCCGCATTCTATCAACAGCAGGCTCGAAGATACCAAAGCAGAGAAGTACGGGCCAAAAATTACAACGTTGGCGAATTAGTTCTACGCCTGCCGGACAAGAAAAAGGACAAACTCAAGCCCAAGTGGGAAGGTCCCTTCATAATTGACCAAGTCCTGACTGGTGGAGTGTACCGCCTGCGAGATGCATCGGATAACCGACTCGAGCCGAACCCATGGAACGCGGCCCATCTCCGAAGATTCTATGCCTAGCGCCGGACTCTGTGTTCGTCTCCTTCCTCTGTCCATTTTTTATATACTGTCTGTCTTACATTTCTCTCCTTCTCCCCTTCCTTTCTCTTATAGTCTTTAAAGGCTCATCAAATGACGTGCTATTCGCACTCATTAAACCTGGGGGCTTCTTTTAACAGAAGCTTATTTATACAGGCTGCATGTCCAACACATGTGTTACACTTCCGCATGTACCTTTTATTTCACCATTATATGCATCGATATGACTTAAGTTTTGGCCAAGATGGGTTGCCAGGCTCCTGTGCTTACCCCTACGTTCCCGATTATTCGGCTAGGCGGTAAAGGGAGCACCTCTGCGATTGTTACTACCGGATCAGCCGGACGTGTACCTCAGACTGGGTGAAGTTGAAAGCTAGCGTTCTTAAGGGAATATTCGGTCGGTGACCTAAAAGATGATCTTTTCACTTATTTATTTATGCGCCCCCAGATGCTTTTTCCTGCGTCTTTTTCGCATAATGGGCATGCAATTTAGGGCATGCCTCCCAGGGAAAGGAACCCCTAACGGAAGTATTCTCTCTGGAAGATGTTTCTTACTAACCATGTAATATAACATAACTAGTCGAGCACTTGTCTGTTCACGCACTAATGACCCCTACGCCTGGTCTCCATGCATTCCCCGGCTCTTATATAACCGCATGAGAATTCGGACACACTCCGGACCGTCAGGTCCCGAGGCTGAAGCAAAAAGGTCGGCCATGACAAACGATCTACAATCCGGCTAGAAGGCATTATAAATGTAAATTAAATTACATAGTCATTCTGACTGATTGTATTCCTCTTCAATACCATCTAACAGGCTGTCTAATTTACAGTCCTGCTGGGAATACTTTGCGGCCAATTCTTCTTGGCTGTATACTAAGCTTACAGGGTTCTCCTTCCCATCGGGCCCCACAGGACCGACCTCGGCCATGTGGTTGGGGTCAGCCTTGGTGTACCGCGTCTTCACCATGGCCCAGGCCTCTCTAGTGCCTTGACGGCAGGCCGATCTCTTCCACAATCGGAAGCGCCGCCGTGCTCCCTTTAGCTTCTCCGCAAGCTCTCCAAGACCTTCGGGCATGGAGATGGATGGCCACAGGGCGTGGGCGACGCCTTGCATCGCCTTCCGAACTCGCTCGAGCAGTTGCGAGAGCTTGGGAAGAAGGTCACCCATAGAACCGGGCATCTCCTCTCCAGGACGACCTGTTAGCACACCAACAGACATTACTCTGTTAGTCGACTTCCCCGCTGAACTTTTTTTCAAAGGTTCGTTCAAGCACTTACAAAATATGCTGCGCCGAAGCCGCTGATTCTCCTTAACGGAGTCTGACAGGTGGGCACGAACATCTTTCAGGTCGACGCCCAGCTTGGTGTTGGCATCTTGGAGATCGTTCTTCTCCCGCCTCACCTTTGTCAGCACCTTCTCACCAGCCTTCAGCTGGCGTAGGAGGTGTTGCCTTTCCGGATTCAATCCGGCGCCATCTGCAATTTCATTTGTCAGATTCGCACCCATGCCGTGCTTCGCAAAATACTTATCTTTCAAAGTGTATATTACCAGAGGGGGTCTCCTTGGGCTCCCCTGCCGCGGCAGTGTGGCCTCAAGTTGGGCTTTGCACTCTTCCAGCTCCTTGGACAGTAGGGAATTCTTTTCTGTAAGAACCTGCATAACAAATGATCCTTAAATCAGTTATTCTAACTGTTTCAAGTCTCGGGGGCTACTGGTATATATATATATAATTACCAAAATTTTCTTACCCATATGTCTTTTACATATTGCTCCATGGCTCTGGCTAGACCATTTTGAGCGGCACGGAGGTACGCATCTCCCGAATTAAAGGCATCTAATGCCTCTTGGGAGAAACAAGCGTCGCGAAGAATTGTCCGGCGACGCCTGTGGTTCATGGCACTCTCCACCTCAGAGTGGGTGGCAGACAACCTGTCCACATCCTCCGTCGGAGGAGCGTCCGGTGCGCGCCTTGTGTTCGCCCCCGCCTCCGGACCAGGCTTTGGAGCCTGGCTGGTGGAGGCGCGATTGGCAGCCTCTCCAGATATAGTCCGGCGAGGTCTCTTTGTCCTGAAGAGAGCACGAGTGTTAATGTGCCTTGAAGGTATAACACCTGGATAAGGGGGCGCGCCATACCTTTGCGCTGACACCTTGGTCCGGACTGCACCTGTTTTCTGCCCACGGGGCCCTGCGGCCCCTCGTTGGCTTGTCGCCGCAGGTTCGGCCTCCCGTCTCAAAAACCTCCCCTGCAAAGTTCGGTTGTAATCAGGAAACTGAAAACACGAGAGGGCGGACCCCTATTCGGGGTACTGGGACTTCGATCTCAGTTACCTGGGAGGCCGGGATTAGCCCTGGGTAATCGGCCGTAATGGCCACCAAGGCGTTGTCCTTGCTCAATTGATGAAACACTCCATCAATCAGCTCCACAGGTAAGTCCGGTTTCCTCTTGAGAGGCCGAGCCGAGGGACCATCCTGGGTCCTCTGGTTGTGGAGGAGGGCTGCTCATTTCTTTAACAGCCTAGCGCAGCTCCTGCGTTGAAGTTGTTAGACTGAATATTTGACAATGGGAATATAAAACGAATGGGCAGGTAAATGTGACCACTTACCTAGCTTGGGGGATTGTACATAGAAAATCCACCCTTTGGGCCGACGCGGAGAAAATCCTCCTCTTCTCCCTTGTACAAAGCGGACAAGGTCTTTGTTAGAGCCGCAGCCGAATCCGGCCCCTTACGGATGTAGCGGGTGGTGTCGTCCTCCCTGTTGAAGTCCCACATGGGGTGGCATCTGTACTGTAGCGGCTGCACCCCTCGCATGATGCATGCGGCCATGACCCCGATCATGGTCAGTCCGGAATGAGCTAACAATCTTATCTGGCCCATCAGGTAACGGACGTCCTTGTCACTTTCCCTCGGAGGGCTCCGCGGACGCCAACTTAGGCGCTTCTTTAGTGGAGCACTGTCAAACTCAGGGAGGCCGATCCGAACAGGATCCGGCAGCGGGACGTCCTCTATAAAACCATTCCGAAGGCCAGTCCTCGGTCGCCTTCTTTGGGGTTCCAGATAGATATCCGATCCCGGCGACGCGCCACACTTCGGCTCCGCCCACTTGAAATATCGACCCCTTCTGAGAATGGGGCACAAGGCAGAATAGCTCTTTCCACAGCCCGAAATGAGCCTCAACACCCAAGAACAACTCGCAGAGGGCTACGAAGCCCGCGATATGCAATATGGAGGCAGGCGTGAGATTGTGTAGCTGGAGGCCATAGAACTCCATGAGCCTCCGGAGAAATGGATGGATTGGAAATCCGAGCCCCCTTATTAAATAAGGGACGAGGCACACCCGCTCTCCTTTGGAGGGATTAGGGGCACTCTCCTCTTGCTCTCCGCCATTAGAGATGGCAAGACCGGCTCGAACCAGGACCATATAGGCCGGGGGGAGAAATCCCTTGGTCTGGAGCGTCATTAGCTCGCTATGCGGGATGGAGCATCTCTCCTAATATCCAGGCTAAGGGCTGGAAGCGCGAGAGGAGGAGTTGCGACGGCTGGCCATGGTGGTATGGACCTTTGTTGGATGCGCTTTGATGAACAGTCGCGAAGGGGAGAAGGTGTGGTTTGGATCTAAATCCACGTCCCTTTAAATGGGCGGCTCATTTACGCTGCTAGGGGTGTGGATGTAAAAACACTCAGACTTTTCATATTCGTTTGACATGTGGGAGACGGCCATTATTGGGCATAGAAGCCGAGGAGCACAACATTTACAAGAAACCAAACTTTATTCAACAGGTACACGAAATTTGGAGGAGAACCCGCCTTGCATGCTGAAGACAATCTGCGCACTGGACTCATCGTCATTGAAGCCTGGTTCGGGGGCTACTGAGGGAGTCCTGAATTAGGGGGTGTCCGGATGGCCGGACTATACCTTCAGCCGCACTCCTGGACTATGAAGATACAAGATTGAAGACCTTTTCCCGTGTCCGGAAGGGACTTTCCTTGGCGTGGAAGGCAAGCTTGGTGATACGGATATGTAGATCTCCTACCATTGTAACCGACTTTGTGTAACCCTAACCCTCTCCTGTGTCTATATAAACCGGAGGGTTTTAGCCCGTAGGACAACATAGAGAACAACAATCATACCATAGCCTATCCGATCTCGTGGTAGATCTACTCTTGTACTACCCATATCATCAATATTAATCAAGCAGGACGTAGGGTTTTACCTCCATCAAGAGGGCCCGAACCTGGGTAAAACTTCGTGTCCCTTGCCTCCTGTTACCATCCGGCCTAGACGCACAGTTCGGGACCCCCTACCCGAGATCCGCCGGTTTTGACACAAAGGCAGCATGATGCCGTTTTTGGTTTTCCCTCCTATTCTAGGTTTTCCGCTGTTTTCCTTGAAAACCACCTTAACTACCCCACTTTTATCAACTTATTACCAAATAATCCGTTATTGACATACAAGATAAAACTAGATTTTTTTTTAATAATTGGTAAATGTGTGTTACCATCTAAAATCCTAGCGCCCATGATTGTGTACATATTTAGGCAGGCAAAACACGGGCATGATTTTATTTGGTAAACATTTGATTACACAATTCATATGAATTTACTATATTAATAAACCATGGCCAAACTTACTAGAATATGTATGCATGTTCCAATGCACGGCCATGTTTACTAGTAGTACCTATATAAGTAGGGGAAACATCAATGGATATGATACCAAACTTGTATGATTAGAAGCATCACGAAACATATTTTTATAATTTATTCATTTGTTATTATAATACAATTTTCAGTATGAACTTGATCAACCAGAGAAATCTTTGATTTCCAAAAATATTAACACACCTTATAATATTTTTAATAAATGGAGGAAGCATTTTTGTGGGAAGGAAAGAAAAAGAAAAAGAAAAAAGGGAAACGAGGGGAAGAGGAGACAAAGACGGAGAGGCAGGGGCAGTGGCCGGGGCCTGCCCAGCGTGTCATGATCGGTGGACTGAGCTGCGCTGGTGGTCGAGTTCCGGCCGAGTCCGGGCGGTAAACGGGGTCCGATACCGACTGGGTGCAGAGCAAAGAAGGGCTCGCTCGGCTCGGCTAGGGTTCCTCTTCCTTTCAATGTTTATATAGATCGAGACGGCACCGCCGCCTCCTCCAATCCAATCCCCAAACCAGCGCAAGCGACAAACCTCGAAACCCAAGATCTACATCGACAGCAGAGGAACCATCAATCAATGAAGAAGAGGCCATGGCGGGCAAGGAGGAGGCGGGGAAGTTGATGGTCAGTCCGGGCAGCGCTGCCAATTCGACGGAGGCTGGAGTCGATGGTCCTGCGGCGGTGTTCCCCTCCGCCGCCGGATCCATCTACACGGAGGGTGACGAGTCAGAGAAGGGGGTTGCTGCGATTGACAAGATGCTTGGGGAGGCGAATCTGTCGTCCGCCGTCGCCAATCAGCCGGCCGCAGCACCGCCAGGTCCAAACAAGGGCAAGGTTCGGCTGTCGAAAGCCGAGATCAGGACCATAATTGCGCTGAAGCCGGAGCAACACCCCAGCGCCGATTACCTGGACGATTTGCTGAGTATTTCCCTCCGGAGTGGATTGAGGAAAGGAAGCGTGCCCACGCCGACAGCGTAAAGCTTTCAAGAAGATGGACGATGATTTCGAAGAGTACAGGCAGCAGGTCATCGCTTCTGTGCGGGACAAGGGCTACTTCGAGGTCGATGAAGACTTCATCGCCAATAGGGAAAGAGACAATGAGTTGGGTCTCGAACAACAGAGGAGGATTCAGGCGGCTAATCCCCGTAGCCGCAAGTATGTTGCTACCCCGGAGGACAGGATAAGGGATGCAGACGGTTATATTCCTTACGTTCGTAAGATAGCTGATGCTCTTGTTGATTATGTTGTCATTGATGATGAAGTTGTGTTTCTTAAAGATTAGTCCTGAAGACAGAGTGCAAGCGTGAAATTCAACTCAGAGGATGGCTCGTTTAGCCCATACCTGTCTATCTACTATTATTAATCTGTGTATTTAGCATATAATCTGAGTTATTTTGGATCCTTCCAAGCGTCCATGCTTGTTCTATCAAACTGTGTCCCATCTCCTGCTATGTTATGTTTCGCACTCCAGTTTATCATTTACAATCCTGCTATGTGGTTGCTGCTGTGGGTGACTCCTTTGCTAATTTGCTTGTGCAATGAACGTGGTTTCTGCTCCCAAAACAGTACCTTCCTTCCTCTGTTGCAGTAGTATTTCTAGTATCTCTGTCTGGTAGTAACAATTCAACCTAAAATGAATGGTCGTGCACTGCACTTCTGCTGTGAACTGGATCATGAGCACTCACCTGTCGTTTGTTTCACCAAGCATCCTGGCCTGTTTCACCATGGCCTACTTCTCGCTTCTCGTGTTGTTTGGATGGTCGTCATGTTCTCTATCTTGAATTGGAAATGGTAGTTTTTGGATGACATTTACTCAACTTTTTGGTGTTTGTTATCCATGCCTTCGTTCCTCTGCAAACCAGAGCAGGGTGTCCACTGGCCATCTCGCCATCTCTGCATCATCCCCGAGTATACCCCATCTCCTGGCTCTTATACAGTTTACGCTTCCTGCCTTGCTGTAAGACTGTTGGATTTCCACTCGGTTCCTTCCTTACAAGCCATGATTCAACTAGACCTTTTTCACCACTTCTTGCTTCCCGTGTTGTTTGGACAGTCATTATGTTCTATCTCGTCTTGGAAGTTGTAGATTTTCTTCTTCTTTTCTTCTTTAATCTTTGGCCCCGCTGGCCAAAGTACAATCTTTTGCTATCAAGTTTTTGGTTGGAGTGGCCTATTTGCCTTTTTCTTTCTTCTTCTTTTGAAAGACACCTAGTTGTGGTTTTTACCCCGGATCATTGACTCAAACCTGGGTGTCAATGTTTGCAATTTTAAATCAACAGGGGGTCAAAATGTGAAACATTGACTGATACATATGGGAGCCTCAAGAAGCTGTTTACTGATCAGAGGAAGATGAGGTCATTACGAATGTACTGTAGCTGCCATTGACGCTCTTGCAGTGAAGAATTGCAGAGTTGAAACGTGGACAAAGGACATAGAAAAAGCAATTTTCTGGTATCAAATGTTCCTATATGGAATGCACTAAAATGTCTCAACAAATTTCAGCAGAGCAATTCAAATATACAGACTACTAATCTACTCCCCCCGTTCCTAAATATTTGTCTTTCTAGAGATTTGAACAAGTGACTACATACGAAGCAAAATGAGTGAATCTACACTCTAAAATATGTCTATATATATCCCTATGTGGTAGCCCATTCGAAATCTCAAAAAGACAAATATTTAGGAACGGAGAGAGTAGCAAGGAACTCCAAGAATCATATGCCAAAATGTCTAATTATAATTAAATTTCATGGCGTGCAAAGAATTATCCATGAGACAATCAGTTTTGCACAAAAACACAAGGGTACATGCATGTGGCACCCTGCCTCAGAGCAACCGGTTTACCTTGCATTGTCAGCCTAGAGATCATGTCTTGTCAGCCTAGAGATCATGCCTTCTGGCAACACACAACAACTTGGTACAGAAAGATAACCGCTTTATTGATTTCTGTGGGTACAAGGGTCTAACGATACAAGAGTTAACGAGGCCAAGCGGCACACACAATGCTGCTGCACATATGTACATTATTTAGTAGACATGTTGGGGCCTCGGCGATAGCTACTTGGCAGCGGAACGACAACGTAGAAGGACTCCATCTCACAGGGACACTGATATGGACACGGCATGACTGCGATGCACAATGCAACTCCAACTTCCGGTACAGCTTCTCGTGAAACTGGCATGACACGCCAGATGAGTACTTTGAATGTACTCGCAAGCTCACAATAAACAAAGCAACAATGGCAAACAACAACATGATATTTAAGCAAGTTATATGCAAGAACATGACATGCTTACCATCTTGGTTACCTCGTAACCACGAACATCATCTTAACACGGTGATCTCCTCCAGATCACAAAAGAAACCATCTCGATGGTTCCAACAACTTCATCACCATATCAAGTGCCACAAGTATAACTTTAGTGTGTAGGTTAATTATTTCTGTTCATCCACGATGTGACCTACTACGAGTTGTGTCCATAACCGAGGACGCGACTATCGATAGATTAAGCACACTATGCAGAGGTTAGTACACTGTACCCACACCACAGAACCCATGGCCTCGTGCTCCCATTCGGGTGGACCAACGACATTTCGACAAAACCGATCTATTGTATGACACTCTCCCGGCTACTCCGACCAAATCCCCTTTGGTATAAGTTATGGGTGGCCCTGATGCCACTCAGACATCGAACGACCATCATCATGGCAAAACAAAACGGTCCCAAACGGGGACAATTGTACCAAAACAACTACGGGCACACAAGGCTATGCCTGCCTACTGGGCTAGGGCAGCACAAGCGCATAACCTTGCCTCGTTGGAGGCACCAGCGAGAGGCATGACAACAGACCAAATCAGGGCCTTTCCATAAAGGCAAATGTGGTTGCACTGGGAAGCTCGATTCGGTGGCACCATGACTCGATCAACAACATGTTCAAGTTGCATTGTAGTCAGGTTTAACTTGAAATGAAATTTATTCGAGCCATAGTATGCCATGAAAATACCATGATATGCATATGCATCATTTCAACATAATCCCGGTATTAACCTACACATGCTCATGATCATATTACTCTACTGCATAAGCTAGACCAAACAACTCAAATACCACTGAAAACATAGTAAGCACAACATGAATATGAAACTAACACATGTGAGATTATTTAAATAACTATATGCATTATATGAGAACATATTCAAGTAAAAATCATATTCATTGAAATTTCACTCTTGCAAATGTTTGTGCTGGCTTGCCTTAGTTCAGAGGAGGGTCACACTCCTCCTAGTTCTCCTCAAGGTAGCAAGATCCTTCTGAAAATATTAAAAATGGTATAAAAATGTCACATAACACTTTTAAACGCACCATAAATTATAAATAGCAAACAAAAATCTCAAAATTTGCATGCTGATAGAGGAGATCAGGACAAAACCAATGCAAAAAGAATCAACTGATTTGGACTTGTAGAATAAAAGTTATAGCTACTCAAAGTTGGGTCAATTTTTTGATTTAAAATGAATTTCAGAATAAACAGAAGTAATGACGTCGAATGCGTATTTTAGGATTACACCTCCACTTATACCGCTTTGGGGGGAGCGACGGAGAGACTATTGGGTGGGGCCCATTATCAGGTTTAAAGGGGAGAGAGAGAGGTAGGGGATGACGGCTCTGTCACCGGTGGTTCTCTGGTGAGGAGTCCACGTCGGCCGCTGGCGAAGGGATGGTTGGATGCGCCTCTGCACGGCAAACAAGCACATACCAGTAGTGTGGGCGAAGGTGGATGGACGACGTCGCATCGTTCTTCTCCATAGGTGGCGGTGGAGGGGGCTTGATACGTCTCCAATGTATCTATAAATTTTGATTGTTCCATGCTACCATATTAACAGTTTTGGATATTTTATATGCCTTAATTTTCTATTTTATATTATTTTTGGGACTAACCTATTAACCTAGAGCCTAGTGCCAGTTTCTGTTTTTTCCTTGTTTTAGAGTTTCGTAGGAAAGGAATACCAAACAGAGTCCAAATAGAATGAAACATTCGCGATGATTTTTCTTGGACCAGAAGACACCCAGGAGACTTGGAGATGAAGTCGGAGAAGCCACAAGGTATCCACAAGGACGGAGGGCGCGCCCAGGGGGTAGGGCGTGCCCCCCACCCTTGTGGGCCCCCTGTGCACCTCCGGACCTAATTCTTCCGCACATATATTCCCATATATCCCCAAACCACCCGAAGCATCCACGAAAACAATTTTCCACTGCCGCAACCTTCTGTACTCGTGAGATCCCCTCTAGGGACTTTTTCGGCACCCTGCTAGAGGGAGATTCGATCACGGAGGGCTTCTACATCAACCTATTGCCCTTCCGATGAAGCGTTTAGTAGTTTACCATAGACCTACGGGTCCATAGCTAGTAGCTAGATGGCGTCTTCTCTCTCTTTGACTCTTAATACCATGTTCTCCTCAATTTTCTTGGAGATCTAGTCGATTTAATACTCTTTTGCGGTGTATTTGCTGAGATCCGATGAACTGTTGATTTACGATCAGCTTATCTAGGAATATTATTTGAATCTTCTCTGAATTCTTTTATGCATGATTTGATATCTTTGTAATTCTCTTCGAACTATCGGTTTGGTTTGGCCAACTAGATTGGTTTTTCTTGCTATGGGAGAAGTGCTTAGCTTAGGGTTCAATCTTGCGGTTTCCTTTCCCAGTGACAGTAGGGGCAGTAAGGCACGTATTGTATTGTTGCCATCAAGGATAAAAAGATGTGGTTTTTTCTATCAAATTTCTTAAGTTAATTTCTCTACATGATGTCATCTTACTTAATGCGTTACTCCGTTCTTTATGAACTTAATACTCTAGATGCATGATGGGCAGCGGTCGATGTGTGGAGTAATAGTAGTAGATGCAGAATTGTTTCGGTCTATTTGACATGGACGTGATGCCTATATTCATGATCATTGCCTTAGATATCGTCATAACTTTGCGCTTTTCTATTAACTGATCAGCAGTAATTTGTTCACCCACCGTATTCTTTGCTATCTTGAGAGAGGCCTCTAGTGAAACCTATGCCCCCCGGGTCTATCTTCCATCATATTAGTTTCCAATCTACTATTTTGCAATCTTTTACTTTCCGATCTATAAACCAAAAATACCAAAAAGATTACTTTCTCGTTTATCTATCTCTATCAGATCTCACTTTTGCAAGTAACCATGAAGGGATTGACAACCCCTTTATTGTGTTGGGTGCAAGTTGTTTGATTGTTTGTGCAGGTATTTGGTGATTTGTGCGTTGTCTCCTACTGGATTGATACCTTGGTTCTCAAACTGGGGGAAATACTTATCTCTACTTTGCTGCATCACCCTTTTCTCTTCAAGGGAAAAACCAACGCAAGCTATAGAAGTAGCAGGAAGAATTTGTAGCACCTTTGCCAGGGAGATCTACGCCATGTCAAGACATACCAAGTACCCATCATAAACTCTCACTCTTGCATTACATTATTCGCCATTCGCCTCTCGTTTTCCTCTCCCCCACTTCTAAAATGATTTTCGATTCTTTTTGCCTTTTCTTCGCCCCTCTTCCGTTCGCCTTCTTCATTTGCTTTTTCTGTGCTCGTGTGTTGGATTTCTTGCTTTGTCACGATGGCTCAAGAGAATACCAAATTGTGTAATTTTTCCAACAACAACAACAATGATTTTATTACTACTCCGATTTCTCCCACCACTAGTGCGGAATCTTATGAAATTAATGCCGCCTTGCTGAATCTTGTTATGAAAGATCAATTTTCTGTCCTTCCCAGTGAAGATGTCGCATCCCATCTTAATAGTTTCGTTCAGTTATTTGATATGTAAAAGAAAAAAGATGTGGATAATGATATTTTTAAATTGGAGCTATTCCATTCTCACTATTATATCGTGCTAAAACGTGGTTTTCATCTTTGCCTAAGAATAGTATTGATTTATGGAATAAGTGTATAGATGACTTTATTTCCAAGTATTTTCCTCCCGCTAAGATCATCTCCCTTGGGAACGATATTATGAATTTTAAGCAACTTGATCATGAACATGGTGCATAATCTTGGGAGAGGATGAAATTTATGATACGAAATTGCCCTACTCACGGTTTGAATTTGTGGATGATTGTACAAAACTTTTATGTCGGATTGAATTTTGCTTCTAGAAATCTTTTAGATTCGGTTGCGGGAGGTGCTTCTATGGAAATCACTTTAGGAGAAGCTACTAAACTCCTAGATAATATTATGGTTAATTATTCTCAATGGCACACCGAAAGATCTTCCACTAATAAAAAAGTGCATGCGATTGAAGAGATTAATGTTTTGAGTGGAAAGATGGATGATCTTATGAAATTATTTGTGAGCAAGAGTGCTTCTATTGATCCTAGTGATATTCCCTTGTCTACTTTGATTGAGAATAATAATGAATCTATGGATGTGAAGTTTGTTGGTAGGAACAATTTTGGTAATAACGCCTATAGACGTAATTTTAATCCTAGGCCGTTTCCTAGTGATTCCTCTAATAATTATGGTAATTCCTACAAAACTTCTTCTGGAAATTATAATAATATGCCCTCTGATTTTGAGATTAGTGTTAAAGAATTGATGAGTTCGCAAAAGAATTTCAATGCTTTGATTGAAGAAAAATTTCTTAAGATTGATGATTTGGCTAGGAACGTGGATAGAATTTCTCGTCATGTTAATTCTTTCAAACTTAGATCTATTCCACCCAAGCATGATATTAATGAGTCTCTCAAAGCTATGATAATTTCCATTGATGAGTGCAAAAAAAGAACCGCTAAGATGCGTGCTAAATGAGATTGGTTTGTAAAAACGTGTTCTTCTAGTTTCCGTGAAAATAAAGATGAAGATCTTAAAGTGATTGATGTGACTCCTATTAAATCTTTGTTTTCCAATATAAATCTTGATAAAGATGGGACTGGAGATGAGTCAACTTTAGTTAAAAGGTGTCCCAATGATTCAGAGTTTTTAGATCTTGATGCAAAACTTGATCCGGCCGTTGTTGTGACCTTCTCCTTCGAGCCTCCCATCGTGCTTCTTGATGGGGGCAAACCAACAATAGGGTCTCCGACGCCTATATAATTCTCTCAAAAGGAGATGCACTCATGCGTCAGATACCCCTGGAAGATGCTTCCCATTAGGATGGGACATGTTACAAACAAATCCTTTGATGACCCCATTCATCCTCTTGAACGACATCATGCTCTGAAGGAATGTCGGCTCGAGGTCGATGATGTCGTCCACGATGTGGACACACAGATGCACCATGGCGTCAAAGAACGCGGGCGGGAAGTACATGTCAAGCTCACATAGTATTGTTGGGGAACGTAGTAATTTCAAAAAATTTCCTACGCACACGCAAGATCATGGTGATGCACAGCAACGAGAGGGGAGAGTGTTGTCTACGTACCCTCGTAGACCGTTCGCGGAAGCGTTATATCAATGCGGTTGATGTAGTCATACGTCTTCACGTCCGACCGATCCAAGTACCGAAAGCACGGCACCTCCGAGTTCTGCACACGTTCGGCTCGGTGACGTCCTCGCCTTCTCGATCCAGCAAGAGGGGAGAAGTAGTAGATGAGTTCCGGCAGCACGACGGCGTGGTGACGGTGTTGGTGAAGAACAATCTCTGCAGGGCTTCGCCTAAGCACTACGAAAACTATGACAGAGGATAAACTATAGGAGACGGGGTTGCCGGCACACGGCTTGGTGTTTCTTGATGTGTCCTTTGTGCTAGCCCCGCCCCTCTATTTATATGTTGAGCCCTGGGGTCGAAACTTGGAGTAAAATCCTCCACAAAGTCGGTTTCACCCGAAAGGCAAGAGTCCTTCTCGGACTCCAGGGCCAGACGCCAGGGTTCCCGGCGTCTGGACCCAGACGCCAGGGACCCTGGCGTCTGGCCCCTGGACTCCATAAAACTTCCTTTTGCGCTTTCCAAAAACCTTGTGGGCTTTCCCCTTTGGCCCAAATAACGTGTTCTCGTACCCAAACATTTCGGGAAACATCCGGAACCCCTTCCGGTGATTTCCGGAACCCTTCCGGTGACCAAACACTATTATCACATATATCAAACATTATCTCCGGACCATTCCGGAGTTCCTCGTCATGTCCGTGATCTCATCCCGGACTCCGAACAACATTCGGTCACCAACATACATAACTCACATAGTACTATATCGTCAACGAACGTTAAGCGTGCGGACCCTATGGGTTCGAGAACTATGTAGACATGACCGAGACACGTCTCCGGTCAATAACCAATAGCGGGACCTGGATGCCCATATTGGCTCCTACATATTCTACGAAGATCTTTATCGGTCAGACCGCATAACAACATACGTTGTTCCCTTTGTCATCGGTATGTTACTTGCCCGAGATTCGATCGTCGGTATCCAATACCTAGTTCAATCTCGTTACCGACAAGTCTCTTTACTCGTTCCGTAATACATCATCTCGCAACTAACATATTAGTTGCAATGCTTGCAAGGCTTATGTGATGTGCATTACCGAGAGGGCCCAGAGATACCTCTCCGACAATACGCCAACCCAACATCTACCTTTGGAGACACCTGTAATGCTCCTTTATAATCACCCAGTTACGTTGTGACGTTTGGTAGCACCCAAAGTGTTCCTCCGGCAAACGGGAGTTGCATAATCTCATAGTCATAGGAACATGTATAAGTCATGAAGAAAAGCAATAGCAACATACTAAACGATCGGGTGCTAAGCTAATGGAATGGGTCATGTCAATCAGATCATTCAACTAATGATGTGATCCCGTTAATCAAATAACAACTCTTTGTCCATGGTTAGGAAACATAACCATCTTTGATTAACGAGCTAGTCAAGTAGAGGCATACTAGTGACACTCTGTTTGTCTATGTATTCACACATGTATTATGTTTCGGTTAATACAATTCTAGCATGAATAATAAACATTTATCATGATATAAGGAAATAAATAATAACTTTATTATTGCCTTTAGGGCATATTTCCTTCAGTCTCCCACTTGCACTAGAGGCAGTAATCTAGTTCACATCGTGATGTGATTTAACAGCAATAGTTCACATCGCCATGTGATTAGCACCCATAGTCCACATCGATATGTGACCAACACCCAAAGGATTTACTAGAGTCAATAATCTAGTTCACATCGTTTATGTGATTAACACCCAAAGAGTACTAAGGTGTGATCATGTTTTGCTTGTGAGATAATATTAGTCAACGGGTCTGTCACATACAAATCCGTAAGTATTTTGCGAATTCTATGTCTACAATGCTCTGCATGGAGCTACTCGAGCTAATTGCTCCCACTTTCAATATGTATCTAGATCGAGACTTAGAGTCATCCAGATCTGTGTCAAAACTTGCATCGACGTAACTTTTGACGACGAACCTTTTTGTCATGTCCATAATCGAGAAACATATCCTTATTTCACTAAGGACAATTCTGACCGCTGTCCAGTGATCTACTCCTAGATCACTATCGTACTCCCTTGCTTAATCAGTGTAGGGTATACAATAGATCTGGTATACAGCATGACATACTTTATAGAACCTATGGCCAAGGCATAGGGAATGACTTTCATTCTCTTTCTATCTTCTGCCGAGGTCGGGCTTTGAGTCTTACTCAACTTTACACCTTGTAATACAGGCAAGAACTCTTTCTTTGACTGCTCCATTTTGAACTACTTCAAAATCTTGTCAAGGTATGTACTCATTGAAAAAACTTATCAAGCATCTTGATCTATCTTTATAGATCTTGGAGCTCAATATGTAAGCAGCTTCACCGAAGTCTTTCTTTGAAAAACTCCTTTCAAACACTCCTTTATGCTTTACAGAATAATTCTACATTATTTCCGATCAACAATATGTCATTCACATATACTTATCAGAAATGCTGTAGTGCTCCCACTCACTTTCTCGTAAATACAGGCTTCACCGCAAGTCTGTATAAAACTATATGGTTTGATCAACTCATCAAAGTGTATATTCCAACTCCGAGATGCTTGCACCAGTCCACAGATGGATCGCTGGAGTTTGCACATTTTGTTAGCACCTTTCGGATTGACAAAACCTTCTGGTTGCATCATATACAACTCTTCTTTAATAAATCCATTAAGGAATGCAGTTTTTGTTTATCCATTTGCAAGATTTCATAAAATGCAGCAATTACTAACATGATTCGGACAGACTCAAGCATAGATACGAGTGAGAAACTCTCATCGTAGTCAACACCTTGAACTTGTCGAAAACCTTTTGCGACAATTCTAGCTTTGTAGATAGTAACACTACTATCAGCGTCCGTCTTCCTCTTGAAGATCCATTTATTTTCTATGGCTTGCCGATCATCGGGAAAATCCATCAAAGTCCATACTGCGTTCTCATACATGGATTATATCTCAGATTTCATGGCCCAAACCATTTCGCGGAATCTGGGCTCATAATCGCTTCCTCATAGTTTGCAAGTTCGTCATGGTCTAGTAACATGACTTCCAGAACAGGATTACCGTACCACTCTGGTGCGGATCTCACTCTGGTTTACCTACGAGATTCAGTAGTAACTTGATCTGAAGTTACATGATCATCATCATTAGCTTCCTCACTAATTGGTGTAGTTGTCACAAGAACAAATTTCTGTGATGAACTACTTTCCAATAAGGGAGAAGGTACAATTACCTTATCAAGTTTTCTACTTTCCTCCCACTCACTTCTTTCGAGAGAAACTCCTTCTCTAGAAAGTTTCCGAATTTAGCAACAAAAGTCTTGCCTTCGGATCTGTGATAGAAGGTGTATCCAATAGTTTCCTTTGGATATCCTATGAAGACACATTTCTCCGATTTGCGTTCGAGCTTATCAGGTTGAAGCTTTTTCACATAAGCATCGCAACCCAAAACTTTCAGAAACGACAACTTTGGTTTCTTGCCAAACCACAGTTCATAAGGCGTCGTCTCAACGGATTTTGATGGTGCCCTTTTAACGTGAATGCAGCTGTCTTTAATGCATAACCCCAAAACGATAGTGGTAGATCGGTAAGAGACATCATAGATCGCACCATATCTAATAAGGTATGGTTATGACGTTCGGACACACCATTTACATTGTGGTGTTCCAGGTGGCATGAGTAGTGAAACTATTTCACATTGTTTTTAACTGAAGGCCAAACTCGTAACTCAAATACTCTTCTCTACGATCAGATCGTAGAAACTTTATTTTCTTGTTACGATGATTTTTCACTTCACTCTGAAATTCTTTGAACTTTTCAAATGTTTCAGACTTATGTTTCATCAAGTAGATATACTCATATCTGCTCAAATCATCTGTGAAGATCAGAAAATAATGATACCTGTCGCGAGCCTCAATATTCATCGGACCACATACATCAGTATGTATGATTTCTAACAAGTCTATTGCCCGCTCCATTGTTCCAAAGAACAGAGTCTTAGTCATCTTGCCCATGAGGCATGGTTCGCAAGCATCAACTGATTCATAATCAAGTGATTCCAAAAGCCCATCAGCATGGAGTTTCTTCATGCGCTTTACACCAATATGACCTAAACGGCAGTGCTACAAATAAGTTGCACTATCATTATTAACTTTGCATCTTTTGGTTTCAATATTATGATTATGTGTATCACTATGATCGAGATCCAACGAACTATTTTCATTGGGTGTGTAACCATATAAGGTTTTATTCATGTAAACAAAACAACAATTTATTCTCTTACTTAAATGAATAACCGTATTACAATAAACATGATCAAATCATATTCATGCTCAACGCAAACACCAAATAACACTTATTTAGGTTCAACACTAATCCCGAAATTATAGGGAGTGTGCGATGATGATCATATCAATCTTGGAACCACTTCCAACACACAGCGTCACTTCACCCTTAACTAGTCTCTGTTTATTCTGCAACTCCCGTTTCGAGTTACTAATCTTAGCAACTGAACTAGTATCAAATACTGAGGGTTTGCTATAAACACCAGTAAAGTACACATCAATAACATGTATATCAAATATACTTATGTTCACTTTGCCATCCTTCTTATCCGCCAATCACTTGGGGTAGTTCCGCTTCCAGTGACCAGTCCCTTTGCAGTAGAAGCACTTAGTCTCAGGCTTAGGACCAGACTTGGGCTTCTTCACTTGAGCAGCAAATTGCTTGCCGTTCTTCTTGAAGTTCCCCTTCTTCCCTTTTCCCTTTTCTTGAAACTAGTGGTCTTGTCAACCATCAACACTTGATGTTTTTCTTGATTTCTACCTTCGTTGATTTCAGCATCACGAAGAGCTTGGGAGTTGTTTCCGTTATCCCTTGCATATTATAGTTCATCACGAAGTTCTACTAACTTGGTGATGGTGACTAGAGAATTCTGTCAATCACTATCTTATCTGGAAGATTAACTCCGACTTGATTCAAGCGATTGTAGTACCCAGACAATCTGGGCACATGCTCACTAGTTGAGCGATTCTCCTCCATATTTTAGCTATAGAACTTGTTGGAGACTTCATATCTCTCAACTCGGGTATTTGCTTGAAATATTAACTTCAACTCCTGGAACATCTCATATGGTCCATGACGTTCAAAACGTCTTTGAAGTCCCGATTCTAAGCCGTTAAGCATGGTGCACTAAACTATCAAGTAGTCATCATATTGAGCTAGCCAAACGTTCATAACGTCTACATCTGCTCCTGGAATAGGTCTGTCACCTAGCGGTGCATCAAGGACATAATTCTTCCGTGCAGCAATGAGGATAAACCTCAGATCACGGATCCAATCCGCATCATTGCTACTAACATCTTTCAACACAATTTTCTCTAGGAACATATCAAAATAAACATATGAAAGCAACAACGCGAGCTATTGATCTACAACATAGATATGCTAATACTACCAAGACTAAGTTCATGATAAATTAAAGTTCAATTAATCATATTACTTAAGAACTCCCACTTAGATAGACATCCCTCTAATCCTCTAAGTGATTACGTGATCCAAATCAACTAAACCATGTCCGATCATCACGTGAGATGGAGTAGTTTCATTGGTGAAAATCACTATGTTGATCATATCTACTATATGATTCACGCTCGACCTTTCGGTCTCCGTGTTCCGAGGCCATATCTGCATATGCTAGGCTCGTCAAGTATAACCCGAGTATTCTGCGTGTGCAAAACTGGCTTGCACCCGTTGTAGATGGACGTAGAGCTTATCACACCCGATCATCACGTGGTGTCTGGGCACGACGAACTTTGGCAACAGTGCATACTCAGGGAGAACACTTCTTGATAATTTAGTGAGAGGTCATCTTATAATGCTACCGTCAATCAAAGCAAGATAAGATGCATAAAAGATAAACATCACATGCAATCAATTATAAGTGATATGATATGGCCATCATCATCTTGTGCTTGTCATCTCCATCTTGGAAGCACCGTCGTGATCACCATCGTCACCGGCGCGACACCTTGATCTCCATCTTAGCATCGTTGTCGTATCGCCAATCTTATGCTTCCACGACTATCACTACCGCTTAGTAATAAAGTAAAGCATTACATCGCGATTGCATTGCATACAATAAAGCAACAACCATATGGCTCCTGCCAGTTGCCGATAACTCGGTTACAAAACATGATCATCTCATACAATAAAATTTAGCATCATGTCTTGACCATATCACATCACAACATGCCCTGCAAAAACAAGTTAGACGTCCTCTACTTTGTTGTTGCAAGTTTTACGTGGCTGCTACGGGCTTAAGTAAGAACCAGTCTCACCTACGCATCAAAACCACAACGATAGTTTGTCAATTTGACTCCATTTTAACCTTCGCAAGGACCGGGCGTAGCCACACTCGGTTCAACTAAAGTTGGAGAGACTGTCGCCCGCAAGCCACCTATGTGCAAAGCATGTCGGGGGAACCGGTCTCGCGTAAGCGTACGCGTAATGTTGGTCCGGGTCGTCTCGTCCAACAATACCGCCGAACCAAAGTATGACATGCTGGTAGGCAGTATGACTTATATCGCCCACAACTCACTTGTGTTCTACTCGTGCAAATAACATCAAACCATAAAACCTAGGCTCGGATGCCACTGTTGGGGAACGTAGTAATTTCAAAAAATTTCCTATGCACACGCAAGATCATGGTGATGCATAGCAACGAGAGGGGAGAGTGTTGTCTACGTACCCTCGTAGACCGTTCGCGGAAGCGTTATATCAACGCGGTTGATGTAGTCATACGTCTTCACGTCCGACCGATCCAAGTACCGAAAGCACGGCACCTCCGAGTTCTGCACACGTTCGGCTCGGTGACGTCCTTGCCTTCTCGATGCATCAAGAGGGGCGAAGTAGTAGATGAGTTCCGGCAGCACGACGGCGTGGTGACGGTTTTGGTGAAGAACAATCTCCGCAGGGCTTCGCCTAAGCACTATGAAAACTATGATAGAGGATAAACTAGAGGAGATGGGGTTGCCGGCACACGGCTTGGTGTTTCTTGATGTGTCCTTTGTGCTAGCCCTGCCCCTCTATTTATATGTTGAGCCCTGGGGTCGAAACTTGGAGTAAAAGCCTCCACAAAGTCGGTTTCACCCGAAAGGCAAGAGTCCTTCTCGGACTCCAGGGCCAGACGCCAAAGTTCCTGGCGTCTGGACCCAGACGCCAGGGACCCTGGCGTCTGGCCCGTGGACTCCGCAAAACTTCCTTTTGCGCTTTCCAAAAACCTTGTGGGCTTTCCCCTTTGGCCCAAATAACATGTTCTCGTACCCAAACATTTCGGGAAACATCCGGAACCCCTTCCAGTGATTTCCGAAACCCTTCCGGTGACCAAACACTATTATCACATATATCAAACTTTATCTCCGGACCATTCCGGAGTTCCTCGTCATGTCCGTGATCTCATCCCGGACTCCGAACAACATTCGGTCACCAACATACATAACTCACATAGTACTATATCGTCAACGAACGTTAAGCGTGCGGACCCTATGGGTTCGAGAACTATGTAGACATGACCGAGACACGTCTCCGGTCAATAACCAATAGCGGGACCTGGATGCCCATATTGGCTCCTACATATTCTACGAAGATCTTTATCGGTCAGACCGCATAACAACATACGTTGTTCCCTTTGTCATCGGTATGTTACTTGCCCGAGATTCGATCGTCGGTATCCAATACCTAGTTCAATCTCGTTACCGACAAGTCTCTTTACTCGTTCCGTAATACATCATCTCGCAACTAACATATTAGTTGCAATGCTTGCAAGGCTTATGTGATGTGCATTACCGAGAGGGCCCAGAGATACCTCTCCGACAATCGGAGTGACAAATCCTAATCTCAAAATACGCCAACCCAACATCTACCTTTGGAGACACCCGTAATGCTCCTTTATAATCACCCAGTTACGTTGTGACGTTTGGTAGCACCCAAAGTGTTCCTCCGGCAAACGGGAGTTGCATAATCTCATAGTCATAGGAACATGTATAAGTCATGAAGAAAAGCAATAGCAACATACTAAACGGTCGGGTGCTAAGCTAATGGAATGGGTCATGTCAATCAGATTATTCAACTAATGATGTGATCCCGTTAATCAAATAACAACTCTTTGTCCATGGTTAGGAAACATAACCATCTTTGATTAACGAGCTAGTCAAGTAGAGGCATACTAGTGACACTCTGTTTGTCTATGTATTCACACATGTATTATGTTTCCGGTTAATACAATTCTAGCATGAATAATAAATTTATCATGATATAAGGAAATAAATAATAACTTTATTATTGCCTCTAGGGCATATTTCCTTCAAGTATGACAACGATCTCTTCCTGTAGCCTTTGGAGTTGGTTCACACTTATGGACTTTCAACAGATAACGTCAAAGAAGTTGCAGAGACCAGTAAGCGTGGCACGGACGTGCTTCTCCATTATCCCTCTAATGGCAACCGAGAGTATATGCATCATCATCACATGACAGTCATGAGACTTCATCCCGCTGAACCTTTTCTTCTTGGGGTCTAGAAATCTACTTATCATCCCACAGTAACCGAAGCTGACTTTGATTCCCATAAGGCACTTGATGAATTGATTGATCTTCTTCGCACTTAAGGTGAAGCAAGAAGGGGGCAATAATTCTCCTCCTTCTTGTTGACTTTTCAGCCCCTTTCCCCCTCCCCCGTCTCCATCTCCTTCGTCGACTTTTTATGGTGGAGATCTTTCCCGATCTTCAAATCTTCCAAGTCTTTCCTTGACTTCGGCCCATCCTTGGTCTTCTCCGGCATGTTCATCAGTGTGTCAAGCAAGATCTCGAGGACATTCTTCGTGATATGCATTGGATCAACGCAATGAGGCATGTCGTGATTGGGCCAGTACTCCAAGTCCCAGAAAACAGACCTCTCGTTTTCCATACCTTCAGTAGCGGCTCCGACGCCTTTTCATCTTTCCCGGCACGGGGCACTGTTCCTAGTTTTTCAACAGCTCGTTGATTTCGGCGCCGCTCCTCTTACATGGAGGTCCTCGATGCTCAGCCAACCCATTGAATAAATCTCCACGCTTTCTCCATGGGTCATCCTTATCGAGCCATCTATGACACCCCATGTACATGATTTTCCCGGACCCGCCATCCTTCGTTGACGTAAGCTGCTGAGACCTTGTGTCATCCATGCACCTCGTGCAACCGCAATATCCATGGCACACCAGGACTAGTGTACCCGTAACCGAGATAGTCATGCACCGTCGTCATCAGCGTGGCTCTCTTATGGAAATACTCTCCTTTGCTGGCGTCCCATGTCCATGTCGGTGTTTTCCATGACATGTCTAGCTCCTCTTGCAGAAGCCCCATATACAAGTTAATCTTATTTCCTGGTTGTTTCGAACCTTGAATCAGCATGCTCATGTGTATGTACTTTGTCTTCATGCACTTACATGCGGGGGGGGGGGGGGGGGGGGGGGTTGTACATTCATACAAAGAGGGGCCATGTGCTGTGGTTAGTGTTATGGTTTCCAAACGGATTCATGCCATTGGTATTCGCACCAAGCACGTATTGGGGAATGTAGTAATTTCCAAAAAAATCCTACGCACACGCAAGATCATGGTGATGCATAGCAACAAGAGGGGAGAGTGTTGTCTACGTACCCTCATAGACCGTAAGTGGAAGCGTTATAACAACGTGGTTGATGTAGTTGTACGTCTTCACGATCGACCGATCCTCAGCACCAAACGTACGGCACCTTCGCGTCCAGCACACGTCAGCTCGGTGACGTCCCACGAGCTCACGATCCAGTAGAGCTTCTAGGAAGAGCTTCGTCAGCACGACGGCGTGGTGACGGTGATGATGATACTACCGACGCAGGGCTTCGCCTAAGCACCGCTGCGATATGACCGAGGTGGATTATGGTGGAGGGGGGCACCGCACACGGCTTAGAGATCAATGATCAATTGTTGTGTCCATGGAGTGCCTTAATACGTCTCCGACGTATCTATAATTTTTGTTTGCTCCATGCTATGTTATCTACTGTTTTGGGCAATATTGGGCTTTATTATCCACTTTTATATTATTTTTGGGACTAACCTATTAACCGGAGGCCCAGGCTAGAATTGTTGTTTTTTGCCTATTTCAGTGTTTCAAAGAAAAGGAATATCAAACGGAGTCGAAACGGAACGAAATCAGCTGGAGAAGTTATTTTTGGAAGGAAAGCTACCGGATGGACTTGGACCCCACATCAGGAGCCAAGGGAGGTGCTCACGAGGGTGGGGGCACGCCCCCCAGGGCGCGCCCCCTGCATCGTGGGGCCCCCGAAGCTCCACCGACATACTTCCTGCAGCCATATATACCTAGTATCCTAAAACTTCCAGAACAGACAACAGATCGGAAGTTCCGCCGCCAGAAGCCTCCGTAGCCACCGAAACCAATCTGGACCCGTTCCGGCACCCTGCCGGAGGGGGAATCCCTCTCTGGTGGCCATCTTCATCATCCCACTGCTCTCCATGACGAGGAGGGAGTAGTTCTCCCTCGGCGCTGAGGGTATGTAACGGTAGCTATGTGTTTGATCTCTCTCTCTCTCTCGCTCTCTTTCGTGTTCTTAAGGTGGTACGATCTTGATGTATCGCGAGCTTTGCTATTATAGTTCGATCTTATGTTTCTCCTCCCACTCTTCTCTCTTGTAATGAATTGGGTTTCCCTTTGAAGTTATCTTATCGGATTGAGTCTTTAAAGATTTGAGAACACTTGATGTATGTCTTGTCGTACGTATCTGTGGTGACAATGGGATACCACGTGATTCACTTGATGTATGTTTTGGTGATCAACTTGCGGGTTCCGCCCATGAATCTATGCATAGGGGTTGGCACATGTTTTCGTCGTGATTCTCCGGTAGAACTTTGGGGCACTCTTTGAGGTCCTTTGTGTTGGTTGAATAGATGAATCTGAGATTGTGTGATGCATATTGTATAATCATACCCACGGATACTTGAGGTGACATTGGAGTATCTAGGTGACATTAGGGTTTTGGTGATTTGTGTCTTAAGGTGTTATTCTAGTACGAACTCTAGGTCTGTTTGTGACACTTATAGGAATAGCCCAACGGATTGATTGGAAAGAATAACTTTGAGGTGGTTTCGTACCCTACCATAGTCCTGTCTATGATTCGGATGTGGTATATATATTATCTTTATAACTATTGGCTCATTTATTGTTTATGAAAATTATGCCGACCAACATGACATAGATTTTATTTATGTAGGATGTATGTGAATCGGAAATTCCAACCGACCCTATTGTCGAGAGGTTAAATTTAGTTGAAGAAGAAAACAATTTGTTGAAGGAAAAAATAAAAAAAATTGAGGAGGAGAAGATGATATTGGAGTTGCATGTTGCGGATGTCGTCGATGATCACAAGATCAAGATGGATGCAATGCGCTTGAAGATTAGAAAATATGCCATTCATACCGAGGCTTGGTATCATTATGCCGTTGGATCAATTGTTACCTTGGTTGCAATTATGATCGCATTTGTTTTCGCATTGAAATGTTTTACATAGTTTCAATGTATGGTTTAATTAATTAGATGCTCTGGAGAGCTATATGTTGTTAGATGAGAACTATGTATGTACTTTGGTTTTAATGTGATGATGAACTTCTATTAATTTGGACACTTAATTATATATAATGCACGCAGATGAACCGGCAATGGATGTACGGTGACAGACACACCTCCGAGTACATTAAGGGCGTGCATGAGTTTCTCGATGCGGCTGAGGCAAACAAGCAGAATGGTTTTATGTGTTGTCCATGCACTGAATGTGGGAATACGAGGTCTTACTCTAACCGGAAAATCCTTCACTCCCACCTGCTTTACAAGGGTTTCATGCCACACTATAATATTTGGACGAGGCACGGAGAAATAGGGGTTATGATGGAAGACGGCGAAGAAGAAGAGTACGATGACAACTATGTGCCCCCTGAATACGGTGATGCTGCAACGGGGGGAGCTGGTGAAGATCAAGAGGAACCAGACGATGTGCCCAATGATGCTGCAACGGGTGAAGCTGCTGAAGATCAAGAGGAACCAGATGATGTGCCCGATGATGATGATCTCCGCCGGGTCATTGTCGATGCAAGGACGCAATGCGGAAGTCAAAAGGAGAAGCTGAAGTTCGATCGCATGTTAGAGGATCACAAAAAAGGGTTGTACCCCAATTGCGAAGATGGCAACACAAAGCTCGGTACCGTACTGGAATTGCTGCAGTGGAAGGCAGAGAATGCTGTGGCTGACAAAGGATTTGAGAAGCTACTGAAAATATTGAAGAAGAAGCTTCCAAAGGATAACGAATTGCCCGACAGTACATACGCAGCAAAGAAGGTCGTATGCCCTCTAGGATTGGAGGTGGAGAAGATACATGCATGCCCTAATGACTGCATCCTGTACCGCGGTGCATACAAGGATCTGAACGCATGCCCGGTATGCGGTGCATTGCGGTATAAGATCAGACGAGATGACCCTGGTGATGTTGACGGCGAGCCCCCCAGGAAGAGGGTTCCTGCGAAGGTGATGTGGTATGCTCCTATAATACCACGGTTGAAACGTCTGTTCAGAAACGAAGAGCATGCCAAGTTGATGCGATGGCACAGTGAGGACCGGAAGAAAGACGGGAAGTTGAGAGCACCCGCTGACGGGTCGCAGTGGAGAAAAATCAAGACAAAGTACTGGGATGAGTTTGCAAAGGACCCAAGGAATGTATGGTTTGCTTTAAGCGCGGATGACATTAATCCTTTCAGGGAGTAGAGCAGCAATCACAGCACCTGGCCTGTGACTCTATGTCTGTATAACCTTCCTCCTTGGATGTGCATGAAGCGGAAGTTCATTATGATGCCAGTTCTCATCCAAGGCCCTAAGCAACCCGACAACGACATTGATGTGTACCTAAGGCCATTAGTTGAAGAACTTTTACAGCTGTGGAATGGAAACGGTGTACGTACGTGGGATGAGCACAGACAGGAGGAATTTAACCTAAAGGCGTTGCTGTTCGTGACCATCAACGATTGGCCCGCTCTCAGTAACCTTTCAGGACAGACAAACAAAGGATACCACGCATGCACGCACTGTTTAGATGAAACTGAAAGTATATACCTGGACAAATGCAGGAAGAATGTGTACCTGGGCCATCGTCGATTTCTTCCGACCAACCATCAATGTCGAAAGAAAGGCAAGCATTTCAAAGGCGAGGCAAATCATCGTAAGAAGCCCGCCATGCGTACCGGTGATCACGTACTTGCTATGGTCAATGATTTACACGTAATCTTTGGAAAGGGTCCCGGCGGACTAGCTGTTCCGAATGACGCTGAGGGACACGCACCCATGTGGAAGAAGAAATCTATATTTTGGGACCTACCCTACTGGAAAGACCTAGAGGTCCGCTCTTCAATCAACGTGATGCACGTGACGAAGAACCTTTGCGTGAACCTGCTAGGCTTCTTGGGCGTGTATGGGAAGACAAAAGATACACCTGAGGCACGGGAGGACCTGCAACGTTTGCACGAAAAAGACGGCATGCCTCCGAAGCAGTATAAAGGTCCTGCCAGCTGCGCTCTTACGAAAGAAGAGAAATAAATCTTCTTTGAATGCCTGCTCAGTATGAAGGTCACGACTGGCTTCTCGTCAAATATAAAGGGAATAATAAATATGCCAGAGAAAAAGTTTCAGAACCTAAAGTCTCATGACTGCCACGTGATTATGACGCAACTGCTTCCGGTTGCATTGAGGGGGCTTCTACCGGAAAACGTCCGATTAGCCATTGTGAAGCTATGTGCACTCCTCAATGCAATCTCTCAGAAGGTGATCGATCCAGAAATCGTACCAAGGCTAAGGAGTGATGTGGCGCAATGTCTTGTCAGTTTCGAGCTGGTGTTCCCACCATCCTTCTTCAATATCATGACGCACGTCCTAGTTCATCTAGTCGACGAGATTGCCATCCTGGGGCCCGTATTTCTACACAATATGTTCCCCTTTGAGAGGTTCATGGGAGTCCTAAAGAAATATGTCCGTAACCGCGCTAGGCCAGCAGGAAGCATCTCCATGGGCCATCAAACAGAGGATGTTATCGGGTTTTGTGTTGACCTCATTCCTGGCCTTAAGAAGATAGGTCTCCCTAAATCGCGGTATGAGGGGAGACTGACTGGAAAAGGCACTCTTGGAAGTGACTCAATAATATGCAGGGACGGATATTATTGGTCTCAAGCACACTACACAGTTCTACAGAACTCTACCTTGGTGACCCCGTATGTCGATGAACACAAGAACAGTCTGCGCTCCAAACACCCGAAGCAGTGCGACGACTGGATTACATGTGAACACATCAGGACTTTCAACAGTTGGTTGGAAACACGTCTCAGAGGTGACAACACTGTTTGTGATGAGTTGTACTTGTTGTCCAGGGGACCATCTTTGACTGTATTGACTTACAAAGGATACGAGATAAATGGGAATACATTTTACATGATCGCCCAAGATCAAAAGAGCACCAACCAAAACAGCGGTGTCCGCTTTGATGCAGCAACCGAGAGCGGAAAGGACAGATATTATGGTTACATAGTGGACATATGGGAACTTGACTACGGACATGATTTTAAGGTCCCTTTGTTTAAGTGCAAATGGGTCAATCTGTCAGGCGACGGGGTACAGGTAGACCCACAGTACGGAATGACAACAGTGGATCTGAAAAATCTTGGGTACACTGACGAACCGTTCATCCTAGCCAATGATGTGGCACAGGTTATCTATCTGAAGGACATGTCTACCAAACCGAGAAATTTGAAAACTAATGGTTCTAACAGAAAGTTTATAATTTTTCTAAAACTAATGGCACTAACAGAAAGTTTATAATTTTGCTGACCTAAAAGCAAAAAGAATTAAAAAATAAAGCAAAAAACAAAAGAAAATAAATAATACAGAAAACAAAACGAAAAAACTGAAAAAAAAATAAAAATAACAACAATAAGTATTTTGTTGTAAGTAGAAAGAAAATAAAATAAATAAAGCAACAAAGAAAACAAAAAAACTATAGAAGTGTTTTCAAATTTGAAAACTAATGGCACTAACAGAAAGTTTATAATTTTTCTGAAACTAAAAGCAAAAAAATTAAAAAATAAAGCAAAAAACAAAAGAAAATAAATAATGCAGAAAAAAAAACAAAAAAACAAGAAAAAATAGGCAATAAAAGCAAAAAAAGTGTTTTCAAATTTGAAAACTAATGGCACTAACAGAAAGTTCATAATTTTCATGACCTAAAAGAAAAGAGAAATCACTAAAAGAAAAAAGAAATCACTAAAAAAAACTATAAGTATTTTGTTCTAAGTAGAAATGAAAAAATAAATAGAAAAAAAGAAAAAAATGCCTATAATATTGGTTATGACTAACTAAAATTACCAAATTGAGTATAATGATAAAACACAGTAATATTAAATAGCAGGAAAAAGAATGACTCAAAAATCAATTTTTATACTAAAGTTATTCATAAACTAGTGATTCACACAAATTTTAAAAAATTCAAATTTAAACTATTCAAATTTTAAAACTAATGGCACTAACAGAAAGTTTATAATTTTTGTCACCTAAAAGAAAAAAATCACTAAAAAACTATAAGTATTTAGTTCTAAGTTGAAATGAAAAAATAAATAGTAAAAAAATGCCACCTACTGGGCCACCACGGCCTGAATACGACTAGAAGCCCATCCATGGGCCAGGATTCAGGCCCGCAGAAGGCCCAGCAGGCCCACAGGCATAGCGGTGTGAGATTAGGCCCAGAGGCCTGCAGTTCTGAGGAGTTCGATGGAGATGGCGGGGCAGCGCTTATAAACAGGTGCGGCCGCTCCTCAGCTAGCGAGGTGGGACTAAACATCCCACCGCACCGCGGCTTTGGCAGGCGTAGGCCTTTGGTCCCGGTTGGTGGCACCAACCGAGACTAAAGGGGGGCATTGGTCACGGTTCGTGGCACAAACCATGACCAATGCCCCCATTTAGTCCTGGTTGGTGCCACCAACCAGGACCGAAGGCCTCTTTTCAGCAGCCCAAAGGGCGGGAAGCAGCCCAAAGGGCGGGACCAAAGGCCGCCGCTTCCCGCCCTTTGGGCTGCTGAAAAGAGGCCTTTGGTCCCAGTTGGTGGCACCAACCGGGACCAAAGGGGGGCATTGGTCCCAGTTTGTGCCACGAACTGGGACCAAAGCCTTTCCTATATAACCAAACACTTGGGAAGTTTCCCCCCACCCGCCATTCTTCTCCAACGCCGCCAAGCTGCTGCGCTGCTCCTCGATGCCGGCCCCTGCCCCGACGTCGCCGTCGCCTCCCCTAGCCGCCCGAGGTCGCCGTCGTCGCCCGCTTGCCGTAGGCCGTGCCCTCGCCCGACGCCGCTCACCGCTCGCCACCCTGCCCAGACGCGCGTCGCGCGCCCCGGCCCGCCCGTCGTCGTCGCCCTGCCCCGCCCGTCGCCGTCGCCCCTGCCCCGCCCGTCGCCGTCGCCCCTGCCCCGCCCGTCGCCATCGCCCCGGCCCACCCGTCGCCGTCGCCCTGCCCCTCCGTTGGTCCGGCTGGCGCCCCTCCCTTGTTTTTTTCATATATTATATGCTTGTGTATATTGTGTATATTGCTTCTTTGTGTATATTATGTATATATGTCAGTATATATATTGTGTATATTGCTTCTTTTCAGATTTTTTTTTCATATATATGTTTGTATTTTGTATTTTGCTTTTTTATAAAAATGTATATATGTTTGTATGTTCTCTGTGTATATATGTTCATATATGCAAAAGTTAGATTTCAATATTTAGAAAAGGATTATCTATATATGTTCTCTGATTTAGTACATTTTAGGTTAGTTTCATTTCTAGAAAAGTTTTATATATTTAGGAGAGGAAAAAGGAAAATAAGAAGAGGAAAAAGGAGAAGAAGAGGACAGGAAGAAAAGGAAGAGGAGAAGAATAGGAGAGGAAGAAAAGGAAGAGGAGAAGAAGAAAAAATAGATTCTTCTTCTCCTCTATTCCTTTCTTCTTCTCCTCTTTTTTTTCTTTGATCTTCTCCTCTATTCCTTTCTTCTTCTCCTCTTTTTATTTCTTCTTCGTATTCTTATGTTTTATCGGGTCTGTCGTCGTCGATATACCCCTCCCGATAACTTCAACACGAGGGGGGGTCGATATACCCTCTCCCGATAACTTCAACACGAGGGGGGGTCGATATACCCCCTCCCGATAACTTCAACACGTGGGGGGCGATATATATACCACCTCCCGATAACTTCAACACGAGGGGGGGTCGATATACCCTAAATAGCAAGTATCGTCGGTGTGAGATACATGTGGCCGTCGGTGTCGGACAATACATCCACGTCCCACAAGTGACGCGGGCGTCGACCCGCGTCACTTGTGGGACGTGGATGTGGTGTCCGACACAGACGGCCATATGTAACCCACGATACTTGCTATTTAGGGTTTCCTCTACCGCTCGGCGACCCTCAACTACCCTCGTTCCCGATAAAAAAAAGAGGAAGAAGAAGAAAAAAAGAGGAGAAGAAAGAATAGAGGAGTTCTTACTCCTCTATTCTTTCTTCTCCTATTTTTTTCTTCTTCCTCTTCTTTTTTTATCTCTTACTCCTCTATTCTTTCTTCTCCTCTTTTTTTCTTCTTCTTCCTCTTTTTTTATCCTTGAAGCATTGTCGAGGCCACCCCAAACCCTAGAGAAGCAGCGTCGAGGCCACTAATTAATATTAATTCTACGTTTGCCACTAATATATCCATCTGTCATGTTTGAATAATAATTGCCATGTTGTAAATATTTGTAGAAACTATGGACACCGCCCAAGACCAAGTACAAGAAGAGTTGTTGGGGGACATAATCGCATGAGGAAGTGATGTCGTCTGCTCGTTGTTTCTATACGACACCGATGGTCTGGAAGCAGCTGGCTATGATTATGATGGCTCCGGTGACCTAATGTCGGTGCAAGAAAGAGACCGTGAGGACGGCTCCGGTGACACAATGCCGGTGCAAGAAGGAGACCGTGCTGACGTCTCCGGTGACCGAACCGAGTCCAGCCAGGTATATATATTAGTTAAGCTTCTGCTGACTAGATAATTGATGCATTCATTGTTTTGGTATGTACACATATTAATTAAGTCTTTGTTCTTTTTTCTAGCCCTCCGGATCGAGCACAACTTCGGTAAAGAGACGAGGCCCGAAGAAAAAGTTGAGCTTGGATGAAAAGTTTGAGATCATAGCAATCGCGCCCGACGGCCAACCGATTGAACCCCTCCGGACAAAGAGCGCATTTGTTGCTTATTGCGGGGTTTTGGTTAGGGACAAGATCCCGATCAGCATCCAGCAATGGTTAAAGCCGGCTACAGAAGACCCTGAGGTGTCTTATGTCAATGATATGCAGAAAAATGATCTTTAGACTGAGCTGAAGTCAAATTTCACCCTACCGCCAGAGGATGATCCGGAGAAGCCAGTTAAAGAGCAATTAATCAAGTCTTTTTCTCTTAAGAGGATGGCAGAACTATTCAGGAGGTGGAAGAAAGAGCTGAATAAGTTTGTCAAAAATAAAGAGACACCAGAATTCAATGCTGCGAAGATGAAGCATCACCATCGCACGGGGTCAGGTGGCTACCTCGTAGCCCGGCCTAAGTGGGCCAAGATTGAGGATGATCTGGTTGATAAAGGGATCGAACCAGAGACAATTAACTGGCCACACCGTTGCCGGACTTGGTTCTTCGGGGCTGGCGGAACCTTGGACCCTGTATCAGGGAAGTGCATTTGGACGAACGATCAAATGGACATACCAGTCAAGAAGCTTTAGCAGTATATCGAAGCAGCGCAGCAAGGGACGTTCGTTCCAGACAGAGAGAACGACGAGCTCACAATGGCCCTCGAGAATCCTGAGCACCCTGGACGGACACGAGGCACGCCAGGCTCCATTCCGTGGATGGTTGGGTTTCCGGACGCAGGTGGTTACAAATGCCACGAGAGGAGGAAGAAAGCGGAGCAGACCCAACTGCAGGCGCTGCATGCTAGGGTACCGTGGATGCTATCCCATGGATGCTATCACGGAGTCTCAAAATTGCCACCTTATGACACAATGGATTAATATGAAGGTCAAGGCGGCTGTTGGCTCTGTTTTTCCTACTGAAACCGGCGCAACTTTTCACTGTCGGCCAATTCCAGAAGGATATGCTAGGGTGATGGTGGATGAAATAACGGAGGGATTTGAGGACCTCCAGCTTGACCACCCTACCGGTGAAGGGGAGACTCGGCTGGGTTCTGCTCTGAAGACTCCATGCCTATGGCGGAAGGAGCTCATCAACCTTCCGAACTGGACGCCTCCGCCTCCTCCTCCTCCTTCGGCGAGTCAGGGCACTCTGCCTCCTCCACCGCCTCCTCCTCCGGCGAGTGACGATCAGGGCACTCGGCCGGCTCCTTCTCTGGCGTGTGGCGGCACTCCGCCTGCGCCGGCACGCCCGAGCAGCCAGCCTCCTCCTTCTCCGCCTCGTCAGCAAGGGTGGAAGAGACCTGCCGCCGCTCCGGCTGCTCCGGCGCGTCATAGTCCTTCTCCTCCGCCTCGTAAGCAAGTAAAGAAGACAACCGCTCTGTCTGCTCTGTCGGCGTCTAGCAGTACAGCCAGAGGCGGGAGGACATACAGATTCGGTCCTTCTCTGAAGACTCCATAGAAGTTACCATACGAGAGGACCTCAGAGGAGAACGCCGAGATCGCGCGAGAAGAATTGAGGAACTTCTTTGAAGGGGTGGAAGCAAAGAAACATCCACCTCCGGAGGAGAAGGTAGATCCGGTGAAAGCGAAGCGCACTCTGGCTGCCCTGACAAAACCACCCAAGTCTCCGCCGAAAGGAAACTATGAGCGCATTATTGGAAAGGAATTTGCCGAAGCGGAGCGGTCGGGAAGTACTGTCAGAGATCAAAGGCTGAAAGAACGACGAGCTGGGAAACAAATTGCCCAGCTCGGCGAACAAGCGAAGCAATCGTGCCCCCCGCTCAAGGTGCCTAGCGACATCGTCGCTAATGATCCGAGGATGGTGCCCGGTTATAGCAGTCTTGGAGATTACTTGCCCGACGATGTACATTATGATTTCAGGGAGGTGCAGATACAAAGATACGGATACGGGAAGCCTCTCGTCAAAGATGAAAGATCTCTATCAACGATGATGCGAAGATTGCATGATTGGTACTTGAAAATCTGCAGAGAGTCTGGGGGGGGAGTACTTTGTATGTGAGAGTTAAAAAGGAGCATGACCTCGTTGGAATTGATCTATTGCATGTTCCATTTGAGGAGTTCTTTTAGTTTTTCAACCAATTGGCCCTCGATAAAGCAACGGTCACCTGCTACTGTCTGTAAGTAGTACTACTTCTGTCATTAAGTCTCTCTATATAGCTCAGCTCTTTCATTGCATGTATTTATAATTATCCTCACTATATTATGCAGATTGAAGATCGTCGAATTGAAGAAAAGACAAATCGGTGATATTGGGTTCATTAACACAAATATCATAGATGCTACTCAGGTTAAATTTCATGCCGCAGATACCAAGGCCAACTTGCTACGATCGTTGGTATTAAATGAAAACAAAGATATAATACTCTTTCCTTACAACTTCAAGTGAGTGTTACTGTCTTGTGCATATTCGGTTTCCCTTATGTACTAGTCAAGGTTATAGTAATGTAATTGATGAGTTATGCATGCGTGTGCAGTTTCCACTATATTCTCCTAGAGATTAAGCTTGAGCAGGGACTAGTAACCGTCTTAGACTCAAGACGAAAAGATCCCCAGGACTATGCGGACATGACTCAAATGCTCGAGAAGTAAGTTAAATCGATCATTATCCACCATATCAGCAACTTTGTTCATTTCCTGATATATCAAGTAATTGTTTTCTTTGTCTCGCAGGGTTTGGAAAAAATTCACCAAAAAAGCTTCGGGACTCCCGAAGAAGCTGCAATTTAGACACCCGAAAGTAAGTACTATAGTAGCATGTTCCGCGCATCTCCTATTGATTCAGGTGCTAGTTTCATCAATACCATTTGGCATTCTTGCTTATCAGTTTGATTGACCTCTATTTCTTGTAAAGTGGTTGTGGCAGGAACAAGGGAATGATTTCTGTGGATACTACGTTTGCGAGTCCATCCGCCACACGACCTATGAGCAGGGCTACTCTGACGAACAATATGAAGTGCGTAAATAACAACATTCACAATTTTATTTTATTACCATCATTTGTGTTGAGTTTCATTCATTCATATATATATGTATTGACCCCCTTCTTCAAATTAGATGTTTCGGAAGCGGGATGAACTCCTAGCACCAGCTCGCATGTGAGCAATTCAAGAGGAATTGGCGGCATTCTTTCTTGACCACGTGATCGCTGAAGACGGAGAATACTATGTGGACCATGAGTCCATACGTTAGGAGATTATATTTGTAAGAGATAATTATTGTATATATGTAGCCGGTAGTGTCGGATAGATATACGAGAACTTGTTGTTCGACCAATCTCTCGGAGGAGGAGAGGTGGTCGATATCACTTCTCTCTGTATGCATATATGTTCATGACGATCTTCTGTTTCCTTCGTTTGCTTACTAGCTAGCTAGCGTGTCTAGTCCTCTCTATACGTATGTATAGTACGTAGTGTCGACCAAGCACGGACATAAGAGAGGACACTTCTCTCTATTAATTATAGCTGCCTAACACAATATATGAAACACCTAAATTAACCCCCCCAAAACCCCCAACCCCCCCCCCCTTTAAAAAAACAAAAATCCCAGCCACAGAAATGCTGACGCGTGGATGCCTATTGGTCCCGGTTGGTGCCACCAACCGGGACCAAAGGCACTCCTGCCTGGGCTCCGCGCACAGGCCACGTGGAGGCCCATCTGTCCCAGTTCTGGATTGAACCGGGACTAAAGGGACAGGGCATTAGTACCGACCCTTTAGTCCCGGTTCAGGAATCGGGACAAAAGGCCCTTACGAACCGGGACAATAGGCCCTTTTTCTACTAGTGCTATCACCATCTCTTCGCCGAACTAGTGCACCTATACAATTTACCATTGTATTGGGTGCGTTGGGGACACAAGAGACTCTTTGTTATTTGGTTGCAGGGTTGCTTGAGAGAGACCATCTTCATCCTATGCCTCCTACGGATTGATAAACCTTAGGTCATCCACTTGAGGGAAATTTGCTACTGTCCTACAAACCTCTGCACTTGGAGGCCCAACAACGTCTACAAGAAGAAGGTTGTGTAGTAGACATCAAGCTCTTCTCTGGCTCCGTTGCCGGGGAGGTTAGCGCTTGAAGGTATATCTTTAGATCTTGCAATCGAGTCTTTTAGTTTCTTGTTTTATCACTAGTTTAGTTTATAAAAGAAAACTATAAAAAAATGGAATTGAGTTTGTCTCATACGCTTCACCTTTTTAATATCTTTCGTGAGTATGATGGAAATGATAATTGTGCTCAAGTTCTAGAAGAAGAAATCTATAAAATGTTTGGCACTAAATATTTGAATGCTGAGCATGATTGCAATGTTGTTAGTATGAATTCCTTGAATATCCATGATGCTAATGATATGCAAAGCCACAAGCTTGGGGAAGCTATGTTTGATGAAGATGATATTTTTTGTCCCCCAAGTTTTGATGAGAAAATTTATTATGATGAAAGCATGCCTCCTATTTATGATGATTATATTGATGAAAGTGGATTTGGAGAGGTCATGATTTTATTTTGTGATGAATCCACTATTCCGGAAGAGGTTCCAATTGATTATGAGAACAAAGTTGCTATCTATGATGATTATTGTGATGACTTGTATGCTATAAAGAATAATGATATCCATGAAACTTGTCATCATGATTTTAGTTTTCAATTGGATTATGTGAAGAATTTTGTTGAGTTTGCTCCCACTATTATTCATGAGAAGAATTTTGCTTATGTGGAGAGTAATAAAATTTCTATGCTTGTAGATCATGAAAAGAATGCCTTAGGTGCTGGTTATATTGTTGAATTCATTCATGATTCTAGTGAAAATTATTATGAGGGAGGAACATATGCTTGTAGGAATTGCATTAATATCAAGTTTCCTCTCTATGTACTTAAAGTTTTGAAGTTATGCTTGTTTTACCTTCCTATGCAAGTTGATTATTGTTCCCACAAGTTGTTTGCTCACAAAATCCCTATGCATAGGGAGTTTGTTAGACTTAAATGTTCTAGTCATATTCTTCATGATGCTCTCTTTATATTACAATTCTTATCTTTTATGTGAGCATCGTTGAAATCATCATGCCTAGCTAAGGGTGTTAAAAGATAGCGCTTGTTGGGAGGCAACCAAATTTTATTTTAGTTCCTTGCTTTTTGTTCCTGTTTAGTAATAAATAATTCATCTAGCCTCTGTTTAGATGTGGTTTTATGCTTTTAATTAGTGTTTGTGCCAAGTAGAACCTTTGGGAAGACTTGGGGAAAGTCTTGTTGATCATGCTGTAAAAAACAGAAACTTTAGCGCTCACGAGAAGTGCTGCCATTTTTATTTGGAGAGTGCTATTTAGTTAATTCTTTTTTCAGATGATTAATAGATAAATTCCTCACGTCCAGAAATTTATTTGAGAATTTTATGAGTTCCAGAAGTATACGTTTGATACAGATTACTAAAGACTGTTCTGTTTTTGACAGATTCTGTTTTTCATGTGTTGTTTGCTTATTTGATGAATCTATGAGTGGTATTGGAGGGTATGAACCATAGATAAGTTGGAATACAGTAGGTTTAACACCAATATAAATAAAGAATGAGTTCATTACAGTGCCTTGAAGTGGTGATTTATTTTCTTATACTAATGGAGCTTACGAGTTTTTTGTTAAGTTTTGTGTTGTGAAGTTTTCAAGTTTTGGGTAAGGATTCGATGGACTATGGAATAAGGAGTGGCAAGAGCCTAAGCTTGGGGATTCCCAAGGCACCCCAAGGTAATATTCAAGGATAGCCAAGAGCCTAAGCTTGGGGTGAAGGAAATATGCCCTAGAGGCAATAATAAAGTTATTATTTATTTCCTTATATCATGATAAATGTTTATTATTCATGCTAGAATTGTATTAACCGGAAACATAATACATGTGTGAATACATAGACAAACTTAGTGTCACTAGTATGCCTCTACTTGACTAGCTCGTTAATCAAAGATGGTTATGTTTCCTAACCATGAACAAAGTGTTGTTATTTGATTAACGAGGTCACATCATTAATTGAATGATCTGATTGACATGACCCATTCCATTAGCTTAGCACCCGATCGTTTAGTATGTTGCTATTGCTTTCTTCATGACTTATATAGTTCCTATGACTATGAGATTATGCAACTCCCTTTTGCCGGAGGAACACTTCATGTGCTACCAAACGTCACAACGTAACTGGGTGATTATAAAGGAGCTCTACAGGTGTCTCCAATGGTAGATGTTGGGTTGGCGTATTTCGAGAATAGGATTTGTCACTCCGATTGTCGGAGAGGTATCTCTGGCCCTCTCGGTAATGCACATCACATAAGCCTTGCAAGAATTGCAACTAATGAGTTAGTTGCGAGATGATGTATTACGGAACGAGTAAAGAGACTTGCCAGTAACGAGATTGAACTAGGTATTGGATACCGATGATCGAATCTCGAGCAAGTAACATACCGATGACAAAGGGAACAACGTATGTTGTTATGCGGTCTGACCGATAAAGATCTTCGTAGAATATGTAGGAGCCAATATGGGCATCCAGGTCCCGCTATTGGTTATTGACCGGAGATCTGTCTCAGTCATGTCTACATTGTTCTCGAACCATAGGGTCCGCACGCTTAACGTTACGATGACAGTTATAATGAGTTTATGCATTTTGATGTACCGAAGTTAGTTCGGAGTCCCGGATGTGATCACGGACATGATGAGGAGTCTCGAAATAGTCGAGACATAAAGATTGATATATTGGATGACTATATTCGGACACCGGAAGGGTTCCGGAGAAGTATCGGATAAAACTGGAGCACCGGGGGGTTACCGGAACCCACCGGGGGGTTAATGGGCCTCATGGGCCTAATGTGGAGAAGAGGAAGGGGCTGCCAGGGCAGGCCGCGCGCCCCCTCTCCCCCTAGTCCGAATTGGACAAGGAGGGAGGGCGGCGCCCCCCCCTTTCCTATTCTCCCTCCACCACTCCTAGTTGGACAAGGATTGGGAGGGGAGTCCTACTCCCGGTAGGAGTAGGACTCCTCCTGCGCGCCACCATAGGGCCGGCCGCACCCCCCCCTTGGATCCTCTATATACGGGGGCAGGGGGCACCTCTAGACACACATGTTGATCCACGTGATCGTTCCTTAGCCGTGTGCGGTGCCCCCTGCCACCATATTCCACGTGATCGGTCATATCGTTGTAGTGCTTAGGCGAAGCCCTGCATCGGTAGAACATCATCATCGTCACCACGTCGTCGTGCTGACGAAACTCATCCCCGAAGCTTTGCTGGATCGGAGCCCGGGGAGCGTCATCGAGCTGTACGTGTGCTAAGAACTCGGAGGTGCCGGAGTAACGGTGCTTGGATTGGTCGGATCGGGAAGACGTACGACTACTTCCTCTACATTGCGTCAACGCTTCCATTGCGGTCTACGAAGGGTACGTAGACAACACTCTCCCCTCTCGTTGCTATGCATCACCATGATCTTGCGTGTGCGTAGGAAATTTTTTGAAATTACTGCGTTCCCCAACAGTGGCATCCGAGCCTAGGTTTTATGGTTTGATGTTATATGCACGAGTAGAACACAAGTGAGTTGTGGGCGATATAAGTCATACTGCCTACCAGCATGTCATACTTTGGTTCGGTGGTATTGTCGGATGAAGCGGCCCGGACCGACATTACGCGTACGCTTACGCGAGACCGGTTCCCCCGATGTGCTTTGCACATAGGTGGCTTGCGGGTGACTTTTTCTCCTACTTTAGTTGAACCAAGTGTGGCTACGCCCGGTCCTTGCGAAGGTTAAAACGGAGTCAAATTGAGAAACTATCATTGTGGTTTTGATGCATAGGTGAGATTGGTTCTTGCTTAAGCCCGTAGCAGCCACGTAAAACTTGCAACAACAAAGTATAGGACGTCTAACTTGTTTTTGCAGGGCATGTTGTGATGTGATATGGTCAAGACATGATGCTGAATTTTATTGTATGAGATGATCATGTTTTGTAACCAAGTTATCGGCAACTGGCAGGAGCCATATGGTTGTCGCTTTATTGTATGCAATGCAATCGCGATGTAATGCTTTACTTTATCACTAAGCGGTAGCGATAGTCGTGGAAGCATAAGATTGGCGAGACGACAACGATGCTACAATGGAGATCAAGGTGTCGCGCCGGTGACGATGGTGATCATGACGGTGCTTCGGAGATGGAGATCACAGGCACAAGATGATGATGGCCATATCATATCACTTATATTGATTGCATGTGATGTTTATCTTTTATGCATCTTATCTTGCTTTGATTGACGGTAGCATTATAAGATGATCTCTCACTAAATTATCAAGAAGTGTTCTCCCTGAGTATGCACCGTTGTGAAAGTTCTTCGTGCTGAGACACCACGTGATGATCGGGTGTGATAGGCTCTACGTTCAAATACAACGGGTGCAAAACAGTTGCACACGCGGAATACTCAGGTTATACTTGACGAGCCAAGCATATACAGATATGGCCTCGGAACACGGAGACCGAAAGGTCGAGCGTGAATCATATAGTAGATATGATCAACATAGCGATGTTCACCAATGAAACTACTCCATCTCACGTGATGATCGGACATGGTTTAGTTGATTTGGATCACGTGATCACTTAGAGGATTAGAGGGATGTCTATCTAAGTGGGAGTTCTTATGTAATTTGATTAATAGAACTTAAACTTATCATGAACTTAGTACCTGATAGTATCTTGCTTGTTTATGTTTGATTGTAGATAGATGGCTCGTGCTGTTGTTCCGTTGAATTTTAATGTGTTCCTTGAGAAAGCAAAGTTGAAAGATGATGGTAGCAATTACACGGACCGGGTCCGTAACTTGAGGATTGTCCTCATTGCTGCTCAGAAGAATTACGTCTTGGAAGCACCGCTGGGTGCCAGGCCTGCTGCTGGAGCAACACCAGATGTTATGAACGTCTGGCAGAGCAAAGCTGATGACTACTCGATAGTTCAGTGTGCCATGCTTTACGGCTTAGAATCGGGACTTCAACGACGTTTTGAACGTCATGGAGCATATGAGATGTTCCAGGAGTTGAAGTTAATATTTCAAGCAAATGCCCGGATTGAGAGATATGAAGTCTCCAATAAGTTCTATAGCTGCAAGATGGAGGAGAACAGTTCTGTCAGTGAGCATATACTCAAAATGTCTGGGTATAATAATCACTTGATTCAAATGGGAGTTAATCTTCCAGATGATTGCGTCATTGACAGAATTCTCCAATCACTGCCACCAAGCTACAAGAGCTTTGTGATGAACTATAATATGCAAGGGATGAACAAGACTATTCCTGAGCTCTTCGCAATGCTGAAAGCTGCGGAAGTAGAAATCAAAAAGGAGCATCAAGTGTTGATGGTCAACAAGACCACTAGTTTCAAGAAAAAGGGCAAAGGGAAGAAGAAGGGGAACTTCAAGAAGAACGGCAAACAAGTTGCTGCTCAAGAGAAGAAACCCAAGTCTGGACCTAAGCCTGAAACTGAGTGCTTCTACTGCAAGCAGACTGGTCACTGGAAGCGGTACTGCCCCAAGTATTTGGCGGATAAGAAGGATGGCAAGGTGAACAAAGGTATATGTGATATACATGTTATTGATGTGTACCTTACTAATGCTCGCAGTAGCACCTGGGTATTTGATACTGGTTCTGTTGCTAATATTTGCAACTCGAAACAGGGACTATGGATTAAGCGAAGATTGGCAAAGGACGAGGTGACGATGCGCGTGGGAAACGGTTCCAAAGTCGATGTGATCGTGGTCGGCACGCTACCTCTACATCTACCTTCGGGATTAGTATTAGACCTAAATAATTGTTATTTGGTGCCAGCGTTGAGCATGAACATTATGTCTGGATCTTGTTTAATGCGAGACGATTATTCATTTAAATCAGAGAAAATGGTTGTTCTATTTATATGAGTAATATCTTTTATGGTCATGCACCCTTGAAGAGTGGTCTATTCTTATTGAATCTCGATAGTAGTGATACACATATTCATCATAACAAGAAAATAAAGTTTCTATGATCTGATCGTGGAGGAGAATATTTGAGTTACGAGTTTGGTGTACATTTGAAACAATGCGGAATAGTTTCGCAACTCACGCCACCCGGAACACCACAGCGTAATGGTGTGTCCGAACGTCGTAATCGTACTTTACTAGATATGGTGCGATCTATGATGTCTCTTACTGATTTACCGCTATCGTTTTGGGGTTATGCTTTAGAGATGGCTGCATTCACGTTAAATAGGGCACCATCAAAATCCGTTGAGACGACGCCTTATGAACTATGGTTTGGCAAGAAACCAAAGTTGTCGTTTCTTAAAGTTTGGGGCTGCGATGCTTATGTGAAAAAGCTTCAACCTGATAAGCTCGAACCCAAATCGGAGAAATGTGTCTTCATAGGATACCCAAAGGAGACTGTTGGGTACACCTTCTATCACAGATCCGAAGGCAAGACATTCGTTGCTAAGAATGGATCCTTTCTATAGAAGGAGTTTCTCTCGAAAGAAGTGAGTGGGAGGAAAGTAGAACTTGACGAGGTAACTGTACCTGCTCCCTTATTGGAAAGTAGTACATCACAGAAACCTGTTTTTGCGACACCTACACCAATTAGTGAGGAAGCTAATGATAATGATCATGAAACTTCAGAACAAGATACTACTGAACCTCGTAGATCAACCAGAGTAAGATCCGCGCCAGAGTGGTACGGTAATCCTGTTCTGGAAATCATGCTACTAGATCATGATGAACCTACGAACTATGAAGAAGCGATGGTGAGCCCAGATTCCGCAAAATGGCTTGAAGCCATGAAATCTGAGATGGGATCCATGTATGAGAACAAAGTGTGGAATTTGGTTGACTTGCCCGATGATCGGCAAGCAATTGAGAATAAATGGATCTTCAAGAAGAAGACTGACGCTGACGGTAATATTACTGTCTACAAAGCTCGACTTGTCGCAAAAGGTTTTCGATAAGTTCAAGGGGTTGACTACGATGAGACCTTCACCCGTAGCGATGCTTAAGTCTATCCGAATCATCTTAGCAATTGCCGCATTTTATGATTATGAAATTTGGCAGATGGATGTAAAAACTGCATTCCTGAATGGATTTCTGGAAGAAGAGTTGTATATGATGCAACCGGAAGGTTTTGTCGATCCAAAGGGAGATAACAAAGTGTGCAAGCTCCAGCGATCCATTTATGGACTGGTGCAAGCCTCTCGGAGTTGGAATAAACGCTTTGATAGTGTGATCAAAGCATTTGGTTTTATACAGACTTTCGGAGAAGCCTGTATTTACAAGAAAGTGAGTGGGAGCTCTGTAGCATTTCTGATATTATATGTGGATGACATATTACTAATTGGAAATGATATAGAATTTCTGGATAGCATAAAGGGATACTTGAATAAGAGTTTTTCAATGAAAGACCTCGGTGAAGCTGCTTACATATTAGGCATAAAGATCTATAGAGATAGATCAAGACGCTTAATTGGACTTTCACAAAGCACATACCTTGACAAGATTTTGAAAATTTTCAAAATGGATCAAGGAAAGAAAGGGTTCTTGCCTGTGTTACAAGGTGTGAAGTTGAGTCAGACTCAATGCCCGACCACTGCAGAAGATAGAGAGAAAATGAAAGATGTTCCCTATGCTTCAGCCATAGGCTCTATCATGTATGCAATGTTGTGTACCAGACCTGATGTGTGCCTTGCTATAAGCTTAGCAGGGAGGTACCAAAGTAATCCAGGAGTGGATCACTGGACAGCGGTCAAGAACATCCTGAAATACCTGAAAAGGACTAAGGATATGTTTCTCGTATATGGAGGTGACAAAGAGCTCACCGTAAAAGGTTACGTTGATGCAAGCTTTGACACTGATCCGGACGATTCTAAATCGCAAACCGGATACATGTTTAAATTAAATGGTGGAGCTATCAGTTGGTGCAGTTCTAAACAAAGCGTCGTAGCGGGATCTACATGTGAAGCGGAGTACATAGCTGCTTCGGAAGCAGCAAACGAAGGATTCTGGATGAAGGAGTTCATATCCGATCTACGTGTTATACCTAGTGCATCGGGTCCAATGAAAATCTTTTGTGACAATACTGGTGCAATTGCCTTGGCAAAGGAATCCAGATTTCACAAGAGAACCAAGCACATCAAGAGACGCTTCAATTCCATCCGGGATCTAGTCCAAGTGGGAGACATAGAGATTTGCAAGATACATACGGATCTGAATGTTGCAGACCCGTTGACTAAGCCTCTTCCACGAGCAAAACATGATCAGCACCAAGGCTCCATGGGTGTTAGAATCATTACTGTGTAATCTAGATTATTGACTCTAGTGCAAGTGGGAGACTGAAGGAAATATGCCCTAGAGGCAATAATAAAGTTATTATTTATTTCCTTATATCATGATAAATGTTTATTATTCATGCTAGAATTGTATTAACCGGAAACATAATACATGTGTGAATACATAGACAAACTTAGTGTCACTAGTATGCCTCTACTTGACTAGCTCGTTAATCAAAGATGGTTATGTTTCCTAACCATGAACAAAGTGTTGTTATTTGATTAACGAGGTCACATCATTAGTTGAATGATCTGATTGACATGACCCATTCCATTAGCTTAGCACCCGATCTTTTAGTATGTTGCTATTGCTTTCTTCATGACTTATACATGTTCCTATGACTATGAGATTATGCAACTCCCGTTTGCCGGAGGAACACTTTGTGTGCTACCAAACGTCACAACGTAACTGGGTGATTATAAAGGAGCTCTATAGGTGTCTCCAATGGTAGATGTTGGGTTGGCGTATTTCGAGAATAGGATTTGTCACTCCGATTGTCGGAGAGGTATCTCTGGGCCCTCTCGGTAATGCACATCACATAAGCCTTGCAAGCATTGCAACTAATGAGTTAGTTGCGAGATGGTGTATTACGGAACGAGTAAAGAGACTTGCCGGTAACGAGATTGAACTAGGTATTGGATACCGACGATCGAATCTCGGGCAAGTAACATACCGATGACAAAGGGAACAACGTATGTTGTTATGCGGTCTGCCCGATAAAGATCTTCGTAGAATATGTAGAGGCCAATATGGGCATCCAGGTCCCGCTATTGGTTATTGACCGGAGATCTGTCTCAGTCATGTCTACATTGTTCTCGAACCGTAGGGTCTGCACGCTTAACGTTACGATGACAGTTATAATGAGTTTATGCATTTTGATGTACCGAAGTTAGTTCGGAGTCCCGGATGTGATCACGGACATGACGAGGAGTCTCAAAATAGTTGAGACATAAAGATTGATATATTGGATGAATATATTCGGACACCGGAAGGGTTCCGGAGAAGTATCGGATAAAACCGGAGCACCGGGGGGTTACCGGAACCCCCCGGGGGGTTAATGGGCCTCATGGGCCTAATGTGGAGAAGAGGAAGGGGCTGCCAGGGCAGGCCGCGCGCCCCCTCTCCCCCTAGTCCGAATTGGACAAGGAGGGAGGGGCGGCGCCCCCCCTTTCCTATTCTCCCTCCACCTCTCCTAGTTGGACAAGGATTGGGAGGGGAGTCTTACTCCCGGTAGGAGTAGGACTCCTCCTGCGCGCCACCATAGGGCCGGCCGCACCCCCCCCCCTTGGATCCTTTATATACGGGGGCAGGGGGGCACCTCTAGACACACATGTTGATCCACGTGATCGTTCCTTAGCCGTGTGCGGTGCCCCCTGCCACCATATTCCACCTCGGTCATATCGTTGTAGTGCTTAGGCGAAGCCCTGCGTCGGTAGAACATCATCATCGTCACCACGCCGTCGTGCTGACGAAACTCATCCCCGAAGCTTTGCTGGATCAGAGCCCGGGGAGCGTCATCGAGCTGTACGAGTGCTAAGAACTCGGAGGTGCCGGAGTAACGGTGCTTGGATCGGTCGGATCGGGAAGACGTACGACTACTTCCTCTACGTTGCGTCAACGCTTCCATTGCGGTCTACGAAGGGTACGTAGACAACACTCTCCCCTCTCGTTGCTATGCATCACCATGATCTTGCGTGTGCGTAGGAATTTTTTTGAAATTACTGCGTTCCCCAACATGGGGATGCCCCGGAAGGCATCCCCTCTTTCGTCTTTGTTCATCGGTAACTTTACTTGGAGGTATACTTTTATTCGCCACATGATATGTGTTTTGCGTGGAGCGTCAATTTATTTTGTTAAGATTTTCTTGCTGTTTTTTAGAACAATTTTTTGCATCTTTTATTTCAATAAAAGTGGCATTGATAGCCTTTACTATGCCTATGTTACAAGTATACATGTTGCTGTTTGAAAACAGAAAGTTTACCGCTGTTGCAATAATTCCCTAGAAAAGTCAGAATGTGATAAAATGTTGAAACCTTTTGCATATTAAGCTCTGATAAATTTAATACAGTGGTAATTTTCTTTCATAATTGTTGGAGCTAGGGAAGTATGGATGTTGCAGCATTCTTTACAGACTATCCTGTTTAGGCAGATTGCTGTTATGTTTGCATTGTTTGCATATGTTTGCTTCTTTAATGATTCTAGTTGAGGATAGGACTATGAAATATGCAGAGGCATTTAGTATGCAATGTTGAATAATAATTTTAGTGATTTGCTACAGTAGAGTATGATAAGGTTTTTGCAATGGTTTATACTAACTTATCTCACGAGTCCTTGTTGAGTTTTGTGTGGATGAAGGTTTTGAGATTTAGGGAGACCATGATATGAGAGGAATTAAGGAGACACAAAAGCTCAATCTTGGGGATGCCCAAGGCATCCCAAGATAATATTTCAAGAAGTCTCAAGCATCCAAGCTTGGGGATGCCCCGGTTGGCATCCCACCTTTCTTCTTCGACAACTATCGGTTAGTATTGGTTGATCCTAAGTTTTTGCTTCTTCACATGATGTTTGCTATTCTTAGATGCCATTTTATTTTGATTTGCTTGATGTTTGAATAAAATACCAAGATCTAACATTCTTAAATGTTAGAGAGTCTTCACATAGTTGCATAATTATTCAACTACTCATTGATCTTCACTTATATCTTTCGGAGTAGTTTGTCGATGCTCTAGTGCTTCACTTATATCTTTTAGAGCATGGTGGTAGTTTTATTTTGAAGAAATAGATGAACTCTTGTGCTTCACTTATATTATTTTGAGAGTCCTAAACAGCATGGTAGTTTGCTTAAATAATCCTAATATGCTTGGTATTCAAAGAATAGTTAAAAAAATTCTTATGAGTGTTTTGAATTCTAAGAGAAGTTTGATGCTTGATGATTGTTTTGAGATATGGAGGTAATAATATCAAAGTCGTGCTAGTTGAGTAGTTGTGAATTTGAGAAATGCTTGTGTTGAAGTTTGCAAGCCCGTAGCATGCACGTATGGTAAACGTTATGTAACAAATTTGAAACATGAGGTATTATTTGATTGTCCTCCTTATGAGTGGCGGTCGGGGACGAGCGATGGTCTTTTCCTACCAATCTATCCCCCTAGGAGCATGCGCGTAGTACCGAGGTTTTTGATGACTTGCAGATTTTTGCAATAAGTATGTGAGTTCTTTATGACTAATGTCGAGTCCATGGATTATACGCACTCTTACCCTTCCATCATTGCTAGCCTCTTCGGTACCGTGCTTTACCCTTTCTCACATTGAGAGTTGGTGCAAACTTCGCCGGTGCATCCAAACCCCGTGATACGATACACTCTGTCACACATAAACCTCCTTATATCTTCCTCGAAACAGCCACCATACCTACCTATTATGGCATTTCCATAGCCATTCCGAGATATATTGCCATGCAACTTTCCACCATTCCGCTTATCATGACACATTCATCGTTGTCATATTGCTTAGCATGATCATGTAGTTGACATAGTATTTGTGGCAAAGCCACCGTTCATAATTCTTTCAAACATGTCACTCTTGATTCATCCGGTACACCGCCAGAGGCATTCATATAGAGTCATACTTTGTTCTAGTATCGAGTTGTAATCATTGAGTTGTAAATAAATAGAAGTGTGATGATCAACATTTTTTAGAGCATTGTCCCAAGTGATGAATAAAAAAAAGAGAAAGGCCATCAAAAAGGAAAAGGCCCAAAAAAATAAAAAAATATATAAAAAATGAGAGAAAAAGAGAGAAGGGACAATGCTACTATCCTTTGGCACACTTGTGCTTCAAAGTAGCACCGTAATCTTCATGATAGAGAGTCTCTTGTTTTGTCACTTTCATATACTAGTGGGAATTTTTCATTATAGAACTTGTCTTGTATATTCCAACAATGGGCCTCCTCAAGTGCCCTAGGTCTTCGTGAGCAAGCAAGTTGGACGCACACCCACTTAGTTTCTTTTGTTGAGCTTTCATACATTTATAGCTCTAGTGCATCCGTTGCCTGGCAATCCCTACTCCTTGCATTAACATCAATCGATGGGCATCTCCCTAGCCCATTGATTAGCCTCGTTGATGTGAGACTTTCTCCTTTTTTGTCTTCTCCACATAACCCCCATCATCATATTCTATTCCACCCATAGTGCTATATCCATGGCTCACACTCATGTATTGCGTGAAATTTTATAGGTTTGAGATTACTAAAGTATGAAACAATTGCTTGGCTTGTCATCGGGGTTGTGCACGATGAGAGCATTCTTGTGTGATGAAAATGGAGCAACTTTCTTTGGCCATGTTATTTTGAGAAGACATAATTGCTTAGTTAGTATGCTTGATGTATTATCATTTTTATGTCAATATGAACTTTTGTCTTGAATCCTTTGGATCTGAATATTCATACCACAATAAAGAAGAATTACATTGAAATTATGCCAAGTAGCACTCCACATCAAAAATTCCGTTTTTATCATTTACCTACTCGAGGACGAGCAGGAATTAAGCTTGGGGATGCTTGATACGTCTCCAATGTATCTATAATTTTTGATTGCTCCATGCTATGTTATCTACTGTTTTGGGAAATATTGGGCTTTATTATCCACTTTTATATTATTTTTGGGACTAACCTATTAACCGGAGGCCCAGCCCAGAATTGTCGGTTTTTTGCCTATTTCAGTGTTTTGAAGAAAAGGAATATCAAACGGAGTCAAAACGGAACGAAATCAACTGGAGAAGTTATTTTTGGAAGGAAAGCTACAAGATGGACTTGGACCCCATGTCAGGAGCCAAGGGAGGTGCTCACGAGGGTGGGGGCACCCCTAGGGCACGCCCCCTGCCTCGTGGGCCCCCCGAAGCTCTACCGATGTACTTCCTGCACCCATATATACCTACGTATCCTAAAACTTCCAGAATAGACAATAGACAAGGAGTTCCGCCGCCAGAAGCCTCCGTAGCCACCGAAAACCAATCTAGACCTATTCCGGCACCCTGCCGGAGGGGGAATCCCTCTCCGATGGCCATCTTCATCATCCCGCTACTCTCCATGACGAGGAGGGAGTAGTTCTCCCTCGGGCTGAGGTTATGTACCAGTAGCTATGTGTTTGATCTCTCTCTCTCTCGTGTTCTTGAGGTGGTACGATCTTGATGTATTGCAACCTTTGCTATTATAGTTGGATCTTATGTTTCTCCTCCCCCTCTTCTCTCTTGTAATGAATCGGGTTTCCCCTTTGAAGTTATCTTATCGGATTGAGTCTTTAAATATTTGAGAACACTTGATGTATGTCTTGCCGTGCGTATCTGTGGTGACAATGGGATACCACATGATGCACTTGATGTATGTTTTGGTGATCAACTCGTGGGTTCCGCCCATGAACCTATGCATAGGGGTTGGCACACGTTTTCGTCGTGATTCTCCGGTAGAACTTTGGGGGTACTCTTTGAGGTCCTTTGTGTTGATTGAATAGATGAATCTGAGATTGTGTGATGCATATCGTATAATCATACCCACAGATACTTGAGGTGTTATTGGAGTATCTAGGTGACATTAGGGTTTTGGTTGATTTGTGTCTTAAGGTGTTATTCTAGTACGAACCCTAGGGCTGTTTGTGACACTTATAAGAATAGCCCAACGGATTGATTGGAAAGAATAACTTTGAGGTGGTTTCGTACCCTACCATAATCTCTTCGTTCGTTCTCCGCTATTAGTGACTTTGGAGTGACTCTTTGTTGCATGTTGAGGGATAGTTATATGATCCAATTATGTTATTATTGTTGAGAGGACTTGCACTAGTGAAAGTATGAACCCTAGGCCTTGTTTCCTAGCATTGCAATACCGTTTACGCTCACTTTTATCATTAGTTACCTTGCTGTTTTTATAATTTCAGATTACAAAAACTAGTATCTACTATCCATATACCACTTGTATCACCATCTCTTCGCCGAACTAGTGCACCTTTACAATTTAACATTGTATTGGGTGTGTTGGGGACACAAGAGACTCTTTGTTATTTGGTTGCAGGGTTGCTTGAGAGAGACCATCTTCATCCTACGCCTCCTACGGATTGATAAACCTTAGGTCATCCACTTGAGGGAAATTTGCTACTGTCCTACAAACCTCTGCACTTGGAGGCCCAACAAAGTCTACAAGAAGAAAGTTGTGTAGTAGACATCGAGCCCCCCTGCCCCCGTATATAAAGGAGCTAGGGGGGAGGCGGCCAGCCAAGGAGGAGGGCGCGCCAAGAGGGTAGTCCTACTCCAACCGGGAGTAGGACTCCTCCTTTCCTAGTTCACATCGCTATGTGATTAACACCCCAAGAGTGATCATGTTTTGCTTGTGAGATAAATTTAGTCAACGGGTGTGCCACATTCAGAGCCGTATGTATTTTGCAAATTTTCTATGTGTACAATGCTTTGCACGGAGCTACTCTAGCTAATTGCTCCCATTTTGGATATGTGTCTAGATCAAGACATATAGTCTTCCAGATCGGTGTCAAAACTTGCATCAACGTAACTCTTTACGATGAACTCTTTGTCACCTCCATAACCGAGAAACATTTCCTTATTCCACTAAGGATATTTTGACCGCTGTCCAGTGATCCACTCCTGGATCACTATTGTACCCTCTTGCCTAACTTATGGTGAGGTAAACAGTAGGTTTGGTACACAACATAGCATACTTTATAGAACCTATGACTGAGGCATAGGGAATGACTTTTCATTCTCTTTCTATTTTCTGCAGTGGTCTAGTTTTGAGTCTTTACTCTACTTCACACTTTGCAACACAGGCAAGAACTCCTTCTTTGACTTTTCCATTTTGAACTACTTCAAAATTTTGTCAAGGTATGTCCTCATTGAAAATATATCAAGCGTCTTGATCTATCTCTATAGATTTTGATGCTCAATATGTAAGTAGCTTCATCGAGGTCTTTCTTTGAGAAACTCATTTCAAACACTCCATTATGCTTTCCAGAAAATTCTACATTATTTCCGATCAACAATATGTCATTCACATATACTTATAAGAAATGTTGTAGTGCTCCCACTCACTTTCTTGTAAATACAGACTTTGCTGCAAGTCTGTATAAAACCATATGCTTTGATCACTTTATCAAAGCATATATTCCAACTCTGAGATGCTTGCACCAGTCCATAGATGGATCGCTGTAGCTTTCTCACTTTGTTAGCACCTTTAGGATCGACAAAACCTTATGGTTGCATCATACACAACTCTTCTTTAAGAAATCCATTAAGGAATGCAGTTTTGACATCCATTTGCCAGATTTCATAAAATGCAGCAATCGCTAACATGATTCGGATAGACTTTTAAGCATCAATACGAATGAGAAAATCTCATCGTAGTCAACACCTTGAACTTGTCGAAAACATTTTTGCGACAATTCAAGCTTTGTAGATGGTAACACTACTATTAGCGTTCATCTTCCTCTTGAAGATCCATTTATTCTTAATGACTCACCGATCATCGGGCAAGTCAATCAAAGTCCATACTTTGTTCTCATACATGGATCCCATCTCAGATTTCATGGCCTCAATCCATTTCGTGGAATCTGGGCTCATCATCGCTTCCTCATAGTTTGTTGGTTCGTCATGGTCTAGTAACATGACTTCTAGAATAGGATTACCGTACTACTCTAGTGCGGACTGTACTCTGGTTGACCTACGAGGTTCGGTAGTAACTTGATCTAAAGTTTCATGATCATCATCATTAGCTTCCTCACTAATTGGTGTAGGAATCACTGGAACTGATTTCTGTGATGAACTACTTTCCAATTCGGGAGAAGGTACAATTACCTTATCAAGTTTTACTTTCCTCCCACTCACTTCTTTCGAGAGAAACTCCTTCTCTAGAAAGCATCCATTCTTAGCAACAAAATATCTTGGCTTCGGATCTGTGATAGAAGGTGTACCCAACAGTTTCTTTTGGGTATCCTATGAAGACGCACTACTCTGATTTGGGTTTGAGCTTATCAGTTTAAAACTTTTTCACATAAGCATCGCAACCCCAAACTTTAAAAAATGACAGCTTTGGTTTCTTGCCAAACCATAGTTCATACGGTGTCATCTCAACGGATTTAGATGGTGCCCTATTTAACGTGCAGCTGTCTCTAATGCATAACCCCAAAAAGATAGCGGTAAATCAGCAAGAGAGATCATAGATTGCACTATATCCAATAAAGTACGGTTATGATGTTCGGACACACCATTACGCTGTGGTGCTCCAGGTGGCATGAGTTGCAAAACTACTCCGCATTGTTTCAAATGAAGACCAAACTCGTAACTCAAATATTCTCCTCCATGATCAGATCGCAGAAACTTTATTTTCTTGTTACAATGATTTCCACTTCACTCTGAAATTCTTTGAACTTTTCAAATGTTTCAGACATATGTTTCATCATGTAGATATACCCATATCTGCTCAAATCATCTGTGAATGTCAGAAAATAATGGTACCTGCCATGAGCCTCAACACTCATCGGACCCCATACATCAGTATGTATTATTTCCAATAAGTTAGTTGCTCGCTCCATTGTTCTGGAGAACGGAGTCTTAGTCATCTTGCCCATGAGGCATGGTTCGCAAGCATCAAGTGATTCATAATCAAGTGATTCCAAAATCCCATCAGCATGGAGTTTCTTCATGCGCTTTACACCAATATGACCTAAACGGCAGTGCCACAAATAAGTTGCACTATCATTATTAACTTTGCATCTTTCGGCTTCAATATTATAAATATGTGTATCACTACGATCGAGATTCAATAAACCATTCACATTGGGTGTATGACCACAGAAGGTTTTATTCATATAAACAGAATAACAATTATTCTTTGACTTAAATGAATAACCGTATTGCAATAAACATGATTCAATCATATTATGCTCAACGCAAACACCAAATAACATTTATTTTAGGTTCAACACTAACCCCGAAGGTAAAGGGAGTGTGCGATGGTGATCTTATCAACCTTGGAATTACTTCCAACACACATCGTCACCTCGCCCTCAACTAGTCTTTGTTTATTTTGCAACTCCCGTTTCGAGTTACTACTTTTAGCAGCTGAACCAGTATCAAATACCGAGGGGTTTTCTATAAACACTATTAAAGTACACATCAATAACATGTATATCAAATATACCTTTGGTGACTTTGCCATCCTTCTTATCCACCAAGTATCTAGGGAAGTTCCACTTCAAGTGACCATTTCCTTTGCAGTAGAAGCACTCAGTTTTTAGGCTTGGGTCTAGCTTTTGGCTCCTTCATGGGAGTGGCAACTTGCTTGCCATTATTCGTGAAGTTCCCTTTCTTTCCCTTGCCCTTTTACTTGAAACTAGTGGTCTTGTGAACCATCAACACTTGATACTTTTGTTGATTTCTACCTTCTTCGATTTCAGCATCAGGAAGAGCTTCGGAATCGTTTCTGTTATCCCTTGCATATTATAGTTCTTCATGAAGTTCTAGTGACTTGGTGATAGTGACTAGAGAACTCTGTCAATCACTGTCTTATATGGAAGATTAACTCCCACTTGATTCAAGTGATTGTAGTACTCAGACAATCCGAGAACATGCTCACTGGTTGAGCTATTCTCCTCCATCTTGTAGGCAAGGAACTTGTCAGAGGTCTCATACCTCTGGACTCGGGTATGAGTCTGAAATACCAATTTCAACTCTTAGAACATCTTATATGTTCCATGGCGTTCAAAACATTTTTGACGTCCCGTTTCTAAGCCGTAAAGCATGGTGCACTAAACTATCAAGTAGTCATCATACCGAGATTTGTCAAACGTTCATAACGTCTGTATCTACTCCTGCAATAGGTCCGTCACCTAGCGGTGCATCAAGAACATAATACTTTTGTGCAGCAATGAGGATAACCCATCACGGAGCTAGTCCGCATCATTGCTACTAACATCTTTCAACTTATTTTTCTCTAGGAACATATCAAAAAGAAACAGGGAGCTAAATCGCAAGCTATTGATCTACAACATAGACATGCAAATACTATTAGGACTAAGTGATAAATTAAAGTTCAATTAATCATATTACGTAAGAACTCCCACTTAGATAGACATCCCTCTAATCATCTAAGTGATCACGTGATCCATATCAACTAAACCATAACTGATCATCACGTGAGATGGAGTAGTTTTCAATGGTGAACATCTCTATGTTGATCATATCTACTATATGATTCACGCTTGACCTTTCGGTCTCAGTGGTCCGAGGCCATATCTGCATATGCTAGGCTCGTCAACTTTAACCCGAGTATTCTGCATGTGCAAAAGTGTCTTACACCCGTTGTAGATGAACGTTGAGCTTATCACACCCGATAATCACGTGGTGTCTCGGCACGACGAACTTTGGCAACGGTGCATACTCAGGGAGAACACTTTTACCTTGAAATTTAGTGAGAGATCATCTTATAATGCTACTGTCAAACAAAGCAAAATAAGATGCATAAAGGATAAACATCACATGCAATCAATATAAGTGATATGATATGGCCATCATCATCTTGTGCCTTTGATCTCCATCTCCAAAGCACCGTCATGATCACCATTGTCACCGGCGCAACACCTTGATCTCCATCATAGCATCGTTGTCGTATCGCCAACTATTGCTTCTACGACTATCGCTGCCGCTTAGTGATAAAGTAAAGCAATTACAGGGCGATTGCATTGCATACAATAAAGCGACAACCATATGGCTCCTGCCAGTTGCCGATAACTCCGTTACAAAACATGATCATCTCAAACAATAAACATAGCATCATGTCTTGACCATATCACATCACAACATGCCATGCAAAAACAAGTTAGATGTCCTCTACTTTGTTGTTGCAAGTTTTACGTGGCTGCTACGGGCTGAGCAAGAACCGTTCTTACCTACGCATCAAAACCACAATGATATTTTGTCAAGTTAGTGTTGTTTTAACCTTCACAAGGACCGGGCGTAGCCACACTCGGTTCAACTAAAGTTGGAGAAACTGACACCCGACAGCCACCTGTGTCCAAAGCACGTCGGTAGAACCAGTCTTGCATAAGCGTACGCGTAATGTCGGTCCGGCCCGCTTCATCCAACAATACCGCCAAACCAAAGTATGACATACTGGTAAGCAGTATGACTTGTATCGCCCACAACTCACTTGTGTTCTACTCATGCATATAACATCTACGCATAAACCTGACTCGGATGCCACTGTTGGGGAACGTAGTAATTTCAAAAAAAATCCTATGCACACGCAAGATCATGGTGATGCATAGCAACGAGAGGGGGGAGTGTTGTCAACGTAGCCTTGTAGACCGTAAGCGGAAGCGTTATAACAACGCGGTTGATGTAGTCGTACGTCTTCACGATCGACCGATCCTCAGCACCGAATGTACGGCACATCCGCGTTTAGCACACGTTCAGCTCGGTGACGTCCCGCGAGCTCACGACCCAGTAGAGATTCCGGGAAGAGCTTCGTCAGCACGACGGTGTGGTGACGGTGATGATGATACTACCGACGCAGGGCTTCGCCTAAGCACTGCTACGATATGACCGTGGTGGATTATGGTGGAGGGGGCACCGCACACGGCTAGGAGATCAATGATCAATTGTTGTATCCATGGGGTGCCCCCCTGCCCCATATATAAAGGAGCTAGGGGGGAGGCGGCCGGCCAAGGAGGAGGACGCGCCAAGGGGGGAGTCCTAATCCAACCGGGAGTAGGACTCCTCCTTTCCTAGTAGGAGTAAGAGAAGGGAAGGAAGGGGGAGAGGAAGAGAAGGAAAGGGGGGCGCCGCCCCCCTCCTTGTCCAATTCGGAATAGAGGGGGAGGGGGCGCGCGGCTGCCCTTGGCCGCCCCTCCTCTTCTCCCACTAGGGCCCATTAGGCCCAATATACTCCCCGGAGTTCCGGTAAGCCCCAGGTACTTCGATATATGCCTGAAACCTCCCAAAACACTTTCGGTTTCCGAACATAGTCGTCCAATATATCGATCTTTACGTCTCGACCATTTCGAGACACCTCATCATGTCCGTGATCATATCCAGGACTCCGAACTACCTTCGGTACATCAAAACACAAAAATCATAATACCGATCGTCACAGAACTTTAAGTGTGTGGACCGTACGGGTTCGAGAACTATGTAGACATGACCGAGACATGTCTTCGGTCAATAACCAATAGCAAAACCTGGATGCTCATATTGGTTCCTACATATTCTACGAAGATGTTTATCGGTCAAACCGCATAACAATATACGTTGTTCCCTTTGTCATCGGTAAATTACTTTCCCGAGATTCGATCGTCGGTATCTTAATACCTAGCTCACACTACTAGGGAAAACCTACTAGTAGCGTGGGTTTTGAGGCTATCAGCAGCGCGAGCAGCCGCGCTACCAATAAGGCGCTACATCTAACTGTTAGTAATAGCGCGGCTTGCACCCGCGCTACTACTATTGACTATATTAGCAGCGCTTTTCCAGAACATGCTATTATTACTTAGTTGTAGCGCTTTCCTAGCCCCGCGCTACTGCTATGTGCTTCATCATTTTTCCCTGCTTCCTACCCAGTTTCAGTTTCAATAAACTGTAATTTCCAGATACTAGGTACTACTATAGATATCAATTTCATAAACCATATAGGTACTAGGTAGTACTACCTCCGTTCCAAATTACTCGATAACGATCATCATATGCATCCTCAAGCAGTACAAAGGTGATATCGATGACGATCACCATATATAGTTCTAGATGATATCGACGACGATCATCATATGTAGTTCTAGATGATATCGGCGACCATCATCAAATGTAGTTTTAGATGATATAGCCACACACACATATGTAGTTCTAGCTAGATGATATCGACGACGATCATCATCCTCAAGCCTAGGTGGTGGGTGTTCCTGATAGTACTTAGGATGGCTTGTCCAACACGAAGATTCTTGCCAACGAGGAATCTATTCCACCCAACCGAGTTTAAGTGTGTGCGCCGTCTGTGTCCATGCGGTAAGTACAGGTGGTGAGAGAGCCCCTTGCGTTAAGGCGTAGTCCAGCTGAGCCTTCTTCATCAGGCTCGATACCACAACTCACAGATAGGTTCTTTGCCAATTTATGAATAAGAAAAACATATCAATTAATAAATAACCTCGCACATACTCTTGCAAATATATTTCTATTAATTATAGATTTCTACACTATCAAAAGACACAGTACTACACATTTGTACTAATTAGGCATGAATTCTACTAATAAGTATATATGGATTATCTACACCACTAATAGTTCCTTGGATTCTACACTAATAAGCATGTGATCAGACTCTACACTAAAGCATATCATTGACTAGATTCCACAAAGCATATCATTGGACTCTACACTAAGCATATCATCGGATTCACTAAGCATATCATCGGATAATTTGCATTTGTAAGTATAACAATAAAGCATATATATATATATATCATCAAATTACTACAGTCAGTATAACACACCATTTCATGCCGATCGACCATGGTACTTGTCAGGCGGGTCACGAATGGCACCCCGACAAAGTCATCACGTGGCGGAATTATGTCCCATAGGTTGCACACCTCCTCCTCGCTCAGCCTCATTCTTTCAGCTATGATGGCTTCATGAAGTGGGTTCTCATCATCTTCATCGAGTGGGTCCTCATTATCTTCATCATCTTTGTCATCTTCATTATCTTCGTCATCTTCATCATCTTCCACCAGGTTGAGATAAATGACAGCCAGCTTGGGTCTTTCTGCTCTGAAGGAGAAGCTGATCAACTCACCACCAGTAAGACGCATGCGGGCGAGGAAACGGGACTATCCATCTCCTTCCATCATATTGCGTCCTTTCTTGACCTCCATAGTGTACGCCCCCCAGGAGCCTCAAATGTCATAGTGTCTTGATACGTCTCCAACGTATCTATAATTTTTTATTGCTCCATGCTATATTATCTATTGTTTTGGACATTATTGGCTTTATTATGCACTTCTATATTATTTTTGGGACTAACCTATTAACCAGAGGCCTAGCCCAGAATTGCTGTTTTTTGCCTATTTCAGGGTTTCGAAGAAAAGGAATATCAAACGGAGTCCAAACGGAATGAAACCTTCAGGAACGTGATTTTCTCAATGAACAAGACACAGGAGACTTGGAACCTACGCCAAGACACAAAAGAGGAGGCCACGAGGTAGGGGGACGCGCCTACCCCCCCCCCCCCAGTTGCGCCCTCCACCCTCTTGGGCCCCCTGTTGCTCCACCGACGTACTCCTTCCTCCTATATATACCTACGTACCCCCAAATGATCAGATACGGAGCCAAAACCCTAATTCCACCGCCACAACATTCTGTATCCACGAGATCCCATCTTGGGGCCTGTTTCGGAGCTCCGCCAGAGGGGGCATCGATCACAGAGGGCTTCTACATCAACACCATATCCACTCCGATGAAGTGTGAGTAGTTTACCTAAGACCTACGGGTCCATAGTTAGTAGCTAGATGTCTTCTTCTCTCTTTTTGGATCTCAATACAATGTTCTCCCCCTCTCTTGTGGAGATCTATTTGATGTAATCTTCTTTTTGCGGTGTGTTTGTTGAGACCGATGAATTGTGGGTTTATGATCAAGTCTATCTATGAACAATATTTGAATCTTCTCTGAATTCTTTTATGTATGCTTGGTTATCTTTGCAAGTCTCTTTGAATTATCAGTTTGGTTTGGCCTACTAGATTGATCTTTCTTGCAATGGGAGAAGTGCTTAGCTTTGGGTTCAATCTTGCGGTGTCCTTTTCCAGTGATAGTAGGGGCAGCAAGGCACATATTCTATTGTTGCCATCGAGGATAACAAGATGGGGTTTTCATCATATTGCATGAGTTTATCCCTCTACATCATGTCATCTTGCTTAAGGAGTTACTTTGTTTTCATTAACTTAATACTCTAGATGCATGCTGGATAGCGGTCGATGAGTGGAGTAATAGTAGTAGATACAGGCAGGAGTCGGTCTACTTGTCTCGGACGTGATGCCTATATACATGATGATACCTAGATATTCTCATAACTATGCTCAATTCTGTCAATTGCTCAACAGTAATTTGTTCACCCACCGTAGAATACTTATGCTCTCGAGAGAAGACACTAGTGAAACCTATGGCCCCCGGGTCTATCTTCATCATATTAATCTACCAATACTTAGTTATGTCCTTTTGCTTTTACTTTGCTTTTATTTTACTTTGCATCTTTATCATAAAAATACCAAAAATATTATCTTATCATATCTATCAGATCTCACTCTCGTAAGTGGCCGTGTATGGATTGACAACCCCTTATCGCGTTGGTTGCGAGGATTTATTTGTTTTGTGCAGGTACGAGGGACTCGCGCGTAGCCTCCTACTGGATTGATACCTTGGTTCTCAAAAACTGAGGGAAATACTTACGCTACTTTGCTGCATCATCCCTTCCTCTTCGGGGAAACCAACGCAGTGCTCAAGAGGTAGCATGTCTCCTGTCAGCTTGTTGAATTTCAACCTCACATTGCATGGGATGATCTGTGTAAAAAAAGCAAAATGACACAATGCAGTAATGCCAATACTAAAAATAAAATAGTTGTTACATTTCATCTAATTTCTTACCGCCGCATGACGGAAACTCGGCTTGAAGTAGATGCCGAACAGCTTGTCAGTTCCAAGGCTGTTGGCGCACCTTGACTTGCACAGACGACATGGTGGTGGTGGTGGTGGCGCCATTTTCCTAAAGCAATATGAGCAATGGATTAATGATCCACTTCACAGGAAATAAAAACAGTAGCATGTGATATTTTTGGTTCTTCTTCAATTATATTTTCATAGTGGAACCCAATCCCAAAAAGTAAACAACAAGCTCTCAATTAACTTACTAACACCTTCTATAATAGAACCAACAGCTAGCAGGCCAATGCCAAATCAGCCAACAAGACTCACAGACAACAAGTTTTCAATTAGCTTACTAACACCTTCTAGAATATCTCTAGATGAAGAGATTCTTCCGTGAGAAGCAATTTCAGGGGCACCTATCGCCAAAAAAACTATTTGTCCCCTACCAAAGGTATAATCCTAAGATCTGTAATAAGTTATCTACCAAATCAAGGTACCACCTACCAAGACACATTTCATCTAATTTGGCCCCTATTGCCTAAGATAACTGATTAAAAAACAAGTGGCAAATTTAATTGGGATTAACTTAGCACTTGCAAACTAAATACTTGTACCACCTACCAAAGCATTTCAACTAAATTGGCACCTACATTTTGCAAAAATAACTTATTACAGAAAAACAAAAGCATCTAGTTATCCATATGAAATTCATAAGCCCTCGCTGCATCTAGGTCGGGCAACCCTCAGGGGGTGTTGACGAGGAGGGGGGATGGCTTGGTGACCTCGGTCGGGGGTGCTGACGAGGGGAAGGTCGGTGACTTTCTTATGAGAGGGCGCGACGACAGCGGCCGGCGAGGGGATCAAGGGCAGTCGGCCAAAGGCGCCCGGCCAGAGCTCGCGGGCAGCGATAGAGTGGGCGGCGAGAGGGTGGAGGAGCAGCTAGCAGAGGGGCGGCGAGAGGGGGGAGCATTAGCTTCGGTGGTGGTGGCGGCGGCGCGCAGTGGCGGAGGAGAAACCCTAACCGCAGCTGCCGGCGTCGGGCGGAGGGGGATGACTGAGAGAGATGAGCATGTGGGGGGGCGGGCTGCATGTTTTGTTTTGCTGTAGCAGTAGCGTGGGTACAGGGAGCGCACTACTGCTAAGCCCAATATCAGTAGCGCTTTGTCCTGAAAAAACGCTACTACTAAGGCTAAGCATCTAAAAACATCAAAAATATAAATTGGTCATCATTGATCTTTTTGTGTAGAATCTAAATAGTCAACATGAATCCTCACCGTACCTGTATAGGCACAGGTGAAGATTCATATTGCAGCCACAAATCCTACACATACAGTTCGATGAAGACCAAGTGTTCGAGATAGTTTGAGAAGTAACATATTTAAGGTGGTAAACACCTTGTTCGCTTAGCAGTATGGGACTAAACTTAATTAGTTGCAAGAGGGGATGATACTTAGCAGCAGCGAGTTTTAAAGAAAAACGCCGCTACTAAGTACTTTAGCTGTAGTGCGTCCAGGAGAAAGGCGCTACTACTATATCTAACCTAAGGGCAACACCGTGGCAATTGTAGTAGTAGCGCTCATTTCACCTAGAGCGCTACTGCTACTGGGCTATTAGTAGTGCGGTTTTCTAGAGCCCGCTACTGCTAATTAGCAGTAGCGTTTGTTTTTAAACCTCACTGCTGCAAAGATTCTGTGTATAAGGTTTTGCCTAGTAGTGTCAATCTCGTTACCGGCAAGTCTCTTTACTTGTTTTGTAATGCATCATCCCGCAACTAACTCATTAGTTGCATTGCTTGCAAGGCTTATAGTGATGTGCATTACCGAGAGGGCCCAGAGATACCTCTCCGACAATAGGAGTGACAAATCCTAATCTCGATCTATGCCAACTCAACAAGTACCATCGGAGACACCTGTAGAGCACCTTTATAATCACCCAGTTACGTTGTGACGTTTGGTAGCACACAAAGTATTCCTCCAGTAATCGGGAGTTGCATAATCTCATAGTCATAGGAACATGTATAAGTCATGAAGAAGGCAATAGCAGTAAACTAAAATGATCAAGTGCTAAGCTAACGGAATGGGTCAAGTCAATCACATTATTATCTAATGATGTGACCCCGTTAATCAAATGACAACTAATGTCTATGGCTAGGAATCTTAACCATCTTTGATTCAACGAGCTAGTCAAGTAGAGGCATACTAGTGACACTCTGTTTGTCTATGTATTCACACATGTACTAAGTTTCCGGTTAATACAATTCTAGCATGAATAATAAACATTTATCATGTTATAAGGAAATAAATAATAACTTTATTATTGCCTCTAGGGCATTTTTCCTTCAGCACGATGTTCCTTGGATCTTCTGCAGCTAACCCATATATGGTGTTGAATGCTCTCCACTGGCTACCATCTATGAGGTGTCTCAGTTCGGATCATCTCCATCGTCGGGCTTCTTCCTCTTCGCGTGCCAGCGCATGAGCTTTGCTTCCTTAGGATCTATGAAATACCGCTGCATACGGGGAGTGATCATAAAGTACCATACAACTTTATGAGGAGCTTTCTTTCCTACCTTCTTGTATCGAGAAGCATTTCACACGGGACAGCTAGTTTTTTCCGTGTGCTCCCCCCAATAAATGATGCAATCGTTGATGCATGTGTGGTACCTAATGTGCGGAAAATCAAAAGGGCAAACGATTTTCTTGGCCTCCTCGACACTAGTAGGACACAGGTTCCCCGCGGGAAGAACTTTATTATGTAGATACTTCAAATGCTCATCGAGGCTTTTGTCAGTCCATTTGTTTTTGCCCTTCGTCTTTAGAAGTTCGAGCATGAAAATCAAGCAGGTCACCTTGGGATCGCAACCGTCATACAATGGAGTCTTTGAGTCTACTTCAAGTTGCGCCAGCTTGGCCTCCTCTCTAGAAGCAGCTCTCTCGCTAGTCGTACTCTTGCGAAGGAGGTCTCGAACATGAGGGTCATGCACGAATGCACTTAGTAGCGTCGAAGACTGCGGCATGACCGCCGCCTCTTCTCCGCCATGTCTGGACTCTTCTTCGTCGTGTCCGGAATCTTCTCCGCCGCCATCATTTCCGGACTCTTCCCCGTCGCCATGTCCGGCGCCATCTTCTTCGTGTCAATCGTTCATCTATTCGTCTAGCCCCATGTCGTTATTCCCTGCCATGTGGACGTCCTCCTCCTCATCATCATCTTCTTCACTTATCCACCGAGTATAGCCATCCACAAAACCATTCATCAGCAGGTGCGCCTTCAAAGTGGCACGACCAAAAGGGTCCAAAAGGTCTCCTTCTTTGCATCTTGCACATGGACATCTAATCATAGTCCGATTATTCGCATACATGTCCATCACCACGGATTGCATGTATCGCTCCACGTTCCATCCACTCACCTTCATGACCGACTGCACGGTATGACAAGTAAAAGGTTAAAAACAAAATGCACGCATGCTACAAAGTCATATAAAAATTTGGCATGACCTTGCCTAAAAATAGGACATACCGAGTTTGCTCGAAATTCACCGAAACGGAAATAAATCGACATTTCGGCAAAACATAAGCAACTCGGCAGCATGTCACTCGCATAAATCTCTCCATATCCCAAACACATATATTCTCATTCACACACATATTTTCATTCTTGAAATGAACAACTTTTTACTCACCTATATATATCTCCCGATAGAGACTGAGCACGGTTACATGAGGCCTTTCGCTACCGGTACGGATCGAAAATGGGGATGGCTAAATAGCTAGCTAGATCTATTAGTTGGGGATGAGAGATGACTCTAGCTAACTAATGGAGAGAGAGTTATGGTGGAGGGGGCATTAATGGGGAGAGAAGAGAGGTAGGAGGATGAGAGAGATGAGAGGCCATTTATGGAGGAGAGTTATGGTGGAGGGGGACATTAATGAGGAGAGAAGAGAGGTAGAAGGAAGAGATAAGAAGGGCAACAATGGTGGATAGAGGAGAGCAGAAAGGAGGGGGAGGAGGGGGAGGGGGAGGGGGTGAAAAGGTGGCACAAGCCGCAACTAGCAGTAGCGCTGCTTCCCAAAAAACGCTGCTGCTATGGTACATAGTAGTAGCACTTTCCAGGAAACGCGCTACTACTAAGTGGGGCCCATTAGCCGTAGTCGTGCTGTAAAATAAAGCGCTACTGCTAAAATCTTAGTAGTAGCGCTGTTTTCTGGACATCGCTGGTACTACAGCTAGCGTCGGTGGGAGCGTTGGGTCCCCTTTAGTAGTAGCGCTTTATCTGCTTCCAGCACTACTGCTAAAGGATTACTTGTAGCGCTGCCCCGGACGAGTGCTACTGCTACTTAGCAGCAGTGCTTCCTTTTAAAAAGTGCTATTGGTGAGCTCCTGTGTATAAGAATTTCCCTAGTAGTGTGTCGTATGACTTGGACCGGGTCTATTGGAAGTCATTTATATTGTACGTCGTGATTGAAACATTTGACCTTTAGTAATACAGGAATTGTTCCGCAAAAAAAGCCATCTGGTTGCATCATATACAACCAGTCCACAGATGGATCGCTGGAGTTTGCACATTTTGTTAGCACCTTTCGGATTGACAAAACCTTCTGGTTGCATCATATACAACTCTTCTTTAATAAATCCATTAAGGAATGCAGTTTTTATTTATCCATTTGCCAGATTTCATAAAATGCAGCAATTACTAACATGATTCGGACAGACTCAAGCATAGATACGAGTGAGAAACTCTCATCGTAGTCAACACCTTGAACTTGTCGAAAACCTTTTGCGACAATTCTAGATTTGTAGATAGTAACACTACTATCAGCGTCCGTCTTCCTCTTGAAGATCCATTTATTTTCTATGGCTTGCCGATCATCGGCAAAATCCATCAAAGTCCATACTTCGTTCTCATACATGGATTATATCTCAGATTTCATGGCCCAAACCATTTCGCGGAATCTGGGCTCATAATCGCTTCCTCATAGTTTGCAAGTTCGTCATGGTCTAGTAACATGACTTCCAGAACAGGATTACCGTACCACTCTGGTGCGGATCTCACTCTGGTTTACCTACGAGATTCAGTAGTAACTTGATCTGAAGTTACATGATCATCATCATTAGCTTCCTCACTAATTGGTGTAGTTGTCACAAGAACAGATTTCTGTGATGAACTACTTTCCAATAAGGGAGAAGGTACAATTACCTTATCAAGTTTTCTACTTTCCTCCCACTCACTTCTTTCGAGAGAAACTCCTTCTCCAGAAAGTTTCCGAATTTAGCAACAAAAGTCTTGCCTTCGGATCTGTGATAGAAGGTGTATCCAATAGTTTCCTTTGGATATCCTATGAAGACACATTTCTCCGATTTGGGTTCGAGCTTATCAGGTTGAAGCTTTTTCACATAAGCATCGCAACCCAAAACTTTCAGAAACGACAACTTTGGTTTCTTGCCAAACCACAGTTCATAAGGCGTCGTCTCAACGGATTTTGATGGTGCCCTTTTAACGTGAATGCAGCTGTCTTTAATGCATAACCCCAAAACGATAGTGGTAGATCGGTAAGAGACATCATAGATTGCACCATATCTAATAAGGTATGGTTATGACGTTCGGACACACCATTTACATTGTGGTGTTCCAGGTGGCATGAGTAGTGAAACTATTTCACATTGTTTTTAACTGAAGGCCAAACTCGTAACTCAAATACTCTTCTCTACGATCAGATCGTAGAAACTTTATTTTCTTGTTACGATGATTTTTCACTTCACTCTAAAATTCTTTGAACTTTTCAAATGTTTCAGACTTATGTTTCATCAAGTAGATATACTCATATCTGCTCAAATCATCTGTGAAGATCAGAAAATAATGATACCTGTCGCGAGCCTCAATATTCATCGGACCACATACATCAGTATGTATGATTTCCAACAAGTCTATTGCTCGCTCCATTGTTCCAAAGAACAGAGTCTTAGTCATCTTGCCCATGAGGCATGGTTCGCAAGCATCAACTGATTCATAATCAAGTGATTCCAAAAGCCCATCAGCATGGAGTTTCTTCATGCGCTTTACACCAATATGACCTAAACGGCAGTGCTACAAATAAGTTGCACTATCATTATTAACTTTGCATCTTTTGGTTTCAATATTATGATTATGTGTATCACTATGATCGAGATCCAACGAACTATTTTCATTGGGTGTGTAACCATATAAGGTTTTATTCATGTAAACAAAACAACAATTTATTCTCTTACTTAAATGAATAACCGTATTACAATAAACATGATCAAATCATATTCATGCTCAACGCAAACACCAAATAACACTTATTTAGGTTCAACACTAATCCCGAAATTATAGGGAGTGTGCGATGATGATCATATCAATCTTGGAACCACTTCCAACACACATCGTCACTTCACCCTTAACTAGTCTCTGTTTATTCTGCAACTCCCGTTTCGAGTTACTAATCTTAGCAACTGAACTAGTATCAAATACTGAGGGTTTGCTATAAACACCAGTAAAGTACACATCAATAACATGTATATCAAATATACTTATGTTCACTTTGCCATCCTTCTTATCCGCCAATCACTTGGGGTAGTTCCGCTTCCAGTGACCAGTCCCTTTGCAGTAGAAGCACTTAGTCTCAGGCTTAGGACCAGACTTGGGCTTCTTCACTTGAGCAGCAACTTGCTTGCCATTCTTCTTGAAGTTCCCCTTCTTCCCTTTTCCCTTTTCTTGAAACTAGTGGTCTTGTCAACCATCAACACTTGATGTTTTTCTTGATTTCTACCTTCGTTGATTTCAGCATCACGAAGAGCTTGGGAGTTGTTTCCGTTATCCCTTGCATATTATAGTTCATCACGAAGTTCTACTAACTTGGTGATGGTGACTAGAGAATTATGTCAATCACTATCTTATCTGGAAGATTAACTCCGACTTGATTCAACCGATTGTAGTACCCAGACAATCTGGGCACATGCTCACTAGTTGAGCGATTCTCCTCCATATTTTAGCTATAGAACTTGTTGGAGACTTCATATCTCTCAACTCGGGTATTTGCTTGAAATATTAACTTCAACTCCTGGAACATCTCATATGGTCCATGACGTTCAAAACGTCTTTGAAGTCCCGATTCTAAGCCGTTAAGCATGGTGCACTAAACTATCAAGTAGTCATCATATTGAGCTAGCCAAACGTTCATAACGTCTGCATCTGCTCCTGGAATAGGTCTGTCACCTAGCGGTGCATCAAGGACATAATTCTTCCGTGCAGCAATGAGGATAAACCTCAGATCACGGATCCAATCCGCATCATTGCTACTAACATCTTTCAACACAATTTTCTCTAGGAACATATCAAAATAAACATATGAAAGCAACAACGCGAGCTATTGATCTACAACATAGATATGCTAATACTACCAGGACTAAGTTCATGATAAATTAAAGTTCAATTAATCATATTACTTAAGAACTCCCACTTAGATAGACATCCCTCTAATCCTCTAAGTGATTACGTGATCCAAATCAACTAAACCATGTCCGATCATCACGTGAGATGGAGTAGTTTCATTGGTGAACATCTTTATGTTGATCATATCTACTATATGATTCACGCTCGACCTTTCGGTCTCCGTGTTCCGAGGCCATATCTGCATATGCTAGGCTCGTCAAGTATAACCCGAGTATTCTGCGTGTGCAAAACTGGCTTGCACCCGTTGTAGATGGACGTAGAGCTTATCACACCCGATCATCATGTGGTGTCTGGGCACGACGAACTTTGGCAACGGTGCATACTCAGGGAGAACACTTCTTGATAATTTAGTGAGAGATCATCTTATAATGCTACCGTCAATCAAAGCAAGATAAGATGCATAAAAGATAAACATCACATGCAATCAATTATAAGTGATATGATATGGCCATCATCATCTTGTGCTTGTGATCTCCATCTTGGAAGCACCGTCGTGATCACCATCGTCACCGGCGCGACACCTTGATCTCCATCGTAGCATCGTTGTCGTATCGCCAATCTTATGCTTCCACGACTATCACTACCGCTTAGTAATAAAGTAAAGCATTACATCGCGATTGCATTGCATACAATAAAGCGACAACCATATGGCTCCTGCCAGTTGCCGATAACTCGGTTACAAAACATGATCATCTCATACAATAAAATTTAGCATCATGTCTTGACCATATCACATCACAACATGCCCTGCAAAAACAAGTTAGACGTCCTCTACTTTGTTGTTGCAAGTTTTATGTGGCTGCTACGGGCTTAAGTAAGAACCAGTCTCACCTACGCATCAAAACCACAACGATAGTTTGTCAATTTGACTCCATTTTAACCTTCGCAAGGACCGGGCGTAGCCACACTCGGTTCAACTAAAGTTGGAGAGACTGTCGCCCGCAAGCCACCTATGTGCAAAGCACGTCGGGGGAACCGGTCTCGCGTAAGCGTACGCGTAATGTTGGTCCGGGTCGTCTCGTCCAACAATACCGCCGAACCAAAGTATGACATGCTGGTAGGCAGTATGACTTATATCGCCCACAACTCACTTGTGTTCTACTCGTGCAAATAACATCAAACCATAAAACCTAGGCTCGGATGCCACTGTTGGGGAACGTAGTAATTTCAAAAAAATTCCTACGCACACGCAAGATCATGGTGATGCACAGCAACGAGAGGGGAGAGTGTTGTCTACGTACCCTCGTAGACCGTTCGCGGAAGCGTTATATCAACGCGGTTGATGTAGTCATACGTCTTCACGTCCGACCGATCCAAGTACCGAAAGCACGGCACCTCCGAGTTCTGCACACGTTCGGCTCGGTGACGTCCTCGCCTTCTCGATCCAGCAAGAGGGGCGAAGTAGTAGATGAGTTCCGGCAGCACGACGGCGTGGTGATGGTGTTGGTGAAGAACAATCTCTACAGGGCTTCGCCTAAGCACTATGAAAACTATGACAGAGGATAAACTAGAGGAGATGGGGTTGCCGGCACACGGCTTGGTGTTTCTTGATGTGTCCTTTGTGCTAGCCCTACCCCTCTATTTATATGTTGAGCCCTGGGGTCGAAACTTGGAGTAAAAGCCTCCACAAAGTCGGTTTCACCCGAAAGGCAAGAGTCCTTCTCGGACTCCAGGGCCAGACGCCAGGGTTCCCGGCGTCTGGACCCAGACGCCAGGGACCCTGGCGTATGGCCCCTGGACTCCGCAAAACTTCCTTTTGCGCTTTCCAAAAACCTTGTGGGCTTTCCCCTTTGGCCCAAATAACGTGTTCTCGTACCCAAACATTTCGGGAAACATCCGGAACCCCTTTCGGTGATTTCCGGAACCCTTCCGGTGACCAAACATTATTATCACATATATCAAACTTTATCTCCGGACCATTCCGGAGTTCCTCGTCATGTCCGTGATCTCATCCCGGACTCCGAACAACATTCGGTCACCAACATACATAACTCACATAGTACTATATCGTCAACGAACGTTAAGCGTGCGGACCCTATGGGTTCGAGAACTATGTAGACATGACCGAGACACGTCTCCGGTCAATAACCAATAGCGGGACCTGGATGCCCATATTGGCTCCTACATATTCTACGAAGATCCTTATCGGTCAGACCGCATAACAACATATGTTGTTCCCTTTGTCATCGGTATGTTACTTGCCCGAGATTCGATCGTCGGTATCCAATACCTAGTTCAATCTCGTTACCGACAAGTCTCTTTACTCGTTCCGTAATACATCATCTCGCAACTAACATATTAGTTGCAATGCTTGCAAGAATTATGTGATGTGCATTACCGAGAGGGCCCAGAGATACCTCTCCGACAATCGGAGTGACAAATCCTAATCTCGAAATACGCCAACCCAACATCTACCTTTGGAGACACCTGTAATGCTCCTTTATAATCACCCAGTTACGTTGTGACGTTTGGTAGCACCCAAAGTGTTCCTCCGGCAAACGGGAGTTGCATAATCTCATAGTCATAGGAACATGTATAAGTCATGAAGAAAAGCAATAGCAACATACTAAACGATCGGGTGCTAAGCTAATGGAATGGGTCATGTCAATCAGATCATTCAACTAATGATGTGATCCCGTTAATCAAATAACAACTCTTTATCCATGGTTAGGAAACATAACCATCTTTGATTAACGACCTAGTCAAGTAGAGGCATACTAGTGACACTCTGTTTGTCTATGTATTCACACATGTATTATGTTTCCGGTTAATACAATTCTAGCATGAATAATAAACATTTATCATGATATAAGGAAATAAATAATAACTTTATTATTGCCTCTAGGGCATATTTCCTTCAAGTATGACAACGATCTCTTCCTGTAGCCTTTGGAGTTGCTTCACACTTATGGACTTTCAACAGATAACGTCAAAGAAGTTGCAGAGACCAGTAAGCGTGGCACGGACGTGCTTCTCCATTATCCCTCTAATGGCAACCGAGAGTATATGCGTCATCATCACATGACAGTCATGAGACTTCATCCCGCTGAACCTTTTCTTCTTGGGGTCTAGAAATCTACTTATCATCCCACAGTAACCGAAGCTGACTTTGATTCCCATAAGGCACTTGATGAATTGATTGATCTTCTTCGCACTTAAGGTGAAGCAAGAAGGGGGCAATAATTCTCCTCCTTCTTGTTGACTTTTCAGCCCCTTTCCCCCTCCCCCGTCTCCATCTCCTTCGTCGACTTTTTATGGTGGAGATCTTTCCCGATCTTCAAATCTTCCAAGTCTTTCCTTGACTTCGGCCCATCCTTGGTCTTCTCCGGCATGTTCATCAGTGTGTCCAGCAAGATCTCGAGGACATTCTTCGTGATATGCATTGGATCAACGCAATGAGGCATGTCGTGATTGGGCCAGTACTCCAAGTCCCAGAAAACAGACCTCTCGTTTTCCATACCTTCAGTAGCGGCTCCGGCGCCTTTTCATCTTTCCCGGCACGGGGCACTGTTCCTAGTTTTTCAACAGCTCGTTGATTTCGGCGCCGCTCCTCTTACATGGAGGTCCTCGATGCTCAGCCAACCCATTGAATAAATCTCCACGCTTTCTCCATGGGTCATCCTTATCGAGCCATCTATGACACCCCATGTACATGATTTTCCCGGACCCACCATCTTTCATTGACGTAAGCTGCTGAGACGTTGTGTCATCCATGCACCTCGTGCAACCGCAATATCCATGGAACACCAGGACTAGTGTACCCATAACCGAGATAGTCATGCACCGTCGTCATCAGCGTGGCTCTCTTATGGAAATACTCTCCTTTGCTGGCGTCCCATGTCCATGTCGGTGTTTTCCATGACATGTCTAGCTCCTCTTGCAGAAGCCCCATATACAAGTTAATCTTATTTCCCGGTTGTTTCGAACCTTGAATCAGCATGCTCATGTGTATGTACTTTGTCTTCATGCACTTACATGCGGGGGGGGGGGGGGGGGGTTGTACATTCATACAAAGAGGGGCCATGTGCTGTGGTTAGTGTTATGGTTTCCAAACGGATTCATGCCATTGGTATTCGCACCAAGCACGTATTGGGGAACGTAGTAATTTCAAAAAAAATCCTACGCACACGCAAGATCATGGTGATGCATAGCAACAAGAGGGGAGAGTGTTGTCTACGTACCCTCATAGACCGTAAGTGGAAGCGTTATAACAACGCGGTTGATGTACTCGTACGTCTTCACGATCGACCGATCCTCAGCACCAAACGTACGGCACCTTCGCGTCCAGCACACGTCAGCTCGGTGACGTCCCACGAGCTCACGATCCAGTAGAGCTTCCGGGAAGAGCTTCGTCAGCACGACGGCGTGGTGACGGTGATGATGATACTACCGACGCAGGGCTTCGCCTAAGCACCACTGCGATATGACCGAGGTGGATTATGGTGGAGGGGGGCACCGCACACGGCTAAGAGATCAATGATCAATTTTTGTGTCCATGGAGTGCCTTAATACGTCTCCGACGTATCTATAATTTTTGTTTGCTCCATGCTATGTTATCTACTGTTTTGGGCAATATTGGGCTTTATTATCCACTTTTATATTATTTTTGGGACTAACCTATTAACCGGAGGCCCAGGCTAGAATTGTTGTTTTTTGCCTATTTCAGTGTTTCAAAGAAAAGGAATATCAAACGGAGTCGAAACGGAACGAAATCAGCTGGAGAAGTTATTTTTGGAAGGAAAGCTACCGGATGGACTTGGACCCCACATCAGGAGCCAAGGGAGGTGCTCACGAGGGTGGGGGCACACCCCCCAGGGCGCGCCCCCTGCATCGTGGGGCCCCCGAAGCTCCACCGACGTACTTCCTGCACCCATATATACCTAGTATCCTAAAACTTCCAGAACAGACAATAGATCAGAAGTTCCGCCGCCAGAAGCCTCCGTAGCCACCGAAAACCAATCTAGACCCGTTCCGGCACCCTGCCGGAGGGGAATCCCTCTCTGGTGGCCATCTTCATCATCCCACTGCTCTCCATGACGAGGAGGGAGTAGTTCTCCCTCGGCGCTGAGGGTATGTACCGGTAGCTATGTGTTTGATCTCTCTCTCTCTCTCTCTCTCGCTCTCTTTCGTGTTCTTAAGGTGGTACGATCTTGATGTATCGCGAGCTTTGCTATTATAGTTGGATCTTATGTTTCTCCTCCCACTCTTCTCTCTTGTAATGAATTGGGTTTCCCTTTGAAGTTATCTTATCGGATTGAGTCTTTAAAGATTTGAGAACACTTGATGTATGTCTTGTCGTACGTATCTGTGGTGACAATGGGATACCACGTGATTCACTTGATGTATGTTTTGGTGATCAACTTGCGGGTTCCGCCCATGAATCTATGCATAGGGGTTGGCACACGTTTTCGTCGTGATTCTCCGGTAGAACTTTGGGGCACTCTTTGAGGTCCTTTGTGTTGGTTGAATAGATGAATCTGAGATTGTGTGATGCATATCGTATAATCATACCCACGGATACTTGAGGTGACATTGGAGTATCTAGGTGACATTAGGGTTTTGGTGATTTGTGTTTTAAGGTGTTATTCTAGTACGAACTCTAGGTCTGTTTGTGACACTTATAGGAATAGCCCAACGGATTGATTGGAAAGAATAACTTTGAGGTGGTTTCGTACCCTACCATAGTCCTGTCTATGATTCGGATGTGGTATATATATTATCTTTATAACTATTGGCTCATTTATTGTTTATGAAAATTATGCCGACCAACATGACATAGATTTTATTTATGTAGGATGTATGTGAATCGGAAATTCCAACCGACACTATTGTTGAGAGGTTAAATTTAGTTGAAGAAGAAAACAATTTGTTGAAGGAAAAAATAAAAAAATTTGAGGAGGAGAAGATGATATTGGAGTTGCATGTTGCGGATGTCGTCGATGATCACAAGATCAAGATGGATGCAATGCGCTTGAAGATTAGAAAATATGCCATTCATACCGAGGCTTGGTATCATTATGCTGTTGGATCAATTGTTACCTTGGTTGCAATTATGATCGCATTTGTTTTCGCATTGAAATGTTTTACATAGTTTCAATGTATGGTTTAATTAATTAGATGCTCCGGAGAGCTATATGTTGTTAGATGAGAACTATGTATGTACTTTGGTTTTAATGTGATGATGAACTTCTATTAATTTGGACACTTAATTATATATAATGCACGCAGATGAACCGGCAATGGATGTACGGTGACAGACACACCTCCGAGTACATTAAGGGCGTGCATGAGTTTCTCGATGCGGCTGAGGCAAACAAGCAGAATGGTTTTATGTGTTGTCCATGCACTGAATGTGGGAATACGAGGTCTTACTCTAACCGGAAAATCCTTCACTCCCACCTGCTTTACAAGGGTTTCATGCCACACTATAATGTTTGGACGAGGCACGGAGAAATAGGGGTTATGATGGAAGACGGCGAAGAAGAAGAGTACGATGACAACTATGTGCCCCCTGAATACGGTGATGCTGCAACGGGGGGAGCTGGTGAAGATCAAGAGGAACCAGACGATGTTCCCAATGATGCTGCAACGGGTGAAGCTGCTGAAGATCAAGAGGAACCAGACGATGTGCCCGATGATGATGATCTCCGCCGGGTCATTGTCGATGCAAGGACGCAATGCGGAAGTCAAAAGGAGAAGCTGAAGTTCGATCGCATGTTAGAGGATCACAAAAAAGGGTTGTACCCCAATTGCGAAGATGGCAACACAAAGCTCGGTACCGTACTGGAATTGCTGCAGTGGAAGGCAGAGAATGCTGTGGCTGACAAAGGATTTGAGAAGCTACTGAAAATATTGAAGAAGAAGCTTCCAAAGGATAACGAATTGCCCGACAGTACATACGCAGCAAAGAAGGTCGTATGCCCTCTAGGATTGGAGGTGGAGAAGATACATGCATGCCCTAATGACTGCATCATGTACCGCGGTGCATACAAGGATCTGAACGCATGCCCGGTATGCAGTGCATTGCGGTATAAGATCAGACGAGATGACCCTGGTGATGTTGACGGCGAGCCCCACAGGAAGAGGGTTCCTGCGAAGGTGATGTGGTATGCTCCTATAATACCACGGTTGAAACGTCTGTTCAGAAACGAAGAGCATGCCAAGTTGATGCGATGGCACAGTGAGGACCGGAAGAAAGACGGGAAGTTGAGAGCACCCGCTGACAGGTCGCAGTGGAGAAAAATCAAGACAAAGTACTGGGATGAGTTTGCAAAGGACCCAAGGAATGTATGGTTTGCTTTAAGCGCGGATGGCATTAATCCTTTCAGGGAGTAGAGCAGCAATCACAGCACCTGGCCCATGACTCTATGTATGTATAACCTTCCTCCTTGGATGTGCATGAAGCGGAAGTTCATTATGATGCCAGTTCTCATCCAAGGCCCTAAGCAACCCGGCAACGACATTGATGTGTACCTAAGGCCATTAGTTGAAGAACTTTTACAGCTGTGGAATGGAAACGGTGTACGTACGTGGGATGAGCACAGACAGGAGGAATTTAACCTAAAGGCGTTGCTATTCGTGACCATCAACGATTGGCCCGCTCTCAGTAACCTTTCAGGACAGACAAACAAAGGATACCACGCATGCACGCACTGTTTAGATGACACTGAAAGTATATACCTGGACAAATGCAGGAAGAATGTGTACCTGGGCCATCGTCGATTTCTTCCGACCAACCATCAATGTCGAAAGAAAGGCAAGCATTTCAAAGGCGAGGCAAATCATCGGAAGAAGCCCGCCATGCGTACCGGTGATCACGTACTTGCTATGGTCAATGATTTACACGTAATCTTTGGAAAGGGTCCCGGCGGACTAGCTGTTCCGAATGACGCTGAGGGACACGCACCCATGTGGAAGAAGAAATCTATATTTTGGGACCTACCCTACTGGAAAGACCTAGAGGTCCGCTCTTCAATCAACGTGATGCACGTGACGAAGAACCTTTGCGTGAACCTGCTAGGCTTCTTGGGCGTGTATGGGAAGACAAAAGATACACCTGAGGCACGGGAGGACCTGCAACGTTTGCACGAAAAAGACGGCATGCCTCCGAAGCAGTATAAAGGTCCTGCCAACTGCGCTCTTACGAAAGAAGAGAAATAAATCTTCTTTGAATGCCTACTCAGTATGAAGGTCACGACTGGCTTCTCGTCAAATATAAAGGGAATAATAAATATGCCAGAGAAAAAGTTTCAGAACCTAAAGTCTCATGACTGCCACGTGATTATGACGCAACTGCTTCCGGTTGCATTGAGGGGGCTTCTACCGGAAAACGTCCGATTAGCCATTGTGAAGCTATGTGCACTCCTCAATGCAATCTCTCAGAAGGTGATCGATCCAGAAATCGTACCAAGGCTAAGGAGTGATGTGGCGCAATGTCTTGTCAGTTTCGAGTTGGTGTTCCCACCATCCTTCTTCAATATCATGACGCACGTCCTAGTTCATCTAGTCGACGAGATTGCCATCCTGGGGCCCGTATTTCTACACAATATGTTCCCCTTTGAGAGGTTCATGGGAGTCCTAAAGAAATATGTCCGTAACCGCGCTAGGCCAGAAGGAAGCATCTCCATGGGCCATCAAACAGAGGATGTTATCGGGTTTTGTGTTGACTTCATTCCTGGCCTTAAGAAGATAGGTCTCCCTAAATCGCGGTATGAGGGGAGACTGACTGGAAAAGGCACTCTTGGAAGTGACTCAATAATATGCAGGGACGGATATTATTGGTCTCAAGCACACTACACAGTTCTACAGAACTCTACCTTGGTGACCCCGTATGTCGATGAACACAAGAACAGTCTGCGCTCCAAACACCCGAAGCAGTGCGACGACTGGATTACATGTGAACACATCAGGACTTTCAGCAGTTGGTTGGAAACACGTCTCAGAGGTGACAACACTGTTTGTGATGAGTTGTACTTGTTGTCCAGGGGACCATCTTTGACTGTATTGACTTACAAAGGATACGAGATAAATGGGAATACATTTTACACGATCGCCCAAGATCAAAAGAGCACCAACCAAAACAGCGGTGTCCGCTTTGATGCAGCAACCGAGAGCGGAAAGGACAGATATTATGGTTACATAGTGGACATATGGGAACTTGACTACGGACATGATTTTAAGGTCCCTTTGTTTAAGTGCAAATGGGTCAATCTGTCAGGCGACGGGGTACAGGTAGACCCACAGTACGGAATGACAACAGTGGATCTGAAAAATCTTGGGTACACTGACGAACCGTTCATCCTAGCCAATGATGTGGCACAGGTTATCTATCTGAAGGACATCTCTACCAAACCGAGAAATTTGAAAACTAATGGCTCTAACAGAAAGTTTATAATTTTTCTAAAACTAATGGCACTAACAGAAAGTTTATAATTTTGCTGACCTAAAAGCAAAAAGAATTAAAAAATAAAGCAAAAAAACAAAAGAAAATAAATAATACAGAAAACAAAACGAAAAAACTGAAAATAAAAATAAAAATAACAACAATAAGTATTTTGTTCTAAGTAGAAAGAAAATAAAATAAATAAAGCAACAAAGGAAACAAAAAAACTAAAGAAGTGTTTTCAAATTTGAAAACTAATGGCACTAACAGAAAGTTTATAATTTTTCTAAAACTAAAAGCAAAAAAATTAAAAAATAAAGCAAAAAACAAAAGAAAATAAATAATGCAGAAAACAAAACAAAAAAACTAGAATAAATAGGCAATAAAAGCAAAAAAAAGTGTTTTCAAATTTGAAAACTAATGGCACTAACAGAAAGTTCATAATTTTCGTGACCTAAAAGAAAAGAGAAATCACTAAAAGAAAAAAGAAATCACTAAAAAAAACTATAAGTATTTTGTTCTAAGTAGAAATGAAAAAATAAATAGCAAAAAAGAAAAAAAATGCCTATAATATTGGTTATGACTAACTAAAATTACCAAATTGAGTATAATGATAAAACACAGTAATATTAAATAGCAGGAAAAAGAATGACTCAAAAATCAATTTTTATACTAAAGTTATTCATAAACTAGTGATTCACACAAATTTTAAAAAATTCAAATTTAAACTATTCAAATTTTAAAACTAATGGCACTAACAGAAAGTTTATAATTTTTGTCACCTAAAAGAAAAAAATCACTAAAAAACTATAAGTATTTAGTTCTAAGTTGAAATGAAAAAATAAATAGTAAAAAAATGCCACCTACTGGGCCACCACGACCTGAATACGACTAGAAGCCCATCCATGGGCCAGGATTCAGGCCCGCAGAAGGCCCAGCAGGCCCACAGGCATAGCGGTGTGAGATTAGGCCCAGAGGCCTGCAGTTCTGAGGAGTTCGATGGAGATGGCGGGGCAGCGCTTATAAACAGGTGCGGCCGCTCCTCAGCTAGCGAGGTGGGACTAAACATCCCACCGCACCGCGGCTTTGGCAGGCGTAGGCCTTTGGTCCCGGTTGGTGGCACCAACCAAGACTAAAGGGGGGCATTGGTCACGGTTCGTGGCACAAACCATGACCAATGCCCCCATTTAGTCCTGATTGGTGCCACCAACCAGGACCGAAGGCCTCTTTTCAGCAGCCCAAAGGGCGGGAAGCAGCCCAAAGGGCGGGACCAAAGGCCGCCGCTTCCCGCCCTTTGGGCTGCTGAAAAGAGGCCTTTGGTCCCAGTTGGTGGCACCAACCGGGACTAAAGGGGGGCATTGGTCCCGGTTTGTGCCACGAACTGGGACCAAAGCCTTTCCTATATAACCAAACACTTGGGAAGTTTCCCCCCACCCGCCATTCTTCTCCAACGCCGCCAAGCTGCTGCGCTTCTCCTCGACGCCGGCCCCTGCCCCGATGTCGCCGTCGCCTCCCCTAGCCGCCCGAGGTCGCCGTCGCCGCCCGCTCGCCGTCGGCCGTGCCCTCGCCCGACGCCGCTCACCGCTCGCCACCCTGCCCCGACGCGCGTCGCGCGCCCCGGCCCGCCCGTCGTCGTCGCCCTGCCCCGCCCGTCGCCGTCGCCCCTGCCCCGCCCGTCGCCGTCGCCCTGCCCCTCCGTTGGTCCGGCTGGCGCCCCTCCCCTGTTTTTTTTCATATATTATATGCTTGTGTATATTGTGTATATTGCTTCTTTGTGTATATTATGTATATATGTCAGTATATATATTGTGTATATTGCTTCTTTTCAGATTTTTTTTCATATATATGTTTGTATTTTGTATTTTGCTTTTTTATAAAAATGTATATATGTTTGTATGTTCTCTGTGTATATATGTTCATATATGCAAAAGTTAGATTTAAATATTTAGAAAAGGATTATCTATATATGTTCTCTGATTTAGTACATTTTAGGTTAGTTTCATTTCTAGAAAAGTTTTATATATTTAGGAGAGGAAAAAGGAAAATAAGAAGAGGAAAAAGGAGAAGAAGAGGACAGGAAGAAAAGGAAGAGGAGAAGAAGAGGAGAGGAAGAAAAGGAAGAGGAGAAGAAGAAAAAATAGAAAAAATTTCTATATTTTCTTCTTCTCCTCTATTCCTTTCTTCTTCTCCTCTTTTTTTTCTTTGATCTTCTCCTCTATTCCTTTCTTCTTCTCCTCTTTTTATTTCTTCTTCGTATTCTTATGTTTTATCGGGTCTGTCGTCGTCGATATACCCCTCCCGATAACTTCAACACGAGGGGGGGTCGATATACCCTCTCCCGATAACTTCAACACGAGGGGGGGTCGATATACCCCCTCCCGATAACTTCAACACGAGGGGGGCGATATATATACCACCTCCCGATAACTTCAACACGAGGGGGGGTCGATATACCCTAAATAGCAAGTATCGTCGGTGTGAGATACATGTGGCCGTCGGTGTCGGACAGTACATCCACGTCCCACAAGTGACGCGGGCGTCGACCCGCGTCACTTGTGGGACGTGGATGTAGTGTCCGACACAGACGGCCATATGTAACCCACGATACTTGCTATTTAGGGTTTCCTCTACCGCTCGGCGACCCTCGACTACCCTCGTTCCCGATAAAAAAAAGAGGAAGAAGAAGAAAAAAAGAGGAGAAGAAAGAATAGAGGAGTTCTTACTCCTCTATTCTTTCTTCTCCTCTTTTTTTTCTTCTTCCTCTTCTTTTTTTATCTCTTACTCCTCTATTCTTTCTTCTCCTCTTTTTTTCTTCTTCTTCCTCTTTTTTTATCCTTGAAGCGTTGTCGAGGCCACCCCAAACCCTAGAGAAGCAGCGTCGAGGCCACTAATTAATATTAGTTCTACATTTGCCACTAATATATCCATCTGTCATGTTTGAATAATAATTGCCATGTTGTAAATATTTGTAGAAACTATGGACACCGCCCAAGACCAAGTACAAGAAGAGTTGTTGGGGGACATAATCGCATGAGGAAGTGATGTCGTCTGCTCGTTGTTTCTCAACGACACCGATGGTCTGGAAGCAGCTGACTATGATTATGATGGCTCCGGTGACCTAATGCCGGTGCAAGAAAGAGACCGTGAGGACGGCTCCGGTGACACAATGCCGGTGCAAGAAGGAGACCATGCTGACGTCTCCGGTGACCGAACCGAGTCCAGCCAGGTATATATATTAGTTAAGCTTCTGCTGACTAGATAATTGATGCATTCATTGTTTTGGTATGTACACATATTAATTAAGTCTTTGTTCTTTTTTCTAGCCCTCCGGATCGAGCACAACTTCGGTAAAGAGACGAGGCCCGAAGAAAAAGTTGAGCTTGGATGAAAAGTTTGAGATCATAGCAATCGCGCCCGACGGCCAACCGATTGAACCCCTCCGGACAAAGAGCGCATTTGTTGCTTATTGCGGGGTTTTGGTTAGGGACAAGATCCCGATCAGCATCCAGCAATGGTTAAAGCCGGCTACAGAAGACCCTGAGGTGTCTTATGTCAATGATATGCAGAAAAATGATCTTTGGACTGAGCTGAAGTCAAATTTCACCCTACCGCCAGAGGATGATCCGGAGAAGCCAGTTAAAGAGCAATTAATCAAGTCTTTTTCTCTTAAGAGGATGGCAGAACTATTCAGGAGGTGGAAGAAAGAGCTGAATAAGTTTGTCAAAAATAAAGAGACACCAGAATTCAAGGGCAGATATGGGAAGATCAGAGATCACTGGCCTGCATTTGTGGCCCACAAGACATCGGAAAAGAGTAAGAAGATGTCAGCGACAAACAAGCAAAATGCTGCGAAGAAGAAGCATCACCATCGCACGGGGTCAGGTGGCTACCTCGTAGCCCGGCCTAAGTGGGCCAAGATTGAGAAGGATCTGGTTGATAAAGGGATCGAACCAGAGACAATTAACTGGCCACACCATTGCCGGACTTGGTTCTTCGGGGCTGGCGGAACCTTGGACCCTGTATTAGGGAAGTGCATTTGGACGAACGATCAAATGGACATACCAGTCAAGAAGCTTTAGCAGTATATCGAAGCAGCGCAGCATGGGACGTTCGTTCCAGACAGAGAGAATGACGAGCTCACAATGGCCCTCGAGAATCCTGAGCACCCTGGACGGACACGAGGCACGCCAGGCTCCATTCCGTGGATGGTTGGGTTTCCGGACGCAGGTGGTTACAAATGCCACGAGAGGAGGAAGAAAGTGGAGCAGACCCAACTGCAGGCGCTGCACGCTAGGGTACCGTGGATGCTATCCCGTGGATGCTATCACGGAGTCTCAAAATTGCCACCTTATGACACAATGGATTAATATGAAGGTCAAGGCGGCTGTTGGCTCTGTTTTTCCTACTGAACCCGGCGCAACTTTTCACTGTCGGCCGTTTCCAGAAGGATATGCTAGGGTGATGGTGGATGAAATAACGGAGGGATTTGAGGACCTCCAGCTTGACCACCCTACCGGTGAAGGGGAGACTCGGCTGGGTTCTGCTCTGAAGACTCCATGCCTATGGCGGAACGAGCTCATCAACCTTCCGAACTGGACACCTCCGCCTCCTCCTCCTTCGGCGAGTCAGGGCACTCTGCCTCCTCCACCACCTCCTCCTCCGGCGAGTGACGATCAGGGCACTCGGCCGGCTCCTTCTCTGGCGCGTGGCGGCACTCCGCCTGCGCCGGCACGCCCGAGCAGCCAGCCTCCTCCTTCTCCGCCTCGTCAGCAAGGGCGGAAGAGACCTGCCGCCACTCCGGCTGCTCCGGTGCGTCATAGTCCTTCTCCTCCGCCTCGTAAGCAAGTAAAGAAGACAACCGCTCTGTCTGCTCTGTCGGCGTCTAGCAGTACAGCCAGAGGCGGGAGGACATACAGATTCGGTCCTTCTCTGAAGACTCCATAGAAGTTACCATACGAGAGGACCTCAGAGGAGAACGCCGAGATCGCGCGAGAAGAATTGAGGAACTTCTTTGAAGGGGTGAAAGCAAAGAAACATCCACCTCCGGAGGAGAAGGTAGATCCGGTGAAAGCGAAGCGCACTCTGGCTGCCCTGACAAAACCACCCAAGTCTCCGCCGAAAGGAAACTATGAGCGCATTATTGGAAAGGAATTTGCCGAAGCGGTGCGGTCAGGAAGTACTGTCAGTGATCAAAGGCTGAAAGAACGACGAGCTGGGAAACAAATTGCCCAGCTCGGCGAACAAGCGAAGCAATCGTGCCCCCCGCTCAAGGTGCCTAGCGACATCGTCGCTAATGATCCGAGGATAGTGCCCGGTTATAGCAATCTTGGAGATTACTTGCCCGACGATGTACATTATGATTTCATGGAGGTGCAGATACAAAGATACGAGTACGGGAAGCCTCTCGTCAAAGATGAAAGATCTCTATCAACGATGATGTGAAGATTGCATGATTGGTACTTGAAAATCTGCAGAGAGTCTGGGGGGGAGTACTTTGTATGTGAGAGTTAAAAAGGAGCATGACCTCGTTGGAATTGATCTATTGCATGTTCCATTTGAGGAGTTCTTTCAGTTTTTCAATCAATTGGCCCTCGATAAAGCAACGGTCACCTGCTACTGTCTGTAAGTAGTACTACTTTTGTCATTAAGTCTCTCTATATAGCTCAGCTCTTTCATTGCATGTATTTATAATTATCCTCACTATATTATGTAGATTGAAGATCGTCGAATTGAAGAAAAGACAAATCGGTGATATTGGGTTCATTAACACAAATATCATAGATGCTACTCAGGTTAAATTTCATGCCGCAGATACCGAGGCCAACTTGCTACGATCGTTGGTAATAAATGAAAACAAAAATATAATACTCTTTCCTTACAACTTCAAGTGAGTGTTACTGTCTTGTGCATATTCGGTTTCCCTTATGTACTAGTCAATGTTATAGTAATGTAATTGATGAGTTATGCATGCGTGTGCAGTTTCCACTATATTCTCCTAGAGATTAAGCTTGAGCAGGGACTAGTAACCATCTTAGACTCAAGACGAAAAGATCCCCAGGACTATGCGGACATGACTCAAATGCTCGAGAAGTAAGTTAAATCGATCATTATCCACCATATCAGCAACTTTGTTCATTTCCTGATATATCAAGTAATTGTTTTCTTTGTCTCGCAGGGTTTGGAAAAAATTCACCAAAAAAGCTTCGGGACTCCCGAAGAAGCTGCAATTTAGACACCCGAAAGTAAGTACTATAGTAGCATGTTCCGCGCATCTCCTATTGATTCAGGTGCTAGTTTCATCAATACCATTTGGCATTCTTGCTTATCAGTTTGATTGACCTCTATTTCTTGTAAAGTGGTTGTGGCATGAACAAGGGAATGATTTCTGTGGATACTACGTTTGTGAGTCCATCCGCCACACGACCTGTGAGCAGGGCTACTCTGACGAACAATATGAAGTGCGTAAGTAACAACATTCACAATTTCATTTTATTACCATCATTTGTGTTGAGTTTCATTCATTCATATATATATGTATTGACCCCCTTCTTCAAATTAGATGTTTCGGAAGCGGGATGAACTCCTAGCACCAGCTCGCATGTGAGCAATTCAAGAGGAATTGGCGGCATTCTTTCTTGACCACGTGATCGTTGAAGACGGAGAATACTATGTGGACCATGAGGCCGTATGTTAGGAGATTATATTTGTAAGAGATAATTATTGTATATATGTAGCCGGTAGTGTCGGATAGATATACGAGAACTTGTTGTTCGACCAATCTCTCGGAGGAGGAGAGGTGGTCGATATCACTTCTCTCTGTATGCATATATGTTCATGACGATCTTCTGTTTCCTTCGTTTGCTTACTAGCTAGCTAGCGTGTCTAGTCCTCTCTATACGTATGTATAGTACGTAGCGTCGACCAAGCACGGACATAAGAGAGGACACTTCTCTCTATTAATTATAGCTAGCTAACACAATATATGAAACACCTAAATTAACCCCCCCAAAACCCCCAAACCCCCCCCCCCTTTAAAAAAACAAAAACCCCAGCCATAGAAATGCTGACGCGTGGATGCCTATTGGTCCCGGTTGGTGCCACCAACCGGGACCAAAGGCCCTCCTGCCTGGGCTCCGCGCATAGGCCACGTGGAGGCCCATCTGTCCCAGTTCTGGATTGAACTGTGACTAAAGGGATAGGGCATTAGTACCGACCCTTTAGTCCCGGTTCAGGAACCGGGACAACAGGCCCTTATGAACCGGGACAATAGGCCCTTTTTCTACTAGTGCTATCACCATCTCTTCGCTGAACTAGTGCACCTATACAATTTACCATTGTATTGGGTGAGTTGGGGACACAAGAGACTCTTTGTTATTTGGTTGCAGGGTTGCTTGAGAGAGACCATCTTCATCCTACGCCTCCTACGGATTGATAAACCTTAGGTCATCCACTTGAGGGAAATTTGCTACTGTCCTACAAACCTCTGCACTTGGAGGCCCAACAACGTCTACAAGAAGAAGGTTGTGTAGTAGACATCAAGCTCTTCTCTGGCTCCGTTGCCGGGGAGGTTAGCGCTTGAAGGTATATCTTTAGATCTTGCAATCGAGTCTTTTAGTTTCTTGTTTTATCACTAGTTTAGTTTATAAAAGAAAACTATAAAAAAATGGAATTGAGTTTGTCTCATACGCTTCACCTTTTTAATATCTTTCGTGAGTATGATGGAAATGATAATTGTGCTCAAGTTCTAGAAGAAGAAATCTATAAAATGTTTGGCACTAAATATTTGAATGCTGAGCATGATTGCAATGTTGTTAGTATGAATTCCTTGAATATCCATGATGCTAATGATATGCAAAGCCACAAGCTTGGGGAAGCTATGTTTGATGAAGATGATATTTTTTGTCCCCCAAGTTTTGATGAGAAAATTTATTATGATGAAAGCATGCCTCCTATTTATGATGATTATATTGATGAAAGTGGATTTGGAGAGGTCATGATTTTATTTTGTGATGAATCCACTATTCCGGAAGAGGTTCCAATTGATTATGAGAACAAAGTTGCTATCTATGATGATTATTGTGATGACTTGTATGCTATAAAGAATAATGATATCCATGAAACTTGTCATCATGATTTTAGTTTTCAATTGGATTATGTGAAGAATTTTGTTGAGTTTGCTCCCACTATTATTCATGAGAAGAATTTTGCTTATGTGGAGAGTAATAAAATTTCTATGCTTGTAGATCATGAAAAGAATGCCTTAGGTGATGGTTATATTGTTGAATTCATTCATGATTCTATTGAAAATTATTATGAGGAAGGAACATATGCTTGTAGGAATTGCATTAATATCAAGTTTCCTCTCTATGTGCTTAAAGTTTTGAAGTTATGCTTGTTTTACCTTCCTATGCAAGTTGATTATTGTTCCCACAAGTTGTTTGCTCACAAAATCCCTATGCATAGGGAGTGGGTTAGACTTAAATGTGCTAGTCATATTCTTCATGATGCTCTCTTTATATTACAATTCTTATCTTTTATGTGAGCATCGTTGAAATCATCATGCCTAGCTAGGGGCGTTAAACGATAGCGCTTGTTGGGAGGCAACCAAATTTTATTTTAGTTCCTTGCTTTTTGTTCCTGTTTAGTAATAAATAATTCATCTAGCCTCTGTTTAGATGTGGTTTTATGCTTTTAATTAGTGTTTGTGCCAAGTAGAACCTTTGGGAAGACTTGGGGAAAGTCTTGTTGATCATGCTGTAAAAAACAGAAACTTTAGCGCTCACGAGAAGTGCTGCCATTTTTATTTGGAGATTTCTATTTAGTTAATTATTTTTTCAGATGATTAATAGATAAATTCCTCACGTCCAGAAATTTATTTGAGAATTTTATGAGTTCCAGAAGTATACGTTTGATACAGATTACTAAAGACTGTTCTGTTTTTGACAGATTCTGTTTTTCATGTGTTGTTTGCTTATTTGATGAATCTATGAGTGGTATTGGAGGGTATGAACCATAGATAAGTTGGAATACAGTAGGTTTAACACCAATATAAATAAAGAATGAGTTCATTACAGTGCCTTGAAGTGGTGATTTATTTTCTTATACTAACGGAGCTTACGAGTTTTTTGTTAAGTTTTGTGTTGTGAAGTTTTCAAGTTTTGGGTAAGGATTCGATGGACTATGGAATAAGGAGTGGCAAGAGCCTAAGCTTGGGGATTCCCAAGGCACCCCAAGGTAATATTCAAGGATAGCCAAGAGCCTAAGCTTGGGGTGAAGGAAATATGCCCTAGAGGCAATAATAAAGTTATTATTTATTTCCTTATATCATGATAAATGTTTATTATTCATGCTAGAATTGTATTAACCGGAAACATAATACATGTGTGAATACATAGACAAACTTAGTGTCACTAGTATGCCTCTACTTGACTAGCTCGTTAATCAAAGATGGTTATGTTTCCTAACCATGAACAAAGTGTTGTTATTTGATTAACGAGGTCACATCATTAATTGAATGATCTGATTGACATGACCCATTCCATTAGCTTAGCACCCGATCGTTTAGTATGTTGCTATTGCTTTCTTCATGACTTATATAGTTCCTATGACTATGAGATTATGCAACTCCCGTTTGCCGGAGGAATACTTTGTGTGCTACCAAACGTCACAACGTAACTGGGTGATTATAAAGGAGCTCTACAGGTGTCTCCAATGGTAGATGTTGGGTTGGCGTATTTCGAGAATAGGATTTGTCACTCCGATTGTCGGAGAGGTATCTCTGGGCCCTCTCGGTAATGCACATCACATAAGCCTTGCAAGAATTGCAACTAATGAGTTAGTTGCGAGATGATGTATTACGGAACGAGTAAAGAGACTTGCCATTAACGAGATTGAACTAGGTATTGGATACCGATGATCGAATCTCGGGCAAGTAACATACCGATGATAAAGGGAACAACGTATGTTGTTATGCGGTCTGACTGATAAAGATCTTCGTAGAATATGTAGGAGCCAATATGGGCATCCAGGTCCCTCTATTGGTTATTGACCGGAGATCTGTCTCAGTCATGTCTACATTGTTCTCGAACCATAGGGTCCGCACGCTTAACGTTACGATGACAGTTATAATGAGTTTATGCATTTTGATGTACCGAAGTTAGTTCGGAGTCCCGGATGTGATCACGGACATGACGAGGAGTCTCGAAATAGTCGAGACATAAAGATTGATATATTGGATGACTATATTCGGACACCGGAAGGGTTCCGGAGAAGTATCGGATAAAACCGGAGCACCGGGGGGTTACCGGAACCCACCAGGGGGTTAATGGGCCTCATGGGCCTAATGTGGAGAAGAGGAAGGGGCTGCCAGGGCAGGCCGCGCGCCCCCTCTCCCCCTAGTCCGAATTGGACAAGGAGGGAGGGCGGCGCCCCCCCCCCTTTTCCTATTCTCCCTCCACCTCTCCTAGTTGGACAAGGATTGGGAGGGGAGTCCTACTCCCGGTAGGAGTAGGACTCCTCCTGCGCGCCACCATAGGGCCGGCCACACCCCCCCCCCCTTGGATCCTTTATATACGGGGGCAGGGGGGCACCTCTAGACACACATGTTGATCCACGTGATCGTTCCTTAGCCGTGTGCGGTGCCCCCTGCCACCATATTCCACCTCGGTCATATCGTTGTAGTGCTTAGGCGAAGCCCTGCATCGGTAGAACATCATCATCGTCACCACGTCATCGTGCTGACGAAACTCATCCCCGAAGCTTTGCTGGATCGGAGCCCGGGGAGCGTCATCGAGCTGTACGTGTGCTAAGAACTCGGAGGTGCCGGAGTAACGGTGCTTGGATCGGTCGGATCGGGAAGACGTACGACTACTTCCTCTATGTTGCGTCAACGCTTCCATTGCGGTCTACGAAGGGTACGTAGACAACACTCTCCCCTCTCGTTGCTATGCATCACCATGATCTTGCGTGTGCGTAGGAAATTTTTTGAAATTACTGCGTTCCCCAACAGTGGCATCCGAGCCTAGGTTTTATGGTTTGATGTTATATGCACGAGTAGAACACAAGTGAGTTGTGGGAGATATAAGTCATACTGCCTACCAGCATGTCATACTTTGGTTCGGTGGTATTGTCGGATGAAGCGGCCCGGACCGACATTACGTGTACGCTTACGCGAGACCGGTTCCCCCGACGTGCTTTGCACATAGGTGGCTTGCAGGTGACTGTTTCTCCAACTTTAGTTGAACCAAGTGTGGCTACGCTCGGTCCTTGCGAAGGTTAAAACGGAGTCAAATTGAGAAACTATCGTTGTGGTTTTGATGCGTAGGTGAGATTGGTTCTTGCTTAAGCCCGTAGCAGCCACGTAAAACTTGCAACAACAAAGTATAGGACGTCTAACTTGTTTTTGCAGGGCATGTTGTGATGTGATATGGTCAAGACATGATGCTGAATTTTATTGTATGAGATGATCATGTTTTGTAACCGAGTTATCGGCAACTGGCAGGAGCCATATGGTTGTCGCTTTATTGTATGCAATGCAATCGCGATGTAATGCTTTACTTTATCACTAAGCGGTAGCGATAGTCGTGGAAGCATAAGATTGGCGAGACGACAACGATGCTACAATGGAGATCAAGGTGTCGCGCCGGTGACGATGGTGATCATGACGGTGCTTCGGAGATGGAGATCACAGGCACAAGATGATGATGGCCATATCATATCACTTATATTGATTGCATGTGATGTTTATCTTTTATGCATCTTATCTTGCTTTGATTGACGGTAGCATTATAAGATGATCTCTCACTAAATTATCAAGAAGTGTTCTCCCTGAGTATGCACCGTTGCGAAAGTTCTTCGTGCTGAGACACCACGTGATGATCGGGTGTGATAGGCTCTACGTTCAAATACAATGGGTGCAAAACAGTTGCACACGCGGAATACTCAGGTTATACTTGACGAGCCAAGCATATACAGATATGGCCTCGGAACATGGAGACCGAAAGGTCGAGCGTGAATCATATAGTAGATATGATCAACATAGCGATGTTCACCAATGAAACTACTCCATCTCACGTGATGATCGGACATGGTTTAGTTGATTTGGATCACGTGATCACTTAGAGGATTAGAGGGATGTCTATCTAAGTGGGAGTTCTTAAGTAATTTGATTAATAGAACTTAAACTTATCATGAACTTAGTACCTGATAGTATCTTGCTTGTTTATGTTTGATTGTAGATAGATGGCTCGTGCTGTTGTTCCGTTGAATCTTAATGTGTTCCTTGAGAAAGCAAAGTTGAAAGATGATGGTAGCAATTACACAGACCGGGTCTGTAACTTGAGGATTATCCTCATTGCTGCTCAGAAGAATTACGTCCTGGAAGCACCGCTGGGTGCCAGGCCTGCTGCTGGAGCAACACCAGATGTTATGAACGTCTGGCAGAGCAAAGCTGATGACTACTCGATAGTTCAGTGTGCCATGCTTTACGGCTTAGAATCGGGACTTCAACGAAGTTTTGAACGTCATGGAGCATATGAGATGTTCCAGGAGTTGAAGTTAATATTTCAAGCAAATGCCCGGATTGAGAGATATGAAGTCTCCAATAAGTTCTATAGCTGCAAGATGGAGGAGAACAGTTCTGTCAGTGAGCATATACTCAAAATGTCTGGGTATAATAATCACTTGATTCAAATGGGAGTTAATCTTCCAGATGATTGCGTCATTGACAGAATTCTCCAATCACTGCCACCAAGCTACAAGAGCTTCGTGATGAACTATAATATGCAAGGGACGAACAAGACTATTCCTGAGCTCTTCGCAATGCTGAAAGCTGCGGAAGTAGAAATCAAAAAGGAGCATCAAGTGTTGATGGTCAACAAGACCACTAGTTTCAAGAAAAAGGGCAAAGGGAAGAAGAAGGGGAACTTCAAGAAGAACGGCAAACAAGTTGCTGCTCAAGAGAAGAAACCCAAGTCTGGACCTAAGCCTGAAACTGAGTGCTTCTACTGCAAGCAGACTGGTCACTGGAAGCGGAACTGCCCCAAGTATTTGGCGGATAAGAAGGATGGCAAGGTGAACAAAGGTATATGTGATATACATGTTATTGATGTGTACCTTACTAATGCTCGCAGTAGCACCTGGGTATTTGATACTGGTTCTGCGAAACAGGGACTACGGATTAAGCGAAGATTGGCAAAGGACGAGGTGACGATGCGCGTGGGAAACGGTTCCAAAGTCGATGTGATCGTGGTCGGCACGCTACCTCTACATCTACCTTCGGGATTAGTATTAGACCTAAATAATTGTTATTTGGTGCCAGCGTTGAGCATGAACATTATATCTGGATCTTGTTTAATGCAAGACGATTATTCATTTAAATCAGAGAATAATGGTTGTTCTATTTATATGAGTAATATCTTTTATGGTCATGCACCCTTGAAGAGTGGTCTATTCTTATTGAATCTCGATAGTAGTGATACACATATTCATCATAACAAGAAAATAAAGTTTCTACGATATGATCGTGGAGGAGAATATTTGAGTTACGAGTTTGGTGTACATTTGAAACAATGCGGAATAGTTTCGCAACTCACGCCACCCGGAACACCACAGCGTAATGGTGTGTCCGAACGTCGTAATCGTACTTTACTAGATATGGTGCGATCTATGATGTCTCTTACTGATTTACCGCTATCGTTTTGGGGTTATGCTTTAGAGACGGCCGCATTCACGTTAAATAGGGCACCATCAAAATCCGTTGAGACGACGCCTTATGAACTATGGTTTGGCAAGAAACCAAAGTTGTCGTTTCTTAAAGTTTGGGGCTGCGATGCTTATGTGAAAAAGCTTCAACCTGATAAGCTCGAACCCAAATCGGAGAAATGTGTCTTCATAGGATACCCAAAGGAGACTGTTGGGTACACCTTCTATCACAGATCCGAAGGCAAGACATTCGTTGCTAAGAATGGATCCTTTCTATAGAAGGAGTTTCTCTCGAAAGAAGTGAGTGGGAGGAAAGTAGAACTTGACGAGGTAACTGTACCTGCTCCCTTATTGGAAAGTAGTACATCACAGAAACCTGTTTCTGCGACACCTACACCAATTAGTGAGGAAGCTAATGATAATGATCATGAAACTTCAGAACAAGATACTACTGAACCTCGTAGATCAACCAGAGTAAGATCCGCGCCAGAGTGGTACGGTAATCCTGTTCTGGAAATCATGCTACTAGATCATGATGAACCTACGAACTATGAAGAAGCGATGGTGAGCCCAGATTCCGCAAAATGGCTTGAAGCCATGAAATCTGAGATGGGATCCATGTATGAGAACAAAGTATGGACTTTGGTTGACTTGCCCGATGATCAGCAAGCAATTGAGAATAAATGGATCTTCAAGAAGAAGACTGACGCTGACGGTAATATTACTGTCTACAAAGCTCGACTTGTCGCAAAAGGTTTTCGATAAGTTCAAGGGGTTTACTACGATGAGACCTTCACCCGTAGCGATGCTTAAGTCTGTCCGAATCATGTTAGCAATTGCCGCATTTTATGATTATGAAATTTGGCAGATGGATGTAAAAACTGCATTCCTGAATGGATTTCTGGAAGAAGAGTTGTATATGATGCAACCAGAAGGTTTTGTCGATCCAAAGGGAGCTAACAAAGTGTGCAAGCTCCAGCGATCCATTTATGGACTGGTGCAAGCCTCTCGGAGTTGGAATAAACGCTTTGATAGTGTGATCAAAGCATTTGGTTTTATACAGACTTTCGGAGAAGCCTGTATTTACAAGAAAGTGAGTGGGAGCTCTGTAGCATTTCTGATATTATATGTGGATGACATATTACTAATTGGAAATGATATAGAATTTCTGGATAGCATAAAGGGATACTTGAATAAGAGTTTTTCAATGAAAGACCTCGGTGAAGCTGCTTACATATTAGGCATAAAGATCTATAGAGATAGATCAAGACGCTTAATTGGACTTTCACAAAGCACATACCTTGACAAGATTTTGAAAATTTTCAAAATGGATCAAGCAAAGAAAGGGTTCTTGCCTGTGTTACAAGGTGTGAAGTTGAGTCAGACTCAATGCTCGACCACTGCAGAAGATAGAGAGAAAATGAAAGATGTTCCCTATGCTTCAGCCATAGGCTCTATCATGTATGCAATGCTGTGTACCAGACCTGATGTGTGCCTTGCTATAAGCTTAGCAGGGAGGTACCAAAGTAATCCAGGAGTGGATCACTGGACAGCGGTCAAGAACATCCTGAAATACCTGAAAAGGACTAAGGATATGTTTCTCGTATATGGAGGTGACAAAGAGCTCACCGTAAAAGGTTACGTTGATGCAAGCTTTGACACTGATCCGGACGATTCTAAATCGCAAACTGGATACGTGTTTACATTAAATGGTGGAGCTGTCAGTTGGTGCAGTTCTAAACAAAGCGTCGTAGCGGGATCTACATGTGAAGCGGAGTACATAGCTGCTTCGTAAGCAGCAAACGAAGGAGTCTGGATGAAGGAGTTCATATCCGATCTAGGTGTTATACCTAGTACATCGGGTCCAATGAAAATCTTTTGTGACAATACTGGTGCAATTGCCTTGGCAAAGGAATCCAGATTTCACAAGAGAACCAAGCACATCAAGAGACGCTTCAATTCCATCCGGGATCTAGTCCAAGTGGGAGACATAGAGATTTGCAAGATACATACGGATCTGAATGTTGCAGACCCGTTGACTAAGCCTCTTCCACGAGCAAAACATGATCAGCACCAAGGCTCCATGGGTGTTAGAATCATTACTGTGTAATCTAGATTATTGACTCTAGTGCAAGTGGGAGACTGAAGGAAATATGCCCTAGAGGCAATAATAAAGTTATTATTTATTTCCTTATATCATGATAAATGTTTATTATTCATGCTAGAATTGTATTAACCGGAAACATAATACATGTGTGAATACATAGACAAACTTAGTGTCACTAGTATGCCTCTACTTGACTAGCTCGTTAATCAAAGATGGTTATGTTTCCTAACCATGAACAAAGTGTTGTTATTTGATTAACGAGGTCACATCATTAGTTGAATGATCTGATTGACATGACCCATTCCATTAGCTTAGCACCCGATCGTTTAGTATATTGCTATTGCTTTCTTCATGACTTATACATGTTCCTATGACTATGATATTATGCAACTCCCGTTTGCCGGAGGAACACTTTGTGTGCTACCAAACGTCACAACGTAACTGGGTGATTATAAAGGAGCTCTATAGGTGTCTCCAATGGTATATGTTGGGTTGGTGTATTTCGAGAATAGGATTTGTCACTCCGATTGTCGGAGAGGTATCTCTGGGCCCTCTCGGTAATGCACATCACATAAGCCTTGCAAGCATTGCAACTAATGAGTTAGTTGCGAGATGGTGTATTACGGAACGAGTAAAGAGACTTGCCGGTAATGAGATTGAACTAGGTATTGGATACCGACGATCGAATCTCGGGCAAGTAACATACCGATGACAAAGGGAACAACGTATGTTGTTATGCGGTCTGACCGATAAAGATCTTCGTAGAATATGTAGGGGCCAATATGGGCATCCAAGTCCCGCTATTGGTTATTGACCGGAGATCTGTCTCAGTCATGTCTACATTGTTCTCGAACCGTAGGGTCCGCACGCTTAACGTTACGATGACAGTTATAATGAGTTTATGCATTTTAATGTACCGAAGTTAGTTCGGAGTCCCGGATGTGATCACGGACATGACGAGGAGTCTCGAAATAGTCGAGACATAAAGATTGATATATTGGATGAATATATTCGGACACCGGAAGGGTTCCGGAGAAGTATCGGATAAAACCGGAGCACCGGGGGGTTACCAGAACCCCCCGGGGGGTTAATGGGCCTCATGGGCCTAATGTGGGGAAGAGGAAGGGGCTGCCAGGGCAGGCCGCGCGCCCCCTCTCCCCCTAGTCCGAATTGGACAAGGAGGGAGGGGCGGCGCCCCCCCTTTCCTATTCTCCCTCCACCTCTCCTAGTTGGACAAGGATTGGGAGGGGAGTCTTACTCCCGATAGGAGTAGGACTCCTCCTGCGCGCCACCATAGGGCCGGCCGCACCCCCCCCCCTTGGATCCCTTATATACGGGGGCAGGGGGCACCTCTAGACACACAAGTTGATCCACGTGATCATTCCTTAGCCGTGTGCGGTGCCCCCTGCCACCATATTCCACCTCGGTCATATCGTTGTAGTGCTTAGGCGAAGCCCTGCGTCGGTAGAACATCATCATCGTCACCACGCCGTCGTGCTGACGAAACTCATCCCCGAAGCTTTGCTGGATCGGAGCCCGGGGAGCGTCATCGAGCTGTACGTGTGCTAAGAACTCGGAGGTGCCGGAGTAACGGTGCTTGGATCGGTCGGATCGGGAAGACGTACGACTACTTCCTCTACGTTGCGTCAACGCTTCCATTGCGGTCTACGAAGGTTACATAGACAACACTCTCCCCTCTCGTTGCTATGCATCACCATGATCTTGCGTGTGCGTAGGAATTTTTTTGAAATTACTGCGTTCCCCAACATGGGGATGCCCCGGAAGGCATCCCTCTTTCGTCTTTTTTCATCGGTAACTTTACTTGGAGGTATACTTTTATTCGCCACATGATATGTGTTTTGCGTGGAGCATCAATTTATTTTGTTAAGATTTTCTTGCTGTTATTTAGAACAATTTTTTGCATCTTTTATTTCAATAAAAGTGGCATTGATAGCCTTTACTATGCCTATGTTACAAGTATACATGTTGCTGTTTGAAAACAGAAAGTTTACCGCTGTTGCAATAATTCCCTAGAAAAGTCAGAATGTGATAAAATGTTGAAACCTTTTGCATATTAAGCTCTGATAAATTTAATACAGTGGTAATTTTCTTTCATAATTGTTGGAGCTAGGGAAGTATGGATGTTGCAGCATTCTTTACAGACTATCCTGTTTAGGCAGATTGCTGTTATGTTTGCATTGTTTGCATATGTTTGCTTCTTTAATGATTCTATTTGAGGATCGGACTATGAAATATGCAGAGGCATTTAGTATGCAATGTTGAATAATAATTTTAGTGATTTGCTACAGTATAGTATGATAAGGTTTTTGCAATGGTTTATACTAACTTATCTCACGAGTCCTTGTTGAGTTTTGTGTGGATGAAGGTTTTGAGATTTAGGGAGACCATGATATGAGAGGAATTAAGGAGACACAAAAGCTCAATCTTGGGGATTCCCAAGGCATCCCAAGATAATATTTCAAGAAGTCTCAAGCATCCAAGCTTGGGGATGCCCCGGTTGGCATCCCACCTTTCTTCTTCGACAACTATCGGTTAGTATCGGTTGATCCTAAGTTTTTGCTTCTTCACATGATGTTTGCTATTCTTAGATGCCATTTTATTTTGCTTTGCTTGATGTTTGAATAAAATACCAAGATCTAACATTCTTAAATGTTAGAGAGTCTTCACATAGTTGCATAATTATTCAACTACTCATTGATCTTCACTTATATCTTTCGGAGTAGTTTGCCGATGCTCTAGTGCTTCACTTATATCTTTTAGAGCATGGTGGTAGTTTTATTTTGAAGAAATAGATGAACTCTTGTGCTTCACTTATATTATTTTGAGAGTCCTAAACAGCATGGTAGTTTGCTTAAATAATCCTAATATGCTTGGTATTCAAAGAATAGTTAAAAAAATTCTTATGAGTGTTTTGAATTCTAAGAGAAGTTTGATGCTTGATGATTGTTTTGAGATATGGAGGTAATAATATCAAAGTCGTGCTAGTTGAGTAGTTGTGAATTTGAGAAATGCTTGTGTTGAAGTTTGCAAGCCCGTAGCATGCACGTATGGTAAACGTTATGTAACAAATTTGAAACATGAGGTATTATTTGATTGTCCTCCTTATGAGTGGCGGTCGGGGACGAGCGATGGTCTTTTCCTACCAATCTATCCCCCTAGGAGCATGCGCGTAGTACCGAGGTTTTTGATGACTTGCAGATTTTTGCAATAAGTATGTGAGTTCTTTATGACTAATGTCGAGTCCATGGATTATACGCACTCTTACCCTTCCATCATTGCTAGCATCTTCGGTACCGTGCTTTACCCTTTCTCACATTGAGAGTTGGTGCAAACTTCGCCGGTGCATCCAAACCCCGTGATACGATACACTCTGTCACACATAAACCTCCTTATATCTTCCTCGAAACAGCCACCATACCTACCTATTATGGCATTTCCATAGCCATTCCGAGATATATTGCCATGCAACTTTCCACCATTCCTCTTATCATGACACATTCATCGTTGTCATATTGCTTAGCATGATCATGTAGTTGACATAGTATTTGTGGCAAAGCCACTGTTCATAATTCTTTCAAACATGTCACTCTTGATTCATCCTGGTACACCGCCGGAGGCATTCATATAGAGTCATACTTTGTTCTAGTATCGAGTTGTAATCATTGAGTTGTAAATAAATAGAAGTGTGATGATCAACATTTTTTAGAGCATTGTCCCAAGTGAGGAATAAAAAAAAGAGAAAGGCCATAAAAAGGAAAAGGCCCAAAAAAATAAAAAATATATAAAAAATGAGAGAAAAAGAGAGAAGGGACAATGCTACTATCCTTTGGCACACTTGTGCTTCAAAGTAGCACCGTAATCTTCATGATAGAGAGTCTCTTGTTTTGTCACTTTCATATACTAGTGGGAATTTTTCATTATAGAACTTGTCTTGTATATTCCAACAATGGGCCTCCTCAAGTGCCCTAGGTCTTCGTGAGCAAGCAAGTTGGATGCACACCCACTTAGTTTCTTTTGTTGAGCTTTCATACATTTATAGCTCTAGTGCATCCATTGCCTGGCAATCCCTACTCCTTGCATTAACATCAATCGATGGGCATCTCCCTAGCCCATTGATTAGCCTCGTTGATGTGAGACTTTCTCCTTTTTTGTCTTCTCCACATAACCCCCATCATCATATTCTATTCCACCCATAGTGCTATATCCATGGCTCACACTCATATATTGCGTGAAAGTTTATAGGTTTGAGATTACTAAAGTATGAAACAATTGCTTGGCTTGTCATCGGGGTTGTGCACGATGAGAGCATTCTTGTGTGACGAAAATGGAGCAACTTTCTTTGGCCATGTTATTTTGAGAAGACATAATTGCTTAGTTAGTATGCTTGATGTATTATCATTTTTATGTCAATATGAACTTTTGTCTTGAATCCTTCGAATCTGAATATTCATACCACAATAAAGAAGAATTACATTGAAATTATGCCAAGTAGCACTCCGCATCAAAAATTCCGTTTTTATCATTTACCTACTCGAGGACGAGCAGGAATTAAGCTTGGGGATGCTTGATACGTCTCCAATGTATCTATAATTTTTGATTGCTCCATGCTATGTTATCTACTGTTTTGGGCAATATTGGGCTTTATTGTCCACTTTTATATTATTTTTGGGACTAACCTATTAACCGGAGGCCCAGGCCAGAATTGTCGTTTTTTTGCCTATTTCAGTGTTTTGAAGAAAAGGAATATCAAACGGAGTCGAAACGGAACGAAATCAACTGGAGAAGTTATTTTTGGAAGGAAAGCTACCAGATGGACTTGGACCCCATGTCAGGAGCCAAGGGAGGTGCTCACGAGGGTGGGGGCGCCCCTAGGGCACGCCCCCTGCCTCGTGGGCCCCCCGAAGCTCTACCGATGTACTTCCTGCACCCATATATACCTACGTATCCTAAAACTTCCAGAATAGACAATAGACCAGGAGTTCCGCCGCCAGAAGCCTCCATAGCCACCGAAAACCAATCTAGACCTGTTCCGGCACCCTGCCGGAGGGGGAATCCCTCTCCGATGGCCATCTTCATCATCCTACTACTCTCCATGACGAGGAGGGAGTAGTTCTCCCTCGGGCTGAGGTTATGTACCAGTAGCTATGTGTTTGATCTCTCTCTCTCTCTCTCGTGTTCTTGAGGTGGTACGATCTTGATGTATTGCGAGCTTTGCTATTATAGTTGGATCTTATGTTTCTCCTCCCCCTCTTCTCTCTTGTAATGAATCGGGTTTCCCCTTTGAAGTTATCTTATCGGATTGAGTCTTTAAATATTTGAGAACACTTGATGTATGTCTTGCCGTGCGTATCTGTGGTGACAATGGGATACCACGTGATGCACTTGATGTATGTTTTGGTGATCAACTCGTGGGTTCCACCCATGAACCTATGCATAGGGGTTGGCACACGTTTTCGTCGTGATTCTCCGGTAGAACTTTGGGGTACTCTTTGAGGTCCTTTGTGTTGATTGAATAGATGAATCTGAGATTGTGTGATGCATATCGTATAATCATACCCACAGATACTTGAGGTGTTATTGGAGTATCTAGGTGACATTAGGGTTTTGGTTGATTTGTGTCTTAAGGTGTTATTCTAGTACAAACCCTAGGGCTGTTTGTGACACTTATAAGAATAGCCCAACGGATTGATTGGAAAGAATAACTTTGAGGTGGTTGCGTACCCTACCATAATCTCTTCGTTCGTTCTCCGCTATTAGTGACTTTGGAGTGACTCTTTGTTGCATGTTGAGGGATAGTTATATGATCCAATTATGTTATTATTGTTGAGAGGACTTGCACTAGTGAAAGTATGAACCCTAGGCCTTGTTTCCTAGCATTGCAATACCGTTTACGCTCACTTTTATCATTAGTTACCTTGCTGTTTTTATAATTTCAGATTACAAAAACTAGTATCTACTATCCATATACCACTTGTATCACCATCTCTTCGCCGAACTAGTGCACCTTTACAATTTAACATTGTATTGGGTGTGTTGGGGACACAAGAGACTCTTTGTTATTTGGTTGCAGGGTTGCTTGAGAGAGACCATCTTCATCCTACGCCTCCTACGGATTGATAAACCTTAGGTCATCCACTTGAGGGAAATTTGCTACTGTCCTACAAACCTCTGCACTTGGAGGCCCAACAAAGTCTACAAGAAGAAAGTTGTGTAGTAGACATCAAGCCCCCCTGCCCCCGTATATAAAGGAGCTAGGGGGGAGGCGGCCAGCCAAGGAGGAGGGCGCGCCAAGCGGGTAGTCCTACTCCAACCGGGAGTAGGACTCCTCCTTTCCTAGTAGCAGTAAGAGAAGGGAAGGAAGGGAGAGAGGAAGACAAGGAAAGGGGGGCACCGCCCCCCTCCTTGTCCAATTTGGACTAGAGGGGGATGGGGGCGCGGCTGCCCTTGGCCGCCCCTCCTCTTCTGTCAGTAGGGCCCATTAGGCCCAATATACTCCCCGGGGGGTTCCGGTAACACCCTGGTACTCCGATATATGCCCGAAACCTCCTGAAACACTTCCGGTGTCCGAACATAGTCGTCCAATATATCGATCTTTACGTCTCGACCATTTCGAGACTCCTTATCATGTCCGTGATCATATCCGGAACTCCGAACTACCTTCGGTACATCAAAACACAAAAACTCATAATACCGATCGTCACAAAACTTTAAGCGTGCGGACCCAACGGGTTCGAGAACTATGTAGACATGACCGAGACATGTCTCCAGTCAATAACCAATAGCAGAACCTGGATGCTCATATTGGTTCCTACATATTCTACGAAGATCTTTATCGGTCAAACCGCATAACAATATATGTTGTTCCCTTTGTCATCGGTAAGTTACTTGCCCGAGATTCGATCGTCGGTATCTTAATACCTAGCTCAATCTCGTTACCGGCAAGTCTCTTTACTCGTTCTGTAACGCATCATCCCGCAAGTAACTCATTAGTTGCATTGCTTGCAAGGCTTATAGTGATGTGCATTACCGAGAGGGCCCAGAGATACCTCTCTGACAATCGGAGTGACAAATCCTAACCTCGATCTATGCCAACTCAACAAGTACCATCAAAGACACCTGTAGAGCACCTTTATAATCACCTAGTTATGTTGTGACATTTGGTAGCACACAACATGTTCCTCCGGTAATCGGGAGTTGCATAATCTCATAGTCATAGGAACATGTATAATTCATGAAGAAAGCAATAGCAGTAAACTAAAACGATCAAGTGCTAAGCTAACGGAATGGGTCAAGTCAATCACATTATTCTCTAATGATGTGACCCCGCTAATCAAATGACAACTCATGTCTATGGCTAGGAAACTTAACCATCTTTGATTCAACGAGCTAGTCAAGTCGAGGCATACTAGTGACACTCTGTATGTCTATGTATTCACACATGTACTAAGTTTCCGGTTAATACAATTCTAGCATGAATAATAAACATTTATCATGATATAAGAAAATAAATAATAACTTTATTATTGCCTCTAGGGCATATTTCCTTCAGTCTCCCACTTGCACTAGAGTCAATAATCTAGTTGACATCTTTATGTGATTAGTTCACATCTCCATGTGACTAACACCCAAAGGGTTTACTAGAGTCAATAATCTAGTTCACATCGCTATGTGATTAACACCCCAAGAGTGATCATGTTTTGCTTGTGAGATAAATTTAGTCAACGGGTGTGCCACATTCAGAGCCGTATGTATTTTGCAAATTTTCTATGTGTACAATGCTTTGCACGGAGCTACTCTAGCTAATTGCTCCCATTTTGGATATGTGTCTAGATCAAGACATATAGTCTTCCAGATCGGTGTCAAAGCTTGCATCAACGTAACTCTTTACGATGAACTCTTTGTCACCTCCATAACCGAGAAACATTTCCTTATTCCACTAAGGATATTTTGACCGCTGTCCAGTGATCCACTCCTGGATCACTATTGTACCCTCTTGCCTAACTTATGGTGAGGTAAACAGTAGGTTTGGTACACAACATAGCATACTTTATAGAACCTATGACTGAGGCATAGGGGATGACTTTTCATTCTCTTTCTATTTTCTGCCGTGGTCTGGTTTTGAGTCTTTACTCTACTTCACACTTTGCAACACAGGCAAGAACTCCTTCTTTGACTTTTCCATTTTGAACTACTTCAAAATTTTGTCAAGGTATGTCCTCATTGAAAATATATCAAGCGTCTTGATCTATCTCTATAGATTTTGATGTTCAATATGTAAGTAGCTTCATCGAGGTCTTTCTTTGAGAAACTCATTTCAAACACTCCATTATGCTTTCCAGAAAATTCTACATTATTTCCGATCAACAATATGTCATTCACATATAATTATAAGAAATGTTGTAGTGCTCCCACTCACTTTCTTGTAAATACAGACTTTGCTGCAAGTCTGTATAAAACCATATGCTTTGATCACTTTATCAAAGCATATATTCCAACTCCGAGATGCTTGCACCAGTCCATAGATGGATCGCTGGAGCTTTCTCACTTTGTTAGCACCTTTAGGATCGACAAAACCTTATGGTTGCATCATACACAACTCTTCTTTAAGAAATCCATTAAGGAATGCAGTTTTGACATCCATTTGCCAGATTTCATAAAATGCAGCAATCGCTAACATGATTCGGACAGACTTTTAAGCATCAATACGAATGAGAAAATCTCATCGTAGTCAACACCTTGAACTTGTCGAAAACATTTTTGCGACAATTCAAGCTTTGTAGATAGTAACACTACTATTAGCGTTCATCTTCCTCTTGAAGATCCATTTATTCTTAATGACTCACGGATCATCGGGCAAGTCAATCAAAGTCCATACTTTGTTCTCATACATGGATCCCATCTCAGATTTCATGGCCTCAATCCATTTCGTGGAATCTGGGCTCATCATCGCTTCCTCATAGTTTGTAGGTTCGTCATGGTCTAGTAACATGACTTCTAGAATAGGATTACCGTACTACTCTAGTGCGGACTGTACTCTGGTTGACCTACGAGGTTCGGTAGTAACTTGATCTGAAGTTTCATGATCATCATCATTAGCTTCCTCACTAATTGGTGTAGGAATCACTGGAACTGATTTCTGTGATAAACTACTTTCCAATTCGGGAGAAGGTACAATTACCTTATCAAGTTCTACTTTCCTCCCACTCACTTCTTTCGAGAGAAACTCCTTCTCTAGAAAGCATCCATTCTTAGCAACAAAATATCTTGGCTTCGGATCTGTGATAGAAGGTGTACCCAACAGTTTCTTTTGGGTATCCTATGAAGACGCACTACTCCGATTTGGGTTTGAGCTTATCAGTTTGAAACTTTTTCACATAAGCATCGCAACCCCAAACTTTAAAAAATGACAGCTTTGGTTTCTTGCCAAACCATAGTTCATACAGTGTCATCTCAACGGATTTAGATGGTGCCCTATTTAACGTGCAGCTGTCTCTAATGCATAACCCCAAAAAGATAGCGGTAAATCAGCAAGAGACATCATAGATTGCACTATATCCAATAAAGTACGGTTATGACGTTCGGACACACCATTACGCTGTGGTGCTCCAGGTGGCGTGAGTTGCAAAACTACTCCGCATTGTTTCAAATGAAGACCAAACTCGTAACTCAAATATTCTCCTCCATGATCAGATCGCAGAAACTTTATTTTCTTGTTACAATGATTTCCACTTCACTCTGAAATTCTTTGAACTTTTCAAATGTTTCAGACATATGTTTCATCATGTAGATATACCCATATCTGCTCAAATCATCTGTGAATGTCAGAAAATAATGGTACCTGCCGCGAGCCTCAACACTCATCGGACCCCATACATCAGTATGTATTATTTCCAATAAGTTAGTTGCTCACTCCATTGTTCTGGAGAATGGAGTCTTAGTCATCTTGCCCATGAGGCATGGTTCGCAAGCATCAAGTGATTCATAATCAAGTGATTCCAAAAGCCCATCAGCATGGAGTTTCTTCATGCGCTTTACACCAATATGACCTAAACGGCAGTGCCACAAATAAGTTGCACTATCATTATTAACTTTGCATCTTTTGGCTTCAATATTATAAATATGTGTATCACTACGATCGAGATTCAATAAACCATTCACATTGGGTGTATGACCACAGAAGGTTTTATTCATATAAACAGAATAACAATTATTCTTTGACTTAAATGAATAACCGTATTGCAATAAACATGATCCAATCATATTATGCTCAACGCAAACACCAAATAACATTTATTTTAGGTTCAACACTAACCCCGAAGGTAAAGGGAGTGTGTGATGGTGATCTTATCAACCTTGGAATTACTTCCAACACACATCGTCACCTCGCCCTCAACTAGTCTTTGTTTATTTTGCAACTCCCGTTTCGAGTTACTACTTTTAGCAGCTGAACCAGTATCAAATACCGAGGGGTTTGCTATAAACACTAGTAAAGTACACATCAATAACATGTATATCAAATATACCTTTGGTCACTTTGCCATCCTTCTTATCCACCAAGTATCTAGGGCAGTTCCACTTCAAGTGACCATTTCCTTTGAAGTAGAAGCACTCAGTTTTTAGGCTTGGGTCTAGCTTTTGGCTCCTTCATGGGAGTGGCAACTTGCTTGCCATTATTCATGAAGTTCCCTTTCTTTCCCTTGCCCTTTTACTTGAAACTAGTGGTCTTGTGAACCATCAACACTTGATACTTTTGTTGATTTCTACCTTCTTCGATTTCAGCATCACGATGAGCTTCGGAATCGTTTCTGTTATCCCTTGCATATTATAGTTCTTCATGAAGTTCTAGTGACTTGGTGATAGTGACTAGAGAACTCTGTCAATCACTGTCTTATATGGAAGATTAACTCCCACTTGATTCAAGTGATTGTAGTACTCAGACAATCTGAGCACATGCTCACTGGTTGAGCTATTCTCCTCCATCTTGTAGGCAAGGAACTTGTCAGAGGTCTCATACCTCTCGACTCGGGTATGAGTCTGAAATACCAATTTCAACTCTTAGAACATCTTATATGTTCCATGGCGTTCAAAACATTTTTGACGTCCCGTTTCTAAGCCGTAAAGCATGGTGCACTAAACTATCAAGTAGTCATCATACCGAGATTTGTCAAACGTTCATAACGTCTGTATCTACTCCTGCAATAGGTCCGTCACCTAGCGGTGCATCAAGAACATAATACTTTTGTGCAGCAATGAGGATAACCCTCAGATCACAGAGCTAGTCCGCATCATTGCTACTAACATCTTTCAACTTATTTTTCTCTAGGAACATATCAAAAAGAAACGGGGAGCTAAATCACAAGCTATTGATCTACAACATAGACATGCAAATACTATCAGGACTAAGTGATAAATTAAAGTTCAATTAATCATATTATGTAAGAACTCCCACTTAGATAGACATCCCTCTAATCATCTAAGTGATCACGTGATCCATATCAACTAAACCATAACTGATCATCACGTGAGATGGAGTAGTTTTCAATGGTGAACATCTCTATGTTGATCATATCTACTATATGATTCACGCTTGACCTTTCGGTCTCAGTGGTCCGAGGCCATATCTGCATATGCTAGGCTCGTCAAGTTTAACCCGAGTATTCTGCATGTGCAAAAGTGTCTTACACCCGTTGTAGATGAACGTTGAGCTTATCACACCCGATAATCACGTGGTGTCTCGGCACGACGAACTTTGGCAACGGTGCATACTCAGGGAGAACACTTTTACCTTGAAATTTAGTGAGAGATCATCTTATAATGCTACTGTCAAACAAAGCAAAATAAGATGCATAAAGGATAAACATCACATGCAATCAATATAAGTGATATGATATGGCCATCATCATCTTGTGCCTTTGATCTCCATCTCCAAAGCACCGTCATGATCACCATTGTCACCGGCGCAACACCTTGATCTCCATCATAGCATCATTGTCGTATCGCCAACTATTGCTTCTACGACTATCGCTGCCGCTTAGTGATAAAGTAAAGCAATTACAGGGCGATTGCATTGCATACAATAAAGCGACAACCATATGGCTCCTGCCAGTTGCCGATAACTCCGTTACAAAACATGATCATCTCAAACAATAAACATAGCATCATGTCTTGACCATATCACATCACAACATGCCATGCAAAAACAAGTTAGATGTCCTCTACTTTGTTGTTGCAAGTTTTACGTGGCTGCTACGGGCTGAGCAAGAACCGTTCTTACCTACGCATCTAAACCTCACTGCTGCAAAGATTCTGTGTATAAGGTTTTTCCTAGTAGTGTCAATCTCGTTACCGGCAAGTCTCTTTACTTGTTTTGTAATACATCATCCCGCAACTAACTCATTAGTTGCATTGCTTGCAAGGCTTATAGTGATGTGCATTACCGAGAGGGCCCAGAGATACCTCTCCGACAATCGGAGTGACAAATCCTAATCTCGATCTATGCCAACTCAACAAGTACCATCGGAGACACCTGTAGAGCACCTTTATAATCACCCAGTTACGTTGTGACGTTTGGTAGCACACAAAGTATTCCTCCAGTAATCGGGAGTTGCATAATCTCATAGTCATAGGACATGTATAAGTCATGAAGAAAGCAATAGCAGTAAACTAAAATGATCAAGTGCTAAGCTAACGGAATGGGTCAAGTCAATCACATTATTCTCTAAGGATGTGACCCCGTTAATCAAATGACAACTAATGTCTATGGCTAGGAATCTTAACCATCTTTGATTCAACGAGCTAGTCAAGTAGAGGCATACTAGTGACACTCTGTTTGTCTATGTATTCACACATGTACTAAGTTTCCGGTTAATACAATTCTAGCATGAATAATAAACATTTATCATGATATAAGGAAATAAATAATAACTTTATTATTGCCTCTAGGGCATTTTTCCCTCAGCACGATGTTCCTTGGATCTTCTGCAGCTAACCCATATATGGTGTTGAATGCTCTCCACTGGCTACCATCTATGAGGTGTCTCAGTTCGGATCATCTCCATCGTCGGGCTTCTTCCTCTTCGCGTGCCAGCGCATGAGCTTTGCTTCCTTAGGATCTATGAAATACCGCTGCATACGGGGAGTGATCGTAAAGTACCATACAACTTTATGAGGAGCTTTATTTCCTACCTTCTTGTATCGAGAAGCATTTCACACGGGACAGCTAGTTTTTTCCGTGTGCTCCCCCCAATAAATGATGCAATCGTTGATGCATGTGTGGTACATAATGTGCGGCAAATCAAAAGGGCAAACGATTTTCTTGGCCTCCTCGACACTAGTAGGACACAGGTTCCCCGCGGGAAGAACTTTATTATGTAGATACTTCAAATGCTCATCGAGGCTTTTGTTAGTCCATTTGTTTTTGCCCTTCGTCTTTAGAAGTTCGAGCATAAAAATCAAGCAGGTCACCTTGGGATCGCAACCGTCATACAATGGAGTCTTCGAGTCTACTTCAAGTTGCGCCAGCTTGGCCTCCTCTCTAGAAGCAGCTCTCTCGCTAGTCGTACTCTTGCGAAGGAGGTCTCGAACATGAGGGTCATGCACGAATGCACTTAGTAGCGTCGAAGACTGCGGCATGACCGCCGCCTCTTCTCCGCCATGTCTGGACTCTTCTTCGTCTTGTCCGGAATATTCTCCGCCGCCATCATTTCCGGACTCTTCCCCGTCGCCATGTCCGGCGCCATCTTCTTCGTGTCGATCGTTCATCTATTCGTCTAGCCCCATGTCGTTATTCCCTGCCATGTGGACGTCCTCCTCATCATCATCATCTTCTTCACTTATCCACCGAGTATAGCCATCCACGAAACCATTCATCAGCAGGTGCGCCTTCAAAGTGGCACGACCAAAAGGGTCCAAAAGGTCTCCTTCTTTGCATCTTGCACATGGACATCTAATCATAGTCCGATTATTCGCATACATGTCCATCACCACGGATTGCATGTATCGCTCCACGTTCCATCCACTCACCTTCATGACCGACTGCACGGTATGACAAGTAAAAGGTTAAAAACAAAATGCATGCATGCTACAAAGTCATATAAAAATTTGGCATGACCTTGCCTAAAAATAGGACATACCGAGTTTGCTCGAAATTCACCGAAACGGAAATAAATCGACATTTCGGCAAAACATAAGCAACTCGGCAGCATGTCACTCGCACAAATCTCTCCATATCCCAAACACATATATTCTCATTCACACACATATTTTCATTCTTGAAATGAACAACTTTTTACTCACCTATATATATCTCCCGATAGAGACTGAGCACGGTTACATGAGGCCTTTCGCTACCGGTACGGATCGAAAATGGGGATGGCTAAATAGCTAGCTAGATCTATTAGTTGGGGATGAGAGATGACTCTAGCTAATTAATGGAGAGAGAGTTATGGTGGAGGGGGCATTAATGGGGAGAGAAGAGAGGTAGGAGGATGAGAGAGATGAGAGGCCATTTATGGAGGAGAGTTATGGTGGAGGGGGACATTAATGAGGAGAGAAGAGAGGTAGAAGGAAGAGATAAGAAGGGCAACAATGGTGGAGAGAGGAGAGCAGAAAGGAGGGGGAGGAGGGGGAGGGGAGGGGGTGAAAAGGTGGCACAAGCCGCAACTAGCAGTAGCGCTGCTTTCCAAAAAACGCTGCTGCTATGGTACATAGTAGTAGCACTTTCCAGGAAACGCGCTACTACTAAGTGGGGCCCATTAGCAGTAGTCGTGCTGTAAAATAAAGCACTACTGCTAAAATCTTAGTAGTAGCGCTGTTTTCTGGACATCGCTAGTACTACAGCTAGCGTCGGTGGGAGCGTTGGGTCCCCTTTAGTAGTAGCGCTTTATCTGCTTCCAGCACTACTGCTAAAGGATTACTTGTAGCGCTGCCCGGGATGAGTGCTACTGCTACTTAGCAGCAGTGCTTCCTTTTTAAAAGTGCTATTGGTGAGCTCCTGTGTATAAGAATTTCCCTAGTAGTGTGTCGTATGACTTGGACCGGGTCTATTGGAAGTCATTTATATTGTACGTCGTGATTGAAACATTTGATCTTTAGTAATACAGGAATTGTTCCGCAAAAAAAGCCATCTAATCACCCTTCTTATCAATGGTAGAAGTGTCGATATTCCTCATCAAATCAACCTTCTTACAAACAGCCAAAAAAATGAAGGGTAAATACACACAGCTGCCAAGTATAGAGAATGGTAATCACAAATGCCAATCGAACCCATAAAATCAACATGGACGAACAAATTAGACATCAAAGAAACACACAGATTTCTTCAATGTTGTTACAAAAAAATTAATTAATTTGGAGCATCCATCCAGTATGAAACATATTTTCTGAAAAAATAAAATCAGTATGACACACATAAATTGCAGACGCCATACTGAAGTTGAGACTTGAGCTGCCCGTCTCTAGATCGGATGGATGGACATTTTAATTTATAAAAAAAACTAACGCCCACACATGTGGCATCTTGCACATCGCCCACATGCCTCCATCACCACTTATTTTGTCACATATGAACATGTGACATCAGCAGGAATCTTTTTGGTTTTCGGCATAAAAATATTTTATCGCCTAATTAAAAATCGAAATAAAATTCCGTTTTCACCATTAAATTCGTCTTGACGAGATCTTCAAAACTAGACCTCGTGTTGATATGTTTCCATGAAATTTTTTTTACCCAAAAGTTGCCATGATGTTTTCACTGTAGTTGCCAACTAAAGTTGGCATGTGGCAATTTTAGTTTTATAGTATGCAATTTTAGTTTTTTTGATGATGGCAATTCAGTACTTTGACCATAAAAATTAGTTTTTGTAAGAACCATGGCAATCTTAAGTGCAATAATCATGAAAATTTTGGTTTATGGTTCATGGCAAGTCTAATTTCTTAATTTCCCATTTTATAATATGTCAAAAATTACTATTAAATGTAGAAGAAAATAGCTGAGACATATCATGGCAACTTCAGTGCAAACATCATGGCAATTCATGTGCAATAGACATGGCAACTTTTAACCTAAAAAAACCGTCAAAATATATTGATATGAGATCTAGTTTCGAAAATCTTGTCGCGACGGATTAATTTAATGGTGAAAATGGATCTTTAATCAGATTTTTCATTTAAGAGATGAAACATTTAAAAAACTGAAAATCTAAAAAGATTCTCATATGCATACATGCGGTGACATGGCGTAGTCTGTGTGTTATTGAGCGTGTGGGCATGTTTAGCTTACACCACACATGTGGGCGTTAGCGTTGTTCTTTAATTTGAGAACAATTGAAAATAGCTGACTGAAATTTAGGAAAACTGTAATCTAAGGATTTTAAGCAGAGTACAACAAGAGTTTTTGTTGGGAGTTGGTTGATATAGAAAATAAAAGAAAATGATTTAAATACTATAAAGCGGAAATGAACGACCCACCGCAATGTGTACTACTCACGCAAAATATTAAGTTCTTAGTCTCTCAGTCGGGGTTTATTAAGCACCCTTTTATTTTCTATCAATTTTGACCTCCATTTAATTGGAAGAATACTACATCTGTTTGGGTGCATTAGTCCCATCGTATTTTGGTCAAAGTTTGACCCCGTATTTGTCTAGCCAAATGTTAATGCATGTCTCAAAAAAATTATGTTGTTAGTTCGTATTTGAATGTAGTTTTCAATAATATTATTTTTCCTATTATAATTGATATTTTATTAATAAAAATCAAGGACAAGATATGATCCAAAATATGAGGGGATTAGTAAACTGGGATGGAGATAGTATAGGTTATATATCGCAAAAACATTGTCATTGAAAACATAATCCTATGGTCTTCCTCCTCGGACACTCGGCCTCCTCTCTCTTACTAGGCACGTTGGTCTCGTGGTCGTTGGTTCAATCTGTATTCTGTAGTGATGCCCAATGCCGGACATAACAACATGCCTGTCACCGGCAAATGGGGAGCTCACCCTGCCGTCGCCACTGAGGAACGTGAGACGCTGTCCCCACATACCTCATCTTGGTGAATATTTTTTAAATACAAATAACTTTTTTAAATATATAGTGAATATGTTTTGAAATATATGTTAAATATTTTTTTGACATACACGGTTAAATTTTTAGAAATACATGGTGAACATCAAATATGTGTTGAACACTTTTTCAAATACAAAATGACCTAATGCAATGTGTACTACTCATGCGACAAAAAACATCTATCAGTATCTTTTAGTATACTTGGAATAGTAAGCAGTAAATTCATGTTAGTAAATGGAAGACATTATTTATTTAAATGTGAACCATTAAAATGAATAAGAAACATTAAAATGCGAAATAAAGAAGAAGATAAGTGACATTAGAGTGTGAAATATTAAAAAGAAGAGGAAAATATTAAGGATAATAAATGGTTAATAGGAGAAAATTAATATGGGTAATAAATGGATAGGAAACGAGTGGACACATCACGCATGTCAGTGGCCTCGCCCCCCATTTCGACGTAAACACAGCATCAAGGAATGATCGAACGATCAGGATTGCCCACCATACTAAATCAAACGGCCAAGAACGCTTAATTCGTGAGAGGGCAGGGATTAGGTGCGATTTTACTGTTCTTAATTTTATTACGCAATATCGCTTTGCTTTGAAAATAACCCTACTACGAAGACCTCATTGAACATGTTTTTTCCTTCACAATCCTCCGGTATTCCTCCTCATAGGCATGTCCGTTTGTTTCTCCCCTCTCTTTTCCTGGGCAGGTTAGTCCCGCGTTATGATGGCAACAAAGCAAACTAGAGATCTTCAAGATTATCCTTTGTGATTGATGATATTCATGAGATGATGAAAGTCCATTTATGTTGGATTGTTCACATTAGACGTAGCCAAAATGCAGTTAGTCATTACCTTCACTTTGACAGAGTACATCTACGTAGTGCTGTGTGGCGGATCAGAACAGGTGATTATAGAGCTTATTTGTCACCGTGATTGTAATCTTTTGATCAATGAGCAATCAAGTTTTCCTCCCAAAAAGAGAGGAGAAATCAATTACGAGTAATAAATGGATAAACACGTGTCCATCGCCTACTGCCGCGTAGCCACAATTCCATACGACATGTCCGTTACACAATACTGGTTTGCTCCCAAAGACCGGATTTTATTTGTTCTTCATCCTCCAACGTTCCTCCTCCCCTTGCGCCTTCGTTTCTTTCCCACAAGTTTTGCTTGCCGTCTCCAGGAATTCGGGGCCCCAGTGCGAAATGCGAAATGAGGCCTAAAATTTAGCAAAAAAAATTGTATTACTAATGTAATTAGACATAGTTTCACTTAATATATAGCTTCAAATATGTGTTATTTCATACAATAGTTGAAATATATATTATATAGTAATGCTAAAAGTAAATGTAGTATTGAAACAATAAACTTCTCTTTTGTGAATTGTGATAAAATAGTAGACTGAATGCATGTTCTAATGAAAAGCATCATCTGTCTAGTACTCCCTTCGCCCCGAATTACTTGTTGTAAAAATAGATAAAAATAAATGTATCTGAAATTAAAATACGTCTAGATACATTTATTTCCGCGACAAATAATTCCAGACGGCAGGAGTATTTCTTAAAACGAAATGTTTAAATCAATTGACTCTATTCTCACAAAATAAAAAGTCATTAAGTCTTTCTTAGAATGAACACACAACAAAGAATTAGTGTTAGAATAAGAAATTAGCTTAGGGCTAGTGTGATAATCTTATTAATTTTGATTAAAATTAAGCGCATGCCGAATCGAGTAGCACTTTCGTAATATTATGCGTTGCTTTCGATACGGCGGGAAGACATCAAAAGAACCAGAAAAAGAATGATTGTAACAAAAATAATAGACCACGTGACACATATGGTAAGCAATCCAAACAATTCAAAAAAAATAGTAATACCCTAACTAGTTTTTCGTTCATCTATTTTGATCCCAGGCGTATGACTACGACTTACCATGAAAAATATTCTGCTACATTAAAGAAACAAGCACTCTCAGCCGAAGCGATTGGGCCCATTAGCGTAACTAGCCTGCCTCATTAATAGGCCAACGGAGGAGGGCCTGTTGGCTTGGTATTAGCGCTAAATCTAGTAGACGGAGGGCCTGTTGCACGTTCCGCTTCTTGTGCAAGGTTGCTTCCGATTAAATCGGATCGAGCGAGCCATGCGAAAAAGGCAGCAAACCAACGCATGAAATGCAGCTGTTACATCATTTTTCCTTCGATCGGGGTCGCACCGCTCGCATAGCCCTGTGGACGGGACTGGGTAGCGAATTCTCTGCTGCTTCGGGGCCATCGCCGGTTCTAATCAATTTGCTCCCTCTCCAATGATCGTCGATGTGTAGTTATGGCCAACACCGGTGTCAACAACGTGCCCGCCGCCAGCGAGTGGGGAGCCGACCCCTCCGTGGCCTCCGTGGAAGGTGAGGCGCAGTCCCCACTGCCCTCGTCCGGGTACAGCGCATACTCAGAGTCGCAGGGGTGCCTGATTGGCGCCGAGGAAGGGGATGGATCAGGTGTGGTGCCGGCACCCCTGCTGCAGTGCTGCTTGCTCAAGCGGCGGCAGCGGCAGTGTGGTCCCTCGCGTTCCGGTCTGCGTCAGAGCGGGGACTGGATCCGCGGAAGGGTATGGAGGACAACATATCGCTCCGTCCGGCCCGACGGCTCCCCCATTCACTTCTTGGCCGTCTTCGATGGCCACGGCGACCCCCCAGGTAACCTTCCACGCCACCTCCAGGTCTAGTGGTCGACACCATCCACGCCCTTTCCGCTATGCCTTTGATTTGCTCTCTACAAGGTGGTGCAGGTATCAGCCCTATGCAGGGGCCAGATGCACGTCATACTTGCGGAAGAGCTGGCCGGCGCGGCAACACTGCCTACCTGAAAGGAGCATCTATAAACAGATGATGAGGCGGAGAGTCGTGCGTGGGAGGCGGCGCTGAAGCGGAGCTTCGAGCGAGCGGATGCGCTGGGAATGGGGCAGTCGGCATCGGGATGGCCCATCATGGGGTCCACCCAATAAGAACTAATCATTCCTAATTACATGTGAATTTTGTGCCACATTTCAGAAACTTGTGATTCTTCTTGAAGAGATCAACCTTTTTCGTGAAGTGAAAACAGTAATAAAACAGGACATCCAAAATTCGATATTCAGATATGAAACTCTGCAATTTAATTTTAGAGGAAACAAATTGGCGGCAAAAGGATAAATGCACAATATGCAAATATTAGTAAGATTTTGAACTACTGGAGCTCTAATTATGATAACCAAAGCATAAGAGGACAACTTCTAGGCTTCTAATCTGTCAATTTCTCAGATATACATAAAGGAGTTAGACCTGAATTTGTTCAACGAAGTAGCCAAATAGGGATGTTAACTATCAGATGTATCTGTGCAGAGTAGCATCCGACTAAAGGCTTGACAGCGGGCGAGGAACATTCTGGGAGAAATTGCACGGATTGTAGTAATATGTAGCACACTATATATACCTCAAATAGTTATTTTGCCATGCACTGGCACAATTGGCATCTCATATTTAACAGCCCAGTCCGTCTTGCTGATATGTCCTCCTTCCTGCACTATGTATTCAACTGGTGAAACGGAAATGAAAGCTCAATGGTGCCATTTTGTACATAATAATAAAATTTGTGGAACAGTGGTGAAAAATTGTGAACATGTACGTCTATCTAGAAGTATAACCACATCTTGCAACAAAAGATGCATGAAAATAGAAATGACACGAGATTACATTGTAATCGAACATAGCGGACGAATCCATCTATTGAAGAAGCAAGCAAGTATTCCGTGTGGAAGATGCTCTAACAATAATCAATCAAGCTGCTTGTAGTTGTAGTAGATAGCTAGCTTTGTACGTACAACCAATCAAGCTGCTTATGCTAGCTAGCTTAGCTTTGTACGTATGGACTACGCAATAATTGATCGGATTGAGAGACACTTATCCACCGATGGGCTGGACTAACATGCTTAGTATACATAGAAAGAAAATGCAGTTTTGGAACACCCCCTTTGGCCTCCACGAGGCTCCGCCAGTGCTTCACTGGATCAGTTAATATGCAAGTTATATAAAGAAGACATATATCATTAGTTATAAGCCATTACTCGTTGCATGGGAAATACTTAGACATCACCATATGAATGCTACGACATGTTAACATGAAAATAACAGCTATAATATGAAATTCATAATAAATTTGTATCTGTTCTAGGAAGTCACAAATTTGACAACTAAAGCCATGGTGCCAATGTTTGAACTAACCACCTTAAATCTTCTTTCTAATTCTACCACAAAAGAATTCTAGTCATAGCATTTTTTTCTCAACCACATTGCATCTTCTTCCTGTATGCTTCCTATGCATAAAAAAACGCTGGACGTTTCACCTGAGATGCTGCTACAGTCCCATCTAACCATATCTGGGTGTCATCATTTTCCTTAACTTCACCTGATATATGGGTGCAGATTGATGCAGACATCTCCACACCTAAGTTTTAGCACACCTTCTCCATCACATACGTTTCTCTGTGGTACTCCTTACCATGTACGTTTCTCTCTGGTAGTCCTTACCATGGACCTCTAATCCACGACCTGGAGCTGCACCACAATCTTCAAACGGTTTATTTTCAGAGCTAAGGAGCAGAAGCAAGGAGAGTATGTCCATATCCTTCAGATGCCTCAACTTATAATCCATTAATATCGAAACATAACTTGAGTAATAGTGGGATAAATAAAGTAAATTTAAAATCCTCTTTTGCCTAATTGAGTAATAGTGGGATAAATACAGAAACTTTAATTCATGTTTTGCCTAATTGCATAAAGTAGTAGTCAGATCTAAAAATCAAGCATCAACTCCTTTGTCATGTAAGCATAATGCAATTGCACAAAGAAGCTGCTAGATTGTTGACAAGCTATGAGACTTTGATACTGAACGATGCTTCACACTCAATACTCATCGATTAATTTGTAGAAGAAACAATTTCCTTTCAGCAATAAGAAAAATTGTAAGTCCATACTTAGCTCTACAGAAAAGGTGCGCAATACATATAGAGCGTGGACATCTAGAGCTTTGCTTATGCATCCTGCCTAGATAGATTAACAATGAGAGCATCAACAGATTGCATAGAGCACCTGACCACTGCCGAACCCCTCGCCGGCGCCCTTCTCATCCCAACCCCGCGTGTCTTCTCGGACCTCAACCGTCATTGCTACTCCAAGAAAAGCTCAAGCCGGAGCCCCCGCCGAAGAACACTCTTGGCTCCGGTGCGGACTTCGCTGCCTTCCTGCCAGAGCTCCTCCACCGGGTGCTGTCTGCTGTTGGCATTACTGACATCTGGGCCGTCTGGGCCGCCAGTCGTGCATGCCAGCACACGCTATAGGGGTAGGGGAAGGAGGAGACGGAGGTGAGGAGGGAGAGTTGCTGGGCGGCGGGTCTGCTACATCGGAGGAGTAGGCAGGAGAGGCATTGCAGACACCGCGGACGGCCGGTGCCGGCGACGTACTTGTCGATTTCAGCGCCGTAGGAGATGGGATAGGGGCAGGAGGAGACGATGGGGAGGAGGGGAGGTGGAGGTGGGTGTGGCGGCGAGCCTGCTGCGGCAGATAGGAGTTTGGATCGGACGACGCCGGTGGCGTGAAGAGCGGCCGCTGCCACTTTGGTTCTACTAGTTTTTTCCAGAAGGATCTATTGCTTGGCCGATTGGATAAGGTGGGACTGGATGGAGATGAACAAAGAGAACGGGGGGTTCTTTGTAAATGTGAAGTGCGGTTGTCTTCTATGCGTCGGATGCAGATCAGACGGTCGAAAGCGATGGATGGCAGGCACACCATCATCACCAGCTCGCATTTTTATACGAGTAGAGATGTGTTGAACACATTTTCAAATATCTGTTGAACACCATTTCAAGTACATGATGAGCACTTGTTTGAATAGACTGTGAATATATTTTTTCATATACACGATGAACCTTTTTTTTTTCATACTAGTGTGGCACAAAAACACTTCGCGCCAGAACTTTTTTTCTTCATCCTCCAGCCTTCCTTGTCTTGTGCCCTTCCTCGCGTCCATTTCTTTCTTTCCTCTCTCTACCTCTACACCGTCTCTCTTCCAAGACAGGTTACTTTGTTAGCTCGTAGAAAATATTAGTATCACGTCCATTGTAGGGGGAGCTACACGCGTTATACTCAACCTTCTCCTTCGTGCGATAACCAATAAGCTATCCATTTCTACTAGACGCTTTCTGAGTAGCTAGCAACCAAAACGGCTTAAACCTTCATTTAACAGTTGACACCTCTTATATATATATATATGGATGTTCTGTACAAGTCGATCTTTTGTGATCTTGTCGAGCACGACGAGGCCCCATCAGTCGTGGTGGATCATGTTTTTAGGAGTCGTCTCATGTCTGCTTTGGCAGTTGACTTAGAAGCAGCGACGGCGCATATATCTGGTGCTAGCCGGAGCTCTAGGACCTTGAACAAAACAGGATCTGGCTAGCTAAGGCGCAGACATACTCCCTGGAAAGTAGCCGCCGAGGGGCGGAGCGGCGACGGCGCATGCATCTGGTGCTAACCGGAGCCCTAAAATCTTGAACAAAATGAGATCTAGCTAGCTAGGGCGCATACATACTCACCGGTCAGTAGTTGCGGAGGTGACGAGGGGTGCTCCAAGGCTTCCCTAGTAGCGTCGTCCTACAAGGCTGCCCTTACGGCTAGGCCTGCAAGAAAAGCTCGAGGCTCGTGAGCCGCTCGAGATCGACTCGTATTTTGGTTTGACTCGAGATTGACTCGAAAAGAAATGTGCTGAGTATGAACACTTTATGTAGCTCTCGATAGAGAAACATGCTAATCTTGAGCCAACACTGGCTCGCTCGATTTTAGCTCAATAGCTCGATGTCATATAATTATACTAAACAATCTTGATACATACTATTAAAAGAAAATAGAATAAATTATTGCCATATCCTTTGTGCATGATTTTTTTTTCAATTTTACCTAGTAGTAATCTTGGAAGACTAATTAAGCACGGAGAAAATTCAGCCAAAATATGGTACTTGGTTAGTCGTGTGTTAGTCGTGTGTTAACTATCCTATTATTCTCGGCCAAAGTTTGAGAGCGGATGCACCTCCATTTTTCTATCTTTCTAGTTCATGCACGACCCCTAGTTATCAAGAGCTAGTCTTCAGTTGAGAGAGAATAAGTCAAATTTTATAGTGGTTTCCTATGTTGTGTTGTGTCCTACCATTTTGAAAAATTGCCATAGATTATCAATAAAATCATCTTATTTAGATCGAAACTAACTCGAGATCGATACAAGCTGAGCACAAGCCAATTTTTACTTGAGCTTCACTCAGTTCAAGCTCGCTCAAATTTTAGTATAATCTGAGCAGAGCCCAGTCCAACTCGCTCGAACCCGACTCTTTTGCACCGGTCATACGCATGGATGAGCGTGCGGGACCTGGACTCTGGTGAGCGGAACTCGGCGCCACCGACAGCAACGGTGGAATGGAACCTTGACGCGTGGTCAGGGCCGTCGCTCCGGTCGGTGTAGGCCGGCGTCGCCCACCGGCGCTACTGGCACAGGTTGTTCAGACTGAGCTTGTACATCGTCGATCGCGTCGCGTAGGAGCGGGCTGGATCAGAAACAGAAAACATGGATTGGACACTTTTCAAATACAAGATGAACATTTATTCAAATACAAGATGAACATTTATTCAAATATGTATTGGACACTTTTTCAAATATCTGCTGAACACCTTTTCAAGTACATGATGAACACTTTTTTGAGCGCATGATGAATTTATTTTTTCGAATACATGATGAACTATTTTTCCATACGAGTGTGGCACAAATACACTTCGCACCGGAACTTCTTTCTTCATCCTCCTAACCTTCCTCGTCTTCTGCTCTTTCTCGCCTCCGTTTCTTTCTTTCCACTCTCTACCTCTACAGCATATCTCTTCCAAGACAGGTTATTTGGTTGGCTTCTTAAAAATAAAAATCGAAAATGATCTTTTGAAATAGTAGGAACTATTTTTTAAAAAATAGAGATAACCGTCAAAATCACTTTTTTCAAATAGTGGAATAATGTAATGTTTTATGAAAGTAATTTCAAAGATAATTGAAACAAGTAAAATAAAAGGACAGTTCAAATTCTTCTCATTGCGGGTTCAAATTTAGAAAAAAAGTATCAAAAACAACATTTCGTTCAAAAGATATCAATCATTCAAAATATGGCAACAAAATTAAACACGTCATTTAAATGGGGAGAGAGAATACATGCCGCGATCATTCTTGGAATCTTAAAGATAGACAACGAATGGCGACTGCTCTGAACACGGGACCAGCCTGAGAAGGACGAAAGAGATAAGGAGAAAATCATGACACATTAATCAAGAGCAATCAATGGATACTGTAGATGAGAAGTGTAGAACGTGATGATCAAACGTGTAGACAAACGGCCAAAATCGAACAAACACTAGATCGACACAAATCCATCGAAGACATGCACCAACAAAATCTTGAGAGATCCGACGAACACAACTCTGAGATGCCCTCTGACGATGCTAGACACACCTTCGGGATGAGAATGCGATGTGGGTGACATAATGTCTCTAAATTTGGATATCTCGCTATCTTCTAGTACATGCGACAACAATAAGTAAATTATCAACAATAAATAGAAGATATTGTCTGAGAAAGAGAAAAGAAAGAAGCAAATAATGAAACACTAAAAGGAAGAAGATATTGAAGATGCAGAAGAAATGCCTCAGGACGTGTCAGAGGCATAAAAATAGGAGAAAAATATTCTAAAAATCAATAGGAGAAATAATAAATGGAAGATCATATTTTTTATTTTTGAGTTGGAAATATTGTATTATTTGAGAACGACCATAAAATAGGAGGAAATAATGAAACATTAAAAATTGAGAAACATTTATTAATTAAGAGTAGTAATATGGATAATAAAGACACTTGTCCGACGCCTGCCACCAATAGCCCCGATTCATACACAAAACTGCTTCAATCGCTAGTACGAAAAATTGGATAAAGTAGAGAGCGCTCCAATCTTCCTCCTCCTCTTCCTTGCTTGTTTCTTCCCCGCAGATTGCTTGATAGTGAAGGCTTTGCTAAGCCGCAACCCGCAGGTATTGTGCTCAACCAGCCTGCCCCTTTGCGTTGTCGATCTGTGCTCTGTACTTTGTAGTTATGGCCAGCGCCGTTGCCGTGGCGTTGGAGGAAGGTGAGGTCCAGTCCTCACCTCTCTTGTCCGGGTACTACGGATCCTCGGAGGAGTCAGAGGGCTACGTCACGGGCCCAGAAGAAGGGGAGAGCTCCCACGCGGTGGCGGCTCTCTACAGCCCGCTGAAGTGACGGCAGGAGCTGTGTGTCCCATGTGGCCCATTGGCGTTCGGGTCGGCATCAGAGAAGGGGCTGCGCGGGTTCTTCTGCGCCTAGGCCGATGCCTCGCCCATGAACTTCTTCGCCTTCTTCGACGGCCAGGGCGACCCCAAGGTAACCTCCCCTTTCCTCACCTAGTCATTGCTTCACTTGGCCAGACTACGACAACTTCCACGCCATATCTAGGTCAAGTACTCGACACATGTGCACCCTACCACGTTTGATTTGCTTGGTATGTGGCGATGCAGCTGTTGGCCCTACGCAGGGAAAAGATGCACACCATCTTGGTGGAGGAGCTCGCCGGCCCGGAAAATGACAAAAAGACGGAGTGTCATGCGTGGGAGGCGGTGCTGAACCGGAGCTTCGAGCGGGTGGATGCACTGGGGATGGGGCTGTCGGAATTGGGATGGCCGGTCGTGGGGTGCACTGCCGTGGTGGCGCTTCTGCTCCGCGGTAGCATCCTGGTGGTCAACTGCGGCGACTCCCGCGCCGTGCTATGCTGTGCCGGTGATGCCATCCCGTTTTCCGAGGACCAAAAGTGATATTAATCGCCTCATGTGCATTGTATTTTTCTCCTTTGGACAAATTTTGAGCTTGATGAGGAGTGGATACAGCTGGAGCGGGCAGACGAGAGGGCGCGCGTCAAGGCGGCCGAAGGCAAAGTGTGGCGCTCCAACAACAGGCAGCTGCGGGATTGGGGGACCTGCCATGTCGCAGGCTTCATATACACGATGAACCTTTTTTTCCATACAAGCGTGGCGCAAAAACACTTCACGCCAGAACTTTTTTTCTTCATCCTCCAGCCTTCCTCGTCTTGTGCCCTTTCTCGCGTCCATGTCTTTCTTTCCTCTCTCTACCTCTACACCGTCTCTCTTCCAAGACACGTTACTTTGTTGGCTCGTAGAAAATATTAGTATCACGTCCATTATAGGGGGAGCTACACGCGTTATACTCCACCTTCTCCTTCGTGCGATGGCAACGCTAGAATGGAACCTTGACGCGTGGTCAGGGCCCTCGCTCTGGTCGGTGTAGGCCGGCGTCGCCCACCGCCGCTGCTGGCACAGGTTGTTCAGACTGAGCTTGTACATCGTCGATCGCGTCGCGTAGGAGCAGGCTGGATCAGAAACAGGAAACGGGGATTGAAGCTGGGAAAGGAATGGTTTCCTCGAGGCTTCGATCTGATCTGCACGTAGCTGCATTCCGACCGGCATCGTGTGCACTAATTGGATGCGCCAGCCAGCACTACCGTGTTTCTTTCTTTCTTTGGATTTGGAAGTCTGCTGACAGCTTTGCAGAGGGTGCCGTTCACTGTTGAACGCATATTGGGCGCTGTCAATTCCAATTAATGCCGTAAAACTGGAAGGTTTTTATTTCTATCGTTTCCCATTTTTTATGCTTTCCTTTTAACACTTTCCAAATACGTACCTTAGTTCAGCTCGAGAAATTTTAAAATTTCGAGATTTTCAATGAACATGAATTTTGTTTGGGACATGGTTCGACACACGCACCCGTTATGAATAGTAAATTCAGGAAAAAATATACTGACTTTTTTTTCCAAAATATCTGATTTTTTTTTTTGCATCCATTATCTACCACTCTACTCGCATATGAAATTTCAGAAAGAAATGGCACCCACTGCATTCAGTGGCGTCCCTACACATAACCGGAGGGTTTAGTGGCGTCCTTAAATTACGAAGGTGCCCACACACCTCATTGAGGTGGTACACATAATCGAAGGGTTCAGTGGCATCCCTAAATTAAGTTGAGGAAGGAGATGTCTCCAACGTGTTGGCAGTGCCCCTACTACCAGCTGAAGCGGCAGTATGGCCAATGGCTTTCGGGTCGACGTCGGAGCTTATGCAGGTTCAGCGGAGGATGATGGTCATTTTTATACATAACTGTTTTCACAAATATGTGATGCAAATTTTTATAGAAATTGGTGATTAACATTTTTAAGTACATGGTGAATATTTTTTTTAAACAAATAAGTTTCTTGCAATACATAGTGAATATGTTTTGATCCGGGCGCCGAGATCCCTGCCGCCACCTTCCCCTGTGCCCGCCCGGGCTTCGCAGGTGGCCGTCTCTGGTGGCAGCAAGGGAGGGAAGGGGGATGAGGTGAGGCAGCGCGATGAAAGATCAGATCACCCCCGAGGTGCCCGGGAGGCAACGCGAGGGCTGCATGGGAGGGAGGGCGTCATCGGCTATGTCAGTTTGATCAATGTGCAATCAAGTTTTTCCCTGAAAAAGAAAAGAAGATAATAAATGGAAGGTACTCCCTCCATCCCATAATATAAGAGCATTTTTCACAGTAGAGTAGTGTCAATAACACTTATATTATGGGACGGAGGGAGTAGAAGATAATGATGCTGAAATATTAAAAAAGAGTAGAAACTAATTACGAGTAATAAATGGATAAACACGTGTCTCTCACCTGCCACCGCGTGGCCACAATTCCATATATCGTGTCTGTTACACAAAACGGGTTCGCTCCCAAAGACCGGATTTCATTTCTTCTTCATCCTCCAGCTTTCCTTCCCCCTCGTGTGTTCGTTTCTTTCCCACAAGTCTTGCTTGGTAGTGAATTCTCTGCTGCTTCAGGGCCCTCGCCCGTTCTAATCAATATGCTCCCTCCCGTGATTGCCGATTTGTAGTTATGGCCAACGCCGGTTTCAACAACGTCCCCGCCACCGGCAAGTGGGGAGCCGACCCCGCCGTGGCCTCCGTGCAAGGCGAGGCGCAGTCCCCACTGCCCTCGTCCGGGTACAATGCATTGTTAGAGTCAGAGGGGTACCTGACAGGCACCAAGGAAGGGGATGGATCGGGGTGGTGCTGACGCCCCCGCTGCAGTGCTGCCAGCTGAAGAGGTGGCGACGACAGTGTGGTCCCTCTCTTTCCGGTGCGCGTCAGAGTGGGGAATGGATCCGCAAAAGGGTATGGAGGAGACCATATCGCTGCGCCCGGGCCGATGACTCCCCCATGCACTTCTTTGCTGTCTTCGACGGCCACGACGACCCCCAGGTAACCTTCCAAGCCACCTCCAGGTCTAGTGGTCGACACCATCCACGCTCTTTCTGCTACACCTTTAATTTGCTTCCTTCGTCGTGGTGCAGTGTTGGCCCTATGCAGGGACCAGATGCACATAATACTTGCGGAGGAGTTGGCAGGCACTGTAATAGCCTACCCGAAGGAGCACCTGAAAAAGGATGACGAGGCATAGCGTCGTGCGTGAGAGGCGGCGCTGAAGCGGAGCTTCGAGCGGGCACACTTGCTGGGGATGGGGCAGTCGGCATCGGGATGGCCCATCATGGGGTCCACCCACCAACGTGGTGGAGCTCCTGGTGCGTGCCAGAATCCTCGTCGCCACCTGTGGGGACTCACGCGCCGTGCTCTGCTGCGCTGGTAACGCCTAGCCGCACTCCAAGAACCACAAGGTGTGATTAATCGCGTCATGCGTATTGCCTTTCTCTCCTATGGTCTCGTCTGGCTATACGAATTTTAGCTTCATGCATAAATGCAGCTGGAGCTGCTTGTTGGAATTTGAGCTCCGTTTATCTGAGAAATTAATGCTTTTATTTCTTCCAAACCAAACGGATTTTAGTTTACTGCACAAAAGCATCATAGATGAAAATGATTACAAAGTCTAGATGGAGCTCGAGTTGACAATGACTTGCACGCAAAATAACCAACTCTTAAATGAACAATTATAATTTATAAGATGCCGTAACCAACAGAGTGGAAGTACGAATAGTAGTACTCTACTTGCCATCTTAGAAGAAGACTCCCAAATCAGTGATTTTCCCATGTGAGCAGCTCATATGCACTGCTTCCTCCGCATCCATCCAAGTGGGAATAAAGAAACCCTCCTAGGGCCTTCGTTAGGCAGGCATCCCATACCTAATCTGGCAAAGCACAACAAAATTATGCATGTGAGGCGAGTAACAAAGGCCAAACACGGAGAGTGCAATACTCCCCAAGAAGAACATCCGCCTTGAACGGTTGCGTCGGCTAGCAGCATGCGGCTGCAGGGCAAAGAGAAGCTGGTAGAGGCGGTGTCGCAGCCTCTTGCATCGTGGAGCAGCCGCCGCTCTGCTTGGCATAGATTGGCTAGCAGAGCATGAAGCGACAGGCCAACCGTTGGCTTGTGGACGGCGCCCGCATGTAAGTTGATGACTCTGCGTGTCTTATGGCGATCACGTGCCTCGACGGTGGCGAGAAGTACGTAGTCCATCCTTGCGTTGACGTGGAACGCATGCTTCAGTTGTTCCCAAGCCCAACGATTTAAACGTTTTCTCTAAACTTACTTTAAACGGGCAGAAATCTCAGCTGTCAATTCTTTATGGTTTACACACGATCAATGGATATAAAAGGATGACTTATGAAAAACTATGAAATCTTCCGTCCTTTAATATTAGGTAAAGATAAAGATTTACGGAAGGAGTACCGCCTAGGTAGAACAAAAAGAAAGAAGTACTGCCTAAGCCTGGGGACGACCTTGCGACCTCAGTCAACGACAATGTTGCAATCAGGAACGGGCCGAGCGACCTCGGATAGACAAGAGACAACAATCAATCTCAGACAACGACCTCACAGAGACTCACGAAAGAGCGAAAAATAACAACGGGAACTTACACATATCACGAGGCCTAGAGTGGACACGGTTCTCTATAGAAACGCCACCTCTGTTACACAGATCACCATAGACGACGACCTCACGGAGGCTTTGTACATATCTATCTTATAGAATATACAAAGAAATGAAAGTATGTGTTAAAGATTTTTTAACAAATATGTGACCCACATTTTTTTCAGAAGTATGCAATGAACATGTTTTTTCCAAATATGTGATGAACATGTTTTTAGAAACATGCGATGGACAGTTTTTCAAGTACACGGTAATATTTTTGAAATACAAATGAACATTCTTTAAATACGGAGTGAATATGTTTTGAAATATATGTTGAATATTTTTTGAAAATGCAATTAACATTTTTTAAATACACGATGAACTTCAAATATGTGTTGAACACTTTTCAAATACAAGATAACATTTATTCAAATATGTGTTGAACACTTTTTCAAATATCTGTTGAACACCTTTTCAAGTACATGATGAACACTTTTTTGAGTGCACGATGAATATATTTTTTCAAATACATGATAAACTTTTTTTCCATACAAGTGTGGCGCAAAAGCGCTTCCCACCTGAATTTTTTTTCTTCATCCTCCCAGCTTCCTCGTCTTTTGTCCTTTCTCGCATCCGTTTCTTTCTTTCCACTCTCTACCTCTACAGCCTATCTCTTCCAAGACAGGTTACTTGGTTGTCTTCTTAAAATAGAAATTGAAACTCATCTTTTGAAATAGTAGGAACTATTTTTAAAAAATAGTGATGATGGGGAACATTACATGAAAATAAAAAAAATCCTACGAAACACCCAAGATCTAATCTTGGAGATGCAAAGCAACGAGATGGGAGTGTGTCTACATACCTTGTAGACCGAAAGTGGAAGCGTATATAACGCATTGATGTAGTCATACTCTTTGCGATTCAATCACGATCCAATCCGATCTAGTGTCGAACAGACGGCACCTCCGCATTCAGCACACATGCGGCTGGATTACGTCCCTCTTTCTTGATCCAGCAAGCAAGAGAAGAGAAGTAGATGGGATCTCAACTAGCACGACGGCGTGGTGGAGATGGTGACAACACCTATGGAGCACCAGCAGAAAGCTCTATTTCCTATGCACTTGTGGAGGAAAGTCTCATCAACAAGTTACCCACATAGTGATACTACTGCTACGGCCAGGCTTTTCTGTAATGATCCACGAAAATGTGCAGGATCTGTTGGATCTGCATGAAACTGCTAGATAAATAAAAACTTATGGTAGGTCAACTGCTCTCCCGATTCATTATTCCTTTTTCTTTCAATAAAATGAACCATAGGTGGAGGTACATGGGTTATTTTTTATGCTGAACATTTGATAGAGATCCAGTTTGTCAACTCTCACTAAATGAAGTGAGTGAATCAATACCGTTTTTACTCAGTTCTTGAATATTGAAATCCAAGGTGGGTGAGGAATGTGTTTACTACTAATACATATAAATGTCAAAGGATGTTAGTGCTGATATAGAGGTGCAAGTAAAAAGCCTGCCATGAGAATAAAAAAAAGTAGATGGAACAAACCATAAGCATTTGCTGTGATCTCTTTGCTTCTTGACGTATTGCCACTATGGCAGTTGCCGCAGCAGCCGATTCTGCCTCCTTTTTTATAGCATATTCTTCCGGACTTCCAAATGTCGGCCCATCTATGGTCACTGTTGACTTGAAGATAGGTTCATGATGCCACTGGTAGAAAAAGGGCCTATAGTCCCGGTTCGTAAGAGCCTTTAGTCCCGGTTCAGGAACCGGGACTAAAGTGTCGGTACTAATACCTCCCCCCTTTAGTCCCGGTTCAATCCAGAACCGGGACTAAAGGCCCTCCACGTGGGCAGTGCGCAGAGCCCAGCCAGGAGACCCTTTGGTCCCGGTTGGTGGCACCAACCGGGACCAATAGGCATCCACGCGTCAGCACTTCTGTGGCTGGGGTTTTTGTTTTTTTTTTTGAAAGGGGGGGGGGGGTTTGGGGGTTTTGGGGGGTTAATTTAGGTGTTTCATATATTGTGTTAGCTAGTTATAATTAATAGAGAGAAGTGTCCTCTCTTATGTCCGTGCTGGGTCGACGCTACGTACTATACATACGTATAGAGAGGACTAGACACGCTGGCTAGCTAGTAAGCAAACGAAGGAAACAGAAGATCGTGATGAACATATATGCATACAGAGAGAAGTGATATCGACCACCTCTCTTTCTCCGAGAGATTGGTCGAACAACAAGTTCTCGTATATCTATCTCACACTACCGGCTACATATATACAGTAATTATCTCTTACAAATATAATCATACGGATTCAAGGTCAACATAGAATTCTCCATCTTCAGGGATCACGTGGTCAAGAAAGAATGCCGCCAATTTCTCTTGAATTCCTCGCATGCGAGCTAGTGCTAGGAGTTCATCCCGCTTCCGAAACATCTAATTTAAAGAAGGGGGTCAATACATATATATATATGAATGAATGAAACTCAACACAAATGATGGTAATAAAATAAAATTGTGAATGTTGTTATTTACGTACTTCATATTGTTTGTCAGTGTAGCACCGCTCACAGGTCGTGTGGCGGATGGACTCGCAAACATAGTATCCACAGAAATCATTCCCTTGTTCCTGCCACAACCACTTTACAAGAAATAAAGGTTAATCAAACTGATAAGCAAGAATGCCAAATGGTATTGATGAAACTAGCGCTTGAATGACTAGTAGATGCGCTTAAAATGCTACTATAGCTAGTACTTACTTTCAGGTGTCTAAATTGCAGCTCCTTCGGCAGTCCTGGAGCTTTTCTGGTGAATTTTCTTCAAACCCTGCCGGACAGAAAACAATTACTTGATATATCAGGAAATGAACAAAGTTGCTGATATGGTGGATAATGATCGATTTAATTTACTTCTCGAGTATTTGAGTCATGTCTGCATAGTCCTTGGGATCTTTTCGTCTTGAGTCTAAGACGGTTACTAGTCCCTGCTCAAGCTTCATATGTAGGAGAATATAGTGGAAACTGCACACGCATGCATAACTCATCAATTACATTACTATAACCTTGACTAATATATAAGGGAAACCGAATACGCACAAGACAGTAACACTCACTTGAAGTTGTAAGGAAAGAGTATTATATCTTTGTTTTGATTTATTATCAACGATTCTAGCATGCTGGCCTCGGTTTCTGCGGCATGAAATTTAACCTGAGTTGCATCTATGAGATATGTGTTAATGAACCCAATATCACCGACTTGTCTTTTCTTCAATTCGATGATCTTCAATCTGCATAATATAGTGAGGATGATTATAAATACATGCAATGAAAGAGCTAAGCTATATAGAGAAACTTAATGACAGAAGTAGTACTACTTACAGACAGTAGCAGGTCACAGTTGCTTTATCGAGGGCCAATTGATTGAAAAACTGATAGAACTCCTCAAATGGAACAGGCAACAGATCAATTCCAACGAGGTCATGCTCCTTTTTAACTTTCAAATACAAAGTACTCCTCCCCCCAGAGTCTCTGCAGATTTTCAAGTACCAATCATGCAATCTTCGCATCATCGTTGATAGAGATCTTTCATCTTTGACGAGAGGCTTCCCGTACTCGTATCTTTGTATCTGCACATCCATGGGTTCATAATGTACATCGTCGGGCAGGTAATCTGCAAGATTGCTATAACCGGGCACCATCCTCGGATCATTAGCGACGTTGTGGCTAGGCACCTTAAGTGGGGGGCACGATTGCTTCGCTTGTTCGCCGAGCTGGGCAATTTGTTTCCCAGCTCGTCGTTCTTTCAGCCTTTGATCACTGACAGTACTTCCGGACCGCTCCGCTTCGGCAAATTCCTTTCCAATAATGCGGTCATAGTTTCCTTTCGGCGAATCAGACTTCGGTGGTTTTGTCAGGGCAGCCAGAGTGCGCTTCACTTTCACCCGATCTACCTTCTCCTCCGGAGGTGGATGTTTCTTTGCTTTCACCCCTTCAAAGAATTTCTTCACTTCTTCTCGCGCGATCTCGGCGTTCTCCTCCTGGGTCCTCTCGTATGGTAACTTCTCTGGAGTCTTTAGAGAAGGACCGAATCTGTATGTCCTCCCGCCTCTGGTTGTACTGCTAGACGCCGACCTAGCAGACGTAGCGGTTGTCTTCTTTACTTGCTTAAGAGGCGGAGGAGAAGGACTACGACACGCCGGAGCAGCTGGAGCGGCGGCAGGTCTCTTCCGCCCTTGCTGACGAGGCGGAGAAGGAGGAGGCTGGCTGCTCGGGCGCGTCGGCGCAGGCGGAGAAGGAGGCGGAGTGCCGCCGCGCGCCGGAGAAGGAGCCGGCCGAGGGCCCTGATCGTCACTCGCCGGAGGAGGAGGCGGTGGAGGCGGAGTGCCCTGACTCGCCGGAGGAGGAGGAGGAGGCGGTGGCGTCCAGTTCGGAAGGTTGATGAGCTCCTTCCGCCATAGGCATGGAGTCTTCAGAGCAGACCCCAGCCGAGTCTCCCCTTCACCGGTAGGGTGGTCAAGCTGGAGGTCCTCAAATCCCTCTGTTATCTCATCCACCATCACCCTAGCATATCCTTCTGGAATCGGCCGGCAGTGAAAAGTTGCGCCGGGTTCAGTAGGAAAAACAGAGCCAACAGCCGCCTTGACCTTCAAATTCATCCATTGCATAATAAGGTGGCAATTTTGAGACTCTGTTATAGCATCCACGGGATAGCTGGCAGGAGCCGTCAAGGCATGCTCCGGCTGAAGCAGCTCGGTGGAAGCCACGCTACTTCTGCGCTGAGATGGCGGGGTAGCTTCGGGGGAGGCTTCGGCAGTACGTTTGCTGCGATTTGCTTCTCGTTCCTCTATCGCGTCTACTCTTGCTTGCAGCGCCTGCATTTGGGTCTGCTGCACTTTTTTCCTTCTCTCATGGGATTTGTAACCACCTGCGTCCGGAAACCCAACCTTCCACGGAATGGAGCCTGGCGTGCCTCGTGTCCGTCCAGGGTGCTCAGGATTCCCGAGGGCCATTGTGAGCTCGTCGTTCTCTCTGTCTAGAAAGAACGTCCCTTCCTGCGCTGCTTCGATATACTGCTTAAGCTTACTGACTGGTATGTCCATTTGATCGTTCGTCCAAATGCACTTCCCTGTTACAGGGTCCAGTGTTCCGCCAGCCCCGAAGAACCAAGTCCGGCAACGGTCTGGCCAGTTAATTGTCTCTGGTTCGATCCCTTTATGAACCAGATCATTCTCAGTCTTGGACCACTTAGGCCGGGCTACGAGGTAGCCACCTGACCCCGTGCGATGGTGAAGCTTCTTCTTCGCAGCATTTTGCTTGTTTGTCGCCGACATCTTCTTACTCTTTTCCGATGTCTTGTGGGCCACAAATGCGGGCCAGTGATCTCTGATATTCTCATATCTGCCCTTAAATTCTGGTGTCTCATTATTTTCGACAAACTTATTCAGCTCTTTCTTCCACCTCCTGAATAGTTCTGCCATCCTCTTCAGAGCAAAAGACTTGATTAATTTCTCTTTAACTGGGTTCTCTGGATTATCCTCAGGCGGTAGGGTGAAATTTGACTTCAGCTCAGTCCAAAGATCATTTTTCTGCATATCATTGACATAAGAGACCTCAGGGTCTTCTGTAGCCGGCTTAAACCATTGCTGGATGCTTATCGGGATCTTGTCCCTAACCAGAACCCCGCACTGAGCAACAAATGCGCTCTTTGTCCGGAGGGGTTCAATAGGTTGGCCGTCGGGCGTGATTGCTATGATCTCAAACTTTTCATCCGAGCTCAACTTTTTCTTCGGGCCTCGTCTCTTTACCGAAGTTGTGCTCGATCCGGAGGGCTAGAAAAAAGAACAACGACTTAATTAATATGTGTACATACCAAAACAATGAATGCATCAATCATCTAGTCAGCATAGGCTTAACTAATATATATACCTAGCCGGACTCGGTTCGGTCACCGGAGCCGTCCTCATGTTCTTCTTCTTGCACCGGCATTAGGTCACCGTAGCCAGCTTGTTCACCCTCTCCTTCCAGACCATCGGTTTCGTTGAGAAACAACGAGATGGCATCACTTCCTTCTGCGATTATGTCCCTCAACAACGCTTCTTTTGTTGCTTCGTCTAGGGCGGTGTCCATAGTTTCTACAAATATTTACAACATGGCAATTATTATTCAAACATGATAGATGGATATATTAGTGCCAAACGTAGAACTAGCTACCTAATCATAGTAAGCTATCGGGAGGGGGTATATATCGACAACGACGACACTACATCTATGTCCCTCGACGACCCTCGTTCCTGATAAAAAAAAGAGGAAGAAGAAGAAAAATAAGAGGAGAAGAAAGAATAGAGGAGAAGATTTTCTCCTCTATTCTTTCTTCTCCTCTTATTTTTCTTCTTCCTCTTCTTTTTTTATCCTCTTCTTCCTCTCATGTTTGATAGGATCGCCGAGGGGTCGGGAGGTTGCGTAGTGTCTCAGGATTCAACAAAACCATGTCTTCATCATTAGGCGAAAGTAACATGTGCATGATGGTACGAAGCTCTTCAAAGTTGTTCTGGAACGGACTCCCAGATAGGATAATCCGCCTTTTGGTACAAAGTTCAGCAAGAGCCTTCCGAATATCGCTATTTGGAAGGCCTTTGCTGAATTGGTACCAAAAGGCGGATTATTCTATCCGGGACTCCATTCCAAAACAACTTTGCAGAACTTCGTACCAACATGCCCTGGTTACTTCCGGCTAATGATGAAGGCATGGATTTCTTTAATACTTTGACACTAGGAAACCTCTCTCGACCCCTCGGCGATCCTCGACCCCTCGAACCCTCGACGACCCTGGAACCCTCGACCCCTAGACGACCCTCTTCTTCCTCTCATGTTAAAAGAGGATCGCCGAGGGGTCGGGAGGTTGCCTAGTGTCAAAGGATTCAACAAAACCATGTCTTCATCATTAGGCGAAAGTAACATGTGCATGATGGTACGAAGCTCTTCAAAGTTGTTCTGGAACGGAGTCCCAGATAGGATAATTCGCTTTTTGGTACAAAGTTCAGCAAGAGCCTTCCGAATATCGCTATTTGGAAGGCCTTTGCTGAATTCGTACCAAAAAGCGGATTATTCTATCCGGGACTCCATTCCAGAATAACTTTGCAGAACTTCGTACCAACATGCCCTGGTTACTTCCGGCTAATGATGAAGGCATGGATTTCTTCAATACTTTGACGCTAGGAAACCTCTCTCTACTTCCGGCTAATAAGAAGAAGAAGAAGAAGAAGAAGAAGAAGAAGAAGAAGAAGAAGAAAAGAAGAAAAAAAAGAGGAGAAGAAGAAAGGAATAGTGGAGAAAAGAGAAAATAGAATACTCTTCTTCTCCACTATTCCTTTCTTCTTCTCCTCTTCTTTTTCTTCTTTTTTCTTCTTCTTATTTATTTCTCCTCTTCTTTTCGGTAGAGGAAACCCTAAATACCTAGCAAGTATCGTGGGTGTGAGATACATGTGGCCTTCGGTGTCGGACACTACATCCACGTCCCACAAGTGAAGTGGGCGTCGAAGCCCGCGCCACTTGTGGGATGTGGGTGTAGTGTCCGACACCAACGGTACATGTATCTCACACCGACGATACTTTCTATTTAGGGTTTCTCCTCTACCGCTCCTCGACCTCTCGATGACCCTCGTTCCCGATAAAATAAAGAGGAAGAAGAAGAAGAAAAAAGAAGAAAAGAAAGAATAGAGGAGAAGACTTCCTCTTCTTCCTCTCCTCTTCTTCTCCCTCTTCTTCCCCTTCTTCCTCGCCTCTCTCATGAATGTCCGACGTTCTCGACCCCCCCCCCACGTGTCGAAGAAAAAAAAGAAGAAAAAGAAGAGGAGAAGAAGAAAGGAATAGTGGAGAAGAAGAGAAAATAGAATATACTCTTCTTCTCCACTATTCCTTTCTTCTTCTCCTCTTCTTTTTCTTCTTTTTTCTTCTTCTTATTTATTTCTCCTCGTCTTCCTCTCCCCTCTCGGCGACCCTAGACCCCCTCTCGACCCTCGACCCCTAGGCGACCGTCGACCCCTCTCTTTTTTTTCTTCCTCTTCTATTTTATCCTCTTCTTCCTCTACCGCTCGGCGACCCTCGACGACCCTCGTTACCGAAAAAAAAAGAGGAAGAAGAAGAAAAAAAGAGGAGAAGAAAGAATAGAGGAGAAGATCATCTCCTCTATTCTTTCTTCTCCTCTTTTTTCTTTTCTTATTCCTCTTCTTTTTTTATCCTCTTCCTCCTCTCATGTTCGACGACCCTCGACCCCCTCTTCTTCTCCCTCTTCTAATTCATTTGTTCATATGAATATACAAACATTTTCATATTTACAATAATTAATATCACCAAAAAAATCTATGAACAGAAAAAAATCCTAATTTTTCTAATCCTAATCTTTTGCATATATACATGAACATAGATATATACACAGAGAACATATGTATACATATATATATATATAATCCTAATATTCTTCTCCCTCTTCTAATCCTAATCTTTTGCATATATACATGAACATAGATATATACACAGAGAACATATGTATACATATATATAAAAAAATCCTAATATTCTTCTCCCTCTTCTAATCCTAATCTTTTGCATATATACATGAACATAGATATATACACAGAGAACATATGTATACATATATATAAAAAACAAGCATATATATATATATATATGAAAAAAAGCATATATATGAAAAAAATGCTAGCTAGGGCGCCGGCCGGACCAGAGGAGACGCGGGCGACGGCGACGGCGGGCCGGGGCGGCGGGCGTCGGGCAAGGGGCCGGCCGGAGCGGGCGACGGCGAGGGCGGGACGGGGCGGTGCGCGTCGGGGCAGGGACGAGGGCGACGGCGACGGGGGCGGGCCGGGGCGGGCGACGGCGATGATGGGGGCGGGCGACGGCGACGATGGGGGCGGGCGGCGGCGACGATGGGCGCGGGCGACGGCGACGAGGGGGGCGGGCGGCGTCGGGGCAGCCTGGCGACGGCGACGATGGGGGCGGGCGGCGTCGGGCGGGCGGGGCAGGAGCTCGGGGGCTCGGGGACGGCGGAGCTCGAGGGCGAGGGCGAGGGCGAGGGCGGGGCAGCTCGGGGTCGGCGACGACGGCGAGGCAGGGCGCGCTCGGGGGCGGGGTAGGGGCAACGGCGGCGACGGCGAGGCGAGCAGAGGGGCAGCCTGGCGGCGATCGAAGAAACTGTACCAAAATTTTCACAAGTGTGGCTTATATAGACGGAGCATTGGTCCCGGTTGGTGGCACCAACCGTGACCATTGCCCCCTTTAGTCCCGGTTCGAGCCAGCAACCGGGACCAAAGGCCTCTTTTCGGCAGCCCAAAGGGCGGGAAGCGAAGCCCATTGGTCCCGGTTGGTGGCACCAACCGGGACTAAAGGGGGGCAATGGTCACGGCTGGTGCCACCAACCGGGACCAATGCCACCTTTAGTCCCGGTTGGTGCCACCAACCGGGACCAATGCCCTTGTGCGCCCCGCGCCCAAAAGTTTAGTCCCACATCGCTAGTTGACAGCGCCCAACACCAGTTTATAAGCTCTGCTGCCTCCTCCCTCTCGAACTCCTCTGAACTGCAGGCCTATGGGCCTAATTTGACACTGCTTTGCCTGTGGGCCTATTGGGCCTTCTGCGGGCTTGAATCCTGGCCCATGTAGGGTTTCTAGTCGTATTCAGGCCGTGGAGGCCCAGTAGGTGGCATTTTTTTTGGTTTTTTCTTTTTTATTTCTACATTTTTTGGTTTTTTATTTTTTATTTCTTTTTGCTTTTAGGTCACAAAAATTATAAACTTTCTGTTAGTGCCATTAGTTTTAAATTTTAAATAGTTTAAATTTGAATTTTTAAAAATTTGTGTGAATCACTAGTTTATGAATAACTTTACTATAAAATTAGAATTTTTTTCCTATTTATTTTTTATTTCTACTTACAACTAAATACTTACAGTTTTTTAGTGATTTCTTTTTGCTTTTAGGTCACAAAAATTATAAACTTTCTGTTAGTGCCATTAGTTTTAAATTTTAAATAGTTTAAATTTGAATTTTTAAAAATTTGTGTGAATCACTAGTTTATGAATAACTTTACTATAAAATTAGAATTTTTTTCTATTTATTTTTTAATTGATCATAACATAATATTTTAATTGATTGTTTTTATTTTCATAAAAGTTTTGTAGTTCATTCTGTTTGCTATTAATTCATTCTTTGAGCTAAATGACTCTGAAATTGGAAAGCATTTCAAAATGAACTCTGAAAAGGTTGAAAGTTGGCATGGTCTCATCATTTCACCCACATAGCATGTTCCAAAAAGTAGAGAGGGTTACGACAAAAACTTGATGCACTTCGTGTACAAAATGGACAATCACTTTCGAAGTATCAAAGTTTCGAACCATAAGACATGAAAGCATTTCAAATGAACTCTGAAAAAGTTGAAAGTTGGGATGGTATCATAATTTCACCCACATAGCATTTGCTTATTGCGGGAGAAAGTCTTCACTTTTTCTTGGCTTGTGTCATTTGCTTATTGCGCCGTAACCATGGATAATCTTCATTGTTTATTAGGATGCTTGGGTCAGCCTTGACATTGAAGGGAGGAATTTCATGAAACTTTTCATAATCTTCAGACATGTCTGTCTTGCCGTCCACTCCCAGGATGTCCCTTTTTCCTGAAAGAACTATGTGGCGCTTTGGCTCGTCGTATGATGTATTCGCTTCCTTATCTTTTCTTTTTCTCGGTTTGGTAGACATGTCCTTCACATAGATAACCTGTGCCACATCATTGGCTAGGACGAATGGTTCGTCAGTGTACCCAAGATTTTTCAGATCCACTGTTGTCATTCCGTACTGTGGGTCTACCTGTACCCCGCCGCCTAACAGATTGACCCATTTGCACTTAAACAAAGGGACCTTAAAATCAGGTCTGTAGTCAAGTTCCCATATGTCCACTATGTAACCATAATATGTGTCCTTTCCGCTCTCGGTTGCTGCATCAAAGCGTACACCGCTGTTTTGGTTGGTGCTCTTTTGATCTTGGGCGATCGTGTAAAATGTATTCCCATTTATCTCGTATCCTTTGTAAGTCAATACAGTCAAAGATGGTCCCCTGGACAACAAGTACAACTCATCACAAACAGTGTTGTCACCTCTGAGACGTGTTTCCAACCAACTGCTGAAAGTCCTGATGTGTTCACATGTAATCCAGTCGTCGCACTGCTCCGGGTGTTTGGAGCGCAGACTGTTCTTGTGTTCATCGACATACGGGGTCACCAAGGTAGAGTTCTGTAGAACTGTGTAGTGTGCTTGAGACCAAGAATATCCGTCCCTGCATATTATTGAGTCTCTTCCCAGAGTGCCTTTTCCAGTCAGTCTCCCCTCATACCGCGATTTAGGGAGACCTATCTTGTTAAGGCCAGGAATGAAGTCAACACAAAACCCGATAACATCCTCTGTTTGATGGCCCATGGAGATGCTTCCTTCTGGCCTAGCGCGGTTACGGACATATTTCTTTAGGACTCCCATGAACCTCTCAAAAGGGAACATATTGTGTGGAAATACGGGCCCCAGGATGACAATCTCGTCGACTAGATGAACTATGACGTGCGTCATGATATTGAAGAAGGATGGTGGGAACACCAGCTCGAAACTGACAAGACATTGCGCCACATCACTCCTTAGCCTTGGTACGATTTCTGGATCGATCACCTTCTGAGAGATTGCATTGAGGAATGCACATAGCTTCACAATGGCTAATCGAACGTTTTCCGGTAGAAGCCCCCTCAATGCAACCGGAAGCAGTTGTGTCATAATCACGTGGCAGTCATGAGACTTTAGGTTCTGAAACTTTTTCTCTGGCATATTTATTATTCCCTTTATATTCGACGAGAAGCCAGTCGTGACCTTCATACTGAGCAGGCATTCAAAGAAGATTTCTTTCTCTTCTTTCGTAAGAGCGTAGCTGGCAGGACCTTTATACTGCTTCGGAGGCATGCCGTCTTTTTCATGCAAACCTTGCAGGTCCTCTCGTGCCTCGGGTGTATCTTTTGTCTTCCCATACACGCCCAAGAAGCCTAGCAGGTTCACGCAAAGGTTCTTCGTCACGTGCATCACGTCGATTGAGGAGCGGACCTCTAGGTCTTTCCAGTAGGGTAGGTCCCAAAATATAGATTTCTTCTTCCACATGGGTGCGTGTCCCTCAGCGTCATTCGGAACAGCTAGTCCACCGGGACCCTTTCCAAAGATTACGTAGTGTAAATCATTAACCATAGCAAGCACGTGAACACCGATGCGCATGGCGGGCTTCTTCCGGTGATCTGCCTCGCCTTTGAAATGCTTGCCTTTCTTTCGACATTGATGGTTGGTCGGAAGAAATCGACGATGGCCCAGGTACACATTCTTCCTGCATTTGTCCAGGTATATACTTTCAGTGTCATCTAAACAGTGTGTGCATGCGTGGTATCCTTTGTTTGTCTGTCCTGAAAGGTTACTGAGAGCGGGCCAATCGTTGATGGTCACGAACAGCAACGCCTTAAGGTTAAATTCCTCCTGTCTGTGCTCATCCCACGTACGTACACCGTTTCCATTCCACAGCTGTAAAAGTTCTTCAACTAATGGCCTTAGGTACACATCAATTTCGTTGCCAGGTTGCTTAGGGCCTTGGATGAGAACTGGCATCATAATGAACTTCCTCTTCATGCACATCCAAGGAGGAAGGTTATACATACATAGAGTCACGGGCCAGGTGCTGTGATTGCTGCTCTGCTCCCCGAAAGGATTAATGCCATCCGCGCTTAAAGCAAACCATACATTCCTTGGGTCCTTTGCAAACTCATCCCAGTACTTTCTCTCGATTTTTCTCCACTGCGACCCGTCAGCGGGTGCTCTCAACTTCCCATCTTTCTTTCGGTTCTCACTGTGCCATCGCATCAACTTGGCATGCTCTTCGTTTCTGAACAGACGTTTCAACCGTGGTATTATAGGAGCATACCACATCACCTTCGCAGGAACCCTCTTCCTGAGGGGCTCGCCATCAACATCACCAGGGTCATCTCATCTGATCTTATACCGCAACGCACCGCATACCGGGCATGCGTTCAGATCCTTGTATGCACCGCGGTAGAGGATGCAGTCATTAGGGCATGCATGTGTCTTCTCCACCTCCAATCCTAGAGGGCATACGACCTTCTTTGCTGCGTATGTACTGTCGGGCAATTCGTTATCGTTTGGAAGCTTCTTCTTCAATATTTTCAGTAGCTTCTCAAATCCTTTGTCAGCCACAGCATTCTCTGCCTTCCACTGCAGCAATTCTAGTACGGTACCGAGCTTTGTGTTGCCATCTTCGCAATTGGGGTATAACCCTTTTTTGTGATCCTCTAACATGCGATCGAACTTCAGCTTCTCCTTTTGACTAATGCATTGCGTCCTTGCGTCGACAATGACCCGGCGGAGATCATCATCATCGGGCACATCGTCTGGTTCCTCTTGATCTTCAGCAGCTTCACCCGTGGCAGCATCATTGGGCACATCGTCTGGTTCCTCTTGATCTTCACCAGCTCCCCCCGTTGCAGCATCACCGTATTCAGGGGGCACATAGTTGTCATCGTACTCTTCTTCTTCGCCGTCTTCCGTCATAACCCCTATTTCTCCGTGCCTCGTCCAAACATTATAGTGTGGCATGAAACCCTTGTAAAGCAGGTGGGAGTGAAGGATTTTCCGGTTAGAGTAAGACCTCGTATTCCCACATTCAGTGCATGGACAACACATAAAACCATTCTGCTTGTTTGCCTCAGCCGCATCGAGAAACTCATGCACGCCCTTAATGTACTCGCGGGTGTGTCTGTCACCGTACATCCATTGCCGGTTCATCTGCGTGCATTATATATAATTAAGTGTCCAAATTAATAGAAGTTCATCATCACATTAAAACCAAAGTGCATACATAGTTCTCATCTAACAACATATAGCTCTCCAGAGCATCTAATTAGTTAAACCATACATTGAAACTATGTAAAACATTTCAATGCGAAAACAAATGCGATCATAATCGCAACCAAGGTAACAATTGATCCAACGGCATAATGATACCAAGCCTCGGTATGAATGGCATATTTTCTAATTTTTCTAATCTTCAAGCGCATTGCATCCATCTTGATCTTGTGATCATCGACGACATCCACAACATGCAACTCCAATATCATCTTATCCTCCTCAATTTTTTTTATTTTTTCCTTCAACAAATTGTTTTCTTCTTCAACTAAATTTAACCTCTCGACAATAGGGTCGGTTGGCATTTCCGATTCACATACATCCTAGATAAATAAAATCTATGTCACGTTGGTCGGCATAATTTTCATAAACAATAAATGAACCAATAGTTATGAAGATAATATACATACCAAATCCGAATCATAGACAGGACGAGGGCCGACGGGGGCGGATACCAAAACCATCGCACTATATAAGATGCAATAATAAATGTAAGAAAATGATACAAGTATCTATCTAAACAGACAAGTAAGAATATTTTTCCTTTCAGAAAGAAGATAAGAACAAGAGGCTCAGCACGGTGGTGTCGGCGATGAGATCAGCGCGGGTGATCGACGGCGGTGAAGACGGGGGTGGGGCGTGACGGACCGCTAAATCTAGACAAATCTCGAGGAAAATGGAGCTTTGAGGTCGAGCTTCGAGAGGAGAAAGCTTAACTAGTGTGGCTCGGGCATTTCATCGAACACCTCATGTGCATAGGAGGTGAGCTAGAGCACCACAAACCCCTCCCCTCGCCAGCCAGAGAAAAACAGAGCACTGGAGTGCTCTGCTCGCGGGCGAGGGTATATATAGGCACCTCATTGGTCCCGGTTTGTGGCCAGAACCGGGACTAAAGGGGAGCCTTTGGTCCCGGTTCAGGCCACCAACCGGGACCAATGGTGGTGGGCCAGGAGCGAGGCCCATTGGTCCCGGTTCGTCCCACCAACCGGGACCAAAAGGTCCAGACGAACCGGGACCAATGGCCCACGTGGCCCGGCCGGCCCCCTGGGCTCACGAACCGGGACCAATGCCCACATTAGTCCCGGTTCTACACTGAACCGGAACTAATGGGCTGAGCCGGCCTGGACCATAGCCCTGTTTTCTACTAGTGTGCGGACCACTCTGAGTGGTGTTATACAAATGTAAATCTTTCTGTAGGTCTTGAGCATAATTTCGTAACTGTGACTTGTAAGAAAGATGGATTTCTGCAATATATAAATAAATTAGTGAGTACCACAAATATAAAAGAAACATGTGTGAACGATCATCATGAGCATTTTTAGTGGCAGGAATAAAAACGTCACAACAGCATGATAGAGACGGAAAAAAATCAAATCAATTTTTGGCATGAGGGGCATTTATATGACTACATAGGTAGTAAAGGCCAATCAAGAGAACAGAAAAAACAAAAGAATAATCTTCAATAGCCAATAAGCTATCCATTTCTACTAGACGCTCTCTGAGTAGCTAGCAATCAAAACGGCTTAAACCTTCATTTTCACAGTTGACAGCACTTATATATATATGGTGGTCAGCAAACAACCGGCAACGTAACCCACTTATATGTATAGACTATGGATGTACTCTTAACAAGTCGATCTTCTGTGATCTTGTGGAGCACGACGAGGCCCCATCAGTCCTGGCGGATCAGTTTCTTAGGAGACGTCTCACGTCTGCTTTGGTAGTTGACTCAGAAGCGCTAGCCGGAGCTTTAGGATTTTGAACAAAACAAGATCTAGCTAGCTAAGGCGCAGACATACTCACGGGAAAGTAGCTCCCGAGGGGCGGAGTGGCGACGGCGCATGTATTTGGTGCTAACCGGATCCCTAAAATCTTGAACAAAATGAGATCTAGCTAGCTAGGGCGCATACATACTCACCGGTCAGTAGTTGCGGAGGTGACGAGGGGTGCTCCAACGCTTCCCTAGCGGCTACATCCTCCAAGGCTGCCCTTGCAGCGAGGTCCTGCGCCTGGATGAGCGTGCGAGACCCGGACTCTGGTGAACTGAACTCGGCGCCGCCAACGGCAACGCTGGAATGGAATCTTGACGCGTGGTCAGGGCCCTCGCGCCGGCCGGTGAAGGCCGGCGTCGCCCACCGCCGCTGCTGGCACATGTTGTTCAGACTGAGATTGTACATCGTCGATCGCGTCACGTAGTAGCGGGCTAGATCAGAAACAGGAGACGGGGATTGAAGCTGGGAAGGGAAGGGTTTCCTCGGAGCTTCGATCTGATCTGCACGCAGATGTGTTCCGACCGGCATCGTGTGCACTAATTGGTCGCGCCAGCCAGCACTACCGCGTTCCTTTCTTTCTTTGGATTTGGAAGTCTGCTGACAGCTTTGCAGAGGGTGCCGTTCACTGTTCAACGCATGTTGGGCGCTGTCAATTCCAATTAACTAGGTGACTTCCCCACACGTTGTTGCGGGATTTTAAAGATTAATTTTGGATACATTCTGTATGCATGAAATTATCTAAATCGAAAGCTATCATTTTTGAAAGTAATTCTATATGAACAAAGAATATGCATGTACGTTGGACTATTGGAGATGGAACAATTAAATTGGGTTATGCATGTGCTATAAAATAGTTTTAGTGGATAATGACCTGGCACATTTGGTGATGTGGAGGGCTGTATGTTGAGAGAATTAGACTTAGTAGGGATCAACTATTTATGTATTATAGATACCGTAAAACTGGAAGGTTTTTATTTCTATCGTTTCCCATTTTTTAGCATCCAACCGCTGATCCTCGATTGGCGCAGTAGGCTCCGAATCAATGGTCGGAACCGATGCGTGTGCGGCCTCCAAAGCGCTGTTCGGCGGCAGAGCTATATCATGCCCATCGAGACAGTGCGGCGCGCTTGACTGTGGCTCGAATCCGTCGAAGATCAAGTCCCCGCGGATGTCAGCCGTGTAGTTTAGGCTTCCAAACCTGACCTGATGGCCAGGGGCGTAACTTTCGATCTGCTCAAGGTGGCCAAGCGAATTGGCCCGCAGTGCGAAGCCGCCGCAGACGAAGATCTGTCCGGGGAGAAAAGTCTCACCCTGGACTGCATCGTTGTTGATGATCGAAGGAGCCATCGGGCTTAAAGGCGATGACACAGAGGAACTCTCAATGAAAGCACCAATGTCGGTGTCAAAACCGGCGGATCTCGGGTAGGGGGTCCCGAACTGTGCGTCTAGGCCGGATGGTAACAGGAGGCAAGGAACACGATGTTTTACCCAGGTTCGGACCCTCTTGATGGAGGTAAAACCCTACGTCCTGCTCGATTAATATTCATGATATGGGTAGTACAAGAGTAGATTTACCACGAGATCAAGGAGGCTAAACCCTAGAAGCTAGCCTATGGTATGATTGTTGTATGATGAAGTTGTCCTATGGACTAAAACCCTCCGGTTTATATAGACACCGGAGAGGGTTAGGGTTACACAAAGTTGGTTACAATGGTAGGAGATCTTGAATATCCGCATCGCCAAGCTTGCCTTCCACGCCAAGGAAAGTCCCATCCGGACACGGGACGAAGTCTTCAATCTTGTATCTTCATAGTCCTGGAGTCCGGCTGAAGGTATAGCCCGGCTACCCGAACACCCCCTAATCCAGGACTCCCTCAGAAGGCGTGTGTTATTTTTTTCTCCCGTTGCAAAGCACGGGAACTTTTGCTATTTTTTTAAATGGAGGAAGAATTGATCTTTTATTTTCTTTTTCTTTTCTTTTTGAGAAGAAGGAAGAATTTTTCGGGGAAAGAAAGAAAAAGGAAAAGGAAAAAGGGAAGGGGGAGAGGAGACAAAGACGGAGAGGCAGGGGCAGTGGCCAGGGCCGGCCCAGCGTGTCATCGGTGGAGTGAGCTGGGCTGGGCTGGTGGTCGGATTCCGGGCGGTAAACGAGGTCCGATAACGATTTAGTCATGGGTTGTTCTCTCTTTCTTTGTTTAACCCTATGTTCTGCTTGATTATATTGCTTGTGTATATGAGGATTACAGAGTCGATCTACCACGAGATCAGATAAACTAAACCCTAGGCTAATAGGATTGTGGATGTTCTCTTGGCCTATGCGGACTAAACCCTCTGGTTTATATAGACACCAAGGGTACTAGGGTTTACACATAGTCGGTTACATAGAAGGAACAAAGACGCCGAATCTTCCATCTTGACTTGGAGTACACACCAAGGCATAGAAAAGGTCTTCGGTCCGGATACAGCGCGACCCAATTGTCCGGCCCACGAGAGATAGGCCGGCCAGCCGAGGACCCCCTAGTCCAGGACTCCCTCAGTCACCGCAATGCCAACTTATGTCACCATTATCAAGATCTCGCGGGGCAAACATGACTCGTGAGAAGACCACAGCTCCTCGCTCTGTCGCCCCACCACTGTGAATACTGTTTTTGGTGAACACATAATTTATCTCTTTCGTTGTTTCTCGAAAAAAATACCTCTCACGTTGCAACGCATAGGCATATCTACTAGTCAAGACCTATATTTAGTACATAACTCCTGTTGATGAACGTTCTGACAACTAAATTTCCCTCCAAAAATATAATATAATTACTAGCGTTATGATATTGGTTGACTCAACTATACCATTTATAATATTAAAATATATTTTAAGTTTGGTACATGCAAAACCGTTTACAGGCTATTAACACGTTAACTTGCCAACAAAGTGATGTGTCTAGATCCATCCATCCATGGTAACTGTGTAGGTTTTCATCACTATCTTTTATTTTCGTAAATTTTAAACATTTTTCTCAACAATGGTTCTTTTTATGTCGTCCGTATCTATGAATTAGTTCTTCTGGCCGCCCGTCGCGTGTTCTTGCAGAATACCCCTGTTCTTTCTCAAAATCAACCTGTGGTACAAGTTCAAGCCACTCCAAAGAAAACATTTCACTTTTTATGAAAACTCCATGTAGTTTTCTCAAATCAACCCGCGGTCCCGATTTAAGTGACTTGGGAAAGTTGTTCGTTGTTTGCGGAAAACACTCTGATATTTCATCTAATCAACCCACAGCCCATAGCATATGTTTTTAGAAATAGTCATATCTTTTTAAACCGTAGCACAAATTTTAACATTTATACATGGAATCTGATTAAAAAATATGCAGAATCTGAATATGGTGTTATTTTACCTGTTAATAATTTTTAAAATGCTATTTAGGATGCAATCTTAGTCAATAGTGCATGATGCGTCTTTTTTTCGTATCGGACCAGATCTAGATTGAAAATGAACACATCAGAAAAACGAGATTAGAATTAAAAAGAATCATATATAACCACGCATGCACGCGTCGACAAAACCTTGCCAAGGGCAAAAGAAAGCATATTTCTCGTCTTATGCCAAGAGAGAGATGCCTTAGGATTGAACACATTCAAAGCGTTGTGATTGTGTGAGCACTAGAGGCACCGTCGACGAGGGTGGAAAGGAGGATAATCGGCATCACAGATGGGATGTCATGTTCAAATAAAGCACGTGGACCCATTGGGTTGTGAGTCATGGTTATCGCGTTGAAGGCGTGTGCTATTTTTTTCTCCCCTTGCAACGCACGGGCACTTTTGCTAGTTTTTATAAATGGAGGAAGAGTTGTTCATTTATTTTCTTTTTCTTTTCTTTTTTAGGAGAAGAAAGCATTTTCTGGGAAGGAAAGAAAAAGGAAAAAGGAAAAAGGGAAAGGGGGAAGAGGAGACAAAGATGGAGAGGCAGGGCAGTGGCCATGGTCGGCCCAGCGTGTCATCGGTGGAGTGAGCTGGGCTGGGCTGGTGGTTGAGTTCCGGCCGATTCCGAGAGGTAAACGGGGTCTGATACCCGTTTAGTAATGGACTGTTCTGTCTTTCTCTACGTCCGCATCGCCCTCATCATCACCATGTCCACCGACGCCGAACTGCCGTCGCTGAGAAAGTTGAATCCGATAAGAAGGCCGCTGAGGACGACGCGGCTGCCGCCACCGCCGCCGCGGTTTTTGCCTAGCCCATCGGAGGGTATAACTCGTTTATCCCGCTCCTGTTTATTTTCGTATTGGCTGTACTAGCAGTATTTGTTTGCATAGTACGTGCATGTTTAGATTAGAATCAGTATGCCGTTAATTCAGTCAATGCCATGCGAGTGATTTATCTATGGATTAAATTAGTCAAAAAATTGCCTATTTACTCAACACCGCGTGTCCACCCCATCCATTTTTCTAGGCGCATTCAATTTCTCCGCGCACGTGCACAACAAAGAGCTCTGTCGCATGTCTCGTCTTTGGCGAGCCCGTGGCCGTCGTTTCCGTCGTCCCCAACAGCACCCAAGGCCACTAGGAGACCTGCGACGGCGAGCCGAGCCCAACCATGCCATCGGCCATCTCCGATGACCACCAGAACAGCGGATCATCAACCCTGAGGCTAGTGCCACCGTCTACTGCCGTCTTCACATTTTCCGGCGACCACTCCGACGACCTAGGTCCAGTGAGACCCCCTAGATCTATTTCTGGGCATTCATCTTAGACCAACGCATCACGTACAATCACTTAAACGAACCGGTACCAACCAATAGAAACATGCCACGTCACTGCCTTATCCAAAAGATTATCTGAAACATTCTCTACTAAATTGAATTAACTTGAGGTTTTACACAAGACCCCCTGTATTTTCAAACCATCATAACTCTTAATCTGTAAATCCAAATTTAGTGAATCTTTTTGCAGATGATCGTTATGAAAAGATTCACTAAATAATATTAGACTTTTGAAAATTTTAAAATTCAAAATCAAACTTAATGAATTCAAACTTAAATATGGCATAACATGCAAAATATAAATCAAAGTTAATTGATTCCTTTTGCAGAATGAATCTGGGGAAATATAGTTTCAACTTAGCTATAGTAGTCCATTTTTTAAATGATTAAAAAATTAAAATTAAATATATTTAATAATGGCTATAATTCAAACAATATTGAACCTAAAATCTGGTTTAACCTTGGAATCAAAATGTATTTTCGGATAATTATCTTGCAACTAAGTTACAGAAACCTAAAATGAACTTTAATAAATAGTTTGGGATTATTACTTGACTTTAGAAAATTTAATAAATAATTGAATTCAGTTAAACTAATTTGGTTATAACTTCAAAACCATAGGTTTAATTTGAATAAACTCTTGCAATATGACTTAGTGAACAAACAAATTAAACCTCCTAAATATTTTGGAGATACAATTGACTTTAGGGATTAAACTTAAAATTAATTTTAGTTCAAACTATGTAAAGTTGAAAGCTATTTACACATAGTAAATGATTTTGGGTTTAAACTTAACTTTAGTTTAAACTTGAATTTAAATAAATAAAATTTAGTAATTATCTTGGATTTGTATTTGAATTTAGAGAAAATCCAAGTAAAATTTGAATTTAGGCAAACCTAACAAAACTTATAAGTCATTTAATTAGTCTAAATTAAATTAAATACTTGGCAAACGAATTCATGGACCAACATCAGTCAATTATGACATATCTTTGAACTTGAACTAGCCTCATTATTTCAAACTTAATTGGGATTCAAATTCAAACCTCAATTCAATTTGAATTCAAAGAAGGTAAACCCTAATTCAAATTCAAATTTTAAAGTAAGACAAACCAAATTGATGAACCTAAATGAAACCTAGACACTTAGTGTGTGTTCAAGCTCATGAAAAGTCAAGAAGTTGAATTGTCATTCAAACTTGGACATGAACTTGGCTATCCAAGATTCATAGACCATGACTCTAGTTGCTAGATTCCTTTTTAGAATCTGGCAACCAGAACTTGACATCACATACTCCTTATGTGATGAGCCCTTTTATTTGAAAATTACATGTGAACCCTTATGTCACATGTATTCCAAGCAACAACCACTATGTTCTTTTCCAAACTCCTATGAGTTAACCCTTGACACATGATCTCACAGCACAGTCTACACTGATATGATGCACTACACTGTTGTTTGTTAGATTATTTCGTATGGCTTTAGACTAAGAATCTCTCAGGTCATTTCATATACACTTTTTCATTTTGCTTACGATACGTCGTACACGTCCCGGTACACCACCCGCGCCTCGGCAAGGTCGGCGCCGAGCCTCACCATCGTCACCTTGCTCAACGCCGAGTCCATCGCGACCGTCACCTTGTTGCAGTCGTCCGCCGATGCACAGTAGGTGTTTGTTGAAATGCTAAATAGAGAGAGAGAGGAAGAGGAGGAGGAAGAGGAAGGTGTATGCTGACATGTGGGCCCCATTTATCATAACAGTCAACTTAATGGTCAAAATAAATGTCGTTGACTTTCCTTCCACGTCATCCCTGACGGGTGGGTCTCGCTTGTCATAAACGTGTTTAAATACTCGAAAACGGTCATCAACAAAAAGCTATAGTTTTTAGGGATGAATTGCGAAAAAGTGGTAGTTTTTGGTCAAAATTTTGAATGTTGTAGTTCTGTGGGACACCAACCCAAACCCCAAAACAGGTAGTTTTTTGTCAAATACTCCATCGCACTGCAACCTTGGAGGATCCCGCACCGACGGCCCATGAGACCGCCGGGGACCAGATCCCCGCCACCTCCATCGTAGGCGTTTCGCGGCCTTGTCCAACAGTGGCCTCCGTGAGAGGCGAGGAAAGAGAGAAAGACCAGGAGGAGATCGGGAGAGGGTACCAGTCCTAGACCTGTACCACACACCCATCATGACATGCAGCACATGCTAACCCACTGCAAGGAAATTGTACCTGTCATTTTATTCTTAATCCTTTAGTACTCTAGTAGTTAATTAAGTTTACAATGTCCACTTTTCACCTTACAATGTTGACCATGGCATTATTCCTCGTCTTAGCCAGAATAAAATTGATAATGTACCAACCAAAATGTCTACTGTGCATGGATTATAGTTTCTTCAGTGTTTCCCTTCAACCTAGTTTTAGCATGAACCTAATTTTTTTTCCATTTCTATGTCATTTAGTTGTCATTATCCTTTATCCACATCTCAAACTAGCCTTTAGCATTTGGATTCAGAGGCACACGTATCGATGAAATGACATGTCTATTTGTTTCTTCAGTGTTTAGTCCAGGGGTGAGTTGAGTAACGGGACAGTCATGCATTCATTATATGGCTACCTCCCTCGTCCTCCTTACTACCCAGTTTCAGACTAAGAATCTCTCAGGTCATTTCATATACACTTGTTCATTTGCTTGTCTGGCAATTAAATTCAATAAGTCTGTAGAATAATTGAAGAAAAGAGTACATTTTAGTATTCATTTATCATTATTTCTTTTTCTTTGGTGATATTCTGAGTAGTCAATGTATCTGTTCTAGTAGTATTTTTTTCCAGTGTCACCTTTTACCATGTTAGTCATTGAAGAAAAAAAATATTCTTAGTCCATGGTCACTCTTTGGTCGGTCTTTTTGAGAACTCATTCTCTCTATTTTATTTGATTCTGTTTATTTAGTCATGGGTTGTTCTGTCTTTCTTTGTTTAATCCTTCTATTTTTTGCTCTCATTTTGTTTGAAGACTTGTCATTTACACCTTTCTTTATTTTTTTGGTCATGTTCCCACTTCCATTCCCCAGTTTTGATTTGTTTAGTCTCTTTATTCTTTGTAGTGTCATTTATTGAGTACATTTAAGTACTCATCTATAAAATAATTTTAAAATGATATAACGCAACCATGTACATGACAAGAAAGGAAGAAAGAGGTACTTATTCACGTTTTCAGAGAAACATCGAAATAAAAATAGAGATAGAGGTCGGGTAACTTGATACAAAGGCAACATGATGTCGTTTTTGGTTTTCCCTCCTATTCTAGGTTTTCCACCGTTTTTCTTGAAAACCACCTTAACTACCCCACTTTTATTAACTTACCAAATACTCCGTTATTGACTTACCAGATAAAACTAGAATTTTTAATAATTTGTAAATGTGTGTTACCATATAAAATCCTAGCGCCCATGATTTTGTACATATTTAGGCAGGCAAATCGCGGGCATGATTTTATTTGGTAAACATTTGATTACACAATTCATATGAATATACTATACTGATAAACCATGGCCAAACTTACTAGAATATGTATGCATGTCGCAATGCACAGGCATTCTACTTAGTACCTACTCCCTACGTTCCTAAATATAGGTCTTTCTAGAGATTTCAACAAGTGACTACATACGGAGCAAAATGAGTGAATCTATACTCTAAAATATGTCTATATACATCCGTATGTGGTTGTCCATTTAAAGTTACTAAAAAGACTTACATTTAGGAATGGAGGGAGTATATAAGTAGAGGAAACATCAATGGATATGATACCAACCATGTATCATTAGAAGCATCACGAAGCATATTTTTATAATTTATTTATTTGTTATTATAATATAATTTTCAGTATGAACTTGATGAACCAAAGAAATCTTTGATTTCCAAAAATATTAACACACCTTATAATATTTTTAATAAATGGAGGAAGCATTTGTTTTCTGGGAAGGAAAGAAAAAGAAAAAGAAAAAAAGGGAAATGAGGGGAAGAGGAGACAAAGACGGAGTGGCCGGAGCCGGCCCAGCGTGTCATGATCGGTGGACTGAGCTGCGCTGGGCCGGGCTGGTGGTCGAGTTCCAGCCGAGTTCCGGCCGCTTCCAAATTTAAAAAATGTTTCCACTTTTTTTTAAAAATGTTTCCACTTTTTTAAAAAAATGTTTGTGTATTAGAAAATCAAGACTTTCAAAATATGTTGCATTTAAAAATATTAAAGATTTTAAAAATTGTTTTAGTTAAATGTTTGCAAATTCAAAATAATGTTCATGGTTAAAAAAACACATTTTATGAACTTGTACTTAATCTTCAAAACATGTTCACACATTCAAAAAATGTTCGTGTTTTTTCAAAAGGTTTATGTTGTCAAAAATGTTTAACAATTTTAAAGAAAAAACTACCTATTTCAAATGGTGTTCATCTATTTCCAAAAATGAACGACATTTTTAGAAAATGGTTCGCATTTTTGAAAACTGTACGGGGTTTAAATTTTTTTTCATGTTTTCAAAGATATTTGGCATTCATAAATATTAATTTATTTTCAGAAAAAAATATAAAAAACATAAAAAATTCAAATCTGACGCTGCAACATATTGTTTAATATTAATTGGTGGGTTGGTAGCCCGTGGACGAGTTTTTGAGGTCACGAGTTCGATCCTTCAACACGTCATTTTTTTTAATTTAAATTGTGCCTTACAAATATAGGTCGTTTTGGTGCCTGTCAATGGGCTGGCCCAGACGTGAACTATTGGGCGTCCCACACGCTATTTGACGGTAAAAGAGAATATATTGGTTTGGCTCTAATTTTGAAGAACTATGGGCTCGTGAGCGTTGAAAAAATTTAAGAGAAGAAACCCTGATAAAGAAGGTATTGTCTGGTTATGCATGGACTAAGATAATAAAACAGGATTTATGCGTAATCCATCCGGTTATGTTATTGTCGGAGAGACTGGTCGAAGCAACCGTGCCCCGAGGGTCGCCGCGCAGCTACCAAATAAGGAGAGTGCCACTACCCTGACACGATGGTGAACCTGAAGGAAAAAAACACAAGTTGGGTGGTTGCCGTCATGCCGACTAAGGGCATCTCCAGCCGTTGGCCCCCCAGGACGCATAAAAATCGCCCCCTGGGGGCGAGCCGGCGATACAATCGGCGCTGGGGGCGGTTTTGCGCCCAGTCGTCGCCCCCAGCTCGCCCCCATGCGCCGAAATTGGCCCACTTTGCATCCCAATTTCGGCAAATAAAGGGCTCATATGGGCGAGAATAGGCTCATATTTGGCGTGGTTTCGCCGTGTCTCGGCGTTCAATTATCAACACAATTATTTCTTATCACATATTTCATCACAGAAAAATCAAATACTTCAACAAAATAGTACAACAACAAATAGTTCAATACAAATTATATAGTTCAACAAATAAAAACTCGTATTTCATCACACGGCGTCTCCCTTGAGCCTCCACAGGTGCTCAATCAGATCTTTCTGCAATTGATGATGCACCTGTGGGTCTCGGATCTCCTGACGCATACTGAGATAGGCAGTCCAAGTTGCCGGTAGATGGTGATCAACTTCGGCTAGAGGACCCTGCCTGTAGTATGGTTCAGTGTCAAACACTGGGTCTTCTTGCTCGCTCTCGATGATCATGTTGTGCAAGATGACACAGCAAGTCATAATCTCCCACATTTGATCTTTGGACCAGGTCTGAGCGGGGTACCGAACAATATCGAATCGAGATTGGAGCACACCAAATGCCCGCTCGACATCCTTCCTGCAAGCCTCCTGAACTTTCGCAAACCAGGCGTTCTTGCCTCCTGCCGCAGGGTTTGAGATCGTCTTCACAAATGTCGACCATCTCGGATAGATGCCATCTGCTAGGTAGTACCCCTTGTTGTATTGGTGCCCATTAATCTAGAAGTTCACCGGAGGAGAATGGCCCTCAATGAGCTTGGCAAAAACAGGAGAGCACTGCAGCACGTTGATGTCATTGTGAGTTCCTGGCATACCAAAGAAGGAGTGCCAAATCCAGAGGTCCTGTGTGGCTACCGCCTCAAGCACCACACTGCAACCGCCTTTGGCGCCTTTGTACATCCCCTGCCAACCAAATGGGCAATTCTTCCATTTCCAATGCATGCAGTCGATGCTTCCAAGCATCCCAGGAAATCCTCTTGCTGCATTCTGGGCTAGGATCCGAGCAGTGTCTTCCACATTGGGTGTTCTCAAGTATTGTGGCCCAAACACTGCCACCACTGCCCGACAGAACTTGTAGAAACACTCTATGCTGGTGGACTCGGCCATGCGCCCATAGTCGTCGAGTGAATCACTGGGAGCTCCATATGCAAGCATCCTCATCGCTGTCGTGCACTTCTGGATGGAGGTGAATCCAAGAGCGCCAGTGCAATCCATCTTGCTCTTGAAGTAGTTGTCGAACTCCCGGATGGAATTCACAATCCTGAGGAAGAGCTTTCGGCTCATCCGATAATGGCGCCGAAATGTTTTCTCGCCATGAAGTGGAGCATCGGCGAAGTAGTTGGAGTAGAGCATGCAGTAGCCTTCGAGACGATGCCGGTTCTTTGCTTTCACCCGCCCCGGCGCCGAGCCACCTCGCCGCGGCTTTTCATTGCTCGCCAGCAGCAGGGCGAGGGCGGCGAGCACCATGAGATGCTCTTCTTCCTGGACGTCGGCCGCGGCTTCCTCCTCCAGCAGCGCGGCGAGCTCTTCCTCGTCATCCGAGTCCATCACCGAGACAAGCAAAACGCCGAACACCTTGCGCTCGGTGGGCGTGTACCCGCCGCTAAACCACGTCTCCGCGGCCGGAAACGGCGGCCGGAAACGCCCAGCTGCTGTGGGAGGGGCTGCCGCGGCGAAGCGCTGCTATTTTCCGGCGGGGAATGGCTATCTAGCGGAGTAGGGCGGCGGCCGTCGCCGGGATATAGCTAGTGGTGGCCGAGGGCGCAGGGGTGCGAGACGAGTCGGGGGAAGAAAACCTTGACTTTTCCCCTGTCGGTGTGGGCCAGGCGTGCTTTTCCTTAGCGTCGGAGCCCCCAACTGCTCCCCAGCGCGCCGGGTTCGGCCTGTGACCGCCGGGCGAAAAAAAGGTCCGAACCGGCGATTTTCGGCGTCCTGGAGGCGCGACTGGGCCGTTTTTTCGGCGTCGGCGCCGAAAAAGTGGCCTGGGGGGGCTGTTGGGGGCGCGGCTAGAGATGCCCTAATGTCACCACTATCAAGATCTCGCGGGACAAACATGACTCGCGAGAAAACCACAACTCCTCGCTCTATTGCCTCACCACTGTGGATACCGTTGATACTGTTTTTGAACATAATTTATCTCTCTCGTTGCTTCTCGAAAAAATATTTCTCCCGTTGCAACGCACAAGCATATTTGCTAGTATTTTTAATAAATGGAGGAAGCATTTGTTTTCTGGGAAGGAAAGAAAAAGAAAAAGAAAAAAAGGGAAATGAGGGGAAGAGGAGACAAAAGACGGAGTGGCCGGGGCCTGCCCAGCGTGAAACCATCGGCCGAGTTCCGGGCTGCGGTAAACGGGGTCCGATACCGACTTGGTGCAGAGCAAAGAAGGGCTCGCTCGGCTCGGCTAGGGTTCCTCTTCCTTTCGATGTTTATATAGATCGAGACGGCACCGCCGCCTCCTCCAATCCAATCCCCAAACCAGCGCAAGCGACAAACCTCGAAACCCAAGATCTACATCGACAGCAGAGGAACCATCAATCAATGAAGAAGAGGCCATGGCGGGCAAGGAGGAGGCGGGGAAGTTGATGGTCAGTCCGGGCAGCGCTGCCAATTCGACGGAGGCTGGAGTCGATGGTCCTGCGGCGGTGTTCCCCTCCGCCGCCGGATCCATCTACACGGAGGGTGACGAGTCAGAGAAGGGGGTTGCTGCGATTGACAAGATGCTTGGGGAGGCGAATCTGTCGTCCGCCGTCGCCAATCAGCCGGCCGCAGCACCGCCAGGTCCAAACAAGGGCAAGGTTCGGCTGTCGAAAGCCGAGATCAGGACCATAATTGCGCTGAAGCCGGAGCAACACCCCAGCGCCGATTACCTGGACGATCTGGCAGAGTATTTCCCTCCGGAGTGGATTGAGGAAAGGAAGCGTGCCCACGCCGACAGCGTAAAGCTTTCAAGAAGATGGACGATGATTTCGAAGAGTACAGGCAGCAGGTCTTAGTGTCTGTGCGGGACAAGGGCTACTTCGAGGTCGATGAAGAGCTCATTTCCAACAGGGAAAAGGCGAATGAGTACGTTGCCGAACAATGGAAGAGGATGGATTTTACTGGAATTCAGATTGCCACCCCGGAGGACAGGCTGAGGGATGCAGACGGTTATCGTCCATATGTTCCTGACCAAGATGATGCGCTCGTTGAAGCTCTTGTGATTGAGTGATTCTCAAAGATGACGCTGCTTGAGGAAGACTGGATGGCACAAGGGATCAAGCTTGCTGCCCAACTGAGAATATGCCTCGCTTGGCCCGTCTCTATCTATCTACTCTCTCTGTAACTCAATGTAGTAAACTGCAAAAAGGTCTTACATTAAGGTTGTATCTATCTTTCTATTGTCAATAACATTGGTACTAGCGTATAACCTGTGTTATGATAAGATACTTCTATCCATCCATTTTTTATCTGACTCTGCTATGTTATGTTTATAATTTACAACCCAGCTGTACTACTATTGCAGTGTGGTGCTGCTGCGCTATTGCTAATTTGCTTGTGCAATGGACTTGGTTTCTGCTTCCAAAACAGCCAACTTTTTTCTTCCGTTGCCGTAAATTTGTATCTCTGTCTGTTGATGATATTCGACCTAAAATGAATCGCTCTGTTCTGCATTTATGCTGTAAAGTATATCGGTCTCTGTCTATCTTGTGTGCTTGCTTGTCATTGTGTTTCACCGCCTACTTCTGTGTTGTTTGGGCGGCTTTGTTGTCCATCTTTTTCTTTGAGTTTGTAGTTTCCCTTTTATTCCATGCCACTGCTGGCCAAAGTATAATATTTTATTCATGGCATGCCTGAAACCTGGGTGTCAATGTTTTGCACTATAAATCAACAGGGCCTCAAAATATGAAACAACTGATACATCATTGATCAGGAGAGTAATTCTCCTATGTTGATGTTAATAACTTGCCTTTGGTACAGAAATAGTTTGACGTTTGTCTCTGAGTAACTCCCTTCGTAGAATATTCCTATGTGGCATTGCCATACTGCAGCTGATGTCGACACTCTTGATAGCGAAGAATCGCAGAGTTCAAACGTCGACAAATAACATAGAGAAAGTAATTTGCTGGTATCAATCAGCTACATCTGTGTGTTGTTTGTTTTCATGTCGACGCTCTTGTAGCGAAGAATATCAAACAGATTTTAGCAACTCCAATACGAAGACTAAACAAATGGAAATTTGCAAAGCATATAAACGGAAATGGAAACAATAATGAAACGTTTCAGTGAATACAGAACCAAACAACACACAGTAACACAGTGAGTAGAATGACTCATGTGAGGTCGAACTTCTCACATATACAACTCAAAAAAACTTGTCTAATACTACTACAATACTACCTCCGATCCATAACAAGTGTCGTAGTTCTTAACTAACCTGCACTTGTTTTGAATGGGCGGGAGTACCGCTATGCCACTAACCTAATCAAACACATTAAGGCCAAAGGGGCGGACGCTGGGCTATGCCATGTTGAAACATTTACTGACCTATGGATTGATGGTTTAGCCGCTCATCTACCCACATAACAACGTCTCGACGGAGGAGTAGAGGGTGGCAGCGGTTTTGATCTGTGATCAGCCTCTATGCGGGAGGCAGCGAATAGTCGAAGTGGTTGTTGGAAAGATGGGACGAAGAAGCCGCCGTTAGCTGGCGGAGGGGCAGGTGAGGACGAGAGGAAGCGGCTGCGAGATGGAGTTCGGTCGATGGTGTCATGCCTCAGTGGCCTGGATCAGGCAATGTAGGTGGGAGGCAGCGGCACCCCCTCTCCCCAAGGACCATGGGTGTGTTTGGTTCTTGTCCACACCATCTTACGCCTGGCCTGGATGGTGTCTGGGATGTGCATGTGACTTGTTTGTTTTGCATCCTCAAAAAGTAGATGGCCGCCTGACCTGACCCACCCCCAACTGCGTGATTAGCCTGGCCCAAATAGGATTAGCCCAGGCACTGTGATTAGCCTGGGCCATGCGGCTCCCTTGCGCCTAGCATGCTGCAGCAGCAGCCTGAGAGTATTTTAAAACCTAAAAATATATTCATCATGAGGCTTAAATAAATTTTCAAGATCATAAGAAACATTATCACCCAATCATGATCATTGCAATAAGTAGTGGTCATGGCAAAATTAGCATCCCCAAGCTTAGTGTTTTGCATATTAATAGCACAATTGACATTAATATAATTTATAATAACATCATTGCAATCATGCTTTTCATTCAATATATCGTGAATCACTTCATAAATTTCTTCTTTTAACACTTCATCACAATTTTCAGATTCACGAATTTCAAGCAAAACTTCATAAAGATAACCTAGTGTACTCAACTCACTAGCAATTGGTTCATCACAATTGGATCTTTTAAAAAGATTAGCAAGTGGATGAGGATCCATAAAATTTTTCTCTGTGACTTGAAATAAATACACAATTATGGCAAGCAAACAATCAAACAAACCAAGTAAGACATAAGGGTAAACGAGAAGAAGAAGGGAAGAAGGGCGAATAAAAAAGGCAAATATTTTGTGTTTTTCTGAAAACGTTTTAGAAGTGAGGGAGAGGAAAACGAGAGACAAATGGTAAATAATGTAATGCGAGATATGAGAGTTTATGATAGGTACTCGGTAGGCTTGATGTAGACCTCCTCGGGAACGACGCCAGAAATTCTTCTTGCTACTTCTTGAGTTTGCATTGGTTTTCCCTTAAAAAGGAAAGGGTGATGTAGCAAAGTAGAGATAAGTATTTCCCTCAGTTTGAGAACCAAGGTATCAATCCAGTAGGAGGTACAAGCAAGTCTCCAATATATGCACCTGCACAAACAATCAAATACTTGCACCCAACGCGATAAAGGGGTTGTCAATCCCTTCACGGTCACTTGCAAGGATGGGATCTAATAGAAATAGATATAAAAGATTACTTAAAGGTAAAATAAAGTAAATATCAATAAATTGCAGCAAGGTATTTTTGGGTTTTTGGTTTTATAGATCTGAAAATATATGATGAAAAATAGACCCGGGGGCCATAGGTTTCACTAGAGGCTTCTCTCTTGAATAAAGCATACGGTGGGTAAACAAATTGTTGTTGAGCAATTGATAGAAAAGCGAATAGTTATGATGATATCTAAGGCAATGATCATGAATATAGGCATCACGTCTGTGACAAGTAGACCGAAACGATGCTGCATCTACTACTAGTACTCCACACATCGACCGCTATCCAGCATGCATCTAGAGGGATAAACTCAAGCAATATGACATAAACCTCATCTTTTTACCCTTAATGGCAACAATACAATACGTGCTTCGCTACCATGGGTGAGGACACCACAAGATTGAACCCATCACAAAGCACCTCTCTCATTGCAAGATAGATCAATCTAGTTGGCCAAACCAAATCAATAGATCGGAGAGAAATACAAAGGTATCAAATCATGCATATAAGAATTCAGAGCAGACTCAAATACTATCCATAGATAATCTGATAAAAAAGCCATAATTCATCGGATCTCAACAAACACACCGCAAAAGAAGATTACACCGGATAGAACTCCAAGAACATCAAGGAGAACAAGGTATTGAAGATTAAAGAGAGAGAAGAAGCCATCTAGATACTAGCTATGGACTCGTAGGTCTGTGGTATACTACTCACACTGAAGGAAATATGCCCTAGAGGCAATAATAAGGTTATTATTTATTTCCTTATATCATGATAAATGTTTATTATTCATGCTAGAATTGTATTATCCGGAAACATAATACATGTGTGAATACATAGACAAACAGAGTGTCACTAGTATGCCTCTACTTGACTAGCTCGTTAATCAAAGATGGTTATGTTTCCTAACCATGGACAAAGAGTTGTTATTTCATTAACATGATCACATCATTAGTTGAATGATCTGATTGACATGACCCATTCCATTAGCTTAGCACCCGATCGTTTAGTATGTTGCTATTGCTTTCTTCATGACTTATACATGTTCCTATGACTATGAGATTATGCAACTCCCGTTTACCGGAGGAACACTTTGTGTGCTACCAAACGTCACACGTAACTGGGTGATTATAAAGGTGCTCTACAGGTGTCTCCGAAGGTACTTGTTGGGTTGGCGTATTTCGAGATTAGGATTTGTCACTCCGATTGTCGGAGAGGTATCTTTGGGCCCTCTCGGTAATGCACATCACTTAAGCCTTGCAAGCATTTCAACTAATGAGTTAGTTGCGGGATGATGCATTACAGAACGAGTAAAAGAGACTTGCCGGTAACAAGATTGAACCAGGTATTGAGATACCGACGATCGAATCTCGGGCAAGTAACATACCGATGACAAAGGGAACAAAGTATGTTGTTATGCGGTCTGACCGATAAATATCTTCGTAGAATATGTGGGAGCCAATATGAGCATCCAGGTTCCGCTATTGGTTATTGACCGGAGACATGTCTCGGTCATGTCTACATTGTTCTCGAATCCGTAGGGTCCACACGCTTAACGTTACGATGACAGTTTCATTATGAGTTTATACATTTTGATGTACCGAAGTTTGTTCGGAGTCCCGGATGTGATCACGGACATAATGAGGAGTCTCAAAATGGCCGAGACATAAAGATTGATATATTGGACGGCTATATTCGGACACCGGAAGTGTTCCGGATGATTTCGGAGAAAACCGGAGTGCCGGAGGGTTACCGGACCCCCCCCCCCCCCCGGGAGAAGTAATGGGCTTTATGGGCCCTAGTGGAGAGAGAGAGGGGCGGCCAGGGTGGGCCGCGCGCCCCCTCCCCCTCTGGTCCGAATTGGACTAGGAGAGGGGGGGGGGGCGGCGCCCCCCTTTCCTTCTCCCTCCCCCCTTCCTTTCCCCCTCCTAGTAGGAGTAGGAAAGAGGGGAGTCCTACTCCTACTAGGAGGAGGACTCCTCGTCCTTGGCGCGCCCAAGGGCCGGCCGGCCTCCCCGCTTGCTCCTTTATATACGGGGGCAGGGGGGCACCTCTAGACATAGAAGTTGATCTTCAAGATCGTTCTCTTAGCCGTGTGCGGTGCCCCCCTCCACCATAGTCCTCGATGATATTGTGGTAGTGCTTAGGCGAAGCCCTGCGATAGTAGAACATCAAGATCGTCACCACGCCATCGTGCTGATGGAACTCTTCCCCGACACTTTGCTGGATCGGAGTCCGGGGATCGTCATCGAGCTGAACGTGTGCTAGAACTCGGAGGTGCCGTAGTTTCAGTGCTTGATCGGTCGGGCCGTGAAGACGTTCGACTACATCAACCGCGTTGTCATAACGCTTCCGCTGTCGGTCTACGAGGGTACGTAGAGTACACTCTCCCCTCTCGTTGCTATGCATCACCATGATCTTGCGTGTGCGTAGTAAAATTTTGAAATTACTACGTTCCCCAACAGTGGCATCAGAGCCAGGTTTTATGCGTTGATGTTGTGCACGAGTAGAACACAAGTGAGTTGTGGGCGATATAAGTCATACTGCTTACCAGCATGTCATACTTTGGTTCGGCGGTATAGTTGGATGAAGCGGCTCGGACCGACATTACGCATACGCTTACGCGAGACTGGTTCTACCGACGTGCTTTGCACACAGGTGGCTGGCGGGTGTCAGTTTCTCCAACCATAGTTGAACCGAGTGTGGCTACGCTCGGTCCTTGCGAAGGTTAAAACAACACCAAATTGACAAACTATCGTTGTGGTTTTTGATGCGTAGGTAAGATTGGTTCTTGCTTAAGCCCGTAGCAGCCACGTAAAAACTTGCAACAAACAAAGTAGAGGACGTCTAACTTGTTTTTGCAGGGCATGTTGTGATGTGATATGGTCAAGACATGATGCTAAATTTTATTTTATGAGATGATCATGTTTTGTAACCAAGTTATCAGCAACTGGCAGGAGCCATATGGTAGTCGCTTTATTGTATGCAATGCAATCGCCCTGTAATGCTTTACTTTATCACTAAGCGGTAGCGATAGTCGTAGAAGCATAAGATTGGCGAGACAACAACGATGCTACGATGGAGATCAAGGTGTCGCGCCAGTGATGATGGTGATCATGATCGTGCTTCGAAGATGGAGATCGCAAGCACAAGATGATGATGGCCATATCATATCACTTATATTGATTGTATGTGATGTTTATCTTTTATGCATCTTATCTTGCTTTGATTGACGGTAGCATTTTAAGATGATCTCTCACTAAATTATCAAGAAGTGTTCTCCCTGAGTATGCACCGTTGCGAAAGTTCTTCGTGCTGAGACACCACGTGATGATCGGGTGTGATAGGCTCTACGTTCAAATACAATGGGTGCAAAACAGTTGCACACGCGGAATACTCAGGTTATACTTGACGAGCCAAGCATATACAGATATGGCCTCGGAACACGGAGACCGAAAGGTCGAGCGTGAATCATATAGTAGATATGATCAACATAGTGATGTTCACCAATGAAACTACTCCATCTCACATGATGATCGGACATGGTTTAGTTGATTTGGATCACGTGATCACTTAGAGGATTAGAGGGATGTCTATCTAAGTGGGAGTTCTTTAGTAATATGATTAATTGAACTTAAATTTATCATGAACTCAGTACCTGATAGTATCTTGCCTGTTTATGTTTGATTGTAGATAGATGGCCCGTGCTGTTGTTCCGTTGAATTTTAATGCGTTCCTTGAGAAAGCAAAGTTGAAAGATGATGGTAGCAATTACACGGACTGGGTCCGTAACTTGAGGATTATCCTCATTGCTGCACAAAAGAATTACGTCCTAGAAGCACTGCTGGGTGCCAGGCCTGTTGCTGGAGCAACACCAGATGTTATGAACGTCTGGCAGAGCAAAGCTGATGACTACTCGATAGTTCAGTGTGCCATGTTGTACGGCTTAGAATCGGGACTTCAACGACGTTTTGAACGTCATGGAGCATATGAGATGTTCCAGGAGTTGAAGTTAATATTTCAAGCAAATGCCCGGATTGAGAGATATGAAGTCTCCAATAAGTTCTATAGCTGCAAGATGGAGGAGAACAGTTCTGTCAGTGAGCATATACTCAAAATGTCTGGGTATAATAATCACTTGATTCAATTGGGAGTTAATCTTCCAGATGATTCCGTCATTGAAAGAATTCTCCAATCACTGCCACCAAGCTACAAGAGCTTCGTGATGAACTATAATATGCAAGGGATGAATAAGACTATTCCCGAGCTCTTCGCAATGCTGAAAGCTGCGGAGGTAGAAATCAAGAAGGAGCATCAAGTGTTGATGGTCAACAAGACCACTAGTTTCAAGAAAAAGGGCAAAGGAAAGAAGAAGGGAAACTTCAAAAAGAACAGCAAGCAAGTTGCTGCTCAAGAGTAGAAAACCAAACCTGGACCTAAGCCTGAAACTGAGTGCTTCTACTGCAAGCAGACTAGTCACTGGAAGCGGAAATGCCCCAAGTATTTGGCGGAAAAGAAGGATGGCAAGGTGAACAAAGGTATATATGATATACATGTTATTGATGTGTACCTTACTAATGCTCGCAGTAGCACCTGGGTATTTGATACTGGTTCCGTTGCTATTATTTGCAACTCGAAACAGGGACTACGGATTAAGCGAAGATTGGCTAAGGACGAGGTGACGATGCGCGTGGGAAATGGTTCCAAAGTCGATGTGATCGCGGTCGGCACGCTACCTCTACATCTACCTTCGGGATTAGTATTAGACCTAAATAATTGTTATTTGGTGCCAGCGTTGAGCATGAACATTATATCTGGATCTTGTTTGATGCGAGACGGTTATTCATTTAAATCAGAGAATAATGGTTGTTCTATTTATATGAGTAATATCTTTTATGGTCATGCACCCTTGAAGAGTGGTCTATTCTTATTAAATCTCGATAGTAGTGACGCACATATTCATAATGTTGAAGCCAAAAGATGCAGAGTTGATAATGATAGTGCAACTTATTTGTGGCACTGCCGTTTAGGTCATATCGGTGTAAAGCGCATGAAGAAACTCCATACTGATGGACTTTTGGAACCACTTGATTATGAATCACTTGGTACTTGCGAACCGTGCCTTATGGGCAAGATGACCAAAACACCGTTCTTCGGTACTATGGAGAGAGCAACAGATTTGTTGGAAATCATACATACAGATGTATGTGGTCCGATGAATATTGAGGCTCGTGGCGGATATCGTTATTTTCTCACCTTCACAGATGACTTAAGCAGATATGGGTATCTCTACTTAATGAAACATAAGTCTGAAACATTTGAAAAGTTCAAAGAATTTCAGAGTGAAGTTGAAAATCATCGTAACAAGAAAATAAAATTCCTACGATCTGATCGTGGAGGAGAATATTTGAGTTACGAGTTTGGTGTACATTTGAAACATGCGGAATAGTTTCTCAACTCACGCCACCCGGAACACCACAACGTAATGGTGTGTCCGAACGTCGTAATCATACTTTACTAGATATGGTGCGATTTATGATGTCTCTTACTGATTTACCGCTATCGTTTTGGGGTGATGCTTTAGAGACGGCCGCATTCACGTTAAATAGGGCACCATCAAAATCCGTTGAGACGACGCCTTATGAACTATGGTTTGGCAAGAAACCAAAGTTGTCGTTTCTGAAAGTTTGGGGCTGCGATGCTTATGTGAAAAAGCTTCAACTTGATAAGCTCGAACCCAAATCGGAGAAATGTGTCTTCATAGGATATCCAAAGGAAACTATTGGATACACCTTCTATCACAGATCCGAAGGCAAGACTTTTGTTGCTAAATTCGGAAACTTTCTAGAGAAGGAGTTTCTCTCGAAAGAAGTGAGTGGGAGGAAAGTAGAACTTGATGAGGTAACTGTACCTGCTCCCTTATTGGAAAGTAGTACATCATAGAAACCGGTTTCTGTGACACCTACACCAATTAGTGAGGAAGCTAATGATGATGATCATGAAACTTCAGAACAAGTTACTACTGAACCTCGTAGATCAACCAGAGTAAGATCCGCACCAGAGTGGTACGGTAATCCTGTTCTGGAAGTCATGCTACTAGATCATGATGAACCTATGAACTATGAAGAAGCGATGGTGAGCCCAGATTCCGCAAAATGGCTTGAAGCCATGAAATCTGAGATGGGATCCATGTATGAGAACAAAGTGTGGACTTTGGTTGACTTGCCCAAAGATCGGCAAGCAATTGAGAATAAATGGATCTTCAAGAAGAAGACTGACGCTGACGGTAATGTTACTGTCTACAAAGCTCGACTTGTCGCAAAAGGTTTTTGACAAGTTCAAGGGATTGACTACGATGAGACCTTCTCACCCGTAGCGATGCTTAAGTCTGTCCGAATCATGTTAGCAATTGCCGCATTTTATGATTATGAAATTTGGCAGATGGATGTCAAAACTGCATTCCTGAATGGATTTCTGGAAGAAGAGTTGTATATGATGCAGCCAGAAGGTTTTGTCGATCCAAAGGGAGCTAACAAAGTGTGCAAGCTCCAGCGATCCATTTATGGACTGGTGCAAGCCTCTCGGAGTTGGAATAAATGCTTTGATAATGTGATCAAAGCATTTGGTTTTGTACAGACTTTTGGAGAAGCCTGTATTTACAAGAAAGTGAGTGGGAGCTCTGTAGCATTTCTGATATTATATGTATATGACATATTACTAATCGGAAATGATATAGAATTTCTGGATAGCATAAAGGGATACTTGAATAAGAGTTTTTCAATGAAAAACCTCGGTGAAGCTGCTTACATATTGGGCATTAAGATCTATAGAGATAGATCAAGACGCTTAATTGGACTTTCACAAAGCACATACCTTGACAAAATTTTGAAGAAGTTCAAAATGGATCAAGCAAAGAAAGGATTCTTGCCTGTGTTACAAGGTGTGAAATTGAGTAAGACTCAATGCCCGACCACTGCAGAAGATAGAGAGAAAATGAAAGATGTTCCCTATGCTTCAGCCATAGGCTCTATCTGTTGGGTTTCGTAGTAATTTCAAAAAATTTCCTACGCACACGCAAGATCATGTGATGCATAGCAACGAGGGGGAGAGTGTTGTCTACGTACCCAACGCAGACCGACTGCGGAAGCGATCACACAACGTAGAGGAAGTAGTCGTACGTCTTCACGATCCAACCGATCAAGCACCGAAACTACGGCACCTCCGAGTTCGAGCACATGTTCAGCTCGATGACGATCCCCGGACTCCGATCCAGCAAAGTGTCGGGGAAGAGTTCCGTCAGCACGACGGCGTGGTGACGATCTTGATGAACTACAGCAGCAGGGCTTCGCCTAAACTCCGCTACAGTATTATCGAGGAATATGGTGGCAGGGGGCACCGCACACGGCTAAGGAATAGATCACGTGGATCAACTTGTGTGTTTCTGGGGTGCCTCTGCCTCAGTATATAAAGGAGCCAAGGGGGGAGGGGGCGCCGGCCAAGGGAGGAGGGCGCAGGAGGAGTCCTACTCCTTCCGGGAGTAGGACTCCCCCCCAATCCTATTCCAACTAGGATTCCCCAAAGGGGGAAAGAGGGAGAGGGGGCCCGACCACCTTCTCCTAGTCCTAATAGGACTAGGGGAGGGGGAAGTGGCGCAGCCACCTTGGGCTGCCCCTTTCTCCTTTCCACTAAGGCCCACGAAGGCCCATATGGTTCCCGGGGGGTTCCGGTAACCCTCCCGGTATTCCGGTAAAATCCCGATTTCACCCGGAACACTTCCGATATCCAAACATAGGCTTCCAATATATCAATCTTTACGTCTCGACCATTTCGAGACTCCTCGTCATGTCCGTGATCACATCCGGGACTCCGAACAACCTTCGGTACATCAAAATGCATAAACTCATAATATAACTGTCATCGTAACCTTAAGCGTGCGGACCCTACGGGTTCGAGAACAATGTAGACATGACCGAGACATGTCTCCGGTCAATAACCAATAGCGGGACCTGGATGCCCATATTGGCTCCTACATATTCTACGAAGATCTTTATCGGTCAGACCGCATAACAACATACGTTGTTCCCTTTGTCATCGGTATGTTACTTGCCCGAGATTCGATCGTCGGTATCCAATACCTAGTTCAATCTCGTTACCAGCAAGTCTCTTTACTCGTTCCGTAATACATCATCTCACAACTAACATATTAGTTGTAATGCTTGCAAGGCTTATGTGATGTGTATTACCGAGAGGGCCCAGAGATACCTCTCCGACAATCGGAGTGACAAAACCTAATCTCGAAATACGCCAACCCAACATCTATCTTTGGAGACACCTGTAATGCTCCTTTATAATCACTCAGTTACGTTGTGACGTTTGGTAGCACCCAAAGTGTTCCTCCGGCAAACGGGAGTTGCATAATCTCATAGTCATAGGAACATGTATAAGTCATGAAGAAAAGCAATAGCAACATACTAAACGATCGGGTGCTAAGCTAATGGAATGGGTCATGTCAATCAGATCATTCAACTAATGATGTGACCTCGTTAATCAAATAACAACTCATTGTTCATGGTTAGGAAACATAACCATCTTTGATTAACGAGCTAGTCAAGTAGAGGCATACTAGTGACACTTTATTTGTCTATGTATTCACACATGTATTATGTTTCCGGTTAATACAATTCTAGCATGAATAATAAACATTTATCATGATTATAAGGAAATAAATAATAACTTTATTATTGCCTCTAGGGCATATTTCCTTCAGTCTCCCACTTGCACTAGAGTCAATAATCTAGTTCACATCGCCATGTGATTTAATAGCAATAGTTCACATCACCATGTGATTAACACCCATAGTTCACATCGATATGTGATCAACACCCAAAGGGTTTACTAGAGTCAGTAATCTAGTTCACATCGCTATGTGATTAACACCCAAAGAGTACTAAGGTGTGATCATGTTTTGCTTGTGAGATGATTTTAGTCAACGGGTCTGTCACATACAGATCTGTAAGTATTTTGCGAATTTCTATGTCAACAATGCTCTGCACGGAGCTACTCTAGCTAATTGCTCCCACTTTCAATATGTATCCAGATTGAGACTTAGAATCATCTGGATCAGTGTCAAAAACTTGCATCGACGTAACCCTTTACGACGAACCTTTTTGTCACGTCCATAATCGAGAAACTTATCCTTATTTCACTAAGGATAATTCTGACCGCTGTCCGGTGATCTACTCCTAGATCACTTTGGTACCTCCCTGCTAAACTTATAGCAAGGCACACATCAGGTCTGGTACACAGCATTGCATACATGATAGAGCCTATGGCTGATGCATAGGGAACATCTTTCATATTCTCTCTATCTTCTGCAGTGGTTGGGCATTGAGTCTTACTCAACTTCACACCTTGTAACACAGGCAAGAATCCTTTCTTTGCTTGATCCATTTTGAATTATTTTCAAAATCTTGTCAAGGTATGTGCTTTGTGAAAGTCCAATTAAGCGTCTTGATCTATCTCTATAGATCTTAATGCCTAATATGTAAGCAGCTTCACCGAGGTCTTTCATTGAAAAACTTTTATTCAAGTATCCCTTTATGCTATCCAGAAATTCTATATCATTTCCAATCAGCAATATGTCATCCAAATATAATATTAGAAATGCTACAGAGCTCCCACTCACTTTCTTGTAAATACAGGCTTCTCCGAAAGTCTGTATAAAACCAAATGCTTTGATCAACTTATCAAAGCGTATATTCCAACTCCGAGATGCTTGCACCAGTCCATAGATGGATCGCTGGAGCTTGCATATTTTGTTAGCACCTTTAGGATTGACAAAACCTTCTGGTTGTATCATACACAACTCTTCTTTAATAAATCTATTAAGGAATGCAGTTTTGTTTATCCATTTGCCAGATTTCATAAAATGCGGCAATTGCTAACATGATTCAGACAGACTTAAGCATAGATATGAGTGAGAAACTCTCATCGTATTCAACACCTTGAACTTGTCGGAAACCTTTTGCGACAATTCTAGCTTTGTAGATAGCAACACTACCATCATCGTCCGTCTTCCTCTTGAAGATCCATTTATTTTCTATGGCTTGCCGATCATCGGGCAAGTCAACCAAAGTCCATACTTTGTTCTCATACATGGATCCCATCTCAGATTTCATGGCCTCAAGCCATTTTGCGGAATCTGGGCCCACCATCGCTTCTTCATAGTTCGTAGGTTCATCATGATCTAGTAGCATGACTTCCAGAAAAGGATTATCGTACCACTCTGGCGCGGATCTTACTCTGGTTGATCTACGAGGTTCAGTAGTATCTTGTTCTGAAGTTTCATGATCATCATCATTAGCTTCCTCACTAACTGGTGTAGGTGTCACAGAAACAGTTTTCTGTGATGTACTACTTTCCAATAAGGGAGCAGGTACAGTTACCTCGTCAAGTTCTACTTTCCTCCCACTCACTTCTTTCGAGAGAAACTCCTTCTCCAGAAAGTTTCCGAATTTAGCAACAAAAGTCTTGCCTTCGGATCTGTGATAGAAGGTGTATCCAATAGTTTCCTTCGGATATCCTATGAAGATGCACTTCTCCGATTTGAGTTTGAGCTTATCAGGATGAAACTTTTTCATATAAGCATCGCAACCCCAAATTTAAGAAACGACAACTTTGGCTTCTTGCCAAACCACAGTTCATAAGGCGTCGTCTCAACGGATTTTGATGGTGCCCTATTTAACGTGAATGCAGCCGTCTCTAGAGCATAACCCCAAAATGATAGTGGTAGATCGGTAAGAGACATCATAGATCGCACCATATCTAATAAAGTACGGTTATGACGTTCGGACACACCATTACATTGTGGTGTTCCAGGTGGCATGAGTAGTGAAACTATTTCACATTGTTTTTAACTGAAGGCCAAACTCGTAACTCAAATACTCTTCTCTACGATCAGATCGTAGAAACTTTATTTTCTTGTTACGATGATTTTTCACTTCACTCTGAAATTCTTTGAACTTTTCAAATGTTTCAGACTTATGTTTCATCAAGTAGATATACTCTTATCTGCTCAAATCATCTGTGAAGATCAGAAAATAATGATACCTGTCGCGAGCCTCAATATTCATCGGACCACATACATCAGTATGTATGATTTCCAACAAATCTGTTGCTCGCTTCATTGTTCCGAAGAACAGAGTCTTAGTCATCTTGCCCATGAGGCATGGATCGCAAGCATCAACTGATTCATAATCAAGTGATTCCAAAAGCCCATCAGTATGGAGTTTCTTCATGCGCTTTACACCAATATGACCTAAACGGCAGTGCTACAAACAAGTTGCACTTATCATTATTAACTTTGCATCTTTTGGTTTCAATATTATGATTATGTGTATCACTACGATCGAGATCCAACGAACTATTTTCATTGGGTGTGTAACCATATAAGGTTTTATTCATGTAAACAGAACAACAATTTATTCTCTTACTTAAATGAATAACCGTATTACAATAAACATGATCAAATCATATTCATGCTCAACGCAAACACCAAATAACACTTATTCAGGTTCAACACTAATCCCGAAAGTATAGGGAGTGTGCGACGATGATCATATCAATCTTGGAACCACTTCCAACACACATCATCACTTCACCCTTAACTAGTCTCTGTTTATTCTGCAACTCCCGTTTTGAGTTACTAATCTTAGCAACTGAACTAGTATCAAATACTGAGGGGTTGCTATAAACACTAGTAAAGTACACATCAATAACATGTATATCAAATATACTTATGTTCACTTTGCCATCCTTCTTATCTGCCAATCACTTGGGGTAGTTCCGCTTCCAGTGACCAGTCCCTTTGCAGTAGAAACACTTAGTCTCAGGCTTAGGATCAGACTTGGGCTTCTTCACTTGAGCAACAACTTGCTTGCTGTTCTTCTTGAAGTTCCCCTTCTTCCCTCTGCCCTTTTCTTGAAACTAGTGGTCTTGTCTACCATCAACACTTGATGTTTTTCTCGATTTCTACCTTCGTCAATTTTCGCATTACGAAGAGCTTGGGAATCGTTTCCGTTATCCCTTGCATATCATAGTTCATCACGAAGTTCTACTAACTTGGTGATGGTGACTAGAGAATTCTGTCAATCACTACCTTATCTGGAAGATTAACTCCCACTTGATTCAAGCGATTGTAGTACCCAGACAATCTGAGCACATGCTCACTACTTGAGCGATTCTCCTCCATCTTTCAGCTATAGAACTTGTTGGAGACTTCATATCTCTCAACTCGGGTATTTGCTTGAAATATTAACTTCAACTCCTGGAACATCTCATATAGTCCACGACGTTCAAAACGTCTTTGAAGTCCCGATTCTAAGCCATTAAGCATGGTGCACTAAACTATCAAGTAGTCATCATATTGAGCTAGCCAAACATTCATAACGTCTGCATCTGCTCCTGCAATAGGTCCGTCACCTAGCGGTGCATCAAGGACATAATTCTTCTGTGCAGCAATGAGGATAAACCTCGGATCACGGATCCAATCCGCATCTTTGCTACTAACATCTTTCAACACAATTTTCTCTAGGAACATACCAAAATAAACATATGAAAGCAACAACGCGAGCTATTGATCCAGAACATAGATATGCTAATACTACCAGGACTAAGTTCATGATAAATTAAAGTTCAATTAATCATATTACTTAAGAACTCCCACTTAGATAGACATCCCTCTAATCCTCTAAGTGATTACGTGATCCAAATCAACTAAACCATGACCGATCATCATGTGAGATGGAGTAGTTTCATCGGTGAACATCATTATGCTGATCATATCTACTATATGATTCACGCTCGACCTTTCGGTCTCCGTGTTCCGAGGCCATATCTGTATATGCTTGGCTCGTCAAGTATAACCTGAGTATTCCACGTGCGCAACTGTTTTGCACCCGTTGTATTTGAACGTAGAGCCTATCACACCCGATCATCACGTGGTGTCTCAGCACGAAGAACTTTTGCAACGGTGCATACTTAGGGAGAACACTTCTTGATAATTTAGTGAGAGATCATCTTATAATGCTACCGTCAATCAAAGCAAGATAAGATGCATAAAAAGATAAACATCACATGCAATCAATATAAGTGATATGATATGGCCATCATCATCTTGTGCTTGTGATCTCCATCTCCGAAGCACCGTCATGATCACCATCGTCACCGGCGCGACACCTTGATCTCCATCGTAGCATCGTTGTCGTCTCGCCAATCTTATGCTTCCACGACTATCACTACCGTTTAGTAATAAAGTAAAGCATTACATCGCGATTGCATTGCATACAATAAAGCGACAACCATATGGCTCCTGCCAGTTGCCGATAACTCGGTTACAAAACATGATCATCTCATACAATAAAATTCAGCATCATGCCTTGACCATATCACATCACAACATGCCCTGTAAAAACAAGTTAGACGTCCTCTACTTTGTTGTTGCAAGTTTTACGTGGCTGCTACGGGCTTAAGCAAGAACCAATCTCACCTACGCATCAAAACCACAACGATAGTTTGTCAAATAGACTCCATTTTAACCTTCGCAAGGACCGGGCGTAGCCACATTTGGTTCAACTAAAGTTGGAGAGACAGTCGCCCGCAAGCCACCTGTGTGCAAAGCACGTCGGGAGAACCGGTCTCGCGTAAGCGTACGCGTAATGTTGGTCTGGGTCGTCTCGTCCAACAATACCGCCGAACCAAAGTATGACATGCTGGTAGGCAGTATGACTTGTATCGTCCACAACTCACTTGTGTTCTACTCGTGCAGATAACATCAACATAAATAACCTAGGCTCTGATACCACTGTTGGGTTTCGTAGTAATTTCAAAAAATTTCCTACGCACACGCAAGATCATGTGATGCATAGCAACGAGGGGGAGAGTGTTGTCTACGTACCCAACGCAGACCGACTGCGGAAGCGATCACACAACGTAGAGGAAGTAGTCGTACGTCTTCACGATCCAACCGATCAAGCACCGAAACTACGGCACCTCCGAGTTCGAGCACACGTTCAGCTCGATGACGATCCCCGGACTCCGATCCAGCAAAGTGTCGGGGAAGAGTTCCGTCAGCACGACGGCGTGGTGACGATCTTGATGAACTACAGCAGCAGGGCTTCGCCTAAACTCCGCTACAGTATTATCGAGGAATATGGTGGCAGGGGGCACCGCACACGGCTAAGGAATAGATCACGTGGATCAACTTGTGTGTTTCTGGGGTGCCTCTGCCTCAGTATATAAAGGAGCCAAGGGGGGAGGGGGCGCCGGCCAAGGGAGGAGGGCGCAGGAGGAGTCCTACTCCTTCCGGGAGTAGGACTCCCCCCCAATCCTATTCCAACTAGGATTCCCCAAAGGGGGAAAGAGGGAGAGGGGGCCCGACCACCTTCTCCTAGTCCTAATAGGACTAGGGGAGGGGGAAGTGGCGCAGCCACCTTGGGCTGCCCCTTTCTCCTTTCCACTAAGGCCCACGAAGGCCCATATGGTTCCCGGGGGGTTCCGGTAACCCTCCCGGTATTCCGGTAAAATCCCGATTTCACCCGGAACACTTCCGATATCCAAACATAGGCTTCCAATATATCAATCTTTACGTCTCGACCATTTCGAGACTCCTCGTCATGTCCGTGATCACATCCGGGACTCCGAACAACCTTCGGTACATCAAAATGCATAAACTCATAATATAACTGTCATCGTAACCTTAAGCGTGCGGACCCTACGGGTTCGAGAACAATGTAGACATGACCGAGACATGTCTCCGGTCAATAACCAATAGCGGGACCTGGATGCCCATATTGGCTCCTACATATTCTACGAAGATCTTTATCGGTCAGACCGCATAACAACATACGTTGTTCCCTTTGTCATCGGTATGTTACTTGCCCGAGATTCGATCGTCGGTATCCAATACCTAGTTCAATCTCGTTACCAGCAAGTCTCTTTACTCGTTCCGTAATACATCATCTCACAACTAACATATTAGTTGTAATGCTTGCAAGGCTTATGTGATGTGTATTACCGAGAGGGCCCAGAGATACCTCTCCGACAATCGGAGTGACAAAACCTAATCTCGAAATACGCCAACCCAACATCTATCTTTGGAGACACCTGTAATGCTCCTTTATAATCACTCAGTTACGTTGTGACGTTTGGTAGCACCCAAAGTGTTCCTCCGGCAAACGGGAGTTGCATAATCTCATAGTCATAGGAACATGTATAAGTCATGAAGAAAAGCAATAGCAACATACTAAACGATCGGGTGCTAAGCTAATGGAATGGGTCATGTCAATCAGATCATTCAACTAATGATGTGACCTCGTTAATCAAATAACAACTCATTGTTCATGGTTAGGAAACATAACCATCTTTGATTAACGAGCTAGTCAAGTAGAGGCATACTAGTGACACTTTATTTGTCTATGTATTCACACATGTATTATGTTTCCGGTTAATACAATTCTAGCATGAATAATAAACATTTATCATGATTATAAGGAAATAAATAATAACTTTATTATTGCCTCTAGGGCATATTTCCTTCACTATCATGTATGCAATGCTGTGTACCAGACCTGATGTATGTCTTGCTATAAGTCTAGCAGGGAGGTACCAAAGTAATCCAGGAGTGGATCACTGGACAGCGGTCAAGAACATCCTGAAATACTTGAAAAGGACTAAGGATATGTTTCTCGTATATGGAGGTGACAAAGAGCTCATCGTAAATGGTTACGTTGATGCAAGCTTTGGCACTGATCCGGACGATTCTAAATCGCAAACCGGATACGTGTTTACATTAAACGGTGGAGCTGTCAATTGGTGCAGTTCTAAACAAAGCGTTGTGGCGGGATCTACATGTGAAGCGGAGTACATAGCTGCTTCGGAAGCAGCAAATGAAGGAGTCTGGATGAAGGAGTTCGTATCCGATCTAGGTGGTATACCTAGTGCATCGGGTCCAATGAAAATCTTTTGTGACAATACTGGTGCAATTGCCTTGGCAAAGGAATCCAGATTTCACAAGAGAACCAAACACATCAAGAGACGCTTCAATTCCATCCGGGATCTAGTCCAGGTGGGAGACATAGAGATTTGCAAGATATATACGGATCTGAATGTAGCAGACCCGTTGACTAAGCCTCTTCCACAAGCAAAACATGATCAGCACCAAAGCTCCATGGGTGTTAGAATCATTACTGTGTAATCTAGATTATTGACTCTAGTGCAAGTGGGAGACTGAAGGAAATATGCCCTAGAGGCAATAATAAAGTTATTATTTATTTCCTTATATCATGATAAATGTTTATTATTCATGCTAGAATTGATTTATCCGGAAACATAATACTTATGTGAATACATAGACAAACTAAAACGTCACTAGTGTGCCTCTACTTGACTAGCTCGTTAATCAAAGATGGTTATGTTTCCTAACCATATACATGTGTTGTCATTTGATTAACGGGATCACAACATTAGGAGAATGATGTGATTGACATGACCCATTCCATTAGCTTAGCACCCGATCGTTTAGTATGTTGCTATTGCTTTCTTCATGACTTATACATGTTCCTATGACTATGAGATTATGCAACTCCCGTTTGCCGGAGGAACACTTTGTGTGCTACCAAACGTCACACGTAACTGGGTGATTATAAAGGTGCTCTACAGGTGTCTCCGAAGGTACTTGTTGGGTTGGCGTATTTCGAGATTAGGATTTGTCACTCCGATTGTCGGAGAGGTATCTTTGGGCCCTCTCGGTAATGCACATCACTTAAGCCTTGCAAGCATTTCAACTAATGAGTTAGTTGCGGGATGATGCATTACAGAACGAGTAAAAGAGACTTGCCGGTAACAAGATTGAACCAGGTATTGAGATACCGACGATCGAATCTCGGGCAAGTAACATACCGATGACAAAGGGAACAAAGTATGTTGTTATGCGGTCTGACCGATAAAGATCTCGTAGAATATGTGGGAGCCAATATGAGCATCCAGGTTCCGCTATTGGTTATTGACCGGAGACATGTCTCGGTCATGTTTACATTGTTCTCGAACCCGTAGGGTCCGCACGCTTAACGTTACGATGACAGTTTCATTATGAGTTTATACATTTTGATGTACCGAAGTTTGTTCGGACTCCCGGATGTGATCACGAACATGACGAGGAGTCTCGAAATGGTCGAGACATAAAGATTGATATATTGGACGGCTATACTCGGACACCGGAAGTGTTCCGGATGATTTCGGAGAAAACCGGAGTGCCGGAGGGTTACCGGACCCCCCGGGAGAAGTAATGGGCTTTATGGGCCCTAGTGGAGAGAGAGAGGGGCGGCCAGGGTGGGCCGCGCGCCCCCTCCCCCTCTGGTCCGAATTGGACTAGGAGAGGGGGAGCGGCGCCCCCCTTTCCTTCTCCCTCTCCCCCTTCCTTTCCCCCTCCTAGTAGGAGTAGGAAATCTTTCCTACTCCTACTAGGAGGAGGACTCCTCCTCCTTGGCGCGCCCAAGGGCCGGCCGGCCTCCCCCCTTGCTCCTTTATATACGGGGGCATGGGGCACCTCTAGACACAGAAGTTTATCTTCAAGATCGTTCTCTTAGCCGTGTGCGGTGCCCCCCTCCACCATAGTCCCCGATAATATTGTAGTGGTGCTTAGGCGAAGCCCTGCGACAGTAGAACATCAAGATCGTCACCACGCCGTCGTGCTGACGGAACTCTTCCCCGACACTTTGCTGGATCGGAGTCCGGGGATCGTCATCGAGCTGAACGTGTGCTAGAACTCGGAGGTGCCGTAGTTTCGGTGCTTGATCGGTCGGGCCGTGAAGACGTTCGACTACATCAACCGCGTTGTCATAATGCTTCCGCTGTCGGTCTACGAGGGTACGTAGACTAGACTCTCCCCTCTCGTTGCTATGCATCACCATGATCTTGCGTGTGCGTAGGAAAATTTTGAAATTACTACGTTCCCCAACACGCACATCATCGGTAGGGCAGCAAGGTTAATGCAGAAGCCCTCCGTGATCGAATCGCCCTCCGGCACATCGCCGAAAAAGGCCCCAAGATGGGATCACACGAGAAAAGAACCTTGCGACAGTGGAAAAGTATTTTTGTGGACGCTTCTGATGGTTGGCAAATATTTTGGAATTTATAGTGCAAAAATTAGGGTTGGGGGACTCCCGTGGGGCCCACAAGCCAGCCCCCCCCCCCCGAGGCGCGCCCTGAGGGCTTGTGGACTCCTCGTGAGTCTTCTGACCCCCTCCCCAAGCCTTCTGGGTGTCTTCTGGTCCAAGAAAAATCATCGCAAAAGTTTTATTCTGTTTGGACTCCGTTTGATATTCCTTTCTGAAAAAGCCAAAAACAAGGAAAAAACAGCAACTGACACTGGGCACTAGGTTAATAGGTTAGTCCCAAAAAATTATATAAAATAGTACCAAAATGCATATAAAACATCCAAGATAGATAATATAATAGCATGGAACAATAAAAAATTATAGATACATTGGAGACATATCAATCGTACACTTGCAACCAAGTAGAGAGGTCGTTCTTTCGATCTTCCGTTCGAGGGATCTTTCGTGGGCGGTTCGCGGGTGTTGACATCAGATTTTGGCATGGTCAAAAACATAATTAAGATGGCCTCAAATGGAAAAGTGCTCAAACTGAGGAAGTTCCATATCATCAAAAGGAGAAACTTTGATATTTGGGCCATAGCCATCCGAACTCATCTCTAAGGCCGAAGTTGTGTTTGAAGTACTGAGATTTTGTATTCAGAACACTATTCGGCTGATTACACCCCCAGGACTGCCTCGTATGGAAAAATAATCTACATGAATTGTCTTCGTCTCGTCGAAACTATCGATTTTGATATAAAAATCATCCCAATCCAAGTTCGTATGCAAAAGTTAGAGCTATCAGAATCCAGCCCTGTCAGGAGGCGAAATATGGTGCGCCCCACCAGACGCCATGTCTGATGGGTAGCGCGAGCAAACAGATGTTTTGCATGAGCTATTTGACCCTGAAGATGACCTTTGATAAAAAAACGTTCAACATGAAAGTTGTTCGTCTCATCGAAACGGTCATGATTGCTTTTGGACTCGTTTCTATCCGTGATCGTTTACCACCACAAAAAAGACCCGCAAGGTGCAGCTAGTTTAAACCGAACAGTTTTGGAAAGTTCGGACAAAACCAATCCTAATTTGACTAGGGTTTTGGACGTGAATCCAAGCTTTTTCTTGCACGGGAAGTCCATCCACGTCTTATATACCTAAGAGGTGACGACCGATTGAACAACACACAATCGACAAAATCATCTACCACTTTTCATCTTTTATCTTTTCTCCTTAACCCTAGTTCTTCTTCTTCCCCGTTCTTCGTCTGTTCTTCTTGTTGCAAAGCGGCGAACCTCAAGGCCCTAGGGGCGATCAGGTCGACCTAGGGTAGCCTATAGCCGCTGCGCGCCCTGACGGGGTCCCTCCCGGGCGTGTGGGGTTTCGGGTCCTTAAAAGCACCCACCGGATTGGTTGCGTACCACGCTTCCGGACAGTTCTCCTTCGACGTGAGCTGCAGTGCATCACCCCAGGCGTCGAGGGTACACGGTGACGTATTCGTGTGTGAACACACTTTTTGGCGACTCCGCTGGGGACGAAGCTTTGAACGGTCTCCAGCCCGTTCTTGCTACGAAGAGATCGTCATCAAGTTGCTGTAATCTACAAAGGTAATATGAATACCCAATTCCTCTTTGTAGATGCAAATAATCCATATGTTGTTGCTGGATCACCTAATGAGCATAATGTATCGGCTAGCCCTAATTTTATCAATCATGCATCTAATTATGCCCAAGGGCCGATGCAAAGCAATCTTCATGCTTCAAATTCTTATGATTTTAGCAACATACAACATATGTATCCAAACTCTCATGCATCGGCAACCCCACAAATCCATATGCCGATGAACAACATGATAGGTTTGGTTAATCAATTTGAAACACCTCATGTTAAAATTTCCAATAGCATACAAGAAAGTGTTTCACCTTTTTATTCATGGGCAACTAATTTGTAATATGTGAATCCAACCATGCCGATGGATGGGAGATTTGGCCATGCTACTACTAGCTATTCGGCCAATTACTCTCAACCATCGTATGCTACACCTCTTGTTAGTAAATTTTCAGCACTGTACGCAACTGTAGATGTTCATAATTCGGCCCCGCACTTGCATGGTCATAGCCGAATAAGTGAAAATTTTACATGAAGGCATGTGTTGTCATCTAATACTGTAGCATATAATGCATGCTCTACGTAATTTGAGAATTTCGGCAACACTCGCGAATCATTGCCGAAAGAATCTGAAAGTATTGCAGAGCAATCTCTTCCAGAAGCGGTTGTGGCTGCATTAAAAAAGAGCTTGGCACAAAACAAGAGGGTTAGTGCTCTTTGCCTTGAACAATATGAAAAGGGGTTGTTTCTTGATTATGCTGCAATAAAGGCTAGAGTTTTGCAAGAAGATGAAACTTCATCAATCAATAGAATTTGCGAGAGAGCATATCGTTATACAGCAGTGCATACACCTCCACCTAGTACCACAGCATATTATACATCCCCTACACAATTGCAAAATTTCGGCAACACTAACACTTCATTGCCGAAAGATCCTAAAAGCATTGGGGGGAAAACTAATCTAGAGCGGGCTGAAACTGAGAGGGGAGTTAAAGCTTTGCGCGATAGGGTGAAAGTACTTCGCCAAGAGAGAATTGATAGGGAATTAGCTCAAAGAAAAGAATCCTTGACAATTGATATAACCGGTGAAAAGAATGATGATTCGGAAACTAAAAGTTCTTCGGTTGAAAAAGCCGAATCGAGTAGTATATAGTCTGAATCCATCAAATCCAAAGAGGCAAACATTGTTGAGAAAGGGCATGGAAAGTATAACAAGACAGCCATACTTGACTTTTCTGAAGTTAATGGAACCTACTTCCTGCCCTATGAGTTTCGTGCCATAGAAATTGATGAGCCTCAAGAACAAGAACAAGTGGCCGAAGAAAGTTTGGTGGACGAAGTCCTTCAAACTAATGATGCACGAAATCAAGAGAAAGATGATGACAAGGTGTTGGGGAGCTATCCGAAGGCGGAGCAAGATATTCTTCAAGTCACACCACCATCATGCTATCCCAACATATTTGAAGAGGTATGTCTAGCAATTAATTTACCTGTTTTCAGATTTGGTCATGACTTAGTTGTTGATGCATATATTAAAAAAATCTTCATAAGAAATATTGAGAGACCAATGAAGAAGGGTAATTTATTTGTTAGCAATCAGATTGTCACAAACCATATCGGTCAACATATTGCACCATTCAGAAAGACCGATTGCGAAAAATTATTGCAGCCAAGGCTTTCCCCATTGCTTTATCTAAAGCTCATATCTAATTGGGTAGTTCTACTTATTTCTTACTTGGCTTACACTTGGTCTCAATTGAGACATGTATGTTCTAACTATTTTCGTTTCAGAAATTTAAAGCCAAGGTTAAAATCTTCCGAGCAAACCGATGCCAGTATAGTTTCTTATCCAAAGACATCGGAGATCGAGTGCAAAACACAATGCATAGCCGAATGGGGTGATGCAAAATCTGAACCATTTGTTTGCTTAACTCCAAAGCCGTTCCCACAACAAGATCGGCTAGAGAATAAAATGTTTACCTTCAATTCAAGCATGTGTGATCAAATATTTGATTTGTTGTTGAGAAATAATTATATTAGAATTCTTGATCACCATGTTGAGCCATCTGTCTAGGGACAAATGTATTGTAAGTTGCATGATTCGTCCAAGCATAGTTTTGAGGATTGCAACATGTTTCGTCAAATAGTTAAATCGGCCATTGACAAAGGACGATTGAAATTTGTTGAGACACCAAGAGATGACCAGTCTATTACGATTGGTCCCGATGGCAGAAAATTTTTGTTGGCAGAAAATTTTTGCATCGGCTGCTTCAAGCCGATCCATTTAAAGAGAAGGTAAAAGCTGCATGTGACGGGATCAAGCTTTCAAGTAAAGAAGTTGTTGAAGAGCATAATGAACATAATCTTGAGGGCGAGAATTCCATCGAAGCTACAATGAAGACGCCAAGGACTGGGGGCAACAAGCAAATCAAGTGATCGATGAAAGAAAACCAAAAAAACAAAGGCCGAAATAAGCGCAAGTGTAAGAGATCAAAAATCACCTTCGCTGAACTATTGGGTAAATATCAAAAGAAGAATGAAGAGAAGAATGCTTATCGGCCAAATCATGCAAAGAAACCAAGATCACCCCCAAGGCGCAAATATAAGGATCGGTATTGGCAAAGTGATCGTTTTAATGCAACATATTCATATCCTTATTTTGGGCCGCCAGTGCCAATGTTGTGGATGCATCCCTATGCTCATGTAGATCCATATCCATCATGGGACAAATATGATACAAGGGCACACTCTGCATCTTATTTTAGACCATCTCACCAATATTATGCATCTCCGAGAAGATCAACATTTGAACAATCATATGTTAAAGATTGTTTCAATCATAAGGAATCGGTCTGGAGCTCAAAGAAGAAGAAAGAGGTGGTCAAACAAGTGTACCATGTTAAAAGAGATGGTCGTAAGAGTGCTAATTCACAATTGATCTCAAATGAAAAAGAGCCAATTAAAATGTTGACATTGGCTAAAGGCAATGAAATGAAGTGATCAATTGTTGAGAGTCAAAGTGCCAAATCCGAAGAAAAGAAGTTGAGAGTGCACAAGGCCAAAAAAGAATTTCCATTGGTCAAAAAAATCGCAGCCAAGATGCCCACTTGGCTTATCGTATTGGCAAAAGAAGGAATTACAAAATCTTAGTGCACAAGAGATGAGAAAGAAGAACATGGCATGGGTTCCCAAGAAGATCAATCAAAACAAAAGTGATGTGCATGTTTCTATTGTAACAAGTACAATAAAAGTGAAGAAGGAAAAGAATGAAAGCAACAAACAATTAAGCCAAAGGTGCGCATCACAACATAAAAATCTTCGGTTAGCACATCATCCATATTCTTCAACCATACCATTGATGCCTTTGCCATGGAATTCATCATCAGGTATGATTAATTACCTATCCTGGATTTATTTTGATCGATGGAAGCGACACAATTTTCTGCATCATGAGAGGGTATTACCAAATCTCTATACATTTTATTAGATACATTTTTTTCTTGCTAATTCAAAGGGCCGAAATATTTGATTGATATTTTATTTTTTTATTTCGGCTATACGTGATTTGGTGAATGAATTCTACATGGACCTTATGTTAATGGCCGATATTTATCTATCGCCCTAAGAATATGTCAAAGCATGGCTGATGTAGTATCCTAACATCGTCCTTAGTTCAATTTGAGGCCAAAATGAGGTACATGTTCATTGATATTGCCCTTGTCTTTCTAGTACTATGGAGATTATTTTCGACAGTTAAATTTGTGGCAATGGCCAAGGTGTTGGTGTTGTTTATTTATCTCCATATGGAGCTATTTTGTGAAGCCTCATGCCACTTAAAATATTTTTGCACAATGATCAAAGCCGAATATGCATTGTTATTCGGATTGGAGCTTTGCCTTGCTATAGGTGCTATATATATTGAGGCTTCCGGTGATTCATTATTAGTAGTGCAACAAATATTCAAGGGTTATCAATGTTTTGACGAATTACTTATAGTTTATTTTTTGGTATGACTAGATGCAAGATTTACCTTGGGTTGCTTTAAAATTGTTCATACATCTAGACATGAAAATTCAAAAGAGTTGGCACAGCAAGCATCTGGCTACTATGTTAACCATGGTGTATTGTATTTCTATCAATAGCCGATGCTAGGTCTTGTCAACATAGGTAAGGCCGAACCGAAGCCCACCGCTTCGGCCACTAATGAAACTTTTATGCAGGCGAAGTAAGGATTGGAGGTAGTTCATTCTTGATTATTTGCAAAATCCTAACAAAAGGGTGAACAATAAGGTTCGTAGGATGGTTTTGATCTATGGAGCCTTATCACCGGATTGTTATAGAAGCTGAGAAGTTTTCACCCAAGTTTGAATCAGGAGGTTCAAACAAGCAATGGCCGATATATACTTATCGTCCTAAGAACATGCAAAATGCCCGATGGAGTGTTGACATCGTCCTTAGAACAAGCTATATGCGAGTTATTTTTCGACACACAAGCTTTTCCGAAAAACAGGGGGGCATGTGTTGACATCAGATTTTGGCATGGTCAAAAACATAACTAAGATGGCCTCAAATGGAAAAGTGCTCAAAGTGAGGAAGTTCCGTATCATCAAAAGAAGAAACTTTAATATTTGGGCCATAGCCATCCGAACTCATCTCTAAGGCCGAAGTTGTGTTTGAAGTACTGAGATTTTGTATTCAGAATACTATTCGGCTGATTACACCCCCAGGACAGCCCCGTATGGAAAAATGATCTACACGAATTGTCTTCGTCTCGTCGAAACGATCGATTCTGAAATAAAAATCATCCCAATTCAAGTTCGTATGCAAAATTTAGAGCTATCGGAATGCAGCCCTGTCAGGAGGCGAAATATGGCGCGCCCCACCAAACGCCATGTCTGATGGGTAGCGCGAGCAAACAGATGTTTTGCGCGAGCTATTTGACCCTCAAGATGACCTCTGATCAAAAAACGGTCAACATGAAAGTTGTTCGTCTCGTCGAAACGTTCAAGATTTCTTTTGGACTCCTTTCCATCCGAAATCGTTTACCACCACAAAAAAGACCCGCAATGTGCAGCCAGTTTAAACCGAACAGTTTTGAAAAGTTCAGACAAAACCAATCCGAATTTGACTAGAGTTTTGGACATGAATCCAAGGTTTTTCCTTGCACGGGAAGTCCAGCCGCCTCTTATATACCTATAAGGGGTGGTGGTCGATTGAACAACACACAATCGACAAAATCATCTACCACTTTTTATCTTTTATCTTTTCTCCTTAACCCTAGTTCTTCTTCTTCCTCATTCTTCGTCTGTTCTTCTTGTTGCAGGGCGGCGAACCTCGAGGCCCTAGGGGCGATCAGGTTGACCTAGGACAGCCCATAGCCGCCGTGCGCCCTGACGGGGTCCCTCCCGGGCGTGTGGGGTTTCGGGTCCTTAAAAGCACCTGCCGGATTGGTTGCGTACCGTGCTTCCGGACGAGTCTCCTTCAGCGTGAGCTGCGGTGCATCACCCCCGGCGTCGAGGGTACACGGTGATGTGTTCGTGTGCGAACAGCGGGATCGTCATCAACGTTTGAGAGACTTCAAGTACGATCTACACCAACTCATCTACTTCCGTTGCACCCCCGAAGTCGGTAACGATCGTTGATCACAACCCGTTATGCATCTTCATATTATTCCTGGGTGTTTGTAGGGAGAAAAAAATTGGTTTCTACTACGTTTCCCAACACCAGGGGCCACCGCAACCACGTTGGCCTCACCGACTCGGCAGCTGAAACTGCCTACTTCAACGGGGCGCAAGATAGGTTATACACTCATCTTAAATCACTTTATTTAGGCATCAGTCGCCTGGATTTTTCTCCTGGGCCAGTCGATTCCCAATGGACGGAAACAGCACCCCTTGAGGCAGCGGAGCTCCTAGGCTGCCAGTTGGCTGGGGTAGCAGTGCCCCGGTGTCTATCTTAGGGATGCGGGGGCACGGGTTTGCCACAGAAGCAGCGCTTAGGTGCCTATCTTAGTGTTGCGTGGGGTGAAGGTACTGCCGCCGCCGGATCTGGATGACGGCGAGTCTTTGTGGTTTGGCCGGGGGCGTCACAACCACGGCCGTGCGGTGGGGCGGGGGCCGGGAATTAAGTCGGAGCTGTCGAAGCCAGGGACGGCGGAGGCAGGCTGCTCGACCGGTGGTCGCTGGCTCCTCGGGGAAGATCCTGAATAGTGTCAACGGGGAGGCACAAGACGGTCATCCAGCCATCCGGCGTAGATTGGACAGTACCAAAAAAAAGCGTGTGACCCCATTTAATTTCCAGTCAACAGAGGTGTGACCAGTCTCGTACCTTAGTGTTGATCTCTTAGGGTATTTCTTCAGATCATAGATATGTGTCATTCTTAATATTGTGTGTTTTCTGCATCTTCAGCCACACCGTCTTCCTTCTCATTGCAGCTCTCCAATAAGGGAAACATACACCAGAAGGGAGCTATAGTCCCCACTCAACAGTTCTCTGCCTCGAATGTGACTGCCCGACATGGACAGCCACAACAACCACAGGGCCATCGACAAGTCAGTAGATGATGCTTACTCCTATGGATGGCAGCCAGATAGGTTGTATCCTCATCTTACTTATGTGCAACATTTATGGCTTCGTTATTAATCTAAGCATGGAAAATAGATTATCACATGTCACTGTATATTCATGATGATCTCTTAAGAGTCTTGTTCAGGAGTTAACGTTGTTCCATAGTTTAGATAAGAGACTTGTTCAGGAGTTAATGTTGTTCCATAGTTATCATCCATCAGCCAATGTTATCCCATGGGCTGGTGATTATACCACTTCCAGTATTATCTATGTTTTTGTTCTTTAATAATTTTGTGTGCCATCTAGTTAATCTCGAATACAAACAATATAGTATGTAGCTTTCATCTGTGTTATCCCTTTAGTTTCTTAGACCTGTTGCTGCTAGTTAAGTCAAGTTCTACTATTTCAGTCGTCTCCTACAGGCACTCATTACATAATCTAACTACTAGTTGTCCTCCATTCATGTCAGATATAATTGCACGCACTAATATATCCACAAGAACCTCGCGGAGCAATGTAACAGCCAACAAACTTGACGTCAATGATATCCAATATGATGGAACAGTTAGAGGCAGTTCTTCAGAAGAGTTGCGGAAATATGATGAATCATATTCACCCCACAAGGTAACGGTAATAGTAGCAGTTTTGTAGTGATTGTAACAAGAGCAGCAATAGTAGTAACTTAGCAAAGACAATATGAGCAAAGCATAGGCATTGGATCAGCGATGGATATTTGTGTGGATGACATTTATCATGTAACAGTCACAACCTAGAGCAATACACAATAGCTCCAATTCATCAATTCAATGTAGGCATGTATTCCATAAATAGTCATATGTGCTTATAATAAGAACTTGCATGACATCTTCTGTCCTAGCCTCCCGTGGAAACGGAGTCCATAAGGAAATCTAAGGGATATTGAGAACTGGAACAAAGCATTAATACATGGTGAATACATGAACTCCTCGAATTACAGTCATCCCGGAGAGTATCCCAATATTGTCACCTTGGGTTCTATGGATCAGAACAATAAAAAGTACATACAACTAGCAGATAGGATCAAGAACTCAAATATATTGATGATAAAATAGAGGGTTCATAGCTGAAATCATAGCACCCGGGCCCTAGTCACAAGTATTAAGCATAACAAAGTCATAGCAACATTTTAAATGTCAAACATAGTGGATACTAGGGATCAAGCCCTATCAATTTGACTCGATTACATGATAAATATCATCCAACTCCATCACCTTCCAGCAATCCTACGATGGAATTACTCATTCCCGGTGGTGAGCATCATGGAATTGGTGATGAAGAAGGGTTGATGATGACGAGGGCGATGAATTCCCGGCCCTCTTCAGAGCCCCGAACGGACTCCAGAACATCCCTCCTGATGAAGAACGGGAGGTGCCAGCAGCTCCATATCATAAAACGTGATGAAACTTCTTCTCTAATTTGTTTCCTCGGGAAGACGAAATTTATAGGCTTCGAATTAGGCCAGACGGAGACTCGTGGGCCCCATAAGGCATCAGGGCGCGCCGTGTTGCCTTGTGGGCAGCAAGTGGGTCCCCTCCAGTAGATTTTTGTTCCAGTATTTTTTATTTATTCAATAGAAAATCTCCACAAAGTTTCGCTCGATTCCGAGGACTTTTATTTTCTACATAAAAACAACACCATGGTATTTCTGCTGAAAACAGCATCACTTCATATTAGTTTCATCCAAATCATGCAAATTAGAGTCCAAGACAAGAGCAAAAGTGTTTGAAAAAGTACATACGATGGAGACATATCACGCCCCTGAATTTTCTCAGAGAATGATTCCGACCATTGGCGTAAGCAATGTTAAGGAAATCGATAACTAGTAGCTGCTCGGTCAGCTTGCGGGTAGTGATTAATCGGTGAATCGGCCTATAAACTGGATTAATCAATCAACCATTAACCAGTGGATTAAATAGGAATTGCCAGCATATATCTAGCTTTTTATGTATTAAACCATACTCTCATGCTCTTGGCAATGTAATATACCAAAATATGCTACTATTTGGTCGAACACTAGCTATCGAGGAGCGAGAGGGGGATGTGAGGGGTTACAGGAAAAAAAAGTTGGGCTTTATTTGCCCACAAGTTAATGGGTCAGCATTGATTAATAGGCCTAACAACCGATTAATTGGTCTAACGGGCCAATTGATCGGCCTAACAAGTTAACACGATGAATAGGTCCTATTCAATTCGGTCATCCTATGAATAATGATTAACTGGCCCGTTAACTGATTAATCAGACGAATTCATGAACAATGGGCGTAAGTAGAAAGGCTCGTGGGGCAAGGCAGAGTTCAAGGAAGAAGTCGAGAGAAAGGGAATGAGATGAGGATGAAAAGACTTTTTCCTTTACAACCACTTGCCCTTTACTCCTATAAAGGATGGCAGAGTACCCGCCTTCCTGGGTTGCTCCAGTGCAAAGAGAGCCTACCTGTCGTCCATTACCAGATGGCTTGTGGCGGGAGGCTCTCGGGGACGATGCGAGCTGTCCGATTTGCACGAACTTGCACCCGGCATCCTGATTGAGAGGTACTCTCTCCATTTCAAAATAGATAACTCAATTTTGTGGAGTAGATGACAGGTCGATCGAGGGCTCACCGGGGACCATCATCATTGGGTGGAGGCCGTCGCGCCGGTGGGTGAGGCACTGCACGGTTTCTTGCATGCAAAGTCGTGCCTTGACCAGCCTGTCGGCGTGTAGGCCACGCTTGTTGGTTCGGTCGGTACAATCGGGACATGCTGTGTGACCGCGTGCGCCAGATTCAAACCCAAGAGCTACCTGGTCGAATTAGAGGGACGCCTTCCACTGGGGCTCGAGTTGTGCTTGCGCTCAATGGAGGGGTCGGCTCCTTTAAGATAGTGTAAAGCCTTTAAATCACCATGGGCGCATAGTGGATGCCGAAGACGATGGTGATGAGCAAGGCGGCGACCGCTGCCGCTATGGTGCACCGTCGGGCGTGCGGATCGTCATGCGCGGGTATAGAGGGGGAAATCGTGCTTGTCTCAGTCCGCGGCGAGGCAGCAGGGGTGTGGTGAACTCGCCGTCACATCAGCCGTGGCAAGAGCATGGTGGGCGCGGTCTCGGCATGAGCAGATCAACTACTACAGAACGAGATCGACGAGGATAGAAATCTGGGAGGAGAGGCGGCTCACCACTGGTGGATCGGACACGGAGTAGAGGTCCGGGAGGAGACATAGAGATTGGCGGGGAGGCGCTGATCCGGCCGTAGTCTTCGGCTCCGTGAAGAGCGGATGCGACTCTGGTTTCCATGTAGACGCGTGCGTGGGCGTAGGAGACGACGGCATGGTCGATGCGCTGCTCTGCGTAGTGGAGGACAGACAGAGAGACACGACCGAGTTAAGCCGAGCTCGCTCGGGCCACAGAGTGATGGAGGCCATGCCGACGGAGAGGGAGGGGACGGAGAGGCATTGGGCCACCGTTGGTAGGTATAGTTTACTCTTGCAACGTGAGAATAAATGGAATCAGCATCGGGCGACCGGCCAAAATTTTGGTCGGTCGCCACGCAACCGCCAGATTCGGCTCTCCCAAACCGTTCGATCGCTTCGTTCCCCCCTCCCACATCGAGCCCTCTTATTTCCCCAACAGAAATCGCTCCCACACGACGTCACCGGCCCACACCATACCCCTGCGCGAGGCAACTGAGCTCGCAGCACTGCTGTACCACCAGTTCGCCGCCGCTCACCGCTCACGCAGATAACCTCCCCTCTGCTAAAAAAAACCCGCTCCCATGCTCATCGCCGGTTCCAACATCTGGCAGCACCGGTTCCAGCAAAATCAAAACATGGTTGCAGCAAAAACCGACGGGGAAAAACAGTCGATGTAGCAACCTCATGAAAACTAATGTAGCAATCGACACATGTGGTAACAAAACCCGACAATGGTTGCGCCAGTGGTCATCAACAAAAAATCGACAGAATAGTGTTCGCCGGTGGTAGCAAAAAAAGAAAAGCAATTCATACCAAAAAGCAACAATAGTTGCGCCAAAAAATGCATCATCGTCGAGGGTCGCAACAAAAGAACCTCACCAGATCCAGCAAAAAAGATGTCAGTTGTAGCAAAACAAAAGGCCGGTGCTAGCAAAACAACCCATATCGTCATCCAGTTCCAACACTCGCGTGTGTTGATGCAACTTTTTTGCCGCCGGTTCCGACAAGAACAAACATCGGCTGTAGCATCGGAGGCCGCCATCTTCCACCGCCGGCAGCAGCTGGTTGCAGCTTTTTGCCCAGCCGGTTCCAGCAAAAAAACTAAACGGTTGTAGCACCGGGGCGTCGTCTCCATCAGCTAGTATAGCTGCTACTCGCCCATGGCCGCCGTCGCCCCAGTTGCAGCACCGCCTCACACACTGCCCCGCCGTGTCGATGGGAGAAGGAGGAGCCAAGCGAGAGCCGCAGCTGTTGGGAGGCAGGAGCCGCACGAGCACCGCTTCGGGGAGCCGCTCGCCGAAAAATGTCCGTGTGCGGGCTGACCATGGCCTTGTTTCGGAGGTGGAGGATTGGGAAGAGAGAGACGGGCGACATGAGCGGTTGTGCTGTGTCGGGGAGGATAAGGGCATGTACAATGGTTCTATCTTAAGGGTGCCACATAGGATAAATGATGAGGTGAAGGAGAGAGAAATCATAAGAGAAGGCTTGTCTTATTTTATTTAAGAAAAGATAGGAGATGATCTTTTAGCACAATCTGTCTCACCATATTTTTAGGAACAACTAATTATTGAAGATAAAGCTAAGAGATGAGCCATTGTAGACATGTTTTTTTTGTCATCTCTAATTTACATGCAAAACTTAAGATAAGACTATCTTATCAATCATTGTACATGCCCTAAGACGAAGGAAAGAAGTGGTGCGCGTGGGGCCAAGAGCTACGTGGCTCGTGCGCGAGCGCACATACGCATTAGCGAGCGAGGCGACCGACCCAAGTTTTTGAGCCGGTCGGCCGGATACGAACGTTTCTCAGTTTAAAAATTGTGTTGTAATTCCTTCTTTTCTAGTTTCAGTGATCTCTGAATGACGTAGCCAATACATTTTTTTTGTTTGCACGCCAACGGGAAGAATAAGCCCGTGCGGTGCTGGTGGCGGCGGGATCTCTATCGCCCGTTTGTGGAGCAGGGGTCGCGGGGGGCATTCTCCTCGACCTGATGGCGAGCCCGGTGGCCGGCGGGGCGCGCTGGCAGGCGGCGAAGCAGGGTGGCGTAGCCCACTTGTGATCTGTGGCGCGTTGCGGCGGTGGGAGCAGACGGCTGGTGCAGCGCATCTCGTTGCGGTGAGGTTCCGGCCGGGCCAGATCCAATCTAGCCAAATGTGAGAGCGACGACTGGAGCATGGTTGGAGGCGTGGTGGAGCGGCAGGTCTGGCGGGGACCGGCAGTGGTGCGGTGGTGCGTCTGTGGTGGAGTCGGTGCTGTCCAGAGGCAACGGCGTGAGCCCACGGTCAGGCTGGTAACGACGCTGAAATGGCTTGGCCAGAATGGAGTTCTGGCAGCAGCAAGCCGCCGGTCATCCCTGTGCGGTGTGGCGAGCGGTGGTGCGCTTTGGGTGGTGCCAGCATGGGAGTTCTTCGTGGTGAGGCAAATCTGGCCGTCACAAGACCGTCCCTTGGAATGGGCGACGGTCGTCGTGGGCGGTCCTGGACTTTGTCGGAGGAGTGGGGTGCTTACGGTTCTTTGTCCAGGCTACGAGTTGGTGGTGTGGACGTGTTTTCCCCTTGTCGTGCGTGCGACCGGTCGGCGGCCCTTGGCTTTGCGGTTACGTTGACTAGGTGTTGCGGTGGCGGCGGTATGAGGCTATTTGGACGGTTTCGCCAAGTCCCTAGAGGTGTGGTGAAGTGCGACGCGCGGATAAAAATCTTGCACAATTTTTGCCGGGCCGACAAAGATGGCACTGTGGTTGTCATTCCCCTCCTTGGAGGCGTCGCTGAAGCGTGTTCATCATTTCCCTCGCTCTATTGGAGTTGGTGGCTGTCTTCGGGTGAAAGACTCGATTCGGTGGTGGATCGGCACGATGACAGCGTCCTCGACGTCGTTCCTCCGTTGGGAGCATGGTGTTTGGAGACATGGCTACTACCTCGTTGTTCTCCTCCGGTGCTCGCCGCTGTCCATTCTTGATCCTCTGCGGTGCCATGTACGCCCGTCGCCGGTGTCTTGTTCGGATTGGATCGAGTCGACGAGAGTGGATGGTGCATACGAGAGAAGCTCTACAGTAGTAGTGGTCTTTGGAGGTGACGTCTCGCCGGTGTCTTGTTCGGATTGGATCGAGTCGACGAGAGTGGATGGTGCATACGAGAGAAGCTCTACAGTAGTAGTGGTCTTTGGAGGTGACCTACGTCGGTCATGGCGCGGTGTTGTCTATCAACTTAGGATAGGCCCTTTGGTGTTGTGGTTTGCTTTGCGGTTTGATCTTCCCCAGACATGGTGTGTACTACGCCACTACGCTCGTTGATCGCAACGAGTGTTAGTTTTCTTATAATTGACATTCTGCCTTCTATAACCAGGCGTACCACACCTACGCTCGTCGCGACGAATGCTAGTTTTCTTGTAATTGACATTCTACCTTGTATAAAGCTATGGTACACCTATGTGCGCCCCTCATGGCACACAGGCGCGGTTGTGCATTACATAGCAAATGAGTGACTTGCTTCAGTAAAAATGCAGGAACTCAAACATGATACAAAAGTTCTTATTAGCTTTCGAGAAGAACAGAAAAAGTTAAGTAAAGATTGCAGACTGACAGTGAAGTGATATTGTTGATCCACCATCACCTATATGGGTTGAGGACACAAAACTGAAACCTTGGATCAATTTAGCAACCACAGCACCTTAGTGATTTTAGTAATCGACAGTATCAAAGTAAGACAAAAAAGTATTGAGTTTAGAACTTTCGATCCACAGGGAGAACGATGGTAAACACCACGCATGCAAGAATAAAGTATAACACTAGTTTAAAAACAACAGGAAAAAGAAACTAGGATCATGTGTTCCAAACTATTCAACCATGTCTTTCATTTAGCAGCCACGGCGGCTCAACGATCTGAGAAACTTAAGTCTCGAATCAATACGAAACAGTTGGGAGTTTATAACTTCCAATCCACAGGGAGAACAATGGTTCTAACAAGCACCCCTACACAAAATCTTGCAAGTGGTAAGAACCAAAAAAGAAACTAGAATCATGTAGCCTTAACGGACTGAGAAACTCGACAGTGTCGAATTAAGACGAAACAGTTGGGAGTTTATAACTTCCGATCCACAGAGAGAAAATGGTTCTACTAAGCACCTAGTCTGCACAGTATCATGTCCAAGGCAGTATCCTGACAACCCAGTTACCAGACGAACAAACAGAGTCTGCAGCACATCAGAGAGAAATTTTAGCTCAAGGAATTCATGCTGGGGCTATCATAGATTGCTATGCCTAAAGCAATGGAAAAAGTTTTTAATACCTCTATTTTTATGGCTTCTTCAACTTCATTGGCTTGGAAAGTATATCTGGCATCTGGAAGATTGAACCGTTGATATCTGTTAACATCGCCTGGAGCAACACAACCTCTTTCTTACAGTCATCTAACTGATCCAAGATCTTCTTGCCCTCAGCGGATACATGACGGTCCCTAACCATGAGCCGATAATATCTGACAATAGACCGCATAGTTATATTATTGTTAACATGCAGTCACACATGCAAAGCACACGCCAAAATGGAAAAACAAGGCCATAAGTATGAACCTATGAAACTGAATGAACGTGATAGAACAAAAATAGAATGTGTCATCAACTACAAAAATTGAAATCTCTCTGCCTGCAAATCCTAGAAACAGGATATGGTTTACAAGAATTTAGTTAACTATTTTTATTTCATTTTTGCTTAATCCATCCAAATACTTCTGGATAACACTGAGAATAGGACAGCAGTACCAGGTAAGGTAAATGCAAAGATAAGAAACATCACCTGCGCCGGTTTAGACCCATTGTGTTATACTTTGTACAGAGTCCTTTATTGTGTTGTTGCACTTCCCTTGGTTCATGAGCAATCCACGCAGGAAGTTGTATGCGTTTAAGCTCCTGATTTGCAAAGATATACTTAGCAGCCGAAGAGCGGTAAGTCTAATGTAACAAGACCAAAGCACAAAAAATAAAAAATTAATGCTTATAGAAGCACTAGAAAAACGCCCTAATATATACACACGCCTATGAGACTAAATAAACTAGGAAGTTCCCTCTTCCTGATTCAAACAATTTCATTCAAAGCTTGCAATGTTTAACCAAAATCAGCGAAAAGCTTTAAAGCACATATCCAGTCATATTGGTAAAAGATTCTAAAGCCTAATATTACATCAGTAATTCTCACAAAGTACCAGACTGAGTTTAGCAAAGAGCAAAAGCTCTGGATAAAGTGCAATGTTTAACCGAAATCATCAGAAAGCTTTAAAGCACATATCCAGTCATATTAGTAAAAGATTCTGAAGCCTAATATCGCATCAGTATAGCACTGGATAAAATCTAACATGGGTAATTTCGCAAGAAAATTAATTGGGCATCACACAAGTGATTAGCATTAGAAGGTAATCAGCCATACCTCATCATCAACGAGGCGAGTGGATGTAAGGTATATAATATTATCATCATCATCCTCCATGTCAGTCCTTAAGTGCGGGTCATGGTTGCTGTTTTTCTTCATTGCGATGAGCTGGTGCTCATGCTGTAGGGCTGATCTCTGTAACATCAGAAAAGCAAATACATGTTTAAGTCAGAAAAATAACAGTTACACAAACATTTAATGCACATCAAATTAGGCATGAGACATGTTGTTTTGAGCAAAACAAAACAACATAACAAACATAGAATGCCAGCGACAAACCAATTTTCGTTAGTAACAGAAGAAACCACATCATCACTGATGCCCGTCGCACAGATATGGTCGCTCCAGAAGCTGCGCCAATGTCATAACCGAAAAGAAGAAGAACCAATGCAGGGAGAACACGAACCAGGTTCTGATCATTGGCCCCTAAAGTACAGAAAGCTTGCTAAACTAAACAGAACTTCTTGTGAAGTCATAATGTGCAAGCAAACATAACTTGTACAGAACTGGCATGCCCACTTTAAACACAAGGATCACGGTTTCACACCCCAAAAGAACTGATAAGTCTTGATGTTTGGGTCATGGTATCTCTGTAACAGCATCAAATCAGGCATGAGATAATTTGTTTTGAGCAAATCAACACAGTACAATCAACATACCAAGCCAGCAGCCAAGCATTTAAGTAAGTACAAAAGCAAACTCCCACCATCGGTAGCGTCTGTTACCATAATGGGTGAGAATAAACCCTAATCTTAATGATCCAAGAGGCTTGGGGAGACATTTTCTTGCAGAAAACGCATCTCGCAACACTAGGTTAGTACTGGCACCATAATAAGCGACAGATTTGTCTGCAATTTGTTTGAAAAAAACCATCTCGACCCAACGAATTCAAAGGGAAACGGATTTCGAATCACACCACTATCACGTCGGTCGGGCACAAGAGATTTCGAATCGAAAAGAACAACACGTCGTCTAAGTAAACTGCATCGGGCGGACGGTGTCAAACTCTCAATCCCGAGGGGGAACAGGGCAAGATACCTACAGAGACGGGTTAGGGCAGAGGATTGGGTCCGGCAGCTCACCTCGTCGCGCGGGGCCCAGAATTGGGTTTGTGCAGAATTGTGGATGAACAGGGACAAGCAGCTTCAACAGCTCCCAACTTTAAAATATAAGCGTTGTTTGTAAAAAGAAAAAATTTGAGGCAAAAAAAAAATCTCTCCAACATTTCCTGTAAATAAAGGATCCTATAAAAGTGATCTTTTCTCCTCGCAGATTTACGAGCGGATCATCTTCCTCTGTATCTTTTTGGCGGGCTAGTAACCGCCTGAAACTTTACCGCGTGCCCCGCCAGACCGCTGCCGGCCGCCGATGGCCGACGTCCACCGCATCGCCTGCCGTCACATGTGTCACTAAACGGCGGGTCCTAGGCAATAATCTCTTTTCTATTTAAAGATAAAATAAGAAAATGGAGGTAGGAGAAGAAGTTTAGAGGAACTGATAAAAGTTGGTCCAGACAACTTCTTCTAACTTGTCATAAACCAGTTTTACAAGAACTCCAACGCGCGCCATCAATCTTCCCATAAATGATTGGTTAGTCGGAACAAAATTATCATCCAATGGGGATCATCAAACCGCCGCGTCGAACTTTGACACCTCCGGCCCATCGAAATACCCTACCCGAAGTCGTTTCTCCCCAACTTCGTCCCTTTCCCTATGCTTTGTATTGGCACCCTTGGAGACCGATGCCATCGTATGCTTTGTATCAGCACCCTCGATGATCGACGCCATCGTATGCTTTGTATCCGCACCCTCAGAGACCGACGCAGTCATTGTACCATCCTACCCACCACCTAGGCCTTACTAGGCCTCCACTGCTCCACCCACACGTTGCCCGCCTTGTACTACACCGTCATTCCACCTCGGATCCAACCTCGGCCGAGGCATCATCCACCCCTACCAACACCATTCATGACAGACACCACCCGCCTGCAAGCATTCGAAAAAATGGCATTGCCAAAAAAAATTGGCGTTCTTGTTGTTTACTACGAAGCAAACACAAGGCAATGTGCTCGTGAAGGAAGATGAATTATTGTGCGAGGCATGGTTGGTTTTAATGCAAGAAGCAAAATACCACGGGGCATTTTTGGTAACATGTGCACGTGTTGGTTTCATGCGCACAAGCACTAAGAGCATCTACAGCCGGGCGCTCCAAACGGCCTGAAATGCCCAGCCCCCCCCCCCCCTCCCCCCCCCCTCCCTGTCTCTGACCGGTCACAAAAATCTGACCTAGACAGGCGCCTCAAACGGGCTCAAACGCCCCTTATATCCAGCGCAAATATGGGGACGATATGGGGCGATCGGGCGCGCCCGCCACGTAGGACTAACGATGGGATCCCACGCGGAATCGCCCGGAAACCCGGCGGTCCGACGGACGCCTCCTACGTCGCCGTGGCGTGCACGTTGTGTGGCGCTGCTCCATCTCGCGGCCTGAGGCCAAATCCGGCTATTTAAGCCGGCCGGCGTCCCCCAACCCTAGCCCATCCACCTCCTCCCTCTCTACACCGTCACCCGAGCCCGTCCGCCTCCTCTCCCCCTCTCTCCCACACTCTTCGACATCGCCATGGTCCGGCGGAAGATCATCACGTACGCTATGCTCACGCCGGAGGCAGGTCGCAGAGGAGATCCAGGCTAGGCGTGCCGCCCGCATCGCTGCTAGGTTGCCTCAGGACTCGCCGGAGCCGAAGGAGGAGGAGGAAGAGCAGCTGTCGGAGCCAATGAAGGTGGCAAATCTGGGGAAGGACAAGGCGGAGTAGCCTGCTCCGGGGTTCAACATGGAGGTGGTGGAGGCAGAGTTCGCCGTTGCCCAAGCCGCGGAGATGGCGGAGCAGCAGGCCATCCTGGAATCCATCCAGGATGAGGCCTATGTGGAGGCCAACCGGCAGTTCCTCCGGTAGGAGCGGGTGACGACCAACGCGCTCTTCGCCGAACTCGACGTGAAGACAGAGGAGGAGGTCAGAGCATAAGTTTTCTCCTTTGCATGCTTTTATATGGATTTAAGAATCAAGTATGAGGTGTCCGAATGCAGTTGTGCTAATTTGGACGTGGCCGGTCACTCCCAGTGGACGCGTCCGTAGGCGTTTGAGGGATCATATTTATCATATGCGGTTGTAGATGCTCTAAGCACCGCACAATGTGGAAGTGGTCCATGATCGTGGAGCCCAGTCACGGCACATTACTCAAACGGTCGTCACCAAGTATTGTGATGCGTATGCACGACCGCAAATACAGTGGCTAAGGGGTGCGTCATCCGAAGAGTTCATAAGTTTTGCTTCTTGTTGCTTTATTGGTTGATCATTTCATTGATTTGCTCAATGCTGCAACTTATTGATTATGCAATTGTCGGGCCCAAACTAGCAGACGCAGTGTACAACACAATGGAGGCCAAGCCCTTCATATTGATGTGTTGTTGGTTGAAACTCAATGTGCATGGCATCTGGATCAACAACATGTGTCGATGAAGAAGTTCATCTTGAGGAGAGTAAGGCTGAGATGAAGAACGCTTTCGAGTTGGGAAAATTTGTGGATTTCCATCTAAATGGATTTCCCAGGTAAACTTTGGCATGACCGTTTTGTTCTGGCACGATAATTGATGGCCCTGGGCAGACTCTCCTTTCGTTGTACTCTACTCTTTCGCCACTGATCAAACTTGCACCGTGGCATCTCAGTATGACCGAGGTACTTTAGAATATTATCTCAGTATCTTTGGTTATATTTTTTTATGTTTTCAGACCGGGAGATTATGCATGGATCTGTATATAGCCGTGTTTCTTACCAACGTGAAGGTTAATTAAATTTCCCATCTTTTCCAGAAGTCTCTCTCATAACCGACAAGGTTTTCAACACGACGATTATATGAGGGTCAACTGATTTGAAACGAACATGGACTTGATGCAAACAATCGTAAACAAAAACCGAGGAATTTACCTGTGGAAATTTGGCTTCCTTGCGCTTCAGTCATGGCCAGGATCGATCAATCCAGCCACGTACGTGCTTGGACGACCGGCCCAGCCATACGTCGACACCGGCGGAGCGCTTCGCCGACGGCGACGTGCATCGAGGACGGCCCGGGATTGCATCGACGGGGGGATCGATCCGGCGGTGTGCCGTGCTTCGACGACGACGGCCACGTCACACGTCCGACCCAGCGGCGTGCTTCGAGCGACGCCCAGCGCAGGCATGCGTCGGGAAGAGAAGGCCTGGTCGGCCCGGCGGCGGGCGTCGGCGACGGGGGTGCCCGGCGGCGAGGTTTGGTAGAGCCATGGACAGAGGAAGAAACGGAGAAAAGATAGGGGAGCCTCACGGCTTGCGTGCGCATCTGGCTTGATCTCTAGCGGCTTTTGTGTGGCGTTTGTTATGAGCACGGAATAGTATAGGAAAGGAAACTATTAGTTGTTTGCGCAGCTGGCTCGCGCCTGCCTGATCGCTCCGGCCGGAATTCATTAACTTGGTATTAAATGCCGGGTACCGAGGCCAGATCTGGCCGGACGGCCGGAAAAGTCGCACCCGTGCCCGACACGGCCCACGAGTTTTGGTCCCTTTCGGTGCCATGATACAGACCCCGCGCCCCACCTACCTTTGTTTATCACGCGGGGACGGACGGGAGAAGAATCCTATGCGCTGCGTGCATGCCATGCTAAAGAAAATACTCGCTCGTATAGTGTCAAAAACATTTTTATATTATGAGACGGAAGGAGTAGTAAAACTCCAAAAGCATCTATGGCCGCTGGTCCGGCCCTACAAACGTCCGCCAACCATCTCTTCATCTGCCACTTCAAACGTCCACGAACCAAGCCCGGTCACCCCTCATTTTGTTGTCTCCGTAAGCGTCTCATGTATATCCATGCAACTCATGCAATGTACTCCCTCTATTTTCTACAAAGACTTGTACTATTTAAGAACAAAGAGAGTAATAAACACATAAAAGTACGTAGATCAACACATTTAGCAACAAACGTACATAATTCGGGCATCAATCACACAGTACCGGTCATAGGCAGGACAACCAAAAGAACAAGTGTTCATCGCCGGATAATACTAGCTAAACATGAAAAAAAAACCCAGATAAAACGAAGAGACGAAGAAGGGCGGAGGAAACCGCCATCTCCTCGTCGTCCACTTCCCCTTGTGGTCGACGGTGCGGTTGTACCTCTCCGTGTAGGCGTCGACGGCCGGAGGTGCGTCATTGTCGAAGCTGGAGCCATCTGTGAGGTCTGGGTCCTCGTCGAAGGAGATGTTGCCGATCGTTCTCCGAATAGTGCTGTCCTACGCCATGGCCAGACGGGCCCCTTAGCCGGAGCGCTTTGGCGTTTTTGTGGCAGTTACTAACAGCAGTTACTGATTTCTAGGGTTGCCGCGATTCAGTCGTTCCAGCAGGCCCCTGTTTTCAGTTCAACATAATGGTCAGTTAATGAATGGAATTGATTTTCATATTAACAAGTTCTAAGTCACCCACTCTCGACATACAGTGCTTTTTTAGTTTCATTACGCCAACAAACTGAGACATGGAAAGACGTACCCATCTAACCGAGGATGTCTGACTCTCGTACCATTCTGAATTTGTACACCAGCAGTTTGGATGTTCAGTTCAGGATGCCAGATGCTCTGTAGGATTCGACGCTGTCCCCCAGGGTCTTCTCTGCAGGCCTCAAGGCAGGTCCACCCTAGCTTATCAAGTTTCTCTGAACTACAAACAAGATTTTATTCCACTTCCGTAAAGCTACATAGTCCATGTCACAAACTACATGCTCACTGGTATGGATGCATGCAAAGTGTTACAGTTCTGGGAATGTGAATCTCGATTAGGCTTTAGTCAATTTGTCAGTCCACCATTCAAACTTGAATTCTACAAATAGTAATACCAGAAAAGGCAAATGAACGTTGAATTATTACATTTTCAGAGTGAACTGATGGTTATTCATCCTTCCTTTTTAGGCAATGCCAACTAGTTCATACATTTTGTTTATGCCGTATGTAAAATGTGGGCGACACATCCTCAAAAAAGAAAATGCGGACAACAAATTGTGATGTGTGCGTCTGCACTATTTTAAGGAAGCTGTTGGAGCACTTGTGCCCTATTATATGGCTGCTGGTGGACACGCCACTTTTTCGTGCCCAGAAAAAGCAAGTTTTGGTGCCCAATTTTTCTTACTCCAACCACTTTTTGTGCCCTAAAATGGGGCTGCTATTAGGGATGCTGTCAGTTCAACAGAGTGGCTTACTGCAATATATCGTGTGTGCCTCTACTGCGCGTTGAAATTAGTAAATAGTTAGCTCGGAGTGCTGAAATGACAAGGGATATCTGATTTACATGTCCTACCTGCACCATGTGCTCTCTTTGGGCACGCAATGCAGTCTCATAATATATTGCTTCCATATGACCACCAAGAAAATCATCTTTGCCCATCATGATACTCGTCTTCAGCTAATGTTAACTTCGTTGCGTGGATCTGCACCAAAAACTACATTACAACCCTATTTCAACTGCTAAAACACTGTGTTCGTCTACTAACATTTTCTAAGAAAGCTTGTATCATCTTCTACAGTGTGTTGCAGAACAGAACATCTAACCTTTTGCAATAAATTTGCAGAAATACTTCGTGAACCAATGAATGGGTATAGCTCAGATGACAAACTTTGATAAACTTAAATCATTAATAAACAGAAAGAAATCAGTAGGATTTACGGATTATTATATGCGCACCTGAGGATCTGAAGGATCAACGGGATAGAGGCTGCTACCTTGTGAACTGATTGAAAACCGTAAGAATTTTGCACAGGCGATGTTGCCATAACAGCAGTGTAAACGGCCTATGTGATGGGCAATATCATAGGGTTTCTGAAACGTGAAAGAAATCATAATGAGACTCCATCTTACTAGAAATTCAGTAAGCATTTCTGGTAAACTCCATCAATGACTATTCCAGACTGCAAATATATGGAACAAAACTACTTCATGGTAAAAACAGGATAACTAGATATGTACCAGACCAAAAGCAATAATAAGAACGCCACGTGAATCCATGTATCTCAAAGCAACCACTCCCATCTTGTTCCCCATCGGGACATCACATATGTTCCTCATATTGTTGGTGCTTCAAGATTGCTGATTATAATTCTCTATTTTGTTGGGATCTTATCGTGAGAGAACATAGTTATTAAAGTTTTGTTATGCATACTCTCATGAGATTGTTATAATTTGATCATGGACTAAATTCCTATATATAAACAATGCAATGGTAAGTGAAGGGCTTGCCAAAGCCATGGGTTCGATCCTCCTTGCCGCACAGTGATTGTTTTTGTCCTCCAAGCGTGACTACCACACAAAAAATATAATCGGCAGCATGGGGAGTCAACCGCACGACCTTGGGCTAAGGTGTCATCGACTTCTCTAGTAAAACATGAGCCATTGTGTGATCCATTAGGCATACAGGGTCTATTTGACATGGCCTTAACATTTAAATTCAAAATTTTCAAAAAAATAAATGAACGGTCACAAAAAATTTCAGGAGGCAAGGGAATTTCCGGTAACCGGTCAGTTACCGGAGAAAAGAACCTTGACTCAACCCCATCTTGAGCTTCAAATGCGACACGAAGAAGTCCTTGGGGGTTGTCAATTAGTAATTTACTCAATACACAGGCAGCTTTAATCCATGGTCTATCTGAAGGAGTTCAGATAGATTCCCTGACTTCGGGCACTGAAGGTTCTACAGAAGAGGACATATCCAATGTTGATGGCCAGGAGCCTTCAGAAATACAGAAATGGTCTGCAGATTTCCCAGACATGCTTGATGTTTTGCTAGCTGAGAGAAGAGTGGATGAAGCGCTAGATGCACTAGATGAAGCGGAGCGAGTTACTGCAGACCGGACACAAACTCTAACTACAGCTGAAATTTCGGCTTTGAGAAGTGCCGTCTCTGATAATCGTCAAAAGCTGGCAGACCAGCTTGCTGAAGCTGCTTGTCAGTCTTCTACTCGTGCCATTGAGCTTCATGCTGCCGCTTCTGCTCTCAAAAGGCTTGGTGATGGCCCTCGAGCTCACAGTCTGTTAATCAGTGCACATATTCAAAGGCTTCAATGTAATTTGCAAACCAAACATCCGTCAAGCACTTCATATGGTGGGGCATACACTGCTGCACTTGCTCAACAAGTTTTTTCAGTTGTAGCTCAGGCGCTCAGTGATTCTGTGGAAGTTTTTGGTGATGAGTCATGTTATGCATCTGAGCTGGTTACATGGGCTACCCAGCAGGTCTTGTCCTTTGCACTCCTGGTAAAGAGGCATGTGTTGTCTTCTTGTGCAGCCGCTGGAGGCTTGAGAGCAGCTGCAGGATGTGTTCAAATATCATTTGGCCATTGTTCCTTGCTGGAAGCTCGTGGTCTATCTGTTTCTGCTGTCCTCCTGAAGCAGTTCAAGCCCAGTCTTGAGCAAGCATTAGATGCTAACTTGAGGAGAATCGAAAAGAGTACTGCTGCACTTGGTGCAGCTGATAACTGGACACTCACTTATCCCCCAAATGGTATTCGCCCATTAGCTAGATCTTCTGTTGCTAATTTGGCACTTCAACCAAAACTCTCAAGCAGTGCACATCGTTTCAATTCTATGGTTCAGGTAATGATTGATCCATTTTGATTGAGCAAAATGAATGAATCTTTCCTTCTTGCTGTTTTCATCTAAATGGTAGTGACCTATCCATCTTGGCATGCTTGGTACTGCAAAACATGGCATAATAATATTGTGTGTTCTACACTACACAACAACCTCTAGGTCCATCTCGATCCTTTCAATTACAGCCACTTGAACTTGTTAGGTGTTTGTGTGAGGTGGGAAATATGAGGTGGGATACCATAGAAGGGTTTTCTGTACGGGATTTTCATCTTTTGTATGGTTGGCTTGCTATTTCACTGGGACAGGGGCATGACATTTTGTGCTAAAATGACCCTTTTTGGAATCATGGCAAGCATCAATAATGTATGGTTTGCACTAATGTGATGCAACAGTACGAACATCGATCTCAACGAACTATTTAAACCCTAAGCCCAATCAAAGGTGGATTTGGTCCAACATGGAGCTCATGTGGCAGTTGTTCTTCTGTGTGGCATCCATCTGGACTTACCAACAAATGCTTGAGTTTCATAAAACACTTTGGCCAGTGGCATGGTAAGCCAGCATCCTTGAACTTGTTTAGAGTTCGATGCTGCATGCCAAGTAACCGCCTCAGACCTCACTCGTCCACCTAACAGCCATCGCTGGTAGACCCTGGACAGCTGGTGAACCTCAGGATAGAGGCTGCTACTTTGTGAAGCTCTTGGGCAGTAATGGATTCTGAAGGTTCATACGCAGCCCATTATCAGATTTGCTTGGCAAGCGCACACAAATATAACCACTGTGATTTTAAGTGATACGACAAAACCTGACCTGAAGATCATCCAGCTCTTCTCTCAGTGTCTGTCTCTATCATACCACTGTGAGCTACTCGAGTAAAATGTTCTGCATTGAAGTATAAGCGATAATACTAAGTTATTGGAGCATTTGCAAGGACCTGGACTAATAAGCAGACATTGCAACTTACAATTCATAAATCATAAGGAATGGCACTAAAACCAGTATGGATATCAGATACACACACCACGGTTTTATGCAAAAGAACAGGGGAGTGAGAAAGTAGGACTTGCCAAGACCTTTCCTGATGGAAGTAGCAGCGTTGACAGCAGCGCAAAAGTTGATGGTGGAGGAAGCCGCAGTTGATGAGGATGATGTCCTTACAGCCCCCAGCGGCTCCGGTCATCGTTGAAGGAGCCAGGCCATGGCTGAGTGGCACTGTGGAGAGATACTGCCACAGTTAAGTGATAGATATCATATATTTGCAAAATATGCTGCTCCTATCACAATCCCCTCATTCTCAGTCCCATATGCTTTATAAATCATTCATACATAAGGGTGGAGGAAACACATGATTGGAACTACTAATTACTGTACATAAGTCAAGAATTGGTTACTGGAAAAGCGTCATCTATTGGTGGCAGGAAGGATATAACTCGCGCGTACCCGCAGAAGCGACATCTATCTCCCAGTTCATGGCAGGATGTAGAAAAATAATTTTGTACTAGTATTTCTGACAATTAAGTCTCTTTCCGACAAGAGACCCACCTGCGGGCTCGCAAGTTTCACCTCTCTTTGGCGTTCCGGAGTTCTCCGCCTGGGGCTGGTGGCCACCTGCCCTCTTCCCACGCCGTGGCACGAACCCTAGGGGAGCCCCTCCTCGGTACTCAGGGGTTCCGTGGGTGGCGGCACCATCGCCGGTCTGTCCGACCGGCGCCCCCGCTGGGCTGCAGGCAAATTTGAGGAACCAGTGAACGCAGGCCGGGGCGGAACCCGGAGCCGGGGGGCGCGCGGGGGGGGGGGGGGGGGGGGGGGGGGGGGCGGCGGCCGGGAACGCACGGCGACAAGCTGCGCCTCGGCGGGGTGGGGTGGGGTGGGGAGCAGAGCATGGAGTGGTGTGCACTGTAAAAACGGCCCGGCAGTGGAGTCTTGGGGGCACGGCTGCGGTGACCGGTTAGGAGTGAAACGACTCTCAGAAAAAAAAAATGAAACGAGGATTTATTTTGCTCGTGGATTATTGTTTGATGATTAATTTTGCATTAACTCTTTTGCAAATATTATTACTTTTGGATTATGCTCACAGCCATTCTGGTATCAAATAGTCTTTCTCTCTCCTCCCCCCTCTCCATTTCGAGCACACACCAATTGTGTGACAAACGGTGGCCAAGTACTAAGAGCATCTTCAATCACGCCCCCAACAGGCTCCTCAAGAGACTTTTCGGCGCCGTCGCCGAAAAAACGCCCCAGTCGCGTCTCCAGGACGCCGAAATCCGCCGGTTCGGCTCGTTTTTGGGCCCGGCGTTCGCAGGCGGAACCCGGCGCATTGGAGGGCGCTCGGGGGCTCCGGCCCACATCTTCAGGCGAAAAGTCAAGTCTTTCTTCCCCGACTGGTCTCCCCCCCCTCCCCCCCCCCCCCCCCCCCCCCCGCGCTCGGCCGCCAACAGCAGTATCACGGCACCGCGCGGCGCCCGCCGCCGCTAGATAGCCAATCCCCGCCGGAAAAAGAGCAAAGGTTCGCCGAGGCAGCCCCCTCCACCAGCAGCTGGGCATTTTTCCGCCGTTTTCGGCCGCGGAGGGGCAGTTTAGCGGCGGAGGAAGCCGGAGCCGGGCGCAAGGTGTTCGGCGATTTGCCTGCCTCGGCGATGGACTCGGACGACGAGGAAGCGCTCGCCACGCTGCTGGAGGAGGAAGCCGAGGCCGACGTCCAGGAAGAGGAACATCTCATGGTGCTCGCCGCCCTCGCCCAGCTGTTGGCGACCAATGAAAAGCCGCGGCGAGGTGGCTCCGCGCCGGGGCGGATGAAAGCAAAGAACCGGCATCGTCTCGAAGGCTACTACATGCTCTACTCTGACTACTTCGCCGATGCTCCACTGCACGGCGACAAAACATTTCGGCGCCGTTATCGGATGAGCCGAAAACTCTTCCTCAGGATTGTGAATTCCATCCGGGAGCTCGACAGCTACTTCAAATGCAAGATGGATTGCACCGGCACACTTGGATTCACCTCAATCCAGAAGTGCACGACAGCGATGAGGATGCTTGCATACAGAGCTCCCGGTGATTCACTCGACGACTACGGGCGCATGGCCGAGTCCACCACCACTGAGTGTTTCTACAAGTTCTGTCGGGCAGTGGTGGCAGTGTTTGGACCGCAATACTTGCGAACACCCAATGCGAAAGGCACTGCTCGGATCCTAGCATAGAATGCAGCAAGAGGATTTCCTGGGATGCTTGGAAGCATCGACTGCATGCATTGGAAATGGAAGAACTGCCCATTTGCTTGGCAGGGGATGTACAAAGGCGCCAAAGGCGGTTGCAGTGTGGTACTTGAGGCGGTGGCCACACAGGACCTCTGGATTTGGCACTCCTTCTTTGGTATGCCAGGAACTCACAATGACATCAACGTGCTGCAATGCTCCCCTGTCTTTGCCAAGCTTGTTGAAGGTCATTCTCCTCCGGTGAACTTCGAGATCAATGGGCGGCACTACAACAAGGGGTACCACCTAGCTGACCGCGTCTATCCAAGATGGTCTACATTTGTGAAGACTCTCAAACGCTGTGCCAGGAGGCAAGAAGTCCCACTTTGCCAAGATGCAGGAGGCTTGCGGGAAGGATGTCGAGCGGGCATTTGGTGTGCTCCAAACTCGATTTGCTGTTGTCCGGTACCCTGCTCAGACCTGGTCAAAAGATCAAATGTGGGAGATCATGACTTGCTGTGTCATCTTGCACAACAAGATCATCAAGAGCGAGCAGGAAGAGCCACCATACTATAGGCAGGGTCCTCTAGCCAAAGTTGATCACCAGCTACCGGCAAACTGGCATGCCTGCCTCAGTATGCGTCAGGAGATTCGAGATCCACAGGTGCATCAACTGCAGCAGGATCTGGTGGAGCACCTATGGAGGATCAAGGGCGACGTCGGGCTCTACGTGCGATGAAAAATGAGTTTTTATTTGTTGAACTATATTATTTGTATTGAACTATTTGTTGTTGCACTATTTTGTTGATCTATTTAATTTTCTATGATGAACTATGTGATAAAAAATATTTTATGTTGATAACTGAACGCCGAGCAACGACGAATCACGCCGAATATGGGCCGATTCTCGCCCATATGGGGCATCTGTTCGCCGAAAGTGGGCTGAAAACTGAGCCAATATCGACGCCTGGGGGCGACGACTGGATGCCCAACCGCCCCAGCGCCCATTGTATCGTCGGCTCGCCCCCAGAGGCGATTTTTATGCCTCCTGGGGAGGCCAACGGCTGGAAATGATCTAAGAGGGGATGCGGAATAGTCACTGGCACTCACCGTCAACGTCGAGCATGGCCATAAGACCGTGCGGGAGTAAACAAGGTTTGGAAAAAACAGAAGTAGATTGACACTCGAACTCATCAACTGTACCATTTTTCTAGCATATTGTTATAAAATAAAAAAATGTTATGTTTGGCATTACAAATACTCCTATTCTTTCTTTCTTTTTTAGTGCGCCTTCCGTGTACTTCTCTCTACGCCTAGTCCGCTCACCGGGGTGTAAACAGTGACAAGGTATTGTGAGACGTGGCAAAGCCGTAGCTGACACTCAACCCCTGTTCGGATCCTCTCCGCTCCATAACTGCAGCTCGCGGAGCTGAGGGAGAGGCATCATAATTGCAGGGAGTGGCTTAAACCGAGCTTCTCGCTCGGGAGCGGAGTTTTGAGACCGGAGAGATTCCGAATAGGCACTCAATGTTGATAGAGGCGAAGAAGACCCGAAAGACCACGCCAGGACTCATTTGGTTTCCTGATCACCCCCCTCCTTCGAATCCCTTCCTTTTTCCAGGGCCTGAAACCATGTGTAAACTCTTGCCAGGAAAATCAAGCCCGGCATTTGGACGACTCAATCTGCGGGGTGCACCAGCCCGAACCCCTTTCTTTCCCTAGCCAGTGGACCCACGCCTCCACACACTCGGAAATTCCCACCGCCTCGTTCCTCTCGTGCGACCACGCTCCATCGCCTCCTCGCGAAGCTCTGCCTTCCTTAACCTATTGCTTTTCGTTCTTCTCCTCTCCCCCTTCCCTTTAGAGCATCTACAGCCGGACCTGACAAATCCGATCCCTCAAATGCCCACAGACGCGACCGTGCGCGTCCGCAGACAGTGACCGGTCACGCCTCAAATTAGCCACTCTGCATCCGAGTCTCTTATATTTCAACTCCTAGATCCATACAAAGCATGCAAACACAGATCCTACGTACTACCCTAGCTAATCTTCGTCGTCGGACATGTCCACAACGTCGGTGTCGGGCGCCGGGTGGATGGGTGTGTGGGAGGGCTCCGACTCATCCTCCTCTTGCTCGACCTCATCCATGTAGGCGAGCATCTCCTACTCCTCCGCGACCTGATGTGCCACCATCTCCTGCCGGCAACGGCGTCTGGCCTCCGCAGCCGACTCCAAGCAGAGGGGATCGAGGATGGCCTGCTGCTCCGCCTGCAGATCCGCGTCGCCAGCGTCCCCCACATCCTCCTCCGGCTCCTCCTACTCCTCCTCAACCTCCTCCTCCTCCTCCTCCTCAACCTCCTCCTCCGGATAAACTGCATCCGGAGGTAACCCGACGGTGATCCGGGCTTCACGCCTTGCCCCGATCTGCTCAAGGAGCTGCAGCCGGCGCTCTAATACGTCCATTTTGCATCATGCTTTTATATCGATATTTATCGCATTATGGACTGTTATTTCACTTTATGTCACAATACTTATGGCTATTTTCTCTTATTTTACAAGGTTTACATAAAGAGAGAGAATGCCGGCAGCTAGAATTCTGGTCTGGAAAAGGAGCAAATATTAGAGACCTATTCTGCGCAACTCCAAAAATCCTGAAACTCCACGGAACGTCTTAAAAGAAATAAAGAAAAATCCACGCCAAAGATGAAGGCCAGGGGGCCCACACCCTTCTCACAAGGGTGGGGGGCGCCCCCCTACCTCATGGGCCCCCTGGTGGCTCTTTGATGCCCATCTTCTCCTATATGAGGTCTTTCGATGAGAAAAAAACAAGACGTAACTTTTCGGGACGAGACTCCGCCGCCACGAGGCGGAACCTTGGCACAGCTGTTCTGCCGGGGAAACTTCTCTCCCAGAGGGGGAAATCATCACCATCGTCATCACCAACGCTCCTCTCATCGGGAGAGGGCAATCTCCATCAACATCTTCACCAGCACCGTCTCATCTCCAAACCTAGTTCAACTCTTGTATCCAATTCTTGTCTCAAAGTCCGGGATTGGTGCTAGTAGGTTGCTAGTAGTGTTGATTACTCCTTGTAGTTGATGCTAGTTGGTTTAATTGGTGGAAGATCATATGTTCAGATCCTATATGCATATTATTACCCCTCTGATTATGAACATGAATATGCTTTGTGAGTAATTACGTTCATTCCTGAGGACAAGGGAGAAGTCTTGCTATGAGTAGTCATGTGAATTTGGTATTCATTTGATATTTTGATAAGATGTATGTTCTCTAGCCTCTAGTGGTGTTATGTGAACGTCGACTACATAACACTTCACCATTATTTGGTCCTAGAGGAAGGTATTGGGAAGTAATAAGTAGATGATGGGTTGCTAGAGTGACAGAAGCTTAAACCCTAGTTTATGTGTTGCTTCGTAAGGGGCTGATTTGGATCCATATGTTTCATGCTATGGTTAGGTTTACCTTAATACTTTTGTTGTAGTTGCAGATGCTTGCAATAGAGGTTAATCATAAGTGGGATGCTTGTTCAAGTAAGAACAACACCCAAGCACCGGTCCACCCACATATCAAATTATCAAAGTATCGAACGCGAATCATATGAACGTGATGAAAACTAGCTTGATGATATTCCCATGTGTCCTCGGGAGCGCTCTTCCTATTATAAGAGTTTGTTCTGGCTTGTCCTTTGGTACAAAAGGATTGGGCCACCTTGCTGCACTTTATTTACTTTTGTTACTTGTTGCTCGTTACAATCTATCTTATCACAAAACTATTTGTTACCACTTATTTTAGTACTTGCAGAGAATACCTTGTTGAAAACCGCTTATCATTTCCTTCTGCTCCTCGTTGGGTTCGACACTCTTACTTATCGAAAGGACTACGATAGATCCCCTATACTTGTGGGTCATCAAGACTCTTTTCTGGCGCCGTTGCCGGGGAGTGTAGCGCCTTTGGTAGGTGGAATTCGGTAATGAAAAATTTATATAGTGTGCTGAAATTTACTGTCACTTGTTACTATGGAAAGTAATTCTCTGAGGGGCTTGTTCGGGATATCTTCACCCCGTCCAGTAGAGCAAAGAGTTGCTCCTCAACCTACTGAACCTATTGAAAATGAAATTCCTTATGAGTATCCTTCGGGTATGATAGAAAAACTGCTAGCTAACCCTTTCACAGGAGATGGAACAAAGCATCCCGATGAGCACTTAATATATGTGGATGAAGTTTGTGGATTATTTAAGCTTGCAGGTATACCCGATGATGTTGCTAAGAAGAAGGTCTTCCCTTTATCTTTGAAGGGAGACACATTGATATGGTATAGGCTTTGTGATGATATGAGATCATGGGACTATAAAAGATTGAAGCTGGAATTTCATCAAAAGTATTACCCTATCCATCTTGTTCATCGTGATCGCAATTATATATATAATTTCTGGCCTCGCGAAGGAGAAAGCATCGCTCAAGCTTGGGGGAGGCTTAAATCAATGTTATATTCATGCCCCAATCATGAGCTCTCAAGATAAATAATTATGCAAAGTTTTTATGCTCGTCTTTCTGAAAACAATCGCACCATGCTCGATACTTCTTGTGCTAGCTCTTTTATGATGAAAACTATTGAATTCAGCTGGAATTTATTGGATAGAATTAAACACAACTCTGAAGATTGGGACCTCGACGAAGGTAAGGAGTCAGGAATGACACCTAAGTTTGATTGTGTTAAATCTTTTATGGACACCGATATTTTCCGTAAGTTTAGCACTAAATATGGACTTGACTCTGAGTTAGTAGCTTCTTTCTGTGAATCTTTTGCTACTTATGTTGATCTCCCTAAGGAGAAGTGGTTTAAATATCATCCTCCCATAGAAGTAAAAGTAGTTGCACCTATTAAACTTGAAGAAAAGACTGTCACTTATAATGATCATATTGTTCCTACTTCTTACATTGAGAAACCACCTTTCCCTGTTAGAATAAAGGATCATGCTAAAGCTTCAACTGTTTTTCGTAAAAGCAATATTAGAACTTATACACCTCCTCAGCAAGTTAAAGTAGAACCTAATATTGCTATTGTTAAAGATCTCTTGTATATTGATGGGCATGTTATTCAGTTCGAAGGTGAAACTGCTAGAATTGCTAAACCTTGTGCTAAAGATAAACATAGACCTGTGGTAGGCGTGCATGTTATTTCTGTTAAAATAGGAGATCATTGTTATCATGGCTTATGTGATATGGGTGCTAGTTCTAGTGTTATACCTCATGACTTATACAAAGAAATTAAGAATGGAATTGCACCTGTTGAGTTAGAAGATATTGATGTTACTATTAAACTTGCCAATAGAGATACTATTTCACCAATTGGAATTGTTAGAGATGTTGAAGTCTTGTGTGGGAAAACTAAATATCCTGCTGATTTTCTTGTTCTTACTTCTCCGCAAGATAGCTTTTGTCCAATTATATTTGGTAGACCTTTCTTAAACACTGTCAATGCTACCATAGACTGCACTAAGAATATTGTTACTGTTGGTTTGGATGATATGGTTCATGAGTTTAATTTCTCTAAATTTAGTAAACAACATCGTGAGGAAGAATTACCTAGTAAGGATGAAATTATTGGTCTTGCTTCTGTTGCCGTACCTCCTAGTGATCCTTTAGAACATTATTTGCTAGACCATGAAAATGATATGTTCATGAATGAAAGAAGGGAAATAGAAGAAGTATTCTTTAAACAGGAACCTATTCTGCATCACGACTTGCCTGTTGAAATTTTAGGGGATCCTCCTCCACCCAAGGGTGATCCCGTGTTTGAGCTCAAACCCTTGCCTGATAATCTTAAATATGCTTATCTTGATGAAAAGAAGATATATCCTGTTATTATTAGTGCTAACCTTTCAGAGCATGAAGAAGAAAGATTATTGAAAACTCTGAAGAAGCATCATGCTGCTATTGGATATACTCTTGATGATCTTAAGGGCATTAGTCCCACTCTATGTCAACATAAAATAAATTTGGAAGCAGATGCCAAACCAGTTCGTGATCCTCAACGACGTCTGAATCCTAAAATGAAAGAAGTGGTAAGAAAAGAAATACTCAAGCTTCTGGAGGCAGGTATAATCTATCCCGTTGCTGATAGTGAGTGGGTAAGTCCTGCCCATTGTGTCCCTAAGAAGGGAGGTATTACTGTTGTTCCTAATGATAAAGATGAATTGATTCCACAAAGAATTATCACAGGTTATAGGATGGTAATTGATTTCCAAAAATTAAATAAAGCTACTAAGAAAGATCATTACCCCTTACCTTTTATTGATCAAATGCTAGAACGATTATGCAAACATACACACTATTGCTTTCTAGATGGTTATTCTGGTTTCTCTCAAATACCTGTGCCGGCTAGAGATCAATCAAAGACTACTTTTACATGCCCTTTTGGTACTTTTGCTTATAGACGTATGCCTTTTGGTTTATGTAATGCACCTGCTACCTTTCAAAGATGCATGATGGCTATATTCTCTGACTTTTGTGAAAAAGATTTGTGAGGTTTTCATGGACGACTTTTCCATCTATGGTTCCTCTTTTGATGATTGCTTGAGCAATCTTGATCGAGTTTTGCAGAGATGTGAAGAAACTAATCTTGTCTTGAATTAGGAAAAGTGCCACTTTATGGTTAATGAAGGTATTGTCTTGGGGCATAAAGTTTCTGAAAGAGGTATTGAAGTTGATAAAGCCAAGGTTGATGCTATTGAAAAGATGCCATGTCCCAAGGACATCAAAGGTATAAGAAGTTTCCTTGGTCACGCCGGATTTTACAGGAGGTTCATTAAGGACTTCTCAAAAATTTCTCGGCCTCTCACTAATTTATTGCAAAAAGATATACCATTTGTCTTTGATGATGATTGTGTAGAAGCATTTGAAATACTTAAGAAAGCATTAGTCTCTGCACCTGTTGTTCAGCCACCTGATTGGAACCTATCCTTTGAAATTATGTGTGATGCTAGTGATTATGCTGTAGGTGCTGTTCTAGGGCAAAGAGTTGATAAGAAATTAAATGTTATTCATTATGCTAGTAAGACTCTAGACAATGCTCAAAGAAATTATGCTACTACTGAAAAAGAACTCTTAGCAGTTGTATTTGCTTGTGATAAGTTCAGATCTTATATTGTTGATTCTAAAGTAACTATTCAAACTGATCATCCTGCTATTAAATATCTTATGGAAAAGAAAGATGCTAAACCTAAACTTATTAGATGGGTTCTCTTGCTACAAGAATTTGATTTACATATTGTTGATAGAAAGGGAGCTGAGAACCCCGTTGCAGACAACCTGTCTAGGTTAGAAAATATTTTTGATGACCCACTACCTATTAATGATAGCTTTCCTGATGAACAATTAAATGTTATAAGTACTTCTCATAGTACTCCATGGTATGCTGATTATGCTAATTATATTGTTGCTAAATTTATACCACCTAGCTTCACATACCAACAAAAGAAAAAGGTTTTCTATTATTTAAGACATTACTTTTGGGATGACCCACATCTTTATAAAGAAGGGGTAGATGGTGTTATTAGACGTTGTGTACCTGAGCATGAACAGGAACAGATCCTACGCAAGTGTCATTCCGAGTCTTATGGAGGACACCACGCTGGAGATAGAACTGCACATAAGGTATTGCAATCTGGTTTTTATTGGCCTACTCTCTTCAAGGATGCCCGTAAGTTTGTCTTGTCTTGTGATGAATGTCAAAGAATTGGTAATATTAGTAGACGTCAAGAAATGCCTATGAATTATTCTCTTGTTATTGAACCGTTTGATGTTTGGGCTTTGATTATATGGGACCTTTTCCTGCCTCTAATGGATACACACATATTCTAGTTGCTGCTGATTGTGTTACTAAGTGGGTAGAAGCTATTCCAACTAGTAGTGCTGATCATAACACTTCTATTAAAATGCTTAAAGACGTTATTTTCCCGAGGTTTAGAGTCCCTAGATATTTAATGACTGATGGTGGTTCACACTTTATTCATGGTGCATTCCGTAAAATGCTTGCTAAATATGATGTTAATCATAGAATTGCATCTCCTTATCACCCTCAGTCTAGTGGTCAAGTAGAGTTGAGCAATAGAGAGCTCAAATTAATTTTTGCAAAAGACTGTTAATAGGTTTAGAAAGAATTTGTCTAAGAAACTTGATGATGCGTTATGGGCTTATAGAACTGCATACAAAAATCCTATGGGTATGTCTCCGTATAAAATGGTCTATGGAAAAGCATGTCACTTACCTCTCGAACTAGAACATAAGGCATATTGGGCTATTAAAGAGCTTAACTATGATTTTAAACTTGCCGGTGAAAAGAGGTTATTTGATATTAGCTCACTTGATGAATGGAGAACCCAAGCTTATGAAAATGCCAAGTTGTTTAAAGAAAAAGTTAAAAGATGGCATGACAAAAGGATACAAAAGCGTGAGTTTAATGTAGGTGATTATGTATTGCTATACAACTCTCATTTAAGATTTTTTGCAGGAAAACATCTCTCTAAATGGGAAGGCCCCTATGTTATCGAAGAGGTCTATCGTTCCGGTGCCATAAAAATCAACAACTTCGAAGGCACAAATCCGAAGGTGGTAAACGGTCAAAGAATCAAACATTATATCTCAGGTAATCCCATAAATGTTGAAACCAATATCATTGAAACCGTAACCCCGGAGGAATACATAAGAGACACTTTCCTGAACGTTTCAGACTCCGAAAAGGAATAGGTATGTGGTACGGTAAGTAAACCGACTCCAAAACAATTTTTAAGGCAATATTTCTCTGTTTTGGAATATTTAGAAAAATAGAAAAATAAGTAGTAGTCCGGGAAGGACACGAGGGCCCCACGAGGGTGGTGGGCGCGCCCTACCCCCCTGGGCGTGCCCCCTACCTCGTGAGCACCTCGTGTGCCTTCCAGACTCCGTTTTCTTGCACGTTACGTATTTTGGTCGGTAAAAATTCATTATATAATCTCCCGGAGGTTTTGACTTCCGTATCACGCAAAAATCTCCTGTTTTTGTTTCGAGCTATTTTTCTGACAGATCTAGGTTATCATGACGGCCCCAAGCGCCTCCAAGGACAAGTTCTTCGAGATGGTCATCAACCCTTACCTCGCGGAGGTGTTGCGACACCCTCAAACCATTGAGTTGCGTGATGGGTTGCTGCACATCCGCGATAAAGAGGGACCAAAGGGGATCGGAAGCATAGAAACGAGGCTTGAAGCATTGGAGCAACAAGTTTTCAAGTGCCAGGGGATGGTGGAGCGTGGAATCAACGCTAGCCACACGATGCTCGCAGAGTTCACTAACAACTACAAGCCGGATGCCAAGAACACCGAGGAAGCCATCTTCAAGCTATCTGAGAAGATAGAGCACCTCCAAGCCCAAGTCTATGACCTTCAAAACCACAACTGTGAGTATGAATATAGATTCAAAAGAATGAGTTTGGCTGCAGATTTGAGGATTCCGGAGACTCGATCATCTTTCTATGATGGTGAACCTTGAAGGAAATATGCCCTAGAGGCAATAATAAAGTTATTATTTATTTCCTTATATCATGATAAATGTTTATTATTCATGCTAGAATTGTATTAACCAGAAACATAATACATGTGTGAATACATAGACAAACAGAGTGTCACTGGTATGCCTCTACTTGACTAGCTCGTTGATCAAAGATGGTTATGTTTCCTAACCATAGACATGAGTTGTCATTTGATTAACGAGATCACATCATTAGGAGAATGATGTGATTGACTTGACCCATTCCGTTAGCATAGCACTTGATCGTTTAATTTGTTGCTATTGCTTTTTTCATGACTTATACATGTTCCTATGACTATGAGATTATGCAACTCCCGTTTACCGGAGGAACACTTTGTATGCTACCAAACGTCACAACGTAACTGGGTGATTATAAAGGTGTTCTACAGGTGTCTCCGAAGGTACTTGTTGGGTTGGCGTATTTCGAGATTAGGATTGTCACTCCGATTGTCGGAGAGGTATCTCTGGGCCCACTCGGTAATGCACATCACTATAAGCCTTGCAAGCATTGCAACTAATGAGTTAGTTGCGGGATGATGTGTTACGAAAGGAGTAAAGAGACTTGCCGGTAACGAGATTGAACTAGGTATTGAGATACCGGCGATCGAATCTCGGGCAAGTAACATACCGATGACAAAGGAAACAACGTATGTTGTTATGCGGTTTGACCGATAAAGATCTTCGTAGAATATGTAGGAGCCAATATGAGCATCTAGGTTCCGCTATTGGTTATTGACCGGAGACGTGTCTCGGTCATGTCTACATAGTTCTCGAACCCGTAGGGTCCGCACGCTTGAAGTTGGATGACGGTTATATTATGAGTTTATGTGTTTTGATGTACCGAAGGAGTTCAGAGTCCCGGATGAGATCGGGGACATGACGAGGAGTCTCGAAATGATTGAGACGTAAAGATCGATATATTGGACGACTATATTCGGACATCGGAAAGGTTCCAAGTGATTCGGGTATTTTCGGGAGTACCGGGGAGTTACGGGAATTCGTATTGGGCCTTAATGGGCCATACGGGAAAGGAGAGAAAGGCCTCAAAGGGTGGCCGCACCCCTCCCCATGGGCTGGTCCTAATTGGACTAGGGAGGCCCCCCCCTTCCTTCCTTCTCCTTTTCCCTTCCCTTTCCTTCCCTCCTACTCCTACTACTTGGAAGGGCTCCTAGTTCTACTAGGAAAGGGGGAATCCTACTCCCGGTGGGAGTAGGACTCCCCTAGGGCGTGCCATAGAGAGGGCCGGCCCTCCCCCTCCTCCACTCCTTTATATACGGGGGCAGGGGTGAAGGAAATATGCCCTAGAGGCAATAATAAAGTTATTATTTATTTCCTTATATCATGATAAAAGTTTATTATTCATGCTAGAATTGTATTAACCGGAAACATAATACATGTGTGAATACATAGACAAAGAGAGTGTCACTAGTATGCCTCTACTTGACTAGCTCGTTAATCAAAAGATGGTTATGTTTCCTAACCATGGACAAAGAGTTGTCATTTGATTAATGGGATCACATCATTAGTTGAATGATCTGATTGACATGACCCATTCCATTAGCTTAGCACCCGATCGTTTAGTATGTTGTTATTGCTTTCTTCATGACTCATACATGTTCCTATGACTATGAGATTATGTAACTCCCGTGTGCCGGAGGAACACTTTGTGTGCTACCAAACGTCACAACGTAACTGGGTGATTATAAAGGTGCTCTACAGGTGTCTCCAAAGGTACATGTTGGGTTGACGTATTTCGAGATTAGGATTTGTCACTCCGATCGTCGGAGAGGTATCTCTGGGCCCTCTCGGTAGTGCACATCACTTAAGCCTTGCAAGCATTGCAACTAATGAGTTAGTTGCGGGATGATGTATTACGGAACGAGTAAAGAGACTTGCCGGTAACGAGATTGAACTAGGTATTGGATACCGACGATCGAATCTCGGGCAAGTAACATACCGATGACAAAGGGAACAACGTATGTTGTTATGCGGTCTGACCAATAAAAGATCTTCGTAGAATATGTAGGAACCAATATGGGCATCCAGGTCCCGCTATTGGTTATTGACCGGAGACGTGTCTCAGTCATGTCTACATTGTTCTCGAACCCGTAGGGTCCGCACGCTTAAGGTTTCGATGACAGTTATATTATGAGTTTATACGTTTTGATGTACCGAAGGTTGTTCGGAGTCCCGGATGAGATCACGGACATGACGAGGAGTCTCGAAATGGTCGAGACATAAAGATTGATATATTGGAAGCCTATGTTTGGATATCGGAAGTGTTCCGGGTGAAATCGGGATTTTACCGGAGTACCGGGAGGTTACCGGAACCCCCCGGGAGCTATATGGGCCTTAGTGGGTCTTAGTGGTAGAAGAGGAGAGGCGGCCAGGGCTGGGCCGCGCGCCCCTCCCCCTAGTCCGAATAGGACAAGGAGAGAGGGGGCCGGCGCCCCCCTCCTTCTCTCTCCCTCTTTTCCCACCTCGCGAATCCTATTCCAACTAGGATTGGGGGGGGGGAAGTCCTACTCCCGGAGGGAGTAGGACTCCTCCTGGCGCGCCCTATGATGGCCGACCGTCCTCCCCCTCTTGAACCTTTATATACAGAGGCAGGGGCACCCCTAGAGACACAAGTTGATCCACGTGATCATATTCTTAGCCGTGTGCGGCGCCCCCTTCCACCATAGTCCTTGATAATATTGTAGCGGTGCTTAGGCGAAGCCCTACGACAGTAGTACATCAATATCGTCACCACGCCGTCGTGCTGACGGAACTCCTCCCCGACACTTTGCTGGATCGGAGTCCGGGGATCGTCATCGAGCTGAACGTGTGCTAGAACTCGGAGGTGCCGTAGTTTCGGTGCTTGATCGGTCGGGCCGTGGAGACATACGACTACATCAACCAAACGCTTCCGTTGTCGATCTACAAGGGTACATAGATCACACTCTCCCCTCTCGTTGCTATGAATCACCATGATCTTGCGTGTGCGTAGGAATTTTTTTGAAATTACCACGTTCCCCAACAGTGGCATCCGAGCCTAGGTTTTATGTGTTGATGTTATATGCACGAGTAGAACACAAGTGAGTTGTGGGCGATATAAGTCATACTGCTTACCAGGATGTCATACTTTGGTTCGGCGGTATTGTTTGACGAAGTGGCCCAGACCGACATTACGCGTACGCTTACGCGAGACCGGTTCTCCCGACGTGCTTTGCACATAGGTGGCTTGCGGGTGACAGTTTCTCCAACTTTAGTTGAACCAAGTGTGGCTACGCCCGGTCCTTGCAAAGGTTAAAACAACACCAACTTGACAAACTATCGTTGTGGTTTTGATGCGTAGGTAAGATTGGTTCTTGCTTAAGCCCGTAGCAGCCACGTAAAACTTGCAACAACAAAGTAGAGGACGTCTAACTTGTTTTTGCAGGGCATGTTGTGATGTGATATGGTTAAGACATGATGCTAAATTTTATTGTATGAGATGATCATGTTTTGTAACCGAGTTATCGGCAACTGGCAGGAGCCATATGGTTGTCGCTTTATTGTATGCAATGCAATCGCGCTGTAATGCTTTACTTTATCACTAAGCGGTAGCAATAGTCGTGGAAGCATAAGACTGGCGAGACGACAATGATGCTACGATGGAGATCAAGGTGTCGCGCCGGTGACGATGGTGATCATGACGGTGCTTCGGAGATGGAGATCACAGGCACAAGATGATGATGGCCATATCATATCACTTATATTGATTGCATGTGATGTTTATCTTTTATGCATCTTATCTTGCTTTGATTGACGGTAGCATTATAAGATGATCTCTCACTAAATTATCAAGATAAAAGTGTTCTCGCTGAGTATGCACCATTGCCAAAGTTCGTCGTGCCCAGACACCACGTGATGATCGGGTGTGATAAGCTCTACGTCCATCTACAACGGGTGCAAGCCAGTTTTGCACACGCAGAATACTCAGGTTAAACTTGGCGAGCCTAGCATATGCAGATATGGCCTCGGAATACGGAGACCGAAAGGTCGAGCGTGAATCATATAGTAGATATGATCAACATAAACGATGTTCACCATTGAAAACTACTCCATCTCACATGATGATCGGTTATGGTTTAGTTGATTTGGATCACGTAATCACTTAGAAGATTAGAGGGATGTCTATCTAAGTGGGAGTTCTTAAGTAATATGATTAATTGAACTTAAATTTATCATGAACTTAGTACCTGATAGTATCTTGCTTGTTTATGTTGATTGTAGATAGATGGCTCGTGCTGTTGTTCCATTGAATTTTAATGCGTTCCTTGAGAAAGCAAAGTTGAAAGATGATGGTAGCAATTACACGGACTGGGTGCGTAACTTGAGGATTATCCTCATTGCTGCACAGAAGAATTACGTCCTGGAAGCACCGCTGGGTGCCAGGCCTGCTGCTGGAGCAACACCAGATGTTATGAACGTCTGGCAGAGCAAAGCTGATGACTACTCGATAGTTCAGTGTGCCATGCTTTACGGCTTAGAATCGGGACTTCAACGACGTTTTGAACGTCATGGAGCATATGAGATGTTCCTGGAGTTGAAGTTAATATTTCAAGCAAATGCCCGGATTGAGAGATATGAAGTCTCCAATAAGTTCTATAGCTGCAAGATGGAGGAGAACAGTTCTGTCAGTGAGCATATACTCAAAATGTCTGGGTATAATAATCACTTGATTCAGATGGGAGTTAATCTTCCAGATGATTGCGTCATTGACAGAATTCTCCAATCACTGCCACCAAGTTACAAGAGCTTCGTGATGAACTATAATATGCAAGGGATGAATAAGACTATTCCCGAGCTCTTCGCAATGCTGAAAGCTGCGGAGGTAGAAATCAAAAAGGAGCATCAAGTGTTGATGGTCAACAAGACCACTAGTTTCAAGAAAAAGGGCAAAGGGAAGAAGAAGGGGAACTTCATGAAGAACAGCAAGCAAGTTGCTGCTCAAGAGAAGAAACCCAAGTCTGGACCTAAGCCTGAGACTGAGTGCTTCTACTGCAAGCAGACTGGTCACTGGAAGCGGAACTGCCCCAAGTATTTGGCGGATAAGAAGGATGGCAAGGTGAACAAAGGTATATGTGATATACATGTTATTGATGTGTACCTTACTAGAGCTCGCAGTAGCACCTGGGTATTTGATACTGGTTCTGTTGCTAATATTTGCAACTCAAAACAGGGACTACGGATTAAGCGAACACTGACAAAGGACGAGGTGACGATGCGCGTAGGAAATGGTTCCAAAGTCAATGTGATCGCGGTCGGCACGCTACCTCTACATCTACCTTCGGGATTAGTATTAGACCTAAATAATTGTTATTTGGTGCCAGCGTTGAGCATGAACATTATATCTGGATCTTGTTTAATGCGAGACGGTTATTCATTTAAATCAGAGAATAATGGTTGTTCTATTTATATGAGTAATATCTTTTATGGTCATGCACCTTTGAAGAGTGGTCTATTTTTGATGAATCTCGATAGTAGTAACACACATATTCATAATGTTGAAGCCAAAAGATGCAGATTTGATAATGATAGTGCAACTTATTTGTGGCACTACCGTTTAGGTCATATCGGTATAAAGCGCATGAAGAAACTTCATACTGATGGACTTTTGGAACCACTTGATTATGAATCACTTGGTACTTGCGAACCGTGCCTCATGGGCAAGATGACTAAAACACCGTTCTCCGGTACTATGGAGAGAGCAACAGATTTGTTGGAAATCATACATACAGATGTATGTGGTCCAATGAATATTGAGGCTCGTGGCGGATATCGTTATTTTCTCACCTTCACAGATGACTTAAAGCAGATATGGGTATATCTACTTAATGAAACAAAAGTCTGAAACATTTGAAAAGTTCAAAGAATTTCAGAGTGAAGTTGAAAATCATCGTAACAAGAAAATAAAGTTTCTACGATCTGATCGTGGAGGAGAATATTTGAGTTACGAGTTTGGTGTACATTTGAAACAATGCGCAATAGTTTCGCAACTCACGCCACCCGGAACACCACAGCATAATGGTGTGTCCGAACGTCGTAATCGTACTTTACTAGATATGGTGCGATCTATGATGTCTCTTACTGATTTACCGCTATCGTTTTGGGGTTATGCTTTAGAGACGGCCGCATTCATGTTAAATAGGGCACCATCAAAATCCGTTGAGACGACGCCTTATGAACTATGGTTTGGCAAGAAACCAAAGTTGTCGTTTCTTAAAGTTTGGGGCTGCGATGCTTATGTGAAAAAGCTTCAACCTGATAAGCTCGAACCCAAATCGAAGAAATGTGTCTTCATAGGATACCCAAAGGAGACTGTTGGGTACACCTTCTATCACAGATCCGAAGGCAAGACATTCGTTGCTAAGAATGGATCCTCTAGAGAAGGAGTTTCTCTCGAAAGAAGTGGGTGGGAGGAAAGTAGAACTTGACGAGGTAACTGTACCTGCTCCCTTATTGGAAAGTAGTACATCACAGAAACCTGTTTCTGCGACACCCACACCAATTAGTGAGGAAGCTAATGATAATGATCATGAAACTTCAGAACAAGATACTACTGAACCTCGTAGATCAACCAGAGTAAGATCCGCGCCAGAGTGGTACGGTAATCCTGTTATGGAAATCATGCTACTAGATCATGATGAACCTACAAACTATGAAGAAGCGATGGTGAGCCCAGATTCCGCAAAATGGCTTGAAGCCATGAAATCTGAGATGGGATCCATGTATGAGAACAAAGTATGGACTTTGGTTGACTTGCCCGATGATCGGCAAGCAATTGAGAATAAATGTATCTTCAAGAAGAAGACTGACGGTAATATTACTGTCTACAAAGCTCGACTTGTCGCAAAAGGTTTTCGATAAGTTCAAGGGGTTGACTACGATGAGACCTTCTCACCCGTAGCGATGCTTAAGTCTGTCCGAATCATGTTAGCAATTGCTGCATTTTATGATTATGAAATTTGGCAGATGGATGTAAAAACTGCATTCCTGAATGGATTTTTGGAAGAAGAGTTGTATATGATGCAACCGGAAGGTTTTGTCGATCCAAAGGGAGCTAACAAAGTGCGTAAGCTCCAGCGATCCATTTATGGACTGGTGCAAGCCTCTCGGAGTTGGAATAAACGCTTTGATAGTGTGATCAAAGCATTTGGTTTTGTACAGACTTTCGGAGAAGCCTGTATTTACAAGAAAGTGAGTGGGAGCTCTGTAGCATTTCTGATATTATATGTGGATGACATATTACTGATTGGAAATGATATAGAATTTCTGGATAGCATAAAGGGATACTTGAATAAGAGTTTTTCAATGAAAGACCTCGGTGAAGCTGCTTACATATTAGGCATAAAGATCTATAGAGATAGATCAAGACGCTTAATTGGACTTTCACAAAGCACATACCTTGACAAGATTTTGAAGAAATTCAAAATGGATCAAGCAAAGAAAGTGTTCTTGCCTGTGTTACAAGGTGTGAAGTTGAGTCAGACTCAATGCCCGACCACTACAGAAGATAGAGAGAAAATGGAAGATGTTCCCTATGCTTCAGCCATAGGCTCTATCATGTATGCAATGCTGTGTACCAGACCTAATGTGTGCCTTGCTATAAGTTTAGCAGGGAGGTACCAAAGTAATCCAGGAGTGGATCACTGGACAGCGGTCAAGAACATCCTGAAGTACTTGAAAAGGACTAAGGATATGTTTCTCGTATATGGAGGTGACAAAGAGCTCATCATAAACGGTTACGTTGATGCAAGCTTTGACACTGATCCGGACGATTCTAAATCGCAAACCGGATACGTGTTTACATTAAACAGTGGAGCTGTCAGTTGGTGCAGTTCTAAACAAAGCGTCGTGGCGGGATCTACATGTGAAGCGGAGTACATAGCCGCTTCAGAAGCAGCAAACGAAGGAGTCTGGATGAAGGAGTTCATATCCGATCTAGGTGTCATACCTAGTGCATCGGGTCCAATGAAAATCTTTTGTGACAATACTGGTGCAATTGCCTTGGCAAAGGAATCCAGATTTCACAAGAGAACCAAACACATCAAGAGACGCTTCAATTCCATCCGGGATCTAGTCCAGGTGGGAGACATAGAGATTTGCAAGATACATACGGAGCTGAATGTAGCAAACCCGTTGACTAAGCCTCTTCCACGAGCAAAACATGATCAGCACCAAAGCTCCATGGGTGTTAGAATCATTACTGTGTAATCTAGATTATTGACTCTAGTGCAAGTGGGAGACTGAAGGAAATATGCCCTAGAGGCAATAATAAAGTTATTATTTATTTCCTTATATCATGATAAAAGTTTATTATTCATGCTAGAATTGTATTAACTGGAAACATAATACATGTGTGAATACATAGAAAAACAGAGTGTCACTAGTATGCCTCTACTTGACTAGCTCGTTAATCAAAGATGGTTATGTTTCCTAACCATGGACAAAGAGTTGTCATTTGATTAACGGGATCACATCATTAGTTGAATGATCTGATTGACATGACCCATTCCATTAGCTTAGCACCCGATCATTTAGTATGTTGCTATTGCTTTCTTCATGACTCATACATGTTCCTATGACTATGAGATTATGTAACTCCCGTGTGCCGGAGGAACACTTTGTGTGCTACCAAACATCACAACGTAACTGGGTGATTATAAAGGTGCTCTACAGGTGTCTCCAAAGGTACATGTTGGGTTGACGTATTTCGAGATTAGGATTTGTCACTCCGATCGTCGGAGAGGTATCTCTGGGCCCTCTCGGTAATGCACATCACTTAAGCCTTGCAAGCATTGCAACTAATGAGTTAGTTGCGGGATGATGTATTACGGAACGAGTGAAGAGACTTGCCGGTAACGAGATTGAACTAGGTATTGGATACCGACGATCGAATCTCGGGCAAGTAACATACCGATGACAAAGGGAACAACGTATGTTGTTATGCGGTCTGACCGATAAAAGATGTTCGTAGAATATGTAGGAACCAATATGGGCATCCAGGTCCCGCTATTGGTTATTGACCGGAGACGTGTCTCAGTCATGTCTACATTGTTCTCGAACCCGTAGGGTCCGCACGCTTAAGGTTTCAATGACAGTTATATTATGAGTTTATAGGTTTTGATGTACCGAAGGTTGTTCGGAGTCCCGGATGAGATCACGGACATGACGAGGAGTCTCGAAATGGTCGAGACATAAAGATTGATATATTGGAAGCCTATGTTTGGATATCAAAAGTGTTCCGGGTGAAATCGGGATTTTACCGGAGTACCGGGTGTTGGAAATATGCCCTAGAGGCAATAATAAAAGCATTATTATTATATTTCCTTGTTCATGTAATTGTCTTTATTCGTGCTATAATTGTGTTATCCGGAAATCGTAATACATGTGTGAATAACAGACACCAACATGTCCCTAGTGAGCCTCTAGTTGACTAGCTCGTTGATCAACAGATAGTCATGGTTTCCTGACTATGGACATTGGATGTCATTGATAACGAGATCACATCATTAGGAGAATGATGTGATGGACGAGACCCAATCCTAAACATAGCACAAGATCGTATAGTTCGTTTGCTAGAGTTTTCCAATGTCAAGTATCATTTCCTTAGACCATGAGATCGTGTAACTCCCGGATACCGTAGGAGTGCTTTGGGTATACCAAACGTCACAACGTAACTGGGTGACTATAAAGGTAGACTACGAGTATCTCCGAAAGTGTCTGTTGGGTTGACACGGATCAAGAATGGGATTTGTCACTCCGTATGACGGAGAGGTATCACTGGGCCCACTCGGTAATGCATCATCATTATGAGCTCAAAGTGACCAAGTGTCTGGTCACGGGATCATGCATTACGGTACGAGTAAAGTGACGTGCCGGTAACGAGATTGAACGAGGTATTGGAATACCGACGATCGAATCTCGGGCAAGTAACATACCGATTGACAAAGGGAATTGCATACGGGGTTGCTTGAATCCTCGACATCGTGGTTCATCCGATGAGATCATCGTGGAGCATGTGGGAGCCAACATGGGTATCCAGATCCCGCTGTTGGTTATTGACCGGAGAGTCGTCTCGGGGGCCCACCAGGTGGGGCCACCTGCCCCGGGGGCCACATGGGCTGTAGGGAGTGCGCCTTGGCCTACATGGGCCAAGGGCACCAGCCCCAACATAGGCCCATGCGCCTAGGGTTTAAGAGGGAAGAGTCCCACTAGGCTAAGGCACCCCTTAGGTGCCTTGGGGGGGAGGGAAACCTCCCTAGGCCGCCGCCCCCTAGGAGATTGGATCTCCTAGGGCCGGCGCCCCCCCCTTGGCCCTCCTATATATAGTGGGGGAAGGAGGGCTCTTGAGACACGCATTTGGTTGCCTCCTTCTCCCTCTCCAACACCTCCTCCTCCTCCATAGTGCTTGGCGAAGCCCTGACGGAGTACTGCAGCTCCACCATCACCACGCCGTCGTGCTGCTGCTGGAGCCATCTTCCTCAACCTCTCCTTCCCCCTTGCTGGATTAAGAAGAAGGAGACGTTACGCTGACCGTACGTGTGTTGAACGCGGAGGTGCCGTCCGTTCGGCGCTAGGATCTCCGGTGATTTGGATCACGTCGTGTTCGACTACATCATCCCCGTTCTTTGAACACTTCCGCTCGCGATCTACAAAGGTATGTAGATGCATCCGATCACTCGTTGCTAGATGAACTCATAGATGGATCTTGGTGAAACCGTTGGAAAATTTTTGTTTTCTGCAACGTTCCCCAACAGTGGCATCATGAGCTAGGTCTATGCGTAGTTCTTCTTGCGCGAGTAGAAAACAATTTGTTGTGGGCGTAGATGTTGTCAACCTTCTTGCTGCTACTAGTCTTATCTTGCTTCAACGGTATTGTGGGATGAAGCGGCCCAGACCAACCTTACACGTATGCTTACGTGAGACCGGTTCCACCGACTAACATGCACTAGTTGCATAAGGTGGCTGGCGGGTGTCTGTCTCTCCTACTTTAGTTGGAGCGGATTCGATGAAAAGGGTCCTTATGAAGGGTAAATAGAAGTTGACAAATCACGTTGTGGCTTTGACGTAGGTAAGAAAACGTTCTTGCTAGAACCCTATTTCAGCCACGTAAAACTTGCAACAACAATTAGAGGACGTCTAACTTGTTTTTGCAGCAAGTGCTTTGTGATATGATATGGCCAAAGTTGTGATGGATGATGAACGATATATATGTGATGTATGAGATGTTCATGCTATTGTAACAGGAATCACGACTTGCATGTCGATGAGTATGACAACCGGCAGGAGCCATAGGAGTTGTCTTTATTTTTTATATGACCTGCGTGTCATTGAGAAACGCCATGTAAATTACTTTACTTTATTGCTAAACGCGTTAGCCATAGTAGTAGAAGTAATAGTTGGCGAGCAACTTCATGGAGACACGATGATGGAGATCATGATGATGGAGATCATGGTGTCAAGCCGGTGACAAGATGATCATGGAGCCCCAAGATGGAGATCAATGGAGCTATGTGATATTGGCCATATCATGTCACTATTATTATTTGATTGCATTTGATGTTTATCATGTTTTGCATCTTGTTTACTTAGAACGACAGTAGTAAATAAGATGATCCCTCATAATAATTTCAAGAAAGTGTTCCCCCTAACTGTGCACCGTTGCGACAGTTCGTTGTTTCAATGCACCACGTGATGATCGGGTGTTTGATCCAAACATTCACATACAACGGGTGTAAGACAGATTTACACATGCAAACACTTAGGTTGACTTGACGAGCCTAGCATGTGTATAGACATGGCCTCGGAACACAGAAGACCGAAAGGTCGAGCATGAGTCGTATAGTAGATACGATCAACATGAAGATGTTCACCGATGTTGACTAGTCCGTCTCACGTGATGATCGGACACGGCCTAGTTGACTCGGATCATGTTATACTTAGATGACTAGCAGAGGGATGTCTATCTAAGTGGGAGTTCATTGAATAATTTGATTTAGATGAACTCTATTATCATGAACTTAGTCTAAAATATTTACAATATGTCTTGTAGATCAAATGGCCAACGTAGTCCTCAACTTCAACGCGTTCCTAGAGAAAACCAAGCTGAAAGACGATGGCAGCAACTATACGGACTGGGTCCGGAACCTGAGGATCATCCTCATAGCTGCCAAGAAAGATTATGTCCTACAAGCACCGCTAGGTGACCCGCCTGTCCCACAGAACCAAGACGTTATGAACGCTTGGCAGACACGTGCTGATGACTACTCCCTCGTTCAGTGCGGCATGCTTTACAGTTTAGAGCCGGGGCTCCAAAAGCGTTTTGAGAGACATGGAGCATATGAGATGTTCGAAGAGCTGAAATTGGTTTTTCAAGCTCATGCCCGGGTCGAGAGATATGAAGTCTCCGACAAATCCTTTAGCTGTAAGATGGAGGAAAATAGTTCTGTCAGTGAGCACATACTCACTATGTCTGGGTTACATAACCGCTTGACTTAGCTGGGAGTTAATCTCCCGGATGACGCGGTCATTGACAGAATCCTCCAGTCGCTTCCACCAAGTTACAAGAGCTTTGTGATGAACTTCAATATGCAGGGGATGCAAAAGACCATTCCTGAGGTATTTGCAATGCTGAAATCAGCAGAGGTAGAAGTCAAGAAGGAACATCAAGTGTTGATGGTAAATAAAACCACCAAGTTCAAGAAGGGCAAGGGTAAAAAGAACTTCAAGAAGGACGGCAAGGAAGTTGCCGCGCCCGGCAAGCAAGCTGCTGGGAAGAAGCCAAAGAATAGACCCAAGCCCAAGACTGAGTGCTTTTATTGCAAGGGAAGTGGTCACTGGAAGCGGAACTGCCCCAAATACTTAGCGGACAAGAAGGCCGGCAAAACAAAAGGTATATATATGATATACATGTAATTGATGTGTACCTTACTAGTACCCATAGTAGCTCCTGGGTATTTGATACCGGTGCAGTTGCTCACATTTGTAACTCAAAGCAGGGGCTGCGGAATAAGCGGAGACTGGCAAAGGACGAGGTGACGATGCGCGTCGGGAATGGTTCCAAGGTCAATGTGATCGCCGTCGGCACGCTACCTCTATATTTGCCTTCAGGATTAGTTTTAAACCTTAATAATTGTTATTTAGTGCCAGCTTTGAGCATGAATATTGTATCAGGATCTCGTTTAATTCGAGATGGCTACTTATTTAAATCCGAGAATAATGGTTGTTCTATTTATATGAGAGATATATTTTATGGTCATGCTCCTATGGTGAATGGTTTATTCTTTATGAATCTCGAACGTAATACTACACATGTTCATAATGTGAGTACCAAAAGATGTAAGGTTGATAATGATAGTCCCACATACTTGTGGCACTGCCGCCTTGGTCATATAGGTGTCAAACGCATGAAGAAGCTCCATGCAGATGGACTTTTAGAGTCTCTTCATTATGAATCATTTGACACGTGCGAACCATGCCTCATGGGTAAGATGACCAAGACTCCATTCTCAGGAACAATGGAGCGAGCAACCAACTTGTTGGAAATCATACATACTGATGTGTGCGGTCCAATGAGTGTTGAGGCTCGCGGTGGCTATCGTTATCTTCTCACCCTCACTGATGACTTGAGTAGATATGGGTATGTCTATTTAATGAAACACAAGTCTGAGACCTTTGAAAAGTTCAAAGAATTTCAGAGTGAGGTTGAGAATCAACGTGACAGGAAAATCAAGTTTTTGCGATCAGATCGTGGAGGAGAATACTTGAGTCACGAATTTGGCACACACTTAAGAAAATGTGGAATAGTTTCACAACTCACGCCGCCTGGAACACCTCAGTGTAATGGTGTGTCCGAACGTCGTAATCGCACTCTATTAGATATGGTGCGATCTATGATGTCTCTTACCGAGTTACCGCTATCTTTTTGGGGCTATGCTTTAGAGACTGCCGCATTCACTTTAAATAGGGCTCCGTCGAAATCCGTTGAGACGACACCGTTTGAATTATGGTTTGGGAAGAAACCTAAGCCGTCGTTTCTAAAAGTTTGGGGATGCGATGCTTATGTCAAGAAACTTCAACCTGAAAAGCTCGAACCCAAGTCGGAAAAATGCGTCTTCATAGGATACCCTAAAGAAACTGTTGGGTATACCTTCTACCTCAGATCCGAAGGCAAGATCTTTGTTGCCAAGAATGGATCCTTTCTAGAGAAGGAGTTTCTCTTGAAAGAAGTAAGTGGGAGGAAAGTAGAACTTAATGAAGTATTAACTCTTGAACCGGAAAATGGCGCAACTCAAGAAAATGTTCCTGAGGCGCCTGCACCGACTAGAGAGGAAGTTAATGATGATGATCATGAAACTTCAGATCAAGTTGCTACTGAAATTCGTAGGTCCACAAGGACACGTTCCGCACCAGAGTGGTACGGCAACCCTGTCTTGGAAATCATGTTGTTAGACAACGGTGAACCTTCGAACTATGAAGAAGCGATGGCGGGCCCGGATTCCGACAAATGGCTAGAAGCCATGAAATCCGAGATAGGATCCATGTATGAAAACGAAGTATGGACTTTGACTGACTTGCCCGTTGAACGGCGAGCCATAGAAAATAAATGGATCTTTAAGAAGAAGACAGACGCGGATGGTAATGTTGTTGGAAATATGCCCTAGAGGCAATAATAAATTAGTTATTAATATATTTCCTTGTTCATGATAATCGTTTATTATCCATGCTATAATTGTATTGATAGGAAACTCAGATACATGTGTGGATACATAGACAACACCATGTCCCTAGTGAGCCTCTAGTTGACTAGCTCGTTGATCAATAGATGGTTATGTTTCCTAACCATGGACATTGGATGTCGTTGATAACGGGATCACATCATTAGGAGAATGATGTGATGGACAAGACCCAATCCTAAGCCTAGCACAAAGATCGTGTAGTTCGTATGCTAAAGCTTTTCTAATGTCAAGTATCATTTCCTTAGACCATGAGATTGTGCAACTCCCGGATACCGTAGGAACGCTTTGGGTGTATCAAACGTCACAACGTAACTGGGTGACTATAAAGGTGCATTACAGGTATCTCCGAAAGTGTCTGTTGGGTTGGCACGAATCGAGACTGGGATTTGTCACTCCGTGTAAACGGAGAGGTATCTCTGGGCCCAGTCGGTAGGACATCATCATATGCGCAATGTGACCAAAGAGTTGATCACGGGATGATGTGTTACGGAACGAGTAAAGAGACTTGCCGGTAACGAGATTGAACTAGGTATTGGATTCCGACGATCGAATCTCGGGCAAGTAACATACCGATAGACAAAGGGAATTGTATACGGGATTGATTAAGTCCTTGACATCGTGGTTCATCCGATGAGATCATCGTGGAACATGTGGGAGCCATCATGGGTATCCAGATCCCGCTGTTGGTTATTGACCGGAGAGTCGTCTCGGTCATGTCTGCATGTCTCCCGAACCCGTAGGGTCTACACACTTAAGTTTCGGTGACGCTAGGGTTATAGAGATATTAGTATGCGGTAACCCGAAAGTTGTTCGGAGTCCCGGATGAGATCCCGGACGTCACGAGGAGTTCCGGAATGGTCCGGAGGTAAAGAATTATATATAGGAAGTGCTATTTCGGCCATCGGGACAAGTTTCGGGGTCACCGGTATTGTACCGGGACCACCGGAAGGGTCCCGGGGGTCCACCGGGTGGGGCCACCTGCCCCGGGGGGCCACATGGGCTGTAGGGGGTGTGCCTTGGCCTATATGGGCCAAGGGCACCAGCCCCAAGAGGCCCATGCGCCAAGAGAAGAGAAAAAGGGGAGAGTCCTAAAAGGGGAAGGCATCTCCGAGGTGCCTTGGGGAGGATGGACTCCTCCCCAACCTTGGCCGCACCCTTCCTTGGAGGAAGGGGCAAGGGCTGCGCCTCCCCCTCTCCCTTGGCCCTATATATAGTGGGGAAAAAGGAGGAGCAAACCAATCTAAGGCCTGGCGCCTCCCTCTCCCTCCCGTCACACATCTTCCTCTTCCCGCAGCGCTTAGCGAAGCCCTGTTGGAATCCCGCTACTTCCACCACGCCGTCGTGCTGCTGGATCTCCATCAACCTCTCCCTCCTCCTTGCTGGATCAAGGCATGGGAGACGTCTCCGTTCCGTACGTGTGTTGAACGCGGAGGTGCCGTCCGTTCGGCACTTGGTCATCGGTGATTTGGATCACGACGAGTACGACTCCATCAACCCCGTTCTCTTGAACGCTTCCGCGCGCGATCTACAAGGGTATGTAGATCCACTCCTCCCTCGTTGCTAGATGACTCCATAGATAGATCTTGGTGACACGTAAGAAAATTTTGAATTTATGCTACGTTCCCCAACAAATGTGACCATCTATAAAGCTCGGCTTGTCGCTAAGGGTTATCGACAAGTTCAAGGGGTTGACTACGATGAGACTTTCTCACCGGTAGCGAAGCTAAAGTCCGTCCGAATCATGTTAGCAATTGTCGCATTCTACGATTATGAGATATGGCAAATGGACGTCAAAACGGCATTCCTTAATGGTTTCCTTAAGGAAGAATTGTATATGATGCAGCCGGAAGGTTTTGTTGATCCTAAGAATGCTGACAAGGTGTGCAAGCTCCAACGCTCGATTTATGGGCTGGTGCAAGCATCTCGGAGTTGGAACATTCGCTTTGATGAGATGATCAAAGCATTTGGGTTTACGCAGACTTATGGAGAAGCCTGCGTTTACAAGAAAGTGAGTGGGAGCTCTGTAGCATTTCTCATATTATATGTAGATGACATACTTTTGATGGGAAATGATATAGAACTCTTGGACAGCATCAAGGCCTACTTGAATAAGAGTTTTTCAATGAAGGACCTTGGAGAAGCTGCTTATATATTAGGCATCAAGATCTATAGAGATAGATCGAGACGCCTCATAGGTCTTTCACAAAGCACATACCTTGATAAGATATTGAAGAAGTTCAATATGGATCAGTCTAAGAAGGGGTTCTTGCCTGTGTTACAAGGTATGAAATTGAGCTCAGCTCAATGTCCGACCACGGCAGAAGATATAGAAGAGATGAGTGTCATCCCCTATGCCTCAGCCATAGGTTCTATTATGTATGCCATGCTGTGTACCAGACTTGATGTAAACCTTGCCGTGAGTTTGGTAGGAAGGTACCAAAGTAATCCCGGCAAGGAACACTGGATAGCAGTCAAGAATATCCTGAAGTACCTGAAAAGGACTAAGGAAATGTTTCTCATTTATGGAGCTGACGAAGAGCTCGTCGTAAAGGGTTACGTCGACGCTAGCTTCGACACAGATTTGGATGACTCAAAGTCACAAACCGGATACGTGTATATTTTGAATGGTGGGGCAGTAAGCTGGTGCAGTTGCAAGCAGAGCGTCGTGGCGGGATCTACATGTGAAGCAGAGTACATGGCAGCCTCGGAGGCAGCACATGAAGCAATATGGGTGAAGGAGTTCATCACCGACCTAGGAGTCATACCCAATGCGTCGGGGCCAATCAAACTCTTCTGTGACAACACTGGAGCTATTGCACTTGCCCAGGAGCCCAGGTTTCACAAGAAGACAAGGCACATCAAGCGTCGCTTCAACTCCATTCGTGAAAATGTTCAAGATGGAGACATAGATATTTGTAAAGTACATACGGACCTGAATGTAGCAGATCCGTTGACTAAACCTCTCCCTAGGGCAAAACATGATCAACACCAGAATTCCATGGGTGTTCAATTCATCACAATGTAACTAGATTATTGACTCTAGTGCAAGTGGGAGACTGTTGTAAATATGCCCTAGAGGCAATAATAAAAGCATTATTATTATATTTCCTTGTTCATGATAATTGTCTTTATTCATGCTATAATTGTGTTATCCGGAAATCGTAATACATGTGTGAATAATAGACACCAAAATGTCCCTAGTGAGCCTCTAGTTGACTAGCTCGTTGATCAACAGATAGTCATGGTTTCCTGACTATGGACATTGGATGTCATTGATAACGAGATCACATCATTAGGAGAATGATGTGATGGACGAGACCCAATCCTAAACATAGCACAAGATCGTATAGTTCGTTTGCTAGAGTTTTCCAATGTCAAGTATCCTTTCCTTAGACCATGAGATCGTGTAACTCCCGGATACCGTAGGAGTGCTTTGGGTATACCAAACGTCACAACGTAACTGGGTGACTATAAAGGTAGACTACGGGTATCTCCGAAAGTGTCTGTTGGGTTGACACGGATCAAGAATGGGATTTGTCACTCCATATGACGGAGAGGTATCACTGGGCCCACTCAGTAATGCATCATCATTATGAGTTCAAAGTGACCAAGTGTCTGGTCACGGGATCATGCATTACGGTACGAGTAAAGTGACGTGCCGGTAACGAGATTGAACGAGGTATTGGAATACCGACGATCCAATCTCGGGCAAGTAACATACCGATTGACAAAGGGAATTGCATACGGGGTTGCTTGAATCCTCGACATCGTGGTTCATCCGATGAGATCATCGTGGAGCATGTGGGAGCCAACATGGGTATCCAGATCCCGCTGTTGGTTATTGACCGGAGAGTCGTCTCGGTCATGTCTGCCTGTCTCCCGAACCCGTAAGGACTACACACTTAAGGTTAGGTGACGCTAGGGTTGTAGGGATATGAATATGCAGTAACCCGAATATTTTTTGGAGTCCCGGATGAGATCCCGGACGTCACGAGGAGTTCCGGAATGGTCCGGAGGTAAAGAATTATATATAGGAAGTGCTGTTTCGGCCATCGGGACAAGTTTCGGGGTCACCGGTATTGTACCGGGACCACCGGAAGGGTCCCGGGGGCCACATGGGCTGTAGGGAGTGCGCCTTGGCCTACATGGGCCAAGGGCACCAGCCCCAACATAGGCCCATGCGCCTAGGGTTTAAGAGGGAAGAGTCCCACTAGGCTAAGGCACCCCTTAGGTGCCTTGGGGGGGAGGGAAACCTCCCTAGGCCGCCGCCCCCTAGGAGATTGGATCTCCTAGGGCCGGCGCCCCCCCTTGGCCCTCCTATATATAGTGTGGGAAGGAGGGCTCTTGAGACACGCCTTTGGTTGCCTCCTTCTCCCTCTCCAACACCTCCTCCTCCTCCATAGTGCTTGGCGAAGCCCTGATGGAGTACTGCAGCTCCACCATCACCACGTCGTCGTGCTGCTGCTGGAGCCATCTTCCTCAACCTCTCCTTCCCCCTTGCTGGATCAAGAAGAAGGAGATGTTACGCTGACCGTACGTGTGTTGAATGCGGAGGTGCCGTCCGTTCGGCGCTAGGATCTCCGGTGATTTGGATCACGTCGTGTTCGACTACATCATCCCCGTTCTTTGAACGCTTCCGCTCGCGATCTACAAAGGTATGTAGATGCATCCGATCACTCGTTGCTAGATGAACTCATAGATGGATCTTTGTGAAACCGTAGGAAATTTTTTGTTTTCTGCAACGTTCCCCAACACCGGGAGGTTACCGGAACCCCCCGGGAGCTATATGGGCCTTAGTGGGCCTTAGTGGAAGAAGAGGAGAGGCGGCCAGGGCTGGGCCGCGCGCCCCTCCCCCTAGTCCGAATAGGACAAGGAGAGAGGGGGCCGGCGCCCCCCTCCTTCTCTCTCCCTCTTTTCCCACCTCGCGAATCCTATTCCAACTAGGATTGGGGGGGGGGGAAGTCCTACTCCCGGAGGGAGTAGGACTCCTCCTGGCGCGCTCTATGATGGCCGGCCGGCCTCCCCCTCTTGAACCTTTATATACGGAGGCAGGGGCACCCCTAGAGACACAAGTTGATCCACGTGATCATATTCTTAGCCGTGTGCGGCGCCCCCTTCCACCATAGTCCTCGATAATATTGTAGCGGTGCTTAGGCGAAGCCCTGCGACAGTAGTACATCAAGATCGTCACCACGCCGTCGTGCTGACAGAACTCCTCCCCGACACTTTGCTGGATCGGAGTCCGGGGATCATCATCGAGCTGAACATGTGCTAGAACTCGGAGGTGCCGTAGTTTCGGTGTTTGATCGGTCGGGCCGTGGAGACGTACGACTACATCAACCAAACGCTTCCGTTGTTGATCTACAAGGGTACATAGATCACACTCTCCCCTCTCATTGCTATGCATCACCATGATCTTGCGTGTGCGTAGGAATTTTTTTGAAATTACCACGTTCCCCAACAAGGGGCACCCCAAAGACACAAGTTGATCAAGTTGATCGTCTCTTAGCCGTGTGCGGTGCCCACCTCCACCATGGTCCAACTCGATAATACTGTAGCAGTGCTTAGGTGAAGCCCTGCGTTGGTAGAACATCAACATCGTCACCACGCCATTGTGCTGACGAAACTCTCCCTCAACACTCGGCTGGATCGGAGTTCGAGGGACGTCATCGGGCTGAACGTGTGCTGAACTCGGAGGTGCCGTACGTTCGGTACTTGATCGGTCGGATCGTGAAGACGTACGACTACATCAACCGCGCTGTGCTAACGCTTCCGCTTACGGTCTACGAGGGTATGTGGACAACACTCTTCCCTCTCGTTGCTATGCATCACCATGATCTTGCATGTGCGTAGGAAATTTTTGAAATTACTACGTTCCCCAATAGTGGCATCCGAGCCTAGGTTTTATGCGTTGATATTGTGCACGAGTAGAACACAAGTGAGTTGTGGGCGATATAAGTCATACTGCTTACCAGCATGTCATACTTTGGTTCGGCGGTATTGTTGGATGAAGCGGCCCGGACCGACATTACGCGTACGCTTACGCGAGACTGGTTCTACCGATGTACTTTGCACACAGGTGACTGGCGGGTGTCAGTTTCTCCAACTTTAGTTGAACTAAGTGTGGCTATGCCCGGTCCTTGCGAAGGTTAAAACAACACCAACTTGACAAACTATCGTTGTGGTTTTGATGCATAGGTAAGAACGGTTCTTGCTTAAGCCCGTAGCAGCCACGTAAAACTTGCAACAACAAAGTAGAGGACGTCTAACTTGTTTTTGCAGGGCATGTTGTGATGTGATATGGTCAAGACGTGATGAGATAAAAGTTGTTGTATAAGATGATCATGTTTTGTTGAAGTTATCGGCAACTGGCAGAAGCCTTATGGTTGTCTCTTTATTGCATAAGATGCAAGCGCCAAATAATTGCTTTACTTTATCGCTATGCGATAGCAATAGTTGCAAGAGTTATAGTTGGCGAGACGACCATGTGACGACACATTGATATAGATCAAGATGGTGGAGATCATGGTGTCATGCCGGTGATGATGGCAATCATGACGATGCTTTGGAGATGGAGATCAAAGGCACAAGATGATGATGGCCATATCATGTCACATATTTTGATTGCATGCGATGTTTATCTTTTATGCATCTTATCTTGCTTTGATTGACGGTAGCATTATAAGATGATCTCTCACTAAATTTCAAGATAAAAAGTGTTCTCCCTGAGTATGCACCATTGCCAAAGTTCGTCGTGCCCAGACACCACGTGATGATCGGGTGTGATAAGCTCTACGTCCATCTACAACGGGTGCAAGCCAGTTTTTGCACACGCAGAATACTCAGGTTAAACTTGACGAGCCTAGCATATGCAGATATGGCCTCGGAACACTAAGACCGAAAGGTCGAGCGTGAATCATATAGTAGATATGATCAACATATTGATGTTCACCATTGAAAGCTACTCCATTTCACGTGATGATCGGTTATGGTTTAGTTGATTTGGATCACGTGATCACTTAGAAGATTAGAGGGATGTCTTTCTAAGTGGGAGTTCTTAAGTAATATGATTAATTGAACTTTAATTTATCATGAACTTAGTAGTGTTAGTATTAGCATATCTATGTTGTAGATCAATAGCTCGCGATGTTTCTCCCCGTTTAATTTTTATATGTTCCTAGAGAAAACTAAGTTGAAAAATGTTAGTAGCAATGACGAGGATTGGATCCGTGATCTGAGGTTTATCCTCATTGCTGGACATAAGAATTATGTCCTTGATGCACTGCTAGGTGACTGACCTATTGCAGGAGCAAATGCAGACGTTATGAACATTTGGCTAGCTCAATATGATGACTACTTGATAGTTTAGTGCACCATGCTTAAACGGCTTAGAATCGGGACTTCAAAGACGTTTTGAACGTCATGGACCATATGAGATGTTCCAGGATTTAAAGTTAATATTTCAAGCAAATACCCGAGTTGAGAGATATGAAGTCTCCAACAAGTTCTATAGCTAAAAGATGGAGGAGAATAGCTCAAGCAGTGAGCATGTGCTTAGATTGTCTGGGTACTACAATCGCTTGAATCAAGTGGAAGTTAATCTTCCAGATAAAATAGTGATTGATAGAATTCTCTAGTCACCATCACCAAGTTAGTAGAACTTCGTGATGAACTATAGTATGCAAGGGATGACGTAAATGATTCCCGAGCTTTTCATGATGATGAAATCGTTGAAGGTAGAAATCAAGAAAGAGCATCAAGTGTTGATGATTAACAAGACCACTAGTTTCAAGAAAAGGGCCAAGGGAAAGAAAGGGAACTTCAAGAAGAATGGCAAGAAAGTTGCTGCTCAAGTGAAGAAGCCCAAGTCTGGACCTAAGCCTGAGACTAAGTGCTTCTACTGCAAAGGGACTGGTCATTGGAAGCGGAAATGCCCTGAATGTCTAGTGGATAAGAAATATGACAAAGTGAGCAAGGGTATATTTGATATAGAGGTTATTGATGTGTACCTCACTAGTGTTTATAGCAACCCCTCGGTATTTGATACTGGTTCAGTTGCTAAGAATAGTAACTCGAAACGGGAGTTGCAGAATGAACAGAGACTAGTTAAGGGTGAAGTGACGATGTGTATTGGAAATGGTTCCAAGATTGATATGATCATCATCGCACACTCCCTATACTTTCGGGATTAGTGTTATACCTAAAATAAATGTTATTTAGTGTTTGCGTTGAGCATGAATATGATTGTATCATGTTTATTGCAATACGGTTATTCATTTAAGTAAGAGAATAAATTGTTGTTCTGTTTACATGAATAAAACCTTATATGGTTACACACCCAATGAAAATGGTTCGTTGGATCTCGATCGTAGTGATACACATATTCATAATCTTGAAACCAAAAGATGCAAAGTTAATAATGATAGTGCAACTTATTTGTGGCACTGCCGTTTAGGTCATATTGGTGTAAAGCGCATGAAGAAACTCCATGTTGATGGACTTTTGGAATCACTTGATTATGAATCACTTGATGCTTGCGAACCATGCCTCATGGGCAAGATGACTAAGACTCCGTTCTCCGGAACAATGGAGCGAGCAACTGACTTATTGGAAATAATACATACTGATGTATGCAGTCCGATGAGTGTTAAGGCTCACGACAAGTATCGTTATTTTCTGACCTTCACAGATGATTTGAGCAGATATGGGTATATCTACTTAATGAAACACAAGTCTGAAACATTTGAAAAGTTCAAAGAATTTCAGAGTGAAGTGGAGAGTCATCGTAACAAGAAAATAAAAGTTTCTATGATATGATTGCAGAGGTAAAATATTTGAGTTACGAGTTTGACCTTCAGTTAAAACAATGTGAAATAGTTTCACTACTCACTCCACCTGGAACACCACAGTGTAATGGTGTGTCCGAACGTCATAACCGTACTTTATTAGATATGGTGCGATCTATGAAGTCTCTTACCGATCTACCACTATCGTTTTGGGGTTATGCATTAGAGACAGCTGCATTCACGTTAAATAGGGCACCATCTAAATCCGTTGAGACGACACCGTATGGACTATGGTTTGGCAAGAAACCTAGGCTGTCATTTCTTAAAGTTTGGGGTTGCGATGCTTATATGAAAAAGTTTCATCCTGATAAGCTTAAACCCAAATCGGAGAAATGTGTCTTCATAGGATACCCAAAGGAGACTGTTGGGTACACCTTCTATCATAGATCCGAAGGCAAGACTTCTGTTGCTAAATTCGGAGTCTTTCTAGAGAAGGAGTTTCTGTCGAAAGAAGTGAGTGGGAGGAAAGTAGAACTTGATGAGGTAACTGTACCCGCTCCCTTATTGGAAAGTAGTTCATCACAGAAATCTGTTCCTGTGACTACTACACCAATTAGCGAGGAAGCTAATGATGAAGATCATGTAACTTCAGATCAAGTTACTACCGAAACCTCGTAGGTAAACCAGAGTGAGATCCGCACCAGAGTGGTACGGTAATCCTGTTCTGGAGGTCATGTTACTTGACCATGACGAGCCTACGAACTATGAGGAAGCGATGATGAGCCCAGATTCCGCGAAATGGCTTGAGGCCATGAAATCTGAGATGAGATCCATGTATGAGAACAAAGTATGGACTTTGATTGACTTGCCCAATGATCGGTGAGCCATTGAGATTAAATGGATCTTCAAGAGGAAGACGGACGCTGATAGTAGTGTTACTATCTACAAAGCTAGAATTGTCGCAAAAAGGTTTTCGACAAGTTCAAGGTGTTGACTACGATGAGAGTTTCTCACTCGTATCTATGCTTAAGTCTGTCCGAATCATGTTAGCAATTGCCGCATTTTATGAAATATGGCAAATGGATAAACAAAACTGCATTCTTTAATGGATTTATTAAAGAAGAGTTGTATATGATGCAACCAGAAGGTTTTGTCAATCCTAAAGGTACTAACAAAATATGCAAGCTCCAGCGATCCATCTATGGACTGGTGCAAGCATCTCGGAGTTGGAATATATGCTTTGATAAGTTGATCAAAGCATATAGTTTTATACAGACTTGCGGTGAAGCCTGTATTTACAAGAAAGTGAGTGGGAGCACTACAACATTTCCGATAAGTATATGTGAATGACATATTGTTGATCGGAGATAATGTAGAATTATTCTGCAAAGCATAAAGGAATGTTTGAAAGGAGTTTTTAAAAGAAAGACCTCGGTGAAGCTGCTTACATATTGAGCATCAACATCTATAGAGATAGATCAAGACGCTTGATAAGTTTTTCAATGAGTACATACCTTGACAAGATTTTGAAGTAGTTCAAAATGGAACAGTCAAAGAAGGAGTTCTTTCCTGTGTTACAAGGTGTGAAGTTGAGTAAGACTCAAAACCCGACCACGATAGAAGATAGAGAGACAATGAAAGTCATTCCCTATGCCTCAGCCATAGGTTCTATAAAGTATGCCATGCTGTGTACCAGACCTATTGTATACCCTGCCCTGAGTTTGGCAAGGAAGTACAATAGTGATCTAGGAGTAGATCACTGGACATTGGTCAAAATTATCCTTAGTGGAATAAGGATATGTTTCTCGATTATTGAAGTGAAAAAAGGTTCATCGTAAAGGGTTACGTCGATGCAAATTTTGACACTGATCCAGATGACTCTAAATCTCAATCTGGATACATATTGAAAGTGGGAGCAATTAGCTAGAGTAGCTCCGTGCAGAGCATTGTTGACATAGAAATTTGCAAAATACTTACGGATCTGAATGTGGCAGACCCATTGACTAAACTTCTCTCACAAGCAAAACATGATCACACCTTAGTACTCTTTGGGTGTTAATCACATAGCGATGTGAACTAGATTATTGACTCTAGTAAACCCTTTGGGTGTTGGTCACATGTCGATGTGAACTATGGGTGTTCATCACATGGTGATGTGAACTATTGGTATTAAATCACATGGCGATGTGAACTAGATTATTGACTCTAGTTCAAGTGGGAGACTGAAGGAAATATGCCCTAGAGGCAATAATAAAGTTATTATTTATTTCCTTATATCATGATAAATGTTTATTATTCATGCTAGAATTGTATTAACCGAAACATAATACATGTGTGAATACATAGACGAACAAAGTGTCACTGGTATGCCTCTACTTGACTAGCTCGTTGATCAAAGATGGTTATGTTTCCTAACCATAGACATGAGTTGTCATTTGATTAACGAGATCACATCATTAGGAGAATGATGTGATTGACTTGACCCATCCCGTTAGCATAGCACTTGATCGTTTAGTTTGTTGCTATTGCTTTTTTCATGACTTATACATGTTCCTATGACTATGAGATTATGCAACTCCCGTTTACCGGAGGAAAACTTTGTGTGCTACCAAACGTCACAACGTAACTGGGTGATTATAAAGGTGTTCTACAGGTGTCTCCGAAGGTACTTTTTGGGTTGGCGTATTTCGAGATTAGGATTTGTCACTCCGATTGTCGGAGAGGTATCTCTGGGCCCACTCGATAATGCACATCACTATAAGCCTTGCAAGCATTGCAACTAATGAGTTAGTTGCGGGATGATATGTTACAAAACGAGTAAAGAGACTTGACGGTAACGAGATTGAACTAGGTATTGAGATACCGACAATCGAATCTCGGGCAAGTAACATACCGATGACAAAGGGAACAACATATGTTGTTATGCGGTTTGACCGATAAAGATCTTTGTAGAATATGTAGGAGCCAATATGAGCATCCAGGTTCCGCTATTGGTTATTGACCGAAGACGTGTCTCGGTCATGTCTACATAGTTCTCGAACCCGTAGGGTCCGCACGCTTAAAGTTCGATGACGGTTATATTATGAGTTTATGTGTTTTGATGTACCGAAGGAGTTTGGAGTCCCGGATGAGATCGGGGACATGACGAGGAGTCTTGAAATGATCGAGACGTAAAGATCGATATATTGGACGACTATATTCAGACATCGGAAAGGTTCCAAGTGATTCGGGTATTTTTGGGAGTACCGGGGAGTTACGAGAATTCGTATTGGGCCTTAATGGGCCATACGGGAAAGGAGAGAAAGGCCTCAAAGGGTGGCCGCACCCCTCCCCATGGGCTGGTCCGAATTGGACTAGGGAGGGGGGCGCCCCCTTCCTTCCTTCTCCTTTTCCCTTCCCTTTCCTTCCCTCCTACTCCTACTACTTGGAAGGGCTCCTAGTTCTACTAGGAAAGGGGGAATCCTACTCCCGGTGGGAGTAGGACTCCCCTAGGGCGCGCCATAGAGAGGGCCGGCCCTCCCCCTCCTCCACTCCTTTATATACGGGGGGGAGGGGCACCCCAAAGACACAAGTTGATCAAGTTGATCGTCTCTTAGCCGTGTGCGGTGCCCCCCTCCACCATAGTCCAACTCGATAATACTGTAGCGGTGCTTAGGCGAAGCCCTGCATCGGTAGAACATCAACATCGTCACCACGCCGCCGTGCTGACGAAACTCTCCCTCAACACTCGGCTGGATCGGAGTTCGAGGTACGTCATCGGGCTGAACGTGTGCTGAACTTGGAGGTGCCGTACGTTCGGTACTTGATCGGTCAGATCGTGAAGACGTACAACTACATCAACCGCGTTGTGCTAACACTTCCGCTTACGGTCGACGAGGGTACGTGGACAACACTCTCCCCTCTCGTTGCTATGCATCACCATGATCTTGCATGTGCGTAGGAAATTTTTGAAATTACTACGTTCCCCAACAAACCTATGCCTTGGAAGATGGATGACAAGCCCGCATCATCAACAACACCTCCGACGTCTCCTCCAACAAAGAAGAATTGAGTATCTGGGTATGGGCACTCCCCTTGGCAACTGCCAAGCTTGGGGGAGGTGCCCCGGTATCGTATCACAATCACAATTCTTTTCTTTACCGTTTTTCTTAGTTCGATCCTTTTGATAATATCTTGATCTAGTAGAATAAAGTTTATGGCATGATCTAGTTTTGAGTTTTGCTTTATGATCTCTCTATGTAATCGAGTCCGTGAGCTATATATAATAAAGATTAGTGTTGAGTCAAGGTCTTGATTATTTTGCCATGATCTTGGGTGAATAAAAGAAAAGAGAAAAAGAATAAAAAGAAACAAAAAGTTCATATTGATCTTATTGAGAGTAATGACTTCACATAGAAAGAGTATGATGATTAAAAGTTGTCGAGAGTTGTCAGACATAGCTTTGGTCATTATTGCAATTAATAGGAAGTAATAAGGAAAGAGAGGTTTTCACATATAGATATATTATCATTGACATCTTTTATGATTGGGAGCACTCATTAAAATATGACATGCTAAAGAGTTGATGTTGGACAAGGAAGACAACGTAATGAGTTATGTCTTTCTTATATCTGAGATAAAGTATGTTGTCATGGATCCTCTAACTTGTTGAGCTTGCCTTTCCCCCTCATGCTAGCCAAATTCTCAGCACTAAGTAGAAATACTACTTGTGCTTCCCAAATCCCTAAACCAGTTTTGCCATGAGAGTCCACCATATCTACCTATGGATTGAGTAAGATCCTTCAAGTAAGTTGTCATCGGTGCAAAGCAATACAAATTTCTCTAAATATGTATGATTGATTGGTGTGGGAGAAATAAGCTTTATACGATCTTGTGATGTGGAAGTAATAAAAGCGACGGACTGCATAATAAAGGTTCATATCACAAGGGGCAATATAAAGTGACGTTCTTTCGCATTGAGATTTTATATATCCAACCATAAAAGCGCATGGCAACCTCTGCTTCCCTCTGCGAAGGGTCTATCCTTTATTATTATCCTCTACCTTATGCAAGAGTCATGGTGATCTTCACCTTTTCTTTTTTATTTTATCCTTTGGCAAGCTCAGCATGTTGGAAAGAACATGATATATATATATATATATATATATATATATATATATATATATATATATATATATATATATATCTAATTGGATGTAGGGGAGCATGAACCATTATTGTTGACATTACCCTTGAGGTAAACGGTTGTGGGGCAAAACTATAAGCCCCTATCTTTCTTTGTGTCCGATTAAAACTCCGTAACCACAAGTATCGCGTGAGTGTTAGCAATTATGGAGGACTAAATGATAGTTGAGTACGTGGACTTGCTTTTTAGCTCTGACATAGACTCTTTCCGATGTTATGATAAATTGCAATTGCTTCGATGACTGAGATTATAGTTTGTCGGAGCCCAATAAGGTTTATGATTTATACTTTTGCATTGTGAATAGATCATCACTTGAACATAAGTAATCATATGACAAAATTTATATATGTTGCTGTTATGAGAATAATCATGATGCCTTCATGTCCGTATTTTATTTTTATCGACGCCTCTACCTCTAAACATGAGGACATATTTATTGTTATCGACTTTTCGCTTGAGGACAAGCGAGGTCTAAGTTTGGGGGAGTTGATACGTCCATTTTGCATCATGCTTTTATATCGATATTTATCGCATTATGGACTGTTATTTCACTTTATGTCACAATACTTATGGCTATTTTCTCTTATTTTACAAGGTTTACATAAAGAGGGAGAATGCTGGCAACAGGAATTCTGGTCTGGAAAAGGAGCAAATATTAGAGACCTATTCTGCGCAACTCCGAAAGTCCTGAAACTCCACGAAACGTCTTAAAAGAAATAAAGAAAAATCCACACCAAAGATGAAGGCCAGGGGGCCCACACCCTTCTCATGAGGGTGGGGGGCGCCCCCCCCCTAGGGCGCGCCCCCTACCTCATGGGCCCCCTGGTGGCTCTCCGATGCCAATCTTCTCCTATATGAGGTCTTTCGATGAGAAAAAAACAAGAAGGAACTTTTCGGGACGAGACTCCGCCGCCACGAGGCGGAACCTTGGCGGATCCAATCTAGAGCTCCGACAGAGCTGTTCTGCCGGGGAAACTTCTCTCCCGGAGGGGGAAATCATCACCATCGTCATCACCAACGCTCCTCTCATCGGGAGAGGACAATCTCCATCAACATCTTCACCAGCACCGTCTCATCTCCAAACCCTAGTTCATCTCTTGTATCCAATTCTTGTCTCAAAGTCCGGGATTGGTGCTAGTAGGTTGCTAGTAGTGTTGATTACTTCTTGTAGTTGATGCTAGTTGGTTTAATTGGTGGAAGATCATATGTTCAGATCCTATATGCATATTATTACCCCTCTGATTATGAACATGAATATGCTTTGTGAGTAATTACGTTCGTTCCTGAGGACAAGGGAGAAGTCTTGCTATGAGTAGTCATGTGAATTTGGTATTCGTTTGATATTTTGATAAGATGTATGTTGTCTAGCCTCTAGTGGTGTTATGTGAACGTCGACTACATAACACTTCACCATTATTTGGGCCTAGAGGAAGGCATTGGGAAGTAATAAGTAGATGATGGGTTGCTAGAGTGACAGAAGCTTAAACCCTAGTTTATGCGTTGCTTCGTAAGGGGCTGATTTGGATCCATATGTTTCATGCTATGGTTAGGTTTACCTTAATACTTTTGTTGTAGTTGCGGATGCTTGGAATAGAGGTTAATCATAAGTGGGATGCTTGTTCAAGTAAGAACAGCACCCAAGCACCAGTCCACCCACATATCAAATTATCAAAGTATCGAACGCGAATCATATGAACGTGATGAAAACTAGCTTGACGATATTCCCATGTGTCCTCGGGAGCGCTTTTCCTATTATAAGAGTTTGTTCTGGCTTGTCCTTTGCTACAAAAGGATTGGGCCACCTTGCTGCACTTTATTTACTTTTGTTACTTGTTGCTCGTTACAATCTATCTTATCACAAAACTATCTGTTACCACTTATTTCAGTACTTGCAGAGAATACCTTACTAAAAACCGCTTATCATTTCCTTCTGCTCCTCGTTGGGTTCGACACTCTTACTTATCAAAAGGACTACGATAGATCCCCTATACTTGTGTGTCATCACGCTTTGGCATTAGAAATGGGTAGCTCCTCACCCGACTGGGGGGGATGGCTACTAATGGTGGTGAAAAGGGAGTGGAAAGTGGCGGCGGCGGTGGACAGGCGGAGCAAAATGTGAAGTGGTAGGGTGTAATGCCCACAATGCGGCTATATCTCCCATGTGTCGAGGCACGACTTGGAGGCATAACCGCATGGTGGTTTTGTCACAAGAAGGGTCATCTTCACACAATCCCATGCAATGGACAAGAATGGGATAAAGAGTTGGCTTACAATCGCCACTTTACACAATACATTAATTAAATATACATCATTCAGAGTACACACATAGACCGACTACGATCAAATCCAAAAGAAAGGAAGATAACCCCAAATGCTAGATCCCCGATCGTCCCAACTGGGCTCCACTACTGATCAGGAAACGAAACATAGTAACGACCAAGGTCCTCATCAAAGCATCTCCTGCACTGGCATCATCGGCACCTGCAACTGTTTTGGTAGAATCTGTGAGCCACGAGGACTCAGCAATCTCAAAACTCGCGAGATCAAGACTATTTAAGCTTATGGGTAGGATGGGGTAATGAGGTGGAGCTGCAACAAGCACTAAGCAAAATTTGGTGGCTAACATACACAAATAAGAGCGAGAAGAGAAGCAACGCAATTGTCGTGAAGCTAGAAGTGATCAAGAAGTGATCCTGAAACTACTTACGTTCAAACATAACCCAAACCGTGTTCACTTCCTGGACTCCGTCGAAAAGAGACCATCACGGTTACACACGCGGTTGATGTGTTTTAATTAAGTCAAGTGTCAAAATTCTCTACAACCAGACATTAACAAATTCTCATCTGCACATAATCGCGGGCACGGCTTTCGAAAGATAATACCCTGCAGGGGTGTCCCAACTTAGCCCATCACAAGCTCTCACGATCAGCGAAGGATATTCCTTCTTTCGGAACGACCCGATCAGTCTCGGAATCCCGGTTACAAGACATTTTGACAATGGTAAAACAAGACCAGCAAGACCGCCCGCTGTGCCGACAAATCCCGATAGGAGCTGCACATATCTTGTTCTCAGGGCACACCGGATGGGCCAAACATCGGGTTAGCATATACCCTGGTTGCCTAGGGGGTGCCGGACATCGCCCAGGTTGGACCAACACTCGGAGGAGCACTGGCCCGGGGGGCGTAAATAAAGATGACCCTTGTGTTGGGGAACGTTGCAGAAAATAAAAAATTTCCTACGGTTTCACCAAGATCCATCTATGAGTTCATCTAGCAACGAGTGATCGGATGCATCTACATACCTTTGTAGATCGCGAGCGGAAGCGTTCAAAGAACGGGGATGAGGTAGTCGTACACGACGTGATCCAAATCACCGGAGATCCTTGCACCGAACGGACGGCACCTCCGCGTTCAACACACGTACGGTCAGCGTAACGTCTCCTCCTTCTTGATCTAGCAAGGGGGAAGGAGAGGTTGATGAAGATCCAGCAGCACGACGGCGTGGTGGTGGATGCAGGGCGTCACAGTAGCAGGGCTTCGCCTATACTACGAGAGAGAGAGAGGTGTAACAGGGGAGAGGGAGGCGCCAAGGCTCAAAGGGGTGGCAGCCCCCTCCCTCCCCCCCTTTATATAGGCTCCCCTAGGGGGGGCGCCGGCCCTAGGAGATTGGATCTCCTAGGGGGGCGGCGGCTAGGGCTGGAGTGGCCCCCAAGCCAAGGTGGGGCACCCCCCCACCCCTAGGGTTTCAACCCTAGGCGCATGGGGTGGGCCTAGGGGGGGCGCACCAGCCCACTATGGGCTGGTTCCCCTCCCCACTTTGGCCCATGGGGCCCTCCGGGATGGGTGGCCCCACCCGGTGGACCCCCGGGACCCTTCCGGTGGTCCCGGTACAATACCAGTGACCCCGAAACTTGTCCCGATGGCCGAAACAGCACTTCCTATATATAATTCTTTACCTCCGGACTATTCCGAAACCCCTCGTGACGTCCGGGATCTCATCCGGGACTCCGAACAACATTCGGGTTAATGCATATACATATCTTCACAACCCTAGCGTCACCGAACCTTAAGTGTGTAGACCCTACGGGTTTGGGAGACATGCAGACATGACCGAGACGACTCTCCGGTCAATAACCAACAGCGGGATCTGGATACCCATGTTGGCTACCACATGCTCCATGATGACCTCATCGGATGAACCACGATGTCGAGGATTCAAGCAACCCCGTATTCAATTCCCTTTGTCAATCGGTATGTTACTTGCCCGAGATTCGATCGTCGGTATCCCAATACCTCGTTCAATCTCGTTACCGGCAAGTCACTTTACTCGTGCCGTAATGCATGATCCCGTGACCAGACACTTGGTCACTTTGAGCTCATAATGATGATGCATTACCGAGTGGGCCCAGTGATACCTCTCCATCATATGGAGTGACAAATCCCAGTCTTGATCCGTGTCAACCCAACAGACACTTTCGGAGATACCCGTAGTCTACCTTTATAGTCACCCAATTACGTTGTGACGTTTGGTACACCCAAAGCACTCTTACGGTATCCGGGAGTTACACGATCTCATGGTCTAAGGAAAAGATACTTGACATTGGAAAAAACTCTAGCAAGCGAACTATACGATCTTGTGCTATGTTTAGGATTGGGTCTTGTCCATCACATCATTCTCCTAATGATGTGATCTCGCTATTAATGACATCCAATGTCCATAGTCAGGAAACCATGACTATCTGTTGATCAACGAGCTAGTCAACTAGAGGCTTACTAGGGACATGTTGGTGTCTATTATTCACACATGTATTACGATTTCCGGATAACACAATTATAGCATGAATAAAGACAATTATCATGAACAAGGAAATATAATAATAATGCTTTTATTATTGCCTCTAGGCATATTTCCAATAGTCTCCCACTTGTACTAGAGTCAATAATCTAGTTACATTGTGATGAATCGAACACCCATGGAATTCTGGTGTTGATCATGTTTTGCTCTAGGGAGAGGTTTAGTCAACGAATCTGCTACATTCAGGTCCGTATGTACTTTACAAATATCTATGTCTCCATCTTGAACATTTTCACGAATGGAGTTGAAGCGACGCTTGATGTGCCTTGTCTTCTTGTGAAACCTGGGCTCCTTGGCAAGTGCAATAGCTCCAGTGTTGTTACAGAAGAGCTTGATCGGCCCCGACACATTGGGTATGACTCCTAGGTCGGTGATGAACTCCTTCACCCAAATTGCTTCATGTGCTGCCTCCGAGGCTGCCATGTACTCCGCGTCACATGTAGATCCCGCCACGACGCTCTGCTTGCAACTGCACCAGCTTACTACCCCACCATTCAAAATATACACGTATCCGGTTTGTGACTTAGAGTCATCCAGATCTGTGTCGAGGCTAGTGTCGACGTAACCCTTTACAACGAGCTCTTCGTCACCTCCATAAACGAGAAACATTTCCTTAGTCCTTTTCAGGTACTTCAGGATATTCTTGATCGCTGTCCAGTGTTCCTTGCCGGGATTACTTTGGTACCTTCCTACCAAACTTACGGCAAGGTTTACATCAGGTCTGGTACACAGCATGGCATACATAATAGAACCTATGGCTGAGGCATAGGGGGTGGCACTCATCTCTTCTATATCTTCTGCCGTGGTCGGACATTGAGCCGAGCTCAATTTTACACCTTGTAACACAGGCAAGAACCCCTTCTTAGACTGATCCATATTGAACTTCTTCAATATCTTATCAAGGTATGTGCTTTGTGAAAGACCTATGAGGCGTCTTGATCTATCTCTATAGATCTTGATGCCTAATATATAAGCAGCTTCTCCAAGGTCCTTCATTGAAAAACTCTTATTCAAGTAGGCCTTAATGCTGTCCAAGAGTTCTATATCATTTCCCATCAAAAGTATGTCATCTACATATAGTATGAGAATGCTACAGAGCTCCCACTCACTTTCTTGTAAACGCAGGCTTATCCATAAGTCGTTGTAAACCCAAACGCTTTGATCATCTCATCAAAGCGAATGTTCCAACTCCGAGATGCTTGCACCAGCCCATAGATCGAGCGTTGGAGCTTGCACACCTTGTCAGCATTCTTAGGATCGACAAAACCTTCCGGTTGCATCATATACAATTCTTCCTTAAGGAAACCATTAAGGAATGCCGTTTTGACGTCCATTTGCCATATCTCATAATCGTAGAATGCGGCAATTGCTAACATGACTCGGAGGGACTTCAGCTTCGCTACCGGTGAGAAAGTCTCATCGTAGTCAATCCCTTGAACTTGTCGATAACCCTTAGCGACAAGTCGAGCTTTATAGATGGTCACATTACCATCCGCGTCTGTCTTCTTCTTAAAGATCCATTTATTTTCTATGGCTCGCCCCTCAACAGGCAAGTCAGTCAAAGTCCATACTTCATTTTCATACATGGATCCTATCTCGGATTTCATGGCTTCTAGCCATTTGTTGGAATCTGGGCCCGCCATCGCTTCTTCATAGATCGAAGGTTCACCGTTGTCTAACAACATGATTTCCAAGACAGGGTTGCCGTACCACTCTGGTGCGGAACGTGTCCTTGTGGACCTACGAATTTCAGTAGGAACTTGATCAGAAGTTTCTTGATCATTATCATTAACCTCCTCTCTAGTCGGTGCAGGCACCTCAGGAACATTTTCTTGAGTTGCGCCTTTTTCCGGTTCAAGAGGTAATACTTCATCAAGTTCTACTTTCCTCCCACTTACTTCTTTCGAGAGAAACTCTTTCTCTAGAAAGGATCCATTCTTGGCAACAAAGATCTTGCCTTCGGATCTGAGGTAGAAGGTATACCCAACAGTTTCTTTAGGGTATCCTATGAAGACGCATTTTTCCGACTTGGGTTCGAGCTTTTCAGGTTGAAGTTTCTTGACATAAGCATTGCATCCCCAAACTTTTAGAAACGAAAGCTTAGGTTTCTTCCCAAACCATAATTCATACGGTGTCGTCTCAACGGATTTCGACGGAGCCCTATTTAAAGTGAATGCGGCAGTCTCTAAAGCATAGCCCCAAAAAGATAGCGGTAAATCAGTAAGAGACATCATAGATCGCACCATATCTAATAGAGTGCGATTACGACGTTCGGACACACCATTACGCTGAGGTGTTCCAGGCGGCGTGAGTTGTGAAACTATTCCACATTTTCTTAAGTGTGTGCCAAATTCGTGACTCAAGTATTCTCCTCCATGATCTGATCGTAGGAACTTGATTTTCCTGTCACGTTGATTCTCAACCTCACTCTGAAATTCTTTGAACTTTTCAAAGGTCTCAGACTTGTGTTTCATCAAATAGATATACCCATATATACTCAAGTCATCAGTGAGGGTGAGAACATAACGATAGCCACCGCGAGCCTCGACACTCATTGGACCGCACACATCAGTATGTATGATTTCCAATAAGTTGGTTGCTCGCTCCATTGTTCCTGAGAACGGAGTCTTGGTCATTTTACCCATGAGGCATGGTTCGCACGTGTCAAATGATTCGTAATCAAGAGACTCTAAAAGTCCATCTGCATGGAGCTTCTTCATGCATTTGACACCTATGTGACCAAGGCGGCAGTGCCACAAGTATGTGAGACTATCATTATCAACCTTACATCTTTTGGTATTCACACTATGAACATGTGTAGCATTACCCTCGAGATTCATTAAGAATAAACCATTCACCATCGGAGCATGACCATAAAACATATCTCTCATATAAATAGAACAACCATTATTCTCGGATTTAAATGAGTAGCCATCTCGAATTAAACGAGATCCCGATACAATGTTCATGCTCAAAGCTGTCTCTAAATAACAATTATTGAGGTTTAAAACTAATCTCGTAGGTAAATGTAGAGGTAGCGTGCCGACGGTGATCACATCGACCTTGGAACCATTCCCGACGCACATCGTCACCTCGTCCTTCGCCAGTCTCCGCTTATTCCGTAGCTCCTGCTTTGAGTTACAAATGTGAGCAACTGCACCGGTATCAAATACCCAAGAGCTACTACGAGTACTGGTAAGGTACACATCAATTACATGTATATCACATATACCTTTTGTTTTGCCGGCCTTCTTGTCCGCTAAGTATTTGGGGCAGTTCCGCTTCTAGTGACCACTTCCCTTGCAATAAAAGCACTCAGTCTCGGGCTTGGGTCCAATCTTTGGCTTCTTCCCGGCAGCTTGCTTACCGGGCGCGGCAACTCCCTTGGCGTCCTTCTTGAAGTTCTTTTTACCCTTGCCTTTCTTGAACTTAGTGGTTTTATTCACCATCAACACTTGATGTTCCTTCTTGACTTCTACCTCTGCTGATTTCAGCATTGCAAATACCTCAGGAATGGTCTTTTCCATCCCCTGCATATTGAAGTTCATCACAAAGCTCTTGTAGCTTGGTGGAAGCGACTGGAGGATTCTGTCAATGACCGCGTCATCCGGGAGATTAACTCCCAGCTGAGTCAAGCGGTTATGTAACCCAGACATAGTGAGTATGTGCTCACTGACAGAACTATTTTCCTCCATCTTACAGCTGAAGAATTTGTCGGAGACTTCATATCTCTCGATCCGGGCATGAGCTTGGAAAACCATTTTCAGCTCTTCGAACATCTCATATGCTCCATGTCTCTCAAAACGCTTTTGGAGCCCCGGCTCTAAGCTGTAAAGCATGCCGCATTGAACGAGGGAGTAGTCATCAGCACGTGTCTGCCAAGCGTTCATAACGTCTTGGTTCTGTGGGACAGGCGGGTCACCTAGCGGTGCTTGTAGGACATAATCTTTCTTGGCAGCTATGAGGATGATCCTCAGGTTCCGGACCCAGTCCGTGTAGTTGCTGCCATTGTCTTTCAGCTTGGTTTTCTCTAGGAACGCATTGAAGTTGAGGACTACGTTGGCCATTTGATCTACAAGACATATTGTAAAGATTTTAGACTAAGTTCATGATAATTAAGTTCATCTGATCAATGAACTCCCACTTAGATAGACATCCCTCCAGTCATCTAAGTATAACATGATCCGAGTTAACTAGGCCGTGTCCGATCATCATGTGAGACGGACTAGTCAACACCGGTGAACATCTTTATGTTGATCGTATCTACTATACGACTCATGCTTGACCTTCCGGTCTTCTGTGTTCCGAGGCCATGTCTGTACATGCTAGGCTCGTCAAGTCAACCTAAGTGTTTGCATGTGTAAATCTGTCTTACACCCGTTGTATGTGAACGTTAGAATCTATCACACCCGATCATCACGTGGTGCTTCGAAACAACGAACTGTCGCAACGGTGCACAGTTAGGGGGAACACTTTCTTGAAATTATTATGAGGGATCATCTTATTTACTACCGTCATTCTAAGTAAACAAGATGCAAAACATGATAAACATCACATGCAATCAAATAATAATAGTGACATGATATGGCCAATATCACATAGCTCCTTTGATCTCCATCTTGGGGCTCCATGATCACCTTGTCACCGGCATGACACCATGATATCCATCATTGTGTCTCCATGAAGTTGCTCACCAACTATTACTTCTACTACTATGGTTAACGCGTTTAGCAATAAAGTAAAGTAATTTACATGGCGTTTCTCAATGACACGCAGGTCATACAAAATTAAAGACAACTCCTATGGCTCCTGCCGGTTGTCATACTCATCGACATGCAAGTCGTGATTCTTATTAACTTAGCATGAACATCTCATACATCACATATATATCATTCATCATTCATCACAACTTTGGCCATATCATATCACAAAGCACTTGCTGCAAAAACAAGTTAGACGTCCTCTAATTGTTGTTGCAAGTTTTACGTGGCTGCAATAGGGTTCTAGCAAGAACGTTTTCTTACCTACGTGAAAGCCACAACGTGATTTGTCAACTTCTATTTACCCTTCATAAGGACCCTTTTCATCGAATCCGCTCCAACTAAAGTAGGAGAGACAGACACCCGCCAGCCACCTTATGCATCTAGTGCATGTCAGTCGGTGGAACCGGTCTCACGTAAGCGTACGTGTAAGGTTGGTCCGGGCCGCTTCATCCCACAATACCGTTGAAGCAAGATAAGACTAGTAACGGCAAGAAAGTTGACAACATCTACGCCCACAACAAATTGTGTTCTACTTGCGCAAGAAGAACTACGCATAGACCTAGCTCTGATACCACTATTGGGGAACGTTGCAGAAAACAAAAATTTTCCTACGGTTTCACCAAGATCCATCTATGAGTTCATCTAGCAACGAGTGATCGGATGCATCTACATACCTTTGTAGATCGCGAGCGGAAGCGTTCAAAGAACGGGGATGAGGTAGTCATACACGACGTGATCCAAATCACCGGAGATCCTAGCACCAAACGGACGGCACCTCCGCGTTCAACACACGTACGGTCAGCGTAACGTCTCCTCCTTGATCTAGCAAGGGGGGAGGAGAGGTTGATGAAGATCCAGCAGCACGACGGCGTGGTGGTGGATGCAGGGCGTCACAGTAGCAGGGCTTCGCCTATACTACGAGAGAGAGAGGTGTAACAGGGGAGAGGGAGGCACCAAGGCTCAAAGGGGTGGCAGCCCCCTCCCTCCCCCCTTTATATAGGCTCCCCTAGGGGGGTGCCGGCCCTAGGAGATTGGATCTCCTAGGGGGGCGGCGGCTAGGGCTGGAGTGGCCCCCAAGCCAAGGTGGGGCGCCCCCCCACCCCTAGGGTTTCAACCCTAGGCGCATGGGGTGGGCCTAGGGGGCCGCACCAGCCCACTATGGGCTGGTTCCCCTCCCCACTTTGGCCCATGGGGCCCTCCGGGATGGGTGGCCCCACCCGGTGGACCCCCGGGACCCTTCCGGTGGTCCCGGTACAATACCGGTGACCCCGAAACTTGTCCCGATGGCCGAAACAGCACTTCCTATATATAATTCTTTACCTCCGGACTATTCCGAAACCCCTCGTGACGTCCGGGATCTCATCCGGGACTCCGAACAACATTCGGGTTACTACATATACATATCTTCACAACCCTAGCGTCACCGAACCTTAAGTGTGTAGACCCTACGGGTTCGGGAGACATGCAGACATGACCGAGACGACTCTCCGGTCAATAACCAACAGCGGGATCTGGATACCCATGTTGGCTCCCACATGCTCCACGATGACCTCATCGGATGAACCACGATGTCGAGGATTCAAGCAACCCCATATTCAATTCCCTTTGTCAATCGGTATGTTACTTGCCCGAGATTCGATCGTCGGTATCCCAATACCTCGTTCAATCTCGTTACCGGCAAGTCACTTTACTCGTACCGTAATGCATGATCCCGTGACCAGACACTTGGTCACTTTGAGCTCATAATGATGATGCATTACCGAGTGGGCCCAGTGATACCTCTCCGTCATACGGAGTGACAAATCCCAGTCTTGATCCGTGTCAACCCAACAGACACTTTCGGAGATACCCGTAGTCTACCTTTATAGTCACCCAGTTACGTTGTGACGTTTGGTACACCCAAAGCACTCTTACGGTATCCGGGAGTTACACGATCTCATGGTCTAAGGAAAAGATACTTGACATTGGAAAAAGCTCTAGCAAACGAACTATACGATCTTGTGCTATGTTTAGGATTGGGTCTTGTCCATCACATCATTCTCCTAATGATGTGATCTCGCTATCAATGACATCCAATGTCCATAGTCAGGAAACCATGACTATCTGTTGATCAACGAGCTAGTCAACTAGAGGCTTACTAGGGACATGTTGGTGTCTATTATTCACACATGCATTACGATTTCCGAATAACACAATTATAGCATGAATAAAGACAATTATCATGAACAAGGAAATATAATAATAATGCTTTTATTATTGCCTCTAGGGCATATTTCCAACACCTTGGGCTCCAAAAACCCAAGGGAAAAAGGCTTAGGTGAGGCAAATGTAAACCAAGGTTGGGCCTTGCTGGAGGAGTTTTACTCAAAGCGAACTGTCAAGGGGGTCCCATAACCCCAACCGCGTAAGGAACGCAAAATCAAGGAACATAACACCGGTATGACGGAAACTAGGGCGGCAAGCGTAGAACAAAACAGCAGGCATAAGGCCAAGCCTTCCACCATTTACCAAGTATATAGATGCATGAATTAAATAATAAATATTGTGATATCTCAAAATATCCATGTTCCAACATGAAACAAACTTCATCTTCACCTGCAAGTAACAACACTATAAGAGGGGCTGAGCAAAGTGGTAATTTAGACAAACAACGGTTAGAGGCTTAACATGGCAAAATGGGAGGCATGATAAACAAGTGGTAGGTAGCGCAACATAGCGATAGAGCGAACAACTAGCAAGCAAATATAGAAGTGATATCGAGGGTAATGGTCATCTTGCCTGAAATCCCGCAAGGAAGAAGAACGAGTCCATGAAGAAGACAAACGGACGTAGTCGAACGAATCCTCACAATTGCAACGTAACCGGAACTAACAAGGAGAAGCGCAATCAGAAAGAAGGAAAGATCATCGTAAACAACCATCACATAAACATGGCATGATCTGCAAACAAGTATGATGCATGTCCGGTTTAAATAGGCATGTCATGGCAAAGTGCAACAAGCAATACAATAAATTAAGCGGGGCGAGACATATGAAAACACCACATCAATTATTTAGTTCTCTCTCGTTTATGTACCCAACAACATTAAATGTTATTAAACATGGCAAAGGGTGAGACATATGAAAACTACCTATCTAGGCAAGTTTAAATGAGGGTGGAACAACAAACAACAATTCCGGAAAATCCCCACATGCATTTAGCAATTTAAAGCAAACAACAATTTTATACATTTAAATGTTGTTATCATGATGCGGATGACATATGCAAGTTTTATGCCATTTTATGAAAATGTTGATATGAGCATGTTATGAAGCATTTGGTCACCATGACGGAACGAAAGGGGTGTCACGGCAACGACAACGGAATGTTGCCACAGCAACATTCCGATGATCCGAAAACTCATCGAGATGTCGATGCGAATGAAAGTGTGGATGTGCAGAACATGCAAAAGATGGTGGGGTGATCCCGGCAACCGGGTGTCCCACGGTGGCATGGCAAACGAGGAGGAACGTGCAAGGATCAATTCGGACATGGTGCAAACACGGGCATCTCATCCAACACATCACAAGCATTCGTCCACGGGCGTCGTTTCGGGGTTATACCTTTGAAGCGTGCCTTTTCGGAGTGGATCGGGTTCGACGCGATGTAGTCATTCTCGCGACGATAGTGAAAGTAGTGGTACACGTGGTAGTCGAACTTGGCGATCCGAAGGGGTACTTGGTGGTATCCCCGCGGTCGTACAGAGTCGTAGGGGAACTTGAAGAAACCCAAGGCGACGGTAGTCGTTCAGGACGCGTTGTGGAAGTAGTGGTTCACGGCGGAGAGGAACTTGGCGTTTTTGCTACCCGGATCTTCGGCGACGGTAGTTATGCACGTTTCAGGACGCGTTGTGGAAGTAGTGGTTCACGGCGGAGAGAAACTTGGTGTTTTTGCTATCCGTGTCTTCGGCGACGGTAGTTATGCACGTTCCAACATCAAACTTGGAGGGACACCGACGTCGTGGTACTTGGTGAATCCCGGAGACGATAGTTGACAATCCAGGTAGGCGGTCTTGACGAATCCAAGTAGCACCAGGCACACGTCCACGGTCAACACCACACGGGTGTACAGAGGCAACGAGGGTCGAATAGGAGCAGGGCGGAGCTCGTGATGGACGGGGAGAGCAGCCTGGAGGCAGCAGGAGCGGTTGGTGTCGTGTGCGGGCGGCGTGTGGAGGTGCAGGAAGGCGGAGCCGCGGGCATCCATGGCCTCGGCGAGGGGGTCAGGCGCGAGGCTCCTGTGGCCGCCATGGCTGCACGAGCTAGCGGACAGAGCTGCAGGCGCGAGCAGCCAAAGGAGGGCGTCGGCGCGGGAGGAGAAGCAGGGCGCGGGCGAGGCAACGGCGCCATGGACGAAGGAAGTAGGAACTCGGGCGCGATGCAGGCGGCTGCGCAGACGACGCGGGGACGGCCGGGTGAGAGGCGAGGCAGAGCAGGGGGTCCTGGTGGCCGGCGGCAGAGGAAGGGGTGGCCGGCGGGGCGGCCGGTCGCCGGGCAGCGGCGCGCGAGCGGGATCGAGCGAAAGGCTCTCGCTCCTCTCTGGCGGCGCGAGCATGGAAAGGAGGGAGGCCAGGGGGATCGAGAGTGAGGCGGGTTGAAGGGGCGGCTGGGCCAAATTTGGCTGAGCTTCTCTCTTCCCACTCTCTCTAAAGAAAATTAAAACAAAACAGAGATAAGAAAGAAAAGAAAGGGAGGTTAGGGGAAGAAGTTGGACACACTGATAATTTTTCCGGACTCACAAAAATGCGCTTGATTCAGGAAAAATAGAAGTGGCATGATCGAAATATATAAATTCAAACTCCTTTGAATATAATCCAAATGGTTTGAACTAGGACGGGTCTAAGAAGTGTCCAAAAATGTTGGGATTTTCGGAGGAGCCTCAATAAATGGAGAAAGAATTGTCGGCAAGATTTGGGGATCAACTCGAAGCAGAAAAGGCATGGAGAATATTTGCAACTGTGTTTATGGGTGATTCCAAGTTAATGAAATATTATTATAGCCCCCTAATATATTGGGAAGATATGTTATAAAGAGAAATCATCATGCAAATTCTCTCGATTTAAATAGATCAACGATCTATGCAATTTATTTAGTTGAGTTTTAAAAAAGGGTTGCAAGAAGACATGATGCAATGCACATGATGCAGAGATGAATGCACGAACAAAAAAAAATGCAAAACGAAAGACAAAACCCAACCACGAAGGATATAACATATCACATAGTCGGAAATGGCAAGAGTCGGAGTTACAATTATGGAAAGTTACATCCGGGGCGTTACATAGAGTTTCGGTGCCGGTGGTCAGCTTAAACAGCCGGGCTAGGCACTACGCAGCCCGCCAGAGCGGCGTCACACAACGACATCCGTCCGACGGAGGAGACGAACCTCGATCATCGTGTTTACGGGCGATTTCGCATGGGACCCCGTCGTCAGTCCGGCGTGGCGGATGCACCCGGGAGCCTCATATCCGCCTCATATTTGGGTTGAATATGAGGGGCGTCGGTCAGCTCAAACATTTGAGGCCCGTTTGAGATGCCTGTCTAGGTCGAAATGTTGTGACCGGTCAGTGACCGAGCGGGCCGTCTGAGCGTTTGAGACCGATTTGATGCGCCTAGTTGTAGATTCTCTTACTACCAAATGGCCACCCCCAAGGAGGAGATCTCTCCCCGTGAAAGGAAAGAGATCTGTTGTGCTCTTGAAATTCCCCTATCGAGATTGAACGCCCTGGTCTTTCTCCTCTTGGACACCAAACAAAACCTCAGAGTATTTGATGGGGTGGGGGTGTTGTAGGTAACAGAGGTGACATGCCAGAGAGCATGGGTGAGCTCCTTGGTAATGGTAACAACATTTTCACTATGTTATTGCTAAGATCGAAAGGGTTTCAATATGTTACTAGAGATTATAAAGACTTTTTGTATTCACATGATTTTAGAAAATGTAGGATTGTAATGGCATGACCACTCGAATCCTACCAAGTTTTGTTTACAAAAGCTTTAGTTTCAGTGCGTCAAAGGAACAATAATAATTCTTGAGTTTGAGTGGATATTATTTTTCTATGTGAACCAAAGAAATCCTTATCAGTAGGGTTGCAAATAAATCAAGTTCGAGCGAGTTGCACTAGGCTCACCTCAACTTATATTAAAAAAATTGAGCAAGCTCAAACTGAGTAAAACTCAAGGTCGAGTTATAGAAAGTGGTTCGTGCTTAGTTTGTATAGATCTCAAGTTGATCTCAAAGTAGTTTTGATCTTAATAATGTAAGGCAATTTTTCAAAGAAGATAAGCCACTACACAACATAAAAAAGTCACTATAAAATTCAAGGTATTCTTTTCAATTGAGAATAACACTTAATAGCAAGAGATTCTGGATAAACTAGAAAGAGAAGAAAATTAAGGTGTATTTGCTCTCAAACTTTGCCAACAATAACATGATATTTAACACAAGGGCAACATGTACAATATTGAGGCTTAATTATCGAAAATCCATCTATGCAGCCGACCTCATCTGCACTCGCGCTGACAAAAAAATGAAAACAAATGCTAGAAAAATTCAAACAATTCCAAAAAAATTGTGTGGTAGACAATTTGATGCGTGAGGTCCGCTCCAATTTTCAGATTATTTGGACACCTGAGCAGTTCTTGGCAAAAAAGACAAATTGGGGGTTTGTAAAAAAGTTTACTGTTCATGTACTATTTTGGCTTGATTTTTCTTTTTTTCTGAGAGCTGCTCAGATGTCCAAATGATTTGAAATTTGCAGCGGGCCTCACGCATCAATTTTCTACGGCACAAAAAAGTTTGGAATTTTTTGAATTGTTTTTGGAATTTGTTACGAATTTGTTTCTAACCGGGTGCAGATGAGCCTGGGCACCGAAACGCCGCATCCCTTAATTATCTCTTTGATTAATTGAGCTTACATGTTTGTTAGTAGGTAAAATGAAGAAAAATTGTAGACAACAAATATGGCAATAAAATATCCTATCTTCTTTTAATATATATCAAGATTATCTATATGATATCAAGTTATCGAGCCAAAATCAAGCGAGCCAGTGTTCGCTTAATATCAACTTGTACTTAGCTTAGTTTTTTTTAGGTCGATCTTGGGTCAATCCAATATACTCGTATGGTTAAGTTACTTGTGATTCAAGCAACCCATCACCACAGACTGGTTAAGTTCAATCTCAAGGCATGTCTCTTTTCGTCAATGACGTTTCTGGTGATTGTGGCGTCAGTGACCACCAGTGTCAAGTCTAGCACTTGAATCCCGATGAGTTGGTTCTATCACAAGGAACTTAAAAGGATCCTCAATGCAGATCCTCAAACCGTCTGCTTTCGTTCAGACCACGTGGTTTAGACATGTTTTGCCATCCAACTCAGGCATGTATTCATCCGTGGGCCGGTCCGGACGTCATTTTCCCCGCGAACCGGAAGTGCTTTGTGGGAATTCAAACACTGCCACGCAAGCGTCCGACAATCCAGGCCCACCCAAACCCCCTTTCCCTTGCCCACGCCCTTTCCCACCAGAGCGTCGGCGCCGCATTCATGCCGTCCTAGAGCGGAGCACTCACTACCACTTGCACTGAAGCGGCGCGCCGGCCGAGAGCGCCGCCCGCTACACGCCCACTGCGTAAGCCTTCTCTCAGCATTGAAACGACATATGTCTGCCCGCCTACCTCCATTAAACCAGCGCGTGTGCCGCAGAACCTACTTCGGCGCCTCAAGCGCCACACGTCCGTCCCTGTGTCGGTTGGCATTATACACCTCTCCGGTTGGCGCCTCATATCCGCTCGCTATTTAAACGCGCCCAGATGTCGGGCAAGAACCACACCACACCTCAGCTCACCATCTCCTCCAGGTGAGGTTTATGTGCGGTGGGGTGGGCATGTATGGGCAATACACAAGGGCGACTGCGTTCAGGCGTGTCCAGACCTCCTCATATCTGCTCCACATATAGGGTGTGTTTGAGGTGTGCCAGACATCTAGAAGATTTGGGCAGGTTTGAGGGGTTCGGTTGGACGTGATTTTTTGGTCCGTGCAACGTTCAGTGTCCCTCGAACGAATGGGGGGGGGGGAGGGGGGGAGGGCAGTTGTAGATTGCTCTTAAAAAGTTTTAGTCTAGCTTTTAGCTCTTGGGCCCAAAAGTTGACAGTCGAGCTGAACCAAACACACACACGTGTGTGTATAATTTTTTACAGAAGATGAAAGTTAACAACAATGTTTTTTTAACGCAGTACAGACGCAGGCGCTCATATATACGCGCATGCACTCACCCCTATGAACGCACACACACACCTTATCCCTATGAGCATCTCCGAAAGACTGAGCCGACATATCATCTTAAAATTTACGAAGTCACCGTAAACACCTCGTCATCGACGGGAACGTCTCCTCGCATTGAATGCGCATCGCGAAAATCCTGAAATAAATTCAGGAATAATGCGAGCATCAGGATTTGAACCCTGGTGTGCTGGGGATACCACATTCCCTCTAACCATCCAACCACAGGTTGGTTCGCAGTTAACAACAATGTTGAACACTGTCCTTCAACGCAGGTATTTTAACCTCCTTTTTTTGAGTAACCTCCTCTTTTTTTTCTTTCCGGGGCAATCTAGTACGGACTTTTTTTTTACATCTCTAGCACTGACTTTTTTTTGACATCTCTAGCACGGGCTTTTTTTTTACATTTCTAGCACGGGCTTTTATAGCGGACAGAGGGATGATATAAGGCTTCAAAGGCCCACTATGGCGCGTTGGGCTCGTAAAATTCCTTCCCGAGCTTCTTTCTCTTTTTGTGCTGGATCGAGCAGACCACTCGAAGCTTCACCTTGACACACGGGTCTCTCTCGCGCCAACCGGCGGCGCTCGTCTCCCTCGCCGCCGCATCTCCCCCGCCATAAGCACAGAGGCGAACCAGAAGCCAAGCGAGTTGGCCAAGTAGTCGGCGAGATGCTGCTCGACGAGCTGCTCCGCTATTAGATCCAGGAGTGGCACCCGGCGTTCCGCTGCCACACCGTCCCCACCGTCGTCACCCTCCTCCTTGCTGCCTTCGTCCGCTACCACTACTATAAAATACCTTATAGGTAAAGGATTACAGTAGTGCGGGGTTGAGAGACCGCGGTACTGATATTTAGCAATAGCGTGGGCTCTGTGCACGCGCTGTAGCTGGCCCTTAGTAGTAGCGTGTCCCTGCCAAACTGGCGCTGCTACTATGTGGGCCTCGCCGTGCTCTACGAGCTTGACATAGTAGTAGCACGGGTCAAGGACCAACGCTACTGCTAAACACATTAACAGTACGAAAACGTTGGGTACCGGCGGACCAGCCGAAGCTTCAGTCGGTCGCATACACACCGTTCGATCGTGTGTAGTCATCCACCGCTCAGCATCTCCCGATCCACGTTTGCATCGCTGGCTTTCCCTTTCTTGGCCCATCACGTGCCCGTGGCCCAGCACGGCCGCTCGTTCAGCCTTCCTCGTATCTTCTTCACATGAGGAGCACACCCGTTGCTAAAAAAAGGAGCCACCCAGGTCGTCTTCAAAGCTTTATCTTTCACCAACTGCTCCCTGAAGCTTCGAGGTGGGTTGGGGAAAGAGCTGCAACCACAACCTGATGAAGCTGCATCCGTTTGTCGGCTATGTTGTGACCATGATGACCATGGCCATGCCAACACCATCATGGCGTTGCGAGCTCGAGGGCCGGTGGGGGTGCTGTGTGTTGCGACTGTGGTGATTGTGTGCTGGACCAATGTCGCAGCGTGCTGGAACCAGGAACAATTTTTGCTGCGTCGACTCATGGTGGAGCTACGACGCGATGGCGGAATTTTTTTTTTCTGCCAACGAGTTTTTTTGCTACATCCGTTTTAATGGTGATGCTTGGTGGCCATCATTCATCCAACCATGTGCATCGAGCGTCGATGGCGGAAAAAAGTTTCAAGCAGCGTGGGAAAAAGCTTCAACCGACATGAAAAAAGATACAACGGGTGCAAGTGGTGACGCTAAGAGCTGCGTCCGGAAGGCACGGTACGTGGTGCTGCGATGGAGGTGCTACGGCGGTGGCACAGTGGTGCTGTGATTTTGCTGCGGCTAGTTTTTATTCTGGAACCAGTATAAGCAGTACTGCTACAACCGGCACAACAATTTGATGGCAACCGGCTAGGGCGGCCACGGGAGGCATATTTTGTCAGACCTCGAAGGACAGATGTTGGAACCCGTCGGTGTGGCGTGCTACGACCGACACCATGGCTTGCTGGAACCATCCACGTCGGGAGCTGGAACTGGAAGACGGTGGATACGACAATCAGCGATGGCCGGAGTTGAAGGCCTCGACCAGCCGGTGATGCTGCAACCACCAAGGAGGAATCGGCAAATAGAGATGGCACGAGTATTGGTGCGTGATTGAATGGAGGCAAGGCTGAAACCACCGCATACCCCTGAGTTGCAACTGTTGTAAAAAGTAGCTTCAACCCTATATGGAAAAGCTTCAACCGATTTTTTAGAAAGTTTCAACCAACACTGCCAATCATGAAAAGTTACAACCGTTGATAGAAAATGCTCCAACTTTAGATGAAAAAAGCTTCAATCAGATGATAGAGAAGGCTTTAACCAGGTGCTGCTCAAACGAAAAAAGTACAACCATTTACAAAAAAGCTTCAACTGTAGAAGGAAAAAGCTTCAACCAACGAGACAGAAAGCTTCAACCAGACACCATGTAACCAGAGAAAAGTTGCAACTGTTGACGGAGAAAGCTTCATCCTCATATGGGAAAAGCTTCAACGGGCGACGGCCGGCAACAGAAAAAGCTTGCGACCGCGACCAAGGCGTGGCCCAGATGAAGAAGCTGCATGTTCTTTTTGCTGGAATCGGTGGAACGACAATTTTCAACCAGAGAATCGATTTGCTGAAACTGATGATTTCGATGCAGCTAGTCGAGGTCTGTTTACGAGAGCTCGCCGGTGGCAACTCTATGAGAATTTTTGTCGAGATCGACTAAGTTTAAGCTAGCTCAGGTCACCAAGTTCAGCATATGCGCGTGCGCATGCGTCTGCTACTGTAGATCAATTAAGCTTCTTGCAAGTTAACTACTGTAGATCAATTATGCTGCTTACCTGCTAGCAAGTTAGCTTTGCACGTAGACGCATGCGCGTTCATATGCTACATGGGCGGCTTGGGTGGTCCTGGACGGACGCGGGCGATGCTGGTGGCTGGCCAGTGCCGGCGAGCTGAGCAGGTTACCTTTATATGCGTGCCTTTAGATCGAAGGTTCAGTTCAGGGAGATTCCAGCAAGATACGGAGAATTCTAACACACGGAGCCACTTAATCCAAGGTACGCGCGGTGGGCCGGTCGACTGGCGCCTAGCGTTGGCCTTAACAGTAGCGCCGGCCCACGGCCCGTGCTGCTAACAGTACCGTCGGCCCACGGCCCGCTCTGCTACTGTGGCCAGCCCAGGCCCAGCTGCCCGTCCCCACTTAGCAGCAGCGCTGGTTTTGAACCCGCGCTACAGCTAGTGCTTTTAGCAGTAGCGCCAGGCCTTGGCCCGCGCTGCTGCTAAGCCGGCCTTATCCCCCCGCCCCGCTCATTCCTTACTTTCCATGTTTCGCTGTGTCATCGTCTCGGCCGTTCTCCTCCTACCATCGCCGTTGTCGCCGTATTGCCGCCGCTGTCGCTGCCATCTCCCGGCCTCGGTAAGCCTCCTCCTTCTCATCTTCCTCCTCCCTCCTCTAGCTGCCCCTCCTCCCTCCCCATACTCCTCCCTCCTCCTCCCCACTCCTCCCTCCTCTAGCCGTCCCTCCTCCCTCCTCTAGCCGTCTCTCCTCCTCTCCTCATCCCTCCCCCTGCTCCTCCCTCCTCTAGCCGCCCCTCCTCCCTCCACAGCCCATCCTCCCTCCCCCTCCTCCATCCACAGCCCATCCTCCCTCCCCTCCTTCATCCACATAGCCCCTCCTCCCTCCCCCTCTTCCATGCAGCTCCTCCTACACTTTGATTTAGTTAATAGTTTCTATGGTTGAGAGTGATTAGCAAAAAAACAGTATGCTTCTAGGGTTTAGTTGATAGCTTATAGTGTTTAGAGTGAATTAGTAAAAATTCAAACATAGTTAATAGAATTAGTTGATACGTAACACTTTGATTGTACAATGTAGGTTTTTTGAATAAAATCGAACATATAGCTTACATGAATAGAATGTAGGTATTTTGAATAGAATAAAATACAAAATATAGGTAGAACGAAAGTTTTTTGAGTAGTATATTTTGTTGTAGAATGAAGATATAAATTTTTTGCAATACAAAATTTTAGTAAAAAAAATAGTAATATAATTTTTTAAGTATAGAACATTTTGAATTATAGAAATGTATTGGAATGCTATATGACAAATTTTTAGGTATCAAATTTACTAATAGGAATTTCAGCAATCAAACTCTAAGTTATATTGTGAAATTAGGGCATTTTTCTATGGTTCAAGAAGTAGACAGTAAGTTATATTCAAATTGGATATTTACTTGATAGCTTATAGGGTTTTACTAAGTCCAAACATGAGGATAATAATGTTTTTGTTTATATTTTGTTTTTGCAGAAATCAAGGAGCCCTGCATCATCCCCCCCCCCCCCCCGCCGTCCCCGTCACCGACCCCCACCGACCTCGATGTGAGACCAGCCAAATCCCCATGTCGATGATGATGTAAATGTTTTGATAGATGTAGTAGAGTAGTAGATGAGTAGCTGTGACAATTTCCATGGAATAGAAAATTTTCAATGTAGGTCTTTAAAATATGATGGAGATTTAGACATGTGATATGTAGTGTTGTGTACTACTAGTGCTTGCCCAAGTGGCCTATGTTTGCAGGGAACACCTCGGAGTGGCCTATGTTTAGCAGGAGTGTTGATTAATTTCCATTCTAGCAAGTTTCAGGCGCTTGATATGTCTTTTTTAGCAAAGGCCATGCCAGATTTTTTTCGTGAATTTTGGCATGACCTGTGCTAGAATATGTAGGAAATATCTAGTGGCTCGGATTTTCTTGAAAGATAATTAAACGACATTTCGGGTTGTTTTTAAGTCCGCCAGGGCTCCATACATGACAGTCAAAAAATTAGTGAGGGGGAGTCTCCACCATATATATGAGAGAAGAAGAATCCCCACTATTGTCGTGAGGGAAACTTCTTCTTCATTTGAAGGTGCTAGACATTTTGGTGTAATGCAATTTCAAATGAAAGCAGGAGCTTTCATCACCGACGGTCGCAAATGTCAGAGAGTAGGAGTCCCGACTGTTATCGTGGGGGTCGCTTCTCCTTCGTTCCCGTGTGCTAGACATTTTGGTGTAATGCACTCAGGGATGAAGGGAAGAGCAACCATCACCGACGGGCAAATATATACACCACATGAGCTGAGAGTTTTCAAGAAAAGATTCGACAAACCGATAGTCAACCCGTGATGAATAATAATGATCTAATGAATTTTTTTGTAGTACATATATTGAATTTCAGAAGTTTAATCTTTGAATTATGAACATAGGAAATGTCTGATGATGACGATAGGATCCCTGAGTGCGACTATTGCAGCGACGACCGGGGTCTGTGCGACAGGCGCGCTCACCTAGAAGACGGTCGGTGCTTCAGTATTAAGCTCAGCGAGACCATCGATGTTGAAATGGTACACACTGATGACAAGTCTTTTTTCGTAATTAAGCATGACTTCTGCTTCTTCAACGTGTAATTTTTGTCTTTTACAATTTGACTAGTGCATCCCATGCGATGCAAGACGCTATGTCTTGGAGAAGATGAATTTCGAAGATCATGAGAATATGAAGACAAAGATAGTTCACCTCAGGACCCATCATGGTTATGCTTTTGCCATAAAGCTATACAATGCGGAGAGCTACTCCTATTTTGGTTGCTCGAACTGGGAAGCACTGTGCAAGGCGTATGGTTTTCAGGAGGGTATGCACGTCACCTTCGATCTTGGTGATCCTGAAGATGATGACATCGACAAAGATAATGTCGACGAAGATAATGTCGATGAAGATAATATCGACGAAGTTAATATGGACATTTGGGTCCTTGTTGATACGCTTCCACTTCTACATCTATGTGAGTTTCTCAAACATATTTATTAAGTAATTCATATTGTTTTTATAAAAATAGTTGATAGCTTATTTCCATGCTTCAAAACATGTTCGGAAAATAGTAGACAAAATCTACAACACTGGTGGCTCTCAACTAACTTACGCGGAGAAACATCATCTTGTCTCCTTCATTATTGATTTTGAGACTTTCAATAAGAATTATGAAACTCCTCCACATTATGGTCAATACGTGCTACTAGTGCACGTGTTGAACTAGGCCAACATCATTTTTTTATTATGACACTGTCTACTACACAACCTTCTTCTTATAGACGTTGTTGGGCCTCCAAGTGCAGAAGTTTGCAGGACAGTAGCAAATTTCTCTCAAGTGGATGACCTAAGGTTTATCAATCCGTAGGAGGCGTAGGATGAAGATGGTCTCTCTCAAGCAACCCTGCAACCAAATAACAAAGAGTCTCTTGTGTCCCCAACACACCCAATACAATGGTAAATTGTAGAGGTGCACTAGTTTGGTGAAGAGATGGTGATACAAGTGGTATATGGATAGTAGATAAAGGTATTTGTAATCTGAAATTATAAAAACAGCAAGGTAACTAATGATAAAAGTGAGTGTAAACGGTATTGCAATGCTAGGAAACAAGGCCTAGGGTTCATACTTTCGCTAGTGTAAGTTCCCTCAACAATACTAACATAATTGGATCACATAACTATCCCTCAACATGCAACAAAGAGTCACTCCAAAATCACTAATAGCGGAGAACGAACGAAGAGATTATGGTAGGGTACGAAACCACCTCAAAGTTATTCTTTCCAATCAATCCGTTGGGCTATTCCTATAGGTGTCACAAACAGCCCTAGAGTTCGTACTAGGATAACACCTTAAGATACAAATCAACCAAAACCCTAATGTCACCTAGATACTCCAATGTCACCTCAAGTATCCGTGGGCATGATTATACGATATGCATCACACAATCTCAGATTCATCTATTCAACCAACACAAAGGACCTCAAAGAGTGCCCCAAAGTTCTACCAGAGAATCACGACGAAAACGTGTGCCAACCCCTATGCATAGGTTCATGGGCGGAACCCGCAAGTTGGTCACCAAAACATACATCAAGTGAATCACGTGATATCCCATTGTCACCACAGATATCCACGGCAAGACATACATCAACTGTTCTCAAATATTTAAAGACTCAATCCGATAAGATAACTTCAAAGGGGAAACTCAATTCATTACAAGAGAGTAGAGGGGGGGGAGAAACATCATAGGATCCAAATATAATGGCAAAGCTCGCGATACATCAAGATCGTATCACCTCAAGAACACGAGAGAGAGATCAAACACATAGCTACTGGCACATACCCACAGCCCCGAGGGAGAACTACTCCCTCCTCGTCATGGAGAGCACCGGGATGATGAAGATGGCCACCGGAGAGGGATTTCCCCCTCCGCCAAGGTGCCGGAACGGGTCTAGATTGGTTTTCGGTGGCTACGGAGGCTTCTGGCGGCGGAACTCCCGATCTATTGTGTTCACGGATGTTTTTAGGGTATATGGAGATATATAGGCAGAAGAAGTACGTCAGGGGGGCCACGAGGGGCTCACGAGGGTGGAGGGCGCGCCCAGGGGGGTGGGCGCGCCCCCCTGCCTCGTGACCTCCTCGCAGATCCCCCGACGTGCACTCCAAGTCTTCTGGGCTTCTTTCCTTCCAAAAATGAGTTCCGTGAAGTTTCAGGTCAATTGGACTCCGTTTGATTTTCCTTTTCTTCGAAAGCCTAAAACAGGGTAAAAAACAGAAACTGGCACGGGGCTCTGGGTTAATAGGTTAGTCCCAAAAATGATATAAAAGTGTATAATAAAGCCCATAAACATTCAAAACAGTAGATAATATAGCATGGAGCAATCAAAAATTATAGATACGTTGGAGACGTATCAGCATCCCCAAGCTTAATTCCTGCTCGTCCTCGAGTAGGTAAATGATAAAAACAGAATTTTTGATGCGGAGTGCTACTTGGCATAATTTTAATGTGATTCTTCTTAATTGTGGTATCAATATTCAGATCTGAAATATTCAAGACAAAATTTCATATTGACATAAAAACAATAATACTTCAAGCATACTAACTAAGCAATTATGTCTTCTCAAAATAACATGGCCAAAGAAAGCTATCCCTACCAAATCATATAGTCTGGCTATGCTCCATCTTCACCACACAAAATATTTAAATCATGCACAACCCCGATGACAAGCCAAGCAATTGTTTCATACTTTTAATGTTCTCAAACTTTTTCAATCTTCACGCAATACATGAGCGTGAGCTATGGACATAGCACTATAGGTGGAATAGAATGGTGGTTGTGGAGAAGACAAAGAGGGAGAAGATAGTCTCACATCGACTAGGCGTATCAACGGGCTATGGAGATGCCCATCAATAGATATCAATGTGAGTGAGTAGGGATTGACATGCAACGGATGCACTAGAGCTATAAGTGTATGAAAGCTCAACAAAAGAAACTAGTGGGTGTGCATCCAACTCGCTTGCTCACGAAGACCTAGGGCATTTTGAGGAAGCCCATCATTGGAATATACAAGCCAAGTTCTATAATGAAAGATTCCCACTAGTATATGAAAGTGACAACATAGGAGACTCTCTATCATGAAGATCATGGTGCTACTTTGAAGCACAAGTGTGGTAAAAGGATAGTAGCATTGTCCCTTCTCTCTTTTTCTCTCATTTTTTTATTTTTTTTATTTGGGCCTTTTCTCTTTTTTATGGCCTCTTTTCTTTCTTTCTTTCTTTTTATTTGGGCTTCTTTGGCCTCTTTTCTTTTTTTTTATTTGGGCTACTTTGGCCTCTTTTATTTATTTTTCATCCGGAGTCTCATCCCGGCTTGTGGGGGAATCATAGTCTCCATCATCCTTTCCTCACTGGGACAATGCTCTAATAATGATGATCATCACACTTTTATTTACTTACAAATCAAGAATTACAACTCGATACTTAGAACAAGATATGACTCTATATGAATGCCTCCGGCGGTGTACCGGGATGTGCAACGACTCATGAGTGACATGTATGAAAGAATTATCAATGGTGGCTTTGCCACAAATACGATGTCAACTACATGATCATGCTAAGAAATATGACAATGATGAAGCATGTCGTAATAACGGAACGGTGGAAAGTTGCATGGCAATATATCTCGGAATGGCTATGGAAATGCCATAATAGGTAGGTATGGTGGCTATTTTTGTTGGGGAACGTAGTAATTTCAAAAAATTTCCTACGCACATGCAAGATCATGGTGATGCATAGCAACGAGAGGGAGAGTGTTGTCTACGTACCCACGCAGACCGACTGCGGAAGCGTTGACGCAACGTAGAGGAAGTAGTCGTACGTCTTCTCGATCCGACCGATCCAAGCACCGTTACTCCGGCACCTCCGAGTTCTTAGCACACGTACAGCTCGATGACGATCCCCGGGCTCCGATCCAGCAAAGCGTCGGGGAGGAGTTCCGTCAGCACAACGGCGTGGTGACGATCTTGATGTTCTACCGTCGCAGGGCTTCGCCTAAGCACCGCTACAATATGATCGAGGTGGAATATGGTGGCAGGGGCACCGCACACGGCTAAGGAACGATCTCAAGGATCAACTTGTGTGTCTATGGGGTGCCCCCTGCCCCCGTATATAAAGGAGTGGAGGAGGGGAGGGCCGGCCCTCTCTATGGCGCGCCCTAGGGGAGTCCTACTCCCACCGGGAGTAGGATTCCCGCTTTCCTAGTCCAACTAGGAGTCCTTCCATGTATTAGGAGTAGGAGTCAAGGCAAGGGAAAAGAGGAGAGAAGGAAGGAGGGGGCGCAGCCCTTCCCCCTAGTCCAATTCGGACTAGGCCTTGGGGGGGCGCCCAACCTCTCCTATCTCTTTCCCCTAAAGCCCAATAAGGCCCATATACTCCCCGGCGAATTCTCGTAACTCTCCGGTACTCCGAAAAATACTCGGATCACTCGGAACCTTTCCGATGTCCGAATATAGTCGTCCAATATATCGATTTTTACATCTCGACCATTTCGAGACTCCTCGTCATGTCCCCGATCTCATCTGGGACTCCGAACTCCTTCGGTACATCAAAACTCATAAACTCATAATATAACTGTCATCGAAACCTTAAGCGTGCGGACCCTACGGTTCGAGAACAATGTAGACATGACCGAGACACGTCTCCGGTCAATAACCAATAGCGGGACCTAGATGCCCATATTGGCTCCTACATATTCTACGAAGATCTTTATCGGTCAGACCGCATAACAACATACGTTGTTCCCTTTGTCGTCGGTATGTTATTTGCCCGAGATTCGATCGTCGGTATCCAATACCTAGTTCAATCTCATTACCGTCAAGTCTCTTTACTCGTTCCGTAATACATCATCTTGCAACTAACGCATTAGTTGTAATGCTTGCAAGGCTTATGTGATGTGCATTACCGAGAGGGCCCAGAGATACCTCTCCGACAATCGGAGTGACAAATCCTAATCTCGAAATACGTCAACCGAACATCTACCTTTGGAGACACCTGTAATGCTCCTTTATAATCACCCAGTTACATTGTGACGTTTGGTAGCACCCAAAGTGTTCCTCCGGCAAACGGGAGTTGCATAATCTCATAGTCATAGGAACATGTATAAGTCATGAAGAAAGCAATAGCAACATACTAAACGATCGGGTGCTAAGCTAATGGAATGGGTCATGTCAATCAGATCATTCATCTAATGATGTGATCCCGTTAATCAAATAACAACTCTTTATCCATGGTTAGGAAACATAACCATCTTTGATTAACGAGCTAGTCAAGTAGAGGCATACTAGTGACACTCTGTTTGTCTATGTATTCACACATGTATTATGTTTCCGGTTAATACAATTCTAGCATGAATAATAAACATTTATCATGATATAAGGAAATAAATAATAACTTTATTATTGCCTCTAGGGCATATTTTCGTCAGTCTCCCACTTGCACTAGAGTCAATAATCTAGTTCACATCGCCATGTGATTTAACAGCAATAGTTCACATCACCATGTGATTAACACCCATAGTCCACATCGATATGTGACCAACACCCAAAGGGTTTACTAGAGTCAATAATCTAGTTCACATTGTTTATGTGATTAACACCCAAAGAGTACTAAGGTGTGATCATGTTTTGCTTGTGAGATAATATTAGTCAACGGGTCTGTCACATACAGATCCGTAAGTATTTTGCGAATTCTATGTCTACAATGCTCTGCATGGAGCTACTCTAGCTAATTGCTCCCACTTTCAATATGTATCTAGATCGAGACTTAGAGTCATCCAGATCTGTGTCAAAACTTGCATCGACGTAACTTTTTACGTCGAACCTTTTTGTCACGTCCATAATCGAGAAACATATCCTTATTTTACTAAGGATAATTCTGACCGTTGTCCAGTGATCTACTCCTAGATCACTATCGTACTCCCTTGCTAAATCAGTGCAGGGTATACAATAGATCTGGTATACAGCATGACATACTTTATAGAACCTATGGCTAAGGCATAGGGAATGACTTTCATTCTCTTTCTATCTTCTGCCGTGGTCGGGCTTTGAGTCTTACTCAACTTCACACCTTGTAATACAGGCGAGAACTCTTTCTTTGACTTCTCTATTTTGAACTACTTCAAAATCTTGTCAAGGTATGTACTCATTGAAAAAACTTATCAAGCGTCTTGATCTATCTTTATAGATCTTGAAGCTCAATATGTAAGCAGCTTCACCGAAGTCTTTCTTTGAAAAAACTCCTTTCAAATACTCCTTTATGCTTTACAGAATAATTCTACATTATTTCCGATCAATAATATGTCAATCACATATACTTATCAGAAATGCTGTAGTGCTCCCACTCACTTTCTTGTAAATACAGGCTTCACCGCAAGTCCGCATAAAACTATCTGCTTTGATCAACTCATCAAAGCGTATATTCCAACTCCGAGATGCTTGTACCAGTCCATAGATGGATTGCTGGAGCTTGCATATTTTGTTAACACCTTTAGGATCGACAAAACCTTCTAGTTGCATCGTATACAACTCTTCTTTAATAAATCCATTAAGGAATGCAGTTTTGTTTATCCATTTGCCAGATTTCATAAAATGTGGCAATTGCTAACATGATTCGAACAGACTTAAGCATAGATACGAGTGAGAAACTCTCATCGTGGTCAACACCTTGAACTTATCGAAAACCTTTTGCGACAATTCTAGCTTTGTAGATAGTAACACTACTATCAGCGTCCGTCTTCCTCTTGAAGATCCATTTATTTTCTATGGCTTGCCGATCATCGGGCAAATCCATCAAAGTCCATACTTTGTTCTCATACATGGATCATATCTCAGATTTCATGGCCTCAAACCATTTTGCGGAATCTGGGCTCATCATCGCTTCCTCATAGTTCGCAAGTTCGTCATGGTCTAGTAACATGACTTCCAGAACAGGATTACCTTACCACTCTGGTGCGGATCTCACTCTGGTTTACCTACGAGATTCGGTAGTAACTTGATCTGAAGCTTCATGATCATCATCATTAGCTTCCTCACTAATTGGTGTAGGTGTCACAGAAACCGGTTTCTGTGATGTACTACTTTCCAATAAGGGAGGAGGTACAGTTACCTCATCAAGTTCTACTTTCCTCCCACTCACTTCTTTCGAGAAAAACTCCTTCTCCAGAAAGTTTCCGAATTTAGCAACAAAATTCTTGCCTTCGGATCTGTGATAGAAGGTGTACCCAACAATCTCCTTTGGGTATCCTATGAAGACATATTTCTCCGATTTGGGTTTGAGCTTATCAGGTTGAAACTTTTTCACATAAGCATTGCAACCTCACACTTTAAGAAACGACAGCTTAGGTTTCTTGCTAAACCATGGTTCATACGGTGTCGTCCCAACGGATTTAGATGGTGCCCTATTTAACGTGAATGCAGCTGTCTCTAATGCATAACCCCAAAACGATAGTGGTAGATCGGTAAGATACATCATAGATTGCACCATATCCAATAAAGTACGGTTATGACGTTCGGACACACCATTACATTGTGGTGTTCCAGGTGGCATGAGTAGTGAAACTATTTCACATTGTTTTTAACTGAAGGCCAAACTCGTAACTCAAATACTCTTCTCTACGATCAGATCGTAGAAACTTTATTTTCTTGTTACGGTGATTTTCCACTTCACTCTGAAATTCTTTGAACTTTTCAAATGTTTCAGACTTATGTTTCATCAAGTAGATATACTCATATCTGCTCAAATCATCTGTGAAGATCAGAAAATAATGATACTTGTCGCGAGCCTCAATATTCATCGGACCACATACATCAGTATGTATGATTTCCAACAAATCTGTTGCTCGCTCCATTGTTCCGAAGAACAGAGTCTTAGTTATCTTGCCCATGAGGCATGGTTCGCAAGCATCAACTGATTCATAATCAAGTGATTCCAAAAGCCCATCAGCATGGAGTTTCTTCATGCGCTTTACACCAATATGACCTAAACAGCAGTGCCACAAATAAGTTGCACTATCATTATTAACTTTGCATCTTTTGGTTTCAATATTATGATTATGTGTATTACTATGATCGAGGTCCAACGAACTATTTTCATTGGGTGTGTAACCATATAAGGTTTTATTCATGTAAACAGAACAACAATTTATTCTCTTACTTAAATGAATAACCGTATTACAATAAATATGATCAAATCATATTCATGCTCAACGCAAACACCAAATAACACTTATTCAGGTTCAACACTAATCCCGAAAGTATAGGGAGTGTGCGATGATGATCATATCAATCTTGGAACCACTTCCAACACACATCGTCACTTCACCCTTAACTAGTCTCTGTTCATTCTGCAACTCCCGTTTCGAGTTACTAATCTTAGCAACTGAACTAGTATCAAATACTGAGGGGTTGCTATAAACACTAGTAAAGTACACATCAATAACATGTATATCAAATATACTTATGTTCACTTTGCCATCCTTCTTATCCGCCAATAACTTGGGGTAGTTCCGCTTCCAGTGACCAGTCCCTTTGCAGTCGGAGCACTCAGTCTCAGGCTTAGGACCAGACTTGGGCTTCTTCACTTGAGCAGCAACTTGCTTGCTGTTCTTCTTGAAGTTCCCCTTTCTTCCCTCTGCCCTTTTCTTGAAACTAGTGATCTTGTCAACCATCAACACTTGATGTTTTTATTGATTTCTACCTTCGTTGATTTCAGCATCGCGAAGAGCTTGGGAGTTGTTTCCGTTATCCCTTGCATATTATAGTTCATCACGAAGTTCTACTAACTTGGTGATGGTGACTAGAGAATTCTGTAAATCACTATCTTATCTGGAAGATTAACTCCCACTTGATTCAAGCGATTGTAGTACCCAGACAATCTGAGCACATGCTCACTAGTTGAGCGATTCTCCTCCATCTTTTAGCTATAGAACTTGTTGGAGACTTCATATCTCTCAACTCGGGTATTTGCTTGAAATATTAACTTCAACTCCTGGAACATCTCATATGGTCCATGACGTTCAAAACGTCTTTGAAGTCCCGATTCTAAGCCGTTAAGCATGGTGCACTAAACTATCAAGTAGTCATCATATTGAGCTAGCCAAACGTTCATAACGTCTGCATCTGCTCCTGCAATAGGTCTGTCACCTAGCGGTGCATCAAGGACATAATTCCTCTGTGCAGCAATGAGGATAAACCTCAGATCACGGATCCAATCCGCATCATTGCTACTAACATCTTTCAACACAATTTTCTCTAAGAACATATCAAAATAAACACAGGGAAGCAACAACGCGAGCTATTGATCTACAACATAATTTGCAAAATACTACCAGGACTAAGTTCATGATAAATTTAAGTTCAATTGAATCATATTACTTAAGAACTCCCACTTAGATAGACATCCCTCTAATCCTCTAAGTGATCACGTGATCCAAATCAACTAAACCATGTCCGATCATCACGTGAGATGGAGTAGTTTCATTGGTGAACATCACTATGTTGATCATATCTACTATATGATTCACGCTCGACCTTTCGGTCTCCGTGTTCCGAGGCCATATCTGTATATGCTTGGCTCGTCAAGTATAACCTGAGTATTCCGCATGTGCAACTGTTTTGCACCCGTTGTATTTGAACGTAGAGCCTATCACACCCGATCATCACGTGGTGTCTCAGCACGAAGAACTTTCGCAACGGTGCATACTCAGGGAGAACACTTCTTGATAATTTAGTGAGAGATCATCTTATAATTCTACCGTCAATCAAAGCAAGATAAGATGCATAAAAGATAAACATCACATGCAATCAATATAAGTGATATGATATGGCCATCATCATCTTGTGCTTGTGATCTCCATCTTTGAAGCACCGTCATGATCACCATTGTCACCGGCGCGACACCTTGATCTCCATCGTAGCATCGTTGTCGTCTCGCCAATCTTATGCTTCCACGACTATCGCTACCGCTTAGTGATTACATCGCGATTGCATTGCATACAATAAAGCGACAACCATATGGCTCCTACCAGTTGCCGATACCTCGGTTACAAAACATGATCATCTCATACAATACAATTCAGCATCATGCCTTGACCATATCACATCACAACATGCCCTGCAAAAAAAATTAGACGTCCTCTACTTTGTTGTTGCAAGTTTTACGTGGCTGCTACGGGCTTAAGCAAGAACCAATCTCACCTACGCATCAAAACCACAACGATAGTTTGTCAAATAGACTCCGTTTTAACCTTCGCAAGGACCGGGCGTAGCCACACTCGGTTCAACTAAAGTTGGAGACACAGTCGCCCGCAAGCCACCTATGTGCATAGCACGTCGGGGGAACCGATCTCGCGTAAGCGTACGCGTAATGTTGGTCCGGGTCATCTCGTCCAACAATACCGCCGAACCAAAGTATGACATGCTGGTAGGCAGTATGACTTATATCGCCCACAACTCACTTGTGTTCTACTCGTGCATATAACATCAAACCATAAAACCTAGGCTCGGATGCCACTGTTGGGGAACGTAGTAATTTCAAAAAAATTCCTACGCACACGCAAGATCATGGTGATGCATAGCAACGAGAGGGGAGAGTGTTGTCTACGTACCCACGCAGACCGACTGCGGAAGCATTGACGCAACGTAGAGGAAGTAGTCGTACGTCTTCTCGATCCGACCGATCCAAGCACCGTTACTCCGGCACCTCCGAGTTCTTAGCACACGTACAGCTCGATGACGATCCCCGGGCTCCGATCCAGCAAAGCGTCGGGGAGGAGTTCCGTCAGCACGACGGCGTGGTGACGATCTTGATGTTCTACCGTCGCAGGGCTTCGCCTAAGCACCGCTACAATATGATCGAGGTGGAATATGGTGGCAGGGGCACCGCACACGGCTAAGGAACGATCTCAAGGATCAACTTGTGTGTCTATGGGGTGCCCCCTGCCCCCGTATATAAAGGAGTGGAGGAGGGGAGGGCCGGCCCTCTCTATGGCGCGCCCTAGGGGAGTCCTACTCCCACCGGGAGTAGGATTCCCCCTTTCCTAGTCCAACTAGGAGTCCTTCCATGTATTAGGAGTAGGAGTCAAGGCAAGGGAAAAGAGGAGAGAAGGAAGGAGGGGGCGCAGCCCTTCCCCCTAGTCCAATTCGGACTAGGCCTTGGGGGGGGCGCCCAACCTCTCCTATCTCTTTCCCCTAAAGCCCAATAAGGCCCATATACTCCCCGGCGAATTCCCGTAACTCTCCGGTACTCCGAAAAATACTCGGATCACTCGGAACCTTTCCGATGTCCGAATATAGTCGTCCAATATATCGATTTTTACATCTCGACCATTTCGAGACTCCTCGTCATGTCCCCGATCTAATCTGGGACTCCGAACTCCTTCGGTACATCAAAACTCATAAACTCATAATATAACTGTCATCGAAACCTTAAGCGTGCGGACCCTACGGTTCGAGAACAATGTAGACATGACCGAGACACGTCTCCGGTCAATAACCAATAGCGGTACCTGGATGCCCATATTGGCTCCTACATATTCTACGAAGATCTTTATCGGTCAGACCGCATAACAACATACGTTGTTCCCTTTGTCGTCGGTATGTTACTTGCCTGAGATTCGATCGTCGGTATCCAATACCTAGTTCAATCTCGTTACCGTCAAGTCTCTTTACTCGTTCCGTAATACATCATCTTGCAACTAACGCATTAGTTGTAATGCTTGCAAGGCTTATGTGATGTGCATTACCGAGAGGGCCCAGAGATACCTCTCCGACAATCGGAGTGACAAATCCAAATCTCGAAATACGTCAACCCAACATCTACCTTTGGAGACACCTGTAATGCTCCTTTATAATCACCCAGTTACGTTGTGACGTTTGGTAGCACCCAAAGTGTTCCTCCGGCAAACGGGAGTTGCATAATCTCATAGTCATAGGAACATGTATAAGTCATGAAGAAAGCAATAGCAACATACTAAACGATCGGGTGCTAAGCTAATGGAATGGGTCATGTCAATCAGATCATTCATCTAATGATGTGATCCCGTTAATCAAATAACAACTCTTTATCCATGGTTAGGAAACATAACCATCTTTGATTAACGAGCTAGTCAAGTAGAGGCATACTAGTGACACTCTGTTTGTCTATGTATTCACACATGTATTATGTTTCCGGTTAATACAATTCTAGCATGAATAATAAACATTTATCATGATATACGGAAATAAATAATAACTTTATTATTACCTCTAGGGCATATTTCCGTCAGTCTCCCACTTGCACTAGAGTCAATAATCTAGTTCACATCGCCATGTGATTTAACAGCAATAGTTCACATCACCATGTGATTAACACCCATAGTCCACATCGATATGTGACCAACACCCAAAGGGTTTACTAGAGTCAATAATCTAGTTCACATTGTTTATGTGATTAACACCCAAAGAGTACTAAGGTGTGATCATGTTTTGCTTGTGAGATAATATTAGTCAACGGGTCTGTCACATACAGATCCGTAAGTATTTTGCGAATTCTATGTCTACAATGCTCTGCATGGAGCTACTCTAGCTAATTGCTCCCACTTTCAATATGTATCTAGATCGAGACTTAGAGTCATCCAGATCTGTGTCAAAACTTGCATCGACGTAACTTTTTACGACGAACCTTTTTGTCACGTCCATAATCGAGAAACATATCCTTATTTTACTAAGGATAATTCTGACCGTTGTCCAGTGATCTACTCCTAGATCACTATCGTACTCCCTTGCTAAATCAGTGCAGGGTATACAATAGATCTGGTATACAGCATGACATACTTTATAGAACCTATGGCTAAGGCATAGGGAATGACTTTCATTCTCTTTCTATCTTCTGCCGTGGTCGGGCTTTGAGTCTTACTCAACTTCACACCTTGTAATACAGGCGAGAACTCTTTCTTTGACTTCTCTATTTTGAACTACTTCAAAATCTTGTCAAGGTATGTACTCATTGAAAAAACTTATCAAGCGTCTTGATCTATCTTTATAGATCTTGAAGCTCAATATGTAAGCAGCTTCACCGAAGTCTTTCTTTGAAAAAACTCCTTTCAAATACTCCTTTATGCTTTACAGAATAATTCTACATTATTTCCGATCAATAATATGTCAATCACATATACTTATCAGAAATGCTGTAGTGCTCCCACTCACTTTCTTGTAAATACAGGCTTCACCGCAAGTCCGCATAAAACTATCTGCTTTGATCAACTCATCAAAGCGTATATTCCAACTCCGAGATGCTTGTACCAGTCCATAGATGGATTGCTGGAGCTTGCATATTTTGTTAACACCTTTAGGATCGACAAAACCTTCTAGTTGCATCGTATACAACTCTTCTTTAATAAATCCATTAAGGAATGCAGTTTTGTTTATCCATTTGCCAGATTTCATAAAATGTGGCAATTGCTAACATGATTCGAACAGACTTAAGCATAGATACGAGTGAGAAACTCTCATCGTGGTCAACACCTTGAACTTATCGAAAACCTTTTGCGACAATTCTAGCTTTGTAGATAGTAACACTACTATCAGCGTCCGTCTTCCTCTTGAAGATCCATTTATTTTCTATGGCTTGCCGATCATCGGGCAAATCCATCAAAGTCCATACTTTGTTCTCATACATGGATCATATCTCAGATTTCATGGCCTCAAACCATTTTGCGGAATCTGGGCTCATCATCGCTTCCTCATAGTTCGCAAGTTCGTCATGGTCTAGTAACATGACTTCCAGAACAGGATTACCTTACCACTCTGGTGCGGATCTCACTCTGGTTTACCTACGAGATTCGGTAGTAACTTGATCTGAAGCTTCATGATCATCATCATTAGCTTCCTCACTAATTGGTGTAGGTGTCACAGAAACCGGTTTCTGTGATGTACTACTTTCCAATAAGGGAGGAGGTACAGTTACCTCATCAAGTTCTACTTTCCTCCCACTCACTTCTTTCGAGAAAAACTCCTTCTCCAGAAAGTTTCTGAATTTAGCAACAAAATTCTTGCCTTCGGATCTGTGATAGAAGGTGTACCCAACAATCTCCTTTGGGTATCCTATGAAGACATATTTCTCCGATTTGGGTTTGAGCTTATCAGGTTGAAACTTTTTCACATAAGCATTGCAACCTCAAACTTTAAGAAACGACAGCTTAGGTTTCTTGCTAAACCATGGTTCATACGGTGTCGTCCCAACGGATTTAGATGGTGCCCTATTTAACGTGAATGCAGCTGTCTCTAATGCATAACCCCAAAACGATAGTGGTAGATCGGTAAGATACATCATAGATTGCACCATATCCAATAAAGTACGGTTATGACGTTCGGACACACCATTACATTGTGGTGTTCCAGGTGGCATGAGTAGTGAAACTATTTCACATTGTTTTTAACTGAAGGCCAAACTCGTAACTCAAATACTCTTCTCTACGATCAGATCGTAGAAACTTTATTTTCTTGTTACGGTGATTTTCCACTTCACTCTGAAATTCTTTGAACTTTTCAAATGTTTCAGACTTATGTTTCATCAAGTAGATATACTCATATCTGCTCAAATCATCTGTGAAGATCAGAAAATAATGATACTTGTCGCGAGCCTCAATATTCATCGGACCACATACATCAGTATGTATGATTTCCAACAAATCTGTTGCTCGCTCCATTGTTCCGAAGAACAGAGTCTTAGTCATCTTGCCCATGAGGCATGGTTCGCAAGCATCAACTGATTCATAATCAAGTGATTCCAAAAGCCCATCAGCATGGAGTTTCTTCATGCGCTTTACACCAATATGACCTAAACAGCAGTGCCACAAATAAGTTGCACTATCATTATTAACTTTGCATCTTTTGGTTTCAATATTATGATTATGTGTATTACTATGATCGAGGTCCAACGAACTATTTTCATTGGGTGTGTAACCATATAAGGTTTTATTCATGTAAACAGAACAACAATTTATTCTCTTACTTAAATGAATAACCGTATTACAATAAATATGATCAAATCATATTCATGCTCAACGCAAACACCAAATAACACTTATTCAGGTTCAACACTAATCCCGAAAGTATAGGGAGTGTGCGATGATGATCATATCAATCTTGGAACCACTTCCAACACACATCGTCACTTCACCCTTAACTAGTCTCTGTTCATTCTGCAACTCCCGTTTCGAGTTACTAATCTTAGCAACTGAACTAGTATCAAATACTGAGGGGTTGCTATAAACACTAGTAAAGTACACATCAATAACATGTATATCAAATATACTTATGTTCACTTTGCCATCCTTCTTATCCGCCAATAACTTGGGGTAGTTCCGCTTCCAGTGACCAGTCCCTTTGCAGTCGGAGCACTCAGTCTCAGGCTTAGGACCAGACTTGGGCTTCTTCACTTGAGCAGCAACTTGCTTGCTGTTCATCTTGAAGTTCCCCTTTCTTCCCTCTGCCCTTTTCTTGAAACTAGTGATCTTGTCAACCATCAACACTTGATGTTTTTATTGATTTCTACCTTCGTTGATTTCAGCATCGCGAAGAGCTTGGGAGTTGTTTCCGTTATCCCTTGCATATTATAGTTCATCACGAAGTTCTACTAACTTGGTGATGGTGACTAGAGAATTCTGTAAATCACTATCTTATCTGGAAGATTAACTCCCACTTGATTCAAGCGATTGTAGTACCCAGACAATCTGAGCACATGCTCACTAGTTGAGCGATTCTCCTCCATCTTTTAGCTATAGAACTTGTTGGAGACTTCATATCTCTCAACTCGGGTATTTGCTTGAAATATTAACTTCAACTCCTGGAACATCTCATATGGTCCATGACGTTCAAAACGTCTTTGAAGTCCCGATTCTAAGCCGTTAAGCATGGTGCACTAAACTATCAAGTAGTCATCATATTGAGCTAGCCAAACGTTCATAACGTCTGCATCTGCTCCTGCAATAGGTCTGTCACCTAGCGGTGCATCAAGGACATAATTCCTCTGTGCAGCAATGAGGATAAACCTCAGATCACGGATCCAATCCGCATCATTGCTACTAACATCTTTCAACACAATTTTCTCTAAGAACATATCAAAATAAACACAGGGAAGCAACAACGCGAGCTATTGATCTACAACATAATTTGCAAAATACTACCAGGACTAAGTTCATGATAAATTTAAGTTCAATTGAATCATATTACTTAAGAACTCCCACTTAGATAGACATCCCTCTAATCCTCTAAGTGATCACGTGATCCAAATCAACTAAACCATGTCCGATCATCACGTGAGATGGAGTAGTTTCATTGGTGAACATCACTATGTTGATCATATCTACTATATGATTCACGCTCGACCTTTCGGTCTCCGTGTTCCGAGGCCATATCTGTATATGCTTGGCTCGTCAAGTATAACCTGAGTATTCCGCATGTGCAACTGTTTTGCACCCGTTGTATTTGAACGTAGAGCCTATCACACCCGATCATCACGTGGTGTCTCAGCACGAAGAACTTTCGCAACGGTGCATACTCAGGGAGAACACTTCTTGATAATTTAGTGAGAGATCATCTTATAATTCTACCGTCAATCAAAGCAAGATAAGATGCATAAAAGATAAACATCACATGCAATCAATATAAGTGATATGATATGGCCATCATCATCTTGTGCTTGTGATCTCCATCTTTGAAGCACCGTCATGATCACCATTGTCACCGGCGCGACACCTTGATCTCCATCGTAGCATCGTTGTCGTCTCGCCAATCTTATGCTTCCACGACTATCGCTACCGCTTAGTGATTACATCGCGATTGCATTGCATACAATAAAGCGACAACCATATGGCTCCTACCAGTTGCCGATACCTCGGTTACAAAACATGATCATCTCATACAATACAATTCAGCATCATGCCTTGACCATATCACATCACAACATGCCCTGCAAAAAAAATTAGACGTCCTCTACTTTGTTGTTGCAAGTTTTACGTGGCTGCTACGGGCTTAAGCAAGAACCAATCTCACCTACGCATCAAAACCACAACGATAGTTTGTCAAATAGACTCCGTTTTAACCTTCGCAAGGACCGGGCGTAGCCACACTCGGTTCAACTAAAGTTGGAGACACAGTCGCCCGCAAGCCACCTATGTGCATAGCACGTCGGGGGAACCGATCTCGCGTAAGCGTACGCGTAATGTTGGTCCGGGTCATCTCGTCCAACAATACCGCCGAACCAAAGTATGACATGCTGGTAGGCAGTATGACTTATATCGCCCACAACTCACTTGTGTTCTACTCGTGCATATAACATCAAACCATAAAACCTAGGCTCGGATGCCACTGTTGGGGAACGTAGTAATTTCAAAAAAATTCCTACGCACACGCAAGATCATGGTGATGCATAGCAACGAGAGGGGAGAGTGTTGTCTACGTACCCACGCAGACCGACTGCGGAAGCATTGACGCAACGTAGAGGAAGTAGTCGTACGTCTTCTCGATCCGACCGATCCAAGCACCGTTACTCCGGCACCTCCGAGTTCTTAGCACACGTACAGCTCGATGACGATCCCCGGGCTCCGATCCAGCAAAGCGTCGGGGAGGAGTTCCGTCAGCACGACGGCGTGGTGACGATCTTGATGTTCTACCGTCGCAGGGCTTCGCCTAAGCACCGCTACAATATGATCGAGGTGGAATATGGTGGCAGGGGCACCGCACACGGCTAAGGAACGATCTCAAGGATCAACTTGTGTGTCTATGGGGTGCCCCCTGCCCCCGTATATAAAGGAGTGGAGGAGGGGAGGGCCGGCCCTCTCTATGGCGCGCCCTAGGGGAGTCCTACTCCCACCGGGAGTAGGATTCCCCCTTTCCTAGTCCAACTAGGAGTCCTTCCATGTATTAGGAGTAGGAGTCAAGGCAAGGGAAAAGAGGAGAGAAGGAAGGAGGGGGCGCAGCCCTTCCCCCTAGTCCAATTCGGACTAGGCCTTGGGGGGGCGCCCAACCTCTCCTATCTCTTTCCCCTAAAGCCCAATAAGGCCCATATACTCCCCGGCGAATTCCCGTAACTCTCCGGTACTCCGAAAAATACTCGGATCACTCGGAACCTTTCCGATGTCCGAATATAGTCGTCCAATATATCGATTTTTACATCTCGACCATTTCGAGACTCCTCGTCATGTCCCCGATCTAATCTGGGACTCCGAACTCCTTCGGTACATCAAAACTCATAAACTCATAATATAACTGTCATCGAAACCTTAAGCGTGCGGACCCTACGGTTCGAGAACAATGTAGACATGACCGAGACACGTCTCCGGTCAATAACCAATAGCGGTACCTGGATGCCCATATTGGCTCCTACATATTCTACGAAGATCTTTATCGGTCAGACCGCATAACAACATACGTTGTTCCCTTTGTCGTCGGTATGTTACTTGCCCGAGATTCGATCGTCGGTATCCAATACCTAGTTCAATCTCGTTACCGTCAAGTCTCTTTACTCGTTCCGTAATACATCATCTTGCAACTAACGCATTAGTTGTAATGCTTGCAAGGCTTATGTGATGTGCATTACCGAGAGGGCCCAGAGATACCTCTCCGACAATCGGAGTGACAAATCCAAATCTCGAAATACGTCAACCCAACATCTACCTTTGGAGACACCTGTAATGCTCCTTTATAATCACCCAGTTACGTTGTGACGTTTGGTAGCACCCAAAGTGTTCCTCCGGCAAACGGGAGTTGCATAATCTCATAGTCATAGGAACATGTATAAGTCATGAAGAAAGCAATAGCAACATACTAAACGATCGGGTGCTAAGCTAATGGAATGGGTCATGTCAATCAGATCATTCATCTAATGATGTGATCCCGTTAATCAAATAACAACTCTTTATCCATGGTTAGGAAACATAACCATCTTTGATTAACGAGCTAGTCAAGTAGAGGCATACTAGTGACACTCTGTTTGTCTATGTATTCACACATGTATTATGTTTCCGGTTAATACAATTCTAGCATGAATAATAAACATTTATCATGATATACGGAAATAAATAATAACTTTATTATTACCTCTAGGGCATATTTCCGTCAGTCTCCCACTTGCACTAGAGTCAATAATCTAGTTCACATCGCCATGTGATTTAACAGCAATAGTTCACATCACCATGTGATTAACACCCATAGTCCACATCGATATGTGACCAACACCCAAAGGGTTTACTAGAGTCAATAATCTAGTTCACATTGTTTATGTGATTAACACCCAAAGAGTACTAAGGTGTGATCATGTTTTGCTTGTGAGATAATATTAGTCAACGGGTCTGTCACATACAGATCCGTAAGTATTTTGCGAATTCTATGTCTACAATGCTCTGCATGGAGCTACTCTAGCTAATTGCTCCCACTTTCAATATGTATCTAGATCGAGACTTAGAGTCATCCAGATCTGTGTCAAAACTTGCATCGACGTAACTTTTTACGACGAACCTTTTTGTCACGTCCATAATCGAGAAACATATCCTTATTTTACTAAGGATAATTCTGACCGTTGTCCAGTGATCTACTCCTAGATCACTATCGTACTCCCTTGCTAAATCAGTGCAGGGTATACAATAGATCTGGTATACAGCATGACATACTTTATAGAACCTATGGCTAAGGCATAGGGAATGACTTTCATTCTCTTTCTATCTTCTGCCGTGGTCGGGCTTTGAGTCTTACTCAACTTCACACCTTGTAATACAGGCGAGAACTCTTTCTTTGACTTCTCTATTTTGAACTACTTCAAAATCTTGTCAAGGTATGTACTCATTGAAAAAACTTATCAAGCGTCTTGATCTATCTTTATAGATCTTGAAGCTCAATATGTAAGCAGCTTCACCGAAGTCTTTCTTTGAAAAAACTCCTTTCAAATACTCCTTTATGCTTTACAGAATAATTCTACATTATTTCCGATCAATAATATGTCAATCACATATACTTATCAGAAATGCTGTAGTGCTCCCACTCACTTTCTTGTAAATACAGGCTTCACCGCAAGTCCGCATAAAACTATCTGCTTTGATCAACTCATCAAAGCGTATATTCCAACTCCGAGATGCTTGTACCAGTCCATAGATGGATTGCTGGAGCTTGCATATTTTGTTAACACCTTTAGGATCGACAAAACCTTCTAGTTGCATCGTATACAACTCTTCTTTAATAAATCCATTAAGGAATGCAGTTTTGTTTATCCATTTGCCAGATTTCATAAAATGTGGCAATTGCTAACATGATTCGAACAGACTTAAGCATAGATACGAGTGAGAAACTCTCATCGTGGTCAACACCTTGAACTTATCGAAAACCTTTTGCGACAATTCTAGCTTTGTAGATAGTAACACTACTATCAGCGTCCGTCTTCCTCTTGAAGATCCATTTATTTTCTATGGCTTGCCGATCATCGGGCAAATCCATCAAAGTCCATACTTTGTTCTCATACATGGATCATATCTCAGATTTCATGGCCTCAAACCATTTTGCGGAATCTGGGCTCATCATCGCTTCCTCATAGTTCGCAAGTTCGTCATGGTCTAGTAACATGACTTCCAGAACAGGATTACCTTACCACTCTGGTGCGGATCTCACTCTGGTTTACCTACGAGATTCGGTAGTAACTTGATCTGAAGCTTCATGATCATCATCATTAGCTTCCTCACTAATTGGTGTAGGTGTCACAGAAACCGGTTTCTGTGATGTACTACTTTCCAATAAGGGAGGAGGTACAGTTACCTCATCAAGTTCTACTTTCCTCCCACTCACTTCTTTCGAGAAAAACTCCTTCTCCAGAAAGTTTCTGAATTTAGCAACAAAATTCTTGCCTTCGGATCTGTGATAGAAGGTGTACCCAACAATCTCCTTTGGGTATCCTATGAAGACATATTTCTCCGATTTGGGTTTGAGCTTATCAGGTTGAAACTTTTTCACATAAGCATTGCAACCTCAAACTTTAAGAAACGACAGCTTAGGTTTCTTGCTAAACCATGGTTCATACGGTGTCGTCCCAACGGATTTAGATGGTGCCCTATTTAACGTGAATGCAGCTGTCTCTAATGCATAACCCCAAAACGATAGTGGTAGATCGGTAAGATACATCATAGATTGCACCATATCCAATAAAGTACGGTTATGACGTTCGGACACACCATTACATTGTGGTGTTCCAGGTGGCATGAGTAGTGAAACTATTTCACATTGTTTTTAACTGAAGGCCAAACTCGTAACTCAAATACTCTTCTCTACGATCAGATCGTAGAAACTTTATTTTCTTGTTACGGTGATTTTCCACTTCACTCTGAAATTCTTTGAACTTTTCAAATGTTTCAGACTTATGTTTCATCAAGTAGATATACTCATATCTGCTCAAATCATCTGTGAAGATCAGAAAATAATGATACTTGTCGCGAGCCTCAATATTCATCGGACCACATACATCAGTATGTATGATTTCCAACAAATCTGTTGCTCGCTCCATTGTTCCGAAGAACAGAGTCTTAGTCATCTTGCCCATGAGGCATGGTTCGCAAGCATCAACTGATTCATAATCAAGTGATTCCAAAAGCCCATCAGCATGGAGTTTCTTCATGCGCTTTACACCAATATGACCTAAACAGCAGTGCCACAAATAAGTTGCACTATCATTATTAACTTTGCATCTTTTGGTTTCAATATTATGATTATGTGTATTACTATGATCGAGGTCCAACGAACTATTTTCATTGGGTGTGTAACCATATAAGGTTTTATTCATGTAAACAGAACAACAATTCATTCTCTTACTTAAATGAATAACCGTATTACAATAAATATGATCAAATCATATTCATGCTCAACGCAAACACCAAATAACACTTATTCAGGTTCAACACTAATCCCGAAAGTATAGGGAGTGTGCGATGATGATCATATCAATCTTGGAACCACTTCCAACACACATCGTCACTTCACCCTTAACTAGTCTCTGTTCATTCTGCAACTCCCGTTTCGAGTTACTAATCTTAGCAACTGAACTAGTATCAAATACTGAGGGGTTGCTATAAACACTAGTAAAGTACACATCAATAACATGTATATCAAATATACTTATGTTCACTTTGCCATCCTTCTTATCCGCCAATAACTTGGGGTAGTTCCGCTTCCAGTGACCAGTCCCTTTGCAGTCGGAGCACTCAGTCTCAGGCTTAGGACCAGACTTGGGATTCTTCACTTGAGCAGCAACTTGCTTGCTGTTCTTCTTAAAGTTCCCCTTTCTTCCCTCTGCCCTTTTCTTGAAACTAGTGATCTTGTCAACCATCAACACTTGATGTTTTTATTGATTTCTACCTTCGTTGATTTTAGCATCGCGAAGAGCTTGGGAGTTGTTTCCGTTATCCCTTGCATATTATAGTTCATCACGAAGTTCTACTAACTTGGTGATGGTGACTAGAGAATTCTGTAAATCACTATCTTATCTGGAAGATTAACTCCCACTTGATTCAAGCGATTGTAGTACCCAGACAATCTGAGCACATGCTCACTAGTTGAGCGATTCTCCTCCATCTTTTAGCTATAGAACTTGTTGGAGACTTCATATCTCTCAACTCGGGTATTTGCTTGAAATATTAACTTCAACTCCTGGAACATCTCATATGGTCCATGACGTTCAAAACGTCTTTGAAGTCCCGATTCTAAGCCGTTAAGCATGGTGCACTAAACTATCAAGTAGTCATCATATTGAGCTAGCCAAACGTTCATAACGTCTGCATCTGCTCCTGTAATAGGTCTGTCACCTAGCGGTGCATCAAGGACATAATTCCTCTGTGCAGCAATGAGGATAAACCTCAGATCACGGATCCAATCCGCATCATTGCTACTAACATCTTTCAACACAATTTTCTCTAAGAACATATCAAAATAAACACAGGGAAGCAACAACGCGAGCTATTGATCTACAACATAATTTGCAAAATACTACCAGGACTAAGTTCATGATAAATTTAAGTTCAATTGAATCATATTACTTAAGAACTCCCACTTAGATAGACATCCCTCTAATCCTCTAAGTGATCACGTGATCCAAATCAACTAAACCATGTCCGATCATCACGTGAGATGGAGTAGTTTCATTGGTGAACATCACTATGTTGATCATATCTACTATATGATTCACGCTCGACCTTTCGGTCTCCGTGTTCCAAGGCCATATCTGTATATGCTTGGTTCGTCAAGTATAACCTGAGTATTCCGCATGTGCAACTGTTTTGCACCCGTTGTATTTGAACATAGAGCCTATCACACCCGATCATCACGTGGTGTCTTAGCACGAAGAACTTTCGCAACGGTGCATACTCAGGGAGAACACTTCTTGATAATTTAGTGAGAGATAATCTTATAATGCTACCGTCAATCAAAGCAAGATAAGATGCATAAAAGATAAACATCACATGCAATCAATATAAGTGATATGATATGGCCATCATCATCTTGTGCTTGTGATCTCCATCTTCGAAGCACCGTCATGATCACCATCGTCACCGGCGCGACACCTTGATCTCCATCGTAGCATCGTTGTCGTCTCGCCAATCTTATGCTTCCACGACTATCGCTACCGCTTAGTGATAAAGTAAAGCATTACATCGCGATTGCATTGCATACAATAAAGCGACAACCATATGGCTCCTGCCAGTTGCCGATACCTCGGTTACAAAACATGATCATCTCATACAATAAAATTCAGCATCATGCCTTGACCATATCACATCACAACATGCCCTGCAAAAACAAGTTAGACGTCCTCTACTTTGTTGTTGCAAGTTTTACGTGGCTGCTACGGGCTTAAGCAAGAACCAATCTCACCTACGCATCAAAACCACAACGATAGTTTGTCAAATAGACTCCGTTTTAACCTTCGCAAGGACCGGGCGTAGCCACACTCGGTTCAACTAAAGTTGGAGAGACAGTCGTCCGCAAGCCACCTATGTGCATAGCACGTCGGGGGAACCGGTCTCGCGTAAGCGTACGCGTAATGTTGGTCCGGGTCGTCTCGTCCAACAATACCGCCGAACCAAAGTATGACATGCTGGTAGGCAGTATGACTTATATCGCCCACAACTCACTTGTGTTCTACTCGTGCATATAACATCAAACCATAAAACCTAGGCTCGGATGCCACTCTTGGGGAACGTAGTAATTTCAAAAAAATTCCTACGCACACGCAAGATCATGGTGATGCATAGCAACGAGAGGGGAGAGTGTTGTCTACGTACCCACGCAGACCGACTGCGGAAGCGTTGACGCAACGTAGAGGAAGTAGTCGTACGTCTTCTCGATCCGACCGATCCAAGCACCGTTACTCCGGCACCTCCGAGTTGTTAGCACACGTACAGCTCGATGACGATCCCCGGGCTCCGATCCAGCAAAGCGTCGGGGAGGAGTTCCGTCAGCACGACGGCGTGGTGACGATCTTGATGTTCTACCGTCGCAGGGCTTCGCCTAAGCACCGCTACAATATGATCGAGGTGGAATATGGTGGCAGGGGGCACCGCACACGGCTAAGGAACGATCTCAAGGATCAACTTGTGTGTCTATGGGGTGCCCCCTGCCCCCGTATATAAAGGAGTGGAGGAGGGGAGGACCGGCCCTCTCTATGGCGCGCCCTAGGGGAGTCCTACTCCCACCGGGAGTAGGATTCCCCCTTTCCTAGTCCAACTAAGAGTCCTTCCATGTATTAGGAGTAGGAGTCAAGGCAAGGGAAAAGAGGAGAGAAGGAAGGAGGGGGCGCAGCCCTTCCCCCTAGTCCAATTCGGACTAGGCCTTGGGGGGCGCCCAACCTCTCCTATCTCTTTCCCCTAAAGCCCAATAAGGCCCATATACTCCCCGGCGAATTCCCGTAACTCTCCGGTACTCCGAAAAATACTCAGATCACTCGGAACCTTTCCGATGTCCGAATATAGTCGTCCAATATATCGATTTTTACGTCTCGACCATTTCGAGACTCCTCGTCATGTCCCCGATCTCATCTGGGACTCCGAACTCCTTCGGTACATCAAAACTCATAAACTCATAATATAACTATCATCAAAACCTTAAGCGTGCGGACCCTACGGTTCGAGAACAATGTAGACATGACCGAGACACGTCTCCGGTCAATAACCAATAGCGGGACCTGGATGCCCATATTGGCTCCTACATATTCTACAAAGATCTTTATCGGTCAGACCGCATAACAACATACGTTGTTCCCTTTGTCATCGGTATGTTACTTGCCCGAGATTCGATCGTCGGTATCCAATACCTAGTTCAATCTCGTTACCGGCAAGTCTCTTTACTCGTTCCGTAATACATCATCTTGCAACTAACTCATTAGTTGTAATGCTTGCAAGGCTTATGTGATGTGCATTACCGAGAGGGCCCAGAGATACCTCTCCGACAATCGGAGTGACAAATCCTAATCTCGAAATACGCCAACCCAACATCTACCTTTGGAGACACCTGTAATGCTCCTTTATAATCACCCAGTTACGTTGTGATGTTTGGTAGCACCCAAAGTGTTCCTCCGGCAAACGGGAGTTGCATAATCTCATAGTCATAGGAACATGTATAAGTCATGAAGAAAGCAATAGCAACATACTAAACGATCGGGTGCTAAGCTAATGGAATGGGTCATGTCAATCAGATCATTCATCTAATGATGTGATCCCGTTAATCAAATAACAACTCTTTATCCATGGTTAGGAAACATAACCATCTTTGATTAACGAGCTAGTCAACTAGAGGCATACTAGTGACACTCTGTTTGTCTATGTATTCACACATGTATTATGTTTCCGGTTAATACAATTCTAGCATGAATAATAAACATTTATCATGATATAAGGAAATAAATAATAACTTTATTATTGCCTCTAGGGCATATTTCCTTCAGTTTTGAGGAAGGTATATGGTGGGTTTATGGTACCGGCGAAAGTTGCGCGGTACTAGAGTGGCTAGCAATGGTGGAAGGGTGAGAGTGCGTATAATCCATGGACTCAACATTAGTCATAAGAACTCACATACTTATTGCAAAAATCTATTAGTTATCGAAACAAAGTACTACGCGCATGCTCCTAGGGGGATAGATTGGTAGGAAAAGACCATCGCTCGTCCCCGACCGCCACTCATAAGGAAGGCAATCAATAAATAAACCATGCTCCGACTTCATCACATAACGGTTCACCATACGTGCATGCTGCGGGAATCACAAACTTCAACACAAGAATCTCTCAAATTCACAACTACTCAACTAGCATGACTCTAATATCACCATCTCCATATCTCAAAACAATTATCAAGTATCAAACTTCTCATAGTATTCAACACACTCATAAGAGAATTTTATTATTCTTGAATACCTAGCATATTAGGATTTTAAGCAAATTACCATGCTATTTAAGACTCTCAAAATAATATAAGTGAAGCATGAGAGTTCATCTATTTCTTCAAAATAGAACGGCCACCATGCTCTAAAAGATATAAGTGAAGCACTAGAGCAAATGACAAACTACTCCGAAAGATATAAGTGAAGATCAATGAGTAGTCGAATAATTATGCAAATATGTGAAGACTCTCTAACATTTGATAATTTAAGATCTTGGTATTCTATTCAAACAGAAAGCAAAGCAAAATAAAATGACATTCTAAGAATAGCAAACATCATCTGAAGAAGCAAAAACTTAGGATCAACCGAAACTAACCGATAGTTGTTGAAGAAGAAAGGTGGGATGCCAACCGGGGCATCCCCAAGCTTAGATGCTTGAGACTTCTTGAAATATTATCTCGGGATGCCTTGGGCATCCCCAAGCTTGAGCTTTTGTGTCTCCTTAATTCCTCTCATATCACGGTCTCCCTAAATCTCAAAAGCTTCATCCACACAAAACTCAACAAGGACTCGTGAGATAAGTTAGTATAAACCATTGCAAAAACCTTATCATACTCTATTGTAGCAAATCACTAAAATTATTATTCAACATTGCATACTAAATTTCTCTGCATATTTAATAGTCCTATCCTCAAATAGAATCATTAAAAAAGCAAACATATGCAAACAATGCAAACATAACAGCAATCTGCCTAAACAGGAAAATCTGTAAAGAATGCAGCAACATCCATACTTCCCTAGCTCCAAAAATTATGAAAGAAAATTACCACTGTAGTAAATTTATCATAGCTTAATATTCAAAAGGTTTCAACATTTTATCACATTCTTACTTTTCTAGGGAATTATTGCAACAGCGGTAAACTTTCTGTTTTCAAACAGCAACATTTGGACTTCTAAAATAGGCATAGAAAAGGCTATCAATGCCACTTTTATTGAAATAAAAGATGCAAAACATTGTTCTAAATAACATCAAGCAAATCCTAACAAAATAAATTGACACTCCAAGCAAAACACATATCATGTGGTGAATAAAAATATAGCTCCAAGTAAAGTTACCGATGAACGAAGACGAAAGAGGGGATGCCTTCCGGGGCATCCCCAAGCTTACGCTCTTGGATATCCTTGAATATTACCTTGGGGTGCCTTGGGCATCCCCAAGCTTAGTTTCTTGCCACTCCTTATTCCATAGTCCATCGAATCCTTACCCAAAACTTGAAAACTTCACAACACAAAACTTAACAGAAAACTCGTAAGCTCCGTTAGTATAAGAAAGTAAATCACCACTTCAAGGTACTGCAATGAACTCATTCTTTATTTATATTGGTGTTAAACCTACTGTATTCCAAATTATCTATGGTTTATAAACTCTTTTACTAGCCATAGATTCATCAAAATAAGTAAACAACACATGAAAAACAGAATCTGTCAAAAACAGAACAGTCTGTAGTAATCTGGATCAAACGTATACTTCTGGAACTCATAAAATTCTCAAATAAATTTCTGGATCTGAGGAATTTATCTATTAATCATCTTCAAAAATAATTAACTAAATAGCACTCTCCAAATAAAAATGGCAGCAATTCTCGTGAGCGCTGAAGTTTCTGTTTTTTACAGCATGATCAACAAGACTCTCCCCAAGTCTTCCCAACGGTTCTACTTGGCACAAACACTTATTAAAACATAAAAAATCAATCATAAAAGAGTCTATATAAATTATTTATTACTAAACAGTAGCAAAAATCAAGGAATAAAAATAAAATTGGGTTGCCTGCCAACAAGCGCTATCGTTTAGCGCCCCTAGCTAGGCATGATGATTTCAATGATGCTCACATAAAGGATAAGAATTGTAACATAAAGAGAGCATCATGAAGAATATGACTAGCACATTTAAGTCTAACCCACTTCCTATGCATAGCGATTTTGTGAGCAAACAACTTGTGGGAACAAGAATCAATTTGCATAGGAGGGTAAAACAAGCATAACTTCGAAACTTTAAGCACATAGAGAGGAAACTTGATATTATTGCAATTCCTACAAGCATATGTTCCTCCCTCATAATAATTTTCAATAGGATCATGAATGAATTCAACAATATAACCAGCACCTAAAGCATTCTTTTCATGATCTACAAGCATAGAAAATTTACTACTCTCCACATAAGCAAATTTCTTCTCATGAATAATAGTGGGAGAAAACTCAACAAAATAACTATCATGTGATTGAAAATTAAGATCAAGATGACAAGTTTCATGGTTATCATTATTATTTAAAGCATACGTGTCATCACAATAATCATCATAGATAGGAGGCATGCTTTCATCATAATAAATTTGCTCATCAAAGCTTGGGGGACAAAAAATATCATCTTCATCAAACATAGCTTCCCCAAGCTTGTGGCTTTGCATATCATTAGCATCATGCATATTCAAGGAATTCATACTAACAACATTGCAATCATGCTCATCATCCAAATATTTAGTGCCAAACATTTTATAGATTTCTTCTTCTAGCACTTGAGCACAATTTTCCTTTCCATCATACTCACGAAAGATATTAAAAAGGTGAAGCGTACGAGACAAACTTAATTCCATTTTTTTGTAATTTTATTTTATAAACTAAACTAGTGATAAAACAAGAAAATAAAAGACTCGATTGCAAGATCTAAAGATATACCTTCAAGCGCTAACCTCCCCGGCAACGGCGCCAGAAAAGAGCTTGATGTCTACTACACAACCTTCTTCTTGTAGACGTTGTTGGGCCTCCAAGTGCAGAGGTTTGCAGGACAGTAGCAAATTTCCCTCAAGTGGATGACCTAAGGTTTATCAACCCGTAGGAGGCGTAGGATGAAGATGGTCTCTCTCAAGCAACCCTGCAACCAAATAACAAAGAGTCTCTTGTGTCCCCAACACACCCAATACAATGGTAAATTGTATAGGTGCACTAGTTCGGCGAAGAGATGGTGATACAAGTGGTATATGGATAGTAGATAAAGGTATTTGTAATCTGAAATTATAAAAACAGCAAGGTAACTAATGATAAAAGTGAGTGTAAATGGTATTGCAATGCTAGGAAACAAGGCCTAGGGTTCATACTTTCGCTAGTGTAAGTTCCCTCAACAATACTAACATAATTGGATCACATAACTATCCCTCAAGATGCAACAAAGAGTCACTCCAAAATCACTAATAGCGGAGAACGAACGAAGAGATTATGGTAGGGTACGAAACCACCTCAAAGTTATTCTTTCCAATCAATCCGTTGGGCTATTCCTATAGGTGTCACAAACATCCCTAGAGTTCATACTAGGATAACACCTTAAGATACAAATCAACCAAAACCCTAATGTCACCTAGATACTCCAATGTCACCTCAAGTATCCGTGGGCATGATTATACGATATGCATCATACAATCTCAGATTCATCTATTCAACCAACACAAAGGACCTCAAAGAGTGCCCCAAAGTTCTACCGGAGAATCACGACGAAAACGTGTGCCAACCCCTATGCATAGGTTCATGGGCGGAACCCGCAAGTTGGTCACCAAAACATACATCAAGTGAATCACGTGATATCCCATTGTCATCACAGATATCCACGGCAAGACATACATCAAGTGTTCTCAAATCTTTAAAGACTCAATCCGATAAGATAACTTCAAAGGGGAAACTCAATTCATTACAAGAGAGTAGAGGGGGGAAGAAACATCATAGGATCCAAATATAATAGCAAAGCTCGCGATACATCAAGATCGTATCACCTGAAGAACACGAGAGAGAGAGAGAGAGAGAGATCAAACACATAGCTACTGGTACATACCCTCAGCCCCGAGGGAGAACTACTCCCTCATCATCATGGAGAGCACCGGGATGATGAAGATGGCCACCGGAGGGGATTGTCCCCTCCGGTAGGGTGCCAGAACGGGTCTAGATTGGTTTTCGGTGGCTACGGAGGCTTCTGGCAGCGGAACTCCCGATCTATTGTGCTCACGGATGTTTTTAGGGTATATGGAGATATATAGGCGGAAGAAGTACGTCAGGGGGGCCACGAGGGGCTCACGAGGGTGGAGGGCGAGCCCCCTGCCTCGTGACCTCCTCGCAGATCCCCCGACGTGCACTCCAAGTCTTCTGGGCTTCTTTCCTTCCAAAAATGAGTTCCGTGAAGTTTCAGCTCAATTGGACTCCGTTTGATTTTCCTTTTCTTCGAAACCCTAAAACAGGGTAAAAAGCAGAAACTGGTACTGGGCTCTGGGTTAATAGGTTAGTCCCAAAAAATGATATAAAAGTGTATAATAAAGCCCATAAACATTCAAAATAGTAGATAATATAGCATGGAGCAATCAAAAATTATAGATACGTTGGAGACGTATCAGACACCAATACATCTTTTCCATACATTCTTCTAAAGCTAAACTACATTGATAAATCATTACTATTATGCTCTTCAACAGAAAATCCAGAAGGATTGTGTGCCTGATCTGATGTTTGTGAAAGGTCACATTGGTGTTGTTAGCTTATGGACAAGTGTGCCTACGGGTCATCGCTGTTCATACAAGATTTCTCGAACAGATGATGACCTCTTAATCAAAGATTGGAAACAAGTTATGAATAATAGTAAAGAGCTACTTGGAAGCAACATTGTGCGAAGCCCACGAATTGGAGAATAATCTCCATTCTCCATAATGGAGAGTCAGGGGCTATGTTATTTTATGCTATTTTACCTTAGAGAGGGGTAGCAGGTCCTAGCTAATACTCATGCACTAATAGAAAAAGGGTCATTTGTCCCGGTTCATAAGGCCCATCTGTCCCGGTTGGGGAACCGGGACTAAAGGGTCGTTACTAATGCCCTAGGCCTTTAGTCCCGGTTCTTATACTAACCGGGACAGATGGGCCTCCACGTGGCCGCTCCGGCGAGCCCAGGCACGAGGGCCTTTGGTCCCGGTTGGTAGCACCAACCGTGACCAATAAGCTTCCACGCGTCAGCATTTCAGGGGCTGGTTTTTTTTTTGAAAGGAGGTGGTTTTGGGGTTTGGGGGGTTAATTTAGGTTGGTATAGGTAGCTAATAGAGAGATGTGTCCTCTCTTATCTCCGTGCTACTGCCACTGCTATGCCTAAACATGACTTAGGTTGAAGTGAGGCAACATGTGGTGCATATCGAAAGTAATACTAATCCTAACTTGATCAAGTTTGGATTGTACTACTTTCGACATGCACCACATGCATGTTGCCTTCACTTCAATCCAATCCATGTTCATTTCACCCGCTGATATATAATAACTCTTCATGCTCGCATCATGCATCATCATATATAATAACAAGTCTACTAATCATCATCATACAACTTCTACTCGTTATTAATAACAAGTCATACGATCATCATCCTCATAGTCATCGAACCAACCCTACTTAATTGTTCTTAGCACATGATCATCGGTATTAGGTAGGACCTAAATACCCTCTTTAAGGTAAAATAGCATAAAACAATGTAGACCCTGACTCTCCATTATGGAGAATGGAGATCATCCTGTCTCCAATTCTTGCGCTTCGCTTCCTTTTGCTTCCGAGAACCTCCTTACGACTCTCCATACATTTTTTCCATCCTTTGATTTGCATGTCTCCATTCCTTTTAGAAATATGGTATGGACAGTTGAGATTCATAGGATGACCTGGCTGTATGTTCAAAACATCAAGGCTACCTTTCCGATACATCAAATGAGGCACACAATTCTCTGGGATTATCTGTTGAAAAACATAGTAATAACTTCATAGTTAGCAATGATTTACTAGTTTTACAAGTATGCAAAAGATGCACGGATGTCGTAATCCTAAAAAATCTTACCAGGGTATCTCCATGGTAGTTATCGTAGTTCAACACATGCACTAGTGGCATGTATTGATCATAATGTTGAGGAGTTTGATTGTAGATATTGTAATTCTCAATGTCAGTACAAAATCTCACCAGATGATTTTTATCCTTGTAAGTTAATTCGGAGCCATCGGTGTAGTGGGTTTTGTCTACCATCTCCCGCACATTCTTTGAAGAATGAAAATAAGCTGTCAATGGAAATAAGTTGTCAACTATTTTGAAATAAACAATATAAATTATCTAATAACTATGTTTGAGAAACTCACATAGCGGTAGAATCGGAGGCGTATCAACAAGGACCCAAATGTCCATATTGTCTTGCTTGATTTCAGGATCACCAAGATCCATGGTGACAAGCATACCCTCATCAAAACCATACATCTTGCAAAGTGCTTCCCATTTTTTGCAACCAAAATGGGTTACGCTCTCAGAATTGTACAACTTTACTTCAAAATCCACATCATGATGAGTCCTTAGGTGAATTTTCTTTGTTTCAAAAATTTCATGGTCTTCAAAACTCATCCTCTCCAAGAAATAGCTCCTTACATGGCATGGGATAAGCTACTCGAATTGTAAAAGATGAAAATTACACGTTGAAATAGTTGTAGTCATGCTTAATTACGAAAAAACACTTGTCGTCGTTGCGTACCATTTCAACATCGAAGGTCTCCTCGAGCTTAATGCTGAAGCGCCGATCATCGTCCAGGTGAGGCATGTCGCACAGACCTCGATCGTCGTGGCACCAACTGCACTCCCCCGGGAGACTTTCGTCGTCTGATGACGACATTTCCTACGTTCATATATTCAAAGATTAAACTTGTACAATTAAATATATGTACTACAAAAACTAAATTAGATCATTATTATCCATCACGAGTTGACTATCGGTCTGTCGAGTCTTTTCTTGAAAACTCTCAGCTCACGTGGTGTATATATTCGACTCTCGGTGATGGTCGCTCCTCACTTTGTCCCCGAGTGCATTACACCAAAATGTCTAGCACACGGGAACGAAGGAGAAGCAACCCCCACGACAACAGTCGGGATTCTTCATCCTCTCATATGGTGGAACTCTCCCTCACTGATTCCTCTCTGACATTTGCGACCGTCGGTGATGGTCGTTACTCCTTCTTTCCCTAGTGCATGAGAAAGGTCTAGCACCCGGAGAAGAAGGAGAAACAACCCCCACGACAACAGTCGGGCTTCTTCGTCCTCTCATATATTGTGGAGACTCGACAGACTTAAAGTCAACCCGAAATAGCATTTAATTATCTTTCTAAAAAAGGATTTGGCTGGTGCGGTGGGATCACTACAAGAAATATGCTCAATTGTGACCTTCTGGTAGTGACCATGGAAGAAATCGTCATAAATCTATGGACATTTTGATCTAATTGGTCGTGGCCTGTTTAGGAGAGTCGAAACCATAAACCATGGTGACTATTTCGGTCAAAAAGGTCATAATTGCCTTACTCAAAATGGTCATAAGCAGACAACAGTGGTCGACAGCCTTATTTGTAGCTGATTACAACCAATCCAGATGGTCATGGTGTTGTAACATGGATGACTGGACGTCCACATCATCAATTTTACCTATGTGTCGTGTCATTTTGGCCTATGTGTCAGTTGTAGCGTCAGTCCGTCCATAGATTGACTTGTTGACTAAACTGGGTCTACATTTACAGACGGAGCCAACTAACACAGTACAAATGACTTGTGGGACCCGTCCCACAAAGGTGAATAAAGAAAAAAGGCGAAAATTCACTTTGGCTCATAGGTGTATATGCACCCATTGTCTAAATACATATTTTAAATACAAATCGATGTTTAGTCCCACCTCACTATCCGAGGAGCGGCAGGACCTGTTTATAAGCCCTGCCCTGCCATCTCCATTGAACTCCTCTGAATTACAGGCCTCTGGGCCTAATCTCGCACTGCTATGCGTGTGGGCCTGCTGGGCCTTCTGCAGGCCTGAATCCTGACCCATGGATGGGTTTCTACTCGTATTCAGGCCGTGGTGGCCAAGTACGTGGCATTTTTTTAATTTTTTTTCCCAGTTCATTTCATTTATTTTTTGCTTTATTTATTTTATTTTATTTCTACTTACAACAAAATACTTATTTATTTTATTTTGTTTCTAATTACTTATTTATTTTATTTTATGATAATTCTTTTTGTTATTAAAGTTTCTAACAAAAAAAGTTCTTTATGAAAATTCTTTTTTGCTTTTAATGAATTTAAACGGAAAAAAATTGATAATTTTAGTTGCATCAATTTTATATAATTTTAGTTTCAATAATACTAGAGGTTGCTTATAATGTTTTGAACAAAAAATACGTTGATAATTTTAGTTTTGAGCTATAAGACCCCAAAATTGAAAAGCACTACAAATGAACTCTGAAAAGGTTGAAAGTTGGCATGGTATCATCATTTCACCCACATAGCATGTGCAAGAAAGTAGATAGGGTTACGGCAAAAACTGGATGCACTTCGCGTACAAAACGAACAATCTCTTTCGAAGTATCAGGGTTTCATACGGAAATTCGTCTGTTACAAAGGGATTTCATTGTTTAGAACTTATTTGAACTCCATAGTTTTTCTGTGTTCAAAATGCACCATTCAAAGTCACATCATCAATTTTCAACCCTTTCTGGCTTCATTTGTTATTTTCAATGCATTTACTGATTATTTTAAGCTATAAGACCCTGAAATTGAAAAGCACTACAAATGAACTCTGAAAAGGTTGAAAGTTGGCATGGTACCATCATTTCACCCACATAGCATGTGCAAGAAAGTAGAGAGGGTTACGGCAAAAACTGGATGCACTTCGTGTATAAAACGGATAATCTCTTTCGAAGTATCAGGGTTTCATACGGAAACTCGTCTGTTACAAAGGGATTTCATTTTTTAGAACTTATTTGAACTCCATAGTTTTCTTGTGTTCAAAATGCACCATTCAAAGTCACATCATCAATTTTCAACCCTTTCTGACTTCATGTGTTATTTTCCATGCATTTACTGATTATTTTGAGCTATAAGACCCTGAAATTGAAAAGCACTACAAATGAACTCTGAAAAGGTTGAAAGTTGGCATGGTATCATCATTTCACCCACATAGCATGTGCAAGAAAGTAGAGAGGGTTACGGAAAAAACTGGATGCACTTCGTGTACAAAACGGACAATCTGTTTCGAAGTATCAGGATTTCATACAGAAACTCGTCTGTTACAACATGCATTTCAAATGAACTACGAAAAGGCTGAAAGTTGGCATGGTATCATCATAATAGTTGTGGAGAGAAAGTCTTCGCTTTTTTTTGTTGTGTGCTTTGCTTATTGCGCCATAACCATGGATAATCTTCATCATTTATCAGGATGCTTGGGTCAGCCTTGACATTGAAGGGAGCAATTTCATGAAACTTTTCATAATCTTAAGACATGTCTGTCTTGCCCTCCACTCCCATGATGTCCCTTTTTCCTGAAAAAACTGTGTGGCGCTTTGGCTCATCGTATGATGTATTCGCTTCCTTATCTTTTCTTTTTCTCGGTTTGGTAGACATGTCCTGCACATAGATAACATGTGCCACATCATTGGCTAGGACGAACGGTTCGTCAGTGTACCCAAGATTGTTCAGATCCACTGTTGTCATTCCGTACTGTGGGTCTACCTGTACCCCGCCTCCTGACAGATTGACCCATTTGCACTTAAACAAAGGGACCTTAAAATCATGTCCGTAGTCAAGTTCCCATATGTCCATTATGTAACCATAATATGTGTCCTTTCCCCTCTCGATTGCTGCATCAAAGCGGACACCACTGTTTTGGTTGGTGCTCTTTTGATCTTGGGCAATCGTGTAAAATGTATTCCCATTTATCTCCTATCCTTTGTAAGTCAATACAGTCGAAGATGGTCCCCTGGACAACGAGTACAGCTCATCACAAACAGTGTTGTCACCTCTGAGACGTGTTTCCAACAAACTGCTGAAAGTCATGATGTGTTCACATGTAATCCAGTCGTCACACTACTCCGGGTGTTTGGAGCGCAGACTATTCTTGTGTTCATCGACATACGGGGTCACCAAGGTAGAGTTCTGTAGAACTGTGTAGTGTGCTTGAGACCAAGAATGCCCGTCCCTGCATATTATTGAGTCCGCTCCTAGCGTGCCTTTTCCAGTCAGTCTCCCATCATACCGCGATTTAGGGAGACCTATCTTCTTAAGGCCAGGAATGAAGTCAACACAAAACCCAATGACATCCTCTGTTTGATGGCCCATGGAGATGCTTCCTTCTGGCCTAGCACGGTTACGGACATATTTCTTTAGGACTCCCATGAACCTCTTAAAGGGGAACATATTGTGTAGATATACGGGGCCCAGAATGAAAATCTCGTCGACTAGATGAACTAGGATGTGCGTCATGATATTGAAGAAGGATGGTGGGAACACCAGCTCGAAACTGACAAGACATTGCGCCACATCACTCCTTAGCCTTGGTATGATATCTGGATCGATCACCTTCTGAGAGATTGCATTGAGGAATGCGCATAGCTTCACAATGTCTAATCGGACGTTTTCCGGTAGAAGCCCCCTCAATGCAACCGGAAGCAGTTGTGTCATAATCACGTGGCAGTCATGAGACTTTAGGTTCTGGAACTTTTTCTCTGGAATATTTATTATTCCCTTTATATTCGATGAAAGCCAGTCGGGACCTTCATACTGAGCAGGCATTCAAAAAAGATTTCCTTCTCTTCTTTGGTAAGAGCGTAGATGGCAGGACCTTCATACTGCTTTGGAGGCATGCCTTCTTTTTCGTGCAAACATTGCAGGTCCTCCCCTGCCTCAGGTGTATCTTTTGTCTTCCCATACACGCCCAAGAAGCCTAACAGGTTCACGCAAAGGTTCTTCGTCACGTGCATCACGTCGATTGAAGAGCGTACCTCTAGCTCTTTCCAGTAGGGTAGGTACCAAAATATAGATTTCTTCTTCCACATGGGTGCGCGTCCCTGTGTCATTCAGAACAGCTAGTCCATCGGGACCCTTTTCAAATATTATGTGTAAATCAGAGACCATATCAAGTACGTGATCACCGGTACGCATGGCGGTCTTCTTCCGGTGATCTGCCTCGTCTTTGAAATGCTTGCCTTTGTTTCGACATTGATGGTTGGTCGGGAGAAATCGACGATGGCCCAAGTACACATTCTTCCTGCATCTGTCCAGGTATATACTTTTGGTGTCAGCTAAACAGTGCGTGCATGCATGGTATCCCTTGTTTGTCTGTCCTGAAAGGTTACTAAGAGCGGGCCAATCGTTGATGGTTACAAACAGCAACGCATGCAGGTTAAATTCCACCTTTTTGTGCTCATCCCATGCACGTACACCATTTCCATTCCACAAATGTAAAAGTTCTTCAACTAATGGCCTTAGGTACACATCAATGTCGTTGCCGGGTTGCTTAGGACCTTGGATGAGATTTGGCATCATAATGAACTTTCGCTTCATGCACATCCAAGGAGGAAGGTTATACATACATAGAGTCATGGGCCAGGTGCTGTGATTGCTGCTCTGCTCCCCGAAAGGATTAATGCCATCCGCGCTTAAACCAAACCATACATTCCTTGGATCACCTGCAAACTGAGCCTAGTACTTTCTCTCGATTTTTCTCCATTGCGACCCGTCAGCGGGTGCTCTCAACTTCCTGTCTTTCTTACGGTCCTCACTGTGCCATCGCATCAACTTGGCATGCTCTTCGTTTCTGAACAGTTGTTTCAACCGTGGTATTATAGGAGCATACCACATCACCTTCGCAGGAACCCTCTTCCTGCGGGGCTCGCCCTCAACATCACCAGGGTCATCTCGTCTGATCTTATACCGCAATGCACCGCATACCGGGCATGCGTTCAAATAATTGTACGCACCGCGGTAGAGGATGCTGTTGGGGAACGTAGTAATTTCAAAAAAATTCCTACGCACACGCAAGATCATGGTGATGCATAGCAACGAGAGGGGAGAGTGTGATCTACGTACCCTTGTAGACCGACAGCGGAAGCGTTAGCACAACGCGGTTGATGTAGTCGTACGTCTTCACGGCCCGACCGATCAAGCACCGAAACTACGGCACCTCCGAGTTCTAGCACACGTTCAGCTCGATGATGATCCCCGGACTCCGATCCAGCAAAGTGTCGGGGAAGAGTTCCGTCAGCACGACGGCATGGTGACGATCTTGATGTACTGCCGTCGCAGGGCTTCGCCTAAGCACCGCTACAATATTATCGAGGATTATGGTGGAAGGGGGCACCGCACATGGCTAAGAATATGATCACGTGGATCAACTTGTGTGTCTATGGGGTGCCCTCTGCCCCCGTATATAAAGGAGCAAGGGGGAGGCCGGCCGGCCCTTGTGGGCGCGCCAAGGAGGAGTAGGATTCCTACTCCTAGTTGGAGTAGGTTTCCACCTTTCCTAGTCCAACTAGGAGAAGGGGGGAAAGAGGGGAAGGAAGGGAGAGAGGGGCTGCGCCCCAAACCCCTTGTCCAATTCGGACTGGGCTTGGGAGGGGGCGCGCCACCTCCTGGTCCTTCCCACTAAGGCCCATTAAGGCCCATTGCTTCTTCCTCGTATTCCTGTAACTCCCTCGTACCTCTGAAAATACCCGAATTACTCGGAACCGTTCCCATGTCCGAATATAGTCGTACAATATATCGATCTTTACGTCTCGACCATTTCGAGACTCCTCGTCATGTCCTCGATCTCATCCGGGACTCCGAACTCTTTCGGTACATCAAAACTCATAAACTCATAATATAACTGTCATCGAAACCTTAAGCGTGCGGACCCTACGGGTTCGAGAACAATGTAGACATGACCGAGACACGTCTCCGGTCAATAACCAATAGCGGAACCTGGATGCTCATATTGGCTCCCACATATTCTACGAAGATCTTTATCGGTCAGACTGCATAACAACATACGTTGATCCCTTTGTCATCGGTATGTTACTTGTCCGAGATTCGATCGTCGGTATCTCAATACCTAGTTCAATCTCGTTACCGGCAAGTCTCTTTACTCGTTTCGTAATACATCATCTCGCAACTAACTCATTAGTTGCAATGCCTGCAAGGCTTATGTCATGTGCATTACCAAGAGGGCCCAGAGATACCTCTCCGACAATCGGAGTGACAAATCCTAATCTCGAAATACGCCAACCCAACATTTACCTTTGGAGACACCTGTAAAGCTCCTTTATAATCACCCAGTTACGTAGTGACGTTTGGTAGCACCCAAAGTGTTCCTCCGGCAAACGGGAGTTGCATAATCTCATAGTCATAGGAACATGTACAAGTCATGAAGAAAGCAATAGCAACATACTAAACGATCGGGTGCTAAGCTAATGGAATGGGTCATGTCAATCACATCATTCTTCTAATGATGTGATCCCGTTAATCAAATAACAACTCTTTTGTTCATGGTTAGGAAACATAACCATCTTCAATTAACGAGCTAGTCAAGTAGAGGCATACTAGTGACACTCTGTTTGTCTATGTATTCACACATGTATTATGTTTCCGGTTAATACAATTCTAGCATGAATAATAAACATTTATCATGATATAAGGAAATAAATAATAACTTTATTATTGCCTCTAGGGCATATTTCCTTCAGTCTCCCACTTGCACTAGAGTCAATAATCTAGTTCACATTGCCATGTGATTCAACACTAATAGTTCACATCACCATGTGATTAACACCCATAGTTCACATTGTCATGTGACCTATACCCAAAGGGTTTACTAGAGTCAGTAATCTAGTTCACATCGTTTATGTGATTAACACCCAAAGAGTACTAAGGTGTGATCATGTTTTGCCTGTGAGAGAAGTTTAGTCAACGGGTCTGCCATATTTAGATCCGTAAGTATTTTTCAATTTTCTATGTCTACAATGCTCTGCACGGAGCTACTTTAGCTAATTGCTCCCACTTTCAATATGTATCCAGATGAAGACTAAGAGTCATCCGGATCAGTGCCAAAAACTTGCATCGACGTAACTTTTTACGACGAACATTTTTGTCACCTCCATAATTGAGAAATACTTCCTTATTCCACTAAGGATAATTTTGACCGCTGTCCAGTGATCTACTCTTAGATCACTATTGTACCCCCTTGCTTAACACAGTGTAGGGTATACAATAGATCTGGTACACAGCATGGCATACTTTATAGAACCTATGGCTGAGGCATAGGGAATGACTTTCATTCTCTTTCTATCTTCTGCCGTGGTCGGGCTTTGAGTCTTACTCAATTTCACACCTTGTAACACAGCCAAGAACTCTTTCTTTGACCGTTCCAATTTTTGAACTACTTCAAAATATTGTCAAGGTATGTACTCATTGAAAAAAACTTATCAAGCGTCTTGATCTATCTCTATAGATCTTGATGCTTAATATGTAAGCAGCTTCACTGAGGTCTTTCTTTCAAAAACTTCTTTCAAAACACTCCTTTACGCTTTGCAGAATAATTCTACATTATTTCCGATCAACAATATGTCATTCACATATACTTATCAGAAATGTTGTAGTGCTCCCACTCACTTTTTTGTAAATACAGGCTTCACCGCAAGTCTGTATAAAACTATATGCTTTGATCATCTCATCAAAGCGCATATTCCAACTCCGAGATGCTTGCACCAGTCCATAGATGGATCGCTGGAGCTTGCACATTTTGTTAGCACCTTTAGGATTGACAAAACCTTCTGGTTGTATCATATACAACTCTTCTTTAATAAATCCATTAAGGAATGCAGTTTTGTTTATCCATTTGCTGGATTTCATAAAATGCGGCAATTGCTAACATGATTCAGACAGACTTAAGCATAGATACGAGTGAGAAACTCTCATCGTAGTCAACACCTTGAACTTGTCGAAAACCTTTCTGCGACAATTCTAGCTTTGTAGATAGTAACACTACTATCATTGTCCGTCTTCCACTTGAAGATCCATTTAATCTCAATGGCTTGCCGATCATTGGGCAAGTCAATCAAAGTCCATACTTTGTTCTCATACATGGATCTCATCTCAGATTTCATGGCTTCAAGCCATTTTGCGGAATCTGGGCTCGCCATCGCTTCTTCATAGTTCGTAGGTTCATCATGATCTAGTAGCATGACTTCCAGAACAGGATTACCGTACCACTCTGGCATGGATCTTACTCTGGTTGATCTACGAGGTTCAGTAGTATCTTGTTCTGAAGTTTCATGATCATTATCATTAGCTTCCTCACTAATTGGTCTAGTAGTCACAGGAACAGATTTCTGTGATGAACTACTTTCCAATAAGGGAGCAGGTATAGTTACCTCATCAAGTTCTACTTTCCTCCCACTCACTTCTTTCGAGAGAAATTCCTTCTCTAGAAAGGATCCATTCAAAGCAACGAATATCTTGCCTTTGGATCTGTGATAGAAGGTGTACCCAACATTTTCTTTTGGGTATCCTATGAAGACGCACATCTCCGATTTGGGTTTGAGCTTATCAGGTTGAAACTTTTTCACATAAGCATTGCAACCTCAAACTTTAAGAAACGACAGCTTAGGTTTCTTGCCAAACCATAGTACATACGGTGTTGTTTCAACGGATTTAGACAGTGCCCTATTTAACGTGAATGCAGCTGTCTCTAATGCATAACCCCAAAACGACAGTGGTAGATCGGTAAGAGACATCATAGATCGCACCATATCTAATAAAGTACGGTTATGACGTTCGGACACACCATTACATTGTGGTGTTCCAGGTGGCGTGAGTAGTGAAACTATTTCACATTGTTTTTAACTGAAGGCCAAACTCGTAACTCAAATACTCTTCTCTACGATCAGATTGTAGAAAATTTATTTTCTTGTTACGATGATTTTTCACTTCACACTGAAATTCTTTGAACTTTTCAAATGTTTCATACTTATGTTTCATCAAGTAGATATACTCATATCTGCTCAAATCATCTGTGAAGATCAGAAAATAATGATACCTGTCGCGAGCCTCAATATTCATCGGACCACATACATCAGTATGTATGATTTCTAACAAATCTGTTGCTCGCTCCATTGTTCCGAAGAACAGAGTCTTAGTCATCTTGCCCATGAGGCATGGTTTGCACGCATCAACTGATTCATAATCAAGTGATTCCAAAAGCCCATCAGCATGGAGTTTCTTCATGCGCTTTACACTAATATGACCTAAACGGCAGTGCCACAAATAAGTTACACTATCATTATTAACTTTGCATCTTTTGGTTTCAATATTATGATTATGTGTATCACTACGATCGAGATCCAACGAACTATTTTCATTGGGTGTGTAACCATATAAGGTTTTATTCATGTAAACAGCACAACAATTTATTCTCTTACTTAAATGAATAACTGTATTACAATAAAAATGATCAAATCATATTCATGCTCAACGCAAACACCAAATAACACTTATTTAGGTTCAACACTAATCCTGAAATTATAGGGAGTGTGAGATGATGATCATATCAATCTTGGAACCACTTCCAACACACATCGTCACTTCACCCTTAACTAATCTCTGTTTATTCTGCAACTCCCGTTTTGAGTTACTAATCTTAGCAACTGAACTAGTATCAAATACTGAGGCGTTGCTATAAACACTAGTAAAGTACACATCAATAACATGTATATCAAATATATTTATGTTCACTTTGCCATCCTCCTTATCTGCTAATCACTCGGGGTAGTTCCGCTTCGAGTGACCAGTCCCTTTGCAGTAGAAGCACTTAGTCTCAGGCTTAGGACCAGACTTGGGCTTCTTCACTTGAGCAGCAACTTGCTTGCCGTTCTTCTTTAAGTTCCCCTTCTTCCCTCTGCCCTTTTCTTGAAACTAGTGGTTTTGTCTACCATCAACACTTGATGTTTTTTCTCGATTTCTACCTTCGTTAATTTCAGCATTACGAAGAGCTTGGGAATCGTTTCTGTTATCCCTTGCATATTATAGTTCATCATGAAGTTCTACTAACTTGGTGATGGTGACTAGAGAATTCTGTCAATCACTATTTTATCTGGAACATTTACTCCCACTTGATTCAAGTGATTGTAGTACCCAGACAATCTGAGCACATGCTCACTGCTTGAGCGATTCTCCTCCATATTTTAGCTATAGAATTTGTTGGAGACTACATATCTCTCAACTCGGGTATTTGCTTGAAATATTAACTTCAACACCTGGAACATCTCATATGATCCATGACGTTCAAAACGTCTTTGAAGTCCCGATTCTAAGCCGTTAAGCATGATGCACTAAACTATCAAGTAGTCATCATATTGAGCTAGCCAAACGTTCATAACGTCTGCACCTGCTCCTGCAATAGGTCTGTCACCTAGCGGTGCATCAAGGACATAATTCTTCTGTGCAGCAATGAGGATAAACCTCAGATCACGGATCCAATCCGCATCATTGCTACTAACATCTTTCAATACAATTTTCTCTAGGAACATATCAAAATAAACACAGGGAAGCAACAACGCAAGCTATTGATCTACAACATGATTTCCAAAATACTACCAGGACTAAGTTCATGATAAATTTAAGTTCAATTTAATCATATTACTTAAGAACTCCCACTTAGATAGACATCCCTCCAATCCTCTAAGTGATCACGTGATCCAAATCAACTAAACCATGTCCGATCATCACGTGAGATGGAGTAGTTTCATTGGTGAACATCACTATGTTGATCATATCTACTATATGATTCACGCTCGACCTTTTGGTCTCCGTGTTCTGAGGCCATATCTGTATATGCTTGGCTCGTCAAGTATAACCTGAGTATTCCGCGTGTGCAACTGTTTTGCACCCGTTGTATTTGAACGTAGAGCCTATCACACCCGATCATCACGTGGTGTCTCAGCACGAAGAACTTTTGCAACGGTGCATACTCAGGGAGAACACTTCTTGATAATTAGTGAGAGATCATCTTAAAATGCTACCATCAATCAAAGAAAGATAAGATGCATAAAAGATAAACATCACATGCAATCAATATAAGTGATATGATATGGCCATCATCATCTTGTGCTTGTGATCTCCATCTTCGAAGCACCGTCGTGATCACCATCGTCACCGGCGCGACACCTTGATCTCCATCGTAGCATCATTGTCGTCTCGCCAATCTTATGCTTCCACGACTATCGCTACCGCTTAGTGATAAAGTAAAGCATTACGGCGTGATTGCATTGCATACAATAAAGCAACAACCATATGGCTCCTGCCAGTTGCCGATAACTCGGTTACAAAACATGATCATCTCATACAATAAAATTTAGCATCATGTCTTGACCATATCACATCACAACATGCCCTGCAAAAACAAGTTAGACGTCCTCTACTTTGTTGTTGCAAGTTTTACGTGGCTGCTACGGGCTTAAGCAAGAACCAATCTTACCTACGCATCAAAACCACAATGATAGTTTGTCAAGTTGGTGCTGTTTTAACCTTCGCAAGGACCGGGCGTAGCCACACTCGGTTCAATTAAAGTTGGAGAAACTGTCACCCGCTAGCCACCTTTGTGCAAAGCACGTCGGGAGAACCGGTCTTGCGTAAGCATACGCGTAATGTCGGTCCGGGCCGCTTCGTCCAACAATACCGCCGAACCAAAGTATGACATGCTGGTAAGCAGTATGACTTATATCGCCCACAACTCACTTGTGTTCTACTCGTGCATATAACATCAACACATAAAACCTGGCTCGGATGCCACTGTTGGGGAACGTAGTAATTTAAAAAAAATTCCTACGCACACGCAAGATCATGGTGATGCATAGCAACGAGAGGGGAGAGTGTGATCTACGTACCCTTATAGACCGACAGCGGAAGCGTTAGCACAACGTGGTTGATGTAGTCGTACGTCTTCACGGCCCGACCGATCAAGCACCGAAACTACGGCACCTCCGAGTTCTAGCACACGTTCAGCTCGATGACAATCCCCGGACTCCGATCCAGCAAAGTGTCGGGGAAGAGTTCCGTCAGCACGACGGCGTGGTGACGACTTGATGTACTGCCGTCGCAGGGCTCGCCTAAGCACCGCTACAATATTATCGAGGATTATGGTGGAAGGGGGCACCGCACACGGCTAAGAATATGATCACGTGGATCAACTTGTGTGTCTATGGGGTGCCCTCTGCCCCCATATATAAAGGAGAAAGGGGGAGGCCGGCCGGCCCTTGTGGGCGCGCCAAGGAGGAGTAGGATTCCTACTCCTAGTTGGAGTAGGTTTCCACCTTTCCTAGTCCAACTAGGAGAAGGGAGGAAAGAGGGGAAGGAAGGGAGAGAGGGGCTGCGCTCCAAACCCCTTTTCCAATTCGGACTGGGCTTGGAAGGGGCGTGCGCCACCTCCTGGTCCTTCCCACTAAGGCCCATTGCTTCTTCCTCGTATCCCCGTAACTCCCTGGTACCTCCGAAAATACCCGAATCACTCGGAACCTTTCCGATGTCCGAATATAGTCGTCCAATATATCGATCTTTACGTCTCGACCATTTCGAGACTCCTCGTCATGTCCCCGATCTCATCTGGGACTCCGAACTCCTTCGGTACATCAAAACTCATAATATAACTGTCATTGAAACCTTAAGCGTGCGGACCCTACGGGTTCGAGAACAATGTAGACATGACCGAGACACGTCTCCGGTCAATAACCAATAGCGGAACCTGGATGCTCATATTGGCTCCCACATATTCTACGAAGATCTTTATCGGTCAGACCGCATAACAACATACGTTGTTCCCTTTGTCATCGGTATGTTACTTGCCCGAGATTCGATCGTCGGTATCTCAATACCTAGTTCAATCTCGTTACCGGCAAGTCTCTTTACTCGTTTCGTAATACATCATCTCGCAACTAACTCATTAGTTGCAATGCTTGCAAGGCTTATGTGATGTGCATTACCGAGAGGGCCCAGAGATACCTCTCCGACAATCGGAGTGACAAATCATAATCTCGAAATACGCCAACCCAACATTTACCTTTGGAGACACCTGTAGAGCTCCTTTATAATCACCCAGTTACGTTGTGACGTTTGGTAGCACACAAAGTGTTCCTCCGGCAAACAGGAGCTGCATAATCTCATAGTCATAGGAACATGTATAAGTCATGAAGAAAGCAATAGCGACATACTAAACGATCGGGTGCTAAGCTAATGGAATGGGTCATGTCAATCACATCATTCTTCTAATGATGTGATCCCGTTAATCAAATAACAACTCTTTTGTTCATGGTTAGGAAACATAACCATCTTCGATTAACGAGCTAGTCAAGTAGAGGCATACTAGTGACACTCTGTTTGTCTATGTATTCACACATGTATTATGTTTCCGGTTAATACAATTCTAGCATGAATAATAAACATTTATCATGATATAAGGAAATAAATAATAACTTTATTATTGCCTCTAGGGCATATTTCCTTCAGATGCAGTCATTAGGGCATGCATGTATCTTCTCCACCTCCAATCCTAGAGGGCATATGACCTTCTTTGCTGCGTACATACTATCGGGCAATTCGTTATCCTTTGGAAGCTTCTTCTTCAATATTTTCAGTAGCTTCTCAAATCCTTTGTCAGGCACAATATTCTCTGCCTTCCACTGCAGCAATTCCAGTACGGTACCGAGATTTGTGTTGCCATCTTCGCAATTGGGGTACAACCCTTTTTTGTGATCCTCTAACATGCGATCGAACTTCAGCTTCTCCTTTTCACTTTCACACTTTTCCCTTGCATCAACAATGACCCGGCGGAGATCATTATCGGGCACATCGTCTGGTTCCTCTTGATCTTTCAGCTTCCCCCGTTGCAGCATCACTGTATTCAGGGGGCACATAGTTGTCATCGTCCTCTTCTTCTTCATTGTCTTCCATCATAACCCCTATTTCTTCGTGCTTCGTCGGAGTAAGACCTCGTATTCCCACAATCAGGGCATGGACAACACATAAAACCATTCTGCTTGTTTGCCTCAGCCACTTCGGGAAATTTACGCACACCCTTAATGTACTCAGAGGTGTGTCTGTCACCGTACATCCATTGCCGGTTCATCTGCGTGCATTATATATAATTATGTGTGTCAAAAGTAAGAAAATTAGACAAGTATCTATATAAAGTAAGATTTTTTTTCCAGAAAGAAGATAAGAACAAGAGGCTCACCACGGTGGTGCCGGCGACGAGATCGGCGCGGGCGATCGACGGGGTGAAGACAAGGACGGGGCGTGACGGACCGCTAAACCTAGACAAATCTCATAAAAAATGGAGCTCCGAGGTCGAGCTTCGAGAGGAGAATGCTTAACTAATGTGGCTCGGGCATTTCATCGAACACCTCACATGCATAAGAGGTGAGCTAGAGCACCCAAATGCCCTTCCTCGCCGGCCAGCAAAAAACAGAGCACTGTGGAGTGCTCTGCTCGCCGGCGATGGGTATATATAGGAAACTCATTGGTCCCGGTTCGTGGCTGGAACCGGGACTAAAGCCCAGCCTTCTGTCCCTGTTCGAGCCAAGAACCGGGACCTATGTTTGTGGGCCAGGAGCGAGGCCCATTGGTCCCGGTTCGGGCCAAGAATCGGGACAAATGGGCCCAGACGAACCGGGACCAATGCCCATGAGGCCTCGGCTGGCCCCCTGGGCTCACGAACCGGGATGAATGCATCCATTGGTCCCGGTTCGTGGCAGAACCGGGACTAATGGGCTGGCCAGGCCCGAACAAAAGCCCCTTTTTCTACTAGTGATGATCATGTGCTAAGAACAATTAACTAGGGTTTGTTATGACTATGATGATGATGAGTATGACTTGTTATTATGATAACGAGTAGACGTTGTTAGATGACTATGATGATGATGAGTATGACTTGTTATTATGATAATGATGATGAGTTATTATGATGATGATGATGATGCTGAGTTGTTATATGAGCATGATGAGTTACTATATATATCAGTGGATGAAAGAGACGTGGATTAGATTCAAGTGGAAGCAACATGGTGTAGATCGAAAGTACTACTAATCCAAACTTGCAAATCATATGATGAGACTACTGTATAAAAGATGTAAAAATACAACGCCAATATGCTACATAAAAAAATACAGGAAAAGTTAGCAGTAGCGCGGGTATATCAGCAGCACGCTGCTGATAAAAACACATATGTTCGCTTCATAAGTGGCGCCTATGTCATAACCAAAAAGGAGATCACCCAATGTAGAGAACACGAACCTAGGATCCAAACATTGGCCCCTTAGTACTAAAAGCTCACTAAATTAAACAGAATTTCTTATGCAAACTTCCTTGGTTTTCGAAAACAGTTGGATCTAACATGTCGTGAATGATTTTTGCACTAAGAAGGGTTTCGACTAGAATCTGGTTGAGCGCAAAAGGGGGAAAATAAAGCCACAGCCCTCAGACAGGACTGTGCTATCAGCTGTACACCAAAAGGGGAAAAATTAAAGCCACAGCCCCGTAAGAACTTGCAAACCAATTAGTGAACTCCAAATAGATAGAACACAAGATATAACCAGCTTGTAGCTAAAATACCCATGAAATTTCATGTTCAACTTGTGCTCAGTTTCAGGAGCATAGATTACCAATTTTAGAAGAAATCTAATGTGAAAAGATTTACAATTCAGTTTCTGCTCTCACTTACACAGCAAATGTCCACATCAACTAGTTACAACAATAAAATTCGAAGGAATTTAATTTGCAGATAAATCTTCATGATGTGCAACAAAGTAAACCCTCCTATTTCAAGTAGAAATTCTTTAATTTGGACTACCAACCCCTTCATTTTTCAAAAATTGATGGATCTAACAACATGGGGACAAGATTTCGCCTAAGAATCCTTTGTTTTCAACTAGAATCTGGTTTTCTGGACAAGATTTCGACTAAGAATCCTTGGTTTTCCATCAAGAAATTCGGTTTCAAACTGAGAAACTTCCTAGTACTTGGATCCAAGCTAGCAGACGAAGATTTGTTTTGAATCGCATTGGATTAATCGGGCATGGGCGAGGGAAATGCGTGCGTGTCTTGAGATTAGAAGGGAGGGGCACTTGGGCAGGTGCCGGGTAGTGTCGGAGAAGGCGTGCGCGTCGCCCGCCGGCGGGCAGGTCCCGGTCAGCCATCTCCGGTGGGGATCGCGGCGACACGAGGCGGAGACGCAGGATGAGAGCGGCGAACTAACGTGATCTTGGGTTCTTAAAGGCCTATGGACGCAGGGTCGGGTCAGGTACGCTGGCGGTGGTGGGCTGACTGCGAAAGTGTCAGGCTGGCTTTATTCCTGTTGTTTCTACGTACTATTTGTTCAGGATTTGTATGTACTCGTCCCAATTTGCTTCAAAGTTATAAGAATGTGCAAAACGCACATTAACGAAAAGTTGTATGTGCAGACAACACAAATGGAATTTGCTTGGGATTGTTTTAAGTGCACCAAAATCCACTTATTATACTTATTTTTTGTACCAAAATTTTATACTTATTTTCATTTTGTTATCATATTACAATATTAAGGAGTATACATTTTATTATTTAGTTGGTATAGTTAACCATATAATTTAGTTGGTATAGTTAACAAATGTTCTTTGTTATTGTTTGTAACATATATCATTTATCATTTTGTTTATGCTAAATTTAAGTTAATTAAGTGATGTAACATAAATTATCTTTGAATTATTTTGTTGATAATCACAAATTATATAGTGCACACATACATATTTGTATGTATGTGCATATGAGGTTTCTAAAGAATAATATCCAACGAATATCTTATATTGGTTCTAGTGTATTATTAGATGTGCATGTTTATAGAACCTTATAGAGTATAAATTGTATCATTTGCAAATGGGTCTCAAACTAATTAGATTCTATAATAATTTCAACATATGCATGTTGATGAAATATCACTGATGAACATATACATATCGCCAATTTAGTTATGCTTACATACAATTTATTTATTTGGTATGCTCATCTGGGTGTATCCTTTCATCTAGTTTATACAAGAGCTCTTGCTAGAATCTAAAATAAAAAATTGTGTACAAATTAAGCAAAGAAATCTAGTTCACATAGATCTCCATACAACCTGTAGAACGTCTATGGGAGATAGAGACTAGCAAGCTAACCAAGTTCATAGCGGCCTATCAAATTCACTACCATCCCATCAATGTACTCATATATGGGTTGTAATAGCATCTTATAGTATGGGACAGAGGGAGTAGAATATCTTATAATAATGAACAAAGGGAGTACCAATCTACCATGTAGCCACTCGCAACACTGCTCAGAATTTTGTCTGTTAGCTACCAAGGGCCAATGCATTATGTTTATATATGCAATAAGTAAGTTTTTAAAAAAGCCCGTGGCAACGTACGGGCATTCTACTAGTTTCAATGTTGGTCTCCACTTGCTTGGTCGGTCCAAGGTGAAAAAAAAACTGATTTTTCTTAACGGGTGTTGCCTCGGACGCCTGGACCCACCCCATCCCAGCAACATATCCATGGTGCTATGTTTCTATTCAAAACACTTGCATTTCTCAGCTAAGCTAATGTGCGGAGGCACTGGTAGAAAAAGGGCCTATAGTCCCGGTTCGTAAGGGCCTTTAGTCCCGGTTCCGGAACCGGGACTAAAGTGTCGGTACTAATACCTCCCCCCTTTAGTCCCGGTTCAATCCAGAACCGGGACTAAAGGCCCTCCACGTGGGCAGTGCGCAGAGCCCAGTCAGGAGACCCTTTGGTCCCGGTTGGTGGCACCAACCGGGACCAATAGGCATCCACGCGTCAGCACTTCTGTGGCTGGGTTTTTTTTTTTGAAAGGGGGGGGGGTTGGGGGTTTTGCGGGGTTAATTTAGGTGTTTCACATATTGTGTTAGCTAGTTATAATTAATAGAGAGAAGTGTCTTCTCTTATGTCCGTGCTTGGTCGATGCTACGTACTATACATACGTATATAGAGAGGACTAGACACGCTAGCTAGCTAGTAAGCAAACGAAGGAAACAGAAGATCGTCATGAACATATATGCATATATACAGAGAGAAGTGATATCGACCACCTCTCCTTCTCCGAGAGATTGGTCGAACAACAAGTTCTCGTATATCTATCTGACACTACCGGCTACATATATACAATAATTATCTCTAACAAATATAATAATACAGACTCAGGGTCCACATAGAATTCTCCGTCTTCAGGGATCACGTGGTCAAGAAAGAATGCCGCCAATTCCTCTTGAATTGCTCGCATGCAAGCTGGTGCTAGGAGTTCATCCCGCTTCCGAAACATCTAATTTGAAGAAGGGGGTCAATACATATATATATATAAATGAATGAAACTCAACACAAATGATGGTAATAAAATAAAATTGTGAATGTTGTTATTTACGTACTTCATATTGTTCGTTAGAGTACCCGCCCCGCTCACAGGTCGTGTGGCGGATGGACTCGCAGATGTAGTATCCACAGAAATCATTCCCTTGTTCCTGCCACAACCACTTTACAAGAAATAGAGGTCAATCAAACTGATAAGCAAGAATGCTAAATGGTATTGATGAAACTAGCGCTTGAATCACTAGGAGATGCGCGGAACATGCTACTATAGTACTTACTTTCGGGTGTCTAAATTCCAGCTCCTTCGGCAGTCCCGGAACTGTTTTGGTGAATTTTCTCCAAACCCTGCCGGACAAAGAAAACAATTACTTGATATCAGGAAATGAACAAAGTTGCTGATATGGTGGATAATGATCGATTTAACTTACTTCTTGAGGATTTCAGTCATGTCCGCATACTCCTTGGGATCTTTTCGTTTAGAGTCCAAGACGGTTACTACTCCCTGCTCAAGCTTAATCTCTAGGAGAATATAGTGGTAACTGCACACACATGCATAACTCATCAATTACATTACTATAACCTTGACTAATATATAAGGGAAACCGAATACGCACAAGACAGTAACACTCACCTGAAGTTGTAAGGAAAGAGTATTATATCTTTGTTTTGATTTATTACGAACGATTGTAGCAAGTTGGCCTCGGTAGCTGCGGCATGAAGTTTAACCTCAGTTGCATCTATGAGATATGTGTTAATGAACCCAATATCACCGACTTGTCTTTTCTTCAATTCAGCGATCTTCAATCTGCATAATATAGTGAGGATGATTATAAATACATGCAATGAAAGAGCTAAGCTATATAGAGAAACTTAATGACAGAAGTAGTACTACTTACAGACAGTAGCAGGCGACCGTTGTTTTATCGAGGGCCAATTGATTGAAAAACTGATAGAACTCCTCAAATGGAACAGGCAACAGATCAATTCCAACGAGGTCATGCTCCGGTTTAACTCTCGCATACAAAGTACTCCTCCCCCCAGAGTCTCTGCAGATTTTCAAGTACCAATCATGCAATCTTCGCATCATCGTTGATAGAGATCTTTCATCTTTGACGAGAGGCTTCCCGTACTCGTATCTTTGTATCTGCACCTCCATGGGTTCATAATGTACTTCGTCGGGCAGGTAATCTGCAAGATTGCTATAACCGGGCACCATCCTCGGATCATTATCGACGTTGTGGCTAGGCACCTTGAGCGGGGGGCACGATTGCTTCGCTTGTTCGCCGAGCTGGGCAATTTGTTTCCCAGCTCGTCGTTCTTTCAGCCTTTGATCACTGACAGTACTTCCCGACCGCTCCGCTTCGTCAAATTCCTTTCCAATAATGCGGTCATAGTTTCCTTTCGGCGGATCAGACTTCGGTGGTTTTGTCAGGGCAGCCAGAGTGCGCTTCACTTTCACCCGATCTACCTTCTCCTCCGAAGGTGGATGTTTCTTTGCTTTCACCCCTTCAAAGAAGTTCCTCACTTCTTCTCGCGCGATCTCGGCGTTCTCCTCCAGGGTCCTCTCATATGGTAACTTCTCTGGAGTCTTCAGAGAAGGACCAAATCTGTATGTCCTCCAGCCTCTGGTTGTACTGCTAGACGCCGACCGAGCAGACGGAGCGGTTGTCTTCTTTACTTGCTTAAGCGGCGGAGGAGAAGGACTACGACACGCCGGAGCAGCTGGAGCGGCGGCAGGTCTCTTCCGCCCTTGCTGACGAGGCGGAGAAGGAGGAGGCTGGCTGCTCGTTCGCGTCGGCGCAGGCGGAGAAGGAGGCGGAGTGCCGCCACGCGCCGGAGAAGGAGCCGGCCGAGGGCCCTGATCGTCACTCGCCGGAGGAGGAGGCGGTGGAGGCGGAGTGCCCTGACTCGCCGGAGGAGGAGGAGGAGGCGGTGGCGTCCAGTTCGGAAGGTTGATGAGCTCCTTCCGCCATAGGCATGGAGTCTTCAGAGCAGACCCCAGCCGAGTCTCCCCTTCACCGGTAGGGTGGTCAAGCTGGAGGTCCTCAAATCCCTCCGTTATCTCATCCACCATCACCCTAGCATATCCTTCTGGAATCGGCCGGCAGTGAAAAGTTGCGCCGGGTTCAGTAGGATAAACAGAGCCAACAGCCGCCTTGACCTTCAAATTCATCCATTGCGTCATAAGGTGGCAGTTTTGAGACTCCGTTATAGCATCCACGGGATAGCTGGCAGGAGCCGTCAAGGCATGCTCCAGCTGAAGCAGCTCGGTGGAAGCCACGCTGCTTCTGCGCTGAGATGGCGGGGTAGCTTCGGGGGAGGCTTCGGCAGTACGTTTGCTACGATTTGCTTCTCGTTCCTCTATCGCGTCTACCCTTGCTTGCAGCGCCTGTATTTGGGTCTGCTGCACTTTTTTCCTCCTCTCATGGGATTTTAACCGCCTGCGTCCGGAAACCCAACCTTCCACGGAATGGAGCCTGGCGTGCCTCGTGTCCGTCCAGGGTGCTCAGGATTCCCGAGGGCCATTGTGAGCTCGTCGTTCTCTCTGTCTGGAAAGAACGTCCCTTCCTGCGCTGCTTCGATATACTGCTTAAGCTTACTGACTGGTATGTCCATTTGATCGTTCGTCCAAATGCACTTCCCTGTTACAGGGTACAGTGTTCCGCCAGCCCCGAAGAACCAAGTCCGGCAATGGTCTGGCCAGTTAATTGTCTCTGGTTCGATCCCTTTATGAACCAGATCATTCTCAGTCTTGGACCACTTAGGCCGGGCTACGAGGTAGCCACCTGACCCCGTGCGATGGTGAAGCTTCTTCTTCGCAGCATTTTGCTTGTTTGTCGTCGACATCTTCTTACTCTTTTCTGATGTCTTGTGGGCCACAAATGCGGGCCAGTGATCTCTGATCTTCTCATATCTGCCCTTGAATTCTGGTGTCTCATTATTTTCGACAAACTTATTCAGCTCTTTCTTCCACCTCCTGAATAGTTCTGCCATCCTCTTCAGAGCAAAAGACTTGATTAATTTCTCTTTAACTGGGTTCTCTGGATTATCCTCAGGCGGTAGGGTGAAATTTGACTTCAGCTCAGTCCAAAGATAATTTTTCTGCATATCATTGACATAAGACACCTCGGGGTCTTCTGTAGCCGGCTTAAACCATTGCTGGATGCTTATCGGGATCTTGTCCCTAACCAGAACCCCGCACTGAGCAAAAAATGCGCTCTTTGTCCGGAGGGGTTCAATAGGTTGGCCGTCGGGCGCGATTGCTATGATCTCAAACTTTTCATCCGAGCTCAACTTTTTCTTCGGGCCTCGTCTCTTTACCGAAGTTGTGCTCGATTCGGAGGGCTAGAAAAAAGAACAAAGACTTAATTAATATGTGTACATACCAAAACAATGAATGCATCAATCAGCTAGTCAGCATAGGCTTAACTAATATATATACCTGGCCGGACTCGGTTCGGTCACCGGAGCCGTCATCACGGTCTCCTTCTTGCACCGGCATTGGGTCACCGGAGCCGTCCTCATGTTCTTCTTCTTGCACCGGCATTAGGTCACTGTAGCCAGCTTGTTCACCCTCTCCTTCCAGACCATCGGTTTCGTTGAGAAACAACGAGATGGCATCACTTCCTTCTGCGATTATGTCCCTCAACAACGCTTCTTTTGTTGCTTCGTCTAGGGCGGTGTCCATAGTTTCTACAAATATTTACAACATGGCAATTATTAATCAAACATGACAGATGGATATATTAGTGCCAAACGTAGAACTAGCTACCTAATCATAGTAAGCTATCGGGAGGGGGTATATATCGACAACGACGACACTACATCTATGTCCCTCGACGACCCTCGTTCCCGATAAAATAAAGAGGAAGAAGAAGAAAAATAAGAGGAGAAGAACCCTCGACCCCTAGACGACCCTCTTCTTCCTCTCATGTTCGAGAGGATCGCCGAGGGGTCGGGAGGTTGCCTAGTGTCAAAGGATTCAACAAAACCATGTCTTCATCATTAGGCGAAAGTAACATGTGCATGATGGTACAAAGCTCTTCAAAGTTGTTCTGGAACGGAGTCCCAGATAGGATAATTTGCTTTTTGGTACAAAGTTCAGAAAGAGCCTTCCGAATATCGCTATTTGGAAGGCCTTTGCTGAATTCGTACCAAAAGGCGGATTATTCTATCCGGGACTCCATTCCAGAACAACTTTGCAGAACTTCGTACCAACATGCCCTGGTTATTTCCGGCTAATGATGAAGGCATGGATTTCTTCAATACTTTGACACTAGGAAACCTCTTTCGACCCCTCGGCGATCCTCGACCCCTCGAACCCTCGACGACCCTGGAACCCTCGACCCCTAGACGACCCTCTTCTTCCTCTCATGTTCGAGAGGATCGCCGAGGGGTCGGGAGGTTGCCTAGTGTCAAAGGATTCAACAAAACCATGTCTTCATCATTAGGCGAAAGTAACATGTGCATGATGGTACGAAGCTCTTCAAAGTTGTTCTGGAACGGAGTCCCAGATAGGATAATTCGCTTTTTGGTACAAAGTTCAGCAAGAGCCTTCCGAATATCGCTATTTGGAAGGCCTTTGCTGAATTCGTACCAAAAAGCGGATTATTCTATCCGGGACTCCATTCCAGAATAACTTCGCAGAACTTCGTACCAACATGCCCTGGTTACTTCCGGCTAATGATGAAGGCATGGATTTCTTCAATACTTTGACACTAGGAAACCTCTCTCTACTTCCGGCTAATAAGAATAAGAAGAAGAAGAAGAAGAAAAGAAGAAAAAAAAAGAGGAGAAGAAGAAAGGAATAGTGGAGAAAAGGGAAAATAGAATATATTCTATTTTCTCTTCTTCTCCACTATTCCTTTCTTCTTCTCCTCTTCTTTTTCTTCTTTTTTCTTCTTCTTATTTATTTCTCCTCTTCTTTTCGGTAGAGGAAACCCTAAATAGCTAGCAAGTATCGTGGGTGTGAGATACATGTGGCCTTCGGTGTCGGACACTACATCCACGTCCCACAAGTGACGTGGGCGTCGAAGCCCGTGCCACTTATGGGATGTGGGTGTAGTGTCCGACACCGACGGTACATGTATCTCACACCGACGATACTTTCTATTTAGGGTTTCTCCTCTACCGCTCCTCGACCTCTCGACGACCCTCGTTCCCGATAAAATAAAGAGGAAGAAGAAGAAGAAAAAAGAAGAAAAGAAAGAATAGAGGAGAAGACTTCCTCTTCTTCCTCTCCTCTTCTTCTCCCTCTTCTTCCCCTTCTTCCTCGCCTCTCTCATGAATGTCCGACGTTCTCGACCCCCCCCCCCATGTGTCGAAGAAAAAAAAGAAGAAAAAAAAGAAGAGAATAAGAAAGGAATAGAGGAGAAAAGAGAAAATAGAATATATATATATATATATATTCTAATTTTCTCTTCTTCTCCTCTATTCCTTTCTTCTTCTCCTCTTCCTTTTCTTCCTCTCCTCGTCTTCTCCTTCTTCTTCTCCTTCTTTCTCTATTATTTTCCTTTTCCTTATTTTACTTTTTCCTCTCCACTAACATCATCATATATATGAAAAAATGCATATATGAAAAAAAAACATCATCATATATATCATCATCATATATATCATCTATCATCTATGAACAAAAATATTCCTAGATACATAAAAAATTTCTACAAATGAAAATAACCTAAAAAAATCATATGATCATCTATGAACAAAAAAAACATCATTTGATCATCTATCATCTATGAACCAAAAAATCATCATTTGATCATCTATCATCTATGAACAAAAATATTCATCATTTGATCATCTATCATCTATAAACAAAAATATTCCTAGATACATAAAAAAATTCTACAAATGAAAATAACCTAAAAAAATCATATGATCATCTATGAACAAAAAAACATCATTTGATCATCTATCATGCATCTATGAACAAAAAAATCATCATTTGATCTCTATCATCTATGAACAAAAATTTGCAAAGGGATGGCGCCGGCGGCCGGACCAAGCTAAGGAGAGGTCGGCGGCGAGGATGGCGTCGGGGCAGGGGCGCGGGCGATGGCGAGGGCGGGCCGGGGCGGCGCGCGGGCGACGGCGACGGGGGCGGGCCGGGGCGGCCGCGTAGGGGCAGGGGCGGGCCAGGGCAGGGGCCCGGGCGACGGCGAGGGCGCGGGCGACAGCGGGCGACGGCGAGGGCGCGGGCGACGACGGGCACGGGCGAGGCGACGGCGACGGCGGGGCAGCCTGGCGGCGTCGGTGTCGGGGCGGCAACTGCGAGAGAAGGGAGTGAAAATTTCCAAAGTCTGAACTTATATAGCAAAGCCTTTAGTCCCGGTTCGTGGCACAACCCGGGACTAAAGGTGGGCATTAGTCCCGGTTGGTGCCACCAACCGGGACCAAAGGCCAATTTTCGGCAGCCCAAAGGGCGGGAAGCGGCGGCCTTTGGTCCCGGTTGGTGGCACCAACCGGGACTAAAGGGGTGCAATGGTCACGGTTGGTGGCACGAACCGTGACCAATGCACCCTTTAGTCCCGGTTGGTGCCACCAACCGGGACCAATGCCCTTGTGCTGCCCGCGCCCAAAAGTTTAGTCCCACATCGCTAGCGGAAGGGCGCCGGCACTGGTTTATAAGCCCTGATGTGCCTCTCCATTCGAGCTCCTCTCTAATGCAGGCTTTCGGGCCTAAACTTGCTACTGCCTGTGGGCCTATTGGGCCTCTGCGGGCCTGAATCCTGGCCCATGTAGGGTTTCTAGTCGTATTCAGGCCGTGGAGGCCCAGTAGGTGGCATTTTTTTGGTTTTTTCTTTTTTATTTCTACATTTTTTTGGTTTTTTATTTTTTTTATTTCTACTTAAAACTAAATACTTACAGTTTTTTAGTGATTTCTTTTTGCTTTTAGGTCACAAAAATTATAAACTTTCTGTTAGTGCCATTAGTTTTAAAATTTTGAATAGTTTAAATTGGAATTTTATAAAATTTGTGTGAATCACTAGTTTATGAATAACTTTACTATAAAAATAGAAATATTTTTCTATTTATTTTTTATTTATACTTACAACTAAATACTTATAGTTTTTTAGTGATTTCTTTTTGATTTTAGGTCACAAAAATTATAAACTTTCTGTTAGTGCCATTAGTTTTAAAATTTTGAATAGTTTAAATTGGAATTTTATAAAATTTGTGTGAATCACTAGTTTATGAATAACTTTACTATAAAAATAGAATTTTTTTTATTCTTTGCTATTTATTTTTTATTTATACTTACAATTAAATACTTATAGTTTGATTTTAGGTCACAAAAATTATATTCTTTTTTGCTATTGAAGAATATTATAGTTTTATTTTAGTTGATCATAACATAATATTTTAATTGATTGTTTTTATTTTCATAAAAGTTTTGTAGTTCATTCTGTTTGTTATTAATTCATTCTTTGAGCTAAATGACTCTGAAATTGGAAAGCATTTCAAAATGAACTCTGAAAAGGTTGAAAGTTGGCATGGTATCATCATTTCACCCACATAGCATGTTCCAAAAAGTAGAGAGGGTTACGACAAAAACTTGATGCACTTCGTGTACAAAATGGACAATCACTTTCGAAGTATCAAAGTTTCGAACCATAAGACATGAAAGCATTTCAAATGAACTCTGAAAAAGTTGAAAGTTGGGATGGTATCATAATTTCACCCACATAGCATTTGCTTATTGCGGGAGAAAGTCTTCACTTTTTCTTCGCTTGTGTCATTTGCTTATTGCGCCGTAACCATGGATAATCTTCATTGTTTATCAGGATGCTTGGGTCAGCCTTGACATTGAAGGGAGGAATTTCATGAAACTTTTCATAATCTTCAGACATGTCTGTCTTGCCGTCCACTCCCAAGATGTACCTTTTTCCTGAAAGAACTATGTGGCGCTTTGGCTCATCGTATGATGTATTCGCTTCCTTATCTTTTCTTTTTCTCGGTTTGGTAGACATGTCCTTCACATAGATAACCTGTGCCACATCATTGGCTAGGACGAACGGTTCGTCAGTGTACCCAAGATTTTTCAGATCCACTGTTGTCATTCCGTACTGTGGGTCTACCTGTACCCCGCCGCCTAACAGATTGACCCATTTGCACTTAAACAAAGGGACCTTAAAATCAGGTCCATAGTCAAGTTCCCATATGTCCACTATGTAACCATAATATGTGTCCTTTCCGCTCTCGGTTGCTGCATCAAAGCGGACATCGCTGTTTTGGTTGGTGCTCTTTTGATCTTGGGCGATCGTGTAAAATGTATTCCCATTTATCTCGTATCCTTTGTAAGTCAATACAGTCAAAGATGGTCCCCTGGACAACAAGTACAACTCATCACAAACAGTGTTGTCACCTCTGAGACGTGTTTCCAACCAACTGCTGAAAGTCCTGATGTGTTCACATGTAATCCAGTCGTCGCACTGCTCCGGGTGTTTGGAGCGCAGACTGTTCTTGTGTTCATCGACATACGGGGTCACCAAGGTAGAGTTCTGTAGAACTGTGTAGTGTGCTTGAGACCAAGAATATCCGTCCCTGCATATTATTGAGTCTCTTCCAAGAGTGCCTTTTCCAGTCAATCTCCCCTCATACCGCGATTTAGGGAGACCTATCTTGTTAAGGCCAGGAATGAAGTCAACACAAAACCCGATAACATCCTCTGTTTGATGGCCCATGGAGATGCTTCCTTCTGGCCTAGCGTGGTTACGGACATATTTCTTTAGGACTCCCATGAACCTCTCAAAGGGGAACATATTGTGTAGAAATACGGGCCCCAGGATGACAATCTCGTCGACTAGATGAACTAGGACGTGCGTCATGATATTGAAGAAGGATGGTGGGAACACCAGCTCGAAACTGACAAGACATTGCGCCACATCACTCCTTAGCCTTGGTACGATTTCTGGATCGATCACCTTCTGAGAGATTGCATTGAGGAATGCACATAGCTTCACAATGGCTAATCGGACGTTTTCCGGTAGAAGCCCCCTCAATGCAACCGGAAGCAGTTGCGTCATAATCACGTGGCAGTCATGAGACTTTAGGTTCTGAAACTTTTTCTCTGGCATATTTATTATTCCCTTTATATTCGACGAGAAGCCAGTCGTGACCTTCATACTGAGCAGGCATTCAAAGAAGATTTCTTTCTCTTCTTTTGTAAGAGCGTAGCTGGCAGGACCTTTATACTGCTTCGGAGGCATGCCGTCTTTTTCGTGCAAATGTTGCAGGTCCTTTCGTGCCTCAGGTGTATCTTTTGTCTTCCCATACACGCCCAAGAATCCTAGCAGGTTCACGCAAAGGTTCTTTGTCACGTGCATCACGTCGATTGAGGAGCGGACCTCTAGGTCTTTCCAGTAGGGTAGGTCCCAAAATATAGATTTCTTCTTCCACATGGGTGCGTGTCCCTCAGCGTCATTCGGAACAGCTAGTCCACCGGGACCCTTTCCAAAGATTACGTAGTGTAAATCATTGACCATAGCAAGCACGTGATCACCGGTGCGCATGGCAGGCTTCTTCCGGTGATCTGCCTCGCCTTTGAAATGCTTGCCTTTCTTTCGACATTGATGGTTGGTCGGAAGAAATCGACGATGGCCCAGGTACACATTCTTCCTGCATTTGTCCAGGTATATACTTTCAGTGTCATCTAAACAGTGCGTGCATGCGTGGTATCCTTTGTTTGTCTGTCCTGAAAGGTTACTGAGAGCGGGCCAATCGTTGATGGTCACGAACAGCAACGCCATAAGGTTAAATTCCTCCTGTCTGTGCTCATCCCACGTACGTACACCGTTTCCATTCCACAGCTGTAAAAGTTCTTCAACTAATGGCCTTAGGTACACATCAATTTCGTTGCCGGGTTGCTTAGGGCCTTGGATGAGAACGGGCATCATAATGAACTTCCGCTTCATGCACATCCAAGGAGGAAGGTTATACATACATAGAGTCACGGGCCAGGTGCTATGATTGCTGCTCTGCTCCCCGAAAGGATTAATGCCATCCGCGCTTAAAGTAAACCATACATTCCTTGGGTCCTTTGCAAACTCATCCCAGTACTTTCTCTCGATTTTTCTCCACTGTGACCCGTCAGTGGGTGCTCTCAACTTCCCATCTTTCTTTCGGTTCTCACTGTGCCATCACATCAACTTGGCATGCTCTTCGTTTCTGAACAGACGTTTCAACCGTGGTATTATAGGAGCATACCACATCACCTTCGCAAGAACCCTCTTCCTGAGGGGCTCGCCGTCAACATCACCAGGGTCATCTCATCTGATCTTATACCGCAGCGCACCGCATACCGGGCATGCGTTCAGATCCTTGTATGCACCGCGGTAGAGGATGCAGTCATTAGGGCATGCATGTATCTTCTCCACCTCCAATCCTAGAGGGCATACGACCTTCTTTGCTGCATATGTACTATCGGGCAATTCGTTATCCTTTGGAAGCTTCTTCTTCAATATTTTCAGTAGCTCCTCAAATCCTTTGTCAGCCACAGCATTCTCTGCCTTCCACTGCAGCAATTCCAGTACGGTACCGAGCTTTGTGTTGCCATCTTCGCAATTGGGGTATAACCCTTTTTTGTGATCCTCTAACATGCGATCGAACTTCAGCTTCTCCTTTTGACTAATGCATTGCGTCCTTGCATCGACAATGACCCGGCGGAGATCATCATCATCGGGCACATCGTCTGGTTCCTCTTGATCTTCAGCAGCTTCACCCATGGCAGCATCATTGGGCACATCGTCTGGTTCCTCTTGATCTTCACCAGCTCCCCCCGTTGCAGCATCACCGTATTTAGGGGGCGCATAGTTGTCATCGTACTCTTCTTCTTCGCCGTCTTCCATCATAACCCCTATTTCTCCGTGCCTCGTCCAAACATTATAGTGTGGCATGAAACCCTTGTAAAGCAGGTGGGAGTGAAGGATTTTCCGGTTAGAGTAAGACCTCGTATTCCCACATTCAGTGCATGGACAACACATAAAACCATTCTGCTTGTTTGCCTCAGCCGCATCGAGAAACTCATGCACGCCCTTAATGTACTCGCGGGTGTGTCTGTCACCGTACATCCATTGCCGGTTCATCTGCGTGCATTATATATAATTAAGTGTCCAAGTTAATAGAAGTGTACAAATCTCGAGGAAAATGGAGCTTGGAGGTCGAGCTTCGAGAGGAGAAAGCTTAAGTAGTGTGGCTCGGGCATTCCATCGAACACCTCATGTGCATAGGAGGTGAGCTAGAGCACCACAAAGCCCTCTCCCCCTCGGCCAGAAAAAACAGAGCATTGTGCTCTGCTCTTGCGCGAGGGGGTATATATAGGCACCTCATTGGTCCCGGTTCAAGCCACCAACCGGGTGTTGGGTTTCGTAGTAATTTCAAAAAAATTCCTGCACACACGCAAGATCATGTGATGCATAGCAACGAGGGGGAGAGTGTTGTCTACGTACCCAACGCAGACCGACTGCGGAAGCGCTGACACAACGTAGAGGAAGTAGTTGTACGTCTTCGCGATCCAACCGATCAAGCACCGAAACTACGGCACCTCCGAGTTCGAGCACACGTTCAGCTCGATGACGATCCCCGGACTCCGATCCAGCAAAGTGTCGGGGAAGAGTTTCGTCAGCACGACGGCGTGGTGACGATCTTGATGTACTACAGCAGCAGGGCTTCGCCTAAACTCCGCTACAGTATTATCGAGGAACATGGTGGCAGGGGGCACCGCACACGGCTAAGGAATAGATGACGTGGATCAACGTGTGTGTCTAGAGGTGCCCCCTGCCTCCGTATATAAAGGAGTAGAGGGGGAGGCTGGCCGGCCAAGGAGGAGGGCGTAGGAGAGTCCTACTCCCTCTGGGAGTAGGATTCCCCCCCCCCCAATCCTAGTCGGAATAGGATTCGCGGAGGGGGAAAAGAGGAGGAGGTGGCCGGCCACCTCTCCTAGTCCTAATAGGACTAGGGGAAGGGGGAGGCGCGCAGCCCATCTAGGGCAGCCCCTTCTCTTTTCCACTAAGGCCCACTATGGCCCATATAGCTCCCGGGGGGTTCCGGTAACCCTCCCGGTATTCCAGTAAAATCCCGATTTCACCCGGAACACTTCCGATATCCAAACATAGGCTTCCAATATATCAATCTTTACGTCTCGACCATTTCGAGACTCCTCGTCATGTCCATAATCACATCCGGGACTCCAAACAACCTTCGGTACATCAAAATGCATAAACTCATAATATAACTGTCATCGTAACCTTAAGCGTGCGGACCCTACGGGTTCGAGAACAATGTAGACATGACCGAGACATGTTTCCGGTCAATAACCAATAGCGGGACCTGGATGCCCATATTGGCTCCTACATATTCTACGAAGATCTTTATCGGTCAGACCGCATAACAACATACGTTGTTCCCTTTGTCATCGGTATGTTACTTGCCCGAGATTCAATCGTCGGTATCCAATACCTAGGTCAATCTCGTTACCGGTAAGTCTCTTTACTCGTTCCGTAATACATCATCTCGCAACTAACTCATTAGTTGTAATGCTTGCAAGGCTTATGTGATGTGCATTACCGAGAGGGCCCAGAGATACCTCTCCAACAATCGGAGTGACAAATCCTAATCTCGAAATACGCCAACCCAACATCTACCTTTGGAGACACTTGTAATGCTCCTTTATAATCACCCAGTTACGTTGTGACGTTTGGTAGCACCCAAAGTGTTCCTCCGGTAAACGGGAGTTGCATAATCTCATAGTCATAGGAACATGTATAAGTCATGAAGAAAGCAATAGCAACATACTAAACGATCGGGTGCTAAGCTAATGGAATGGGTCATGTCAATCAGATCATTCAACTAATGATGTGACCTCGTTAATCAAATAACAACTCATTGTTCATGGTCAGGAAACATAACCATCTTTGATTAACGAGCTAGTCAAGTAGAGGCATACTAGTGACACTTTGTTTGTCTATGTATTCACACATGTATTATGTTTCCGGTTAATACAATTCTAGCATGAATAATAAACATTTATCATGATTATAAGGAAATAAATAATAACTTTATTATTGCCTCTAGGGCATATTTCCTTCAGTCTCCCACTTGCACTAGAGTCAATAATCTAGATTACACTGTAATGATTCTAACACCCATGGAGCCTTGGTGCTGATCATGTTTTGCTCGTGGAAGAGGCTTAGTCAACGGGTCTGCAACATTCAGATCCGTATGTATCTTGCAAATCTCTATGTCTCCCACCTGGACTAGATCCCGGATGGAGTTGAAGCGTCTCTTGATGTGTTTGGTCCTTTTGTGAAATCTGGATTCCTTTGCCAAGGCAATTGCACCAGTATTGTCACAAAAGATTTTCATTGGACCCGATGCATTAGGTATAACACCTAGATCGGATATGAACTCCTTCATCCAGACTCCTTCGTTCGCTGCTTCCGAAGCAGCTATGTACTCTGCTTCACATGTAGATCCCGCTACGACGCTTTGTTTAGAACTGCACCAACTGACAGCTCCATCGTTTAATGTAAACACGTATCCGGTTTGCGATTTAGAATCGTCCGGATCAGTGTCAAAGCTTGCATCAACGTAACCTTTTACGGTGAGCTCTTTGTCACCTCCATATACGAGAAACATATCCTTAGTCCTTTTCAGGTATTTCAGGATGTTCTTGACCGCTGTCCAGTGATCCACTCCTGGATTACTTTGGTACCTCCCTGCTAAACTTATAGCAAGGCACACATCAGGTCTGGTACACAGCATTGCATACATGATAGATCCTATGGCTGATGCATAGGGAACATCTTTCATATTCTCTCTACCTTCTGCAGTGGTCGGGCATTGAGTCTTACTCAACTTCACACCTTGTAACACAGGCAAGAACCCTTTCTTTGCTTGATCCATTTTGAACTTCTTCAAAATTTTGTCAAGGTATGTGCTTTGTGAAAGTCCAATTAAGCGTCTTGATCTATCTCTATAGATCTTAATGCCTAATATGTAAGCAGCTTCACCGAGGTATTTCATTGAAAAACTTTTATTCAAGTATCCCTTTATGCTATCCAGAAATTCTATATCATTTCCAATCAGCAATATGTCATCCACATATAATATCAGAAATGCTACAGAGCTCCCACTCACTTTCTTGTAAATACAGGCTTCTCCAAAAGTCTGTATAAAACCAAATGCTTTGATCACACTATCAAAACGTTTATTCCAACTCCGAGAGGCTTGCACCAGTCCATAAATGGATCGCTGGAGCTTGCACACTTTGTTAGCTCCCTTTGGATCAACAAAACCTTCCGGTTGCATCATATACAACTCTTCTTCCAGAAATCCATTCAGGAATGCATTTTTGACATCCATCTGCCAAATTTCATAATCATAAAATGCGGCAATCGCTAACATGATTCGGACGGACTTAAGCATCGCTACGGGTGAGAAGGTCTCATCGTAGTCAATCCCTTGAACTTGCCGAAAACCTTTTGCGACAAGTCGAGCTTTGTAGACAGTAACATTACCATCAGCGTCAGTCTTCTTCTTAAAGATCCATTTATTTTCAATTGCTTGCCGATCATCGGGCAAGTCAACCAAAGTCCATACTTTGTTCTCATACATGGATCCCATCTCAGATTTCATGGCTTCAAGCCACTTTGCGGAATCTGGGCTCACCATCGCTTCTTCATAGTTCGTAGGTTCATCATGATCTAGTAGCATGACTTGCAGAACAGGATTACCGTACCACTCTGGTGCGGATCTTACTCTGGTTGATCTACGAGGTTCAGTAGTATCTTGATCTGAAGTTTCATGATCATTATCATTGGCTTCCTCACTAACTGGTGTAGGCGTCACTGAAACAGTTTTCTGTGATGAACTACTTTCCAGTAAGGGAGCAGGTACAGTTACCTCGTCAAGTTCTACTTTCCTCCCACTCACTTCTTTCGAGAGAAACTCCTTTTCTAGAAAGGATCCATTCTTGGCAACGAATGTCTTGCCTTCGGATCTGTGATAGAAGGTGTACCCAATAGTTTCCTTTGGGTATCCTATGAAGACACATTTCTCCGATTTGGGTTCGAGCTTATCAGGTTGAAGCTTTTTCACATAAGCATCGCAGCCCCAAACTTTAAGAAACGACAACTTTGGTTTCTTGCCAAACCACAGTTCATAAGGCGTCGTCTCAACGGATTTTGATGGTGCCCTATTTAACGTGAATGCAGCCGTCTCTAGAGCATAACCCCAAAACGATAGCGGTAAATCAGTAAGAGACATCATAGATCGCACCATATCTAGTAAAGTACGATTACGACGTTCGGACACACCATTACGCTGTGGTGTTCCGGGTGGCGTGAGTCGCGAAACTATTCCACAGTTTTTCAAATGTACACCAAACTCGTAACTCAAATATTCTCCTCCACGATCAGATCGTAGAAACTTTATTTTCTTGTTACGATGATTTTCAACTTCACTCTGAAATTCTTTGAACTTTTCAAATGTTTCAGACTTATGTTTCATTAAGTAGATATATCCATATCTGCTTAAATCATCTGTGAAGGTGAGAAAATAACGATATCCGCCACGAGCCTCAATATTCATCGGACCACATACATCGGTATGTATGATTTCCAACAAATCTGTTGCTCTCTACATAGTACCGGAGAACGGTGTTTTAGTCATCTTGCCCATGAGGCACGGTTCGCAAGTACCAAGTGATTCATAATCAAGTGGTTCCAAAAGTCCATCAGTATGGAGTTTCTTCATGCGCTTTACACCGATATGACCTAAACGACAGTGCCACAAATAAGTTGCACTTTCATTATCAACTCTGCATCTTTTGGCTTCAACATTATGAATATGTGTATTACTACTATCGAGATTCAATAAAAATAGACCACTCTTCAAGGGTGCATGACCATAAAAGATATTACTCATATAAATAGAACAACCATTATTCTCTGATTTAAATAAATAACCGTCTCGCATTAAACAAGATCCAGATATAATGTTCATGCTCAACGCTGGCACCAAATAACAATTATTTAGGTCTAATATTAATCCCGAAGGTAGATGTAGAGGTAGCGTGCCGACCGCGATCACATCGACTTTGGAACCGTTTCCCACGCGCATCGTCACCTCGTCCTTTGCCAGTGCTCGCCTATTCCGTAGTCCCTGTTTCGAGTTGCAAATATTAGCAACAGAACCAGTATCAAATACCCAGGTGCTACTGCGAGCTCTAGTAAGGTACACATCAATAACATGTATATCACATATACCTTTGTTCACCTTGCCATCCTTCTTATCCGCCAAATACTTGGGGCAGTTCCGCTTCCAGTGACCAGTCTGCTTGCAGTAGAAGCACTCAGTTTCAGGCTTAGGTCCAGACTTGGGTTTCTTCTCCTGAGCAGCAACTTTCTTGCCGTTCTTCTTGAAGTTCCCCTTCTTCTTCCCTTTGCCCTTTTTCTTGAAACTAGTGGTTTTGTTAACCATCAACACTTGATGCTCCTTCTTGATTTCTACCTCCGCAGCTTTCAGCATTGCGAAGAGCTCGGGAATAGTCTTGTTCATCCCTTGCATATTATAGTTCATCACGAAGCTCTTGTAGCTTGGTGGCAGTGATTGGAGAATTCTGTCAATGACGCAATCATCTGGAAGATTAACTCCCAATTGAATCAAGTGATTATTATACCCAGACATTTTGAGTATATGCTCACTGACAGAACTGTTCTCCTCCATCTTGCAGCTATAGAACTTATTGGAGACTTCATATCTCTCAATCCGGGCATTTGCTTGAAATATTAACTTCAACTCCTGGAACATCTCATATGCTCCATGACGTTCAAAACGTCGTTGAAGTCCCGATTCTAAGCCGTAAAGCATGGCACACTGAACTATCGAGTAGTCATCAGCTTTGCTCTGCCAGACGTTCATAACATCTAGTGTTGCTCCAGCAGCAGGCCTGGCACCCAGCGGTGCTTCCAGGACGTAATTCTTCTGTGCAGCAATGAGGATAATCCTCAAGTTACGGACCCAGTCCGTGTAATTGCTACCATCATCTTTCAACTTTGCTTTCTCAAGGAACGCATTAAAATTCAACGGAACAACAGCACGAGCCATCTATCTACAATCAACATAAACAAGCAAGATACTATCAAGGACTAAGTTCATGATAAATTTAAGTTCAATTAATCATATTACTAAAGAACTCCCACTTAGATAGACATCCCTCTAATCTTCTAAGTGATTACGTGATCCAAATCAACTAAACCATAACCGATCATCACGTGAGATGGAGTAGTTTTCAATGGTGAACATCGTTTATGTTGATCATATCTACTATATGATTCACGCTCGACCTTTCGGTCTCCGTGTTCCGAGGGCATATCTGCATATGCTAGGCTTGTCAAGTTTAACCTGAGTATTCTGCGTGTGCAAAACTGGCTTGCACCCGTTGTAGATGGACGTAGAGCTTATCACACCCGATCATCACGTGGTGTCTGGGCACGACGAACTTTGGCAACGGTGCATACTCAGGAAGAACACTTCTTGATAATTTAGTGAGAGATCATCTTATAATGCTACCGTCAATCAAAGCAAGATAAGATGCATAAAAAGATAAACATCACATGCAATCAATATAAGTGATATGATATGGCCATCATCATCTTGTGCTTGTGATCTCCATCTCCGAAGCACCTTCATGATCACCATCGTCACCGGCGTGACACCTTGATCTCCATCGTAGCATCGTTGTCGTCTCGCCAATCTTATGCTTCCACGACTATCACTACCATTTAGTAATAAAGTAAAGCATTACATCGCGATTGCATTGCATACAATAAAGCGACAACCATATGGCTCCTGCCAGTTGCCGATAACTTGGTTACAAAACATGATCATCTCATACAATAAAATTCAGCATCATGCCTTGACCATATCACATCACAACATGCCCTGCAAAAACAAGTTAGACGTCCTCTACTTTGTTGTTGCATGTTTTACGTGGCTGCTACGGGCTTAAGTAAGAACCAATCTCACCTACGCATCAAAACCACAACGATAGTTTGTCAAATAGACTCCGTTTTAACCTTCGCAAGGACCGGGCGTAGCCATACTTGGTTCAATTAAAGTTAGAGAGACAGTCGCCCGCAAGCCATCTATGTGCAAAGCACGTCGAGGGAACCGGTCTCGCGTAAGCGTACGCGTAAGGTTGGTCCGGGTCGTCTCGTCCAACAATGCCGCCGAACCAAAGTATGACATGTTGGTAGGCAGTATGACTTGTATCGTCCACAACTCACTTGTGTTCTACTCGTGCATATAACATCAACATAAATAACCTAGGCTCGGATGCCACTGTTGGGTTTCGTAGTAATTTCAAAAAAATTCCTACACACACGCAAGATCATGTGATGCATAGCAACGAGGGGGAGAGTGTTGTCTACGTACCCAACGCAGACCGACTGCGGAAGCGCTGACACGACGTAGAGGAAGTAGTTGTACGTCTTCGCGATCCAACCGATCAAGCACCGAAACGACGGCACCTCCGAGTTCGAGCACACGTTCAGCTCGATGACGATCCCCGGACTCCGATCCAACAAAGTGTCGGGGAAGAGTTTCGTCAGCACGACGGCGTGGTGACGATCTTGATGTACTACAGCAGCAGGGCTTCGCCTAAACTCCGCTACAGTATTATCGAGGAACATGGTGGCAGGGGGCACCGCACACGGCTAAGGAATAGATCACGTGGATCAACTTGTGTGTCTAGAGGTGCCCCCTGCCTCCGTATATAAAGGAGTAGAGGGGGGAGGCTGGCCGGCCAAGGAGGAGGGCGCAGGAGAGTCCTACTCCCTCTGGGAGTAGGATTCCCCCCCCCCAATCCTAGTCGGAATAGGATTCGCGGAGGGGGGAAAGAGGAGGAGGTGGCCGGCCACCTCTCCTAGTCCTAATAGGACTAGGGGAAGGGGGAGGCGCGCAGCCCATCTAGGGCAGCCCCTTCTCTTTTCCACTAAGGCCCACTATGGCCCATATAGCTCCCGGGGGGTTCCGGTAACCCTCCCGGTATTCCGGTAAAATCCCGATTTCACCCGGAACACTTCCGATATCCAAACATAGGCTTCCAATATATCAATCTTTACGTCTCGACCATTTCGAGACTCCTCGTCATGTCCATAATCACATCCGGGACTTCGAACAACCTTCGGTACATCAAAATGCATAAACTCATAATATAACTATCATCGTAACCTTAAGCGTGCGGACCCTACGGGTTCGAGAACAATGTAGACATGACCGAGACATGTTTCCGGTCAATAACCAATAGCGGGACCTGGATGCCCATATTGGCTCCTACATATTCTACGAAGATCTTTATCGGTCAGACCGCATAACAACATACGTTGTTCCCTTTGTCATCGGTATGTTACTTGCCCGAGATTCAATCGTCGGTATCCAATACCTAGTTCAATCTCGTTACCGGTAAGTCTCTTTACTCGTTCCGTAATACATCATCTCGCAACTAACTCATTAGTTGTAATGCTTGCAAGGCTTATGTGATGTGCATTACCGAGAGGGCCCAGAGATACCTCTCCAACAATCGGAGTGACAAATCCTAATCTCGAAATACGCCAACCCAACATCTACCTTTGGAGACACCTGTAATGCTCCTTTATAATCACCCAGTTACGTTGTGACGTTTGGTAGCACCCAAAGTATTCCTCCGGTAAACGGGAGTTGCATAATCTCATAGTCATAGGAACATGTATAAGTCATGAAGAAAGCAATAGCAACATACTAAACGATCGGGTGCTAAGCTAATGGAATGGGTCATGTCAATCATATCATTCAACTAATGATGTGACCTCGTTAATCAAATAACAACTCATTGTTCATGGTCAGGAAACATAACCATCTTTGATTAACGAGCTAGTCAAGTAGAGGCATACTAGTGACACTTTGTTTGTCTATGTATTCACACATGTATTATGTTTCCGGTTAATACAATTCTAGCATGAATAATAAACATTTATCATGATTATAAGGAAATAAATAATAACTTTATTATTGCCTCTAGGGCATATTTCCTTCACCGGGACCAATGGTGGTGGGCCAGGAGCGAGGCCCATTGGTCCCGGTTCGTCCCACCAACCGGGACCAAAAGGTCCAGACGAACCGGGACCAATGGCCCACGTGGCCCGGCCGGCCCCCTGGGCTCACGAACCGGGACCAATGCCCACATTGGTCCCGGTTCTACACTGAACCGGGACTAATGGGCTGAGCCGGCCTGGACCATAGCCCTGTTTTCTACTAGTGAGGGGAGAGTTGATCTTTAAACAAATGCCCTGATTAGTCACAAGACTAAGTAGTCTTGGTAAGATCACCGAGGGACGAGCCGGCTGCAAGCAAAACTAGCGCCTTTTTAACCCTTAGTGCCTCCTTCAGCTGGGACAACTTACATCAGCATGGCAGAGCTTGCATTACCAGATGTTATGTTGTTGGCACAAGTGCTAGTAGCCGGCTCTTGACGACAGTGATATAGCTCTAGGTCTCGCCATACACTGCGAGGTCCTCTTGACAGCTTGGACGCAACAGCAAGAAAGCGCGCTCCAACACGCCCGCCATCTTAGCAGGGGGATGCCGATACTCGCTTAGGTTTTGCACGCATATAACTGGAATGGAGAGAGTAGTGGATAGATGGGCCGGATCTGTGGGCATTTTCTTTTACCTTGATTACAAAAACCATAGCAACACAGATAGGTATCAGGGTGGATACAAGCTGTTGGGCATCACATTGTAGGCGTTGCTTCTTCCACAGATTCATTGTTCTTTCCAGAGATTGCCTAAGCAACACAAACGACATATTGAGTTGGAAATACAATGGAGTACCTGCATTAGACAGAAATTGGGAGTTGCTAGCCGGACTTGAAAGTACCTGCCGCGTGACTTTGAATCAGTTGGAAGTTAACTCCGAATCTTTTAGAATTGATGCATGGACGAACTCTGTCCTTATTACACGCAACCGAAGTGTAGTCATATAGTAGTAAGCGCATTAAAATATTTACAGGAGCTGAAAGTTAACAACAATCTTCAACAAAGTTTTTCAACGATTGGCACGTGGAAGCTATTTTTTTGCCTTCTTTTTTAGGCAATCTGGTACGGGATTTTGGGAGCTCACAGAGTGATGACATAAGGCTTCAAGGCCCACTATTGCGCTCACACGTTGGGCCCGAGGAACTCTTTATTGGGGTTCTTTGCGTGGTTCAACCAAGCTACAAGTGGCTCATTTGGCACTGCTAGTTAGCCACTTATTCTTTGCAGATGACAGCCCGCTGTTTTTCAGGGCAAATGGAGTGGGAGCATCAGGGGTGCACCAGATGTTGGACATTTATTATTAGGACACAGGGCGGAGAATCAACTATGACAAATGTTCAATATTTTGCAAGAGAGTTCCTGACAATGTAAGGGCGGAAATCAAAGGGTTGCTTAATGTCCCAAATGAAACCTTGAGCCGAAAAATATCTTGCGATGCCATCGGATGTGGGCTCTTCAAAAACGGTGCTTTCAAATATCTCAAAGACCGTTTATGGAGCAAGGTGCAAGGTTGGATAGAAAAAACCATGGCAATGGCAGGGAAAGAGGTACTTGTCAAAGCGGTTGCTCGGGCGGTTCCGGTCTATTCCATGTCATATTCCAAACTCCCTAGAGGTTTGTGCGAACACCTAAATATGCTGATCTGAAAATTCTGGTGGGGCAATAGAGATGGCAGGAGGAAACCTGCATGGGTGGCATGAAATCAAAGGGTTGCTTAATGTCCCAAATGAAACCTCGAGCCGAAAAATATCTTGGGATGCCATCGGATGTGGGCTCTTCAAAAACGGTGCTTTCAAATATCTCAAAGGCCTTTTATGGAGCAAGGTTCAAGGTTGGGTAGAAAAAACCATGGCAATGGCAAGGAAAGAGGTACTTGTCAAAGCGGTTGCTCGGGCGGTTCCGGTCTATTCCATGTCATATTCCAAACTCCCTAAAGGTTTGTGCGAACACCTAAATATGCTGATCTGAAAATTCTGGTGGGGCAATAGAGATGGCAGGAGGAAATCTGCATAGGTGGCATGGAAGGATATGACACAACCAAAGGATATGGGAGACCGGGGTTTTAAGGATTTTGAGCTCTTTAACTTAGCCTTGCTGGCTAGGCAGGCGCGACAGATACTTCAGTCCTAGAATCTCTCAGTGCTTGTGTCCGTAAGGGTGTCTACTTCCCCACTACATCAATACCTGAGGCGGCAGTTGGCAGTCATCCAAGCCAAATATGGAGGGAGATCGTCGAAGGAAGGGATATACTTAGGCAAGGCTTGATACGTAGAATTGGTGACGGCTCAACCACCAACATATGGAATGACAACTGGTTGCATAGGGACGAGATGATGAGACCGTACGGTTCTTTGGTGAATAACCCTTCTCAAAATGTTTTACAATTAATTGACTCCATCACTGCCAGTTGGGACATGCATCGCATTCAACAGGTAATGCTTGCCATTACTCCAACCATCACAAGCATACCACTCTGTACCAGAGTTATCTCAGATTTTTGGTCATAGAACTATGAGAAAAATGGTCTCTTTCTGGTCCGGTCAGCTTACAAGATGCTGGTTTATACTAAGCAACGTCGCGAGGCTTGGCTCGAAGGTAGAGCCGGTATAGCACGGGAGAGGAGCTCATGGGGTGTCCAAGTACCAGGGAAAATAAGAATATGTTTCTCTAGAGACTCGCTAGGCATTCGGTGCCAACTGAGGATGTCAGAGAACCCCGAAACATGTCCACGACAAGCTCATGCGGACTATGTGGCGCTCCTGACTCATGGAGGCACTCACTCCTGGACTGTACCATGTCTCGTTGCATTTGAACTCTAGTGGACCGTGAACTTGCAGAACAGCTGAGGGCATCAACAGAACCAACATCAAAATCATGGCTATTCTTGATGATCCAAGCATTATCACATGATGCTTTCCTCAAGCTGGTGGTTACTCTGTGGGCAGTCAGGACATCTCGAAGGAATGCTATACATAAAGGTGACTTTGAGAGCCCTCGGGCTACCCATGCATTCATCAACAGGTACTTGATGGATTTGGAGATCATCAAGAATTCGCAAGCAACAAGGCAAGCCGCTGTCTCAAATCAGCAACTTTTGAGCGGAAGTGTACGGCCTAGGGCCTCGCCGACGGGTTTTGCAAAAATCCATGTGGATGCAGGAGTATCAAAATACCACACAAGAGGCTCGGCTGTGGCCGTTTGCCGGGATGAGAATGGCACATATTTGGGAAGCTCTTCTCTGTTGATTTCTCGAGTTCATGATGCAGCTATTCTGGAGTCAATTGTTTGTCGAGAAGCATATGCTCTGGTAGAAGATCTAGCTCTCCGTAATTTTAGTTGATGACATAAACCGGAATATAGAGGTATCTATGGCTCACTGAAGTTAGGGCCAGAGACAAGAGTTTTAACAATAAGATCATGCATGAAGGTCGTCGGTTTAATAATGATGCTCATAACTTAGCAAAGTTTTCCCACGATCCTTCTTGTATCCCACAAATTGTGGTATTTGATGAATAAAAGTTATTTTCATCCCTAAAAAACCGCAAAGCTTCACCTCCCCTAAAAAAAAAAGATTTACCTTCACCGGTCTCTCTCGCGCCAACCGGCGGCGCTCGTCTCCCTCGCCGCCGTAAGCACGGTGGCGAAGCCGAACCCAAGCGAGGTGGCCAAGTAGTCGGTGAGATGCTGCTAGTAGAGCTGCTCCGCTGCCAGATCCAGGAGTGGTACCCGGCATTCCGCCGCCACACCGTCCCCACCGTCACCATCCCCCTCCCCGCCGCCTTCCTCCGCTACCTCGCCGGCCAGCCCGCCCACCCCGTCCCCGACGCCCCTCACCAGGACGCGGAAGGGCCTCCCCCATTCCTCCTCCCGTCGCTCGCCTCCGGCCGCACCCCCTTCCCGCCGCTCCACCTCCCGGACCCCGTCGACCACGACGACAGCTCCGACCTCTTCTCCGTCTGCGACGACGACGACGACGACGAGAGCCCGCCCCTCCCCGCCTTCCCCGAGCTGGAGGCCGCGGTCGACGCGGCCATCGCCGAGCTCGGCGGCGCCGCGCTCCCCAAGCTCAACTGGAGCGCGCCCAAGGACGCCGCCTTCATGTCCGCCGACGGCACCGTCCGCTGCACCTGCTTCGCCGAGGTCGCCATGCTGCTCCGCTCCTCGGACTGCGTCGCGCACGACCTCTCCTCCGCGCGCCCGTCCTGCCAGGACTTCGTGTGCGCCAGGGAAGGTGTTCGACGGAATGCCGGACAGGGCAGTGGTGCCAACCAGGCGGGTGCTCCATCGAATGGCGGAGGGAGCACCAGTGGTGCTGGTTCTCTGAGTGATCCTCCCACTGAGGATCGCAATGAGGGAGGCAGGCAAGCTGCTGCCGACAGTGATGCTTCGGAAGACGATGTTGGACAAGAAAGCGGCGATGATAGTTGGGTGGACGATGGGTTCCAGTACTACCTCGCCCTCCGCAAGTGGTACCCGGGCCTGCGCCCCGAGGCAGAGTTCCGATGCTTCGTGCGGGGACGGAAGCTGGTCGGCGTGTCGCAGAGGGACACATCTGCTTACTACCCATCGTTGCCTGGGTGGAGTTCTGAGGTGCAGCCGAAGATCGAGGAGTTCTTCGAAGAAGTTGTTGAGTCGCAGTTTGCTTCTCAGAATTACACATTTGATGTGTATGTCAGAGCAGATGGCCGGGTGAAGCTGATTGATTTCAATCCTTGGGGTGGCTATACGTTGCCGCTTATGTTTACATGGGAGGAGCTTGAGGATGAGAAGAGAGGAGAGGACAAGCTGGAGTTTAGAGTGGTAATGGAGCAAGGTGCAGTGAGGCCAGGATTAATGACAGCAGTGCCGTATGATATGACGGATTGGGGAGAAGGGAGCGGCTGGGATGTTTTTCTGAAGAAGGCTGATAATGAACTGAATAGACAGATGGCCTCATTAGCTATGGATTCGTAATTGACATCTGGAACAAAGCAGCGCTTGAGGACTCCAGTAGTTGAACAACTTCAACCGTCGCCTGTTTGTAATGTTTCACCTGTCAAACGCTAGAAGTAACAGCCTTCTTTAGATTGTGATGCAAACCTCACGGCAATCGGCCGTTTCCCCCCATGGCTTTTGCAATGCTAGATTGCTAGTATGGGAGTACCGCATGCTGCTTCATCTCAGTTTTATGATATTTACAGAAAAATATTTGTAGTGGAGGTATATGGCCCATGGCTGAAATTGCAAACTCTGAAACATGAATACACATTCCATATACCTTTGCTGTTTCATACGTGCCAGCTTGCATCCACTTATTTATTATGGCATTTCAATTCAGAGTTGTGGCAATCATCTGTAGCATATTTCTTGGTCCAAAAAGTCTTAGCGTAAATTCTTCCCCAGATAAAGTTCAACCTGCAATGGTCCAGTTTGGGATCCTGTATTCTTAATACAGATTCATTTTCAGCCCGGCTAGGTTTTGGCCCATTTGACTGGATTTAATGCTGGTATTCACCACACGGCTGCCATGTCAACCAGTTAGGGCCCATGGGTCATTCATTCTCTCTCCAAATATCACCCAAGTCCAGTTGCTGACGACACTCATGTCGGGTGAGTACGGTGCCAAACAGCATTTATACTAGTTTGCTTGATACCCCAGCCAAAAATGTTATGTCAAATAATACATGGGTTATAGTCCAGGGTCCTGACACATATAGTCGAATACATTATTATGCAAGTAGATACCCAAGTTTGTTCCTATCAACTTTGAAATCTTCTAGGTGTTCAATAGTTCAGTTTGTCCCAATGGAAGTGTCTGCTTCTTTGGAAGGTTTGTACCTAGCGAAGAGAATATTTTACTTTTTTCTAATGTTAAACTAAACTCCATTCATTCCTGAAACAAGCTGGTGTACTAGTCAGTTAAAGATCTAGTAACTTAGTTGTAGGCTTGCCTTGTGTTATTCAGTGCTTGTGATCCACTAAGCTTATCCTGTAAGGTGCTCTACTTGCTGATAGCTTATAGATAAGCCTGATGCTATTTGAGGAACCGAACGAACAAGTCATGTGTTCCTGCCTAATTGAGGCCCTTTACTTGCTTTGACCGGGGTGTTCTGTTTTAATGTTAAGCCCGAATAAGCTAGATGTTTGGTTCAGAGTCCTGGCATAACTGCTTAAGGTTACTTAACTGACAGGCCAAAGCTTAAAATGGGCCAAACAGGCCCCATTATAATGTTGTGGCAGTAGGCATGTCATGTAGGCAACCTGAAGCTTACTAGTTGTATTGTCTAGTCTTTGTTTTCCAATCTTTTGGTGGTATCGTGTTTTCTATATTTCTCTTTTGAAATGAACTACGATGGTTATTTTGGTACAGTAATTGCTGAGGGTGCAATGTACTTTTGTGCGCCAATTTAACTAGAAATGCTATCTTGGAGCTGGGAGCCGCTTGCTCAGCTTCTCAACAACGCCTGAATCCTGATTCACTCACTTATCACCGACTTGCATAATGTTTTGAGTTTTCTATCCCACAACTGAAGAGTTTCAGAGTTCGTTCATAGGATATGATGAGCTGTGACCTGCAGTCGATGGCGGGTGACTGCATGCAGTAGCAGGCTTATATGAGCACCTGGTTTGCGCTGCGTGGCAAGGTAGAGCTAATACTCCCTAGCAATTATTCATCACGAGCATATTGCTACTGAATCATAAGTCTTGAGCAAGTTCTGTTTTCTAGTGTAGGCTTGAAGCTGGACCAGAGGGGTACATAGCAACTGATTCAGAGACTGGTTTGAGGTTTCACGAGGTAAGACTTCTTGTCTATAGAATTAACCTCAGTTGCATATTCTACCGTCAGTAGAGTAGTATAGTCTTGACAAATTGCTTAGCCACCAGCTGCTTTCAGCAGAAGGGATCCTATCGCGATTATTTATTTGTCAAAGATAGGAAGATCTTTCTCTTCGAATGTATTTTTACAGCCTGCAAATTAATCTTGCAGTTTCATCCAACTCACCGCTCTGAAGATAACTACGTCACTATAGCAATTTGACTGAGTAGCCATGTCCAGCAACCATTTGCTAGCTAAGCCCATCCGGTAAACCATGAAGCTCCGCTGAACTTAGTTCTGAAAGCAATTTTTCTTTTTTTTCTCGCAAGGTTCATTGACAGATGGAGCACAAGGGCCTAGAATGAAAGGCAAAAGGCGAGAAATGACCCTAGGCTACAGTAGAGACTGGCATTGGCTTTTCCTTCTTAGGTGCATTGCTGATGAACACTGCTTAAATACCTAGCGTCCAAATCAACCTGCAGACGGTAATTCAGTGAGCTTAATGGCTATTTAACTGTGACAGTTATTTAAGCCGTGGGCGTCTGATTCCACTCAGTCGCCTCTTTCCAACTGAACCGTTTCTTGACTGAATCGACATCTCCAGTGCCACTCTTCAGGTCAGGTAGGTTCAGAGGACTAGGATCCTGACATGTACCTCGTTAAGGAGCTCGCCTCAGATGGTGACCATGTCTCTGCTCCCTTCTTTACCAGCCGGTGCACCCACTACCCAGGTCAGCACATGCCGGCAAGGCGGCAATCAACGTTGTCAGGTTACAATGGGTTCAGTATCACACCACATACTACATACACACTGAGTAACCATTTTTTTTTTTGTAAATCTCCTCTCCTTAAATATGACCAACATAACTGCAGCTTATGTGATTTTATCTTCTGAACATATCAGTTTCATATCTTCTGTCAGTTTAAGCGGACATGCATGCACATGAAGTACCGTTATATGTCAGACCAATTGTTGTTGCTGAGCAATACCTCCTGTATGTTTATGGATTTTTTTATTGTTGTTTTACCTCATGCTTCAAAGCTGCTTGACTGGCTTTTCGAAGAGATCACCTGCAGAATACCCCTTAACAGAGTGGTTCCAAGTATTCTCAAAACAAAAAAAAACAGAGTGGTTCCAAGTAACCCGGCACTGCAAGTCTGCAGGCAAATTTCTGAGCCATTTTCATTGAGTAGAAAACTATTAGCAGTGCCATGAAGGTTTCCCGTGAACAAAAATAAAAAGAACTGAAGAACGACCACTATAAGTGCTCTCATTGTAGCTCAGTACAGCGCCATGAAGGCTGTTTCTTTTTTTCAATCTCAAAGCTTATCCTGTAAGGTGATCTACTGGCTGATAGCTTATAGATAAGCCTGAAGCTATTTGAGCAACCAAACTAACAAGTCATGATCTCCTGCTTAATAGAGGTCCTTTACTTGCTTTGGCTCTATCATGGCAGGTGTTCTGTTTAATGTTAAGCCCGAATAAGCTACTGTACATGTTTGATTCAGAGTCCTGACTTAACTGCTTAAGGTTACTTAATTGATAGGCCAAAGCTTAAAATGGGCCAAACAGGCCCCCTTTAATCTAGTGGCAGTAGGCATGTCATGTAGGCAACACAAAGCTTACTAGTTATTTTGGTTTCCAAATTTCTGGTTATGTCGTGTGTTATAAATTTATCTTGTAAATGAATTATGATGGTTATTTTGGTGCGGTTGTTGCTGACGATGCAATGGAAAATGCTATCTTGGAGCTGGGAGACTCACTTGCTCAGCTTCTCAGCAACGCCAGAATCCTGATTCACTCACTATCACCAACTTGCGTAATGCACTGAATTTTCTGTCCATAGTTGAAGAGCTTCAGAGTTTGTTCGTACGATATGGTGAGCTATAACCTGCAGTCGAGGACAGTTGGATGCATGGGCTGCGTGACAAGGTAGAGCTAATGGTGCCTAGCAATTATTCATCACGAGCATATTTGTACCAAATCATGTCAGTCTTGAACAAGTTTTGTTTTTGCAGTGCTATTCCTATGATTTTTCAATCCTATGAACCAAAGAAGGCCTAAACTTGCTACAAAATCTGTAATTTCCCTTTGCGAGCGAAGGAATACGAACTCCTGTTTTGCACCCTATCTGCGTTGTTAGCCCAAAGCCTGCCGTATGAACTACTACTATTGGGCAGTTGAAGAAAATGCGGCCAGTATTCTCCAACTAACCGTCCAACGTCATGCAGCAGGCAGGTGCAGGTGATCTGTACGTCCTGGTCATCTCTTGGCCAGGAGCTGCTCTCAGCAGAAGGGATCCTCCTATGGTGTATGATTTGACAGAGATAGGAATATCTTTCTCTTCATAGGTATTTTCACAGCCTGCAAATTAACCTTCCAGTTTCGTCCAACTCAATCCTCTGAAGGTAATACTAAGTCAGTAGAGCGATTTGGCTGAGCAGACATGTCCAGCAACCATTTAGTTAGCTTCAAGCTGCACTGAATCTCAATTCTTAAAGCAATCTTTTTATTTTACCGATGGTTCATTGACGGGAGGGAGCATGAGGGTCTGGAATTAAAGCCAAAAGGCGAGAGAGGACCCTTAGGCTACCGTAGCAACTAGCATTGGCTTTTCCTTCTTACATCCGTGTCTGATGAACAATGCTTACCTAGCGTCCAAATTAACTTACAGACGGTAATTCAGCAAGCTGTTTGGATTGGATGTAAATTTTTGTGTAATGACCGGTATTCAGTTCAAACTTGAGCTAAATACCGGGGAGCACACTAATTTTACACCCAATCCAAGCGGGGCCTAACAACTAGTATAATTTGCCCTCAGTCTAGCGAATTCAAACTACAAACCCTCACGAATCAGATCATTAATCAGGCAAGGCAGGGAATCTCTATTTGGAAAATCCTTTTACAGTAATATTTGGTGAGAAGCCGCACAACAAGCAGCAACAGGTACTACGGGGCTACGAAAACATTGGTTGTGGAACCAACAAACAGGATAGAATTCAGAAGAATTTATCAGGAACAGGGATTCCCCAAAGAAAAAAAAAACATCTTAACAACAGAAGACATGTAGGAGTATTAATCAATCATGGTGTAAACTGAGATTGCACTTTCATGTATCACAGGGCTTGTTCAACGTAATTACACCCACGACGGCGATAAGCTTGACAACAACTAGTACTTGAAACTTATTTGTGTTTGCTGGCACATATGGCTGCACCACCAGGATAACAATAGCGATTGCGGTTTTGTGGCCTGGGATCAAGCAGATGCGGCGGCAGCCTCCTCCAGCAGCTGCTTCACCTTGGTGATGTAGTCAGCCATGGCCTCCTCCTTGGATTTGGCTGCAAATCGAGTTCCGCCAGAATTTGCACAAACGTAAGTTTGGTGGTGTTCGCTCAAGAACGACGGTAAAGGTGGTTTTCATGGATTTGAAAAAGTGATCAAGAACTTGTAGAGTTTACCTTCGACGGCCTTCCAAGCATCCCACTTGGCCTTGCCAGCCATATCAAAGAGGCCGCCGGGGCGGGCTGCGAGATGAGAACAGAGCGGTTAATTGGGCTGAGCGCGACGAATCAACGGTAAGATTCTAATGCAAAATGCCATGTACTTGTGTGTGTGTTTGAAAAGAAAAATCAACGATAAGAAAATCCTGCACTAGTTAGTAAAAGTATGTAGCATTGTTGATTAATCGGAGGACAAGCAGTGTCACATGCTGTGTTCCCTATGTAGATCCACAGGGAGGTATCAATCATGCATGCACATCTGGATCTGGGCACATGGCCTGGTGACCACATTTTTGTTTTGAAATGAAGGGGTGACCACCTGGGTTTGGTTGGACTAGTTAAAGCCCTAAGATGGGGGCTCTGTATTCTCCTTTTCCATCGAATTGTCCCTTCTAAGCGTATACACATAGGCACGATCAATCAAACAGAGTCGCTCTTGAGAGATGATAAGCAGCAGCATGGCAAACCAGTTATACAGTCAGTCCTCTGCTTATGCAGCACACACACGCGCGAAACTTCAAGTATTTCAACAGTAAACCAGGCCTGATAATTTACTTGTTACTAATAAGACTAGTAATAAGAAGATGGAGAGATGTAATACCGGTGTTGACGGGGCCGACGGTGGCCTGCTTGTAGAGGCCGTAGAGGCAGAGCTTGCTCTCGTTGGTGGTGGTGTCGGGCAGCGTCTTGGCCTTCTCCGCGTGCTCCTCAAACTCCTCCTGGACAACATCAACGGGCAAGCACGGCATATAAGTAACTGACAGTGGCCGCTGCTAATTTGGCTCGCCGGCGAGTTCACCGGTAGTTTCGAGGCAGAAGACGGTAACAAATCCCAAAACTGTGGGGGTAAACCGAGTTTCGCAATCATATGTATGGAGGCCAATCTTTAGCTGTTTACTAGGTACTAGTGTGAAATCTGAACCCTGAAGCTCAGCAGATTCAGACATTAACAAATCCCTGAAGTTGCAGGTCAATCAGATTTCGTCAACATATTCACGGATCTAACTAATCATTCAGCTCGATGCATGCTGGAGTGATAAATTAGCCTGAAAACAACGACGGTGATCTTCAAAACATCTGAAGGGGCCGATTCAGACAGCAAAGCTCAGCTGGAATTGTGCAGTGCAGGGCCATGCAGATACAACCTCCTGAACCGCATAAACCAGTAATCAAACGGCTGGCGCGGAATATTCGCTCATAAACTCTACAGCGGGTAGATCCATGGGATACAGCACTAGGAAGCTGGAACCCAGGATCGTGCGCGTCGGACGGGGCACCGGCACGGCGACGGCGGGATTCGCCGGAGCCGGAATCTAAACGGGGCTCCGGCCAAGGCATGGATCGCGACGAGGAGCGGCAGAAGACGAGATCGAGAGAGGGGGAGGTGTGGAAGCATCGGGTGCTTACCTTGAGACCCATGTCGATCGGCGGCTCTCCTCGGCTTCGATACGTTCGAGGCGATAAGAGCGATCGATTCGATGCGAGCCGAGCGGTACAAGCTAGATTATATGGGCGGACGGGGCGGGGAGGTTCGTTCCTCCAGGGGACTCGTGCTCGCGCCCGATACGTGTCGGGGGCGATCTCGGCCGTCCGATCCGGCTCCTGGACGGCGCGGAGACCAACTTGTCGATCACAACATAGTTGAGCTCTTTTCTTGTGGCCAACGGTGTAAGGAGGTCAGTACCTCTACCGCTGCCACCACCAAGACAAAAAAAAAATGCTGGGCTTAGAGGAGGTGAGAACAAAGTCGGACAAGTGTTCATCTGTGTATGCAGCTACGGATGCCCTATGGACGATACACGTAGACAAAGTTGCCATGGTATTCAATTTTTGGTGGCACTGGTGGAATAATCGGAACAGAGTTTGGAAAGGTAAAACTAGATGGCAGCCAAATGAAATTATGTTTCAGACTTTTGCCACAGATGCTGAATACCTGTCAGTCGCGGTGAAGACTGAAAAAGGAAGTACCAAGAATGATTCCCAATGGAGACCACCAGAGGAGGGTACACTGAAGATCAATATTGATGGTGCTTTTCACTCCGGGTGGTGAAGATGGTGCGTGGGGTGTGATTGTGAGAGATTACGGGGGTCATGTGATAGCTTGCAAAGCAGGAAGATCCATGCATGTATCTGACGCATTTGCAGCTCAACTTCAGGCGATGGTTCATGCTCTGGACTTGGCAACTGAACTAGGAGCTATCCGCATAATTGTAGAAACTGACTCACAACTCCTTGCAGCTGCGGTCAATAGCACAGATAACTAGAAGATGTAAAGCTGTAAAAGAGACTATGGTTTTCCAAATGTGCCATCCAGGTTTGTCGTATGGAGGCTAATAATGCTGCACACCATCTTGCTAAGTTTGGTTACAATTGTACTGAAAATGAAGCCTTCCAGTGGGAGGACTATGCACCTGACCAGGTTGCATCCTATGTAATGGGCGACGCGCCCGAACTGTCTGCGTAATAAAGCTTTGCTTTAATCAAAAAAGACGAACTACTAGTACGTGGGTGAGGGGGCTCTCGGTTTCCGCTTAACACGTTTTTCTCTTTCTTACTCGCGGTCTTTTTCATTTTATCTACACCGCAATACTCAAATCCCCCCCCCCCCCCCCCCCACACACACACACGCACGCAGCGGACGGCGCCCAGTGATGAACAACACACAAAAAAGTTGACTCCACAACCACACACACTATTTCCAACTCACCAAATCCATATTATTACATGCAACGTAAAACCTAATCTAAACATAGCTCAGCCGACGGCGCCGCTCAAAGTCTTGGTCCGGTCGCCAGTGAGGTGGAGTAGGACATGGGACGCGGACCGGCTCACGGGACTCAAGGCGCCGCCGTGTCCCATGTCCTACTATTCCTCATCGGAGTTCGTAACTTTCACGATGTCGGTGGACATGAGATCGACGATGGATCTGTCTTGGGAGGAGCCGACAACGTCCACCACGACGCGGTTGCGACGCTTGAGGTGGGCGTGCACCACACGGGGGCGCCCGAGAATGCGACTCCGCCTCTCCAACACCCGCCGTCGCGAGGGCTGCTGCCACCTCCCGCGCTTGCTGTCTCGCACGACGGGTACATGGCGTGCCATATTTGCCTCGGTGACCCCCACGCGCCCACCTCCGCCTCGCACGCGCCAACAAAGCGCTGCGAATTCGCCGGCGTGCTCGGACGCCTGACGGCCCGCACTGCCTCTGATGAGGCAACTGCGACACACCTCGCGCCGGATCCATGCGTCATTGGCCGGGCCCAATGGATTCCTGATGGTAAGAATCTGAGCACTGCTATCAAGCGGCCTTCTCCTGAGAGCAGCGGAGCACAAGGCAAACGGTCATCTCCTCCTCAGGGCCGCGTGGGAGGAGCTCGGGGTCAACGATCTAGAGGTGTATGACTCGGATCCGTTGCCCGCCAAGTCGGAGAGGGTAGGAGATCACTAGAGGGAGTTTGTGGGTAGAGGGAGTGGTATGGAGGGGAATGGAGTGGAGTGGAATATGGCTAGGGTTTCGACCTTAGGTGCGGAGAGGGTCCATTTTCTGTGGGGTCGGGTGGGCCAGTGTGGGCCGGATCCGACGTGGCGGACGTGTCCGGGTGCGTCCGGGTGTCCCCATATCCACCCCAGATTTGGGCCGGATATGGAGAGTGTCAGTCAGTCCGAGCGTTTGAGCCGGCTATAGGAAGACCTGTTCGATGGCGTTCTTGCGTCCGGCCTTCTTTGGTTCATAGGATAGGAATTTTATAGGAATAGGAAAATCATAGGAAGTGAGATGACAACATGTCAATTCCTATAGAGAAAGATATGTCATTTGGTGCATAGGATAGGATTTTTTCCATTGAGTCTAGGCTAATGTTTTTTTTCCTGCAAAACGTGAAGGATTGATTCCTATCCTACGTAGGAATAGGAATCCATTCCTACAAACCAAAGGGCTTCAAAGGATTTTTTTTTTCCTTTGCAAATCCTATCTTATAGAATTCCTACAAAAATCCTACAAATCAAAGGAGGCCTCGGCAATCCGTCTGGACGTTTGGAACGGATATGGGGTCCGGTTAGGCTGGTCACAATGGGGAGGAACTTAGGAGTAACATCACACACTTCAATACAACTTTGCTTATGTGGCACATATTTAATGAAGAGAGAGGTGCTTTTGGTAACTAGCTAAGTTACCGGAACATCACACACTCCAAGAAACAATGAGTCTATAACCTAATAAATACATCGTTGCATGACACTACATAGATGTTCCTACCCACTATGGAGGTAGTAACATATTTTAGGGAAGTGTGTAAGTTATTAGCTTATGTTCTTGCCCATTATTACCAGCCTTATAGCAAGGGGTTGAAGGCGCGAGATTCTTTTGCACCATACTACCCGTGCATCTATTTTTGAAAAAATGTCTTTTTCAATGCATTCGATGCGTTCAATATAGCTGATAGCCCACCATACGACAAGCACATCCATCACCCCAACTCCCAACCTTCATTGCTCAACTCCCAACCATGCATTATGACCATATTTACACTAGATACAACATCAGTCAGCCATTACTCGGAGAAGGAGACTTGATGTCATTGTTTGATGATTTGTTGAATGGGCAAAATACATTTTTATGCGAACGACACAAAAATAACAAAATCACGTATTTCTAGCAAATGTACTACTACATGAAAGTACATGACTTTTTTAATGCTCACGTAAAAACATATTTCATGATGAAAAAATACACATGTCTACCATACATCTACAAGTATTTGTGTATTTTATTTCTAACTCATATTTATGAGATAATAAAATATGGCAAAAGCTATACCAAATATTGGTTCATGTCAGAAAGTGCATATTGGTTTATGATTCTCATATTATTTTTCAAAATTTCGGGCTTTAGGGAGCCCGAGACCAAAAAATCCACTCTATACTTTTTTTCCAGAGATTTTTTTTGAGACAATTTTTTTTCCAGAGATATCCACTCTATACATAGTGCTCACCTCTGGTGACTCAAGGCGGGCCGTGGCCCATTAAGGAATAGTAGTGGACCGGTTTTGGAACCTTCCACCTGGTTCTGGGAAGGTTCTGGTTGCTTTTCTTTTTCTTTTTCTTTTTCTTTTTCTTATACTTTTTTGGTTTTCTTTTATTTATTCTTCATTTCCGGTTTATTCTTTTCTTTATAATTTTTTATTTTCGCTTTGATTTTGTTTTATATTTTTCATTTAGTTTTTTTTCTCTATTTACATATATATTGACATTTTTTAAATACATAGTGAAGATTTTTTTAATAGACATTGAATTTTTACTACACTAGATACAACATCAATCAACCATTCCAACTATACAGAGGAAGGAGATTTGATGTCATTGTTTGATGATTTGTTGAGCGGGAAACCACGGTTGTTTTAGGCTAAAAAGTGGTACTCTTACATTGCTTCCAAAGAAGAAGGGAGCAGTGTGGATTGAGCAGTTTCAGCCGATCTGTTAGCTTCACGTTAGCTTTAAGTTTTTTTTAATCAAAATAGGTACAAATAAGATAACTGAGATATCATACACTATGGTCCGTCCTACCGAGTCTGTGCCCGTCTTTTCATTTGTGGCTGTCAAGCCAATCCGAGTATCCCCCTTTCTACATATTAGATGGTATATTAAGTACAAAATAACTGCATTTCGATATTAGATGGTATATTGATTCCTTTTTAATTTCAGACCTATGTTAATTACATAATTTGCACTAATATTGATATTAGCTGTTACCTCCGTCCCAAAATTACTGTTTTATATTTGTCTAGATACGGATGTATTTAACACCAAAACGTGTCTAGACAAATCTAAGACAAGAATTTTGGGACACAGGGAATATGATATAATTGGGTGCTAAAATTGGTTGGTTCTTAATATTCAAAAGTTTTGAATTGTTAGGTCGGGTGGATCGATGGTTGAGATTCAGCCTCACTCACAATTTTATTGGAGTGGTTGATATGAAAATTGCTAAGGGAGCTCGAGCTGCATGGAGCCCTTAATTTGAATTTTTTTAAAATTAAAACTTTTAGTTTTAAAAAATCTGAAAACCCAATGCACATATACATATGGTTGTATACTACTCTGCAAAGTTTCATGACGAAATACTTTTATATGCGAGCTACACAAAAATAATAAAATCACGTATTTCTAGTACATGTACTATTCACTACAAAAGTGCATGATTTTATATTTTCAGTTTTTTAAAACTTAATAATTAATTTTACATTTTTTTGGAAATTTTAGGTTCCATGTAGCCCGAGAGAAAAAAATTCCACTCTCTAGTAGATTTTTTTAGGGGAAACATGGTCGCTTTATTGATTCAAAATATAAGGTACAATTACAGTATCATGTTGCTTGTATAAGCCAACTGTGGCGACCATGAGCTAACAACCAAACGCTTCTTACAAGAATTATGAGCCTCCATGTTGGATGCTCTACCCTCAGGAATTATTCTAACTTCTTCGAACTCCCGCCAACGAAGCTTGATCTCTTGTAATACAGGGCTGTATAAACACATGCTTCCTTCATTGATTTGCTTGACCACCACCTCGGCATCACACGTGATAATGCAACGACTCAAGTTCAGATCAGCTGCGAGTGATAACGCCTCTAGGCATGCCATGGCCTCCAGCGTTGCCGATCGGTGCAAGATAGATGCCCTGGTCGTCCCGGCACACCGTGCGCCGCCCCTTTGTTGCAGTTTTTAGTTATGCGTCAGTCCACATTTATTTATTTTTGGAAAACGGAGTCCACATTTATTTTGATCATGCCATCAGCCGGTGGTATCCACTTCCGTACCTGCACATTCCGATGTGCTGCCTTGCCATGCTTCTGTGTGGTGTTTTTAGCAATCTCCAAATCTGCTAGGTACCTGGGAATAAAACCATGTATAGTTAGAAGGAAAGCAACCCAAATAGCCCACAACGTGATGATCATCTTTATGAAATCCGTATGTGGTACAATTTCTTTCATATGGAACAACCACTCCCTAGCGTCCGGGCTGTCTGTCATGCTCATGTGCTCCGTGACTGATTCATCCGTAAGAGCCCATACACATCTCAACATCATGCAGTCAAGTAAAGAATGTCGCCATGTATCATTTGCTGCACCACACAACTCACATCCAGGAAAGTAGACAGATTTCAGAATTCTCGCACTGAGGGTCTCCGGTGCTTGCACAATTCTCCACACTTGTCGAGCCAACAAGGCCAAGCTAAACATCTCAAAGTCTCGAAACCCCAATCCTCCCATGTACTTCGTCATAGTGAGGGTGTCCCATGATACCCAATGGGTCTTTATTTTTCCCTGCTTGCTACCCCACCAGAAGCTCCTAACCAATCCTCCCTCAAAAAAAAAAACAGTAGATAGTAGTAAATGCTATACATTGTGTTCGCCTCTGGTGACTAAAACACATAGTTTTAAATAGCCGGCTATAGCCCCGCTATAGCTGTTTGAGAGTGTTGCCGCTAAATGATTTCATGTACAATTTGCCGCTATAGCCCAGCTATAGTTGTTTTTAAGGGTCGCCGCTAAATGTCATAGCCCGCTGTTTAAAACATTGCTAAAACACAAGCCATAGCCCAGTAACAAATAGTAGCGGACCGGTTTCGGAAGATTCTATTGGTTTTCCTTTTCTTTTTATTTTCTGTGTTTTTAATATTTATTTTTTGTTTTTCTTTTGCTTTTTCATTTTTGTTCGTTTTTTCAGTTTTATATTTTTCTCTTTCATTTCGCATTATGCTTTTCATTTTTATTTCCCTATTTTAAATGCACATTGAAAATTTTAGATACATATTGAACATTTTTCAAATACATGTTAAACATTTTCCAGATACACGTTGGATATTTTGTAATACAAGTTTGAACAAATTTTTAAATAGTTGATGAACATTTCAAAATATATGAAACATTTTTTAAATGCAGGAAGAATTTTTCGTTGGTAATGAACATTTTTTTAAAAATTGCGTGAATTTTGTTACCAACAAGAACATCTATTGAATTGTCATGAATATTTTTTAAACGTAGGAAGAAAGATTTTTTTTGAATGATGCGAATATTTTTCAAAATGGCACGAACAAATTAAATGTGTGAACATTTCTTCAATGGTATACATATTTGTTAAGCGTATGAATATAATTTATAAAATACCAATAAAACTACAGTAACTAGCAAAAAGGAAACCCCCAAAAAATATAGTTTTTTTAGACACCCCAAAAAATATAGCTCCTATAAGCTAAGCTAGACGGAGCCTAGCCCATGTAGCCTGCCGCCGGTAGAAGTGAGAAGCAACCCGCGCGTAGCTAATAACTAGTAAGCGTGCACGTGCAACGCACGTCTTGAGCAAAACAACCTATACAATTCATGTGAGTATTGAATATCCAAATTCTTATGAAAAAATAATTATTTTTCATGTAATGGAAGCTTTCCTGGGTGAAATGAAGCTCACTACATACTATTCCCTCAGTTCACAAATACTATAATTTGGATATTTCAATATGAATTACATACGGACTCAAATGAGTGAACAAGCACACTAAAACGTGTCTATCTACATCCGATTCATATAAAAGGTAGAACATCTTATATTTGTGAATGGAGGAATACTAAGCGTGTACTTGTGTCATCTACTCATCTTGATCAAAGCAGCCTATGAAATTCATGTGAGTATTGAATTCTAAATTTAGATTCCAGAAATTTGATGTGTGTGTGTGTGTTGGGGGGTACAAATATATGTAGTGCCTGATGATCCCCACATCTCTCATGGTCAAGCTTAATATAAACCCAATCACTTATCTTTTGATTATGTCATGTGAAGTTCAAGAGGACAAGGAAATCCTAATCCAAAAGATCATAGTCGTATAGTCAAGAATGCAGAATGTCTAATTTCTCGTGTGAACTTGGAAGGGCTTATAATAGGTATAGTCATTGTCCATGTGAACATGACAGAGATGCAATTGTGAATAAAAATATTTAAAAATGTTGTAATCCATTCCTCTTCGGTTCAGCCTACATGTTATCTTCAGAACTGAATTGCTGGACTCAACTATAACGCTGCCCGTGGGAGTGATGGTGAGACGATAGATGAGTCTGCCGGTGGTCAAGACCATTTTGCCCCCATCCTGAGTCTCTCATCACCTGTGGTGCGACATCCGTGAACAAAAATGAAGGGAATTCAACATTTTTGTATGACTTATATGGGAAGCAAAATTAGTTCTGCAAAGATTAAACACGAATTAAACTTGTCATATCAACATCTCAGCTGTGGAGAAAGATCTAGTGTTCTAGAATGGCAAACTATACAATAAGGTAAATAGGCATGAGTAGATCACACGCTCAAATAATCATTGTTTCGCAAAGCTAAACCAGGAAAGGAAAAAACCCACACAATATTTAGGAAGACCAAGCCACACAAATGACGTTTCTAATGAGATGACTATACCCGCAAGAAAACAAATTCAATTAGCAAATTAACTACTCATTTATACTCAAAATAAATAAAGGTGCACTAATGATGTGCATATCCTTCCTGGATTAACAGGTTTAAATTGTTGTCAATGATAGGACCAAATGCACGGGCAAATTCATGCCAACAACAGTGAATAAAAAAGAAAAAGAAAAATAGAATAACCTAATTGAGCAACACGCGACCAAGAATACACTGCAAAGGCGGTGTCATGTAGGGGGCAAGAGTACATCACTCGAGCCAATATGAAAATACATTAAGACAAGCATACAAACAAGGCTTTGTCATGAGTTCTTCCCAGCATGCTGCATACATAATTTGAAGGGGCTTATTTAAGAAATGGTGGCAGGTTATACTTTGCCACTCATGAGTAGCAAGCACGTTGTTGAAGTTGTATAGCCACAATCAGCATCCTTCAACGGGCTATCACTTTGTCTAGATTTTTTGGCCTGAATCGTGGGTGCTCTCAGTACACGCACCTCTGAAAAACACAGAGCACCCATATAAGCTTAAATTCCTTGGCCGAGGTTGGCTTAAAAAAAGGGACTTCTTCCTTGGTTGTTGTAGAACTACATGGCCTGAGCTGCAGTTATTTTGTATCTGCTATTTTGGATTGCTAGAGTTCATGTTCACCTCCAACTTGCATCAGCAAAATATGTAGGCCTCGTTAGTATACTGGACAACTACAGAGCTAATGGAACTGCATAATTTCAATACACCTGCATCAGGCTTGCCGATCAACTACTCAGGTAAGAGTTGAAACCGAGCTCAACCAGTAAGCAAAAAAAAAAAAAAAACAGTTAAGGAAAAACGTCTCGCCCTTGTCGACAGTATGCAATAATCATGCCTAAACACTATGTGCACACATGGTGAGAGATGCCACAACATGTCACCGTAAACAGCTAGCCATTCCTATTGTACAGATTTGCAAGTCTTAGGATGTGGTAAAATTCTAGGTAAGCAGGTTAGCATTGCCATACTTGTCATTTGGATCAATACGGCAGTTATACATCTCTGACCTCATCAGTCCATCAGTAAAAGAGCAAATCATGTAAGGCTTGATTCAAATCTCGCATAACTGAACTTAATGAACTCATGATTGTAGATTGAATGCAGAACCAGGATGTCACTACTTACAAAATATTTACCCTAAAAAATCATGGATGGTGAGCTTGTTCTTGACTTCTGTTAACTCTTAACACTCGACTTCTCCATGGAAATATAAGAAACAAGAGGATGAAAAGGCCAAAGATGGTGTCCTTTTTGCCAACACAACCTGCGCCTGATCAGATCTTGGGACCTGGGCATCTCTTGGTTGCTGTCAGTAAAAATATTCCAAACTTTGATGCTCAGTTTCAGCTTGTCTAAAGGCTAAAAAAAAGGGAAGTTAAATCACAAATGTGATAATTGTAAAGGTTCTTAACAAGTTCAGCTGTACTGGTCATCGAAGAATGAAGGTTAGGATATAAGACACAGAGAAACATGCATAGCATCTTTCTGGATATATCGCAGACTGCCGCTAACTCGTAACAAAGAATATCATTTGCTAAAATTGGTTCTACATTAACAGAAAAATTCACCAATTTAAGGGATGTGCTTTAAAAAGATCAAAACAGATTGTATCGGGAGGTTGCTATATCTATATAGTGGGGCGAAAGCCTATTTCGTAAAGATCAAAACAGATGCAGTAGATAAAAAACACCAATTTCCATAGACAAATCACCAAGCTAAACATACTTATGTACTGATATATGGGATAAAACGAAACCATGCTTCCTGGTCATTGTCATCAAGGAGAAAATTACAAGACTGGAGATTCTGAACAAATATTCCCATGTAGTGTAGTTCTAGCACACAAGCGGCAAATCGGCACCATATCTGCAAGTTACAGGAAACCATAAAAATATGTAGTACTACTCAAGAAAACATCTTCTAAACAGAGCATCATAAGCATTCTCAAAAGTCAACAGGATAATGTGTCTGCAGTAAGGTGAGAAAGGATACATGCCAGTTAATATCAAACAACACGTTCAACACATAACTGGTACAAAGTTGCAAACTGCATGCTTAGGTGACTCTTCATCTAAAAATGGGTATATTTGCCTCTGCAGAAAAATGCATTCTTATGATAAATTGATAATACGACCAACATTCAGTATTCAGAACTCAAATATGTACAAAAATGTGGAGCCTTCCACCATACCTTAAAACATCTGACAAAGGGAGCCTTCCACCTTTAAGCCGAGCCATCCTATCCCCAATGGATCCTTCGGAGAACCTCATCGCTACACAAAGCTGAAATAGACAAAACAAAACTCCATCTTAATTGATTCATTCACAGGCAACCCAACAGCAAGTCTCCACCAGAAAATATATACCCTCCCATTATGCGTTGAGATGCCATGTAGGAAGCAGATATTGCCCGGGCATTGGCATTTGCGGAAGACCTCGTTGAACCTCGCCGAGAACACCTGCAGCTGGTCGTCCCTGACCGGGTGCTGCATCTTCACGTCGAACTCGTGGTAGAGGTCATAATACTCTGCCTTTGGTATCTAGGCATACACGAAGGGGCATCTCCCTATCCGGTGCTTCAGATCCAGCACCGCTGGGTCGATCCACGGGCTTATATGGCTCGAACCAAGATGAACCAATACGAAACTTGGAAGAAGCGGATGCCGACGTCGAGGAGCTGCTGGGTCCAGGAGGAGGAATCCTGCAGATCGAGGGAGCAGACCTCCAGGGCGCCGCGGTGGATCAGCTCCAGACATTGGGCGGCGCCAAGGAAGCCCTGCCCGCCAGTCACCGCGAACCGCACGCCTCGATCCCCCCGCCTCGCTCGGGCATCTTTGCTGCAGCTTAGGGTGTGGGGCGGGCTACGGGGCAGGGCGGGGAGGCGGCTCACAGCGACCGCAACGGGGCTCGGCCGGCGACGCGGCGTGGCCGTGGAGAAGAGAGGGAAATAGGGGAGATATGGCGTCCGTCGCGCGAGGCGACGGCGGAGGCGTGGATGGCGTCCGTGGGGAGAAGGGAAGCACGGTAAAAGGGAGGAAGTGGGGGCGCAATCACGGCAGGGGATGATTTTGTTAGGCGCGTGATGTGCGGCGGCCTCTTTGCGTGACGAGGTGGATTGTGAGAGGGACAAGACGTGGGCGTCTGCCTGGCAGAACAATTAATCTGGAGTGTTATTTTGTGTCACAAACTCTAGATGTAATATAGACTGTTAGGTGCGATTTACTTTCACTAATCTAACGTCTCTGGTTCTTCCGTATACATTTTGTTGTGTGGTTTTAGGAGAATTAAAGTTTGCTCTTTTAATAGTAGTATAGATATAGAAGTATAGATAAGTTGAGCAAAAAATGGGCCCTGATCACAGACCTAAGCGCGAGACCTATGTCTCACCTATTGTCAGATGGCTCGGCCCAATATAGGTTCCTGGGTTCCTTCGAGCGGTTTAGGAAGCTTCTCTGACCGGTTCGTATGGAAGTTTCCGTTCGGGTTTTTGTGTTTCTTTTCCGGTTTTCTTCCGGTTCCTTTTTTTTTATCATTTTGTTTATTTTTTCTTGCTTGCAAATAATATCTGGTACACATTGTATATTATTCACACAAATGTGGAACATTTTTTGATACATGTTGAACATTTTTTAAATACATAATGATCATTTCAAGTACATGTTTTAAACTTTTTTAATACGTGTTACACAATTCTCAAATACAGGTTGAATATATTTTTGAATATGTGTTAAATGTGTGTTTTTCAAATTCACGTCGAACATTCTTTTAATGCTATGAAACATTGTTTCAAACTACACAAACATTTTGTTACACTATATAAACAAAAAAAATGTCACAAACACATTTTCGGAACATGTGAATATTGGTTTTAAATGCCATAGACATTTTTTGAATGACACAATGTTTTTTTTGTAAATTTCATGAACTTTATTTTAAAGTTTGTTTAAAAAATAAATAAAAAGTTCGTGTTTTAACATAAGAGTTGAATTAAAAAACTAGGGGAAAGTTGGTCGCGACAGTATAGTTGCTACTACTGTGAAGGTCCCTACAGTAAAATGATATTTTAAGTGACGCGCTGAAGGGATGGCCCATGGGGTGACGCCCCGGTGCCAAAAGCCAGCATCTTGATGCATAGGCGTTATATAGGGAATCTCATATAGAGAGGGGCACCCTATTTGGCACACATAAGAATTTCTAGCACATGTACTACAAAATTGCATGATTTTATTTTTTTTATGGCTCACGTAAAAACTTATTTCTGATGAAATTTCACACATGTCTAGCATAAACATATACGTATGTGCGTGTATTTATTTTCAGTTTTTTTAACTTAATAATTAATTTTTCAAATTTTGGAAATTCTGTGCTCCATGTAGCCCGAGAGAAAAAAATTCCACTCTCCAGCAGATTTTTTTAGGGGAAACATGGTCGCTTTATTGATTCAAAATATAAGGTACAATTACAGTATGATGTGGCTTGTATAAGCCAATTGTGGCGACCATGAGCTAACGACAAATCGCTTTTTACCAAATTATGAGCCTCCATGTTGGATGCTCTACCCTCATAAATTATTTTCTTTGAACTCCCGCAAACCAAGCTTGGTCTCTTGTGGTATAGGGCTTTATAAACACATGCTTCCTTCATTGATTTGCTTGACCACCACCTCGGCATCAGAGGCGATAATGCAACGAGTCAAGTTCAGATCAGCAGCGAGTGCTAACACCTCTAGGCGCCTGCTACTTCTTGAGCTTACGTTGGTTTTTCCCTTGAAGAGAAAAGGGTGATGCAACAAAGTAGAGATAAGTATTTTCCTCAGTTAAGAACCAAGGTATAAATCCAGTAGGAGGAACACACAAGTCTCCAATAGTTGCACCTACACAAACAAACAAATACTTACACCCAACATGATAAAAGGGGTTGTCAATTCCTTCACAGTTAATTGTAAAGATGAGATCTGATAGAGATATGTGTAAAAGATAAATAAAAATGCAAAATAAAGTAAAGATAAATAAATTGCAGCAATGTTTTTTTTGTGTTTTTTGTTTATAGATCTGGAAATAATATGATGAGAATAGACCCGAGGGCCATAGTTTTCACTGGAGGTTTCTCTCTTGAAAAAATGCATACGGTGGGTAAACAAATTACTATTGAGAAGTTGATAGAAAAGCACACAGTTATGACGATATCTAAGGCAATGATCATGAATATATGCATCACGTCCGTGACAAGTAGACTGACTCTTGTTTGCATCTACTACTATTACTCCACACATCGACCACTATCTAGCATGCTCTAGTGTATTAACTTAACAAAAACAGAGTAACATCTTAAGCAAGATGACATGGTGTAGAGGGATAGATCCAATCAATATGGTACAAACCCCTCTTTTTATCTTTAATGGCAACATTACAAATACGTGCCTCGCTACCCCTTCTGTCACTGGATGAGGACACCACAAGATTGAACCCATTACAAAGCACATCTCCTATTGCAAGAAAAATCAATCTAGTTGGCCAAATCAAATCAATAGATCGAAGAGAAATATAATAGGTCCCATACCACTGTCGTCCTAACCATCTCACCATAGATTGATTCAAATGATTTTGGATGTCTGGGCTTGCCTGGAGCAACAACCTGGGTTGTTTAGTCACATGGCTCAAGAAACAGGGTGTCAGGGGAGAAACTTAATTGCAATGTCAGAGGCAAAAGCAACTTCTAAGGCCCTTTCCAGTGCTTTAAGGTGTACTAGTGCTAAGGATGCCACAGATTACATGCTGCAAATAATGATTATAAGATACATGTACTAAACCATAAGTGTTGGGGTTTGGGGTGTGTGTGTGTGTGGGGGTGGGGGGGGGGGGGAATGCCCCCTCTCCACACATAATATGACTCGATCTACTTGGTGGTGTGAGCTTTGCATCGGTACACCCCACTTTTGAAAGTTTACAATTTTTGATGTAGATTAAGGGACAAGATTAAAACTTAACCTTCATTTGAAAATGGTAGAATAGCTACTCGGTCAATGCACGGACCAGAGCTGCTACTTCTTGAGATTGCGTTGGTTTTTTCCTTGAAGAGGAAAGGGTAATGCAACAAAGTAGAAATAAGTATTTCCCTCAGTTGAGAACCAAAGTATCAATCCAGTAGGAGATACAAGCAAGTATCCAATATATGCACCTACACAAACAATCAAACACTTGTACCCAACACGATAAAAGGGTTGTCAATCCCTTCACGGTCACTTGCAAGGATGAGATCTGATAGAGATAGATATAAAAGAAATAAAAGTAAAAAAAATTGAGCGAGGTATTTTTGGGATTTTGGTTTTATAGATCTGAAAGTATATGATGAAAAATAGACCCGGCGACCATAGGTTTCACTAGAGGCTTCTCTCTTGAATAAAGCATACGATGGGTAAAGAAATTACTGTTGAGCAATTGATAGAAAAGCGCATAGTTATGACGATATCTAAGGCAATGATCATGAATATAGGCATCACGTCTGTGACAAGTAGACCGGAACGATTCTGCGTCTACTACTATTACTCCACACATCGACCGACTTCTACATGCATCTAGAGTATTAAGTTCAAGAGAACAGAGTAACACATTAAGAAAGATGACATGATGTAGAGGGATAAACTCAAGCAATATGATATAAACCCCCATCTTTTTACCCTTAATGGCAACAATACAATACGTGCATCACTGCCCCTTCTGTCACTGGGAGAGGACACCGCAAGATTGAACCCATCACAAAGGACCTCTCCCACTGCAAGATTGATCAATCTAGTTGGCCAAACAAAATTAATAAATCAGAGAGAAATACAAAGCTATCAAATCATGCATATAAGAATTCAGAGGAGACTCAAAAAGTATTCATAGATAATCTGATCATAAATCCACAATTCATTGGATCTCAACAAACGCACCGCAAAAGAAGATTACATCGAATAAAACTCCAAGAATAGCGAGGAGAACATTGTATTGAAGACCAAAGATAGAGAAGAAGCCATCTAGCTACTAGCTATGGACCCGTAAGTCTGTGGTAAACTACTCACACATCATTGGAAGGGCAGCAAGATTGGTTTAGAGGCCCTCCGTGATTGAATCCCCCTCCGGCGGAGTGCCGGAAAAGGCCCCAAGATGAGATCTCACAAGAGCAGAAGCTTGCGGCGGCAAAAAGTATTTTTGGTGTGCCCCCTAGTGTACGGCGAATATTTGAGTATTTATGGAGCTGAGATTAGGGTTAGAGGAGCCACGGGGGCCCTACAAGCTCATAGGGAGCGCCCCCCTAGGGCACACCAGGTGAGCTTGTGGCTTACCCGTCGGTCATCTGGCCTCCTCCCGAAGCTTCCTAGGTGTCTTCTGGTCCAAGAAAAATCCTTAAAAAATTTCATTCTGTTTGGTATTGATTTTTCGTAAAAGACAAAAACAAGGAAAAACAGCAACTGACACTTGGCACTAGGTTAATAAGTTAGTCCAAAAAATGATATAAAATAACATAATAATGCATATAAAACATCCAAGATGGATAATATAATAGCATGGGCCAATCAAAAATTATAGATACGTTGAAGATGTATCAAGCATCCCCAAGCTTAATTTCTGCTCGTCCTCGAGTAGGTAAATGATAAAAATAGGATTTTTGATGTGGAATGCTACCTAACATACTTATCATGTAATCTTTCTTATTGTGGCATGAATATTCAGATCCATAAGATTCAAAACAAAAGTTTAATATTAACATAAAAATAATAATACTTCAAGTATACTAATAAAGCAACCATGTCTTCTCAAAATATCATGGCTAAAGAAAGTTATCCCTATAAAATTATATAATCTTGTCGTGCTCTATCTTCATAACACAAAGTATATCATGCACAACCCCGATGACAAGCCAAGCAATTGGTTCATACTTTTAACGCTCTTAAGCTTTTTGAACTCTCACGCAATACATGAGCGTGAGCCATGGATATAGCACTATAGGTAGAATACAATATGATAGTGGAAGTTGTGTAAGACAAGAAATGAGAAAGTCTCACATCGACGAGGCTAATCAATGGGCTATGGAGATGTCCATCAATTGATGTCAATGCAAGGAGTAGGGATTGCCATGCAACGGATGCACTAGAGCTATAAGTACATGAAAGTTCAAAAGAAAACTAAGTGGGTGTGCATCCAACTCGCTTGCTCACGAAGACCTAGGAAAATTTAAGGAAGCCCATCATTGCAATATACAAGCCAAGTTCTATAATGAAAAATTTCCACTAGTAATATATGAAAGTGACAAAATAGGATACTTTCTATTATGAAGAACATAATGCTATTTGAAGCACACATGTGGAAAAAAAGATAGTAACATTGTCCCTTCTTTTTTTTCTCATTTTTTTTATATTTTTTTGGGCTCTTTGACCTCTTTTTTATTTTAAATCCGAAGTCTCATCCCGACTTGTGAGGGAATCATAGTGTCTATCATCCTTTCCTCACATCGGGCAATGCTCTAATAATGATGATCATCACACTTTTATTTACTTACAACTCAAGAATTACAACTTGATACTTAGAACAAAAATATGACTTTATATGAATGCCTCCGGCGGTGTACCGGGATGTGCAATAATCTAGCGTGACATGTATAAAAAATATGAACGGTGTCCAAGCCACAAATACTATGTCAACTATATGATCATGCAAAGCAATATGATAATTATGGTATGTGTCATAACAAAATGGAACGGTGAAAGTTGCATGGCAATATATCTCGGAATGACTATGAAAATGCCATAATAGGTAGGTATGATGACTGTTTTGAGAAGATATAAGATGGCTTATGTGTGAAAGAGCCATACGAGACAACCAAAAATAAATCATGCTCAAACTTCATCGCATAACGAGAGACATACGTGCATGCTTCAGGAATCACAAACCTTAACACAAATATTCTTACTAATCCACAATTACTCACTAGCATGACACTAATATCACCATCTTTATATTTCAAAATAAATACAGGGAAACAAACTTCTCATATATTCAATGATCTTCATAAAAGTTTTTATATTATCCCTCTTGATACCCATCATATTAGGACTAAATTCATAACCTAAGAAAATTGCCAAACTATTTTTAAGACTCTCAAAATAATATAAGTGTAGCATGAGAGTTTATCAATTTCTTCAAAATAAAACCAGCGCCATGCTTTTAAAAAGTTATAAGTGAAGCACTAGAGCTAGATACATCCATTTGAGCGAATACAAGTGAGATGTTTTTGTGTTTCTTTTCTGGTTTTCTTCCGGTTCCTTTTTATCGTTTTTGTCGTTTTCTTTGTTTTCAAATAATGTCTACTTTTTTATTACACATTATATATTATTATACAAATGTGGAACATTTTTTGATGCACGCTGAACATTTCTCAAATACATATGATCATTTTTGAGTACATGTTTTAAATTTTTTTGACATGTGCTAAAAAATTCTCAAATATAGGTTAAATTAGAGATAGATACATCCATTTGAGCGACAGGTAATTTCAGACGGGGGAGTATGTGTTTTTCAAATTCATGTTGAACATATATTTAATAGTATGAAACATTGTTTCAAACTATGCAAACATTTTGTTACACTATATAAACAACATTTTTAAATGTCACAAGCACATTTTTGGAATGTGTGAATATTGGTTTTAAATGTCATGAACATTTTTTTGAATGGCACAAAAGATTTTTTTTTCTAAATGTCATGAACATTGTTTTTAAAATTTTGTTTACACAATTCAAAAAATGTTTGCATTTTAATGTAAAAAATGAATTTAAAAACTAGGGGGAAATTGGTCGCTACAGTGTAGGTGCTGCTACGGTGGAGTCGCTACAGTAAAGTGACTTGTTTAAGTGACGCGCTGATTGGCCGGCCCACGGGGTGATGCCTGTTGGGGAACGTAGTAATTTCAAAAAATTTCCTACGCACACGCAAGATCATGGTGATGCATAACAACGAGAGGGGAGAGTGTGATCTACGTACCCTTGTAGATCGACAACGGAAGCGTTTGGTTGATGTAGTCGTACGTCTCCACGGCCCGACCGATCAAGCACCGAAACTACGACACCTCTGAGTCCTAGCACACGTTCAGCTCGATGACGATCCCCGGACTCCGATCCAGCAAAGTGTCGGGGAAGAGTTCCGTCAGCACGACGGCGTGGTGACGATCTTGATGTACTACTGTCGCAGGGCTTCGCCTAAGCACCGCTACAATATTATCGAGGACTATGGTGGCAGGGGGCGCCGCACACGGCTAAGAATATGATCACGTGGATCAACTTGTCTTCCTCTGGGGTGCCCCTGCCTCCGTATATAAAGGCTCAAGGGGGGGGGGTGCCGCCGGCCTAGGAGAGGCGCGCCAGGAGGAGTCCTACTCCCTCCGGGAGTAGGATTCCTCCCCAATCCTAGTTGGAATAGGATTCGCGGAGGGGGGAAAAGAGGAAGGGGGGCCGGCCCCCTCTCCTTGTCCTATTCAGACCAAGGGAGGGGAGGGGCGCGCGGCCCATCTCTGGCTGCCTCTTCTCTTTTCCACTAAGGCCCACTAAGGCCCATATATATCCCGGGGGGTTCCGGTAACCTCCTGGTACTCCGGTAAAATCCCGATTTCACCCGGAACACTTCCGATATCCAAACATAGGCTTCCAATATATCAATCTTTATGTCTCGACCATTTCGAGACTCCTCGTCATGTCCGTGATCACATCCGGGACTCCGAACAACCTTCGGTACATCAAAACGTATAAACTCATAATATAACTGTCATCGAAACCTTAAGCGTGCGGACCCTATGGGTTCGAGAACAATGTAGACATGACCGAGACACGTCTCCGGTCAATAACCAATAGCGGGACCTGGATGCCCATATTGGCTCCTACATATTCTACGAAGATCTTTATCGGTCAGACCGCATAACAACATACGTTGTTCCCTTTGTCATCGGTATGTTACTTGCCCGAGATTCGATCGTCGGTATCCAATACCTAGTTCAATCTCGTTACCGGCAAGTCTCTTTACTCGTTCCGTAATACATCATCCCGCAACTAACTCATTAGTTGCAATGCTTGCAAGGCTTAAGTGATGTGCATTACCGAGAGGGCCCAGAGATACCTCTCCGACGATCGGAGTGACAAATCCTAATCTCGAAATATGTCAACCCAACATGTACCTTTGGAGACACCTGTAGAGCACCTTTATAATCACCCAGTTACGTTGCGACGTTTGGTAGCACACAAAGTGTTCCTCCGGCACACGGGAGTTACATAATCTCATAGTCATAGGAACATGTATAAGTCATGAAGAAAGCAATATCAACATACTAAACGATCGGGTGCTAAGCTAATGGAATGGGTCATGTCAATCAGATCATTCAACTAATGATGTGATCCATTTAATCAAATGACAACTCTTTGTCCATGGTTAGGAAACATAACCATCTTTGATTAACGAGCTAGTCAAGTAGAGGCATACTAGTGACACTCTGTTTGTCTATGTATTCACACATGTATTATGTTTCCGGTTAATACAATTCTAGCATGAATAATAAACCTTTATCATGATATAAGGAAATAAATAATAACTTTATTATTGCCTCTAGGGCATATTTCCTTCAGTCTCTCACTTGCACTAGAGTCAATAATCTAGATTACACAGTAATGATTCTAACACCCATGGAGCTTTGGTGCTAATCATGTTTTGCTCGTGGAAGAGGCTTAGTCAACGGGTCTGCTACATTCAGCTTCGTATGTATCTTGCAAATCTCTATGTCTCCCACCTGGACTAGATCCCGGATGGAATTGAAGCGTCTCTTGATGTGTTTGGTTCTCTTGTGAAATCTGGATTCCTTTGCCAAGGCAATTGCACCAGTATTGTCACAAAAGATTTTCATTGGACCCGATGCACTAGGTATGACACCTAAATCGGATATGAACTCCTTCATCCAGACTCCTTCGTTTGCTGCTTCCGAAGCAGCTATGTACTCCGCTTCACATGTAGATCCCGCCACGACGCTTTGTTTAGAACTGCACCAACTGACAACTCCACCGTTTAATGTAAACACGTATCCGGTTTGCGATTTAGAATCGTCCGGATTAGTGTCAAAGCTTGCATCAACGTAACCGTTTACGATGAGCTCTTTGTCACCTCCATATACGAGAAACATATCCTTAGTCCTTTTCAGGTATTTTAGGATGTTCTTGACCGCTGTCCAGTGATCCACTCCTGGATTACTTTGGTACCTCCCTGCTAGACTTATAGCGAGGCACACATCAGGTCTGGTACACAGCATTGCATACATGATAGAGCCTATGGCTGAAGCATAGGGAACATCTTTCATTTTCTCTCTATCTTCTGCAGTGGTCGGGCATTGAGTCTGACTCAACTTCACACCTTGTAACACAGGCAAGAACCCTTTCTTTGCTTGATCCATTTTGAACTTCTTCAAAATCTTGTCAAGGTATGTGCTTTGTGAAAGTCCAATTAAGCGTCTTGATCTATCTCTATAGATCTTTATGCCTAATATGTAAGCAGCTTCACCGAGGTATTTCATTGAAAAACTCTTATTCAAGTATCCATTTATGCTATCCAGAAATTCTATATCATTTCCAATCAGTAATATGTCATCCACATATAATATCAGAAATGCTACAGAGCTCCCACTCACTTTCTTGTAAATACAGGCTTCTCCGAAAGTCTGTATAAAACCAAATGCTTTGATCACACTATCAAAGCGTTTATTCCAACTCCGAGAGGCTTGCACCAGTCCATAAATGGATCGCTGGAGCTTGCACACTTTGTTAGCTCCCTTTGGATCGACAAAACCTTCCGTTTGCATCATATACAACTCTTCTTCCAGAAATCCATTCAGGAATGCAGTTTTGACATCCATCTGCCAAATTTCATAATCATAAAATGCGGCAATTGCTAACATGATTCGGACAGACTTAAGCATCGCTACGGGTGAGAAGGTCTCATCGTAGTCAACCCCTTGAACTTGTCGAAAACCTTTTGCGACAAGTCGAGCTTTGTAGACAGTAATATTACCGTCAGCGTCAGTCTTCTTCTTGAAGATCCATTTATTCTCAATTGCTTGCCGATCATCGGGCAAGTCAACCAAAGTCCATACTTTGTTCTCATACATGGATCCCATCTCAGATTTCATGGCTTTAAGCCATTTTGCGGAATCTGGGCTCACCATCGCTTCTTCATAGTTCGTAGGTTCATCATGATCTAGTAGCATGATTTCCAGAACAGGATTACCGTACCACTCTGGCGCGGATCTTACTCTGATTGATCTACGAGGTTCAGTAGTATCTTGTTCTGAAGTTTCATGATCATTATCATTAGCTTCCTCACTAATTGGTGTAGGTGTCGCAGAAACAGTTTACTGTGATGTACTACTTTCCAATAAGGGAGCAGGTACAGTTACCTCGTCAAGTTCTACTTTCCTCCCACTCACTTCTTTCGAGAGAAACTCTTTCTTTAGAAAGGATCCATTCTTAGCAACGAATGTCTTGCCTTCGGATCTGTGATAGAAGGTGTACCCAACAGTCTCCTTTGGGTATCCTATGAAGACACATTTCTCCGATTTGGGTTCGAGCTTATCAGATTGAAGCTTTTTCACATAAGCGTCGCAGCCCCAAACTTTAAGAAACGACAACTTTGGTTTCTTGCCAAACCATAGTTCATAAGGCGTCGTCTCAACGGATTTTGATGGTGCCCTATTTAACGTGAATGCGGCCGTCTCTAAAGCATAACCCCAAAATGATAGTGGTAAATCAGTAAGAGACATCATAGATCGCACCATATCTAGTAAAGTACGATTACGACGTTCGGACACACCATTACGCTGTGGTGTTCCGGGTGGTGTGAGTTGCGAAACTATTCCGCATTGCTTCAAATGTACACCAAACTCGTAACTCAAATATTCTCCTCCACGATCGGATCATAGAAACTTTATTTTCTGTTATGATGATTTTCAACTTCACTATGAAATTCTTTGAACTTTTCAAATGTTTTAGACTTATGTTTCATTAAGTAGATATACCCATATCTGCTTAAGTCATCTGTGAAGGTGAGAAAATAACGATATCCGCCACGAGCCTCAATATTCATCGGACCACATACATCTGTATGTATGATTTCCAACAAATCTGTTGCTCTCTCCATAGTACCGGAGAACGGTGTTTTACTCATCTTGCCCATGAGGCAAAATTCGCAAGTACCAAGTGATTCATAATCAAGTGGTTCCAAAAGCCCATTAGTATGGAGTTTCTTCATGCGCTTTATACCGATATGACCTAAACAGCAGTGCCACAAATAAGTTGCACTATCATTATCAACTCTGCATCTTTTGGTTTCAACATTATGAATATGTGTGTTACTACTATCGAGATTCATCAAAAAATAGACCACTCTTCAAAGGTGCACGACCATAAAAGATATTACTCATATAAATAGAACAACCATTATTCTCTGATTTAAATGAATAACCGTCTCGCATTAAACAAGATCCAGATATAATGTTCATGCTCAACGCTGGCACCAAATAACAATTATTTAGGTCTAATACTAATCCCGAAGGTAGATGTAGAGGTAGCGTGCCGACCGCGATCACATCGACTTTGGAACCATTTCCCACGCGCATCGTCACCTCGTCCTTTGCCAGTGTTCGCTTAATCCGTAGTCCCTGTTTCGAGTTGCAAATATTAGCAACAGAACCAGTATCAAATACCCAGGTGCTACTGCAAGCTCTAGTAAGGTACACATCAATAACATGTATATCACATATACCTTTGTTCACCTTGCCATCCTTCTTATCCGCCAAATACTTGGGGCAGTTCCGCTTCTAGTGACCAGTCTGCTTGCAGTAGAAGCACTCAGTTTCAGGCTTAGGTCCAGACTTGGGTTTCTTCTCTTGAGCAGCAACTTGCTTGCTGTTCTTCTTGAAGTTCCCCTTCTTCCCTTTGCCCTTTTTCTTGAAACTATTGGTCTTGTTGACCATCAACACTTGATGCTCCTTTTTGATTTCTACCTCCGCAGCTTTCAGCATTGCGAAGAGCTCGGGAATAGTCTTATTCATCCCTTGCATATTATAGTTCATCACGAAGCTCTTGTAGCTTGGTGGCAGTGATTGGAGAATTCTGTCAATGACGCAATCATCTGGAAGATTAACTCCCATCTGAATCAAGTGATTGTAGTACCCAGACAGTCTGAGTATATGCTCACTGACAGAACTGTTCTCCTCCATCTTGCAGCTATAGAACTTATTGGAGACTTCATATCTCTCAATCCGGGCATTTGCTTGAAATATTAACTTCAACTCCTGGAACATCTCATATGCTCCATGACGTTCAAAACGTCATTGAAGTCCCGATTCTAAGCCGTAAAGCATGGCACACTGAACTATCGAGTAGTCATCAGCTTTGCTCTGCCAGACGTTCATAACATCTGGTGTTGCTCCAGCAGCAGGCCTGGCACCCAGCGGTGCTTCCAGGACGTAATTCTTCTGTGCAGCAATGAGGATAATCCTCAAGTTACGGACCTAGTCTGTGTAATTGCTACCATCATCTTTCAACTTTGCTTTCTCAAGGAACGCATTAAAATTCAACGGAACAACAGCACGGGCCATCTATCTACAATCAAACATACATAAGCAAGATACTATCAGGTACTAAGTTCATGATAAATTTAAGTTCAATTAATCATATTACTTAAGAACTCCCACTTAGATAGACATCCCTCTAATCTTCTAAGTGATCACGTGATCCAAATCAACTAAACCATAACCGATCATCACGTGAAATGGAGTAGTTTTCAATGGTGAACATCACTATGTTGATCATATCTACTATATGACTCACGCTCGATCTTTCGATCTCAGTGTTCCGAGGCCATATCTGCATATGCTAGGCTCGTCAAGTTTAACCTGAGTATTCTGCGTGTGCAAAACTGGCTTGCACCCGTTGTAGATGGACGTAGAGCTTATCACACCCGATCATCACGTGGTGTCTGGGCACGACGAACTTTGGCAACGGTGCATACTCAGGGAGAACACTTTTATCTTGATAATTTAGTGAGAGATCATCTTATAGTGCTACCGTCAATCACAGCAAGATAAGATGCATAAAAGATAAACATCACATGCAATCAATATAAGTGATATGATATGGCCATCATCATCTTGTGCTTGTGATCTCCATCTCCGAAGCACCGTCATGATCACCATCGTCACCGGCGCGACACCTTGATCTCCATCGTAGCATCGTTGTCGTCTCGCCAATCTTATGCTTCCACGACTATCGCTACCGCTTAGTGATAAAGTAAAGCATTACAGCGCGATTGCATTGCATACAATAAAGCGACAACCATATGGCTCCTGCCAGTTGCCGATAACTCGGTTACAAAATATGATCATCTCATACATAAAATTTAGCATCATGTCTTGACCATATCACGTCACAACATGCCCTGCAAAAACAAGTTAGACGTCCTCTACTTTGTTGTTGCAAGTTTTACGTGGCTGCTACGGGCTTAAGCAAGAACCAATCTTACCTACGCATCAAAACCACAACGATAGTTTGTCAAGTTGGTGATGTTTTAACCTTCGCAAGGACCGGGCGTAGCCACACTCGGTTCAACTAAAGTTGGAGAAACTGTCACCCGCAAGCCACCTATGTGCAAAGCACGTCGGGAGAACCGGTCTCGCGTAAGCGTACGCGTAATGTCGGTCCGGGCCGCTTCATCCAACAATACCGACGAACCAAAGTATGACATGCTGGTAAGCAGTATGACTTATATCGCCCACAACTCACTTGTGTTCTACTCGTGCATATAACATCAACACATAAAACCTGGCTCGGATGCCACTGTTGGGGAACGTAGTAATTTCAAAAAATTTCCTACGCACACGCAAGATCATGGTGATGCATAGCAACGAGAGGGGAGAGTGTGATCTACGTACCCTTGTAGATCGACAACGGAAGCGTTTGGTTGATGTAGTCGTACGTCTCCACGGCCCGACCGATCAAGCACCGAAACTACGACACCTCCGAGTTCTAGCACACGTTCAGCTCGATGACGATCCCCGGACTCCGATCCAGCAAAGTGTCGGGGAAGAGTTCCGTCAGCACGGCGGCGTGGTGACGATCTTGATGTACTACTATCGCAGGGCTTCGCCTAAGCACCGCTACAATATTATCGAGGACTATGGTGGCAGGGGGCGCCGCACACGGCTAAGAATATGATCACGTGGATCAACTTGTCTTCCTCTGGGGTGCCCCTGCCAGGAGAGGCGCGCCAGGAGGAGTCCTACTCCCTCCGGGAGTAGGATTCCCCCACAATCCTAGTTGGAATAGGATTCGCGGAGGGGGGAAAAGAGGAAGGGGGGCCGGCCCCCTCTCCTTGTCCTATTCGGACCAAGGGAGGGGAGGGGCGCACGGCCCATCTCTGGCTGCCTCTTCTCTTTTCCACTAAGGCCCACTAAGGCCCATATATCTCCCCGGGGGTTCCGGTAACCTCCCGGTACTCCGGTAAAATCCCGATTTCACCCGGAACACTTCCGATATCCAAACATACGCTTCCAATATATCAATCTTTATGTCTCGACCATTTCGAGACTCCTCGTCATGTCTGTGATCACATCCGGGACTCCGAACAACCTTCGGTACATCAAAACGTATAAACTCATAATATAACTGTCATCGAAACCTTAAACGTGCAGACCCTACGGGTTCGAGAACAATGTAGACATGACCGAGACACGTCTCCGGTCGATAACCAATAGCGGGACCTGGATGCCCATATTGGCTCCTACATATTCTATGAAGATCTTTATCGGTCAGACCGCATAACAACATACGTTGTTCCCTTTGTCATCGGTATGTTACTTGCCCGAGATTCGATCGTCGGTATCCAATACCTAGTTCAATCTCGTTACCGGCAAGTCTCTTTACTCGTTCCGTAATACATCATCCCGCAACTAACTCATTAGTTGCAATGCTTGCAAGGCTTAAGTGATGTGCATTACCGAGAGGGCCCAGAGATACCTCTCCGACGATCGGAGTGACAAATCCTAATCTCGAAATACGTCAACCCAACATGTACCTTTGGAGACACCTGTAGAGCACCTTTATAATCACCCAGTGACGTTGTGACGTTTGGTAGCACACAAAGTGTTCCTCCGACACACGGGAGTTACATAATCTCATAGTCATAGGAACATGTATAAGTCATGAAGAAAGCAATAGCAACATACTAAACGATCGGGTGCTAAGCTAATGGAATGGGTCATGTCAATCAGATCAATGAACTAATGATGTGATCCCGTTAATCAAATGACAACTCTTTGTCCATGGTTAGGAAACATAACCATCTTTTATTAACGAGCTAGTCAAGTAGAGGCATACTAGTGACACTCTGTTTGTCTATGTATTCACACATGTATTATGTTTCCGGTTAATACAATTCTAGCATGAATAATAAACCTTTATCATGATATAAGGAAATAAATAATAACTTTAGTATTGCCTCTAGGGCATATTTCCTTCCCCTGTGCCAAAAGCCAGCATCTTGACTCCTAGGCATTATTTAGGGAATCTCGTATAGAGGGGGGCAAACCCTACTTGGCATTTAAGGCACTCGTTATAGTAATTCGTGCAACATGGCGCATACCCTCTCCCCCGCCGTGGTAGGATCATCCCATTTTACTTCTTTTTTCTTCTTTCTAAGCTCCAAAAAATACGACTGCCTTGAGGGAAAATCGAACTCAACCCCTCTGCATTTAGACCTGGCGTCAATAACAACTAAGATCATACCTTGTTGTTCATAGTTTCTTCATTTTCTCTTCTTGTAGAAACGTGACGATAGTTTTTTTTATGTTTTTGGTTATTTTTCTATGATTTTTTTCTTGTTCTTTTTTTGTGTTCTTTTTTTGTGTTCTTTTCTGTGATTCACAAACTTTCTTCAAATTCATGAACTTTATTGTAAATTTTCTTCTTAAAAAATATGAACTTTTTTCAAATTTGATGAACTCTTTTTAAAAATCAACAAACTTTTTTCTAGGTTGATGAACTTTTTTTTTAAAATTGATGAACTTTTTTGAAACTGAAGAAGATTGTTTGAAAATCGATGAACTTTTTTCAATGAACTGTTTTGAAAATTGGCGAACCTTTTTTCAACTTTGATGAACTTTTTTTGAAAATCAATGAACTTTCGATGAACTCCTTTTCAAAATCGATAAAAAAATTTGTCGAAATTGATTATTTTTTTGAAATTAATATTTCTTTTGAAAATCAATGAACTTTTTTCTGAATCGACTAACTTTTTTTAGGGAACGGTTCCAATGGTGAACTGATCTCATGAGAATCGAACAAGCGAGGAATTTGGTTTTTTTTGTCAAGCGATCAAGCCAGCGATCGGTTTGTGCTAATTGGGCCGGCCGAAATGACCTTCAAGTGAGCGCCACTAGGCCTAACTGGCGCATAGAGCGCCGAACAGGTGGTGCCAATCTTGCTAATGGTTCGGGTACTTACTCGAGCGGGCTACATCGTCAGAAGAAGGAACCCGTTGCGAATGGACTACTTAAGTAGTATACCCTGTGAACCAACTTATGGTTGGATGGTTAGGAGGACGGTGGTATCTCCAGCCCACTAGGGTTCAAATCCTGACATTGCTGAAGGAAATATGCCCTAGAGGCAATAATAAAGTTGTTATTTATATTTCCTTATATCATGATAAATGTTTATTATTCATGTTAGAATTGTATTAACCGGAAACTTAGCACATGTGTGAATACATAGACAAACAGAGTGTCACTAATATGCCTCTACTTGACTAGCTCGTTGAATCAAAGATGGTTAAGTTTCCTAGTCATAGACATGAGTTGTCATTTGATTAACAGGATCACATCATTAGAGAATAATGTGATTGACTTGACCCATTCCGTTAGCTTAGCACTTGATCGTTTAGTATGTTGATATTACTTTCTTCATGACTTATACATGTTCCTATGACCATGAGATTATGCAACTCCCGAATACCGGAGGAACACTTTGTGTGCTACCAAACGTCACAACGTAATTGGATGATTATAAAGGTGCTCTACAGGTGCTACCTCTTGACCACTGCGTTGGTTTTCCCCGAAGAGGAAGGGATGATGCAGCAGAGTAGCGTAAGTATTTCCCTCAGTTTTTGAGAAACAAGGTATCAATTCAGTAGGAGGCTACGCGCCAGTCCCTCGTACCTGCACAAAACAAATAAATCCTCGCAACCAACGCGATAAGGGGTTGTCAATCCCTACACGGCCACTTACGAGAGTGAGATCTGATAGATATGGTAAGATAATATTTTTGGTATTTTTGTGATAAAGATGCAAAGTAAAATAAAAGCAAAGTAAAAAAGCAAAGGAAATAACTAAGTATTGGGAGATTAATATGATGAAGATAGACCCGGGGGCCATAGGTTTCACTAGTGGCTTCTCTCGAGAGCATAAGTATTCTACGGTGGGTGAACAAATTACTGTTGAGCAATTGACAGAATTGAGCATAGTTATGAGAATATCTACTACTATTACTCCACGTCCGAGACAAGTAGACCGACTCCTACCTGCATCTACTACTATTACTCCACTCATCGACCGCTATCCAGCATGCATCTAGAGTATTAAGTTAATGAAAACAGAGTGCCTTAAGCAAGATGACATGATGTAGAGGGATAAACTCATGCAATATGATGAAAACCCCATCTTGTTATCCTCGATGGCAAAAATACAATACGTACCTTGCTGCCCCTACTGTCACTGGGAAAGGACACCGTAAGATTGAACCCAAAGCTAAGCACTTCTCCCATTGCAAGAAAGATCAATCTAGTAGGCCAAACCAAGCTGATAATTCGAAGAGACTTGCAAAGATAACCAATCATACATAAAAGAATTCAGAGAAGATTCAAATATTGTTCATAGATAGACTTGATCATAAACCCACAATTCATCGGTCTCAATAAACACACCACAAAAAGAAGATTACATTGAATATATCTCTACAAGAGAGGGGGAGAACATTGTATTGAGATCCAAAAAGAGAGAAGAAGCCATCTAGCTACTAACTATGGACCCGTTGGTCTGAGGTAAACTACTAACACTTCATCAGAGGGGCTATGGTGATGATGTAGAAGCCCTCCGTGATCGATGCCCCCTCCGACGGAGCTCCGGAACAGGCCCCAAGATGGGATCTCGTGGATACAGAAAGTTGCGGCGGTGGAATTAGGGTTTTGGCTCTGTCTCTGATCGTTTGGGGGTACGTAGGTATATATAGGAGGAAGGAGTACGTCGATGGAGCAACAGGGGGCCCATGAGGGTGGAGAGCGCGCCTAGGGGGGGGGGGGTAGGCGCGCCCCCTACCTCGTGGCCTCCTCTTTTGTTTCTTGACGTAGGTGTTGGAAATATGCCCTAGAGGCAATAATAAAAGGATTATTATTATATTTCCTTGTTCATGATGATTGTCTTTTATTCATGCTATAATTGTGTTATCCGGAAATCGTAATACATGTGTGAATGCATAGACACCAACATGTCCCTAGTAAGCCTCTAGTTGACTAGCTCGTTGATCAACAGATAGTCATGGTTTCCTGACTATGGACATTGGATGTCATTGATAATGAGATCACATCATTAGGAGAATGATGTGATGGACAAAACCCAATCCTAAACATAGCACAAGATCGTATAGTTCGTTTGCTAGAGTTTTTCCAATGTCAAGTATCTTTTCCTTAGACCATGAGATCGTGTAACTCCCGGATACCGTAGGAGTGCTTTGGGTGTACCAAACGTCACAATGTAACTGGGTGACTATAAAGGTATACTACGGGTATCTCCGAAAGTGTCTATTGGGTTGACACGGATCAAGACTGGGATTTGTCACTCCATATGACGGAGAGGTATCTCTGGGCCCACTCGGTAATGCATCATCATAATGAGCTCAAAGTGACCAAGTGTCTGGTCACGGGATCATGCATTACGGTACGAGTAAAGTGACTTGCCGGTAACGAGATTGAACGAGGTATTGGGATACCGACGATCGAATCTCGGGCAAGTAACGTACCGATTGACAAAGGGAATTGTATACGGGGTTGCTTGAATCCTCGACATCATGGTTCATCCAATGAGATCATCAAGGAGCATGTGGGAGCCAACATGGGTATCCAGATCCCGCTGTTGGTTATTGACCGGAGAGTCGTCTCGGTCATGTCTACATGTCTCCCGAACCCGTAGGGTCTACACACTTAAGGTTCGGTGACGCTAGGGTTGTAGAGATATGAGTATGTAGTAACCCGAAAGTTGTTCAGAGTCCCGGATGAGGTCACGGACGTCACGAGGAGTTCCGGAATGGTTCGAAGGTGAAGAATTATATATAGGAAGTGCAGTTTCGGCCATCGGGAGAGTTTTGGGGATCAACGGTATTGTACCGGGACCACCGAAAGGGTCCCGGGGGTCCACCGGGTGGGGCCACCCATCCCGGAGGGGCCCATGGGCTGAAGTGGGGAGGGAACCAGCCCATAGTGGGCTGGTGCGCCCCCCCTTGGGCCCCCCATGCTGTTGGGGAACGTAGCAGAAATTCAAAATTTCCCTACGTGTCACCAAGATCTATCTATGGAGAGACCAGCAACGAGGGGAAGGAGAGTGCATCTACATACCCTTGTAGATCGCTAAGCGGAAGCGTTCAAGAGAACGGGGTTGATGGAGTCGTACTCGTCGTGATCCAAATCACCGATGATCCTAGTGCCGAACGGACGGCACCTCCGTGTTCAACACACGTACAGCCCGGCGACGTCTCCTACGCCTTGATGCAGCAAGGGGAGAGGGAGAGGTTGAGGAAGACTCCATCCAGCAGCAGCACAACGGCGTGGTGGTGGTGGAGGAGCGTGGTGATCCAGCAGGGCTTCGCCAAGCACCGCGAGATATGAGGAGAAAGAGAGGGGTAGGGCTGCGCCAAGATAGAGAGGAACTCGTGTGTTGTGGGCAACCCAAACCTCAAGTATATATAGGGGAAGGGGAGGGGCTGCACCCCCACCTAGGGTTCCCTCCCTAGGGGTGGAGGCAGCCCCCTAGATCCCATCTAGGGGCGGCCAAGGGGAGGGGAGAGGGGGAGGCGCACCAGGGTGGGCCTTAGGGCCCATCTGCCCTAGGGTTTGCCCCCCTTTCCCACTCCCTTGCACCTTGGGCCTTGGTGGGGGCGCACCAGCCCACCTGGGGATGGTCCCTCCCACAATTGGCCCATGCATCCCTCCGGGGCTTGTGGCCCCACTTAGTGGACCCCCGGGACCCTCCCGGTGGTCCCGGTACGTTACCGATAAAACCCGAAACTTTTCCGGTGACCAAAACAGGACTTCCTATATATAAATCTTTACCTCCGGACCATTCCGGAACTCCTCGTGATGTCCGGGATCTCATCCGGGACTCCGAACAACATTCGGTAACCACATACAAACTTCCTTTATAACCCTAGCGTCATCGAACCTTAAGTGTGTAGACCCTACGGGTTCGGGAACCATGCAGACATGACCGAGACGTTCTCCAGTCAATAACCAACAGCGGGATCTGGATACCCATGTTGGCTCCCACATGCTCCACGATGATCTCATCGGATGAACCACGATGCCAAGGACTTAATCAATCCCGTATACAATTCCCTTTGTCTATCGGTACGATACTTGCCCGAGATTCGACCGTCGGTATCCCGATACCTTGTTCAATCTCGTTACCGGCAAGTCTCTTTACTCGTTCCGTAACACATCATCCCGTGATCAACTCCTTGATCACATTGTGCACATTATGATGATGTCCTACCGAGTGGGCCTAGAGATACCTCTCTGTTTATACGGAGTGACAAATCCCAGTCTCGATTCGTGCCAACCCAACAGACACTTTCGGAGATACCTGTAGTGTACCTTTATAGCCACCCAGTTACGTTGTGACGTTTGGCACACCCAAAGCACTCCTACGGTATCCGGGAGTTGCACAATCTCATGGTCTAAGGAAATGATACTTGACATTAGAAAAGCTTTAGCATACGAACTACACGATCTTTGTGCTAGGCTTAGGATTGGGTCTTGTCCATCACATCATTCTCCTAATGATGTGATCCCGTTATCAATGACATCCAATGTCCATGGTCAGGAAACCGTAACCATCTATTGATCAACGAGCTAGTCAACTAGAGGCTTACTAGGGACATGGTGTTGTCTATGTATCCACACATGTATCTGAGTTTCCTGTCAATACAATTCTAGCATGGGCAATAAACGATTATCATGAACAAGGACAAATAATAATAACCAATTTATTATTGCCTCTAGGGCATATTTCCAACACATGCGCCTAGGGTTGGGAACCCTAGGGGAGGGGGCGCCTCCACTTGCCTTGGGGGGCACTCCACCCCCTTGGCCGCCGCCCCCCTAGGAGATCCCATCTCCTAGGGCCGGCGCACCCCCTAGGGGGGCCTATATAAAGGGGGGGGGGGAGGGAGGGCAGCCGCACCCGGAAGTCTTGGCGCCTCCCTCTCCCCTGCTACACCTCTCCCTCTCGCAGAAGCTCGGCGAAGCCCTGCTGCGGTGACTGTTGCATCCACCACCACGCCATCGTGCTGCTGGATCTTCATCAACCTCTCCTTCCCCCTTGCTGGATCAAGAAGGAGGAGACGTCACGCTGACCGTACGTGTGTTGAACGCGGAGGTGCCGTCCGTTCGGCGCTAGGATCTCCGGTGATTTGGATCACGTCGAGTACGACTTCCTCATCCCCGTTCTTTGAACGCTTCCGCGCGTGATCTACAAAGGTATGTAGATGCAATCCGATCACTCGTTGCTAGATGAGGCAATAATAAATTAGTTATTATTATATTTCCTTGTTCATGATAATCGTTTATTATCCATGCTATAATTGTATTGATAGGAAACTCAGATACATGTGTGGATACATAGACAACACCATGTCCCTAGTAAGCCTCTAGTTGACTAGCTCGTTGATCAATAGATGGTTATGGTTTCCTGACCATGGACATTGGATGTCATTGATAACGGGATCACATCATTAGGAGAATGATGTGATGGACAAGACCCAATCCTAAGCCTAGCACAAAGATCGTGTAGTTCGTATGCTAAAGCTTTTCTAATGTCAAGTATCATTTCCTTAGACCATGAGATTGTGCAACTCCCGGATACCGTAGGAATGCTTTGGGTGTGCCAAACGTCACAACGTAACTGGGTGGCTATAAAGGTACATTACAGGTATCTCCGAAAGTGTCTGTTGGGTTGGCACGAATCGAGACTGGGATTTGTCACTCCGTGTAAACGGAGAGGTATCTCTGGGCCCACTCGGTAGGACATCATCATAATGTGCACAATGTGATCAAGGAGTTGATCACGGGATGATGTGTTACGGAACGAGTAAAAGAGACTTGCCGGTAACGAGATTGAACAAGGTATCGGGATACCGACGATCGAATCTCGGGCAAGTATCGTACCGCTAGACAAAGGGAATTGTATACGGGATTGATTAAGTCCTTGACATCGTGGTTCATCCGATGAGATCATCGTGGAACATGTGGGAGCCAACATGGGTATCCAGATCCCGCTGTTGGTTATTGACCGGAGAAAGTCTCGGTCATGTCTGCATGTCTCCCGAACCCGTAGGGTCTACACACTTAAGGTTCGATGACGCTAGGGTTATAAAGGAAGCTTGTATGTGGTTACCGAATGTTGTTCGGAGTCCCGGATGAGATCCCGGACGTCACAAGGAGTTCCGGAATGGTCCGGAGGTAAAGATTTATATATAGGAAGTCCTATTTCGGCCATCGGGACAAGTTTCGGGGTCATCGGTATTGTACCGGGACCACCGGAAGGGTCCCGAGGGCCCACCGGGTGGGGCCACCTATCCCGGAGGGTCCCATGGGCTGAAGTGGGAAGGGATCCAGCCCAAAGTGGGCTGGGGCGCCACTTCCCTTATGGCCCATGCGCCTAGGGTGAAGGGGGAACCCTAAGGAAGAGTCCCAAGGAGGGAAGGCACCTCCTAGGTGCCTTGGGGGGAGGGAAACCTCCCCTGGCCGCCGCCCCCTAGGAGATTGGATCTCCTAGGGCTGGCACACCCCCCCCCCTTGGGCTCCTTATATATAGTGAGGGTAGGAGGGCCTCTTGAGACACCCCTTATGCCTTTGGTGCAGCCCCTCCCTCTCTCCTAAGTCCTTCTCCTCTCCCGTGGTGCTTGGCGAAGCCCTGCAGGATTGCCACGCTCCTCCACCACCACCACGCCGTTGTGCTGTTGCTGGATGGAGTCTTCCTCAACCTCTCCCTCTCTCCTTGCTGGATCAAGGCATGGGAGACGTCACCGGGCTGTACGTGTGTTGAACGCGGAGGTGCCGTGCGATCGGCACTTGATCATCGGTGATTTGGATCATGACGAGTACGACTCCATTGACCCCGTTCACTTGAACGCTTCCGCTTAGCGATCTACAAGGGTATGTAGATGCACTCTCCTTCCCCTCGTTGCTGGTCTCTCCATAGATAGATCTTGGTGACACGTAGGAAAATTTTGAATTTATGCTACGTTCCCCAACAGTGGCATCATGAGCTAGGTCTATTGCGTAGATTCTATGCACGAGTAGAACACAAAGTAGTTGTGGGCGTTGATTTTGTTCAATATGCTTGCCGTTACTAGTCTTATCTTGATTCGGCGGCATCGTGGGATGAAGCGGCCCGGACCGACCTTACACGTACTCTTACGTGAGACTGGTTCCACCGACAAACATGCACTAGTTGCATAAGGTGGCTGGCGGGTGTCTGTCTCTCCCACTTTAGTCGGATCGGATTCGATGAAAAGGGTCCTTATGAAGGGTAAATAGCAATTGGCATATCACGTTGTGGTTTTGCGTAGGTAAGAAACGTTCTTGCTAGAAACCCATAGCAGCCACGTAAAACATGCAAACAACAATTAGAGGACGTCTAACTTGTTTTTGCAGGGTATGCTATGTGATGTGATATGGCCAAAAGGATGTGATGAATGATATATGTGATGTATGAGATTGATCATGTTCTTGTCAAGGGAATCACGACTTGCATGTCGATGACGAGACAACTTCAAGAAGACACGATGATGGAGATCATGATGATGGAGATCATGGTGTCATACCGGTGACAAGATGATCATGGAGCCCCAAGATGGAGATCAAAGGAGCTATATGATATTGGCCATATCATGTCACTATTATTTGATTGCATATGATGTTTATCATGTTTATACATCTTATTTTCTTAGAACGACGGTAGTAAATAAGATGATCCCTCATTAAAATTTCAAGAAGTGTTCTCCCCTAACTGTGCACCGTTGCTACAGTTCGTCGTTTCGAAGCACCACGTGATGATCGGGTGTGATATATCCTTACGTTCACATACAACGAGTGTAAGACAGTTTTACACATGCAAAAACACTTAGGGTTAACTTGACAAGCCTAGCATGTGCATAGACATGGCCTCGGAACACAGAAGACCGAAATGTCGAGCATGAGTCGTATGGTAGATACGATCAACATGAAGATGTTCACCGATGATGACTAGTCCGTCTCACGTGATGATCAGACACGGCCTAGTTGACTCGGATCATGTAATCACTTAGATGACTAGAGGGATGTCTATCTGAGTGGGAGTTCATAAGATGAACTTAATTATCCTGAACATAGTCAAAAGATCTTTGCAAATTATGTCGTAGCTCACACTTCAGTTCTACTGTTTAGATATGTTCCTAGAGAAAAATTAGTTGAAAGTTGATAGTAGCAATTATGCGGACTAGGTCCGTAAACTGAGGATTGTCCTCATTGCTTCTTAGAAGGCTTATTTCCATAATGCACCGCTCAGTGTGCTGAACCTCGAACGTCGTCTGTGGATGTTGCGAACATCTGACATACACGTTTTGATAACTACATGATAGTTCAGTGCGTAATGCTAAATGGTTTAGAATTGAGGCACCAAAGACGGTTTTTTTTGAAACGTCGCAAAAAACCATATGAGATGTTTTGAGGGCTGAAATTGGGATTTCAGGCTCGTGCCCACGTCAAGAGGTATAAGACCTCCGACGATTTTCTTAGCCTGCGAACTAAGGAGAAAAGCTCAATTGTTGTGCTTGTGCTCAGATTGTCTGAGTGCAACAATCGCTTGAATCGAGTGGGAGTTGATCTTCCAGATGAAATAGTGATGGTTCTCCGAAGTCATTACCACCAAGCTGCTAGAGCTTCGTGATGAACTATAATATATCAGGGACATATATGATGATCCTTGAGATATTCGCGATGTTTGACACCGTGAAAGTAGAAGTCAAGAAGGAGCATCAATTGTTGATGGTTGGTGAAACCACTAGTTTCAAGAAGGGCAAGGGCAAGAAGGGATACTTCATGAAATGGCAATTCAGCTGCTGCTCTAGTGAAGAAACCCAAGGTTGAACCCAAACCCGAGACTAAGTGCTTATGTAATAAGGGGAACAACCACTGGAGCAGAATCACCCTAGATACTTGGTAGATGAGAAGGCTGGCAAAGTCGGTAGAAGTATATTGGATATACATTGTGTTAATGTGTACTTTACTAGTACTCCTAGTAGCACCAGGGTATTAGATACCGGTTCGGTTGCTAAGTGTTAGTAACTCGAAATAAAAGCTACTGAATAAACGGAGACTAGCTAAAGGTGAGATGACGATATGTGTTGGAAGTATTTCCAAGGTTGATCAAATATCGTCCGCTCCCTCTACCATCAAGATTGGTGTTTGCGTTGAGCATAGATATGATTGGATTATGTCTATCGCAATGCGGTTATTCATTTAAGGAGAATAATGGTTACTCTGTTTATTTGAATAATATCTTCAAATGGTCTTACACCTAAAATGAATGGTTTATTGAATCTCGATCGTAGTGATACACATGTTCATGCCAAAAGATAGTAATGATAGTACCACCTACTTGTGGCACTGCCACGTAAGTCATATCGGTATAAAACGCATGAAGAAGCTCCATGTTGATGGATCTTTGGGCTCACTCATTTTTGAAAAGTTTGAGACATGCGAACCATGTCTATTGGTGTATATGCATGAAGAAACTCCATGCAAATGGACCATTTGAACTCACTTGATCTTGAATCACTTGAGACATGCAAAACATACCACATGGGCAAGATGACTGAAAGCCTCGGTTTCAGTAAAATGGAACTAGAAAGCAACTTGTTGGAAGTAATACATTTTGATGTGTGCAGTCCAATGAGTGCTGAGGCATGTAGTGGATATCGTTATGTTCTTACTTCACAGATGATTTGAGTAGATGTTGAGTATATTTTCTTGATGAATCACGAGTCTGAATTATTGAAAGGTTCAAGTAATTTCAGGGTGAAGTTGAAAGATCGTCGTGACAATAGGATAAAATATCTATGATATGATCATAGAGATGAATATCTGAATTACGAGTTTGGCACAGAATTAAGACATTGTGGAAATTGTTTCACAACTAATACAGCCTGGAACACCATAGTGTGATGGTGTGTCCGAACATCATAACTGCACCCTATTGGATATGATGCATACCATGATGTCTCTTATCGAATTACCACGATAGTTTATGGGTTAGGCATTAGAGACAACCATATTCACTTTAAATAGGGCACCACGTAATTCCGATGAGATGACACCGTATGAACTATGGTTTAGAGAAACCTAAGCTGTCATTTCTTAAAAGTTTGGGGCTGCGATGCTTATGTGAAAAAGTTTCAGGCTGATAAGCTCGAACCCAAAGCGGATAAATGTATCTTCATAGGACACCCAAAACAGCTGGGTATATCTTCTGTCTCAGATCCGAAAGCAATAAGGGATTGTTTCTAGGAATCGGGTCCTTTCTCGAGGAAAAGTTTCTCTCGAAAGAATTGAGTGGGAGGATGGTGGGGACTTGATGAGGTTGTTGAACCATCTCTTCAACTAGTGTGTGGCAGGGCACAGGAAGTTGTTCCTGTGGCACCTACACCAATTGAAGTGGAAGCTTATGATAGTGATCATGAAACTTCAGATCAAGTCACTACCAAACCTCGTGGGAGGACAAGGATGCATACTACTTCAAAGTGGTACGTAACCTTGTCTTGGATGTCATGTTGCTAGACAACTATGAACCTACGAGCTATGGAGAAGCGATGGTGGGCCCGGATTCTGATAAATGGCTCGAGGCCATAAAATCCGAGAGAGGATCCATGTATGAAAACAAAGTATAGACTTTGGCAGAACAACTCGATGGTCGTAAGGCTGTTGAGTACAGATGGATTTAAAAGGAAGACGGACAATGATGGTAAATGTCACCATTAAGAAAGCTCGACTTGTCGTTAAGATGTTTCTCGACAAGTTCAAGGAGTCGACTATAGTGAGACTTTCTCACTCGTAGCGATGCTAAGAGTCTGTTGGAATTATATTAGCAATTACTGCATCATTTATGAAATCTTGCAGATAGGATATCAAAACATTGTTTCCTCGATGATATTTGAGGAAAGGTTGTATGTGATACAAACCGGAAGGTTTTGTCAATCCTGAAAGATGCTAATAAGGACTGGAGTAAGCATCTCGGAGTTGGAATGTATGCTTTGATGAGATGATCAAAGATTTTGGGTTTATACAAAGTTTATGAGAAACTTGTATTTCCAAAAAGTGAGTGGGAGCACTATAGAATTTCTGATAAGTATATGTTGTTGACATATTGTTGATCGGAAATGATGTAGAATTTCTGGAAAGCATATAGGGTTATTTGAAAAGTGTTTTTCAATGAAAACCTGGATTAAGCTACTTGAACATTGAGCATCAAAATCTATAAGGATAGATCAAAACGCTTAATGATACTTTCAAATGAGCACATACCTTGACATGATCTTGAAGGTGTTCAAGATGGATCAGTCAAAGAAGGAGTTCTTGCCTGAGTTGTAAGGTATGAAGTTGAGACTTAAAGCTCGACCACGGCAGAATAGAGAGAAAGGACGAAGGTCGTCCCCTATGCTTAAGACATAGGCTCTACAGTATGCTATGCTGTGTACCGCACCTGAAGTGTGCCTTGCCATGAGTCATCAAGGGGTACAAGAGTGATCCAGGAATGGATCACAGGACAGCGGTCAAAGTTATCCTTAGTAATTAGTGGACTAAGGAATTTTCTCGATTATGGAGGTGGTAAAAGAGTTCGTCGTAAAGAGTTACGTCGATGCAAGCTTAACACCTATCCGGATAGCTCTGAGTAGAGATACCGGATACGTATAATGGAGCAACAATTTAGAATAGCTCCAAGTAGAACAGTTATTTGGAATAGCTCCAAATAGAACGTGGTAGCTACATCTAGGAGATGACATAGAGATTTGTAAAGCACACACGGATCTGAAAGGTTCAGACCCGTTGACTAAAACCTCTCTCACAAGGAACATGATCAAACCCAGAACTCATTGAGTGTTAATCACATAGTGATGTGAACTAGATTATTGACTCTAGTAAACTCTTTGGATGTTGGTCACATGGCGATGTGACCTGTGAGTGTTAATCACATGGCAATGTGAACTAGATTATTGACTCTAGTGCAAGTGGGAGACTGTTGGAAATATGCCCTAGAGGCAATAATAAATTAGTTATTATTATATTTCCTTGTTCATGATAATCGTTTATTATCCATGCTATAATTGTATTGATAGGAAACTCAGATACATGTGTGGATACATAGACAACACCATGTCCCTAGTAAGCCTCTAGTTGACTAGCTCGTTGATCAATAGATGGTTATGGTTTCCTGACCATGGACATTGGATGTCATTGATAACGGGATCACATCATTAGGAGAATGATGTGATGGACAAGACCCAATCCTAAGCCTAGCACAAAGATCGTGTAGTTCGTATGCTAAAGCTTTTCTAATGTCAAGTATCATTTCCTTAGACCATGAGATTGTGCAACTCCCGGATACCGTAGGAATGCTTTGGGTGTGCCAAACGTCACAACGTAACTGGGTGGCTATAAAGGTACATTACAGGTATCTCCGAAAGTGTCTGTTGGGTTGGCACGAATCGAGACTGGGATTTGTCACTCCGTGTAAACGGAGAGGTATCTCTGGGCCCACTCGGTAGGACATCATCATAATGTGCACAATGTGATCAAGGAGTTGATCACGGGATGATGTGTTACGGAACGAGTAAAAGAGACTTGCCGGTAACGAGATTGAACAAGGTATCGGGATACCGACGATCGAATCTCGGGCAAGTATCGTACCGCTAGACAAAGGGAATTGTATACGGGATTGATTAAGTCCTTGACATCGTGGTTCATCCGATGAGATCATCGTGGAACATGTGGGAGCCAACATGGGTATCCAGATCCCGCTGTTGGTTATTGACCAGAGAACGTCTCGGTCATGTCTGCATGTCTCTCGAACCCGTAGGGTCTACACACTTAAGGTTCGATGACGCTAGGGTTATAAAGGAAGCTTGTATGTGGTTACCGAATGTTGTTCGGAGTCCCGGATGAGATCCCGGACGTCATAAGGATTTCCGGAATGGTCCGGAGGTAAAGATTTATATATAGGAAGTCCTATTTCGGCCATCGGGACAAGTTTCGGGGTCATCGGTATTGTACCGGGACCACCGGAAGGGTCCCGAGGGCCCACCGGGTGGGGCCACCTATCCCGGAGGGTCCCATGGGCTGAAGTGGGAAGGGATCCAGCCCAAAGTGGGCTGGGGCGCCACTTCCCTTATGGCCCATGCGCCTAGGGTGAAGGGGGAACCCTAAGGAAGAGTCCCAAGGAGGGAAGGCACCTCCTAGGTGCCTTGGGGGGGAGGGAAACCTCCCCTGGCCGCCGCCCCCTAGGAGATTGGATCTCCTAGGGCTGGCGCACCCCCCCCCTTGGGCTCCCTATATATAGTGAGGGTAGGAGGGCCTCTTGAGACACCCCTTATGCCTTTGGTGCAGCCCCTCCCTCTCTCCTAAGTCCTCTACTCCCGTGGTGCTTGGCGAAGCCCTGCAGGATTGCCACGCTCCTCCACCACCACCACGCCGTTGTGCTGCTGCTGGATGGAGTCTTCCTCAACCTCTCCCTCTCTCCTTGCTGGATCAAGGCGCGGGAGACGTCACCGGGCTGTACGTGTGTTGAACGCGGAGGTGCCGTGCGTTCGGCACTTGATCATCGGTGATTTGGATCACGACGAGTACGACTCCATCGACCCCGTTCACTTGAACGCTTCCGCTTAGCGATCTACAAGGGTATGTAGATGCACTCTCCTTCCCCTCGTTGCTGGCCTCTCCATAGATAGATCTTGGTGACACGTAGGAAAATTTTGAATTTATGCTACGTTCCCCAACAGGTATCCCAATACCTCGTTCAATCTCGTTGCCGGCAAGTCACTTTACTCGTACCGTAATGCATGATCCCGTGACCAGACACTTGGTCACTTTGAGCTCATTATGATGATGCATTACCGAGTGGGCCCAGAGATACCTCTCCGTCATACGGAGTGACAAATCCCAGTCTTGATCCGTGTCAACCCAACAGACACTTTCGGAGATACCCGTAGTATACCTTTATAGTCACCCAGTTACGTTGTGACGTTTGGTACACCCAAAGCACTCCTACGGTATCCGGGAGTTACACGATCTCATGGTCTAAGGAAAAGATACTTGACATTGGAAAAACTCTAGCAAACGAACTATACGATCTTGTGCTATGTTTAGGATTGGGTCTTGTCCATCACATCATTCTCCTAATGATGTGATCTCATTATCAATGACATCCAATGTCCATAGTCAGGAAACCATGACTATCTGTTGATCAAAGAGCTAGTCAACTAGAGGCTTACTAGGGACATGTTGGTGTCTATGTATTCACACATGTATTACGATTTCCGGATAACACAATTATAGCATGAATAAAAGACAATTATCATGAACAAGGAAATATAATAATAATCCTTTTATTATTGCCTCTAGGGCATATTTCCAACAGTCTCCCACTTGCACTAGAGTCAATAATCTAGTTACATTGTGATGAATCGAACACCCATGGAATTCTGGTGTTGATCATGTTTTGCTCTAGGGAGAGGTTTAGTCAATGGATCTGCTACATTCAGGTCCGTATGTACTTTACAAATGTCTATGTCTCCATCTTGAACATTTTCACGAATGGAGTTGAAGCGACGCTTGATGTGCCTGGTCTTCTTGTGAAACCTGGGCTCCTTGGCAAGTACAAGAGCTCCAATGTTGTCACAGAAGAGTTTGATCGGCCCCGACGCATTGGGTATGACTCCTAGGTCGGTGATGAACTCCTTCACCCAAATTGCTTCATGCGCTGCCTCCGAGGCTGCCATGTACTCCGCTTCACATGTAGATCCCGCCACGACACTCTGCTTGCAACTGCACCAGCTTACTGCCCCACCATTCAAAATATACACATATCCGGTTTGTGACTTTGAGTCATCCAGATCTGTGTCGAAGCTAGCATCGACGTAACCCTTTACGACGAGCTCTTCGTCACCTCCATAAACGAGAAACATTTCCTTAGTCCTTTTCAGGTACTTCAGGATATTCTTGACCACTGTCCAGTGTTCCTTGCCGGGATTACTTTGGTACCTACCTACCAAACTTACGGCAAGATTTACATCAGGTCTGGTACACAGCATGGCATACATAATAGAACCTATGGCTGAGGCATAGGGGATGACACTCATCTCTTCTATATCTTCTGCCGTGGTCGGACATTGAGCTGAGCTCAATTTCACACCTTGCAACACAGGCAAGAACCCCTTCTTAGACTGATCCATATTGAACTTCTTCAATATCTTATCAAGGTATGTGCTTTGTGAAAGACCTATGAGGCGTCTTGATCTATCTCTATAGATCTTGATGCCTAATATATAAGCAGCTTCTCCAAGGTCCTTCATTGAAAAACTCTTATTCAAGTAGGCCTTAATGCTGTCCAAAAGCTCTATATCATTTCCCATCAAAAGTATGTCATCTACATATAATATGAGAAATGCTACAGAGCTCCCACTCACTTTCTTGTAAACGCAGGCTTCTCCATAAGTCTGCATAAACCCAAACGCTTTGATCATCTCATCAAAGCGAATGTTCCAACTCCGAGATGCTTGCACCAGCCCATAAATCGAGCGTTGGAGCTTGCACACCTTGTCAGCATTCTTAGGATCGACAAAACCTTCTGGCTGCATCATATACAATTCTTCCTTAAGGAAACCATTAAGGAATGTCGTTTTGACGTCCATTTGCCATATCTCATAATCATAGAATGCGGCAATTGCTAACATGATTCGGACGGACTTCAGCTTCGCTACCGGTGAGAAAGTCTCATCGTAGTCAACCCCTTGAACTTGTCGATAACCCTTAGCGACAAGCCGAGCTTTATAGATGGTCACATTACCATCCGCGTCTGTCTTCTTCTTAAAGATCCATTTATTTTCTGTGGCTCGCCGCTCAACGGGCAAGTCAGTCAAAGTCCATACTTCATTTTCATACATGGATCCTATCTCAGATTTCATGGCTTCCAGCCATTTGTCGAAATCCGGGCCCGCCATCGCTTCTTCATAGTTCGAAGGTTCACCGTTGTCTAACAACATGATTTCCAAGACAGGGTTGCCGTACCATTCTGGTGCGGAACGTGTCCTTGTGGACCTTCGAATTTCAGTAGGAGCTTGATCAGAAGTATCTTGATCATCATCATTAACTTCCTCTCTAATTGGTGCAGGCACCACAGGAACATTTTCCTGAGTTGCGCCACTTTCCGGTTCAAGAGGTAATACTTCATCAATTTCTACTTTCCTCCCACTTAATTCTTTCGAGAGAAACTCCTTTAGAAAGGATCCATTCTTGGCAACAAAGATCTTTCCTTCGGATCTGAGGTAGAAGGTATACCCAATAGTTCCTTTAAGGTATCCTATGAAGACGCATTTTTCCGACTTGGCTTCGAGCTTTTCAGGTTGAAGTTTCTTGACATAAGCATCGCATCCCCAAACTTTTAGAAACGACAGCTTAGGTTTCTTCCCAAACCATAATTCATACGGTGTCGTCTCAACGGATTTCGACGGAGCCCTATTTAAAGTGAATGCGGTAGTCTCTAAAGCATAGCCCCAAAATGATAGCGGTAAATCGGTAAGAGACATCATAGATCGCACCATATCTAATAGAGTGCGATTACGACGTTCGGACACACCATTACGCTGAGGTGTTCCAGGCGGCGTGAGTTGTGAAACTATTCCACATTTTCTTAAGTGTGTGCCAAATTCGTGACTCAAGTATTCTCCTCCACGATCTGATCGCAGGAACTTGATTTTCCTGTCATGTTGATTCTCAACCTCACTCTAAAATTCCTTGAACCTTTCAAAGGTCTCAGACTTGTGTTTCATTAAGTAGACATACCCATATCTACTCAAGTCATCAGTGAGGGTGAGAACATAACGATAGCCACCGCGAGCCTCAACACTCATTGGACCGCACACATCAGCATGTATGATTTCCAATAAGTTGGTTGCTCGCTCCATTGTTCCTGAGAACGGAGTCTTGGTCATTTTACCCATGAGGCATGGTTCGCACGTGTCAAATTATTCGTAATCAAGAGACTCTAAAAGTCCATCTGCATGGAGCTTCTTCATGCGTTTGACACCTATGTGACCAAGGCGGCAGTGCCACAAGTATGTGGGACTATCATTATCAACCTTACATCTTTTGGTATTCACACTATGAATATGTGTAGCATTACGCTCGAGATTCATTAAGAATAAACCATTCACCATCGGAGCATGACCATAAAACATATCTCTCATATAATTAGAACAACCATTATTCTCGGATTTAAATGAGTAGCCATCTCATATTAAACGAGATCCTGATACAATGTTCATGCTCAAACTTGGCACTAAATAACAATTATTGAGGTTCAAAACTAATCCCGTAGGTAAATGTAGAGGTAGCGTGCCGACGGCGATCACATCGACCTTGGAACCATTCCCGACGCGCATCGTCACCTCGTCCTTCGCCAGTCTCCGCTTATTCCGCAGCTCCTGCTTTGAGTTACAAATGTGAGCAACCGCACCGGTATCAAATACCCAGGAGCTACTACGAGTACTGGTAAGGTACACATGTATATCACATATACCTTTCGTGATGCCGGCCTTCTTGTCCGCTAAGTATTTGGGGCAGTTCCGCTTCCAGTGACCACTTCCCTTGCAATAAAAACACTCAGTCTCGGGCTTGGGTCCATTCTTTGGCTTCTTCCCGGCAGCTTGCTTGCCGAGCGCGGCAACTCCCTTGCCGTCCTTCTTGAAGTTCTTCTTACCCTTGCCTTTCTTGAACTTAGTGGTTTTATTCACCATCAACACTTGATGTTCCTTTTTGACTTCTACCTCTGTTGATTTCAGCATTGCAAATACTTCAGGAATGGTCTTTTCCATCCCCTGCATATTGAAGTTCATCACAAAGCTCTTGTAGCTCGGTGGAAGCGACTGAAGGATTCTGTCAATGACCGCGTCATCCGAGAGATTAACTCCCAGCTGAGTCAAGCGGTTATGTAACCCAGACATAGTGAGTATGTGCTCACTGACAGAACTGTTTTCCTCCATCTTACAGCTGAAGAACTTGTCGGAGACTTCATATCTCTCGACCCGGGCATGAGCTTGAAAAACCATTTTCAGCTCTTCGAACATCTCATATGCTCCGTGTCTCTCAAAACGCTTTTGGAGCCCCGGCTCTAAGCTGTAAAGCATGCTGCACTGAACGAGGGAGTAATCATCGGTACGTGTCTGCCAAGCGTTCATAACATCTTGTTCTACAGGGAGAACAGGTGCGTCACCTAGCGGTGCTTGTAGGACATAATCTTTCTTGGCAGCTATGAGGATGATCCTCAGGTTCCGGACCCAGTCCGTATAGTTGCTGCCATCGTCTTTCAGCTTGGTTTTCTCTAGGAACGCGTTGAAGTTGAGGACAACGTTGGCCATTTGATCTACAATACATGTTGTAAAGATTTTAGACTAAGTTCATGATAATTAAGTTCATCTAAATCAAATTATTCAATGAACTCCCACTCAGATAGACATCCCTCTAGTCATCTAAGTATAACATGATCCAAGTTAACTAGGCCGTGTCCGATCATCACGTGACACGGACTAGTCAACATCGATGAACATCTTCATGTTGATCGTATCTTCTATACGACTCATGCTCGACCTTTCGGTCTTCTGTGTTCCGAGGCCATGTCTGTACATGCCAGGCTCGTCAAGTCAACCTAAGTGTTTGCATGTGTAAATCTGTCTTACACCCGTTGTATGTGAACGTTGGAATCTATCACATCCGATCATCACGTGGTGCTTCGAAACAACGAACTGTCACAACGGTGCATAGTTAGGGGGAACACTTTCTTGAAATTATTATGAGGGATCATCTTATTTACTACCGTCGTTCTAAGTAAACAAGATGCAAAAACATGATAAACATCACATGCAATCAAATAATAATAGTGACATGATATGGCCAATATCACATAGCTCCTTTGATCTCCATCTTGGGGCTCCATGATCATCTTGTCACCGGCATGACACCATGATTTCCATCATCATGATCTATATCATCGTGTCTCCATGAAGTTGCTCGCCAACTATTACTTCTACTACTATGGCTAACACGTTTAGCAATAGAGTAAAGTAATTTACATGGCGTTTCTCAATGACACGCAGGTCATACAAAAATTAAAGACAACTCCTATGGCTCCTGCCGGTTGTCATACTCATCGACATGCAAGTCGTGATTCCTATTACAATAGCATGAACATCTCATACATCACATATATATCATTCATCATTCATCACAACTTTGGCCATATCACATCACAAAACACTTGCTGCAAAAACAAGTTAGACGTCCTCTAATTGTTGTTGCAAGTTTTATGTGGCTGCAGTAGGGTTCTAGCAAGAACTTTTTCTTACCTACGTGAAAGCCACAACGTGATTTGTCAACTTCTATTTACCCTTCATAAGGACCCTTTTCATCGAATCAGCTCCAACTAAAGTGGGAGAGACAGACACCCGCCAGCCACCTTATGCAACTAGTGCATGTCAGTCGGTGGAACCGGTCTCACGTAAGCGTACGTGTAAGGTTGGTCCGGGCTGCTTCATCCCACAATACTGCTGAAGCAAAATAAGACTAGTAGCGGCAAGAAAGTTGACAACATCTACGCCCACAACAAATTGTGTTCTACTCGTGCAAAGATAACTACGCATAGACCTAGCTCATGATGCCAATGTTGGGGAACGTTGCAGAAAACAAAAAATTTCCTACAGTTTCACCAAGATCCATCTATGAGTTCATCTAGCAACGAGTGATCGGATTTCATGTACATACCTTTGTAGATCACGCGCGGAAGTGTTCAAAGAACGGGGATGAGGAAGTCGTACTCGACATGATCCAAATCACCGGAGATCCTAGCGCCGAATGGACAGCACCTCTGCGTTCAACACACGTACGGTCAGCGTGACGTCTCCTCCTTCTTGATCCAGCAAGGGGGAAGGAGAGGTTGATGAAGATCCAGCAGCACGACGGCGTGGTGGTGGATGCAGGGGTCACCGCAGCAGGGCTTCGCCGTTCTACTGCGAGAGGGAGAGGTGTAGCAGGGGAGAGGGAGGCGCCAAGACTCAAGGGTGCGGCTGCCCCTCCCACCCCCCTTTATATAGGCCCCTAGGGGGTGCGCCAGCCCTAGGAGATGGGATCTCCTAGGGGGGCGGCGGCCAAGGGGTGGAGTGCCCCCCAAGCCAGGTGGGGCGCCCCCCCATCCTAGGGTTCCCAACCCTAAGCGCATGGGGTGGGCCAAGGGGGGCGCACCAGCCCACTATGGGCTGGTTCCCCTCCCCACTTAGCCCATGGGGCCCTCCGGGATGGGTGGCCCCACCCGGTGGACCCCCTGGACCCTACCGGTGGTCCCGGTACAATACCGGTGACCCCGAAACTCTCGCGATGGCCGAAACTGCACTTCCTATATATAATTCTTCACCTCCGGACCATTCCAGAACTCCTCGTGACGTCCAGGATCTCATCCGGGACTCCGAACAACTTTCGGGTTACTGCATACTCATATCTCTACAACCCTAGCGTCACCGAACCTTAAGTGTGTAGACCCTACGGGTTCAGGAGACATGTAGACATGACAAAGATGGCTCTCCGGTCAATAACCAACAGCGGGATCTGGATACCCATGTTGGCTCCCACATGCTCCTCGATGATCTCATCGGATGAACCACGATGTCGTGGATTCAAGCAACCCCGTATACAATTCCCTTTGTCAATCGGTACGTTACTTGCCCGAGATTTGATCGTCGGTATCCCAATACCTCGTTCAATCTCGTTGCCGGCAAGTCACTTTACTCGTACCGTAATGCATGATCCCGTGACCAGACACTTGGTCACTTTGAGCTCATTATGATGATGCATTACCGAGTGGGCCCAGAGATACCTCTCCGTCATACGGAGTGACAAATCCCAGTCTTGATCCGTGTCAACCCAACAGACACTTTCGGAGATACCCGTAGTATACCTTTATAGTCACCCAGTTACGTTGTGACGTTTGGTACACCCAAAGCACTCCTACGGTATCCAGGAGTTACACGATCTCATGGTCTAAGGAAAAGATACTTGACATTGGAAAAACTCTAGCAAACGAACTATATGATCTTGTGCTATGTTTAGGATTGGGTCTTGTCCATCACATCATTCTCCTAATGATGTGATCTTGTTATCAATGACATCCAATGTCCATAGTCAGGAAACCATGACTATCTGTTGATCAACGAGCTAGTCAACTAGAGGCTTACTAGGGACATGTTGGTGTCTATGTATTCACACATGTATTACGATTTCCGGATAACACAATTATAGCATGAATAAAAGACAATTATCATGAACAAGGAAATATAATAATAATCCTTTTATTATTGCCTCTAGGGCATATTTCCAACATGGGTTACATAACCGCTTGACTCAGCTGGGAGTTAATCTCCCGGATGACGCGGTCATTGACAGAATCCTTCAGTCGCTTCCACCGAGCTACAAGAGCTTTGTGATGAACTTCAATATGCAGGGGATGGAAAAGACCATTCCTGAAGTATTTGCAATGCTGAAATCAGCAGAGGTAGAAGTCAAAAAGGAACATCAAGTGTTGATGGTGAATAAAACCACTAAGTTCAAGAAAGGCAAGGGTAAGAATAACTTCAAGAAGGACGGCAAGGGAGTTGCCGCGCCCGGTAAGCAAGCTGCCGGGAAGAAGCCAAAGAATGGACCCAAGCCCGAGACTGAGTGTTTTTATTGCAAGGGAAGTGGTCACTGGAAGCAGAACTGCCCCAAATACTTAGCGGACAAGAAGGCCGGCATCATGAAAGGTATATGTGATATACATGTAATTGATGTGTACCTTACCAGTACTCGTAGTAGCTCCTGGGTATTTGATACCGGTGCGGTTGCTCACATTTGTAACTCAAAGCAGGAGCTGCGGAATAAGCGGAGACTGGCGAAGGACGAGGTGACGATGCGCGTCGGGAATGGTTCCAAGGTCGATGTGATCGCCGTCGGCACGCTACCTCTACATTTACCTATGGTATTAGTTTTAAACCTCAATAATTGTTATTTAGTGCCAGCTTTGAGCATGAACATTGTATCAGGATCTAGTTTAATACGAGATGGCTACTCATTTAAATCCGAGAATAATGGTTGTTCTATTTATATGAGAGATATGTTTTATGGTCATGCTCCGATGGTGAATGGTTTATTCTTAATGAATCTCGAGCGTAATGCTACACATATTCATAGTGTGAATACCAAAAGATGTAAGGTTGATAATGATAGTCCCACATACTTGTGGCACTGCCGCCTTGGTCACATAGGTGTCAAACGCATGAAGAAGCTCCATGCAGATGGACTTTTAGAGTCTCTTGATTACGAATCATTTGACACGTGTGAACCATGCCTCATGGGTAAAATGACCAAGACTCCGTTCTCAGGAACAATGGAGCGAGCAACCAACTTGTTGGAAATCATACATACTGATGTGTGCGGTCCAATGAGTGTTGAGGCTCGCGGTGGCTATCGTTATGTTCTCACCCTCACTGATGACTTGAGTAGATATGGGTATGTCTATTTAATGAAACACAAGTCTGAGACCTTTGAAAAGTTCAAGGAATTTCAGAGTGAGGTTGAGAATCAACGTGACAGGAAAATCAAGTTCTTGCGATCAGATCGTGGGGGAGAATACTTGAGTCACGAATTTGGCACACACTTAAGAAAATGTGGAATAGTTTCACAACTCACGCCGCCTGGAACACCTCAGCGTAATGGTGTGTCCGAACGTCGTAATTGCACTCTATTAGATATGGTGCGATCTATGATGTCTCTTACCGATTTACCGCTATCATTTTGGGGCTATGCTTTAGAGACTGCCGCATTCACTTTAAATAGGGCTCCATCCAAATCCGTTGAGATGACACCGTATGAATTATGGTTTGGGAAGAAACATAAGCTGTCATTTCTAAAAGTTTGGGGATGCGATGCTTATGTCAAGAAACTTCAACCTGAAAAGCTCGAACCCAAGTCAGAAAAATGCGTCTTCATAGGATACCCTAAAGAAACTATTGGGTATACCTTCTACCTCAGATCCGAAGGCAAGATCTTTGTTGCCAAGAATGGATCCTTTCTAGAGAAAGAGTTTCTCTCGAAAGAAGTAAGTGGGAGGAAAGTAGAACTTGATGAAGTATTACCTCTTGAACCGGAAAGTGGCGCAACTCAAGAAAATGTTCCTGAGGTGCCTGCACCGACTAGAGAGGAAGTTAATGATGATGATCATGAAACTTCAGATCAAGTTGCTACTGAACTTCGTAGGTCCACAAGGACACGTTCCGCACCAGAGTGGTACGGCAACCCTGTCTTGGAAATCATGTTGTTAGACAACGGTGAACCTTCGAACTATGAAGAAGCGATGGCGGGCCCGGATTCCGACAAATGGCTGGAAGCCATGAAATCCGAGATAGGATCCATGTATGAAAACGAAGTATGGACTTTGACTTACTTGCCCGTTGAGCGGCGAGCCATAGAAAATAAATGGATCTTTAAGAAAAGACAGACGCGGATGGTAATGTGACCATCTATAAAGCTCGGCTTGTCGCTAAGGGTTATCAACAAGTTCAAGGGGTTGACTACGATGAGACTTTCTCACCCGTAGCGAAGCTGAAGTCCGTACGAATCATGTTAGCAATTGCCGCATTCTATGATTATGAGATATGGCAAATGGACGTCAAACTGGCATTCCTTAATGGTTTCCTTAAGGAAGAATTGTATATGATGCAGCCGAAAGGTTTTGTCGATCCTAAGAATGCTGACAAGGTGTGCAAGCTCCAACGCTCGATTTATGGGCTGGTGCAAGCATCTCGGAGTTGGAATATTTGCTTTGATGAGATGATCAAAGCGTTTGGGTTTATGCAGACTTATGGAGAAGCCTGCGTTTACAAGAAAGTGAGTGGGAGCTCTGTAGCATTTCTCATATTATATGTAGATGACATACTTTTGATGGGAAATGATATAGAGCTTTTGGACAGCATTAAGGCCTGCTTGAATAAGAGTTTTTCAATGAAGGACCTTGTAGAAGCTGCTTATATATTAGGCATCAAGATCTATAGAGATAGATCAAGACGCCTCATAGGTCTTTCACAAAGCACATACCTTGATAAGATATTGAAGAAGTTCAATATGGATCAGTCTAAGAAGGGGTTCTTGCCTGTGTTGCAAGGTGTGAAATTGAGCTCAGCTCAATGTTCGACCACGACAGAAGATATAGAAGAGATGAGTGTCATCCCCTATGCCTCAGCCATAGGTTCTATTATGTATGCCATGCTGTGTACCAGACCTGATGTAAATCTTGCCGTAAGTTTGGTAGGTAGGTACCAAAGTAATCCCGGCAAGGAACACTGGACAGCGGTCAAGAATATCCTGAAGTACCTGAAAAGGACTAAGGAAATGTTTCTCGTTTATGGAGGTGACGAAGAGCTCGTCGTAAAGGGTTACGTCGATGCTAGCTTCGACACAGATCTGGATGACTCAAAGTCACAAACCGGATACGTGTATATTTTGAATGGTGGGGCAGTAAGCTGGTGCAGTTGCAAGCAGAGTGTCGTGGCGGGATCTACATGTGAAGCGGAGTACATGGCAGCCTCGGAGGCAGCGCATGAAGCAATTTGGGTGAAGGAGTTCATCACCGACCTAGGAGTCATACCCAATGCGTCGGGGCCGATCAAACTCTTCTGTGACAACATTGGAGCTCTTGTACTTGCCAAGGAGCCCAGGTTTCACAAGAAGACCAGGCACATCAAGCGTCGCTTCAACTCCATTCGTGAAAATGTTCAAGATGGAGACATAGATATTTGTAAAGTACATACGGACCTGAATGTAGCAGATCCGTTGACTAAACCTCTCCCTAGAGCAAAACATGATCAACACCAGAATTCCATGGGTGTTCGATTCATCACAATGTAACTAGATTATTGACTCTAGTGCAAGTGGGAGACTGTTGGAAATATGCCCTAGAGGCAATAATAAAAGGATTATTATTATATTTCCTTGTTCATGATAATTGTCTTTTATTCATGCTATAATTGTGTTATCCGGAAATCGTAATACATGTGTGAATACATAGACACCAACATGTCCCTAGTAAGCCTCTAGTTGACTAGCTCGTTAATCAACAGATAGTCATGGTTTCCTGACTATGGACATTGGATGTCATTGATAACGAGATCACATCATTAGGAGAATGATGTGATGGACAAAACCCAATCCTAAACATAGCACAAGATCGTATAGTTCGTTTGCTAGAGTTTTTCCAATGTCAAGTATCTTTTCCTTAGACTATGAGATCGTGTAACTCCCGGATACCGTAGGAGTGCTTTGGGTGTACCAAACGTCACAACGTAACTGGGTGACTATAAAGGTATACTACGGGTATCTCCGAAAGTGTCTGTTGGGTTGACACGGATCAAGACTGGGATTTGTCACTCCATATGACGGAGAGGTATCTGTGGGCCCACTCGGTAATGCATCATCATAATGAGCTCAAAGTGACCAAGTGTCTGGTCACGGGATCATGCATTACGGTACGAGTAAAGTGACTTGCCGGTAACGAGATTGAACGAGGTATTGGGATACCGACGACTCGAATCTCGGGCAAGTAACGTACCGATTGACAAAGGGAATTGTATACGAGGTTGCTTGAATCCTCGACATCGTGGTTCATCCGATGAGATCATCAAGGAGCATGTGGGGGCCAACATGGGTATCCAGATCCCGCTGTTGGTTATTGACCGGAGAGTCGTCTCGGTCATGTCTACATGTCTCCCGAACCCGTAGGGTCTACACACTTAAGGTTCGGTGACGCTAGGGTTGTGGAGATATGAGTATGCAGTAACCCGAAAGTTGTTCGGGGTCCCGAATGAGATCCCGGATGTCACGAGGAGTTCTGGAATGGTCCGGAGGTGAAGAATTATATATAGGAAGTGCAGTTTCGGCCATCGGGAGAGTTTCGGGGGTCAACGGTATTGTACCGGGACCACCAGAAGGGTCCCGGGGGTCCACCGGGTGGGGCCACCCATCCCGGAGGGCCCCATGGGCTGAAGTGGGGAGGGAACCAGCCCATAGTGGGCTGGTGCGCCCCCCCTTGGGAACCCTAGGGGAGGGGGCGCCTCCACTTGCCTTGGGGGGCACTCCTGTTGGGGAACGTAGTAATTTCAAAAAATTTCCTACGCACACGCAAGATCATGGTGATCCATAGCAACGAGAGGGGAGAGTGTTTTCTACGTACCCTCGTAGACCGAAGCGGAAGCGTTGACGCAACGTAGAGGAAGTAGTCGCACGTCTTCCCGGTCCAACCGATCCAAGCACCGTTACTCCGGCACCTCCGAGTTCTTGGCACACGTTCAGCTCGATGACGCTCCCCGGGCTCCGATCCAGCAAAGCTTCGGGGAGGAGTTCTGTCAGCACGATGGCGTGGTGACGATCTTGATGTTCAACCGTCGCAGGGCTTCGCCTAAGCACCGCTACAATATGACCGAGGTGTAATATCATGGAGGGGGGCACCGCACACGGCTAAGGAACGATCACGAAGATCAACTTGTGTGTGCTAGGGTGCCCCCTTGCCCCCGTATATAAAGGAGCCAAGGGGGGGTGCGGCCGGCCCTAGTAGGAGGCGCGCAGGAGGAGTCCTACTCCTACCGGGAGTAGGACTCCCCTCCCTTTCCTTGTCCAAGTAGGAGAGGGGGAAGGAAGGGAGAGAGGAGAGGAAGGAAAGGGGGGCGCCGCCCGTCCCTCCTTGTCCAATTCGGACTAGGGGGAGAGGGGGCGCGCGGCCTGCCCTAGCTGCCTTTCCTCTTCTCCACTTTAGGCCCATGAGGCCCATTAACCCCCCGGGGGGTTCCGGTAACCCCCCGGTTCTCCGGTTTTATCCGAAACTTCCCCGGAACATTTCCGGTGTCCGAATATACCCGTCCAATATATCAATCTTTATGTCTCGACCATTTCGAGACTCCTCGTCATGTCCGTGATCACATCCGGGACTCCGAACAACCTTCGGTACATCAAAATACATAAACTCATAATGAAACTGTCATCGTAACTTTAAGCGTGCGGACCCCGCGGTTCGAGAACAATGTAGACATGACCGAGACATGTTTCCGGTCAATAACCAATAGCGGGACCTGGATGCCCATATTGGCTCCTACATATTCTACGAAGATCTTTATCGGTCAGACCGCATAACTACATACGTTGTTCCCTTTGTCATCGGTATGTTACTTGCCCGAGATTCGATCGTCGGTATCCAATACCTAGTTCAATCTCGTTACCGGCAAGTCTCTTTACTCATTCCGTAATACATCATCTCACAACTAACACATTAGTTGCAATGCTTGCAAGGCTTATGTGATGTGTATTACCGAGAGGGCCCAGAGATACCTCTCCGTCAAACGGAGTGACAAATCCTAATCTCGAAATATGCCAACCCAACATGTACCTTTGGAGACACCTGTAGAGCTCCTTTATAATCACCCAGTTACGTTGTGACATTTGGTAGCACACAAAGTGTTCCTCCGGTAAACTGGAGTTGCATAATCTCATAGTCATAGGAACATGTATAAGTCATGAGGAAAGCAATAGCAACATACTAAACGATCGGGTGCTAAGCTAATGGAATGGGTCATTTCAATCAGATCATTCAACTAATGATGTGATCCCGTTAATCAAATAACAACTCTTTGTCTATGGTTAGGAAACATAACCATCTTTGATTAACGAGCTAGTCAAGTAGAGGCATACTAGTGACACTTTGTTTGTCTATGTATTCACACATGTATTATGTTTCCTGTTAATACAATTCTAGCATGAATAATAAACATTTATCATGATATAAGGAAATAAATAATAACTTTATTATTGCCTCTAGGGCATATTTCCTTCAACTCCACCCCGTTGGCCGCCGCCCCCTAGGAGATCCCATCTCCTAGGGCCGGTGCACCACCTAGGGGGGCCTATATAAAGGGGGGAGGAGGGAGGGCAGCCGCACCCTGAAGTCTTGGCGCCTCCCTCTCCCCTGCTACACCTCTCCCTCTCGCAGAAGCTCGGCGAAGCCCTGCTGCGGTGACTGCTGCATCCACCACCACACCGTCGTGTTGCTGGATCTTCATCAACCTCTCCTTCCCCCTTGCTGGATCAAGAAGGAGGAGACGTCCGCTGACCGTACGTGTGTTGAACGCGGAGGTGCCGTCCGTTTGGCGCTAGGATCTCCGGTGATTTGGATCACGACGAGTACGACTCCCTCATCCCCGTTCTTTGAACGCTTCCGCTCGCGATCTACAAAGGTATGTAGATGCATCCGATCACTCGTTGCTAGATGAACTCATAGAGAATTTTTTTTGTTTTCTGCAACGTTCCCCAACAGTAGGGTCCAAGTCCCCTGGATCACGTTCGGTGAGAAAATCACGTTCCCGAAGGTTTCATTCCGTTTGGACTCCGTTTGATATTCCTTTTCTTCGAAACCCTAAAATAGGCAAAAAAATAGCAATTCTGGGCTGGGCCTCCAGTTAATAGGTTAGTCCGAAAAATAATATAAAAGTGGATAATAAAGCCCAATAATGTCCAAAACAATAGATAATATAGCATGGATCAATCAAAAATTATAGATACATTGGAGACGTATCAACATGTGTCTCCGATGGTACTTGTTGAGTTGGCATAGATCAAGATTAGGATTTGTCACTCCGATTGTCGGAGAGGTATCTCTGGGCCCTCTCGGTAATGCACATCACTATAAGCCTTGCAAACAATGTAACTAATGAGTTAGTTGCGGGATGATGCATTACGGAACGAGTAAAGAGACTTGCCAGTAACGAGATTGAACTAGGTATTGAGATACCGACGATCGAATCTCGGGCAAGTAACATACCGATGACAAAGGGAACAACGTATGTTGTTATGCGGTTTGATCGATAAAGATCTTCGTAGAATATGTAGGAGCCAATATGAGCATCCAGGTTCCGCTATTGGTTATTGACCGGAGACGTGTCTAGGTCATGTCTACATAGTTCTCAAACCCGTAGGGTCCGCACGCTTGACGTTTGGTGACGATCAGTATTATGAGTTTATGTGATTTGATGTACCAAAGGTTGTTCGGAGTCCCGGATGAGATCATGGACATGACGAGGAGTCTCGAAATGGTCGAGACATAAAGATCAATATATTGGAAGGCTATATTCGGACATCGGAAAGGTTCCGAGTGGTTCGGCCATTTTTCTGAAGTACCGGGAGGTTACCAGAACCCCCCCCGGTAGAAGTTATGGGCCTTATGGGCCATAAGAAGGAAGCACACCAGCCCACAAGGGGCTGGTGCGCCCCCCTTGGGCAGGAGGCCGATTTGGAATAGGTTTGGGGGGTGGCTGAAAGATCATGGATGTCGACTAGAGGGGGGGGGGTGAATAGGCGTTTTAAAATAGTTACGGTTTAGGCTTGAGCAAATGCGGAATAAACCTAGCGGTTAATTTATCAAGCACAAAAACCTAAAACAACTAGGCTCACCTATGTGCACCAACAACTTATGCTAAGCAAGATAAGCAACTATGTGATAGCAAGATATATGACAAGAAACAATATGGCTATCACAACGTAAAGTGCATAAGTAAAGGGGCTCGGGTAAGAGATAACCGAGGCACGCGGACACGACGATGTATCCCGAAGTTCACACCCTTGCGGATGCTAATCTCCGTTTGGAGTGGTGTGGAGGCACAATGCTCCCCAAGAAGCCACTAGAGCCACCATAATCTCCTCACGCCCTCGCACAATGCAAGATGTCGTGATTCCACTAAGGGACCCTTGAGGGCGGTCACCGAACCCATACAAATGGCAACCCTTGGGGGCGGTCACCGAACCCGTACACTTTGGCAACCCTTGGGGGCGGTCAGCGGTACCCGTCAAATTGCTCGGGGCGATCTCCACAACCTAATTGGAGACCCCGACGCTTGCCCGGAGCTTTACACCACAATGATTGAGCTCCGAACACCACCAACCGTCTAGGGCGCCCAAGCATCCAAGAGGAACAAGCTCAAGGGTACCAAACACCCAAGAGTAATAAGCTTCTCAACTTGTAACTTCCACGTATCACCGTGGAGTACTCAAACCAGTGCACCAAATGTAATAGCAAGGGCACACGGAGTGCCCAAGTCCTTCTCTCTCAAATCCCACCGAAGCAACTAATGCTAGGGAGGAAAATGAGAGGAAGAACAAGAAAGAGAACACCAAGAACTCCAAGATATAGATCCAAGGGGTTCCCTTCACATAGAGGAGAAAGTGATTGGTGGAAATGTGGATCTAGATCTCCTCTCTCTTTTCCCTCAAAAACTAGCAAGAATCCATGGAGGGATTGAGAGTTAGCAAGCTCAAAGAAGGTCAACAATGGGGGAAGAACACGAGCTCAAAGAATAAGGTTCATTGGGGAAGAAGACCCCCTTTTATAGGAGGGGGAAAATCCAACCGTTATGTGCTCAGCCCGCACACGAGCGGTACTACCGCTCGGGCGGAAGAAGCAGGGAAAAAGGAGCAACACAACATGAACCTTGGGACGGTAGTACCACATATGAGTGGTACTAACGCTCACCCCAGCGGTACTACCGCTGGAGGAGCAGAACACGGGACCAAAAGAGGCAGGGCAGAGCAGAGTACGACGACAGTAATGCAGTAGCGGTACTACCGCCCGACCGGAGCGGTACTACCGCCCGACCGGAGCGGTACTACCGCTTAGGCGGAACTACCATGCCTTACTGCCGTGCAACTATTGCTAAACCCGACACGAAAAGAGCAGGACCCAAAATCGAGGCGGTAGAAGAGCGGCACTGCAGCGGTACTATGGCTGAGAGCTCCAAGCGGTATTACCGCTTGGGCTCGCGGTACTACCGCTGGGACCAGACAAAAGCCACTCTCAAGAAGACAAGAACTGCCATAACTTCTGCATATGAGCTCCGAATTGAGCAAACTCAAGCTTGTTGGAAACAAGACGACGAGTAGCATCAAAACAACGACTGGTTATAGTAAGAAGAGGCAAGGGAGGTATGCCTAACAAAAAGAGGAGTGAAACCTCCAACCGAGAAGAACCGGCAAAACCTCCAACGTCGAAAACATCATAGAAGATGCATGTGAACTCCGTTTTCGATGAACTCGAGCTTGTCATCAAGATGACCATAAGCTCTAAGACTCACAAAGAGAACCAAACAAGAACCAAGAAAGATGATGCAAGGATGCAATGGTTTGAGCTCTCAACAAACGATACGATCAAGCTACTCATTGAGAGCCCCCCTTGATAGTACAGCAATCAATCCTATAGCCCGGTCTCCCAACTACCATTTGAGACCGGTAAAATAGAAAACCTATCAAGGGCAAACCTTTGCCTTGCACATGGTCCACTTGAGCTAGATGACGACGATCTTGACTTCCTCAAGTTGGACCACCTTTCTTGATTGTGTTGGCTCGATGAAGACTAGTTGATTGCTCCCCCATACTCCACTATGGGTGAACCACTCTTCCGCACATCTTCACATGTCCATTGTCACCACAATGGACGGCAAGCTTCAAGCATTTGATCTCTTCATGATGCTCCACTTGAACTTGCACACCGCAACCTAACCCCACAAAGAACTCTCACGAAGACCATGGGTTAGTACACAAAGCGAAATTGACAATGCTTACCATACCATGGGATCACTTGATCCCTCTCGGTATATCTTCTGCGCTTTGTGGGTTGATCAACTTGATTCATTCTTGACTTAATCTTGATCAACCTTGAATCTTTTCAATTCTCTTCATTTGGGTGATGTCTCGAAGGTAGATATGAATGATCACACAATCTTCTTCTTCAAGACATGCTTGCAATAAACTCGACACTCACATGACCAATCTTTGGATAATTCCTTGAATGGTACCTTGGTCGACACAAACTCTCCTTGAAACCAACACATGTACTCCAAGAAAAGGCTATGGACAAAACCTTTAAATATAACTCAAGGCAACCATTGGTCCATAGAGATTGTCATCACTTGCCAAAACCAAACATGGGGGCACCGCATGTTCTTTCAGTGGCGGCCCCCCTTTTTCCTTTTCTCCTACTCCTCCTTCCCTTCCTCTCCTACTCCAACTAGGGAAGGGGGGAATCCTACTCCCGGTGGGAGTAGGAATCCCTTAGGGCGCGCCATAGAGAGGGCCGGCCCCTCCCCTCCTCCACTCCTTTATATACGGGGAGGGGGGCACCCCATAGACACACAAGTTGATAGGTTGATCTTTTAGCCGTGTGCGGTGCCCCCTCCACCATAATCCACCTCGGTCATATCATAGCGGTGCTTAGACGAAGCCCTGCGTCGGTAGCATCATCATTACCATCATCACGCCGTCGTGCTGACGGAACTCTCCCTCAAAGCTCTGCTGGATCGTGAGTTCGAGGGACGTCATCGAGCTGAACGTGTGCTGAACTCGGAGGTGCCGTGCGTTCGGTACTTGGATCGGTCGGATCGTGAAAACGTACGACTACATCAACCGCGTTGTCATAACGCTTCCGCTTTCGGTCTACGAGGGTACGTGGACAACACTCTCCCCTCTCGTTGCTATGCATCACCATGATCTTGCGTGTGCGTAGGATTTTTTTTTTGAAATTACTACGTTCCCCAACAATTGCCGGCTCAGTCTCTCGGAGGTGCTCATATGGGTAGGGTGTGCATGTGTGCGTTCATAGGAATGAATGTATGCGCATATATATGAGTGCCTACGTCTGTACTGTGTTAAAAAAAACTTAAGTAGTATACTCAAATCTCCAAAGAAAAAACTTAAGTAGTATACTCCCTATCCCTAGTATACCCTTCATTCAGAATATAAGATGCTTTGAATATTTTAATATGAACTATATACGAGCTAAAATGAGTGAACAAACACACTAAAAAATGTCCGTGTTTACATACATTCGATCTAGAGAAATATTTTATATTTGTGAACAGAGGGTGTAGTAATGTAGAAGCAAATTAAAATCTACTGCGTCCGGGGTTAGAAATGGTCAACGAGATGCGCCGAAGCTGACATAAGACGATGTGTGTGTGGAGCTGCGGATATCCACCAGCAGGCAGGCAAGAAAACGGCAGCTTGCACATTGTCAACCAAGCAAGCAGCTCAGTTTTAACAAACGAGCTGACACAACACCAACAAATCGGATGACACCGATTTTCTAAAATATTTTTCAGTGCCACCCTTCTATGATTCCATACATGAGATAAAATGTCAACGACCACGAATAATAGAAAAGCTGGACATGGAGGCAGTAGACAAACTTGCAACAAAATATCGGCTCCACTACTACGAAACATCAGCGCATCTTTTCGCTTGCTTTCAACATATGCTAATGTTGGTATTTGGTTCTAGCTTCCTAATTCAGCCTTCTTGTTGTGTTGAGTATCTCCTTTAGTTAAAGAAAATTTTAGTCGCGGTATGATATATCAATTTCTCGTATTGACTCGTGGGACATTATAGCTTCACTTTCTCCAATCTTGGTCTTTGAACCGGACAAACCGAAAAGACCAAACATTTTCATTCTATCAAGACGCACGGATTAATGGGTGTGCGGTTAGTCATATTGCCCATGAGCTTCTTCCCTTCGTGCGGGTTCTGAAATATATATATTATTCGATCGAGTGTATATAGTTTGTTATTACGAGTTAATAATAATAATTTTGCTGTAATTGACTATAGCATAACCCCAGGTGTGTTCAAATTCTCGTGGAACAACCCATCGGAACGCAGGCCTTCTTTGGTTCATAGGATAGGAATTTTATATGAATAGGAAAATCATAGGAAGTGAGATGACATGTATGTCAATTCCTATAGAGAAAAAGATACCATTTGGTGCATATGATAGGATTTTTTTCATTAAGTCTAGGTTAATGTTTTTTCCCTTCAAAACATGAAGGATTGATTCCTATCCTACATAGGAATAGGAATTCATTCCTACAAACCAAAGGGCTTCAAAGGAATTTTTCCTTTGCAAATCCTATCCTATAGAATTCATACAAAAATCCTACAAACCAAATAAGGCCTAAGTATTGTTTTGTTTAGTTATGTGGGCTTGAGTCAGATAGGTCAATATTATGAAACAGTAATACTATTTAGGAGGCTTACTTTGAGATATTATGCTTAGATCACTTCTCCATCGTTGTTTGAGAATTTTGAAGTGTGTTTAGCAACTCTCACAAAGTCAAGGCGGAGATTGGAGCGCGGCGGTCCGTTGCCTAGGTGCATCTGCACCTGTGAACGAACAACAAATTCAAAAAATAAAAAAAAAATTGGCATCTAAGATGCTCGAATGCGTCATGTGCGTGCAAACATTCACGGTGTCTGGACATTTGAGGAGGCGGTGACAGAAAAAAACAAAATTTGATCGTGAAAGGAACCTTAAAAGAAACCTTGTTTTTTTTTACCTAGATGTCCTCAAATGTCCGAACACCGTGAAAATTTGCACTCTTCTGCCCACTTGAGCATCTTCGATGTCAAAGAGTTTCAGAATTCGTTTACCTTTTCTTAATTTATTGTTCATCGAGTGCCGACGAACCTGGGTTTAGACACGGATGACGGCGGAGATTGCACCACTTGAATCATATTTTTTTCTCCCATACGATTCCATTGGGATTGGGTTCCACTATCGTGAGATAATAACAGAATAAAAGTTCAAAATGTCTTGGCGCAAAAACGATAAATGGTGGTCTAGATGACGAGGCCACCGTGATGTTTTTGAAATACCGGACGGAACCAACAGGGCCATGCTGCCATCATGGAGCTTGGTGCAAATGTGTGGTGTTCTCTTTCAAAACTTCCCGTCCACTTCATCAAATTCAAAACTACAATTTCTGTTTTGTTTTTTTCTGTAACGTGTGTGCATCATGGATTGACTTTGATTCACATAAACCGATAGCAAGACAACAAGCAATCGAACCCCCACACTGTACGGCGTCACCCATTTGTTTTTGCAGGGCACGTCGGCATCGCCATCGTCATCGTCGTCGGTATTATAATCTCAACTGGAGTATCCGACGTTGATGACGGAAGTATGGCATTATCAATCCTTGCTCTGTTTATTTATTTATGACATAATACACGCACTGCTGTGCGTCATGTGTATGCTATCTGAGCTGGCATACTCGTCATGTCGATGGTAAAAAAGCTGTGACATTATTTATATTAACCTTTTGTCACCATGACATACACGTATTGCGATGCGTCATCAGCATCTACCACATTCTTGGTAAATGTATTCACATTGTTTGTCTCTGATATTCTATCTATTAGTATATGATACTGTATTATAGTATTATGAATGTGACAATGACATATACCATGTATCTGGGCAGTGCCGTGATCTTTTGCTTGTACTACCACATACTCCCTCCGTCCCATAATACTTCTACATAAAAGTGTCAAAAACATTTTTATATTATTGTGGGACGGAGGGAGTACATAGTCTTTTTGGCTCGGTCGCTCTCCGCCGCACTCTGTTCCGAGTAGCACAATCTAAAACAAATCCGCAGGAGAACAAGCCGTTCCCTCTTGTGGCCAGGGAATCCGATTCAAAAGCATTTCTTTGGACGGGGCAGGTGGGTCGAAGGTGGGCACATGCAACGCAAATGGGGAATAAGATGCATATGCAGCCTTGTGCGATCTGTGTTTTGGATGCTTTTCGTCTCTATCATATTACGTTTTCTTTTCTTTTCTTTTGCCCGCCCTAGCTAGCTAGATCTCAATCATTAACGTGGTAAGAATAGAGAAATAACAAAACGGAACGTAGCAGCGCATATGCTGTTGTTGGGGGAGAGAAACGGTCCATATGCGAGAGTATGCATGGAACTGAAATAATAAAAGAACTCAACTTGCCCCTTCGCCTCTCCTCCAAGCGAACAGGCGTTTATGCCCTTTCGCCGCCGATCTACCATGTCTCTTGTAGCCTCACGGCCATGGGGCACGATGGATCTCAACTCTTTCAGTGAAAGGGTCTTGTTTTAAGAAATTTTTATTTTTGCCACTTTAGCTTTTGATCATTTTGCTTATGCCACTCTCAAACTTGACATTTCACTTTTATCATTCTTAGTTTTTGACAATATATCACAATTGCCATTTCGTGGCAAAAGTAATAATTCTAGAGTGACAATTGTACTACATTGTCAAAATCTAAGAGTGGCGAAAGTGAAATAAAAAGTTATTGCTTTTGCCATGGAATGACATTTGTGATGTATTGTCAAAAACCAAGAGTGGCAGAAGTGATATGTTAAATTATAGAGTGGTATAAGCAAAGTAGGCAAAAGCTAGAGTGGCAAAAACAAAGTTTTCTCTTTTGCTTTGGTATGTTTTTTGAATTTTGCTAAGGTCTTGTGCCCTGTTTAAGAAGACGAAACGACGGCAGCTTCTTAAAGATGGAGTAAAGTTCTGCGTGCCGGAGGCGCGTTTAACATCCTCGGAGGGCGTGTGAATGTGTGTCTCTAGCGGATCTCGTAGAATTCGATCGGTGGTCTTCTTTGGTGGATCTGCTCGGATCCAGTCTCGTTCGTATACCTCAGTGTGTCTTCAGGTTGGGATCCTTCTGATCCATGTTTCTCTTCGTGAGCGGAGGTTTCTGTTTTGGTGCGCTGGTGCTATGTTGTCTTAGCACGACAGCTTTTCGACCGTCTGTCAAAACAAGTTTTGCCCGGCTTCGCATAAGGGAGGGGCGATGACGGCGGGGCATCTTCGGCCCGTTGCAGTGCTCGTAGTCGTCGCTAGGTGCTTTACAGATCTGGATGCAATTTTTATCATTTCCTTTGGGTCTGTCTAGACGAACTGTTTCCCTTTTTTTTGAGATGGGGAGCCAACCATGAGTTGACGCACGAAAGCAGCACACCCCTTCCTTCCCTCTTTTATCACTGCCTCCGTCCGTCCCTCCCGAGCCCACGCAGCACCTCCTCTCCTCGCCCCCCGAGATCGGAATCGGCGCCCCCCTCCCTCCGCCGCCGCCGCCGCCGCCGCCATGTCGCCGTCTCTGCTCGGGGTCAGCTCCCTCCCCCTCTCTCTTCCTCCGCAGGAAGGCAGGCAGGCGGGTGTTGCTGAATTGACCTTGTTTTTGTGGTTCCTTCCTGCTGCAGGGGCTCACCAAGTCGCTGGCCATGACCGTGCTCTCCGAGGTCGGCGACAAGACCTTCTTCGCCGCCGCGGTACCCCCACCTCCCCTCCCATCCCATCCCCGCAAACCAACCAACCAACCACTTTCCTGCGACTCGTGGAAATTTTCCTGCGCGAGCAGCCTGTTCGACGATATGCCGCCGTCGCTCTGTTGGGTCAGGGGACTCAGGGGACTGGTGGAGGAGGGAGTCACGCGGCAGCAGCTGCAGATTTCGGCCAAGCGCTGACCCAATTCCTGGATTATTAGCTCGGATCAGCTCGCCAACAGCGAGTAGATCTTAGCTGAGATTAGCAGCAGCTCGGGTCATCTCATCTGCTCCTTTTTCTACCCGACTTGGAAAAAAGCAGAGGATTAGGAGTACTACCAGCTCGGTTTTCCGTTCCTCTGTTACTGGAATCGGCTGGCTGTTTTCTTGGATGATGAATCAGCCTGCTACTGCTAGTACTACCTTCAGCTCGCCGCACATGGTTTACACGCATAAAGAGGCGTCTCTTGTCCTTTTCTTTGTTTTGATTGACTCCGGGCCTGCTTGCTGCGCTTCCCGATTCTGCTAGCCGCACCTCCACTTCCCTTGGACTGTTGCTAGTTTTTGGTCACAAGATGGATGCATGCTCGTCCGTCCTTTCCCACCGAAAACTGTTTCACCACCTGACCAGGGTAAACCTTTAGAATGATTGATGTGTTTGAGCCAGGGCCTGGAGTAGCAGGACAAACATAGTCAGTCCTCTTTAGAGATACACTGACGGTCATTCCCCACTTCTACAGAGATTTTCCTTCCTCTTTTCTTTTTACTCTGCTCTGTTTCTGTTTTGTGTGTTTCTTCATGTCTTGGCTCACCATGTTTTCCATTTACCTTCTACAAGATTCTGGCCATGCGCCATCCCCGGAAGCTCGTCCTTGCTGGCTGTCTATCGGCGTTAACAGTGAGGATCTTTACGAACGCTCTAATCTAATGTAATGGCCTGTTTTTTTCTGCTTGACTGATCCAGTTCAAAATTCTAGGTGATGACCGCTTTATCTGCTTCTCTCGGCTGGGCTGCACCAAATCTGGTATATATGTTTTCATTTGCATATTCACCTTAGTGTGTCCAAAGGCTTCTGTGTACGATACCTATATTCTGTAATAGTTGCTTTGACACTGTGGTGGTGGTTAGTATATCTGAACAGCAAGCAACCAGGCAGAAAAGAACAAACCCATTCAGAGGAACTTATTATTGAAATTATGCTAAGCTCTATCCAATGCCAATACTTGATGGAATTGTTTTGTTTTTCGTTTGAGCATGGAGAATCACATTTGGAACCCTTGTCCTGATTATAGCTTCACAATAAATCTTGCAATATCAGTTATTACATCCTCATACGTGTATTTGTTGGACCAATGGTGTGCTTCCTCTGAACCTGCTGGTGGATGTTACCACCATCCCTTTTCCCTCAACTGTCTTGTTGTGATGATGATAGGCCAAGATTTTCTGCTTAAAGGGTTACCTTGCAAGAAAGCACAGTTAACGTGTTCTTTGTTCGAGCAGATATCACGTAAATGGACTCATCATATCACCACTCTGCTGTTCTTTGTGTTTGGCATCTGGTCATTGTGGGAAGGCTTCAAAGAAGAAGGGTATTGATCTTGCTTGATTGCTTGTTTGCTTTTTAGTTGGTTTACTATGTAGTTGCTTTATGTGATTGGCATTTTAGTGAATGATTTCACTAACTCACTAACTTTTATCGCAGAGAGTCAGAAGATCTGGCTGAATTGGAAGCAAAGCTGGTTTGCAAATTTCATTCTTACCTTACGTCCTATTGAACTGTAGGTCAAGTAGCTTATAGCCAACTTCTGCCAAATTTTCAGGATGCGGACTTTAAGACTAACAAAGGGGAATCGAAAAATAAATCAAAGGTCAGTGGCTCAGCGCATGTGTGACCTGCCCATTTAGATCATCTTTTTCTTATATCGGAATGTTGGCAAATTTTTGTGGCCTTCTCCATTTTCACACTCAAAATGTAGATGTCATTAGATAAAATGCAAAACACCTTTTCCCTTTCAGCAGTCAGAAGAATGATTTCTGGTCTCCAGATATTTTCATTTATCTTGGGAAATGTTAAACATTGTCAATTCTAATGTGCGAATGCAATTGTTGTTGCTTGCCCCAAGTTATACCGAGTATATGATTTTCATATTATATTGGTAAAAAATACAAAAATGAAAATTCCACCTCCATGTATATCCCTTTTTGTTATTTCTTATTTGTGTGAACTATTAATTTTGTTTTAGCAGAAACACAGTTTTGAGAACCTGCTTACTGAGGGGTGAGTGGAAACTTGCTTTTTCGTTACATTCTCTTTCTTTTTGACAAGTTACTATCCTTTCTTTGGGCGTGGATTTTGTGCACCTGGGCTATGTGCTCTCTTTAGTTCAGGCGATCCAATTTCCCCCCCTCGCATATTGCATGTAGGTACTAGAATTAACTGTATATCTGGAAGATCTCGCGTGAAATGTGTCGATTATAGTTTGCATGATGATAAAGACAAGATTGAGTAGCTAGAAAAAACTTATTTTTGGGTGTTTAAGTTTGTTTTTAATGCACAGGCCACAAGAATCCAAAAGTTTGCACTAAACTTGAAATTAGTGCATAATAAATACTCAGTCATCAACACATGAGATTTTTTAAAGGACGAGAATTTTGTTTGTTTGCGGCTTTGCGTCCGGAGCACATGCTCCAGACCTCTTTTGGGCTTTGCCGACTTTTAATATGAGCTCACGGAGCATCACATATTAATTCTTCTTTGTATGTTTACCTGGACGTGCAACTCAAATATTCTTCACATATTAGGCAACTGAAGATACAAAGAAAAAGCAAAGGCCATTTCTCATGCAGTTCTTCTCGCCAATTTTTATAAAGGTATCAAGTAGACAACTACTGATCTATGGAAATGGCAGACAGTTATGGTGCTTGTGGTTCCATCTTGACATTTACATGTCCATTCATTTGTGTGCTGTAGGCATTTTCCATCACTTTCTTTGGTGAGTGGGGTGACAAGAGCCAGGTAAGTTGCACACAAAGACTGTTCTATTCGCCCCCTTCCAAAGCAACTTTGATGTTATTGTTAGATGATCTGGTATATTCCTTACCCTTTTGCTTCTCAGATTGCTACAATTGGCTTGGCTGCTGATGAAAACCCATTCGGTGTCGTCATCGGGGGAGTCATGTGAGGGCTGCTTCTTTTGTACAGTCTTTAGAAATGGTTCACTCTGTGTTGCTGACAGAACCTCTCTTGTATTGTGCTCAGAGCTCAAGCACTCTGCACTACCGCTGCCGTGATGGGAGGGAAGAGCCTGGCCTCTCAGATATCCGAGAAGATGGTAAGAACTGCTGTCCGAAGCCTGTTTCGCGTGCTCCCTCTGAACAACTCAAATGCCTTCACATCTAACACGATGCTTATCTCGTTTCAGGTTGAATTGTCGAGCGGGGTGCTATTCCTGTTGTTTGGCATAATGTCCTTGTTGTCAGGGCCAGAAGGGCAATTGTAATTTCCCCAGGAACTTCGGCAGGACTCTGCCAGACTCCTGGAGTAGTTACCAAGCTTACCTTATTTGATGGGTGATGGCGACGAAAGCCGGCCGTCCTTCACCAACTGGATGGCGATTCATTAGTTTAGTCAACACATCATTGTAACACTTGGCTTGCCACTCATAAATAACTTGATGTTACTGAAATCTTCTATGCTGATGGCTTTCCTGCTGGTTCTGAAACCTGGAAATATTCAGTAAAAACTGCTGAGAAATTGCTGTAGAATTCTCTTGCTCGCTGTATGGGCTTTGGCACTGAATCTCGAAAGGCGACGAGTAGCTTTGAGTTGGGTTATTTGCCTTTAAAAGGTTCAGATGATTTTTTGTCTTGCTTAGTTTTCTTTGTTTCATATTAGGGTTGATACATCATACATTACTGGTGCCGCAGTACTGTATCAACATGGCACAGAACCTGTCGTGCCTTAAAACCATCAGGCTACATATTATACGTCATACATCTGCCTTAAAACAATCCAGGCACATGACCACTGCAATATGAAGCAAGTGACGCTTTGATTGAAGTTTTAGTGAATTCTGCTACTATAGAACACTCTACATTTAGTTGTACAGTTACCTGACCAAATAACCATCCACGAATGCTTCGCTGCTTCCGTAGAGGATATCTCTCACTTAAAAGCCTCAAAGTTTGAAATTTGAGCCATGTAAAATAAAGAGGGGATCAAACTGATGTAGTACCAGCCAGTATGAATACTCTGTTTTTTGGGTACTAGTAGGAGAAAAACTGAAAGAAGAATACGGGATATTAAGAGGGCGATGTTCTATGGTCATGCAAAACTTCAAGCTCAAACACATTACGGGATGCGTTTTAACTTGAATTTTCACATGACAATAGAACATCCCACATTTTTTTAGATTTTTTTTTGAAACTTTCAAATATGGTTTCCACAAAGTTCTCTCTGAATGTTGGTTTCCGTATGTTATTCTTTCCCTACCACACACAGTATGTTCTTCCGATGGTCAGCTTGGCTGAACTCCAAAAGAATTGCAGACAGTGCAAAATTTCTCTAGCAGAGATGTGCAGTGGGCGATACAACAACGACAGTTATATATGTTCAGGATTGACTGCACCGAAGACATGCGACTCCATCAATCTTCTGTACCGGCCTTGTTCAAGCTCTGCCTCGTTGGCGCCATGCAACAACAGGAGCTCGATCACAAAATCTTCCCAGTCAATGCCAACACCATTGCAACATGGGCTTGATCTTTTCCGTTTCTTCTTCTTCTTCTTCTTCCCAGAGTCAGGAGCATCGATTCGACGGCGCTTGGCGGCTTCGATCCGTGCTCTCCTCTGCTTCTGCTGCAGCTGAAGTTGTCCGGCGGTGAACGACGGCGGAGGGATGCCGCCGGCATCTGCTGCTACCTCCTCCTCAAGCCTGGTCCAGCCATCACCATCGTCCAGCGAATCCATCCATGGCTCCAGCTCCAGCCATGCCCTCCACCGCTTCCTCCGGCTGGCAGCTTTACCGGCCTCCGCAAGTTGCCTTCAGCTCGGAGAGCCTCTTGAAGACGGTGGTATTTAACATCCACAACTGAAATAGTAGACGTACGATAACATAGATACTCCCTCCCTTCACAAATATAAGATGTTTTGAATATTTCAAATTTGAACTATCACACTAAAACACAAACAACTACGTATATGTTAGAAGGGAGAGAGAAGATTGGTGGAATAGTTCATTATACTGCTTGAGCCTCATGAGCATATATATATAGGAGTACATGATCTATTTGAAGTACAAGGCAAGCCCGAATATTTCCTAATCTAACCTGGAGTGGATATCAAGGCAGGCACAACAGTGCGTATGCATCCGTTGTTTACAGCGGCGCATGCACATAGATTAACCAACTCACGCATGCACATGCACATAGATTATCCATCCAACGAGCCATAGACTACTAACCAACAAACTAGCTTATCTATCCAACCAAGTCGTGATTATCGTAACAAACAAACAATGTGTATATATATATATATATATATATATATATATATATATATATATATATATATATATATATGCAGTAGCAGGGGAGGGAGAGGAGGAGAGGATGAGCCAACCAACACAAATACAAAGCAGCAGCTTCACTTGCGAGTTGACACAGCGGCCGGCGATCTGTCCACCATGGACGGGCACATCAACCTAGGTGACCACCACTTCCTCGTCTGTCCTTCTTTTTCTTTTTTCCTTCCATATAAACTTCATGGATGTCCAGGTCATGCCAACTCGTACATATTATCTCAACGGAAGACACTAAATCAGCCACAAGAAGAGGCAGTAAAGGAGAAAGTCTCGGAGATAGGAAGTCCATATGGAGTACAAGAGCTGACCAATATAGAGTACAAGAGCTGACCAATGTGGAGGCGTGGAGCAGACTGACAATGGAAATACACATGCTCATGCCTTTATTCTCCATGTTTGCTAAAAGAGAGCTGCCCAGGTCTCCTGTGTCTCTCTCTCTCTCTCCCCTTGCCCCCGTGCTCCTTTTTCCTTTCTCTCTCTCTCTCTCTCTCTGCTCTTCTCATCTCACCGTCGTACTTCGTTTACAGAAGCAACCATGGATGCTCCGCGTTCAAGGTGTACAAGGCCGATTTGGAGTGGTTCCCTCGCAAGCCTCTGCTATTCCCCACCTCTCACGGCGTTCTGCATCTAGATTGTTTTCTTCAGTGGCAGGAAGGTGAGTGAGAGGACCATATGTCAGGGTGTTTTGGTTTAAAGAGAGATAACTGGGGATGAGTTCACGACCATGTTCCTGCTAATTTTTGGCAATATGGTTCAGAGAGTGGTAACTATTTGGTCAAACAAACATCTTCCTGTCTTGATATGCCTTTTTATTTTTGGTTATTTGTGAGAACTTTTAGTACATGTCTTTGTTATAGCTAGAACTTCTGACAACTTTGAAGCAAGATTGTTCAAAGAAATTGTTCCATGGAATAGCTAAACGATAATGCTATTATTGATTTATGATACTCCCTCTGTCTCATAATATAAGAGCGTTTTTTACACTAGTGTAATGTCAAAAACACTCTTATATTATGGGACGGAGGGAGTAGTTTGCACATACAGAAATAGATATATTCAAGCCTGTAATGGCTAACAGCCAAACTATTCTTGATACTCTTTTCCCCTTATCTTAAAATCATCATATACAAATTATAAGCTTTCTAACATCTGCATATTTCAGGTTTCCAAGGAGGTACAGAAAGCAAAGTTCAAACAATTCAGTGCAGCAGCAGCAACACCTCCAAGGTGAGAAATATGTGCCTATTTATCCTTCTTTGCTAGCTGTGTTCCTCTGCCGGGCATCGACCATGATCTCCATGTCGCCACTAAGGCCATGGCTCCTGGGATCCAGGACGCTGAGCTCGCATGGTCTAGGCCACTATCGATTTTTTTTCTCTTGGTCGATGGCCTCTTTCGCCTATGGTCGGATCTGTGCGTCAGCGTCCACAGGAGGATTAGGATCTGGCTGTGCTCCATGACCATCACAACCAAGCCGGGGAGCGCCAGAGATCACAACTTGAAAATTTTAACTGCAATATTTGTTGGTCAGTGTCCTCCTCTGAAATTGTTCGTAAGGTAGTGCTTTATTCTGTATAGCATCCTTGGAAGATTGTGTGGTGTGATGCTTTATTTATAAAGCGGGTGTAGAGCCCTTTTTGTTATTCTGTATAGCAAAGGGAAAGAGCCTCAATTTGGTATAGCAATGGGGGTGATCCTTCGTTGGAAGAAACATTGGTGTGAAACATATAGACTTACTGTTTTTAATACTAGCATAGTGTTGGTTGTTAATTTTAAGTGTGTCATCAGTTTTTCAGCTAATGAAGTTATGCTCACGACACGGAGGACTTCAAGGACAACCTACCTGATTAGTGAACTAGGCCATTTACTATACAAATAGTTATTTTGTTACAAGTTACGCCTGTTGCTTCTAAATACTACACTTTTGGTTGCATTTTGCAACTAAGGACAACACAAGCAGACTCTAAAACATTCGAGCAGTGCCCAAGGTTAGTCCTTTTTTCCACTATTGTGAACATGGACGTTGAGTAGGTAATTGCTCCTAAAAGAAACCTAATTAATGTATTGTTGAACCTAATTTTGAGATGATTTTTATTCTACCATTGTACAGTGCACATTAGCATCGTCTAAATACATATGTCTCTTGGGGTTTCTTTTTGGTGGCAAATTGATTCTTGCAATCATAGCGGAAAGGCCAGCAATAAGGCACTTTAGACTGATGAAACTTGCATAAGTATTCCTCTTTGTGATACGATTTCACCAAAAGTTTCAACATTGAGATGTTTTTACTTAGTTAAAGCCCGAACTGAGGCACCCACCCATACATGTATAAGCTCCAAAAACATAAAACAATATGCAAAGAATTTTTCAGCTTTCGGGCTATAAGCATTAGACATTTTCATAAGAAATGCTGAATGTTAGTATCAATTGAATCAATTTGACCTTAACGCAGTGCAGGTACTGTTAAATCTGTAGTTGTAATTTATTCATCTGTAACTTGATTTTCTTTTCACTTCTGTTTTTATAAATTCATGTAGTCATCTATAATAATGATTTTTTTCTTTTGAGAGAGAAACTGTGTGTCTGCTCTGGTTTCAGTTTTAACGTCAGCTCCTTCCAATCCGTAACTACTTATAGACTACTTCATACCGATGGGTTTGCAACTTTGTGTACAGACTGCTTCAACACTTCTATTTTCTATAGGACTTGGATTAATAATCTCCAACAATATGGTCATGCTTCTTATATTCTCTTTCAGTTCTAAATACATTTGTGCTTTTCTCTATGTTGTACTACTAAACTATGTGTGATAAACTAAACATAAAAATATGACGGGGTGTTGGTTTCAGCCACAGAAAGAATTGATTTGGAGAACAAAGGGAATTTTTGGCGGACGAAGAACTCGCTCGAGATGCTCCAGTGATGATTTTATATAGCGTTTTATCTAAACCTGGGTTCCTTCTTTCAGACTGGGCAGTGCCATATGATGTGAAGGCGGTGTAATAAATTTTTCATTTGGCATCGGTGGTGATGTGGCAACCTTTTAGACAATTTGGCACCTGTAACACAATGGAAAACCTCATACGAGCTGGTTGCCTTCTTGGTTGTTGCGGCTTCTGAATTAAGTGTACCACTATGTTTAAAACACCATGATCAGAAGTTGTGGTGGGTGTACCGATTGACTCTTTACATGACTATTCCTAAGATTGATTCTTATTGGGTCAGGGGCATGTGATTTCGTTCTCCCGGTGCAACACACGGGCCCTTTTGCTAGTCACACTAAAACACAAACAACAACATATATTATGTTAGAAGGGAGAGAGAGGATTGGTGGAATAGTTCATTATACTGCTTGAGCCTCGTGGCCATATATATAGGATACATGATCTACTTGGAGTACAAGGCAAGCCCGAATATTTCCTAGTCTAACCTATGTTTCCTAATACAATCACGTTACTCAACACCCCCACCTCCCCAGTCACAACGGTAGCAATGTAGACGGTGAGACTGAAGAAGAATCCGAAGGCAAGCCGACAGACAACCCCCTACAGTCGTAACGGTCGATGCATCGCGGAGTCGTGGCTGGAATGGAAACCAACGAGGTTGCTCAAGCAGGCGGTAGCCCTTTGTGCTGGTTGTCGATGTAGCCAAGAGCGTGGGTAGTGGAGCCGTGGTCGAGGTAGCCGTGCGAAGAATGCCATGGTCGATGTCGAGTCGGGGTGGCCGGTGTCGAGGAAGTCGCCGTGGAGCCGCGGGCGCAAGAGGGCGCCGAGTTAGTATGGGCGCAGTGGTGTCGAAGTAGGGGTGCGCCGGGAAGAAAATGTTGTTGACGACGCGTCGCGGCGGGTTTGCCAAGCCCGGGGAAACATCGTGGACGAAGGCACGCACCGGTGTTGCCAGCACCGGGCATGCGTAGACGGACGAAGACAAAGTTGATGAAGCGCCGACCAGGCTTGCCAGGCCCGGGGACACGTCGTGGATGAAGGCATGCATCGGTGTTGCCAGCACCGGGCATGCGTAGACGGGTGTACGAAGACGAAGGGGGTGGACGGGCGGCGGCGGCTACGAAGGTAACGGCGGTTGCGGCCAAAGAAGAGCGGCGGCGGTGGCCTGACGGGGGCGGCGGCTAGGTTAGGAGTGCCGCGGCGGTGCTCGAAGGAGGCGAAGGACCCTGACAGCGTGATGAAGACCGGCGCGGACGGTGGCGTTCCCGCGCCAAGGGAGACGGCACGGCGCATACCACGGGAGGTCGACGCGCGGTGACGGCGGAGTGGACCGCGGGCCGCGGCGCTACGGCCCGAAGGGGCGACGCAGCGGCGGCAGGCGGGTCGGGGCGACGGCGGGGACCGCGGGCCCGACTCTGTGGCCCGAAGGGGCGACGCAACGGCGGTTCGCGAGTTGGTGCAGCCGCGGGGACGGCCTTAGGACGGCGGCGTGGACTGCGTGCCACGCTCGCTATGGCCCGATGGGGCGACGCAACGTCGGCGCGAGGGTCGGTGCAGCCACGGGACAACCTGGAGCGAACGGCCTTGGGGCGGCGCGTGACCGCGGGCCGCGACACTACAGCCCGAAGGGGCGACGCAGCGGTGACGAGGGTCGGTGCAGCCGGGAAAAGAACCACGGGGCGGCGGCGCTGTGGCCCGATGGGGCGACGCAGCGGCAGCCCGTTGCTCGATCGGTGGAGGGGCGCGCTGAACTCGGGGACGATCTTCACGGGACCCGCGGAGGCGCGCGTAACCAACGGGCCAGGTCGGTCGCACGACGTAGATGAGGCGGATCGCGGCGGGGAGCGGGTGATCAAGCCGATCACGCGCGAGGTCGGGGACGCCGCTCGATGGAGGCGTGGTGGCGGCGGAGTCCGGGATGAGGCCGGCGACGACGGACGGCATGGGATGTCGTGCGGACGAGCTTGTTAGCACCGGCACCCCGGCTGCCAAAGCAGCGCCGGCGCCCGGGCAGCGAGGCCCGAGCGACCAACGGAGCAGCGACGCCCGAGTTGAGGCAGCCGACGAGCCTGATGCAGCCGTCCCGACGCAGCTGAAGACAAGACCGGCGAGGTAGCGCTGGGCCGCCGTGCAGACGCGACGGAGGCGGGTGACGTGGATCGATGGGCGGGCCGGCGTGCGAGCGACGGCTATGATTGGCCGTCGCATGGCGTGAGGCCGCGGGTCGGGGCGATGCAGGTGTCCTAGTTGGAGCAGGGCGGTGATGGCCGGCGTAGGGCGACGCGCGGACCGACGCGCAGACGGTGGCTGGCCCGGACGGGCCGACTCGGCGCGCGTGGCCACCGGGTTGAAGGAGAGGCTGGCTGGTTGCGCCGGGGTCGGAGTAGAGGCGGACGGGGGTCGACAGCGGCGGTGGGCGACGCAAACCGATCAAGATTAGATCGGAAAACCAAAAAGAAAAACGCCGACCAAAATGACCCGCGAGAGAGCAAAAAATAAACCCAGAGCAAGGGCTCGGGAAAAGACTCTTTAGGGCAGCCGGCCAACATGGCCGGCGGACGAACCCTAGGTACGGGCGGCGGCCCCCGGTGGCGGTCATGGAGGCCGACCGCCCCAGGGGCGGCGCGCGGGTGCGGAAGCGGCGGCGGCTGTTGGGGAACGTTGCAGAAAACAAAAATTTTCCTACGGTTTCACCAAGATCCATCTATGAGTTCATCTAGCAACGAGTGATCGGATTGCATCTACATACCTTTGTAGATCACGCGCGGAAGCGTTCAAAGAACGGGGATGAGGAAGGCGTACTCGACGTGATCCAAATCACCGGAGATCCTAGCGCCGAACGGACGGCACCTCCGCGTTCAACACACGTACGGTCAGCGTGACGTCTCCTTCTTCTTGATCCAGCAAGGAGGAAGGAGAGGTTGAGGAAGATGGCTCCAGCAGCAGCACGACGGCGTGGTGGTGGTGGAGCTGCAGTACTCCGGCAGGGCTTCGCCAAGCACTATGGAGAAGGAGGATGTGTTGGAGAGGGAGAGGGAGGCACCAAAGGCGTGGGGTGAGAAGTCCTTCATCTCCCCACTATATATAGAAGGGCCAAGGGGGGGGGGCGCCGGCCCTAGGAGATCCAATCTCCTAGGGGGGGCGGCGGCCAAGGGAGGAATCCCTCCTCCCCAAGGCACCTAGGAGGTGCCTTCCCCCTTCTTGAACCCTAGGCGCATGGGCCTCTTGGGGCTGGTGCCCTTGGCCCATGTAGGCCAAGGCGCACACCCCTACAGCCCATGTGGCCCCCCGGGGCAGGTGGCCCCACCCGGTGGACCCCCGGAACCCTTCCGGTGGTCCCGGTACAATACTGGTGACCCCGAAACTTGTCCCGATGCCCGAAATAGCACTTCCTATATATAATTCTTTACCTCCGGACCATTACGGAACTCCTCGTGATGTCCGGGATCTCATCCGGGACTCCGAACAACATTCGGGTTACTGCATATACATATCCCTACAACCCTAGCGTCACCGAACCTTAAGTGTGTAGACCCTACGGGTTCGGAAGACATGTAGACATGACCGAGATCACTCTCCGGTCAATAACCAACAGCGGGATCTGGATACCCATCTTGGCTCCCACATGCTCCTCGATGATCTCATCGGATGAACCACGATGTCGAGGATTCAATCAATCCCTTGTATAATTCCCTTTGTCAATCGGTATGTTACTTGCCCGAGATTCGATCGTTGGTATCCCAATACCTCGTTCAATCTCGTTACCGGCAAGTCACTTTACTCGTACCGTAATGCATGATCCCGTGACCAGACACTTGGTCACTTTGAGCTCATTATGATGATGCATTACCGAGTGGGCCCAGTGATACCTCTCCGTCATACGGAGTGACAAATCCCAGTCTTGATCCGTGTCAACCCAACAGACACTTTCGGAGATACCCGTAGTATACCTTTATAGTCACCCAGTTACGTTGTGACGTTTGGTACACTCAAAGCACTCCTACGGTATTCGGGAGTTACACAATCTCATGGTCTAAGGAAAAGATACTTGACATTGGAAAACTCTAGCAAACGAACTATACGATCTTGTGCTATGTTTAGGATTGGGTCTTGTCCATCACATCATTCTCCTAATGATGTGATCTCGTTATCAATGACATCCAATGTCCATAGTCAGGAAACCATGACTATCTGTTGATCAACGAGCTAGTCAACTAGAGGCTTACTAGGGACATGTTGGTGTCTATTATTCACACATGTATTACGATTTCCGAATAACACAATTATAGCATGAATAAATATAATTATCATGAACAAGGAAATATAATAATAATGCTTTTATTATTGCCTCTAGGGCATATTTCCAACAGCGGCTAGGGTTTGGATTGTGATTAGACTGATACCATATTAGAAGGGAGAGAGAGGATTGATGGAATAGTTCATTATACTGTTTGAGCCTCGTGGGCATTTATATAGGAGTACCTGATCTACTTGAAGTACAAGGCAAGCCAGAATATTTCCTAGTCTAACCTATGTTTCCTAATACAATCACGTTACTCAACAATATAAACTGAAATGAGTGAACAAACACGCTAAATCGTGTCTATAATATATACATCCAATTTGTGAACAGAGGGAATAGTTCACAACTAGCACACACAAATGCAAACAGGTAATGCAAAATACAAACATCCTGAATATGAAAACACGACCCAGTCTCAGTCTTACAATAAGCGTTTTAAAAGCCACATCTTGAAACAATCAATAGGCAAATATCATGACAAGCAAAAGCACACCAACACCAATAGTAGCAGGATGCTTTTGTAGGTGGAGGTGGAAGTAGCAGCAAAGGGTTCCGTAGTGCTTCTTGAAACATCAGAGGAAACCCGGATGGTATAGTAGATCAGCAACAGAGGAAACACTGGTTGTACATGTAGTGAAGCTTGTTTCTTCCTTCCAGCAGGTGACCTACATAACCAACAACATACGAACATTTTAGAAGTTGTACGATTAGAGATGAGGAAACCAGAGTAGTGGTAGTACTAGTTAGTTGGCAGGTGCGTGGATATAGCTTACGTATGTATACATTGCCGACCACTATGGCAAGTCAACATCGGAGAGTATGCTGCCATTGTGTCCCTTCAATTGCCGAAAATTGGCGCAACAGCATCAAGAATTCATTGCTGATTTCGTAGAAGACTAGACGCTGTAGGGGCACGAGGAACTCAATGCCAGGTGAGACCTCCATCAAGCTGCTGAGGTTGATCAAGTATATTTTTTCCAGGCTTGCCATGGCACCTTGTTGTATTTGTAGCTGATTCAGATTAGGCAGGTCTATTAGATAGAGAATCTTTAGCTTTGGAAACCACCCCGTGAAAAATGCCAGCTGCTCTCCATTATATGCTTTGGTGAAATCTAGAAATGTTAAGTTTGACAAACAAGAAAGAGATGGCAGGGGGTCTTCTATCAACTGTGACCAAGACAGAACTAATTCATGCAAGTTCTGTCCCCCAGCAGCTTGGAAGAGAGGAGACTCCTCCAACGCCCCTTCCGCTAGACGGCCCCTCAAACATAGCTTTTGCAGGTTTGGCAGGAGGACATTCAACAATAGAACCTCGTTTTCATCTCTTGCACTCACGGATAAGTCGGACAAAGATTGCATCTGAAACAAAGACTCACTGATGCGTCCACTGCAGATTCCCTTCACATTCCATAACCTCAAGCTTCTTAGTTGCCTCAGCGCCCCTAAATGTCTAAGAGACTCATCCTGTAATTCCAATGCTTGTAGCGTCTGCAAATTTATTAGATTTCCAAGACCATTAGGAACACGCACACCACGACAACATTGCAACCCTCTCCAATATGGGTCAATTGTTTTCTCAGCTAATAAGTGCCTAAGCTTCTTCAGTTTCACAATCCCACTAGGCAACTCATGTATATCAGATCGAGAAAGGTCCAATATCAACAAATTTGAAAGCTTCTCAACAGACTTCGGGAGCATCTTCACTTTTGTATTACGCAAACCCAAATGGCGGAGATTAAAAAGATCTCCAGTAGCATCTGGAATCTTCTCGATGGGTAGACCACTTAATTCCAGTACTGTCATGTATCTTGACTCCTTACATAGAAGAGGTAGTAGAGTGGGTGATAGCATGCTACTGTCCAGTGCAATGAAAGTTCGAAGTTGGTGTATACTAGAAAATGACTGTTGAACACCCTTATTTAGTTTGTGCATTACCAATCGATGTCCATCCTGTTGGGGAACGTAGCAGAAATTCAAAATTTTCTACGCATCACCAAGATCAATCTATGGAGTAATCTAGCAACGAGGGGAAGGAGAGTGCATCTACATACCCTTGTAGATCGCTACGCGGAAGCGTTCAAGTGAACGGGGTTGATGGAGTCGTACTCGTCGTGATCCAAATCACCGATGATCCTAGTGCCGAACGGACGGCACCTCCGTGTTCAACACACGTACAATCCGGTGACGTCTCCTACGCCTTGATCCAGCAAGGGGAGAAGGAGAGGTTGGGGAAGACTCCATCCAGCAGCAGCACGACGGCGTGGTGGTGGTGGAGGAGCGTGGTACTCCAGCAGGGCTTCGCCAAGCACCGCAAGACGAGGAGGGAGAGGGGTAGGGCTGCGCCAACAGGGAGATTGAATCGCGTGTTGGGCTGCCCCTTTGCTCAAGTATATATAGGGGGAGGGGAGGGGCTGCACCCCCACCTAGGGTTCCCTCCCTAGGGGTGGCGGCAGCCCCCAGATCCCATCTGGGAGGCGACCAAGGGGGAGAGAGAGGGGGGCGCACCTAGGGTGGGCCTTAGAGCCCATCTGCGCCTAGGGTTTGCCCCCTCTCCTCTTGAGGACGCCTTGGGCCTTGGTGGGAGGCGCCCCAGTCCACCTAGGGGCTGGTCCCTTCCCACTATTGGCCCACGTAAGCCTCCGGGGCTGGTGGCCCCACCTGGTGGACCCCCGGACCCTTCCGGTGGTCCCGGTACACTACCGGTGATGCCCGGAACACTTCCGGTGGCCAAAACCATACTTCCTATATATTAATCTTTACCTCCGGACCATTCTGGAACTCCTCGTGACGTCCGGGATCTCATCCGGGACTCCGAACAATATTCGGTAACCACGTATATCTATTCCCTATAACCCTAGCGTCATCGAACCTTAAGTGTGTAGACCCTACGGGTTCGGGAGTCATGCAGACATGACCGAGACAACTCTCCGGCCAATAACCAACAACGGGATCTGGATACCCATGTTGGCTCCCACATGCTCCACGATGATCTCATCGGATGAACCACGATGTTGAGGATTCAATCAATCCCGTATTCAATTCCCTTTGTCTAGCGGTACGATACTTGCCCGAGATTCGATCGTCGGTATCCCGATACCTTGTTCAATCTCGTTACCGGCAAGTCTCTTTACTCGTTCTGTAACACATCATCCCGTGATCAACTCCTTGATCACATTGTGCACATTATGATGATGTCCTACCGAGTGGGCCCAGAGATACCTCTCCGTTTACACGGAGTGACAAATCCCAGTCTCGATTCGTGCCAACCCAACAGATACTTTCGGAGATACCTGTAGTGTACCTTTATAGCCACCCAGTTACGTTGTGACGTTTGGCACACCCAAAGCACTCCTACGGTATCCGGGAGTTGCACAATCTCATGATCTAAGGAAATGATACTTGACATTAGAAAAGCTTTAGCATACGAACTACACGATCTTTGTGCTAGGCTTAGGATTGGGTCTTGTCCATCACATCATTTTCCTAATGATGTGATCCCGTTATCAACGACATCCAATGTCCATGGTCAGGAAACCGTAACCATCTATTGATCAACGAGCTAGTCAACTAGAGGCTTACTAGGGACATGGGGTTGTCTATGTATCCACACATGTATCTGAGTTTCCTATCAATACAATTCTAGCATGGATAATAAACGATTATCATGAACAAGGAAATATAATAATAACCAATTTATTATTGCCTCTAGGGCATATTTCCAACAGTCTCCCACTTGCACTAGAGTCAATAATCTAGTTCACATCGCCATGTGATTAACACTCACAGGTCACATCGCCATGTGACCAACATCCAAGAGTCTACTAGACTCAATGATCTAGTTCACATCACTATGTGATTAACACTCAAAGAGTTCTAGGTTTGATCATGTTATGCTTGTGAGAGAGGTTGTAGTCAACGGGTCTTGCCATATTCAGATCCCTATGTATTTCACAAAACTTTATGTCATATCATAGATGCTGCTACCACGTTTCACTTGGAGCTATTCCAAATTGTTGCTCCATTATACGTATCCGGTATCTCTACTAAGAGCTATCCGGATAGGTGTTAAGCTTGCATCGACGTAACTCTTTATGTCAAACTCTTTATCACCTCCATAACCGAGAAACATTTCCTTATTCCTCTAAGGATAATTTTTGACCGCTATCCGGGGATCTACTCCTAGATCACCTTTGTACCCTCTTGCCAGACATGTGGCAAGGCACACATCAGGTGCGGTACTCAGCATGGCATACCGTATAGAGCCTATGACAAGAGCATAGGGGACGACCTTCGTCCTTCCTCTTTCTTCTGCCGTGGTCAAGCTTTGAGTCTTACTCAACTTCACACCTTACAACTCAGGTAAGAACCCCTTCTTTGACTGATCTATTTTGAACTCCTTCAAAAACATGTCAAGGTGCGCGTTCTTTGAAAGTATCGTCAGGCGTCTTGATCTATCTCTATAGATCTTGATGCCCAGTATGTAAGCAGCTTTATCCAGGTCTTCCTTTGAAAATTACTCTTCAAACAACCGTTTATGCTTTCCAGAAATTCTACATTATTTCAGATCAACAATATGTCATCCACATATACTTATCAGAAATATTGTAGTGCTCCCACTCACTTTCTTGTAAATACAAGTTTCTAGCAAACATTGTATAAACCTAAAAGCTTTGATCACTCCATCGAAGCATATATTCCGATTCCGAGATGCTTGCTCTAGTCCATAGAAGGATCACTGGAGCCAGCATGCCTTTTAGCATCCTTAGGATCGACAAAACCTTTTATTGTATCACATACAACTTTTTCTTACGAAAACTGGTAAGAAAAACTTGTTTTGACATCCATCTGTCAGATTTCATAATTGAAAAACACAGCTAATGCTAACATGATTCCGACGGACTTAAGCATCGCTACGGGTGAGAAATTCTCATCGTAGTCAACTCCTTGAACTTGTGAAAAGACTCTTTCCCACAAGTCGAGCTTCATAGATGGTAACATTACCGCCCACGTCTGTCTTCTTCTTAAAGACCCATTTATCTCAATGGCTTGCCGATCATCGGGCAAGTCCATCAAAGTCCATACTTTGTTCTGATATATGGATCCAATCTCGGATTTCATGGCTTCTAACCATTTGTCGGAATACGGGCCCACCATCGCTTCTCCATAGCTCGTAGGTTCATTGTTGTCTAACAACATGATATCTTAGACAGGATTACCGTACCACTCAGGAGTAGTACATATCCTTGTCAACCTACGATGTTCGATAACAACTTGATTTGAAGCTTCATGATCACTATCATTAACTTCCTATTCAACAGACGTAGGTGCCACAGAAAACATCTTTCTGTGTTGCATCACTTTCTGGTTGAAATAAAGGTTCAACAACCTCATCAGGTTCTATCTTCCTCCCACTCAATTCTTTCGAGAGAAACTCCTTCTCGAGAAAGGACCCGTTCATAGCGACAAACAATTTTCCCTTGGATCTGAGATAGAAGGTATACCCTACTGTCACCTTTGGGTATCCTATGAAGATGTGTTTGTCCGCTTTGGGTTCGAGCTTCTCCGGCTGAAGCCTTAAGCATCGCATCCGCAAACGTTAAGAAACGACAACTTTGGTTTCTTGCCAAACCAATGTTCTTATGACATCGTCTCAACGGACTTAGATGGTGTTCTATCCAAAATGAATGCAGTTGTCTCTAACGCATAACCTCAAAATGAAAACGGTAGATTGATAAGAGACATCATAGATCACACCATATCTCATAAGGTTCGATTACGATGTCCGGACACACCATAACCCAGTGGTGTTCCAGGTGGCTTCAACTGTGAAACAATTCCACAATGTCTTAAGTGTTTTCCAAACTCATAACTCAGATATTCTCATTGATCAGATCGTAGGAATTTGATCTTCTTGTTATGATGATTCTTAACTTCACTCTGAAATCGCTTGAACTTTTCAAACGTTTCAGACTTGTGCTTCATTAAGTAAATATACCTATATCTACTCAAATCGTCAGTGAAGATGAGAAAATAGCGATATCCACCGCACGCTTCAATTCTCATTGGATCACACGCATCAGCATGCATGATCTCCAACAAGTCACTTGCCCGTTTCATTGTACCTGAAAACGGGGTCTTAGTCATCCTGCCCATGAGGCATGGCTCGCATGTGTCAAGCGATTCAAAATCAAGTGACTCCAAACATCCATCGACATGGAGTTTCTTCATGCATCTTACGCCAATATGACCTAAGCGGCAGTGCCATGAGAAAGTGGTACTATCATTATTAACTCTACATCTTTTGGCGTGAACATGTGTATTACCATGACCGAGATTCAATGAACCATTCACATAGGGTGCATGACCATGAAAGGTATCATTCATGTAAACAGAATAACCATTATTCTCTAACTTAAATGAATGACCGTATTGCAATGAACATGATCTAATCATATCCATGCTCAACGTAGACACCTGATAACATTTATCTAGGTTCAATACTAATCCCGAAGGCAGATGGAGCGTGCGATGGTGATCTCATCAACTTTGGAAATACTTCCAACACACATCGTCACCTCGCCCTTAGCTAGTCTCCGTTTAGTTCGTAGCTTTGCTTCAAGTCACCAATAATAGCAACTGAACCGGTATCCAATACCCAGGTGCTACAAGAGTACTAGCGAGGTACACATTAATAACACGTATATACTTTGTTGAAGTTGCCAGCCTTCTTATCTACCATGCATTTGGGGTAATTCCGCTACCAGTGACCGTCCCCTTTACAATAGAAGCACTTAGTCTCGGGTTTGGGTTCAACCTTGGGTTCCTTTACTGGAGCGGCAACTGGTTTGCCATCCATGAAGTTTCCCTTCTAGCCCTTGCCCTTCTTGAAACCAGTGGTCTTATTAAACCATCAACACTTGATGCTCCTTCTTGATTTCTACCTTTTGCGGTCTTAAGCACCGCGAACAGCTCCGGGATCAACTCCATCCCTTGCATGTCATAGTTCATCACGAAGATCTAGTAGCTTAGTGATAGTGGCTAGAGAACTCTATCAACCACTATCTTATCTGGAAGTTTAACTCCCACTTGATTTAAGTGATTGTAGCACCCAGACATTCTGAGCACATGCTCACTAGCTGAGCTATTCTCCTCCATCTTGTTGGCAAAAGAACTTGTCAGAGGTCTCACACCTCTCAACACGGGCATGAGCCTGAAATCCCAATTTCAGCTCTTGGAACATCTGATATGTTCTGTGGCGTTCAAAACGTCATTGGAATCCCGATTCTAAGCCGTAAAGTATGGTGCACTAAACTATCAAGTAGTCATCAGGATGTGTCTGTCAGGTGTTCACAACATCCATAGACGACGTTGTAGGGGTTTACACATCGAGCGGTGCATCAAAGACGTAAGCCTTCTGTGTAGCAGTGAGGACACTCCTCGGACTACGGACCTAGTCCGCATCATTGCTTACAATATCTTTCAACTTGGTCTTTCTCTAGGAACGTATTGAAACAGGGAGCTACAACGTGAGCTATTTATCTACAACATATTTGCAAAGACAATTTAGACTATGTTCATGATAATTGAGTTCATTTAATGAACTCCCACTCAGATAGACATCCCTCTAGTCATCTAAGTGAAACATGATCCGAGTTAACTAGGCCGTGTCCGATCATCACGTGAGACGGACTAGTCAACATCAGTGAACATCTTCATGTTGATCGTATCTTCTATACGACTCATGCTCGACCTTTCGGTCTTCCGTGTTCCGAGGCCATGTCTGTACATGCTAGGCTCGTCAAGTCAACCTAAGTGTTTTTGTTGTATAAATCTGGCTTACACCCGTTGTATTCGAACATTAGAATCTATCACACCCGATCATCACATGGTGCTTCGAAACGACGAACCTTCGCAACGGTGCATAGTTAGGGGGAACACCTTTCTTGAAATTTTAGTGAGGGATCATCTTATTTAAGCTACCGTCGTTCTAAGCAAATAAGATGTAAAACATGATAAACATCACATGCAATCAAATAGTGACATGATATGGCCAATATCATTTTGCTCCTTTTGATCTCCATCTTCGGGGCTCCATGATCATCGTTGTCATCGGCATGACACCATGATCTCCATCATCATGATCTTCATCATCGTGTCTTCTTGAAGTTGTCTCGTCATCTATTACTTCTACTACTATGGCTAACGCTTTAGCAATAAAGTAAAGTAATTACATGACGTTTAAGTTGACACGCAGGTCATAAATAAATTAAGACAACTCCTATGGCTCCTGCCGGTTGTCATACTCATCGACATGCAAGTCGTGATTCCTATTACAAGAACATGATCAATCTCATACATCACATATATCATTCATCACATCCTTTTGGCTATATCACATCATAAGGCATATGCTGCAAAAACAAGTTAGACATCCTCTAATTGTTGTTGCAAGTTTTTACGTGGCTGCTATAGGTTTCTAGTAAGAACGTTTCTTACCTACGCCAAAACCACAACGTGATATGCCAATTTCTATTTACCCTTCATAAGGACCCTTTTCATCGAATCCGATCCGACTAAAGTGGGAGAGACAGACACCCGCTAGCCACCTTATGCAACTAGTGCATGTCAATCGGTGGAACCAGTCTCACGTAAGAGTACGTGTAAGGTCGGTCCGGGCCGCTTCATCCCACGATGCCGCCGAATCAAGATAAGACTAGTAACGGCAAGTAAATTGACAATATCGACGCCCACAAATGCTTTGTATTCTACTCGTGCATAGAAACTACGCATAGACCTAGCTCATGATGCCACTGTTGAGGAACGTAGCAGAAATTCAAAATTTTCTACGCATCACCAAGATCAATCTATGGAGTAATCTAGCAACGAGGGGAAGGAGAGTGCATCTACATACCCTTGTAGATCGCTAAGCGGAAGCGTTCAAGTGAACGGGGTTTATGGAGTCGTACTCGTCATGATCCAAATCACCGATGATCCTAGTGCCGAACGGACGGCACCTCCGTGTTCAACACACGTACAGCCCGGTGACGTCTCCTACGCCTTGATCCAGCAAGGGGAGAAGGAGAGGTTGGGGAAGACTCCATCCAGCAGCAGCACGACGGCGTGGTGGTGGTGGAGGAGCGTGGTACTCCAGCAGGGCTTCGCCAAGCACCGCAAGACGAGGAGGGAGAGGGGTAGGGCTGCGCCAACAGGGAGATTGAATCGCGTGTTGGGCTGCCCCTTTGCTCAAGTATATATAGGGGGAGGGGAGGGGCTGCGCCCCCACCTAGGGTTCCCTCCCTAGGGGTGGCGGCAGCCCCCAGATCCCATCTGGGAGGCGGCCAAGGGGGAGAGAGAGGGGGGCGCACCTAGGGTGGGCCTTAGAGCCCATCTGCGCCTAGGGTTTGCCGCCTCTCCTCTTGAGGACGCCTTGGGCCTTGGTGGGAGGCGCCCCAGCCCACCTAGGGGCTGGTCCCTTCCCACTATTGGCCCATGTAAGCCTCCGGGGCTGGTGGCCCCACATGGTGGACCCCCGGACCCCTTCGGTGGTCCCGGTACACTACCGGTGATGCCCGGAACACTTCCGGTGGCCAAAACCATACTTTCTATATATATTAATCTTTACCTCTGGACCATTCCGGAACTCCTCGTGACGTCCGGGATCTCATCCGGGACTCCGAAAAACATTCGGTAACCACATATATCTATTCCCTATAGCCCTAGCGTCATCGAACCTTAAGTGTGTAGACCCTACGGGTTCGGGAGTCATGCAGACATGACCGAGACAACTCTCCGGTCAATAACCAACAGCGGGATCTGGATACCCATGTTGGCTCCCACATGCTCCACGATGATCTCATCGGATGAACCACGAGGTTGAGGATTCAATCAATCCCGTATTCAATTCCCTTTGTCTAGCGGTATGATACTTGCCCGAGATTCGATCGTCGGTATCCCGATACCTTGTTCAATCTCGTTACCGGCAAGTCTCTTTACTCGTTCTGTAACACATCATCCCGTGAACAACTCCTTGATCACATTGTGCACATTATGATGATGTCCTACCGAGTGGGCCCGGAGATACCTCTCCGTTTACACGAAGTGACAAATCCCAGTCTTGATTCGTGCCAACCCAACAGATACTTTCAGAGATACCTGTAGTATACCTTTATAGCCACCCAGTTACGTTGTGACGTTTGGCACACCCAAAGCACTCCTACGGTATCCGGGAGTTACACAATCTCATGGTCTAAGGAAATGATACTTGACATTAGAAAAGCACTCCTACGGTATCCGGGAGTTACACAATACTCAATTTTCTACACGATCTTTGTGCTAGGCTTAGGATTGGGTCTTGTCCATCACATCATTCTCCTAATGATGTGATCCCGTTATCAACGACATCCAATGTCCATGGTCAGGAAACCGTAACCATCTATTGATCAACGAGCTAGTCAACTAGAGGCTTACTAGGGACATGGTGTTGTCTATGTATCCACACATGTATCTGAGTTTCCTATCAATACAATTCTAGCATGGATAATAAACAATTATCATGAACAAGGAAATATAATAATAACCAATTTATTATTGCCTCTAGGGCATATTTCCAACACATCCATCTCAAGAGAACCCCCACAATTATCCTCATATGTAACACCAAAACGGTTCTTCTTGCACAAGTCAACTGCCAATTTACGTAAGATATCATGCATTCTGAATTCTTTCATCCTACCAAATGAGTTCTTCTCAACAAGTTGTAACATGTTCCTATCAATCAACTCCTTCAAATAGCCTTCTGCCACTTCTTCTAATGTGCTTTCACCCCTACCCTCAATGAACCCCTCAGCTATCCATAACCTTACAAGTTCCTTCCTTTTGGGAAGATGGTCTTCTGGAAATAAGCTGCAGTACAAGAAACAACTTTTCAAGTGTGTTGGAAGGTAGATGAAGCTCAGATGTAAAACATTCCTTATCTGATCGAGCCTCGAATTATTATTTAGCTCCCAACTCAACTGACCATTTATTATTCTCCATTCTTCCACAGTTTTCTCACGCACACGCAAGAGGCTACCAACTAACACAATAACAAGAGGCAAGCGTTTGCATTTGCTAACTATTTGCTCAAACCAAGACTTCAACTCCACGGGACATTCATGGTTGGTGTCTCTTGGGAAGGCTTTCTTACAAAAGAGATCCCATCCCTTGTCTTCTGGTAAAGCTTCCAATGTTAAGATGTGTCCTCGAGAGGCCAGTGCAGCAACATCACATTCTCTTGTTGTGATTATTAGTATACTGCCCTTATCATTATGAATAAGCACCCTAGACATTTCATCAAATGCTTCTGGAGTCCAAATATCATCCAATATGATTAAATACTTGTGTTGTTCTAGAAACTTGTTCAATGTCTCCTCAAGGCATGTGATGTCCATATCTGTAGTGTTTGATAGAATGTTGGCTTTATTATCTTTGGAAAGTTCCTTACTTCTATTCCTTAAGACATCCTCTCTAGAATACGTTTGAGAGATGGAGACCCAAGCATGGCACTGGAATCTCTCTCTCTCCTTCTTGTAGACATTTCTAGCTAAAGCTGTTTTACCGAGTCCTCCCATTCCAAGCAGCGCAATCACTGAGCATTTCAAATCATCACCTGCCAACCACTGTTCAAGTCTTTCTCTGTTTTTATCCACTCCCACTAGATCTTCATCAAGGGAACGTGAGAAGTTTGCTAGATCTTTGGACCTCTTGACAATATAATTCAAGTTGCTAGTATCCCCATTGATTGTCACTGGAACAAAACAGTTTTTTACCTCGGACAAGTGTGAAAGGTCTTTCTCTATTTCCTTCACCTTGAAAGCTATCCGGTTCAAAGAAAGCATAGATCTCGGCTTTTTGCATCCTTTCTTCAGGTAAAAGCAACATCCTATATCATGTTCCCGACCAACTAGACACAGGTACTCATCCACTACATCCTCCATCACATGTGCTACTTTCCTCGCCTCCTCCAACCAGCCCTCATACACTTGATTGTTGCGGTTTTGTATGCCCATTTGGCAGAGAACATCATGCATTATGCGAAGCTCACTGGCAACACGGCCCATGTTGCCCTGTAGCTCTAGCAGTTGTGTCCTGTACTTCGCAAATTGTGTGTTTGCCTGGTCTACCACTCTAGTCGCCAAGGCTATTCCAATCTTCTTAATGGTCAGAAAAATCACAATCTCCGCCATTATTTTCCGAGAATTGCCAATATTTCACTACTGTGTGGTGGTCTAGCTGTATATTTTCCACAATACCATTGCAATGGCCACTGCAAAATGATGTGATACATTAACCTGACTATTAATGCATTGTGCTAGTAACAAGCACTTGTGAAAATATTTCAAAAATCTCAAACCACAATGGAAAGGTGAAATACACATCTTCTCTCAACGTAATCCTCATAAACCACAATGCCAAAGTAATACTCATAATGATTTCACAATTAACTTATCTAACTCTAACTTACGTAATGTCGTAATCAAACAAAATAGTACTTATGACAGGCAGGTCCATGAGAATTCTAAAGCACTAGAGACTGTGCTATAGTCGAATGTGATAAACTTAATGTTATTGACCAGAAAAAATGAGTGATACTAAATAACTGACCATGCATGCTCCGCTTCGAAATAGAGATATCTCAGCTTAAAAGTCCCCCAAATAAGTAGTCAAGTAGTCAACTGTAGCAAACTTAATTTTACTAACTGACAAGAACGAGTGACAGGGAAATGACCTTTCATACATGCATCGTTTCTGTATAGGATATCTCACTTAAAATGCCCCCAAGGTTTGAAAATACCAATCTGCCATACCAGCTAGCTCGCCAATATGAGAACTCTGCTTTTGGATAGTTCGCTAATGTGATCGTTCCAGGTAACTTAGTTCTCTATTTCCTCACTGTCTATCTAATATATCAGATGTATTGCAGAAACAAATAGCTGCAAGAAACAACATACATGCTTTTTATTTGAACTGAAGGAGATTCTTCCGAGTACAACCTTAAGATAGCCAGAAAACTAGGGGAGGACAACACACCTTCCTCTTCGTAGGTTAGGCCCAGGTTAGTCTTGTTAACCACCTTCTGCGCTTCTGAATCTGAAACCATCACAACAATCTTGAAAAGAAGGTACTTGATGCTTGGCTGGTCTTCTTGTCACTGAAGCTTAATCGTGAAAATCCTGAGTCCTTATGGAGACATGGGTATAACTCAGCGCGTGGTAGCTTGTAACCGATGACAAGTGGCTGGACTTGATCTTCAAATCCTCCTTGTTCCTTTTAGCAGTGAAAACTAGAGAACTCCCGTTCGACTATACAACAAGGTAACCAACAGACCACGTTAGTAGTTGTGACATTTATTGGTATAACCAACAGACCACGTTATTTATCTTACTTATAATACGCAGTGGGTTTCCAATTTTTTTTGCCGAGTTTCAACCTTTTTTTGTTTTCTACTTTTTTCCATTTTTCTTTTCTTTTTAAAAATCGTGAACTTTTATTAAATTTATGAAATATTTTCCAAATCTGTGAACTTGTTTCGAATCCTTATTAAAAAACAAATCTGTGAACCCTTCTTCAAAGCATGTGATTTTTTTCAAGATTGATGAACTTTTTTTTTCACATAAGTTTTTTCGAGCTGGCAAGCTGGGGTTCCCAAAATCAGGAACATTGTTTTGCATCTTTCTTTGGTAAACTTTTTTTTTGAAAATCTATAATTTTTTTCAAATCCATGAACATTTTTCTAAAAACTGATGTGCTTTTCAAAATCTGCGAATGCTTAGGCCGGCCTAATAGGCGCCTGACAGGAGCGATGTTGTCGCCTAGTTGGGCCAAAGCCTAAGCATTCTTTTCTTTTATATTTCTCTATTCATGTTAATTCATTTTTCTTCTTTTTGATTTATTATTGTTTTAAAACTTGGTTACCTTTTTAGATAGTAATTTTAAATATATTTTTACGTCAAACCTGCCATACATGCCTATCATGGGCATGCCCATCTGGTAGCAAAAGTTAAGACCATTTCATGAATGGCAAAAAAATAAAATTCAACGGAGGGTGTTCGGGTGGCCACAAGGTTTCGCTTGAGAGCACCCTGTATCCCGACATCCTTCAAATGGCCTAAATTTCCATGGCCTTGTATGATCAATTCAAGGCATGCCAAGTTATTTTGGTTTTCGACAAAATTTTGCATTTTCTGAAATTTTCTCGGTAAAAAAAGAGCGATAAATGGCACGATATTTGCGACACTTGCATACGGCATCGGAAGTCGTTCAAACCTAACATGGATGCCAACCATTGGGATGCCCACATGCTTACAAAAGTTGGGGTCATTTAAAGAATGTCCAAACATAGACAATGTTTAATGGATGGTGTTCGGTTAGGCTAGAAGGCTTCGCCTCAGAGCACGTTGTTTCCCGACATCCTTTAAATGACCCTATTTTTTTACCATGAACTTGTACGACAAATGCAAGGCATCATGTCAAGTTTTTTAGTTTCGACAAACTTTGCCTTTTCTGGAGTTTTCTTGGTCAAAAAAGCCCGATGAATAGTCACACATGTCGTAACTTGCATACGGTGCTAGAAATCGTTCAAATCTAGCATGGATGGCTACCATGGGCATGCCCACCTCCTTGAAGAAGTTGGTAACATTTCAAAAATGTACAAAACTAGACCATGCTCAATGGAGGGTGTTTACGTTGGCCAGAAGGCTCCGTCTGCGAGCACATCATTTCTCGACATCATTCAAATGGTCCCAAAAAATTTCCACCATCTTCTATGAGTAATTCAAGGCACCATGCCATGTTGTTTTGGTTTTTGACAATTTTTGCATTTTATGGAGTTTTCTCAGACAAAAAAGGTAGATAAATGGCCGGACGTGTCGCAACTTGCATACGGTGTCAGAAATCATTCAAGCTTAGCATGGATGACTACCATGTGCATGCACACCTTCTTGAAAAAGTTGGTTTCATTTCAAGAATGTCCAAAACTAGATCATATTCAATGAAGGGTGTTTGGGTTGCCCACGAGGCTCCGTTTGTGAGCACGTTGTATCTCGACATCCTTCAAATGGCCCTGAAAAAATTTCTACCATCTGCTATGACCAATTCAAGGCACAATCCCAAGTTGTTTCGGTTTTTGAGTTTTTTTTTTTGCATCTTCTAGAGTTTTCTAAGTCAAAAATGTAGATAAATGATCGGACGCGTCGTAACATGCATATGGTGTCGGTAATCATTTAAACTAGGCATGGATGTCTACCATGGGTATACCCACCTACTTGCAAAAGCTGAGGTCATTTTAAGAATGTCCAAAACTAGATCATGTTCAATGGAGGGTGTTTCGTAAAGCTAGAAGAGCCTGTTTTAAAGCACATTGTCTTTTCACATCTGTCAAATGGCCCCAGTTTTTTTCACAAACTTATGTGGCCAATTCAAGGCATTATGCCAAGTTGTTTGGATTCTTGACAAATTTTGTATTTCCTGGAGTTTTCTCGGTGAAAAGGGTATGATATCTTGCCGGACGTATGGCAACGTGTAAACAATGTCGGAAGTCGTTTAAACCTGGCTCGGATGCCTCATATGTTCGTGCCAGGCTACTGCCAGAAGTTGGAGTCATTTATCTATGGTCCAAAAAAACACCAGTTGAGAGGAGTGTGTTAGACTAGGCCAGACGGATGGATCTCTAAGCATGTAATTTTTCCTAATTTGAATGCTTTAGTTATTTGCAGTTTTCATCATTATCAATTAACATGAATATTTTCTCATATCGTATTCTTGAAATTTTGTCAATAATTTTGAAGTTTTAAATTGTGTATGGAAATTTTATAAAATTGAACATTTTTCCAAAATTGTTAACAAATTCCCAATAATTTATATTGAAGACAAATTGCATACTACGTACTTTTTTTTAAAATTTATCAACTTTTTAAATCTGGGAACAAAATTATAAAAAATGGGAACATACATACATGATACAATGGCTGTTTGGAGACACATACACATACACTAGACTACATCCATGAATCTATGACGAAGAAATGACATGCGCGCACACACGTGTACAAGTATAGCTTGCACAAATCGATTTGAGATTTGCACATGTATCCACGTAGTACTTTGCTACGTTCCTCCACACAAAATAAATATACACGCACAGAACCCTTGAACAACTTGAGTAGTACAAAGATTCTCAAAAAAAAAAAAACTTGAGGAGTACAAAGTACTACAGGGAGCAAATAATAGTAAATTTCGTGATTTACACTTTCAGCAGCGGTGGCGTAGTCCAGTGGCTAGCTCCCCTGAACTGAAGGATGAGGTTATGAGTTCCGACCCCTCATTCTAATTTCCTAATTTTCCCAGCATTTTTACCTCGCGTACTCAAATGGCAAGTGGCCTCTCGCCTGGTGGGCCGGCCCAGTTGTGCACCGTATCCGTGCTCGGTAATTACTCAAAAAAAAAAACTCAAAGATGATATACTTTTAGATTGACCATCGTGCCTTTTATTATGAAGGGATATGGAGTAATCTCAAATGGCAGAAGTGCGATTTAGCTACCCAGGATATTGACAAGAGAACTAGGAACAAAACCAAATCAAGGTCAACACACCTGGCTTTTAATCGACGTAGATCCGGCAAGATTTGGACCTGTGGTGACCTCCTCCTTGTGCGCTTCAGGAACTGAAATCACCAAACAGTGTCATGGCTTGGTGATTGGGGAACGCTTGGTCTAGTTGTTGAAGCCACCAAGAAGCAGCCAAACAACCAGACAAAGCTCCTGCGACCCTAATGTGTTTCTGAGAAAAGCTGGAATGATGATCGACAAACTCTTGCTTCTCCCACCAACCCAATAATTGCTCTTACCAACCCTTGAGATTTCTTAATCCAAACTTTGGAGAACAACTCAAGATGACCGGCTCGAGGAAGGCATCACGAAGCAGGCATCTTTAGTATAAAATGACACCATCCTAGTATTATGTATGCCGTAGTACCTGTCTCCACTCACCATGAAATTGTTATTAAATAGAAATTTTTGGGTCTTTGTGTATAGTTTAAGGATGATAGTTGGTGATGGCAGCAGGTGAAGCTGTACAAAATGAGCAACTCCGGATGCTGAATTTGGTTCATTGTTCAGGGTCGGCGGCCGCTAAGAAATACAAAAATGCGCAATTTTGTTCTTCAGAAGTGTCCCCACTGTAGGCAAATGAGATCGATAGCGTGTTTCCACCGATATTGCGCCTTAATTTCCTCGAGGTAGTATCCCGTCTGACCACAATTGCCATATGACACGTTTTATGTTTTCACTAGAAGCAACATGAAATCAAGTCAAATAATTTGCCGTGGCTAATACTGGTAATCAAAGCTTACAGATCAAGAGGGCAACGCTTTGGGGGGTGCTTAATAATTAATTAAAGGTCGAGCTCGTGGTTACAGAGGACAAAAATAAAACCACGGCGGAGGTATCAGTATGACCTCTGGCACGAGCTCCCGCACTCGTATTGTAGGTCGTCTATTGCTCTTTTACTTTAGCAGCTTTGCGTTGGTTAAAAAAACCTTTTGCTTTGGCTTGCAGTGGACTGTGGTACGGCATATGGTACGAGCTCCCGCGCTCATACCGTAGGCCGTCTTTTGCTATGATTTTCCGAAAAACGCCTGATTTCTTCCAGTCTGTTTCGATTTCCTTCTAACTTTCTCCTCAAAGATAATCTCGGAATATTAGGGTTTATAACCTTTGTAAAAGCCAAGGAAAAATGTCCTTGGCTCATTATCAATATATTGCCTTATCACTACCCATATGCCACCTTTCCACCAAACAGTAATCTACAGGATCAAGAAGGCATCATCTCTCATGGCTTCCAAGAACGCCCCATCCCTCTCCATCGTCAAGAAAGAGTCATCCCTTGCGAGCCCTTCTTCGAGCAACATCATTTCTCTCCCGAGTGGGAAGATATGATCCCTAAAATCTGGGAAGAACTTTGAAGGATGGGCGTCAAGGAAAAGAAGCGGTAGGACGTGAAGCCTGGAGAAGAGAAGAAAGAGGAGTATGAAAAAGAGAAGAAGGAAGAAAAGGAAGATGAGTATCATCCAAACCCCTACATGTACAATATTCAAGGATCGATCTCTTCCTAGATCTCCTCTGGTGCTTGCACCACGTGAACGTGAGAAGGAAGCACCAACCCCTGATGAGATAAATGAGAAGATCAACGAACTAGAGAAAGTTTCCAGAGCATGTGTTGATACAATTGGTGAAGTGATAGATGCTTATTGGATGATGAGCAAAAACCTTGAGAACAAGGTCGATGGTCTCTATATAATAAGATTGATGCCTTTGCTGATGCCACTACTAAGCTTTCTCTAGAGACTGAATTTCTAATTAAGGTGTTCTGTGAGCAGTAGAAGAAAATTTTAGGCATGCCATCTCGCTTCAATTGTTACTCTCACATGCACCATGAACAACGACAATCGACAACCTATTATGTCGAGGAAGCAAGTTCCATGATCAAGACTGAAGATGCTGCACCACAAAGTTTCCACTATCTGCACTCACGAGATGCAGCTATCACAAAAAGCGTAGAATTTCTCTAACAGAAAATGTACATGTTCAGGATCGAAACAATCTTCTGTACTGGCCTTGTTCAAGCTCTGCCTCATTCGCGAATGAGCCGACACATGTAGGTTCTGGGTAAGTTCGTCTCTTCTCCCGTTTTTCCTTTGTTCTTTTTTGTTTTGTTTTTTCTCCTATTATTATTTTTGAAATATTGTAAATACATATATTTAAAATCATAAAATCAAATATAAAACTAAAATTGTGAATTTAATAAAAGTTAACGCAATGTAAACCAATTTTAGCTTAATTCAAAAATGTTGGTAGTGTATTAATAAATTTTTTTTGACATTTTTAAAATGTTCAGACGTTTCAAAAAATATATTTGAAATTATGAAAATGCAATCATATATTTTAAAAAATGTTAAGCGTATATAAAATAAATGTTTCAAATGTATATGAAAAATACTGAAAGCATGCAAAAATATTAGTAAATTTAAAAAATGTTCACACGTTTCAGAATGATGTATGTTACATTATACAAAAATGATAATCATGTATTTCAAAAATGATAAATGTATAGCGAATACATTTTTCAGATATATATGAAAAATGTACATCATTTATGCAAAAGTAGACATAAAAACATTTTAAAATAATATTAATTGTGTATTTCAAATATGTTTAACATATATAGTATAATTTCTTTTCACATGTACATGAAGAAAGCAAAAGGAAAACAAAAGAAACCGATGCAAACAACACACAGAATACGAAAAAAATCACTCAAAAATGTTCTACAACCAATGGAAAACCATAAAGAAAACACACATAAAAAGAAAGAAGGAAAGAAAAATAAATAAAAAACCAAAAGAAATCAATGAAAACCGTAGAAGAAAGAAAACCCGAAGAAAAGTGAATAAAAAAAGGAAGAAAAGAAAACACCAATAAAGACCGAGAAAAACAAAGACAATCATTGTAAATGGAAGGAAACATAAGTTATAACGAAGAAAAACAAAACCCAAAGAAAACCGATGAAAAAAAAAAAGAACAAAACCTTTAAACTAATTAAAAAGAAATTAAGATTTTTTTTGAGTGGTAAGAAATTAAGATAGAAAACCCAAATAAAACTGGAGCAGCGAATCCTACTCTAGTGGGCCAGCCTGCTGGCACTGTGCCTGATGCGAGTGAAGCTACCGTCTCGCTATAATCGAGATATAGTTCTCGCGATTTGGTGGGCCTAGTTGGATAACAAAGCAAGGCTGACGATTCGCTGCAAACAATATTAATTATTTCCTATCTATCTTGTGTTGTATTTTAAACTTTTGAATTGGAATTTTGCTATAGAGTCAATCCAATTCTATTTTGAAAAGTAAAATCTAAAAAAATTTAAATATATCTAAAATAATATTTAGAGCTTAGAGCAAGTATTTCCAGCCCAAATATTAAACGAAATAGATACAATTGTTTCATAAATTCTATTTGGAGGCATTATAAACATTTTCTTAAAATTGAATTTAGGGTCCTAAAAAAATTCCCAAAATATTTTTCAACTTGAAATAAATGTCCAATTAATATTTAAAACATTTTCCCAACTCTTTTTTTTATTGAAGGTGTCATATTACTTTCTCTCGGTTGGTTTTATTTTTCAGTTGGATTTGGTTTAAGTGAAAAATGCAAATAAGATCCAAATGGATATTTGGGAAAGTCATTTAGGAAAAAAAGTAGAAAGCCTACAGTGTATTATTAGCATTTATCAACCACAGACAGTATGTTCTTCCCATGATCAGCTTGGCCGAACTCCACCAAATATTGCAAACGATGCAAAATTTCTCTAGCAGAAATGTGCAGCGGACGATACAACAACGACAGTTATATACCTTCAGGATTGAACGCAGCACTGAAGACATGCGACTCCAGCAATCTTCTGTACCGGCCTTGTTCAATCTCCGCCTCGTTCGCGCCATGCGATAACAGGAGCTCGATCACACAATCTTCCCAGTCATTGGCAATACCATTGCAACACATGGCCCTGATCTTTTCCGTTTCTTCTCCTTCCCAGAGTCATCAGGAGAATCGATTCGACGGCGCTTGGCGGCTTTGATCCGTGCCCTCCTCTGCTTCTGCAGATGAATTAGTCCGGCGGTGAAAGACGGAGGAGTGACGCCGGCATCTGCTACCTCCTCCTCAAGCCTGGTCCAGCCATCTCCCTCGTCCAGCGAGTCCATCCATGGCTCCAGCATGTCCAGCTCCAGCCATGCCCTCCACCGCTCCCTCCGGCTAGCAGTTTTGCCAACCTCCGCGAGCTCCTTCAGCTGAGAGAGGGTCTTGAAGACGGTGTTCTTGAGATCCAGATCATCAGCGTCAACATCTTCCAGGGGAACAATCTCATCAGCGGATTGCACGACGCCGGCCGGGGCCGGCGTGAAGCTGAACTGGTCGCACGGGTCGGACTGGACGTGCCGGAGCAGCATGGGCGCGTCCCGGAGGAGGTTTCCGGCGTGGACTTCGGTGCCCCACGGAAGCAATGCCCGCGCCACACGAACCAGCGCGTCGACGAGCTCATCGTACCGGCGACGGCTGGTGCGCGCGGGCACGGCCGTTGACATGTCCCGCGCGACGTCTTCGGCAGAAACGTAGGGGATCCCGTTCAGCTCGGCGGCCAAGGCGAGCGCGGCGATGAGCGGGAGCAGGCGCCGGCCGGCAGCGAGGGACCACCTGCAGGCGCAGCGGAGGAGGAACCGGGCCTGGGAGAGGATCGCCTCCGTGTCCCCGGCGGTGGAGAGCGGGCAGGAGCAGCGCACGGCGCGCTCGAGCGCGGCGGAGTAGTTGAAGGGCGGGAGGGGAGGGAGGGAGAGGCGGGCGGCGACGCCGGCCGCGAGGTCGGCGAGCGCGGCCGCGGTGCAGCTGGGCGCGGCCTCGGCGAGCGAGAGCGGGAGGCGGTGGAACCTCGCGACGAGGAAGGCGCAGGCGGCGGCGAGGGTCGGGAGGGAGGCGGGGGCGGCGGGGCTCCCGGCGGTGTAGGACTGGGCCATGCGGATGGCCTCGTCGGCGTGGGTGGGCGAGAGGCCGAGGCGGACGGGCGTGCAGGTGAAGGCGTAGGCGGTGTAGTACTCCTGGACGCACGTCGAATCCATCCCACTGGCGGCGAAGAAACCCACGTTGCGAATTCAAGAGATGTACTTCGTGTCCGGGTGCGTTTGGGTCGTGGGATTAGTTTTGATTCAACCGACCTCCCATACATCTCACTCCACATACCTCCCATGCATCTCCCCCTCGTCTCTTCACATATACCGCGGCTGCCATGGTCGTTACCTCCGGCGCGAGGCCATACATACATCAATTTAGCTACTTTTCAGTCAGCTGAATTTTTCAGTTTCGGTCAGTCGATTTTCTGTCCGTCGGATGGTGCTCTGAGATGCGTGTTTTTTTTCTTCTGGTTTTGCATCTGCCGTCGAGTTGGGCCAAGTCACATCGACTGGCCCGTTGTTTGGGTCAATCGAATCGGCTTTCTGGGCTTTCTCTCCTCGCGTGCGCCCGTTCTCCTATGCGAGCCCGTTAAGGGCCCCGGCCCGTGCGGTGGGATGCCGACCGTCTGCGCTCTTCTCGTATTATTATCGTCCCGCTGCTCGTTATCTGTCAGTCACTTGCCCCGTGGTTGGCTCAGTCGCTCTTCCTCTCTGTCTTCTCCTCTCCCTTGCCTCCTCTAGGGTTCGTGAAGCTTCTCCTCTTCCTCTCCCCCGTGGTCTGCTTGTTTTGAGTTTAATTCTCCCTCTGATTTTGTTGGATCTGCTTGATGTGCTGATGTTTCTTAATCTGATTTTATACCTAGGTGCTTTACTCATGCTCTTTTTGTTTGCAGGTTTTGCAAATCCGGGCTCTCTTGGCAGAGGGATTAGCTTTGCTGGATCTCATCAGTTGTTTCAGGTAATTGTCTTTTGTTTGACTCTTGTTATTGTACTTCTTTCGTTGGTAGATAGATTTGTCCTCTAGGGTTCGTGAAGTTTGTTGTCAGATCTGCTTGCTGTTCTTTTACACTTCTTGTGCTTTTGTTTCTTGCTAGTTAGAGTAGTCTTTTAGGGTTCTTTTTTTTATCATGGTTTACCTAGTGTTCTTGATTTTTTTCAGATCTGATTTCTTGAAATCGTGCTTGTGTTATTTGGGATTAGTTTATGATGCTTCTGGTATGTCTTTTTTTGTAGTGTTCAGATTTGTTCCAATATTTTGTTCTGATTAGGGTTATCATGATAATTCCTTTGGTTGTAGTGCAAGTAGAATGGGTAGGATTATTAGATGTGTAGTGTTTTGATTTTAGGGTTTGAAGAGATTATGTTAACTAAGTCTTGTATGTACTTAAAGATCCAATCTTTCTTTATATTGTCATTCTCAATAGATTTTAGGTAGTGTGCTTCTAGCTTATTCTTGATTTTCTTCAGATTCTTATGTGTTTAGGTTTGGTAGTTACTTTGTAGGTTTTAGGTTTTGGTAGTCTGTTTCTAGGTTCGAGCAAATGTTTTTTTTCCAGTGTGTGTATGGTTAGTATCTAGTCAAATTTGATGTTTTTTATGTAGGTATGGTTTGCCCTGTTTGCCGTTGTCCGGGCGATCTGTGCTTACCAGTTGTGGAAGCTCATGAAGTCCCAGAAGTTTTCGATGTTGTAGTTGATGATGCTTGCTTCAGGAGGATGGTGAGTTTGTATTAATGTTCTTCAAATATATGACATTTCCATGGGGTGAAATGTTTTGTGCATGCTATTCAAGGATTTCTTGTATGAAACTTCTTTTCTGTTGTAGACTGTATGCAAGATTCAGTATGATTCACCTTTGAGTTTAATTATAGGTATTGTGTATCCCATGTAGTTTAAATCTTTTTTAACCAAGGCTTTTTTGTATGAATCTTTCCTGTTTGTTTAGTGTTTGCAAGTTTAGTATCACGAATCAATGTGGGTTCAATTAACCAATATATGTAGTTCTGTTTGCTGTAGTTATAATTTGTTGATTGAGTTATCTATCAAGTAATCCTTGTTTGTTAATCAATATATCTACCCTTTTTTACATGGTTAATATTAGTCTTTGCTGTTGAAAAATGTGTGCAAGTTTACCATGATGAATGTGCAATTTTAGTATTTTAGCATGCAAGTTTATACCGGGTATCACTAAGGGTTTTATGAAAATTGCAGTTACCTCAAACTAGGTTATCATTTTGTACACATTTAACTTTACATGTTTCCATTTTTCATATTATCATTTTTTTCAAGGGTTTTCTGATTTTTTTGCTCTGATAAAGTGTGTGCAAGTCTAGTATGATGAAGATGCAAGTTCATTTTTTTTAAATTTTTGGGTTTTCTGGATTAGTTTTGTAGTTGTAGTTATATTTTTTGTGAATTGAGTTTTGCTACCTCCATGTATCTACCTCCAGCAATCCATGTAGGTTAAATCCAGCAACCCCTAAATTATGATATCAACAAGGTTAATATCAGTCTTGCTGTTGTAAAAGGTGTGCAAGTTTACTGTGATGAGCATGCAAATTTAGTATTGGATTCTATATGAATTTTTGCTCTTTAAAGTATGTGCAACTCTATTATTTTGAGGGTGCAAGTTTACTTGTAAATTCTGAATTTTATGGATTAGTTTTTCTTGAAGTAGTTATAATCGTGAATTCACTTACCTCCCCTATAATCCATGTAGGTTAAATGCCATTTGTAGAATTTAATGTATCTACCTCCAGTAAACACTAAATTACGTTATTGAAAAGGTTAATATCAGTCTTTTGCAGTTGGAAAACGTGTGCAAGTTTAGTATCATGAAAGCGCAATATTAGTACTTTGATCATGCAAGTTTAGTTTTGGATTTGATAAAATTGCTTTGATACAAGTTTTATTTTTGTAAATGTTGAATTTTATGGATTAGTTTCGTTGCTATAGTTATTTTTATGAATTCATGTAGGTGCCCTATAATCCATGTAGGTTAAATGCCTTTTTTGTACAAATCCATGTGTCTACTTGCAGTAAAACTTTTTTTCACACAGTTCATGATTTGCTTGCTGTTGTTAATAGTGTGCAAGATTTAGTTCCATGATCATGCAGTTTTTATTTTTTATAATTTAGGTTTTTGATTTAGTTATAATTCTTAGTTTGATTGAGTTACTCTGTACATTTAGTATATATCATTTTTTGTATCCATTTTTATGATATGTTTCTAGTGAGACAGGGTATAATTGAGGGGTTTATGAAATTTGCTGTTCACCTCAAATTAGGATATCAATGTTTTATACATGCAGTTAATCTCAAAACTAGGGTATCAATGTTGCTACGTCCATGTATCTACGTCCTGTAATATCAGTCTTGCTGTTGTAAAATGTGCGCAAATTTAGTTCTCTGAATATTGCAAATTTTTTTGGTGTTGCTATTCGATATGAAGCTTCATCCATTGTGTTGGTGTTGTAGAACTTTGGGCGATCGGAGGAAGGAGGTTGGAAGGAAGAAATGGGAGTAACAAGATCAATGGAGACATGATAAGACAACAACGCATCTGAGCTTTTTTTGTGCATGCATGGCAGTGACTGTGTTGGTGATCGGGGAAGGGAGGGAGGAAGAAGACCTTCTGTGCATGAGCTTTTTTGAGTTTATTTTCTGCGTTAGCTGGATCCACTTGTTTTGAGTGGAGTGGCTTTGGTTCCTTAGCGGTTCAGGCCCGTTTCACTTTTGGGCTGGACAGAAGGAAGAACATGGCAACAGAAGCTTTTTAGCGATGGATCAATCAGCATTCTTGTTGGGCTGATCGACTGACCCTAATTTTGGGTCAGTCAATTTTCTTGTGTCTTCTTATCTTTTCTTTTGTTTAACTAATCGACTGACCACATTGTACAATCAATCGATTGATCAATAGCTGCTCCCTACATACATGGCCGAGCCCACCTGGCGACACCACTGCTCGCACGCGCACAACACCCTGTGCCTGAAGCGCGATTGGGGAGGCATGCAGTCGGGGTAGGGGCAAGAGGACCGCGAGTTGCATCCTCGCTGGTCGGGGTAGGAAGTCACATCTTTCAACCAGACATATGCTTCATGAACGGGACATGAGGGCAATGCTTATAAAGTTTCCAACACTAGTATAATGTTCAACATGAATCATGGGGGAGACAAAATGCTGCTGATGGGCTCAACAGCAACTCGTCAGAATTTCCATATCACTGGACTTCCACCATCATGTGAACACGGTGATAGCATTGGTCAGACCCAAAGATATAATGGTGTATGCTCGAGGGATCAAGCACGAGTAAGACAACATTATGAGCATCATTGGTTCTGATTTGATTTGAGGATAGCCCACACTCAAATCAAAGTTTGGACAAGACAATAGATCCAACAATTGATCACGAGGATCAATCAATGAAGATATCATCTTTCTTCAACTAACACAAAAACACAAGGATATCCCTTTGGAACGAACTAAGTTAGGCAAGCTTTTATCTTCCAACTCTCCAAGTTGTTGTTTAGCTTAACCAACTAGTTCAGGGGTATCCAACATAGATTCTTGGAGAAGGGGTGGTTTAGAGGAAAACCAACTTGATCACGAGCTCAACATAACAGTCAGGGGACAACCTGGTGATACTTCCGAGAAGATAATCGGAAAATCACAAACCACCGATATGTTATTAAGCTCGAGAACAATCTTGCTCTTCAAGGCAAGACGATGTGACCAAAGAGAGTGATGGATTGACACAATCCTATCTCATTGACCGAGGAGTGCACCAGGGAAAATGGACTAGGTCGCACGATAAATCTTAGGATGATGATTCAATAACCAACACACTAAGAATAAAATTATTGTCCATTAACTACCAAGCAACAGAGTTGCTAGGAGTATTGATTTCACACATCATAGTTCACTTGTCAGCATTCCGGTTACAGCTAACATGGAAACCGAGGAATGAACAATGATGGCAAGAAGTATCACTTCAACAAGAATTCATAAGAGATGGTGCAAATCTCATGATATTCGTGACATAAAGTGGATAATACTTTAGGGTAGAACAGACCAATAGCCTGATTGCATTTGATCTGCGAAATACAACTGCTTTGACCCATCCTAGAAATGGATGAGGTACTGGAGTTTGTTTCTCCTAGTCATTCTGAACTAGAATGGCTTGACGGACTACAAGAACGATAGGCACCGATGAACGAATGCGATAATATACCCTCGACTATCAATTGATAGACGAAGGTCAGAAACAACTAAGGAGGGACAACTCAAGGAACATATATATTTCCGAGTTGTGGATGCATAGATTAGTATGTTGAGCAAAGCTCGACATTTCTTCCGAATAACCCATGTAGAAAGGTAGAACTGGCAAATCCACAATGTAGGACGAAGAACTCATCAAGAGCACTCTTATTGTGATCTTTTGGTTCAAAAGAACTTCTGCCATAAGCAGTTCATGGTACTTGGAAGAAGAAAATACCACGGACCTTGAGGACTATCGCAAAGGTTACTAATATCCTAAAGGAACTAGCAAACACTATCAACACGAGGTAAGTAGAGTGAATCTCGGGTTTACAACCCAGGGATAGAATACATACTACTAAGTGGCATCACGGGATGCTTTCGAGAATGATGGCCAGAATCATCACACCGGGAATACAAAGCATTGCTAGATTACTAAGTGACTCTCTAAGACACCTAGGGTCATATTAATAGCTCCAACATATATGTCGAGGCAACAAAGTACCTCAACTCACTGGCTAGTGTGCTTATTCTGACCAAAAGGACATCGAGAACGGAGGAAGGATTGCAAATGCATCAGATTATTTAGAAACCTGGAATGACTCGGACAACATAACGGCTGTAAATGCTCAAAATGATTTGAGACATCCTGCAAAATGGTGGCATAACCACTTAACATCGCAAATCAAGTTTCCAAGTCCAACTAACAACACACTGGAGTAGTAGAAACTAGACCGAGACTTAAATCCAACAATCCTAGACAACTACGGTTTAGTAACACGTCATCCTGAGAGATAGAAGAGAAGCCTAGTTCTTAACCCCCGTAGAACAGAAGATGTTGACTCAGATCAGAAGGTCATGAGGATAAGGAGTAAAAAGAGCCTTACGTTCCCATCCACAATCAATTCCCTTATATAGCTAAAGCATTTCTAGACTCAACTTCGACCAGCTTGGCTTGGTAATCCTACAGGCAGTCAGTCTCTGATACCAAAGCTGCCAGGACCCCGATTCTAAGTCACACCGATCTAGCCCGTAACACCTCATATCACTTTGCGGCCTCACGCACGGTATTCCCACGGGTGTTGCCTTACCATGGCCCGGGACCATTTGCGCCTTTTGGCTCACGTATATGATGGTGTCGCTAGCATCCATATGATAGAGAACCCGGACCGACATGACTAGTCGTGAACCCAAAGTGGCACTAACTTACGGGGACAGGCATACATGAATCAACATCGAGCGTGTCGGTCAGCAGCGTGCGAATCCGGGCTGTAGCACTGGGCTAATAGGACTCCGGGAACCCGGGCTGTAGCAGGCTAGGCAGGACTCCGGATGTCACCGCGTGACATTTCTCCGAAGGGACAGACACAGGAACGAAGTGAATCACATGCCGGCCAGTCAAGTGTTCCGGAGCAGTAGTGCTGGGCTAGCAGGACTCCAATGAACTGGGCTGTAGCGGACTACTATGGCTCATGGAAGCACAAGACTACATTTCCCCATAAGAGAGGCTACCAAGGATAAACAACTAGGTTGTCGGATCCCACACATACCAAGCATTTCAATCATACACACAATATGCTTGATATGTGTAAATACAACATGGCATCATAACATAACTCTACGACTCAAGTATTTATTCACTAGGCTCCGAGGAGCCAGAAATTACAAACATGGGTCTCATGACCCAACATACAGAGCATACAAGTCAAAGCACATGCGGAAGCTTAACATGTCTGAGTACAGACATCTACAAATGGAAAAGGCTGAGAAGCCTGACTATCTACAAGACCCTCCCAAGGTACAAGATCGTAGCTGAGGTAACAAGCTAAACGCCGAAGTCCACGTGGAACTACTAGCGAGACTAAAGTCTCTCTGCAAAAACATAAATTAAGCAAACGTGAGTACAAATGTACTCAGCAAGACTTACATCAGAACTAACTACATATGCATCATTATCAACGAAGGGATGGTGGAGTTTAACTGCAGCAAGCCAGCTTTGACTCGGTGGCTATCCTGAACTACGACTGCAAGTAACTCTTTTGAGGTGGCGCACACGAATCCACAAATTCACCATACCAATACACCACTATGGATCCGCTCCCGTTCCCCTACGAGAACGCCATCCATAGCACTCACGCTTATCTTGCGCATTTTAGAGTATCCACTTTCACTTGTCTATGAACTATGTAAGGGGTTCAAGTTTCCATATCCGAGGAATCCGGCTATCCGAATAGATAATGACAACCCTGCAGGGGTGTACTTCTTCACACACGCTCTCGCCACTTATCGCCCTGTACACATCATGTACCTCGGCAACCTTCAAGCGGAAGCCGGGCGAGGGAGTCGGCCACGACTTGACTAACCAACAAGTCTCTCGTCCAGGTTTATCGCCTATTCGGGTCCCATCCGCAAGGAGATCCGGCCGGGGTGTCGCTCACGGCCCCAAACGATGTGTGCAGGGTTCCCAAGCCCACCATCCGGGTGCCACTTGGTACACCGTGCCACCGTGCCTAGTCTGTCCCAAGCCCACCTGTACCGGGTGCCACTTGGTAGACTACTAACACTACCTACAAACACCAGAAACTAGTTGCAACTCCTGGACAGAGATCGAGTTGATTAATAAGCCGAGAGGGGCTGAGTTACCAGAACCCAATGTGTGGTAGTAACTGTTCATGGATCACAAACACAGAACTCAGTTCCTGAGGACGGCTGCAATGAGACAACCCACCATGTACTCCTACATGGCCTCTCACCGCTACCTTTACCAAATCGTGTTCACACACTTAGCTCTCAACGGTAGGACATGTTCACCACGTTCCAATTCATTCCCGATGAATCAGACCTGACTCAACTCTAAGCAGTAGCAGGCATGACAACAAGCATGAATGAGTAGGCACATTAGGGCTCAAACAATTCCTACTCATGCTAGTGGGTTTCATCTATTTACTGTGGCAATGACATGTCATGCAGAGGAAAGGGGTTCAGCTACCGCAGCATGTAACAGTTGAAATGGTGTTGTCCTAATGTAGTAAAAGAGAGCAGGAGCGAGAGAGTGGGATTGTATCGGAATGAACAAGGGGGTTTTGCTTGCCTGGCACTTCTGAAGATAGTATAGCTCTTCATCGGTGTCATCGAACTCATCGTCGGAACGCGTCTATCGAGAGGGGGCAATTACCGGCAACTGAGAAAGAAACACAATCAATGCAATGCAACAATATGATGCATGAATGTGACATGGCGATATGCTGTGGTTTGAGCTAATGCAACTAGCAACAATTTAAATGAAGTTGGTTTGAACCCTAGGTTCAAATTCAAACTCCATATGTGAAGGTTTAAATGCCATTTATATGATTTGGCCTAAACAGCAGCCATAAGTCACTACAAGGATACCCTTTATAAAGCAACACATATTGTACAATGTTTTGAGTGTATGTTGCAAAATTCACAAGAGATACACATATAAGCATTGTAGAATATGCGTTGCAGACTTGCTCGTGACCCATCTTCGTACATACTCCCAGCCCAACACACTAACCCAGCCTTTTGTCTAGCCCGGCCCAAGTTGGCTTTCAGGATTAGTCTAGGTCTTTCCTCCCTGTCCCCAGCCTCCTCTATTCCTCTCCAGTCCTCCCACGCCGGCCGCCGGCCCTCATCACGCATTGCGACTCCTTTGCGCGGCAGCGACCTACATGCCGGCGCGCCGCCCCTCACCACTCCCCTGTGACCCTCCATCCCAGCGTGCAATCCCTCATCACCACTCCCCTGCGGCCCTGGATCCCAGGGCGCCGCCCCTCGACACCGCTCCCCTGCGGCCAACGGTGAATCCAAGGTAAGGCCATGAACATGCTCAAACCTGCCCACCAAGTCTGCACGTTCTTTGCCTTGGTTGTATCCATGTGCTAGTATGTAATACAAGTGAAATATCTTGTCCCTGTCTACTTCTCTTGCCCCGTTTCCTCTCTATTTATGTTATCTAGATCGGATTGACACTTGCTTTTCGATGATGGTTATTTTTATCTCTGATGTCCTGAAACGAGTCCTGATGATTTTTGAGACTTGCGTAGAAGTTAGTAACTTAGAATTAGGGGTCCTGGGACTGTTGGTTCATAAGCTCATTGGTTAAGAAATTTTGTGGTGACTATTTTCTTGATTCGCTTGCATTACGTCAAAGTCTTAATGATAATTACACTTTGCAGCCTCTAGCAAAAATATCGGAAGATCCTTGCTAGTTTCCAGTGACGTTCTATCCTATTAAGCAACAGTCTTCAAGGTGGTGGTTCAGTTTAAAACTGCTGACCTCCATGTCTGGCGCCCCATGCTCCAACCTTGGACTTGTTCCCAGGGACATGAATGTAGCTTTCCAGTCAGTACTACAAATTCCTCTGGCCCAAGCATTGGTGTTAGCTCTTTGGTGACTGATGGCAATTCATCGCTTTCTGGAGGTGCCCAGTTTCAGCAAAGTACGCACACGAATGTTGATTCATTCATGTGCCTTCCTGCCTTTCTGATGTCGTTTTCGTCCAATAACATTTCCGGTAGGGGTAATGATCGAACCTCTCTATACTATGCAAATTGATATGCTTTAAACAACAATAAAGTGCATCAATTAATTTAACACAACATATAAGCGATTGTAATTCAAGTTGAATATCACGCACTATATATACATGGCTTTTACAATTGTACATCTTAACTTAGTCTACATGGCTTGCAGTACACATACTTCAGGAAGGGTATGTATATGGTTTCTTATGTAATATCATGTTGGCTTTGAAACTGAGCAGAATTATTTATTTTCCTTTTTAATGGTTACTCATTGATTTATATTTACAGATTGTTGTCTTTTCCCTTCTGAAATAAAAGCTGATCTTCAAGTTCTGATAGTCAGATATGATTATTATGTATGACTATATCATCAACAAGGTGTTTTTAGTACCAAATGATGAATATTTCAACCACTATTTGGCAGTAAGTTAGATGCTTTCCCTTACTTCCCAAAAATAATATAGGTACTTCTGTTACAGTTGGGAGCTGATGTATTGTTATCCCAGTATAGTGGCCAATACAAATTATATTCTATACTCGTATGCACTCTCAGACCAAATAAAGCATAATTGTATTATCTTTTTTACTGCCTTTGTGGTAACATGGTATCTCCATGTATCCTATTTAAAAAATCATGGGAAATATTTTTGTATTAGAAGTTTGCCTTGAGCTAATTATCATGGTTTGTTTTCAGTTTCAAAGAACTATTTACTTGAGCTAATTAGCATGTGTACCAGTGCAGGTATGTGGCATGCAAGCAGAGGAGAGGATGAACTTGACATTTACTAATACTACTTCATATTTGATCTCACAAGGCGAGTTTCTTCACAGCGATTTACTAGAGGAAGTACATAGTACTCAGCTAGTGTAGATGAGTTTCTGGAGTTAATAATTCATTTTGTTTTTTGTTTGTAGATTCAAAAGATAAATGGAGGATTATATGGGTGTGTGGCAAGTATACTGCAATGACGATAATGATGTTCCTGTTCGTGATGATAATGATGATGCTGGATGCTTCCAGTTTTAGTTAAGTTGTAGGGATGATGTTCATGTTGGATGATGTTCCTCAGTTAAGTTTTAGATAACTTGTGGGGATGTGATGGATGCTTTTAGTTTAAGTTTGTTATCAAGAAAATATTTAGATTATACATCACATTAGATGATGTTCCTGCTGTAATAATCACTATTGTAATCCAATAATTTTATTAAGTATATGATTTATTCCTCCCGTGAGTAATACTTTCATGTTTTCTCTTCATGGAGCATTAATTTAGATGCTGGCATTATATATAAAAATAATAATATTATTCACATCATATGTGTCAATAATTAAGCGTTGCAAATTCTTTGTTGCCAAGCAATGGGATTTTGATTCCTGTACATTAAGCACCAACGTATAAAAGTGTTGCACAAGTCTATTTTATCTGTTGTACTCTTGCAACGACCCCTTTACCAACGGCACTATAAGCGTTGCACTATGCGCTAGCAACACTGGATAAGGCTACGCATCCCAAAGCATTGGTAAATACACTAACAACGCATATATGGACTTTTAGATACGAAAAAAAGCGTTGCTATAGGAGGGGTCTTGTTGTAGTGAGTTATGCTAACATGCATGACAATGGTACAGATGGATAGATTGGATTTTTCTGATCATTTTTCATATATAATTTATCTCATTTGGAGTTACGGTTGAATTTCTATGAATTTTAGAAGTTTAGAGCATTCTCTGAAATTTATAAATCATTTCTGATTTATTTTAATTCCGAAAACAAATACTGCGTCAGCATTGAGTAAGCATGACGTTAGCAAGTCAACTGCGGCTGACCGGGGTCAAACCTGACCAGTGGGGCCCACTAGTCAGTGACCCATTAATTAACCCCGGTCAAAACCCATGCTGACGGGGTTTGACCCAGCGGTAGGGCCCGCTGTCAGTGGCAGTGAGGTGGCTAAAGGTGGGGATTAGTCCTAATGACCGTGCCACGTCGGCAGTCGCCGGAGTTTCGCCGGCGGAGACCAAATCCGACGACGGAAACGCCACGGGAAAACGCTACAAGGGATGGTTTCGGGCGTGGTTTGCGGCTATGGGTTGCTGGGCTTCGCGCGCATCCAGGGGTGGCAGAAGATCGAGCTGGGGTGGCCGGAGTTCACCGGAATGGAGCTCGCGGCGGCGCCGGAGTTCGGCCCCGAGCGGCGCGGGGTGCTGTGGTGCTAGTCAGGAGCTGCGAGCGGCGGCGTTGGGTTCGTGGGGACCCGCTGAGCTCACGGCAGTGCTCAAGTGCGAGTTGTGGCCGCGGTTACCACGGTGGCGCCATGGATGGTGGCGGTGAGCTTCGGGCTCGACGGATGTGACGACTACAATGGCCGTACAAGGAAAAGGAGAGGGGGAATCGGTTCAGGGGCTCACGGGGATCACACAGGGAAGGTCAGTGAGCTCGGGGAAGCACGGATGGCGGCGAATCGACGATGAGGTTGCCGGCGGCCGGAGGTTGAAGATGAGCTTGAGGACGACGCTGCAGGGCTCCCGCGTTCGAACTGGTTGGTGAGGACGGCGGTTCTTCTGGATGCATCGGCAAGGCGAGGGGGGCCGGTGGCCGTGATGGCATTGGACGGCGGCGACGAGCTCCGCTTGGTGGCTGCGGGCGAGAAACAGAGGAGGGGGAGGGAGGTCCAGAGAGAGAAGGGAAGTGAGAGGGGATCGAGGGGGATCGCGTGGACACGTCCAGGACGTCGGGGACACAGACAGGCAGGCAGGAGGTGGCGCGCGCGTGCCCAGGAGGCGGCGAGCACGCGCTCGGTGTCCTCCTGGCAGGAGCTTGAGGACGGTGGCGCTGGTGGGCTGGGCCAACAGTGCCAGGCCAGGTAGCTGGACTGCCAGGTGGGCTCGGTTGGGCTGCTCAGAAGCTGGGCTGACTACAGTAGCAGGCCGCCAGGTACGTTTCTCCTTTCTCTATTTTATTTCCTGTTTTATATTTTTCTGCAACTTTGTGGCTTTTCTAAAAATGCTTAGGCACTTTCAAAAATCACCAAACTGCTCATGCCCACTGTTTAGCATATAACCAACATGGAACATTTCAGTTTAGGATTATTTGGACATCTAAAATATTCTATAGCATTTAAATGTCCAAATGCAAATAGAGTATGGTTTAATTCAGTGACCCTATGATGTCCTAGAAATATGTGCACCATTTTTGTGAGAGGTTTAAGACCAAGGCAAAGATGATGAACATTTTAGAAGGGCATTTCATGTTCATTGAAAAAGATTTTAGTAAATCCTAGTTGGATTAATGGGGTGCTGGGGGTTTTGTCATCCCCATTTCAATTTTCTGAGTAAAGTAGACATGATGCAACACCATATGTTAGCACTAGGCATTACCAGAACTAGGGATGTGACAACTCACCCCCACTAAAACAAGAATCTCGTCCCGAGATTCAAGAAGTGGAGTAAGAAGACAGAGGGGTCACAAAACTATCACAGTCTTCTCGATCCAACTGCCCTTCTCGAAGATACCGATATATTGCATCACATTGCTCTTGACGTCTTTGTCTTCTAGATCTTCATCCAACACGATGAAGACGGAAGGAAACTCTACAGGAAACGATCTTCTCAAAGATCGAGCAACTCAAGATCAACTCATGGAGTGAGACCTTAGAACATCTCTTGAGCTGAGACACAAAACACACATCGAGAGAGATGGAAGGTAATAGATGACAAGGGTTCAAATTGGTAGGCAACAATTCCACGCTGGAGTAGGATGGTGCATGGTTTCAAAGTAGCGAGGAGGTAATTGCCATGATTCCATAACGGGACACCTTAGGGAAAGGTGACTCGTAGAGCATTTCCCTTAAGTGGCAAAAAGAATTACTTTTGATATAAAGATCATTGAAACTCTTTATACCAGCCTGAGGTAATCACAATCGATCGTTGGAAGGGGTTCGAAAGAATGGCATACTCCGACTAGGATGGATGATGTGGACTACCTTGTTGAAGACAACGTAATGGATGAATTTGCTTGCGCATGCTCTCAAGAACTTGAGCATTTTCATATTCATCAAGGTTCTACCAACATCCGAGTCGAGGATCCTGGCAACACATCTTACTACCTTGACGAATAGTGATGGACAATGCAGATGCATAGAAAGACAACCCTTTCTCAGATTTCACCTTAGTGAGGCCAAGGGAATGAAATCTGGATGATCGACCGAGAGACATCTAGCACTCCGCTTCTAATGTTCGCCTTGATGTACTGGTTACCACGGTCATGCTTTAAAGCATCAACACAGTCATCAAGTAGTGGTCGGACTTCGGAACACAAAGGATCCATAAGAAAGAACTCCTGGAGTAAATCCTACGAAGTCCTTATGGGGAGGTGGCCAACTTCCTCAATCAAGATACTACAATAACAGGTCTTCCGGCTGGGTGTGTTGGCCACGACATTCACTTTACCGGTTACAGAGAGACCAATATTATAGTTCTTGGAGTGTGTTCCAACCATCATATCTGCCTGAGATTCAGATCTGGTTGGTAACAGAATATTCCAGACCCATCGAGTCTAGAAGAAAATGCAAGTTTGCAACACAAATCGACGAGATGGCGTTGCGAGATTCTCGGGAAATGGACTATGGTAGTAAGCTCCAAAACATGAGTTGGTTCTGCTAACACATGTGAACATGTTGTCCCAGACAAGCATGACCACGTAGTAGTCTTATAATAAAAACACCACCGAGTTCAGGTGGGGAACCATCATCGAGGATAACAAAGTCCTTGCATAAGGCATGCTCTTAAGAAGGAACTTCTTCTCCTAGAACAAATCAGTCAGTGGCTTGGTGTGCTAGGGACACATATGGACTGGAGGTAGCGAGCCTATCAAACCATAGAATACTTTGCACATGCATGACTAACTTGGGATGATTCCAAAGGAAGCAAAACAAGCTTTCTCAGATCCACGGCGGCAACTTGCATCATATACACATGAATTAGAGGAAGTCACATCTTTCAACCGGACATATGCTTCATGAACGGGACATGAGGGCAATGCTTATAAAGTTTCCAACACTAGTATAATGTTCAACATGAATCATGGGGGAGACAAAATGCTGCTGATGGGCTCAACAGCAACTCCTTAGAATTTCCATATCACTGAACTTCCACCATCATGTGAACACGGTGATAGCATTGGTCAGACCCAAAGATATAATGGTGTATGCTCGAGGGATCAAGCACGAGTAAGACAACATTATGAGCATCATTGGTTCTGATTTGATTTGAGGATAGCCCACACTCAAATCAAAGTTTGGACAAGACAATAGATCCAACAATTGATCACGAGGATCAATCAATGAAGATATCATCCCCCTTTCCTTTCCCCCCTCTCTTCCTTCCCCCCAAGTCCTAATCCAACTAGGGAAAGGGGGGAGTCCTACTCCCGGTAGGAGTAGGACTCCTCCTGCGCGCCTCCTCCTAGGGCCGGCCGCACCCCCCGCCCTTGCTCCTTTATATATGGGGGCAAGGGGGCACCTCTAGACACACAAGTTGATCCTCGTGATCGTTTTCTTAGCCGTGTGTGGTGCCCCCTTCCACCATACTCCTCGATAATATTTTAGCGGTGCTTAGGCGAAGTCCTGCGACGGTAGAACATCAAGATCGTCACCACGCCGTCGTGCTGACGGAACTCTTCCCCGACACTTTGCTGGATCGGATTCTGGGGATCGTCATCGAGCTGAACGTGTGCAGAACTCGGAGGTGCCGTACGTTCGGTACTTGGATCGGTCGGATCGGGAAGACGTACGACTACTTCCTCTACGTTGTGTCAACACTTCCGTTGCCGGTCTACGAGGGTACGTAGACAACACTCTCCCCTCTCGTTGCTATGCATCACCATGATCTTGCGTGTGCGTAGGAATTTTTTTGAAATTACTACGTTCCCCAACAGTGGTATCAGAGCCTATGTTTTATGTGTTGATGTTGTGCATGAGTAGAACACAAGTGAGTTGTGGGCAATATAAGTCATACTGCTTACCAGCATGTCATACTTTGGTTCGGCGGTATTGTTGGATGAAGCGGCCCGGACCGACATTACGCGTACGCTTACGCGAGACTGGTTCTACCGACGTGCTTTGCACACAGGTGGCTGGCGGGTGTCAGTTTCTCCAACTTTAGTTGAACCGAGTGTGGCTACGCCCGGTCCTTGCGAAGGTTAAAACAACACCAACTTGACAAACTATCGTTGTGGTTTTGATACGTAGGTAAGATTGGTTCTTGCTTAAGCCCGTAGCAGCCACGTAAAACTTGCAACAACAAAGTAGAGGACGTCTAACTTGTTTTTGCAGGGCATGTTGTGATGTGATATGGTCAAGACATGATGCTAATTTTTATTGTATGAGATGATCATGTTTTGTAACCGAGTTATCGGCAACTGGCAGGAGCCATATGGTTGTCGCTTTATTGTATGCAATGCAATTGTGCTGTAATGCTTTACTTTATCACTAAGCGATATCGATAGTCGTGGAAGCATAAGATTGGCAAGACGACAACGATGCTACGATGGTGATCAAGGTGTCGCGCCGGTGACGATGGTGATCATGACGGTGCTTCGAAGATGGAGATCACAAGCACAAGAAGATGATGGCCATATTATATCACTTATATTGATTGCATGTGATGCTTATCTTTTATGCATCTTATCTTGCTTTGATTGACGGTAGCATTTTAAGATGATCTCTCACTAATTATCAAGAAGTGTTCTCCCTGAGTATGCACCGTTGCGAAAGTTCTTTGTGCTGAGACACCACATGATGATCGGGTGTGATAGGCTCTACGTTCAAATACAACGGGTGCAAAACAGTTGCACACGCAGAATACTCAGGTTATACTTGACGAGCCAAGCATATACAGAAATGGCCTCGGAACACGGAGACCGAAAGGTCGAGCGTGAATCATATAGTAGATATGATCAACATAATGATGTTCACCAATGAAACTACTCCATCTCACGTGATGATCGGACATGGTTTAGTTGATTTGGATCACGTGATCACTTAGAGGATTAGAGGGATGTCTATCTAAGTGGGAGTTCTTTAGTAATATGATTAATTAAACTTAAATTTATCATGAACTTAGTACCTGATAGTATCTTGCTTGTTTATGTTTGATTGTAGATAGATGGCCCGTGCTGTTGTTCCGTTAAATTTTAATGCGTTCCTTGAGAAAGCAAAGTTAAAAGATGATGGTATCAATTACACGGACTGGGTCCATAACTTGAGGATTATCCTCATTGCTGCACAGAAGAATTACGTCCTGGAAGCACCGCTGGGTGCCAGGCCTGCTGCTGGAGCAACACCAGATGTTATGAACGTCTGGCAGAGAAAGCTGATGACTACTCGATAGTTCAGTGTGCCATGCTTTACGGCTTAGAATCGGGACTTCAACGACGTTTTGAACGTCATAGAGCATATGAGATGTTCCAGGAGTTGAAGTTAATATTTCAAGCAAATGCCCAGATTGAGAGATATGAAGTCTCCAATAAGTTCTATAGCTGCAAGATGGAGGAGAACAGTTTTGTTAGTGAGCATATACTCAAAATGTTTGGGTATAATAATCACTTGATTCAATTGGGAGTTAATCTTCCAGATGATTGCGTCATTGACAGAATTCTCCAATCACTTCCACCTAGCTACAAGAGCTTCATGATGAACTATAATATGCAAGGGATGAATAAGACAATTCCCGAGCTCTTCGCAATGCTGAAAGCTGCGGAGGTAGAAATCAAAAAGGAGCATTGATGGTCAACAAGACCACTAGTTTGAAGAAAAAGGGCAAAGGGAAGAAGAAGGGGAACTTCAAAAAGAACAGCAAGCAAGTTGCTGCTCAGGAGAAGAAACCCAAATATGGACCTAAGCCTGAAACTGAGTGCTTCTACTGCAAGCAGACTGGTCACTGGAAGCGGAACTGCCCCAAGTATTTGGCGGATAAGAAGGATGGCAAGGTGAACAAAGGTATACGTGATATATATGTTATTGATGTGTACCTTACTAATGCTCGCAGTAGCACCTGGGTATTTGATACTGGTTCTGTTGCTAATATTTGCAACTCGAAACAGGGACTACGGATTAAGCGAAGATTGGCTAAGGACGAGGTGACGATGCACGTGGGAAATGGTTCCAAAGTCGATGTGATCACGGTCGGCACGCTACCACTACATCTACCTTCGGGATTAGTATTAGACCTAAATAATTGTTATTTGGTGCCAGCGTTAAGCATGAACATTATATCTGGATCTTGTTTTATGCGAGACGGTTATTCATTTAAATCAGAGAATAATGGTTGTTCTATTTATATGAGTAATATCTTTTATGGTCATGCACCCTTGAAGAGTGGTCTATTCTTATTAAATCTCGATAGTAGTGACACACATATTCATAATGTTGAAGCCAAAAGATGCAGAGTTGATAATGATAGTGCAACTTATTTGTGGCACTGCCGTTTAGGTCATATCGGTGTAAAGCGCATGAAGAAACTCCATACTGATGGACTTTTGGAACCACTTGATTATGAATCACTTGGTACTTGCGAACCGTGCCTCATGGGCAAGATGAATAAAACGCCGTTCTCCGGTACTATGGAGAGAGCAACAGATTTGTTGGAAATCATACATACAGATGTATGTGGTCCAATGAATGTTGAGGCTCGTGGCGGATATCATTATTTTCTCACCTTCACAGATGACTTAAGCAGATATGGGTATATCTACTTAATGAAACATAAGTCTGAAACATTTGAAAAGTTCAAAGAATATTAGAGTTAAGTTGAAAATCATCGTAACAAGAAAATAAAATTCCTACGATCTGATCGTGGAGGAGAATATTTGAGTTACGAGTTTGGTGTACATTCGAAACAATGCGGAATAGTTTCTCAACTCACGCCACCCGGAACACCACAACGTAATGGTGTGTCGGAACGTCGTAATTGTACTTTACTAGATATGGTGCGATCTATGATGTCTCTTACTGATTTATCGCTATCATTTTGGGGATATGCTTTAGAGACGGCCGCATTCACGTTAAATAGGGCACCATCAAAATCCGTTGAGACGACGCCTTATGAACTGTGGTTTGGCAAGAAACCAAAGTTGTCGTTTCTGAAAGTTTGGGGTTGCGATGCTTGTGTGAAAAAGCTTCAACCTGATAAGCTCGAACCCAAATCGGACAAATGTGTCTTCATAGGATATCCAAAGGAGACTATTGGATACACCTTCTATCACAGATCCGAAGGCAAGACTTTTGTTGCTAAATTCGGAAACTTTCTAGAGAAGGAGTTTCTCTCGAAAGAAGTGAGTGGGAGGAAAGTAGAACTTGATGAGGTAACTATACCTGCTCCCTTATTGGAAAGTAGTACATCACAGAAACCAGTTTCTGTGACACCTACACCAATTAGTGAGGAAGCTAATGATGATGATCATGAAACTTCAGAACAAGATACTACTGAACCTCGTAGATCAACCAGAGTAAGATCCGCACCAGAGTGGTATGGTAATCCTGTTCTGGAAGTCATGCTACTAGATCATGATGAACCTACGAATTATGGAGAAGCGATGGTGAGCCCAGATTCCGCAAAATGGCTTGAAGCCATGAAATCTGAGATGGGATCCATGTATGAGAACAAAGTATGGACTTTGGTTGACTTGCCCAAAGATTGGCAAGCAATTGAGAATAAATGGATCTTCAAGAAGAAGACCGACGCTGACGGTAATGTTACTGTCTACAAAGCTCGACTTGTCGCAAAAGGTTTTCGACAAGTTCAAGGGATTGACTACGATGAGACCTTCTCACCCATAGCGATGCTTAAGTCTGTCCGAATCATGTTAGCAATTGCCGCATTTTATGATTATGAAATTTGGCAGATGGATGTCAAAACTGCATTCCTGAATGGATTTCTGGAAGAAGAGTTGTATATGATGCAGCCAGAAGGTTTTGTCGATCCAAAGGGAGCAAACAAAGTGTGCAACCTCCAGCGATCCATTTATGGACTGGTGCAAGCCTCTCGGAGTTGGAATAAACGCTTTGATAGTGTGATCAAAGCATTTGGTTTTGTACAGACTTTTGGAGAAGCCTGTATTTACAAGAAAGTGAGTGGGAGCTCTGTAGCATTTCTGATATTATATGTAGATGACATATTACTAATCGGAAAAGATATAGAATTTCTGGGTAGCATAAAGGGATACTTGAATAAGAGTTTTTCAATGAAAGACCTCGGTGAAGCTGCTTACATATTAGGCATTAAGATCTATAGAGATAGATCAAGACGCTTAATTGGACTTTCACAAAGCACATACCTTGACAAAATTTTGAAGAAGTTCAAAATGGATCAAGCAAAGAAAGGATTCTTGCCTGTGTTACAAGGTGTGAAATTGAGTAAGACTCAATGCCCGACCAATACAGAAGATAGAGAGAAAATCAAAGATGTTCCCTATGCTTCAGCCATAGGCTCTATCATGTATGCAATGTTGTGTACCAGACCTGATGTGTGTCTTGCTATAAGTCTAGCAGGGAGGTACCAAAGTAATCCAGGAGTGGATCACTGGACAGCGGTCAAAAACATCCTGAAATACCTGAAAAGGACTAAGGATATGTTTCTCGTATATGGAGGTGACAAAGAGCTCATCGTAAATGGTTACGTTGATGCAAGCTTTGACACTGATCCGGACGATTCTAAATCGCAAACCGGATACGTGTTTACATTAAACGGTGGAGCTGTCAGTTGGTGCAGTTCTAAACAAAGCGTTGTGGCGGGATCTACATGTGAAGCGGAGTACATAGCTGCTTCGGAAGCAGCAAACGAAGGATTCTGGATGAAGGAGTTCATATCCGATCTAGGTGTCATACCTAGTGCATCGGGTCCAATGAAAATCTTTTATGACAATATTGGTGCAATTGCCTTGGCAAAGGAATCCAGATTTCACAAGAGAACCAAGCACATCAAGAGACGCTTCAATTCCATCCGGGATCTAGTCCAGGTGGGAGACATAGAGATTTGCAAGATACATACGGATCTGAATGTAGCAGACCCGTTGACTAAGCCTCTTCCATGAGCAAAACATGATCAGCACCAAAGCTCCATGGGTGTTAGAATCATTACTGTCTAATCTAGATTATTGACTCTAGTGCAAGTGGGAGACTGAAGGAAATATGCCCTAGAGGCAATAATAAAGTTATTATTTATTTCCTTATTTCATGATAAATGTTTATTATTCATGCTAGAATTGTATTAACCGGAAACATAATACATGTGTGAATACATAGACAAACAGAGTGTCACTAGTATGCCTCTACTTGACTAGCTCGTTAATCAAAGATGGTTATGTTTCCTCAACCATAGACAAAGAGTTGTTATTTGATTAACGGGATCATATCATTAGTAGAATGATGTGATTGACATGACCCATTCCATTAGCTTAGCACCCGATCGTTTAGTATGTTGCTATTGCTTTCTTCATGACTTATACATGTTCCTATGACTATGAGATTATGCAACTCCCGTTTGCCGGAGGAACACTTTGTGTGCTACCAAACGTCACAACGTAACTGGGTGATTATAAAGGAGCTCTACAGGTGTCTCCAAAGGTACATGTTGGGTTGGCATATTTCGAGATTAGGATTTGTTACTTCGATTGTCGGAGAGGTATCTCTGGGCCCTCTCGGTAATGCACATCACATAAGCCTTGCAAGCATTGCAACTAATGAGTTAGTTGCGAGATGATGTATTACGAAACGAGTAAAGAGACTTGCCAGTAACGAGATTGAACTAGGTATTGAGATACCGACGATCGAATCTCGGGCAAGTAACATACCGATGACATGAGGGAACAACGTATGTTGTTATGCGGTCTGACCGATAAAGATCTTCGTAGAATATGTAGGAGCCAATATGAGCATCCGGGTTCCGCTATTGGTTATTGACCGGAGACATGTCTCGGTCATGTCTACATTGTTCTCGAACCCGTAGGGTCCGCACGCTTAACGTTACGATGACAGTTTCATTATGAGTTTATATATTTTGATGTACCGAAGTTCGTTCGGAGTCCCGGATGTGATCACGGACATGACGAGGAGTCTCGAAATGGTCGAGACATAAAGATTGATATATTGGAAGCCTATGTTTGGACATTGGAAGTGTTCCGAGTGAAAATGGCATTTTACCGGAGTACCGGGAGGTTACCGGAACCCCCGGGTAACCTAATGGACCTTAATGGGCCTAGTGGATGAAGAGGAGAGGAGGCCTAGGGGCTGCCGCGCGCCCCTCCCCCCCCCCCCCCCCCCCCAAGTCCGAATTGGACAAGGAGGGGGGGCGGCGCCCCCCCTTTCCTTTCCCCCCTCTCTTCCTTCCCCCCCAAGTCCTAATCCAACTTTGGAAAGGGGGGAGTCCTACTCCCGGTAGGAGTAGGACTCCTCCTGCGCGCCTCCTCCTAGGGCCGGCCGCACCCCCCTTGCTCCTTTATATACGGGGGCAAGGGGGCACCTCTAGACACACAAGTTGATCCTCGTGATTGTTTTCTTAGCCGTGTGCGGTGCCCCCTTCCACCATACTCCTCGATAATATTGTAGCGGTGCTTAGGCGAAGCCTGCGACGGTAGAACATCAAGATCGTCACCACGCCGTCGTGCTGACGGAACTCTTCCCCGACACTTTGCTGGATCGGAGTCCGGGGATCGTCATCGAGCTGAACGTGTGCAAAACTCGGAGGTGCCGTACGTTCGGTACTTGGATCGGTCGGATCGGGAAGACGTACGACTACTTCCTCTACGTTGTGTCAACACTTCCGTTGCCGGTCTACGAGGGTACGTAGACAACACTCTCCCCTCTCGTTGCTATGCATCACCATGATCTTGCGTGTGCGTAGGAATTTTTTTGAAATTACTACGTTCCCCAACATGCAGTCGGGGTAGGGGCAAGAGGACCGCGAGTTGCATCCTCGCTGGTCATTGGGGGATGGCGAGCTACGGCGAAGGCAACAGAGCATGCTACAACCGGCGGCGGCGAGAGCTGGGACCTGGATGGACGGAGTTGCAAACCGGTGCCCAAGAGAACTGCCATCATGGACGGCGGTGCTGCTCCGAGTAACACCCGACGTCGCGTTTTTTTTGCTACACATGCTACAACCCGCGTCATAAATTGCTACGACCGGCATCCCATGCGGCTGCAACTGGCATCATGTTTTGCTACATCGCGTAGACGAGTCCTCCATTTTGCTACAACCCAGCATAGCCAAATGCTACAACCAGCGTCATGGCAAGCTGCAACCGGAAGTGTGGCGAGTAGGAACCTGTGGCCAGCGACGACGAGCATCGGGAGCTACGAAAGTTGGTCATGGGGCGCGAAAGCTACGACCTCATGTACCTGAGCTGCAACCGCCAGGAAAAAAGCCACCACCGGCGGCCAATTTTTTGCTGCATCGATGATCGTAAACTTATGGCCGGCGACGACAGACGGCTGCAACCAGGCGACCAGGAAGATGCATCCAGCAGAAGGAAATGCTACAACCGGCAAGCGAAAAAGCTATGACTCGCGGACCATTTTGTTGGAACCAGCAGGAGACATTTTTTTGCTAGCGGCGACGTTTTTGCTACAACCGTGATCGTGGATGCTACAACCGGTGACAGTGGGGTTCTAATCATGCGGCCGCAAGAAACTGAATCTTAGGGCTGCGCGGCGCCCGGCCAAAAATTGGCCGATCGACTGGTGCCTATCAGTCGCCTATAATCTTTAAGGGCGCTCCAGATTCAGTCGGCACGACAAGGCTTCATATTCGAAGGTTGGACCAAACGATACATCGCCTTTCATCCACCCAAATATTTGGTGTCATGAACATTTCAGGACACGCGCTCCCTTTTGTTGCTTCCCAAAAATTCTTGTGCCAACTTCGTAGCACGGACCATGATGATTTGGCCCCGGTCGTCGCCGCTGAGCCGTTGCTGGACCTCCCACGCTTCGCCGTAGCAACATGCCTTCTTCTCCCGTTCCGACCGCGCTACCCTTATGCCCACGCGGCCTCAGACTGTTTGATGATTTGCCCAAAGGTTAATTTCTCGAACCTTTTCTTAGGTTTAGTTTAGTGACTCATAGATTCATGTAGATGAGATATGATTCACATTATGTGTAGACAGATTCAATGGTGTAGCTATTGTTTTTTTTTTTATGATGATCCGAGCTCCGAGTCTGAGAGTGTGAATGATGTACGCCTATAAAGACAAGGTATATTTTATGGTTGATGAATGGATAACATCAATCCGAAGGAAGAGGAATATTTGGGATCATGGTTGGTCATCGATATTTGGATAAAACAGAATTAGAGGCCACGAACAACTCAATACTACTTTGTTGTAGTGACCTAACTGGCTAGTCATGGCGAGGAAAACTGCTCAGTTCTGCATCGACCTAGCTAGGATATCAACAATCAACAAGAGTACTAGGAGCAAAATCAAATTAAGGGAAATACACCTATCTTTTACCCCCTCCATTCCACAATACATGCCTTTCATTTGTCAAAATATAGATGTATCTAGACATATTTTAGTATATAGGTACATTTATTTTTCGACAAATGAAAGTCAAGTATTTTGGAACAGAGGGAGTATCTGTTAGGCTTTTACTTGAGTCGTTTTAGCCCAGGAGATTAGTTTGTCCGTCTGTTATTTCATGTACACGGTAGCTTCTCATGGTGTCACACGTTTTTTGTTTCCTTTGCGTAGAAGTAGAAGTAGAAGGGTCGTGATGCGATCATGGCGGGTCGGTAGCAGTGTGTGCGTGACCATGATCCTAGTATTGTTGTTGAAGCATGCGATCATAACGACGTGAGCATGGCGTCTTGATCGGGCACGGCTGTTACGCAAGGAATAAAAAGAGCAAAATTAAACAGAAAAGCCACAAGTCAGTTGCACGGCACAAATTTCCATCGTGTTCTTGAGCTGTTGAGAGTTCGTCCTCGTGTCCGCGAGAGAGTTGCAGTTTGGCAACGACAGTAATCAATGTATTGTCGCAAAAAAAGAGAGACAGTAATCAATGTAGATCTGGACAGATTTGGACCTGTGGTGACTTACTTGTGCCATCTGTCATGGCTTGGTGAGTGGATAATCCTAGTATTGTTGTTGAAGCCAACAATGACAAGCCTGAGAATCTGCATGTCATGACTGTCAAGTCGATGCTAGTCTTGTGGTTGAAGCTCAATTTTTTTCTTCGGGAGAATTAAATAAAGCTGAATTATTTGCCGGCATGCTGCCCTATTTGAAAGCACTGTGCCTGTGTGCACATCCATTCACTTCAAAGTTCTTGGTCCCCAAGCACTTAGAGCATTTCCAGCCCCCCCCCCCCCCTCCCCAGGGCTAGAAAAAAGCGCCGTTTGGGGACGAACCGGCGATATTTTCGGCATGGGGCGATCGGCTACCCAGACGCTCTTTTCTAATCTTTTTAAAAACATAATTGGGCAAATTTCGGCAAACACGGCATACATTCGGCGATATTTAGGCGGTTCACAATTTTTTTACATAAAGAAACATAATAATAAATCTACTAAAAAGAAGGAAAAAAATGGCCGCGCCTACAGGCCGAAGAACTCGCTGAACACGCTGAAGTCGCCACTGTCGTCGTCCTCCTTCTCCTCCTTCAAACGGTTGTCCTTGCTGACCCCTGCCCCCCCCCCCTGGCGGACTGGTTTGGCCGGCGGCAGCACATCGTCGTCGCGACGCCTCCCTCGTCACGCCCACTTCATGCCGCCGTCGTTGTCGAAGGCGGCCTCGTCGTTGTGATCGCGCTTCACGGGGCCGAGCCCTGGCTCCGTCTTCGGCCCGATGAGGCGGGACGCTGGACCTGAGGAATCGCCGCCGCCCTCGTTCATGACGACGCCATGGTTACGCCGGGCCGAGCGGCGTTTCCATGGGCTCGGTCTTGACGCTTAAGAGCGCCGGCGACCTGGAGGAATGGGAGGAGGAGTGGGAGGAGGAGGACCCGCCCAGCATCCTCCTCGGCAGCCATGGACCGCAACTCCGGCGGGGCACTGGGGCGGCCGGGTACGTCAGCGGAGGATCGTTGCCGCCCTTGAGGTACTCGAGGACGGCGTGTGTAGCGTGCGGCCAGGGGCGCCCCACCACAGGCGGCAGCCGTCGCTGTTGTTGCGCCCCCTCACCAGTGGCGCGTTGTTGATGAAGGCCAGCCGCTCCGCCTGCTGGCGTTCGAAGTACTCCGCCCACGCCTCGTGGTTGTCAGTGTCGTACTTCGGGAGGGCTCACTCCTCCTCCGACAGAGATGCCCGCACACAGTCGATCTCGGCCTGAAAGTAGTGGGGGTGCTCGACGTCGGGCAGCGGGGGGATGGGGATGCCCCCGGCGCTGAGCCTCCACCGACCCAGCGCGCGCATGTCGGGAGGCACCGGGTAGTTCACTTCGTGGAGGAGATGGGCTTCCCACTCGTTCAGAGAGCGGCGGCTGAAGCCATTAGCCGCCGCCCCGTTGCCGGGGAACCTTTCGCCCATCGTCTGTGCGTGCACGGGGAGAGAGGAAAAGAGAGTTCTGCGGCAGCGGCTGTACGTGCACGGGGAGAGAGGGGGGCTGCGGGCGGGGTGCGTTCACCGGCGAGGCAGTGGCGGCTTATATAGCGGCAGGGGGGCGGCGTCGTGTGTACGCATGGCGGGAGGGGGCGCGTCGCCTCACCGCACCGTCCATGAGGAATACAATGGAAGGCTGACCGGCGACAGCCTTGGCATTGATTCCCCGTGGAAAACCGAGGCGATGAGGCGCGAGGGTCGCTGACTCGGCCGGCCCGCCGTTCTTTCGTGCCAAAAAAACGATTGACCGGCGTCCTCGGACGCCCCCAGCGCGCCGGGTTCGGCCTGAGTCCGCCGGCGCCAGTTTCGGCCCTAACCGGTGAAAATTTAGGCCCCTGAGACACGACTGAGTCGATTTGTGGGCGTGGGCGTTAAAAAATGGCTTTGAGAGCCTGTTGAAGGCGCGGCTGGAGATGCATTTAGGTGCGTGTGTCCACATCCATTCACAAGTCCATGGGTCGTATTTTGATCACGAGGAGTCCATGTGTCTACATCCATCCAAAACACTGTGCCTGTGTGCACATACGTATTCGCTTTTACGATTGTTCCGCTATGAGATGTCTTAGTTACTCTTCAGCAGACAGGCGGAATTAAGGGGCCTTCCCCTATACGCTCTACCCTATGTCCCTATCATCCTCGTGTTCCACGAGAAAAAAGAACAGGACAGCCAACACATGCTATATGTATAGGTCAGTCCCCCGACCCCCTATATAATTAGCACAAGTGCACGAGCACAACACAGCACTGAGGTCTAACCGTCTAAGAGAGAGATATACGATCATGGCAGCTCAGACCGAGAAGATGGCCGTCCCCACCGACGCTGAGCTGCTCAAGGCGCAGGCCGACCTGTGGCGCCACACCCTGTGCTACCTCACGCCCATGGCGCTCCGGTGCGCCGTCGAGCTAGGCATCCCCACGGCCATCCACGGCCTTGGCGGCACCGCGTCGCCCCCCGACCTGATCGCCGCGCTGTCTCTGCCCCAGTCCAAGCTGTCGTTCCTCGGCCGCCTGCTGTATCAGCTGGCCACGGCGGGCGTCTTCGACACCACCGACGCGGGGACGACGTACCGCCTCAACCCGATATCGTACCTCCTGGTGGATGGCGTCCACATCGACGGCGACGCATGCCAGACGGCCATCGTGCGTGTGGCCTCCTCGCGGTACTACGTGGAGGCGGCATTCGGGCTGGCGGACTGGTTCCGGAAGGACTTTGACGGGCCGGTGCCTTCGCCGTTCGAGGACTTGCACGGCGCGACCATCTTCGACGACAGCATGGCGCTCCTGGACCCGGAGATGGATAAGCTGGTCCACGAGGCCAAGGCTTCCCATAACCATATGGGGATCGGTCTTGTGCTCCGGCAGTGCCATGACCTGTTTCAGGGACTTGAGTCTCTGACTGACTTGTGCGGTGGTGATGGCACGACGGCGAGGGCCATCGTCAGGGCCTATCCGCACATCAAGTGCACTGTGCTTGACCTGCCAAAGGTCATCGACAAAGCTCCGGCTGAAGGTGTGGTTAAGTATGTTGCTGGTGACATCTTCCACGTCGTCCCGCCTGCTCAAGCTGTGTTGCTCAAGGTATTTATGAATGTGCCATCTTCCATCTCGTCCCACATACTCATATATTAGGTTTTCCTTAAGTTACACATTTTAAAGTTAGGCCAAACTTATAGAAAAATGTATTAAATTTATAATACCAAATCAGTATTATTAGATATATCATGTACTACCTCTGTAAACTAATATAAGACATTTTAGGTCATTAAAATAGTGATCGAAAAAGCCTTATATTAGTGTACAGAAGGAGTAGTATATTTTCATATTGTACTTATTTGGTGTTGTGAGCGTTGATATATTCTATATGAATTTTATTAAACTGTTTACAAAGTTTGATTCAAAGACAAATCTAATATGTGAAGTAGACAAAGAAACAGAGGGACTGCTAGTTAACTTGGTCGAGTTTGAGTCAGATTAGGACTTACGTAGCTGGTCGTAAGCGAACGAACGTTCTCCATGTAGTCATGCATGTAGCACGATCCAGTATATGTCATTGGATTTGGTCTCTAGTCGCACGCTCGCAAGATTGTGATGGGGGTGCATGATATCAACAGGCAACATGGAATCTTGCAATGACCTTTGCACGATAAAGCCGCCATGTCATTGTGGCCTCCAATGTTTAGTGTTTCATGCGTGTGTTCATGTTCCATGGGTGAAACCCAATAGAGAACGCCGACCAAAAATGATTAGTTGTTCTGTTTGAAGTAACAATTAAATTCAAGGTATATTTTCTTGCTAGTTTTGATTAACCTTACAGAAGTTTATCCGTGCATGGCAGTCTGTTCTGCACTTGTGGAGCGACGAGGATTGCATCAAGATCTTGGCACAATGCAAGAAGGCCATTCCTCCCCGAGGTGCAGGAGGAAAAGTCATTGTGATAGATATTGTGCTTAGCTCGGCTTCGGGGCTGATGCTGGAAACCCATCACCTGGTGGATATGTTGAAGCTGGTGATGACGAGAGGCCGGCAGCGGGATGAAAAGGACTGGAGCGACATCTTCATGAAAGCAGGTTTCAGCGAATATAAGATTTTCAAGAAAGTTGGAGCTCGAGCTGTCATTGAGGTCTACCCGTAAGGTTGTGCTCCCAAATGCTCTAATATATGTTGTGGATTGTTGTGTGCTCCAAGGATATATAAATAATTGAGTGCCTTATAATTTTCCGAAGGGAGGTCTCGCGGGTCATAAAATAGCAAGACTATTATGTTTTGTTACCTTATGATACTCGTGCAACTTTCTTTTGGAAAAGTATTATATATGCACTCATAGTGCTTTGCATACGATACAATGTACAATTGCCTACCATAAGATTATGTTGGAAATATGCCCTAGAGGCAATAATATTGTATTATCTATTTTCACTTTTATAATTAAGAGTTCATATTCTATGCTATAACTGCTATGATCTTGAAATGTGTGATTCGGTGGAAAACTCATAAACGTGCATGTGTGGAAGGACAAACAGTAAAATCTGATTCCTAGTCTCGCCCTAGGACTAGCTCAAGTATTGTATGTTGATCATGCTTTTCGGATCTTGGGATATCGTTAAGTGTAACAATAGTCCCAAAACAACATTGAGAGTATGACGTTAGAAGAACGATCATATTGAATTGTGTCAGAAGTCTATTGATATACCACAGAGAGTTAAGGTATGCTTTAGTTTCTTAGACCATGAGAGTATCGTAGCCGCTTCTTACCGAACGATGAACTTTGAGATGCTCAAACGTCAGCTATAACACGGTTATCATAAGGAGAACTTACAGGTTCCTTGGTAAGTTTGACAAGGGGTTGGATAGCTCAAGAGTGTGATTTCCTCATCCAACAATAGAGAGATATTCTTAGGGCCCTCTCAGTGTGATGACACCCACCATATTTTGGTCAGACACAGGTGACTAGGTAACAACGATGCCGGAACATGTCAACGAGAAAGAAGAACAAAACTGATAATGAGTAGACTAGTATAGTGAGCATGAGAATGACTCAAGAGAATACCGATACATCTCACCCCGGGATTTATAAAGCGTCGTGAAGCAAAGGGAATAGCATATGATAACCAAAGGTTCACTCGCACATCATCCGTGTATTCATAGGTTTCAATATGAATGTCCACGGTTACATTATTGATCATTGAGCGAAAGGGAGTTTCCTTCATATCTATATTTTACTGAACCTACAGGGTCACATGCTTAAGGGAATAACGATCTTTTGAGTGTTAGTGGAGTGAGAGTTATGAGAAAATATTCTCAGAATAGTTTCGGGACACAAGTTCTAGTTATGTCTAATCCTCATAATAGAGAAGCGCCGTGAGGTTCTCTTCTCCCTCGTCTAATTCTCCGACGACGATTAGCTCTGTACGGTGAAGCGCTGCGGGATCGTGAAGCCTGAATGCCTGCAATCCGTAGAGAGTCCATGCTTTCGATCTTTGGTTCGAGGGATCATTTGTGAACGGTTCGAGGGACTTCATCAGCGATCTACACCAAGTGTTCTTCCACTGTAACTCGAGGTTGGTAACGATCTGATCTAAACCTATTATGCATCTTAATAGTGTTCATGGGCTCATGATCTTATAAATTTTTTGTTTTCTACTACATTTTCCAACAAATTACACCTTATACTTTTTGTTGTAACCTTGCCAAGTTGATATATATACTTAATAGTGTGATTAAAACCTGGAGATATCATATTGTAGCCATATAATTGTCGTTCATAATGTGTTATGGTACAAGTTTACTTTGGCTGCCGGCAACTGGCCATCAACTCAAGTGATTAATCATGGATAGAACTTGTATATTTGCACTCTCTCTCATTTTCATTTTGTTGATTTGGAGTTCATACTGGGAAAATAGTCATTTCCATGAAACCGACAACAACAAAACAACCTTCATAAGCTGCGCAAAATGTCATTACATCACATCTTATTTAAATAAAATGAGCATGAATTACTCACAAACCATACATCATTACATCACATCTGAGTTTCCGAGTCTAGCTACGAAAATCCCCCAAGAGACTTATGTTGTTTTAGTGAAAACAACTTTTTACTAAGGGGTGTCCTTAATAGCGTGGTCGTGAATACGATTACGGGGGTGTGTATGATGGCATTATAGCGAAGGTTGTGATACACCAACAAAGTTGACATGATGATGTCCTAGTCGAATGCGTCTTCTCGGTACACTCTTCAGGTCCTTCCCTGGGTGTCAGTCTAAGTCACTCATGACTTCGTAGACTCGACTCTAGAGCTGGTGTATAATCCAGGGGTTCTTCTCAAATGACCAGAGCTACCCATGAGATGGCAAGTGGGAGGGGTAGGAAGCTAAAACTCGGTCAAGTAGTTTTATGAAGACTACTCATCAAAGGGGAGGGGAGGGGGGGGGGATCCATAGTCCATGGTAAAGTACCCCCTCTCATCCCTCCACCATGTGGGATTCTCTTCTCGGGCCTCTTTCGTAACTTGAGCTGTTTCCGCCTTGTGCCGATAGTCCGAGCCTAATACCAAACAAACATCGCAAATATTCCTAACATCTAATGCCGGAGGCCCCAACCAAGCCACATACTGGGTTTGGGGTATACACCGGTCTGACGCACTCTCATGTGCTGTCGCCGCCATCTTCCACCAATCCATCTTCAGAGCAAAAACTAACGCACCGACCTTGCTAGGCCTCTCTGCCATCGACGCCACCATGACGCCAGACAGCGTCCTCCTCCTGCGCGAGTCCATCTCCTTGCATCGGACACCGAATCTCCATTGCACCACGCCGCCGAGATCCGCCATCTTTGATGTGGTAAATGAAAAACCGCTCCACCACTTGTCTCCTCCATCCAGCCGCTGCTCCAAAAACAATGCCCCCATGAGGGAGAACGACGCCTAAAGTGTCGCCATCGTTCGATCCGGGAACCCCGGGTCTAGGTTTTCACCCGGAGCAGCGCAAGCGAGTCGACGGTAGCTACAGTGGCGATGTCTTCATCAAGATAACGACGCGAAAATGCCGCCATCGCCCGCCCTGACCGAAGTCATAGCACGGTTTTCACCGACAGCATCGTCTCCCACTCGGCGCTGGGACTGGATGTGTGATGCCACAACCAGCTAGCCGACCACCTCCGGCGAAGGAAGTAGCCACCACCGCCACGCCGAGGGCCGGAGTCCCCGACGTACTCGTGTTGCGGGTTGAGCCCAGGAGCAGTTTGCCATTGACGGAGCATGGAAGACAAGCCAGCAGCATGCACGGCCCGCCGAAGCCCATCTGAGCCCAGATCGGATGCCGCCGCCGCTGGACATCCCGCCGTACGCCGCCGCCTGCTTGCTGGGCCTGGCCGCCCCGCCCCGCACCACGCCGCCACGCAGCCGCCGCAGAGCCGCCGTCCAATCCCGCCACCAGCGCGACCGTACGCAGCCCCACCACCACGCCCTGCGCCAAAACGAGGCGTCCCCGCCAAGGTGCCGCGCCCGCGCCGCAGCAGATCAGGCGAGGAGGAAGGAGATCTTCGCCGCCGCGTTCGCCCGGCGGCGTGCCCTGGCGGCGGCGAGGGGAAGGTGGGGAAGTGAGGGGGCTGGGCTGGCGGCGCGTTAGGTTTCGCCCTGTCTCTCAAGTTTCCTCTGGTAGGAGAATTAGAAACTGTACAGCTTTGGAAATGATATGGATAGATATATTTTAAGAATTTACGCATATGCAGACACAGTGCATGTGTTGCCAACCCCAAAAGATACAACCAAACTTCACATCTTATTTCGTCGGTGAAGGCAACATCTGATCAAACAAATAAATCAATTTTTACTTGGCTAACGCTGGCAATCGAAGCCAAACAGCTCAAGATGGCAACGCTTTGGATGTTGCTTAATTAAAATCGAGGCCATGAATACAGAAGATAATTTGGTTCATATTTGGTGACATTAAAAGTTCAAATATTCACCCGTGTCCTATGAACATCACAGGAGCACTAGGAACAAAACCAAAGCGCGATGCACCTGGCTTGTAGATGTAGAGCTGGTTAGATTTGGACTTGTGGTGGCCTCCTTGTGCGCTGCAGGATCTGAATTCTGAAAACATCAAATAAAAAGCAGTGTCATGGCTTGATGAGCTGTGTATGCTAAGCTTGTTATTAAAGTCATCAAGAACCAGACAGAGAACCTGCAAGTCAAGCACATGCTCGGCTCGTTGAGGGGGAATTCTAACTTGTTATTAAAGCCATCAAGAACCAGACAAAGAACCTGCAAGTCAAGTACATATGCTAATCTTTCCCCGCAAAAAAAAAAGGTAATCCGTATATGCTAATCTTTTTGTGCACATCCAACCACTTCTAGCACTGATGGGTGCTTTATGCAACTGTGATGACAGGTCCCCCTATGCTTTCATATTCCATATTTGTATTATAAACAATATTCGACTTCAGTATTCTGCTTGTAAAATAGCTGCATGCTGTTGAATCTCTATTTTATTTTACTTTACCAAGGTATCTTCTGGGAGAAAATTTAGATATTCTGAAACTTTCAAAATGATATGGATGGTAACATTTCTTGAATTTAAGAATAATGCACTGATGCACATACAGTGCATGTCTTGTATTTTGATCATGAGAAGCGGTAGCAATGAAGCTTACAAAGGGTTTCTGAAACACCCACTATATTTCAGAATAATAAGTCTATATTCAGATAAGCCCGAGAAATACAGTAGTTAAATCCAAGATGCAGGTGCAGGCTCAACATCTAGCTATGCAACCAATAACGAGAATCTCTTTCCGGACTATCAGCTATAGTTAACTCCAAGAATTATCTATAAGCCCGGCTCGCATCTGTTGACCTACGTTTGCTCAGATTATTCCTCTTTAGAAAAATATGTAATCTGGGACTGAAGACCCACTGTATTCCGAACGTGTGGCAGCGACAAATTGGTCGGTGGCAGCGCTTTTGGGGGGACAGCACAAAGAGGGCATGTCTGTATGTGGTGCGGTTGGCTGGCCTACCTCGTCATCGCCGTCGCTGCCCGGAGTCTACTTGGCGGCGGCCACGGTGAGCAAGGGGTGACTTGGCCCCGTAGCTGCACCGGGGGCAGAGGGCGGGGATGGAGGGTGTAGCGGGGGAAGGCTTGGTCGGAGACTAGACGCATCATTCTCCTTCCTATCCTAAGGCTGGCCATAGTGGGGGTAACATAACTGGTAACATGCATTTGGGACTAGTAAACATGCTTATGTGACACACAATTAAATAAGAGAGAGAGGATTAGAGTAACATAGGTAGATACCATATCATATTAAATGCTATGCTACCTTGTGTCATGCATGGCAATAAATATGGTCATATATGATACTCCCTTCATTCCCTTAGGCTGGTCGTAATGGTAGTATCATAGCTAGTATCATGCATGCCAACTAGGCAATTTTGATGAGGTGTCATGGCATTAAATGAAGAAAGAGATGGTGAAGTATCATATCATGATACCGTATCATAATAAATGCTATGCTGCTTTGTGTCATGCATGACAATAAATATAGTACTACATGATACTAATATATAATATTATGCATTAGGGAGGTAGTATCACACACTAGTATCATATGCATGATACTAGTATATGATACTCCCCATTACAACCAGCCTTAGGGCCTGTTTGGTTCCAATAAGTCACCTGACTTATAAGTCAGGTGACTTAAAACCAGTGACTTATAAGTCACGTCTGTTTGGTTGTCACCTGACTTATAAGTCACCTGACCACACCTTTGTTGGAAATATGCCCTAGAGGCAATAATAAATTGGTTATTATTATATTTCCTTGTTCATGATAATCGTTTATTATCCATGCTATAATTGTATTGATAGGAAACTCAGATACATGTGTGGATACATAGACAACACCATGTCCCTAGTAAGCCTCTAGTTGACTAGCTCGTTGATCAATAGATGGTTACGGTTTCCTAACCATGGACATTGAATGTCGTTGATAACGGGATCACATCATTAGGAGAATGATGTGATGGACAAGACCCAATCCTAAGCCTAGCACAAAGATCGTGTAGTTCGTATGCTAAAGCTTTTCTAATGTCAAGTATCATTTCCTTAGACCATGAGATTATGCAACTCCCGGATACCGTAGGAATGCTTTGGGTGTATCAAACGTCACAACGTAACTGGGTGACTATAAAGGTGCACTAAAGGTATCTCCGAAAGTGTCTGTTGGGTTGGCACGAATCGAGACTGGGATGTGTCACTCCGTGTAAGCGGAGAGGTATCTCTGGGCCCACTCGGTAGGACATCATCATATGCGCAATGTGACCAAGGAGTTGATCACGGGATGATGTGTTACGGAACGAGTAAAGGGACTTGCCGGTAACGAGATTGAACTAGGTATTGGATACCGACGATCGAATCTCGGGCAAGTAACATACCGATAGACAAAGGGAATTGTATACGGGATTGATTAAGTCCTTGACATCGTGGTTCATCCGATGAGATCATCGTGGAACATGTGGGAGCCATCATGGGTATCCAGATCCCGCTGTTGGTTATTGACCGTAGAACGTCTCGGTCATGTCTGCATGTCTCCCGAACCCGTAGGGTCTACACACTTAAGGTTCGGTGACGCTAGGGTTATGAAGATATGTGTATGCAGTAACCCGAATATTTTTCGGAGTCCCGGATGAGATCCCGGACGTCACGAGGAGTTCCGGAATGGTCCGGAGGTAAAGAATTATATATAGGAAGTGCTGTTTCGGCCATCGGGACAAGTTTCGGGGTTATCGGTATTGTACCGGGACCACCGGAGGGGTCCCGGGGGTCCACCGGGTGGGGCCACCTGTCCCGGTGGGCCACATGGGCTGTAGGGGGTGCGCCTTGGCCTGCATAGGCCAAGGGCACCAGCCCCAAAAGCCCATGCGCCTAGGGTTCCACTTAAGGGAAGAGTTCCAATGGTGGAAGGCACCTCTAGGTGCCTTGGGGGGGGGGGAGGGAAACCTCCCCTTGGCCGCCGCACCTAGGAGATTGGATCTCCTAGGCTGGCGCACCACCCCCCTTGGCCCTCCTATATATAGTGGGGGAGAGGAGGGACTTGATACAATAGCCCCTGGCGCCTCCCTCTCTCCCCGTTACGTCTCTCTCTCGTAGTATAGGCGAAGCCCTGCTACTGTGACGCCCTGCATCCACCACCACGCCGTCGTGCTGCTGGATCTTTATCAACCTCTCCTCCCCCCTTGCTGGATCAAGAAAGGAGGAGACGTCATCTGTTCCGTACGTGTGTTGAACGCGGAGGTGCCGTGCGTTCGGCACTTGATCATCGGTGATTTGAATCACGACGAGTACGACTCCATCAACCCCGTTCACTTGAACGCTTCCGCTTAGCGATCTACAAGGGTATGTAGATGCACTCTCCTTCCCTTCGTTGCTAGTCTCTCCATAGATAGATCTTGGTGACACGTAGGAAAATTTTGAATTTATGCTACGTTCCCCAACAGTGGCATCATGAGCTAGGTCTATGCGTAGATTCTATGCACGAGTAGAACACAAAGTAGTTGTGGGCGTTGATTTTGTTCAATATGCTTGCCGTTACTAGTCTTATCTTGATTCGACGGTATTGTGGGATGAAGCGGCCCGGACCAACCTTACACGTACTCTTACGTGAGACCGGTTCCACCGACAAACATGCACTAGTTGCATAAGGTGGCTAGCGGGTGTCTGTCTCTCCTACTTTAGTCGGATCGGATTCGATGAAAAGGGTCCTTATGAAGGGTAAATAGCAATTGGCATATCACGTTGTGGTTTTTGCGTAGGTAAGAAATGTTCTTGCTAGAAACCCATAGCAGCCACGTAAAACATGCAAACAACAATTAGAGGACGTCTAACTTGTTTTTGCAGGGTATGCTATGTGATGTGATATGGCCAAAAGGATGTGATGAATGATATATGTAATGTATGAGATTGATCATGTTCTTGTAATAGATGATCATGGAGCCCCAAGATGGAGATCAAAGGAGCTACATGATATTGGCCATATCATGTCACTATTTGATTGCATGTGATGTTTATCATGTTTATACATCTTATTTGCTTAGAACGACGGTAGTAAATAAGATGATCCTCATTAAAATTTCAAGAAGTGTTCTCCCCTAACTGTGCACCGTTCCTACAGTTCGTCGTTTCGAAGCACCACGTGTTAATCGGGTGTGATAGATCCTTACGTTCACATACAACGGGTGTAAGACAGTTTTACACAGCAAAAACACTTAGGGTTAACTTGACGAGCCTAGCATGTACAGACATGGCCTCGGAACACAGAAGACCGAAAGGTCGAGCATGAGTCGTATAGAAGATACGATCAACATGAAGATGTTCACCGACGTTGACTAGTCCGTCTCACGCACAGATCGGACACGGCCTAGTTGACTCGGATCATGTAATCACTTAGATGACTAGAGGGATGTCTATCTAAGTGGGAGTTCATAAGATGAACTTAATTATTCTGAACATAGTCAAAAGGATTTTGCAAATTATGTTGTAGCTCATGCTATAGTTCTACTGTTTAGATATGTTCCTAGAGAAAAATTAGTTGAAAGTTGATAGTAGCAATTATGCGGACTAGGTCCGTAAACTGAGGATTGTCCTCATTGCTTCTTAGAAGGCTTATGTCCTTAATGCACCGCTCGGTGTGTTGAACCTCGAACGTCGTCTGTGGATGTTGCGAACATCTGACATACACGTCTTGATAACTACGTGATAGTTCAGTTAAATGGTTTAGAATTGAGGCACCAAAGATGTTTTGAAACGTCGCGAAACATATGAGATGTTTCGAGGGCTGAAATTGGGATTTCAGGCTCGTGCCCACGTCAAGAGGTATAAGACCTCCGACGATTTTCTTAGCCTACAAACTAAGGAGAAAAGCTCAATTGTTGAGCTTGTGCTCAGATTGTCTGAGTAAAACAATCGCTTGAATCAAGTGGGAGTTGATCTTCCAGATGAGATGGTGATGTTTCTCCGAAGTCATTACCACCAAGCTACTAGAGCTTCGTGATGAACTATAATATATCAGGGACATATATGATGATCCTTGAGATATTCGCGATGTTTGACACCGCGAAAGTAGAAATCAAGAAGGAGCATCAATTGTTGATGGTTGGTGAAACCACTAGTTTCAAGAAGGGCAAGGGAACGAAGGGATACTTCATGAAACAGCAATTCAGCTGCTGCTCTAGTGAAGAAACCCAAGGTTGAACCCAAACCCGAGACTAGGTGCTTCTGTAATAAGGGGAACAGCCACTCGAGCGGGATTACCCTAGATACTTGGTAGATGAGAAGGCTGGCAAGGTCGATAGAAGTATATAGGATATACATTGTGTTGATGTGTACTTTACTAGTACTCCTAGTAGCACCAGGGTATTAGATACCGATTCGGTTGCTAAGTGTTAGTGACTCGAAATAAAAGCTACAGAATAAACGGGGACTAGCTAAAGGTGAGCTGACGATATGTGTTGGAAGTGTTTCCAATGTTGATATGATCAAGCATCGCACGCTCCCTCTGCCATCGAGATTGGTGTTTGCGTTGAGCATAGACATGATTGGATTATGTCTATCGCAATACGGTTATTCATTTAAGGAGAATAATGGTTACTCTGTTTATTTGAATAATACCTTCAATGGTCTTGCACCTATAATGAATGGTTTATAGAATCTCGATCGTAGTGATACACATGTTCATGCCAAAAGATATAAGATAGTACCACCTACTTGTGGCACTACCACGTAAGTCATATCGGTATAAAACGCATGAAGAAGCTCCATGTTGATGGATCTTTGGGCTCACTCGTTTTTGAAAAGTTTGAGACATGCGAACCATGTCTATTGGTGTATATGCATGAATAAACTCCATGCAAATGGACCGTTTGGACTCACTTGATTTTGAATCACTTGAGACATGCAAATCATACCACATGGGCAAGATGACTGAAAGCCTCGGTTTCAGTAAAATGGAACTAGAAAGCAACTTGTTGGAAGTAATACATTTTTGATGTGTGCAGTCCAATGAGTGCTGAGGCATGTAGTGGATATCGTTATGTTCTTACTTCACAGATGATTTGAGTAGATGTTGAGTATATTTACTTGATGAATCACGAGTCTGAATTATTGAAAGGTTCAAGTAATTTCAGGGTGAAGTTGAAAGATCGTCGTGATAAGAGGATAAAATATCTATGATATGATCATAGAGATGAATATCTGAATTACGAGTTTGGCACAGAATTAAGACATTGTGAAAATTGTTTCACAACTGATACAGCCTGGAACACCATAGTGTGATGGTGTGTCCGAACATCATAACTGCACCCTATTGGATATGATGCATACCATGATGTCTCTTATCGAATTACCACAATAGTTTATGGGTTAGGCATTAGAGACAACCTCATTCACTTTAAAAAGGGGCACCACGTAATTCCGATGAGGTGACACCGTATGAACTATGGTTTAGAGAAACCTAAGCTGTCATTTCTTAAAAGTTTGGGGCTGCGACGCTTATATGAAAAAGTTTCAGGCTGATGAGCTCGAACCCAAAGCGGATAAATGCATCTTCATAGGACACCCAAAACAGTTGGGTATACCTCCTGTCTCAGATCCGAAAGCAATAAGGGATTGTTTCTAGAATCGGGTCCTTTCTCGAGGAAAAGTTTCTCCCGAAAGAATTGAGTGGGAGGATGGTGGAGACTTGATGAGGTTATTAAACCGTTACTTCAACTAGTGTATAGCAGGGCACAAAGAATTGTTCCTGTGGCACCTACACCAATTGAAGTGGAAGCTTATGATAGTGATCATGAAACTTCAGATCAAGTCACTACCAAACCTCGTGGGATGACAAGGATGCGTACTACTTCAGAGTGGTACGTAATCCTGTATTGGAAGTCATGTTGCTAGACAACAATGAACCTACGAGCTATGGAGAAGCGATGGTGGGCCTGGATTCCAAAATGGCTCGAGGCCATATAATCCGAGAGAGGATCCATATATGAAAACAAAGTGTAGACTTTGGGAGAACTACTTGATGGTTGTAAGGCTGTTAGGTACATATGGATTTTAAAAGGAAGACGGACAATGATGGTAGGTATCCCCATTAAGAAAGCTCGACTTGTCGTTAAGATGTTTTCCGACAAGTTCAAGGAGTTGACTACGATGAGACTTTCTCACTCGTAAGCGATGCTAAGAGTCTGTTGGAATTATATTAGCGATTACTACATTATTTATGAAATCTTGCAGATAGGATGCCAAAAACCATTGTTTCCCCGACGATTTTTGAGGAAAGGTTGTATGTGATACAACCGGAAGGTTTTGTTAATCCTGAAAGATGCTAATAAGTATGCAAAGCTCCAGTAATCCTTCTAAGGACTGGAGTAAGCATCTCGGGGTTGGAATGTATGCTTTGATAAGATGATCAAAGTTTTGGGTGTATACAAAGTTTATGAGAAACTTGTATTTCCAAAGAAGTGAGTGGGAGCACTATAGAATTTCTGATGAATATATGTTGTTGATCAGAAATGATGTAGAATTTCTGGAAAGCATATAGGGTTATTGGGAAAGTGTTTTTCAATGGAAAACCTGGATTAAGCTACTTGAGCATTGAGCATCAAGATCTATAAGGATAGATCAAAACGCTTAATGGTACTTTCAAATGAGCACATACCTTGACATGATCTTGAAGTTGTTCAAGATGGATCAGTCAAAGAAGGAGTTCTTGCCTGAGTTGTAAGGTACGAAGTTAAGACTTAAAGCTCGACCACGGCAGAATAGAGAGATAGGACGAAGGTCGTCCCCTATGCTTAAGACGTAGGCTCTACAGTATGCTATGCTGTGTACCGCACCTGAAGTGTGCCCTGCCATGAGTCAGTCAAGGGGTACAAGAGTGATCCAAGAATGGATCACGGAACAACGGTCAAAGTTATCCTTAGTAACTAGTGGACTAAGGAATTTTCTCGATTATGGAGGTGGTAAAAGAGTTCGTCGTAAAGAGTTACGTCGATGCAAGCTTAACACCTATCCGGATAGCTCTGAGTAGAGATACCGGATACATATAATGGAGCAACAATTTAGAATAGCTCCAAGTAGAACAGTTATTTGGATTAGCTCCAAATAAAACGTGGTAGCTACATCTAGGAGATGACATAGAGATTTGTAAAGCACACACGGATCTGAAAGGTTCGGACCCGTTGACTAAAACCTCTCTCACAAGCAACATGATCAAACCTAAAACTCATTGAGTGTTAATCACATAGTGATGTGAACTAGACTACTGACTCTAGTAAACTCTTGGGTGTTAGTCACATGGCGATGTGACCTGTGAGTGTTAATCACATGGCGATGTGAACTAGATTATTGACTCTAGTGCAAGTGGGAGACTGTTGGAAATATTCCCTAGAGGCAATAATAAATTGGTTATTATTATATTTCCTTGTTCATGATAATCGTTTATTATCCATGCTATAATTGTATTGATAGGAAACTTAGATACATGTGTGGATACATAGACAACACCATGTCCCTAGTAAGCCTCTAGTTGACTAGCTCGTTGATCAATAGATGGTTACGGTTTCCTAACCATGGACATTGAATGTCATTGATAACGGGATCACATCATTAGGAGAATGATGTGATGGACAAGACCCAATCCTAAGCCTAGCACAAAGATCGTGTAGTTCGTATGCTAAAGCTTTTCTAATGTCAAGTATCATTTCCTTAGACCATGAGATTGTGCAACTCCCGGATACCGTAGGAATGCTTTGGGTGTATCAAACGTCACAACGTAACTGGGTGACTATAAAGGTGCACTACAGGTATTCGAAAGTGTCTGTTGGGTTGGCACGAATCGAGACTGGGATTTGTCACTCCGTGTAAGCGGAGAGGTATCTCTGGGCCCACTCGGTAGGAAATCATCATATGCGCAATGTGACCAAGGAGTTGATCACGGGATGATGTGTTACGGAACGAGTAAAGGGACTTGCCGGTAACGAGATTGAACTAGGTATTGGATACCGACGATCGAATCTCGGGCAAGTAACATACCGATAGACAAAGGGAATTGTATACGGGATTGATTAAGTCCTTGACATCGTGGTTCATCCGATGAGATCATCGTGGAACATGTGGGAACCATCATGGGTATCCAGATCCCGCTGTTGGTTATTGACCGGAGAACGTCTCGGTCATGTCTGCATGTCCCCCAAACCCGTAGGGTCTACACACTTAAGGTTCGGTGACGCTAGGGTTATGAAGATATGTGTATGCAGTAACCCGAATATTGTTCGGAGTCCCGGATGAGATCCCGGACGTCACGAGGAGTTCCAGAATGGTCCGGAGGTAAAGAATTATATATAGGAAGTGCTGTTTCGGCCATCGGGACAAGTTTCGGGGTTATCGGTATTGTACCGGGACCACCGGAGGGGTCCCGGGGGTCCACCGGGTGGGGCCACCTGTCCCGGGGGGCCACATGGGCTGTAAGGGGTGCGCCTTGGCCCGCATGGGCCAAGGGCACCAGCCCCAAAAGCCCATGCGCCTAGGGTTCCACTTAAGGGAAGAGTCCCAATGGTGGAAGGCACCTCTAGGTGCCTTGGGGGGGAGGGAAACCTCCCCTTGGCCGCCGCACCTAGGAGATTGGATCTCCTAGGCTGGCGCACCACCCCCCTTGGCCCTCCTATATATAGTGGGGGAGAGGAGGGACTTGATACAATAGCCCCTGGCGCCTCCCTCTCTCCCCGTTACGTCTCTCTCTCTCGTAGTATAGGCGAAGCCCTGCTACTGTAACGCCCTGCATCCACCACCACGTCGTCGTGCTGCTGGATCTTTATCAACCTCTCCTCCCCCCTTGCTGGATCAAGAAAGGAGGAGACGTCATCTGTTCCGTACGTGTGTTGAACGCGGAGGTGTCGTGCGTTCGGCACTTGATCATCGGTGATTTGAATCATGACGAGTACGACTCCATCAACCCCGTTCACTTGAACGCTTCCGCTTAGCGATCTACAAGGGTATGTAGATGCACTCTCCTTCTCTTCGTTGCTAGTCTCTCCATAGATAGATCTTGGTGACACGTAGGAAAATTTTGAATTTATGCTACGTTCCCCAACAACCTTCCCATCTTGTTTTTTTATGTAAAGGTGGTGGGACCCACACAAAAGGGGGTGGCTTATAAGTTTTAAGTTGGGGTGGAGCAACTTATGACTTATAAGTTGGGGTGACTTATAAGTAGGGTCTGTTTGGCAAAATAAGTCACTTTTTTTCATTTTTCGACTTATAAGTTGGTGACTTATTTGGAACCAAACAGGCCCCTATACAAGGCCACAAACTCAAATTACAGGTACCAAGGTAAAATTTAATGACTGCTCTGCAAGTCAACTTTTCCTTTCGTTAACCGGGATCATTAATACGTCTGCATGCAAGCAAGAAAGGAATAAGAAGGAAGTAGCACAATGTCATTATGACTACATGCATGCGAGTATTAAACAAGTTGGTAGTACGAAGAAACATCATTAATTTTTGTCTCGATTACTGTTAGTGGCCTTGTATAGATACAAAACGTATTTTTTATAGTGGCCTTGTATAAGGAAATGGAGGGAGTACTACTTTATGATACTATGCATTATGAAGATAGTATCATATACTAGTATCATATGTATGATATTAGTATATGTTACTCCCAACTATGAGTAGCCTAAACTTCGCCGCCGGTGTGCCTGCCTTCGTGTCCGCTCAATTTTTCTGGGCAAAAAGCAAAACAATCCGAAGTCGGGACGGTGGGCCTGAGTGATGGGCTTAGTGGTGACTGCAAGTAGTAGCACACGCCTGTTTGAATTGGGGCCCAAAACCCTGCCAGGCCAAAAAATTGACGAAATCGCGACATGTGAGGTTACTCTTCATTCTTTTGCTCCTGAGAGCCTCCTCCACAATCACCTTGCCAGATCAAGGGCTAATCACATCCAAATGTTTGAGTAAGCTATGAATCTCTATCTAGAAGAGAATATCATTGATCTTGTCACGCACAGAAAGCTTCCCAACGGTCTTGTGCGAGTGAGTGAGTGTAACATCGGAACCTTCACGCTCCACAATGGCGAGCGGCTGGCTCGGACATGTGGCCCAAGCTTCAACAACTATGTGTGAGACCTACTTCGCCTCAGCCTATGGAGCGGTTGGGCTTGATTCGAGAGGTGCTTGCGGAAGGCGAGGTGCCTCTCTCCGTGGGCATGGTGGTCGGTGGTGGCATTACCCCGGGTCCTCCGAGCGGAGATGGGTGGCGTCGTAACTATGGTTCAGTGGCGGTGCGATCTGGGTCGTCGGTGCCTTCGGTGGGCGGCGCAAATCTAATATGTGGTGGTGGACCGCGTCCAGTGGCACATAGGTAGGGGGGCTGACCTAGGTTTGCCTTGGTTGCCTTTGTGTTGTGCCCCTCTTTGCTTGCTACATGTTCGTGACGTCGGTCTGATCGGGTTCCTTGGACGTTGTTGTGTCGTTAGATGAATCATCGCCTTTAACCACGGACAAGGCGGTGTTCAAGCGTGCTCGATGACGGCCGTCGGTAGTCACTGGGTTGTATCACCCGGTCCACTTGGGCAGGGGCGGAGCTATGTCCAAGTAAAATTGTGCCATGGCCCGCCCTGTCCAGTTTGAAATCAGTGAGGTGTTAGAGTAGATTGAGCCATATAAGAAAAATAATTTGGCTTTCCTATAGGCCGGCCCGCCCAACTTTCCATCTGTAGCTCCGCTACTGCACTTGGGGGCGTAGAGGTGTGGGCGTTTCCTATCGTAGAGCCCCGACCCAACCCCTGTGTTTAATGTTGGGTTAGGAGTTGAAGGAGTTGGCTTTCACTCCTCCTATCTTGATTGGCTAGCCGTGAAAATAGATGTTTGGCGGTATTTAGGGGTATGGATGTCGAGGCGGCAATCCCGCAAGGCAGACTTCATGGTTGGCTTTTCGACAGGCTCTGTGATGACGATGGTGGCTCCACCTCTTGATCGTGTGGGCGGCAAGGGGTGTAGTGCTGGGAGGCTTTAGTCTGCTTTGAAGTGTCCATATCTGGTGTGGATGGGCTAACACTCGTTAACGGTGGCGAACGGGAGTCCTCCTGGTGGTGCAGGGGAGTTTCCGAGCGAAAGTTTGGGCCATGTTTTAGGGAGAAAATTAAAGTCTGCGCTGGGTCTGTTGTTGGGTCAGCGATCTCACCACCGAGTTGTATATGAGTTGACCTGGTCACACACACATACACAGTCAGACAGCGGTCTGCCTGGACCAGCACGATCAGTCAACCCTCTGTCCCCACCCAAATCGAACCTTCCCTGAGACCTTGTGACGGGAATGGCGGCGCCGGCGAGCCCTGGCGAGGGCATGGACGTGGAGGTGGAAGCCTTCCTTGCGTCCTCCGCAGCGTCCGCGTACGGCGCAGCCGAGGCCCTGCTCCAGCGCCTCGACGCCCCCGCCTCCCGCGCAGCCGCACGGCGCCTCCTCGGCGCCGTGCGCCGCCGTTTCGCGGATCCCGCCGCCGGACAGGACTGCGTCCGCGCCTTCAACTTCCGCATCATCCCCGACGACCCGCACCTACAACAACAAGGTCCTCCCCTCTCCTCCCTTGGCCACTTGTCGATTTACTTACCCGTGGTCAATTCTGTGAAATTTACAGAGAGAATTATACGTTTTCTTTCTTTCTTTTTCTATTGAGGCGAGGGATGATTTTATTTAGTTTACTGTATTATATATATACTGTCTGCTGAGAAACTTCTTCTGATTTCTTTGTTTTGGGGGGAAGCAATCCTGCCTGAACTATCATCGTAATTAAATAAGAATGATGAACAGCATTAAAATGTTGTATGTGGATCTTTGTACCTACCGCAACAAGTTCAACTTACAAGACTATTACTTACAGTGCATTTTCTCCTGACTGAGTTTGCTATGTGTATTATGTATTATAAATTATTATCTGCTTCATGTGTTGTCTTTGTTTGACACAATGGTAAACAGTTCCACTGTTGTTTGATAACAATGATGGACTTATTTGCTTCTCATGGCTTGATGGATTTACCAACTGCTTCTAGGATTTCAGCAAATAACAACGATCGAGATGCCTGGCATTTTTGTTCCTTGCTCTGCCGCGTTCTACGAGGGCCTCGGACAGCAACCGGACTCCATTTTCAGAGACAAGACAGTGGCAGAGCTGGGATGTGGCAACGGATGGATGTCCATTGCGCTTGCACAAAGGTGGTCTCCTTTCAAGGTTGCTATCTCTTCTTCTGTCGTTCGATACTTTATCTTGTTCCTAGTGTGTTAGACAAGTGGGAGTCGTAGCAGTTAACATCTTTACTCAGGTTTCATGACTTTTGGCCCATAGTCAGTGTCCTTTGAAAACAAGGGGATGACAAGTTATATTTTTGGGATTTTGTCAGAAAACGAAGCTGAGCATTTTTTATTTCTTCCCAGGTCTATGGTCTGGATATAAACCCAAGAGCTACCAAGATTGCAAGGATAAACCTTTACCTGAACGCACTAGATGATGATGGTCTACCAATCTACGACGGGGAGCGGGAAACTTTGCTTGACAGAATTGAGTTCCATGAGTCGGATCTTCTTTCTTGCTGTAGAGACAGCAAGATAGAGCTTGATTGCATTGTTGGATGCATACCACAGGTATGGTCAGCTGTTAACATCTTTGGTGAAAGCAAGTTGTTGCAGACCAGATTTGAAGAAAAATACTTTATCTGTTTTTCAGGTTCTTGACCCCAATCCAGAGGTGATGCCAAATATTAAAATTAATAATTCAAGCGAGGAGTTCTTGTACTCTCGGTGCTACTACTGTGCCTTTCAGGTCAGTTGAGAGACATCTTTTATGTGTCCAAAAAATGCGTTGACATGTGATTAGTTCTCCACACGAATGACTGCTGGACTATGAAATTATTAGTATCTGTAATATTCACTTATGATCTCTTAGATACAGAAGTTTTGATGCTTTTGTGAATGACACATAGGTCCACTCAAGTTAGTATGTCTTATGATTGCTGTGTGCTGTTCCAATTTCCTTTTTTGGGGGGTTTGTTGTGCTTTTAAACTTATTGCATATTTTACTGCATACAGGGTGTTGTTGAGGACCAATTTGGCCTTGGGTTGATTGCTCGTGCAGTTGAAGAAGGGATAGCTCTCATAAAGCCTATGGGTATCATGATATTCAGCATGGGAGGCCGACCGGGTCAAGTTTTATGTGAACGCTTATTTTTACGCCGTGGATTTCGCATCAATAATCTCTGGCAATCAAAACTTATGCAGGTGAGGGTTCTATGACAGACCAGGTGTTGATTAACCAGCAAATCTTCTGTATGCCAGCATGTCCTTATTTGGTCAACGATATGCAATTCGAGTTGCATTATACTAGCTTTCAATATTTACAGCAGTAGATTACAATGGCATTTTTATGTAGCATCATTACCAAGTAGGTGGGTTCTTTGCAGGCTGCCGACACAGATCTTTCAGATTTAGTTGAAATCGAGGAAAATAGCCCACATCGATTTGAATTCTTTGTGGATCTTGGTGGGGATCAACCTATCTCCGCACGCACAGCCTGTGCATACATGAAATCTGGTGGCTGCGTTTCACATGCTTTGTCTATGTATAGTTGTCATCTTCGCCAGCCCGACCAGGTTCGTGTGTGTTCTTTTTAAATTTATCAAATTATAAAATATAAGGGAGGGGAGATTATTAATGTGGAGAATTTTCAGGTGAAGAAAATATTTGACTTTCTTAAAGATGGATTCCCTGAAGTCAGCAGCTCCCTGGATTTGTCCTTTGATGACAATTCTGTTGCTGATGAAAAAATATCCTTCCTAGCATACCTAGCTAGCTTTTTGAAAGAGAACAAGTCCAATCCTTGTGAGCCTCCAGCTGGATGTTTAAACTTCCGGAATCTTGTTACTGGATTTATGAAGGCTTACCACCACATCCCGTTAACTCCTGATGTAATACTTTTTTCCTTCACAGTTATGCCTGTTTATACTAGAAATTCGTATGACTGACTTGCTTGTTGCATCTATCTTATGCTTCATATCATACTCATTTTTCTTTTCTGGTGCACCAGAATGTTGTTGTATTCCCTTCTCGTGCTGTAGCGATAGAAAATGCTCTTCAGTTGTTCTCGCCGGCGCTTGCAATTGTTGATAAGCATCTGACCAGACACTTGCCTAAACAATGGTTAACATCTTCAACAATTGAGGTACTTTGCTCTGCAGCTAGCTTGTGCATTTGAGACAACACTTCTCTGGCGACACATGTCTTTTCCGTGAAGAAAAATAATGGTGACAAGAATGCTGAAGCTACTGCTTTGTTTTTTTTTCCAGGAAAGAGCAGATTGTACCGAAGCTGAAAACATAGTAACTGTAATTGAATCGCCACGCAAATGGGACTTGCTGATTGAGTTTATCAGGAAACTGAAGCCTCAAGTTGTTGTTACTGGCATGGCTCAGTTCGACGCTATCAGGACTGCTGCTTTTGTGAACTTGCTAAACGTAACGAAAGATGTTGGTTCATGGTTATTCCTGGATATTTCAGAACATCTGGAGTTGTCTCGTGTGCCAAGCTCGAATAGTGTGTTGCGATATCTTGCTGGAAACACCCTACCTTCGCATGTAGCTATACTGTGCGGTTTAGTAAAGAATCAGGTGACATTCAGTGAACCTACAATACCATGTTATATTGATCAGCTTGGAATTTTATTTCAACCTTTTTGTATTCTTACATCTTACTTTGGAAACACGGTCTAAATGTTTCCATTTGGTTTATCTTGCAGGTTTATTCTGATCTGGAAGTTGCTTTCACCATTTCTGAACAGGCGGCTTTCTGCAAGGCATTGTCACAAACTGTTGAGCTATTGGAAGGGCACACTTCTGTGATCAGCCAGCAGTATTATGGCTGTCTTCTCCATCAGCTGTTAGCATTTCGAATTTGCGAGCCGCATGCACAGCAAGAGGTAACAGAACTTGTCTCCAATTACCCACGTCACTCATCCGCACGGCGACCATTAGTCAACTTCAGCTACTTTTCGTTTTAAAATTTTGGATTGGATCCTCCTTGATTGGATAAAACCTACTGACATGAACAGCTAAATGTATTACTAGGACGTTTTAATTTGTTTTCATCTTATTATTCTGAGTAAAAATGATAATATGGCCAGGGATCTATGGAGTATCACTCTTCACAAAAAGTGTTGCCTGTGCAATATTTTGTGGCCCTATTGTGTACTTTGGTTCGTTGTCTTCTAATTTTTCCTCGCTATATTTCAGAGACGACCTGCATTAGTGCTGCCTCAGAGGATGATAGGATTCTCTAATTCTGCCATATCTGCCATAAAAGAAGCAGAATTTTCCCTTCCCGATTCCAAGGAATCTTGTGTCATTCATATGGATTTAGATCGGAGCTTCTTGCCAATACCTTCTGCAGTGAAGGCCTCCATTTTTGAAAGCTTTGCCAGGCAGAACATCATGGATTCTGAAACTGATGTTCGATCCAGCATTCAGAGGCTGTTGAAACGTAACTATAATTACCCAGTAGACTCTGATTCTGACATTATATATGGTAGTACCAGTCTGGCACTCTTCAACAAGCTTGTTCGTCGCTGCGTGCAAGAGCGAGGCATCTTTGTTTTCCCCTTGGGCACCAATGGTCATTATGTCTCGGCAGCAAAGTTTCTGAACGCAAACACCCTGACTATTCCAACAAAATCAAGTTCAGGCTTTAAGATCGAACCAAGTGCTCTAGAAGACACACTTAATAACAAGGAACCGTTTTCGCGGGCGTGGGTGTATATTTCTGGCCCCACAATCAACCCTTCTGGTTTCCTGTACAGTGCCAAGGAGATAGAAGAGCTGCTTTATATCTGTGCTAGAAATGCAGCTAGGGTAGTCATAGATACCTCCTTCTCTGGTCTGGAGTTCCAAACCGATGACTGGCCCTTCCCTGGTGTCCAGTTCCCATTCAATCGCTGGCCTTGTTGGGATTTAGAAGGATGTCTTGACGATATGGCTGGCCATGTTGCCCCTGTTTATCTGCTCGGAGAGCTATCGCTTGAGCTGACCATCGCTGGGCTTAAATTTGGGTTTCTCATCTCGAAAGACCGGTCCTTGGAATATAGTTTCCCAATCTTGAGTCAGCCACATAGCACACTGAAGTACACTTTCAGAAAATTGTTGGGTCTCAAGTACGACTTGGATGAGCATTTCTCTAATCTCATTGCGGAGCAAAGGGAGACACTGAAGGGTCGTGCCAACCACTTGATGAAGGTTAGCCTTTTGTAACATTCTCTACTCTCCTCTCAGTTTTATTTCATCGATGATGAGGTGTGTTCCCTTCCAAAACCCAGATCATGGAGAAATCTAAGTAACTTGAGTTTGTTTTGCCAATCAGTGCATCTGAACATTCCGTGCTATGAAATATTTGACTAAGACTGGATTTCATTCCACTTTCCTATTTCTGAACAACACAAGGATTTCCTGTTTCCCCGATCCACCAGCTACGTTCGCACACTTCCAAATAGTAAATGCTCCCGCGGTTGGAGTTGAGACTTTCTTATCCCTCTTGTTACGACGGATCGAGCATATTTCGCAAATAAATAAATGATATAACTTCAACTAGGTAGACATGCACCTTTTGAGCAGTATGCAAATTTTGAGTCAAGTGTTGTGAAGTTGTCCGGTCATATCTGACTACTTTCCCCCCTTTGTTTTCTTTTCTGCTATGAACAGACACTCAAGAACTGTGGCTGGGATGTTGTTGGTTGTCATGGTGGTATCTCGATGCTGGCCAAACCAACCGCCTACATTGGCAAATTATTCAGGGTCAACTGTTTCGAAGGCACGCTCAATGGTTGCAACATCAGGGAGGCGCTTCTTAGATCCACTGGATTGTGTATAAGCAGCAGCACGTGGACCGGGATAACAGACTACTGCCGGTTCAACTTTGCCCTCGAGAGTGGTGAATTCAAGCGGGCAATGGATTGCATAACTCGGTTCAAGGAGTTGGTTCTGGGAGGCTCAGATGAATCGTAACAAGTGCTTTCATCGTCGTGGGAAGTAACAAGGATAAAACCTACAAATGCGACGGCAGCTCCAATTTGGCACCACAATCCATAATAAATGTGCCTTTTATGAGAGAAATCTCCTCTGTTTCTTTTGTGACTACCTTGTCTTCTCCGAGATTAGGACCAAAATCTTTAACGACATTAATGTGCGACTTGATTAAACTATTCATTGGTTCAACTTTCTTGTTTTCTTTGTTAGATTCTGACTTTTCACCACTTGCTGCAATTTCTATTGTGGATACGGTAATGGTGGAATATATTTAAGCATTTTTCCTGCATACTTTACCATAGATACTTGGATACTCTCATTTGGTGGCATTTCATATCGTACCCATTTCTCTTTTTGTACATATGCTCTGTGTAAACTTTAATAATATATGGAAAACAACGTCTGAATCAATATAATAATCTCCCCTCATCTCCAAAATTTTATCGGAGTAGCAGGAGAAGGATTTAATATGCCGCAGAGAAGTGCATATTTTCAACCTGAACTCTAGGGCTAGTGTCATTTATAACCCTAAACTATGAAATCGCAACACCTAGTCAATATTGATGGTCCCACATGCCATAGTAAACATATATTTTTCCTTGTCCGGCTCTTTTTAGCAGTAGCAGCTCGATGGACAACCCGCATCTCCTCCCATCCATGTCGTGCTTTCGGGTTGACCAACCTCTGCCTCATCCTTTTACCGAACACTCCGCAGCGCCGTGGAGAGGCTCGGGCTTGAGGTTGTGGCCATCGGATTTGGAGAAGACTGCAACACCAAAGTACATGGGTGGTTGTGCAGTTGTGGTGAGGGTCCTTGGTGCGGTGGGGCACCATGTCACTTTGGCCCCTACACGAGAGCCTGCGCTTGCTTTGACCAAGAATGTGCCCAAGGCAGACAAGAGCAGCGGGCATAACCCTTTTCTGTTACCTGAATGACGAAAACACGAAACAGTTAGTCCAACAAGAGTTTAAGGAGACTGGAAACGGGAAAGCAAGTTCAAAGCATCGACAGAAAACCCACCACAAGTGCTCTTCATTGAAACACTTGATATAGGGCGAAAACCCATCGACACCTAGCTAGCTCGACTAAACGTAACAATATCGAACGGCTCACACACAATCTAATGGGGTTCAACTGGCTCACACAGGAGCAACATAAAACAAACCAAAGGTGATTAGCTCGCCCAAAATCCCCAGCAAGTGCAGGAGGGTGGGGGAGGGTGAGCTGACTAGATCATCGCAACACCGTCAACTGCAACGCAAATCAAATGGCTCACACACGATCTAATGGGGTTCAACAGGCTCACACAGGAGCAACATAAAACAAACCAAAGGTGATTAGCTCGCCCAAAATCACCAGCAAGTGCAGGAGGGTGGGGGAGGGTGAGCTGACTAGATCATCCCAACACCGTCGACCGCAACGCAAATCCTCATCATGTTGGTCGCATTCTCCTTGAGCATCATCACACCACACTCCATGGCTTCACGGTCACCAACTTTCAGCAAACCTGCCCAATATTTGTAAAAACACAAGAGGAGAAAACAATTTCAAAAGGGGAACCTGCGAAGTTTGAACTGGAAGGTAGCACAGTTACGACAGTTCTATATCGCCCAACATATGCATCGAGGCAAATAGTCAGGAGGAAATACATAGCGCCAGGAGTAAAATTGCCACAGGTTGTTTGGACATGTGCTTGTCCCGAAGACCTATCCCATAGTACGCCAGATCACTCTGGCAACCGGGCAACGAAAGAAAAGATGCTGGAAAGTCTGTTCTCTCATTGCAAAAAGAGAATTTAGGGTTCCCAGCCCAATTCCTTCTTTCATGACATCCCTCGTTAACACAACATCTTGAAAATGTTGCCAGAAAAAAACTCAATTTTCAAAGGAATTTTTGCCTTCTAGATCCATCAGAAATTACAACCAGCCAAATTCTTTTCAAAGTGTTCAGACATAGATTTAGTAGAAAATTTATGCTTTGGCACAAAGGACCAGACAATCTGATCTGGTTCAGAAGAAAGGTTTAGATTAGAAACGAAGGAGCAAAGGTCATTCCATTGCTTAGTAAGACAAAGATGAAGGCATCTGCGGAAGAACTCCAGGACCGTTTGCCATTTGTCCACAGTGATATATTGCATATTACAAATGCTAAAGAGTTCAGAAAATTTGGTGTACATGGGAGGACTATCATGGTGGAGTGGGTCTTTCCAAAGCCTAGCAGCATCGCTAGCAGGCCATACGGGGCACCTGTATAGGGTGTGCCCGTGCACAGGGACGAGACTTGCCTGCTCCCCGGGCATGCGCCCATCCGTGCTCCCGCGTACGTGGCTTGATTTGATTGGAATAAAATAAGGCCCGGCCTCATCCCCTTAAAATCAGGGGGGAGATAATTAGATTAGAAAGGAAAAAGAAAAAAGACAGCCGTAGAATGAAGTGGGAGCACGGATGGAAGCATGGGGAGGGAGCAGGCAAGCCGGATCCCGTGCACAGGGCCTCCAAGCCAGCGAGGCCCCCAAATCACGGGTGTATGTATTGAGTATTATTTCGTAAGGAGAGGGTTGAAAAATCAAAGAAGGGAACGCACTACTCTCCAAGCGATCAGTTAGGGCATCTCTAACCCCAACCCCCAAATTTGCTACGGCATCCATTCGGGGACAAGGGGGACCAGTCCGCGGACACTTATGTCAAAGCTGGATATCCAATACCCGCATACATTCGGCCCTGGTTTTTTAAAAAGCCCGCACACTCAAGTGGTCGCGTATATAATCCAGAATAGTTCAAATGTTCAAACACAAGGTAATTCTAATTAAATAAGTTCAAATATTGCACTCTAACATAGTTTTCCCCTTTAATCACCCACAAATTCTCAATCACTAGATCTGTCTTCAGTTACTCGTGAGTTGCTCGGTGACGAATTTGTTGATGCATTTGTACAAACTCTTCAAATGTGGCCAAATTCTGGTCAGAAAGTTCGATAGGATCACCCATATTCTCAAATTCAAGACTTGTGGCAGCATCGTCACCATCATCCTTCACGATCATGTTGTGCATGAGCATACAACAGGTCACCATCTCCCACAAGGTCTCCGCATCCCATTGTTTAGCTAGTCCGCGAACAACTACAAAATGTGTCGGCAGAACTCCAAATGCCCTCTCAACATCCTTTCTAACAGATTCTAGTCTTTGGCGAAGTGAGCCTTTTTCTGACCAACTGGGTTATGGAGAGGTGTTGAAAAAGGTAGCTCACTAAGGATAGATCAGGTCTGAGCACAGAGGCGTGCAACCTGTGTGGGCGCACAGGGCCACCAACTTTTGGGGGCCCCAAGTTTTGCACGCATTATAGATGGGCCTCTTCCGGTCTTCCGCTTGGCTCTGTTGCCTAGCACCGATCGAGCGCACGTGAAGCAGCCCGATAAGGACGCACACCTCTTCCAGCGATCGATCCTAACGAGTTGAGCGAAGCCACAGAAGAGACGCATCTCTTCCTCAATCGCCGGTCTCTGGCGGCCATCGACGCGACAGGTTAGGGCTCCTCCTTGATAGTACTTGCTCATGAGTCAGGACTCAAGAATAAACTCATATGTTTTTGAATCTTGATGGCTTGCATCAGGTCTCAATGAGGAACGGCGGCCCGTGCCGGTAGGGATGAGCCGAAGGTGAGGAGAGTTCAAGCCATCTCCCGATCTCTAATTTCTTAAGTGTCGTCATGTCGATAACCAGCAATCTCATCAGGACTTGACTATGAGTTCCAATTTCGACCTGTCATTTACTTCTGGTAAAATCTCTTACTCCCTCCGTCTAGGTGTGTAAGTCACCTTACGAAAATTAAATAATCCCAAAACACTTAGACACGGTACATTAGCTCCCTCCTCGTTTCTTGTTTTGTGACATATCAACCAATAAGAGATGTGGACGTGCATGCTTTCAATAACTTGAGACTATCAAACATGACATGCAATGGTTAGTTCATTGCATGCAATGCTATTAATTAGTAAAAAGACATTAAGTTTTTTCGTTTTTCTCTCAGCCTTGGTCGTGGTGCACAACGTAAGATGACTTACACACCTAGACGGAGGGAGTACCTAAGTTTTTTTTCATCTATTAAGCATCTGACGCTCATTCCAATGAATTGTATGTGGAGTTATGTTTCTTCAAAATTTCATTCCAAACGAAAAAAATTGGGCACGTTGAATTCTAAAGTTCTTAAATCACAATTGTTTTCCCAATGCAAGTATTGCATATTGAGTTATGTTGACCACCCCATTACTGTTGCATCAGAGGAACATAGCTTTTCTTAATTGAAGCTATTGAAGTCCTATATGTGCACTACCATGAACAAAGACTGATTTGGCTACAATAACACTTGAGAGTGAAGTATTGGAAAAGATTGATTACGGGGATATTATTGAAGATATTATTTAAATGAACACTAAAAGAATGATGCTATTAATGTAAAGATTGAATAGGTACGATCATGATATTTCTCATTGTTATGTAAGATATTATGATCTTTATGTTATTATAGTTATGTTTATGTACTTTTCCGTGAGATAGGGCCCATCTTAGAGTTTGGCACAGGGCCTCGGAGTTTGCCTACCCGACCCGGGATAGATACCGTCGAACCGATAGTAACCCATGTTGTACTCATGCACATTGACAGTATAGTGGCAAGGGGGAGCTCTTCCTTCAGTCGGCCTAGCAAACAATGGTGATCGCTGCAACACATTGATGTCACTGTAAGACCCGGGCATGCCAAAGAAAGCGTGCCAAATCCAAAGATCATGTGATGCAACTCCTTTAAGAATGATGGTGTGCGTCTTAACATGATCCTGAGTCCGTGATATTTCCCTTGCAAATATTTTGGGTAGTTCTTCCATTTCCAATGCATGTAATCAAAGATCCTAGTAAACATGACCACCCTCTTGCTTCCAAGATTGCCAAGAGCCTCTCAGTGTATGTGATATTTGGCTCTCTCGGGTATTGAGGTCCAAACACCGAGACCATGATAGTTGCAAACCTGACCATGGCATCTCCACATGTGCTCTCAGACATCCGTCGGTACTCATCCTATGAATCAGCGGTCGTGCCATATGGAAGCATCCATAGTGTGGCCATGAACTTCTGGTAACCAGAGAACCCAATCTTTCCCAAGCCGCCCTTCTTCAAGATGAAGTAGCCATCAAAGGATCGGACCCCATGGGAGAGACGATGACATTTTTGCGCATCCGAAACCGCTGGCAAAAATTTGTCAGTGAAGAGGGCATCGGCGGAAAAGTATTTGGGCATCAGTGTCAAATGGCCATGTGCCCTTTTGCGGTTGAGCACTCGATGACCCCTGATCGATCCCTTGAAATTGAGAGCATGCTGTTCCAGACGTTTCACGTCTGCAAGGACCGCCTGCATCATAGCCGTCTAACCCATGTAGTCGGCTTGTCCGACGATTCAACATAGTGCTCGTATATGTACTCCATATCCGAATCCATTGCTTCAAAGAAGAAGGGCCAAAAAGTTTTGCACGAACATTTCATCGAACAATAGCCGGCCATTGTGAGTACCGTAGGAGCTGATGGTACCTGCGCGGTGGTCGGAGGAGAGCTATGGAATGGCGGCGGAGGAGAAGTGGCTTGGATCCCTGGTGTATCGTTGAAGGTGCGGGACTCATCGATTACAGGCAGGGGTGAGCCGGGACAGCCGGTGTCGTGGAGCAAAGGTGAAGGCAATATTGAAAAAGGGAAGGGGAGAAAATGAGAGGATGGAGGCACGATGACAGGAGGGTTTTTGGTTGGCCGGGGTGTCAAAATCCTACGTGTCTGCTGTTTGTACTCCCGCAGAGCCCCCCAGTTTGTCTCAGGTTTGCCGAAGAAAGTGCGTCTGAATCGCTCGACGGACCGATACATGCATACATTGGATGGCACAATTCGTCCGGACCGTGCGATCCGCATTTATGTAGAGCTTTGAGGGTCAGCTCTGGAGTTGCCCTTAACTCGGTCAACTAGCAGTACATTGGAACCTGCACGAATTAAACACCCAACCTCTCTTCATGCACGGCCCTTCCTGAAGTCTTAATAAATTATCATTAATCTTTAGAATAATCACAATGGAAGTACTCCCTCCTTCCATCTATATAGGGCCTAATGCATTTTTCAAGACTAACTTTGACCAAATATTAGAGTAATAATATATGACATGCAACTTACACAAAGCACACCGTTAAATTCATATGTGGAAGGAGCTTTCAATGATATAATTTTCACATTGTGCATGTCATGTATTATTAATCTTGTCAATAGTTAAAGGCGGTCTTAAAAGACGCATTAGGCCCTATATAGATGGAAGGAGGGAGTAAAATAGATCGTAACATCACACTTATCTAGGCAAAATAGATGATGTGACATGTAATTAATGAAGAAAGAGAGGCATGTGGTAATATAGCTAGTTACTGTAACATCACACATATCAAGAGAAGATAAGTTTACAACCTAATAAATGAAGTGATGCATGACACAACACATATGTTACTACCCATTGTGGAGGTTGTAACATAGACTAGTAACATATGCATGTTACTACTCTAAGTTACTCCTCAATATGACTAGTCTTACTCCTTGGTACAGTTTCATTGTTCCCGATCCCTCATTTATTATTTTTTGTCGATTTTCCTAAATTAATTCGCTGCGGTGGACAACGGTATACTCCCCTCAATCCCCCATAAGTTTGTTTGGTGTTCTTTCCCGCAAAAAGATCATTTGACGCTCTACTCTTGTCGAATCTCGAATCGCCAAGTCTGCATACCCGGTCCGTCACGGTCATGCAACCCATGTGCATGAGTGCATAAATATCATTTGGGTGCTTGGGCTGCAGTCTAGGGCAAGAGCAGCTAGAGCCACACACACCGCTGCCCATAGTCTTGCTTCCCACATTAATCCAACGTTAATTTGTTCCTTTTTTATCTCCATAATCGAATGTTGTTTTATTCCTTTTTATGTATATGCTTTGTTTTTATTCTTATATTTTTTTCTTAGTTTTACTTTCTGCCTTACATAATTAGGAAGACCCGGAGGACACACACTAGGACCTACTGAGGGGATTTACGATGACTAGCAGAACGCCCGTGCGTTGCTACGGGCTCTCCGCAATATAAATAACATCTGGGTTCAATACAAAAACCCCATCCAATGACGCACCTACCCTTGTTCTGTTGGAACCACCCATTCCCGATCGGTTTCCCGTCATAGCAGGTCATTTCTCGTTTTCTCTTTCGCTGGAGCCACCTCCTTTAAAAGCAGATGACATCCACTTCATCTTCGCCGTGCATTGCAATAAGGATGAAAATTTTCTTGTTTACAATATAATAGAGTGGGTTAAACTAACACATACTATTGACACAAAACAACAAATAACTACAGAGATTATTCCTAGTCACCAATAAGCTTCACCTCCATCCCACGTATGCTAGAAGGGATAATTGTCGTTCTTCTCTTCCTCGTCTTTCCCTACATCTTCTACTCCTGGCCTCTTCACTAACCTGTGTCATTGTCGCCAACCAGCACCACGTCAACATTAGTGTGTTCGTCATCGATGCCTCATCTTCTTCTTTCTCATTCCTCGCCAAGTTTAGTTCTCGTTCCTACTTGTTTTCTAGAATACTCTTTCTTTCTTCTTTTTTTATCTTATTATTTGGAACACTCTTTCTTTCTCCAACACCATGCACCACTTGCTGGCTTTAGTTCTTTTTTCCTTCTTGTTTTCGGAACACTCTTCCTTTTTATTATAGCATGAACCACCTGGCCAGTGTTGTGTCGTGTTGTCCTCAACCGCGAACATTTCGGCAATTGTGAGCATGTGGACATCCTGCGGAGAATAGACTTCATCCATCTTGGTGAACACTAGGTCGCTCATGTCGCGAGCACATGGTGGCCGTTGTCCATGTTGGCAAGCGGTGCTCAGTGCTTGGCCATGTAGCTGAGAGCCCGTTGATCGTTCCTGCCCATGAGCGTTTTCAAAATGATTCTCCACGACTAATTGCTTGTTTAATTAATTAAGTACACAAAAAATTATGGACCTACCTAATTCTCTGCATGCCTAATTATGTGCCAACCAAATCAATTAATTATCTGATTAATTGGAAAAAAAATCCCTACTTCTAATTATCTGTAGGCATAAAGAATTGTCTAACTAATTAATTAATTGCATTAATGACTCAATTTTTAAATTGATTCGGTGTGAAAAAAATTCCTACTCAAATGGACCTAACTAAATGCATCCATAACTAACTGTCTAGCTGATTAGTTGCATCAATGGTTTGATTTCCAAATTGATTCAGTGCTCGATTTCTAAATTATTTTCCCATGAATGACTGCTACAAACGACTATGACGACGACTACTGAGTAATGTAAGACACATGCCCTTAACGAATTTCTTGACATTTAAATGTACACACTTGATTTGAGAATGTAGCCGTGCTGGCTCTTTGTTTGACTGGCAAGAAATATAATATGACCGCGTCCACGTGGCGGTATGATGACCCGCCTCCCGCTACGGTCATCATCGATGCCATGATCCACACCCGGGCATTCTCGAGCATTGCGCCAACGTTTGGCCCAGCCACGACATCTTCCACAGTGTCGTGGACGACGTCCCTCCGCAGGGGTGCGCGGATGCGTACGCCCATATGAAACTTGTGATTGCAACGCATAGCATGCGGGACGAGTTATTTTATTAGGGAAGATTATCGAGAAAAATCTTATGTCTGTCTTTTAGTAAGGTGATCTCCCATATATGGTGCAATTTCTGAATTCTTAATTAATTATTATTTACATAATTGAATTGAATCAACACCTACCAAAGGAAACACGAAATAAGATCTCCCCTTAATGGGATTCAGTTTTTTAATGGGAGGAAGAAAAACCAATGGAAGGTGGGACGAAGTAACACCAGACCAAAATAAACCATACCAGGCTACCAACTGCTCCATTAGGAGTAGAGATTGTTTTGCCCTAAGGAAGCTAATATGATGGCACAATTTTAGCCAGTAAGTCGCAGAACTCTTCTCCTTCTATTTGGCTAGAGGAGCCTCCTTCATTTCTTGTTTCTACAGTAGCAAATGATGCAAGTGTTTTTCCATATGAATAAAATCTGCCATGAAGTCTTTGTTGGATTATAGATGGGCTTTGGCCTACATAAGATAATAATACTTGGTTAATCTCAAAGGCCCATTTAGGTGTATGGAAGTGGTGGGAAATTTAGTACCGTACTGCTTCAGTAGTAAGAGTGAGACCCCTTTATAAGGACTACTCTATCACATGCCATTGGGAGCTTGAAAAGAGCAGCTGTACACGAGCGCTCTTCCTCCTCCGCCGCTGCTCATCTCGCCACGCCGAGCCGAGTCTTATTTTTGTCGGTCAGGAATGCATGGTTAATGGAAGTGCCACTGTCCGAGACGTTAGACCGTGGGCTTTGCTGACGCTGGCCCGTGGAGTGTCTACTGTTTCTCTCTGTTTGTTGCTTCCGGCGTCCCATCCCGATGACTGCGTGCACGGTTGGTCAGGAGAGCAAGTGCCTCTGAAACCCTGTCGTTCGAGATCAATGCCTGGGAGAACGGTAATAAGGTTTTCGGGGAGTGTCTCGACGCGATTGCTCCTGATCCGTCCCCATATCCGTATTTCTCTGCTCTCACTACTTCCTCTGCATCGACATCATGGTCGACGCCGCCACCATGAAGAAGACCACGGACGACGCCGAGGCTGCTGCTGCCGCCGCCGCGTTGGCCTGGCAAACTGAAGTGTATGATTTGTTCATCCCTCATTTACTCATTTTTTAGAGAAAAGGCGCCAGCCGAGCCCGAGGAGAGCTCAAACCTAGCCCGACTTTGAATTAACAAAGCCATCGACCGGCCAGGATTACAAAGGCACCATGATATAGATGAAATGCAAAGCAAAGCGGAAAGGAAGATACAAGGCACTAGGTAGAACAACACAATGGCAACAGCAAAAGCACTGATGCCGACGCTCAGCACTATGCCTACACCAACTAGCCAACTAAGAACACAGAAGGAGGGCCACACCGAGCAAGCATCGAGCGCCGGCTGAATCCACAGGCCAAACATGGGCAACACTTGAGCTGTCTCCACCGTCGTAAAGGGCCACTACCCTTTCACCCAGGCTCGATGAGTGCCGCACCAGCGAACAGCAGAATGGCTACCACAAAGCCCAAATCAAGGTGTCCAGCTGCCATAGGAGAAGCAGACAGAGCTGACTAGCAGACCATAGAGGACCAACCAGACGGGCACCAAGCCGACAGTGGCATCACGGAGCGCGGGACGCGAGCTGTCGAACGAAGGCGCACACCGATGGAGAAGACCGAAGAAGGCATCACTATGCATCGGGCGAAGCTGAGCAGGAAGTCGCTGGAAGACCAGGCCGTCATGCTTGGGAGCCAAGCCACTAGCCGCTCCACCCCCAAGAGCAAATCCCAGTCGCCGCCTTCAAGAAGGATCACGACACCAAGGTGTCGTCGACGCCCAGATCAGGTGAGTGCCGACTTTCGCCGGAGCTCAGGGGGGAGGCGAATGGGAGAGGAGCCACCCCAAAGCCTCCAAGAAGGGGATCGGCACCAAAGGCGTCGACTTTGGGGGGCCGCCGCGCCGGCCAGGGGTTTCCCCCAGATCTTCGCCCAAACGCCAGATCCGGCCAGCAATCACCAAGAAACGCCGACCGCAGCAGCCCGGGACCAGCACAGGCACATATCAGAGCAGATCGGGCGGCGCCGAAGCTTCTCCAAGGTGGACCGGCGGCCAGCGAGGTGCCACTGCAGCACCGACGTCCGCGACCACCACCTGCCCGCTCAGCCGTGGAGGCCGCCCACCAGCACCCGCCGGCGCCGCCCGCCGCCCAGGCCACGCCGCACGCCACCGGCCGGGGCCGCCGCCCCGGGAGCCGCAGCCCTCCACCCAAGGAAGAGGCGCCAGATCCCCCACCGCCACCTTCATCAGGGCCGCGCTCGAGCGCCGCGAGCCCCTCTGGCAGCGGCGGAGGGGAGGGAGAGAGAGGAGGGAGCGCGAGCGGCGGCGCTAGGGTTGCCCCCGAGTCGCCTCAGAGGAGACGACGCGGGGGGGGGGGGGGGAGCAAAAACTCAACTGTTGATTCTCTCATTTACTTGTTCATGTGCTAGCCGTATATGCTATGTTCATAGATGTTTCGATTCAATATATTGTACGTGCTCACATGCTTATTTTTCGGTATGAGTTGCATACTGCAATTGTCATGGTTAATATTTATTCGTCGATTAGTCTAATAAATAAGGTACTGATATTTAACTCCCATACTACCTTTATCTTTTTATCTACAAACACGAGATCATTTCACCATATAGTATCTCTTCCTCCCCCACTCCCTTGCCAAAAGAAGCGGCCTCTATGTTTGTCCAACTTTACAATGAAAGTCCTAGGAGAAAAAACATAGACATGTAATAATACACAGTACTAGACAATGGTGGACGGGTATCTTACCCTCTTCTCCTCTTAATATAAGATATGCATACTCATGTGTATTCTAGAAAAAAAAAAGAACACATGTACGTAAGTACGTGCATATGTTGTTGTGTATTTTTCTGTATTTTGGTCACGTTGGACCAGATGGGATAAAGGTTCCTGGGTGGTATTGGTTGAATAATCAAATAAAGAGACGTTGGGAGTTGGGCCACGCACGTTGTTGTTGCAGATTGTTGTGATGGAAAGTCAATTTTGATTATTTCAAAGTAATTCAGGTTGAATAATTTGAACTAGACTACAACATGTTGATCTCGATGACGATGAGTCTGAACACGATTAACATGATCGTGCAATTTTTAGTGACTAAAACAAGTGGGTGAGGTATTTTTACTCCCGTTACAACGCACGGGCATTTATTCTGATAATATTATCAGAATAGTTATTCTGATAGCACTTCCGCACTGCATGCTCAACGCGAGGGCACCGCACTTTCTTTAGCAAAAGCACTGCATTACAGAGACTAGTGAACTTCGTGTCGGAAAAAACTGCGCGTAGTGTTTTTTCGGTACTGTTTTCGCTCTAATTTTTTAACCGTTTATCGGAACGAGGCGTGTAATATACCGTTGGAAAGCTACGGATTAGGCGCAACTTCGCCATGTTGAACACTTTTCGAGATTCCCCGCGGTTTAAGAGCAGTTTCGAAAACGGTGCAGCCCACAAAGAGTGGCAGCAAGTATTTTTCGCGTTTTTTTCTAAACCGCTCGTCGGAATGAGGCAAATGATACACCGTTGGATAGATATCGTCGAGGCACATCTTTTTCATAAATATTTTTTTCTCTAATTCGTTATGGTTTAAGAGCAATTTCAAATTTACTAAATCGCGGAATTCAGTTTTTCAAAAAAATACAAATTTTCGGTACTGTTTTCGCTCCAGTTTTTTAACCGTTTGTCGAAACAAGGCGTGTAATATACCGTTGAAAAGCTATAGACGAGGCGCAACTTTCATATGTTGAAATGTTTTTGAGATTCCTTACAGTTTTAAGTTAATTTTGAAAATCGTGCGGCGGACGACAAGTGGCAGCGGCCGTTTTTCGTGAATTTTTTACAAACCGCTAGTCGGAATAATTCAAACGATATGCCATTGGAAAGATATCGACGAGGCGCAACTTTTTTATATAGAACACTCTCTCTAATTCTTTATGGTTTAAAATGAATTTCGAATTACCGAAATGCAGACATTCTCTTTTTCGCGACACCCAAATCGACGTGCGTACTTCATCCGACTGAAAACCGTACTGCAACCGACGAAAAGCCGCACTGCATGAGACGGTTAAGAGAACTGCATGGTTTCTGTTTTGTGGGACGTCAATTTTTGAAGACGAGGAAGAAACTGCACTGCCTTTAGAGTGAAAACCTCACTGCATCAGATGGACTAGCGGACTGCATGATTTCTTTTTTGTGGGACATAAATTTTTGAAGACAAGGAAGAAAATTGCACCGCTTTTAAACTGAAAACCGCACTGCATCGAACAGGCAAGCGAATTTCATGATTTCTTTTATTAAGACGTAAATTTTCTCAGGCGAGCAAGTGGACCGCACTTCACGTTGGGCGTAAGTAAAATGCAAAAGTATGGAGAAGTGAACCTCGTTACTTTTTTTATCGTTTCGGTAACATTTTTTCTCTACTCCACATTGGGCATAAGTGAACCGCATGAGTTTTTTGTTGTCTTTTTCTTTCTAAATTTTTTATGAATAAGAGTGTACTGCAGAGAAGAGGTTAAGTGAACCACATCAAGCGAAAAATGAACCTAGACACAAGTCTAAGTGCATCGCATGATTTTTCTTGTCTTTTTCTAGCATGATTTTTCTTGTCCTTTTCTAACTTGATTCATAGGGTTAAGTGGACCCTATTAGTGTGCTGCATCAGACGGGAAAGCGCACTGCAATGTCATGATAGAGGACTGCACGCGGTCATTTTTGTTATTTTTTCAAAACGAAAAGGAACACATAGTACAGTTGAGCAAACCTCAAGAAAACAAAAAGGCGTGAAGTGAACCTCTCACGCAATAGAAACTGAACCTCTGTGGACAAAAGTGAATCTCTCGACACAGTTATTTTGTATGTCCAGTGTATATCAAGGGGAACTGAAACTTGGATACAACAGCAGTGCACTTCATTTTTATGCTATTTTTGCATTTGTACAGGAACATAGGCCTCTGGCTGGGTACCATGCAAAACACACACATACACACGAGACCATCATGAGCACACTGTACTACTGTGGCGATGGCATCGACAGCAACCAAAACAAACTGAAGGCCGTCGCCGGTGAATTGCATGTTGGGGAAGGAGAGAGCTGCGAGGGGGTGCTCTGGTGAACCTCCGGTGATGTGTGCAAGCGGCAGCGAAAACACCAGCGATTTGGGTAGTGCAGCAACGATCCAACCAACCTGCAATGAAGAGCAACCTGCACTGCTTGCCGTCAACGAAGAACAGGGAAGGGGACTGCCGGAGTCCAGGGAGGGGGGATCCCGCATGGGTGAGCGCCATGGGACGCGTCCACGTTGGGAGGTGCGGGTCGCGTGGCTGGAAGGGGGAGCCGAGCTTGACGGATCCAGGGGTTCTTTGCTCCACCACAGACGAGAGGAAGCAGAGGTGAGGAGCGCGGCAGCGGGTCGTGTCACGGAGGCAAAGTGGCGGGTCGGGGACGCGGTGGCCGGGCCTCCTGAGTGTCGGTGTTGCTGGCGAAGGCCGGATCCGGTGAGGAAGACAGGGGATCCAGAGCATGGCCACGCGGGGGCTCCCCTGTTGCCCGATCCAGAGCAGGTCGACAGCGACGGCTGAGGCACCGCGCGGTGGTTCCTCGCCGGATCTAGGGTCGGGACAGGGGATGGAGGAGCTGCGGGGGACAAACGGAGCACGGTCGCGCGCGGCACCTCTTGCGCCAGGAGGAAGAAGACAGGAGCGCTCCGGCGTTGGGAGGAAGGAGGCCAGGGGCCTAGAGGCAATAGAATGGGTGCCGCGGCCCGCGGGATCAGGGGGTGTGAATCGTGTGGTGGCCGGTGGAGGTTGGGAGTAGGGAGGGAGGCTAGGAGAGGAAGCGACGGTAGGAGGGAGAGAAGGCGGCTGGCTAGCTGGGGAGGGCAGGTTGGGCGGTGCCGACCAGCTCCTGATCCAGATCGGGAGAGGAGAGAGCAAGGAAGGTAGGTGGGGGGAAGAAGGTGGTTAACCGGGGGTGGGGTTCGTGCGTGGTAGAAGGTGGGGTGGGTTTATAGCAACTACAGTTTTTCGGGGGGTTTCTGTGCGGTCCGGTTATCATTGACCAGCGGTGCTCAAGTGTTATAAGAATAAGCTAGGTGTTATTAGAATAAGACTCTTAAGGGGTGTTATCATAATGGACTCACCCTATATATATATATATATATAAACAATATTCTGATCACAACATGAACTTCCTGAGTAACGCGCCTAACCTTCCCCGAGTACTAGGTTGAACTTTAGCTAAAATGTGTCCAAATGGGGCTTGTGATATACCATTGGAAAGCTATGTACACCACTATCATGACCTAAGTTAAATTTTTGGCAAAATATAAGCGGTTTAAGAGCAGTTTTGAAAACCGTTTTCTCTTCATACAAAAAACATGAATCGTATTTTCGATCGCATTTCTAAACCGTTTATCGAAATGAGGTAAATAATATGGCGTTGGAAAGCTGCTGCAAAACCGCTCTTTCGACATGTTGAAAGTTTTCTCTAATTCCCTATGGATAAAGAGTAATTTGGAAAATTGTAAAATTTCACAAACCGAACAGCCGAGTTCGTATTTTCAATGTAATTTCTAAACGGCTAATCCAATTGAGGCAAATGATATGGCGTTGGACAGCTTATGAAAATGCACTACTTTTTCATGTTGAAAGTTTTTTCTAATTTTGAACGGTTTAAAAGTGATTTATCAAACGGTACAAGTTCTACCGAATTCGTATTTTCTATCTATTTTTTAACCGTACGTCCGAATGCAGCAAATGATATGGCGTTGGAGAGCTTGAGGAAATGTGAAACTTTTTGGTATATATTGTTTCTCCTAATTCCTTACTGTTTTAAGTCTATTTTGAAAATAGCTAAAAACGTATTTCGCCGTAATTTCTACAAATTTTATCGGAATGGGGCAAATAATATACCGTTGAAAAGCTAAGGAAAATGTGAAACTTTTTCATGTGTATGGTTTTCTCCGATTGCTAGCCGTTTTCAAGTAATTTTGAAAATGGCGAGATCATTCATTCTGCCTTTATCGCGAAACAGATTCTTCAAAAATGCACCGCGTGAAGAACCTGAACTTCTCGGCATGTCTACTTGAACTTCACTCTGTTTTTCACGTGCTTTTTTTTGCTCGTAGATGTCCATTCACTGCTAGTAGCTCTCCATCCATTCACCGGAATTGAGCAGGTGATATACCGATGGAAAGCTGCTGTAAACACGCAACTTTCCTGTGTTGATCATTTTTTCATACTCGCGACGATTTTAAAAGTTTTTCATCTAAAATTCATTCAGTATAATAGGTGAACTTCCTGCTGTTTTCATGTTGAACTTCTATGACATATTTTTGTTTGTAATTTTCTCATCCATTTCGTTAGTGTTGCCGTTTTGAAGTAAATTAGAACATGACGAGATCATGATTTCTGCCTTCATCGCGAATGAAAATGCACTGCGTGAAGTAGTGAACTTCTCGGGCATGTCTGTTTGAACTTCACTCTGTTTTTACGTGCTGTTTTTTGCATTACGTGAAGTAGTTGAACTTCTGGGGCATGTCTGTTTGAGCTTTGATACGTCCATTTTGCATCATGCTTTTATATCGATATTTATTGCATTATGGGCTATTATTTCACATTATGTCACAATACTTATGGCTATTCTCTCTTATTTTACAAGGTTTACATAAGGAGGGAGAATGCCGGCAGCTGGAATTCTGGGCTGGAAAAGGAGCAAATATTAGAGACCTATTCTGCACAACTCCAAAAGTCCTGAAACTCCACGGAATATCTTATAATAAATAATAAAAAATCCTCGCCAAAGATGAAGACCAGGGGGCCCACACCCTGTCCACAAGGGTGGGGGGCGCGCCCCCTACCTCGTGGGCCCCCTGGTGGCTCTCCGATGCTCATCTTCTGATATATGAAGTCTTTCATCGTGGAAAAAACAAGAAGCAACCTTTCGGGACGAGACTCCGCCGCCACGAGGCGGAACCTTGGCGGAACCAATCTAGGGCTCCGGCAGAGCTGTTCTGCCGGGGACACTTCCCTCCGGGAGGGGGAAATCATCACCATCGTCATCATCAACGCTCCTCTCATCGGGAGAGGGCAATCTCCACCAACATCTTCACCAGCACCATCTCATCTCAAAACCCTAGTTCATCTCTTGTATCCAATTCTTGTCTCTAAGTCCGGGATTGGTGCTAGTAGGTTGCTAGTAGTGTTGATCACTTCTTGTAGTTAATGCTAGTTGGTTTATTTGGTGGAAGATCATATGTTTAGATCCTTTATGCATATTAATACCCCTCTGATTATGAACATGAATATGCTTTGTGAGTAGTTACGTTTGTTCCTGAGGACATGGGAGAAGTCTTGCTATTAGTACTCATGTGAATTTGGTATTCGTTCGATATTTTGATGAGATGTATGTTGTCTAGCCTCTAGTGGTGTTATGTGAACGTCGACTACATAACACTTCACCATTATTTGGGCCTAGAGGAAGGCATTGGGAAGTAATAAGTAGATGATGTGTTTCTAGAGTGACAGAAGCTTAAACCCTAGTTTATGCGTTGCTTCGTAAGGGGCTGATTTGGATCCATATGTTTCATGCTATGGTTAGGTTTACCTTAATACTTTTGTTGTAGTTGCGGATGCTTGCAATAGAGGTTAATCATAAGTGGGATGCTTGTTCAAGTAAGAACAGCACCCACGCACCGGTCCACCCACATATCAAATTATCAAAGTACCGAACGCGAATCATATGAACGTGATGAAAACTAGCTTGACGATATTCCCATGTGTCCTCGGGAGCGCTTTTCCTTATGTAAGAGTTTGTCCAGGCTTGTCCTTCGCTAAAAAAGGATTGGGCCACCTTGCGGCACTTTATTTACTTTTCTTACTTGTTGCTCGTTACAAATTATCTTATCACAAAACTATCTGTTACCACTTATTTCAGTACTTGCAGAGAATACCTTGCTGAAAACCGCTTATCATTTCCTTCTGCTCCTCGTTGGGTTCGACACTCTTACTTATCGAAAGGACTACGATAGATCCCCTATACTTGTGGGTCATCAAGACTCTTTTCTGGCACCGTTGCCGGGGAGTGAAGCGCCTTTGGTAGGTGGAATTTGGTAAGGAAAAATTTATATAGTGTGCTGAAATTTACTGTCACTTGTTACTATGGAAAGTAATCCTCTGAGGGGCTTGTTCGGGGTATCTTCACCCTGACTAGTAGAGCAAAGAGTTGCTCCTCAACCTACCGAACCTATTGAAAATGAAGTTCCTTTTGAATTTCCTTCGGGTATGATAGAAAAACTGCTAGCTAATCCTTTTACATGAGATGGAACAAAGCATCCTGATGAGCACTTAATATATGTGGATGAAGTTTGTGGATTATTTAAGCTTGCAGGTATACCCGATGATGTTGCTAAGAAGAAGGTCTTCCCTTTATCTTTGAAGGGAGACGCATTGACATGGTATAGGCTATGTGATGATACGAGATCATGGAACTATAGAAGATTGAAATTGGAATTTTATCAAAAGTATTATCCTATGTATCTTGTTCATCATGATCGCAATTATATATATAATTTTTGGCCTCGCGAAGGAGAAAGCATCGCTCAAGCTTGGGGGAGGCTTAAATCAATGTATATTCATGCCCCAATCATGAGCTCCCAAGAGAAACAATTATTCAAAATCTTTATGCTCGGCTTTCTGAAAACAATCGCACCATGCTCGATACTTCTTGTGCTGGCTCTTTTATCATGAAGACTATTGGATTTAAATGGGATTTATTGGATAGAATTAAACGCAACTCCGAAGATTGGGATCTCGACGAAGGTAAGGAGTCAGGTATGACACCTAAGTTTGATTGTGTTAAATCTTTTATGGATACCGATATTTTCCGTAAGTTTAGCACTAAATATGGACTTGACTCTGAGATAGTAGCTTCTTTCTGTGAATTTTTTGCTACTTATGTTGATCTCCCTAAAGAGAAGTGGTTTAAATATCATCCTCCCATAGAATTAAAAGTAGCTGCACCTATTAAAGTTGAAGAAAAGACTGTCACTTATAATGATCCTATTGTTCCTACTTCTTATGTTGAGAAACCGGTTGGGGAACGTAGCAGAAATTCAAAATTTTCCTACGTGTCACCAAGATCTATCTATGGAGAGACCAGCAACGAGGGGAAGGAGAGTGCATCTACATACCCTTGTAGATCGCTAAGAGGAAGCGTTCAAGAGAACGGGGTTGATGGAGTCGTACTCGTCGTGATCCAAATCACCGATGATCCTAGTGCCGAACGGACGACACCTCCGTGTTCAACACACGTATAGCCCGGTGACGTCTCCCATGCCTTGATCCAGCAAGGAGAGAGGGAGAGGTTGAGGAAGACTCCATCCAGCAGCAACACAACGGCGTGGTGGTGGTGGAGGAGCGTGGTGATCCAGCAGGGCTTCGCCAAGCACCGCGAGATATGAGGAGGGAGAGAGGTAGGGCTGTGCCAGCAAGAGGAGAGGAACTCGCGTGTTGTGGGCAGCCCAAACCTCAAGTATATATAGGGGAAGGGGAGGGGCTGCGCCCCCACCTAGGGTTCCCTCCCTAGGGGTGGCGGCATCCCCCTAGATCCCATCTAGGGGCGGCCAAGGGGAGGGGAGAGGGGGAGGCGCACCAGGGTGGGCCTTAGGGCCCATCTGCCCTAGGGTTTGCCCCCCATTCCCACTCCCTTGCGCCTTGGGCCTTGGTGGGGGGGGGGGCGCACCAGCCCACTTGGGGCTGGTCCCCTCCCACACTTGTTCCATGCATCCCTCCGGGGCTTGTGGCCCCACTTGGTGGACCCCCAGGACCCTCCCAGTGGTCCCGGTACGTTACCGATAAAACCCGAAACTTTTCCGGTGACCAAAACAGGACTTCCCATATATAAATCTTTACCTCCGGACCATTCCGGAACTCCTCTTGACATCCGGGATCTCATCCGGGACTCCGAACAACATTCGGTAACCATATCTATTCCTTATAACCCTAGCATCATCGAACCTTAAGTGTGTAGACCCTACGGGTTCGGGAACCATGCAGACATGACCGAGACGTTCTCCGGTCAATAACCAACAGCTGGATCTGGATACCCATGTTGGATCCCACATGCTCCACGATGATCTCATCGGATGAACCACGATGTCAAGGACTTAATCAATCCCGTATACAATTCCCTTTGTCTAGCGGTACGATACATGCCCGAGATTCGATCGCGGTATCCCGATACCTTGTTCAATCTCGTTACCGGCAAGTCTCTTTACTCATTCCGTAACACATCATCCCGTGATCAACTCCTTGATCACATTGTGCACATTATGATGATGTCCTACCGAGTGGGCCCAGAGATACCTCTCCGTCACACGGAGTGACAAATCCCAGTCTCGATTCGTGCCAACCCAACAGACACTTTCGGAGATACCTGTAGTGTACCTTTATAGCCACCCAGTTATGTTGTGACATTTGGCACACCCAAAGTATTCCTACGGTATCCGGGAGTTGCACAATCTCATGGTCTAAGGAAATGATACTTGACATTAGAAAAGCTTTAGCATATGAACTACATGATCTTGTGCTAGGCTTAGGATTGGGTCTTGTCCATCACATCATTCTCCTAATGATGTGATCCCGTTATCAATGACATCCAATGTCCATGGTCAGGAAACCGTAACCATCTATTGATCAACGAGCTAGTCAACTAGAGGCTTACTAGGGACATGGTGTTGTCTATGTATCCACACATGTATCTGAGTTTCCTATCAATACAATTCTAGCATGGATAATAAACGATTATCATGAACAAGGAAATATAATAATAATCAATATTATTATTGTCTCTAGGGCATATTTCCAACAGTCTCCCACTTGCACTAGAGTCAATAATCCAGTTCACATCGATATGTGACTAACACTCAAGGTCACATCCCCATGTGACTAACACCCAAGAGTTCTCGGTTTGATCATGTTATGCTTGTGAGAGAGGTTTCGGTCAACGGGTCTGCAACATTCAGATCCGTATGTACTTCGCAAATTTCTATGTCATCTTGTAGATGCAACTACTACGCGTTATTTGGAGCTATTCCAAATAACTGTTCTACTATATGAATCCAGTTTACTACTCAGCATAATCTAGATTAGTGTCAAAGTTTGCAGCGGCGTAACCCTTTACGACGAACTCTTTTACCACCTCCATAATCGAGAAAATTCCTTAGTCCACTAGTTACTAAGGATACCTTTGACCGCTGTCCTGTGATCCATTCTTGGATCACTCTTGTACCCCTTGACTGACTCATGGCAAGGCACACTTCAGGTGCGGTACACAACATAGCATACTGTAGAGAGCCTATGACAAAAGCATAGGGGACGACCTTCGTCCTTCCTCTTTCTTCTTCCGTGGTCGAGCTTTAAGTCTTAACTTCATACCTTACAACTCAGGAAAGAACTCCTTCTTTGACTGATCCATCTTGAACACCTTCAAGATCATGTCAAGGTATGTGCTCATTTGAAAGTACTATTAAGCGTTTTGATCTATCCTTATAGATCTAAATGCTCAATACTCAAGTAGCCTAATCCAGGTTTTCCCTCGAAAAACACTTTTCAAATAACTCTGCATTCTTTCTAGAAATTCTACATCATTTCTGATCAACAATATGTCAACAACATATATTTATCATAAATTCTATAGTGCTCCCACTCACCCTTTTGGAAATACAAGTTTCTCATAAACTTTGTATAAACCAAAAAATCTTTGATCATCATCAAAGCATACATTCCAACTCCGAGGTGCTCACTCCAGCCCTTAGAAGGATTGCTGGAGCTTTGCATACTTATTAGCATCTTTCAGGATTGACAAAACCTTCCGGTTGTATCACATACAATCTTTCCTCAAGAAAATCGTCGAGGAAACAATGTTTTGACATCCTATCTGCAAGATTTCATAAATAATGTAGTAATCGCTAATATAATTCCAATAGACTCTTAGCATCGCTACGAGTGAGAAAGTCTCACCGTAGTCAACTCCTTGAACTTGTCGGAAAACATCTTAACGACAAGTCGAGCTTTCTTAATGGTGATACTTACCATCATTGTCCGTCTTCCTTTTAAAATCCATATGTACCTAACAGCTTTACGACCATCAAGTAGTTCTTCCAAAGTCTACACTTTGTTTTCATATATGGATCCTCTCTCGGATTATATGGCCTCGAGCCATTTTGGAATCCAGGCCCACCATCGCTTCTCCATAGCTCGTAGGTTCATTGTTGTCTAGCAACATGACTTCCAAGACAGGATTACGTACCACTCTGAAGTAGTACGCATCCTTGTCATCCCACGAGGTTTGGTAGTGACTTGATCTGAAGTTTCATGATCACTATCATAAGCTTCCACTTCAATTGGTGTAGGTGCCACAAGAACAACTCCCTGTGCCCTGCCACACACTAGTTGAAGAGACGGTTCAATAACCTCATCAAGTCTCCACCATCCTCCCACTCAATTCTTTCGAGAGAAACTTTTCCTCGAGAAAGGACCCGATTCTAGAAACAATCCCTTATTGCTTTCGAATCTGAGACAGGAGGTATACCCAATTGTCTTGGGTGTCCTATGAAGATGCATTTATCTGCTTTGGGTTCGAGCTTATCACCCTGAAACTTTTCCACATAAGCGTCGCAGCCCCAAACTTTTAAGAAATGACAGCTTAGGTTTCTCTAAACCATAGTTCATACGGTGTCATCTCATCGGAATTATGTGGTGCCCTATTTAAAGTGAATGTGGTTGTCTCTAATGCCTAACCCATAAACTATTGTGGTAATTCGATAAGAGACATCATGGTATGCATCATATCCAATAGGGTGCAGTTATGATGTTCGGACACACCATCACACTATGGTGTTCCAGGCTGTATTAGTTGTGAAACAATTTCCACAATGTCTTAATTCTGTGCCAAACTCGTAATTCAGATATTCATCTCTATGATCATATCATAAATATTTTATCCTCTTGTCACGATGATCTTTCAACTTCACCCTGAAATTACTTGAACCTTTCAATAATTCAGACTCGTGTTTCATCAAGTAAATATACTCAACATCTACTCAAATCATCTGTGAAGTAAGAACATAAAGATATCCACTACACGCCTCAGCACTCATTGGACTGCACACATCAAAATGTATTACTTCCAACAAGTTGCTTTCTAGTTCCATTTTACTGAAAACGAGGCTTTCAGTCATCTTGCCCATGTGGTATGATTTGCATGTCTCAAGTGATTCAAAATCAAGTGAGTCCAAACGGTCCATTTGCGTGGAGTTTCTTCATGCATATATACCAATAGGCATGGTTCGCATGTCTCAAGTGATTCAAAATCAAGTGAGTCCAAAGATCCATCAACATGGAGCTTCTTCATGCGTTTTATACCAATATGACTCAAATTGCAGTGCCACAAGTATGTGGTACTATCATTACTATCTTATATCTTTTGGCATGAACATGTGTATCACTACGATCGAGATTCAATAAACCATTCATTTTAGGTGCAAGACCATTGAAGGTATTATTCAAATAAACAGAGTAACCATTATTCTCCTTAAATGAATAACCGTATTGCGATAGACATAATCCAATGACGTCTATGCTCAACGCAAACACCAAATAACAATTATTTAGGTTTAACACCAATCTCGATGGTAGAGGGAGCGTGTGATGCTTGATCATATCAACATTGGAAACACTTCCAACACATATCGTCAGCTCACCTTTAGCTAGCCTCCATTTATTCCGTTGCTTTTATTTCGAGTTACTAACACTTAGCAACCGAACCGGTATCTAATACCCTGGTGCTACTAGGAGTACTAGTAAAGTACACATCAACACAATGTATATCCAATATACTTCTATCGACCTTGCCAGCCTTCTAATCTACCAAGTATCTAGGGTAATTCTGTTCCAGTGGCTGTTCCCCTTATTACAGAAGCACTTAGTCTCGGGTTTGGGGTTCAACCTTGGGTTTCTTCACTAGAGCAGCAGCTGATTTGCCGTTTCATGAAGTATCCCTTCTTGCCCTTGCCCTTCTTGAAACTAGTGGTTTCACCAACCATCAACAATTGATGCTCCTTCTTGATTTCTACTTTTGTGGTGTCAAACATCGCGAATATCTCAAGGATCATCATATATGTCCCCGATATATTATAGTTCATCACGAAGCTCTAGCAGCTTGGTGGTAATGACTTCGGAGAAACATCACTGTCTCATCTGGAAGATCAACTCCCACGCGATTCAAATGATTGTTGTACTCAGACAATCTGAGCACAAGCTCAACAATTGAGCTTTTCTCCCTTAGTTTGCAGGCTAAGAAAATCGTCGGAGGTCTTATACCCCTTGACGTAGGCACGAGCCCGAAATCCCAATTTCAGCCCCCAAAACATCCCATATGTTTCGCGACATTTCAAAATGTCTTCGGTGCCTCAACTCTAAACCGTTTAACTGAACTATCACGTAGTTATCAAAACGTGTATGTCAGATGTTCGCAACATCCATAGACGACGTTCGAGGTTCAGCACACTGAGCGGTGCATTAAGGACATAAGCCTTCTATTAAGCAATGAGGACAATCCTCAGTTTACGGACCTAGTCCGCATAATTGCTACTATCAACTTTCAACTAAATTTTCTCTAGGAACATATCTAAACAGTAGAACTATAGCGTGAGTTACGACATAATTTGCAAAGTCCTTTTGACTATGTTCAGGATAATTAAGTTCATCTTATGAACTCCCACTCAGATAGACATCCCTCTAGTCATCTAAGTGATTACATGATCCGAGTCAACTAGGCCGTGTCCGATCATCACATGAGACGGACTAGTCAACATCGGTGAACATCTTCATGTTGATCGTATCTACCATACGACTCATGCTCGACCTTTCGGTCTCTTGTGTTCCGAGGCCATGTCTGTACATGCTAGGCTCGTCAAGTCAACCTAAGTGTTTTTCATGTGTTCCGTGGCCATGTCTGTACATGCTAGGCTCGTCAACACCCGTTGTATTCGAACGTAAGAATCTATCACACCCGATCATCACGTGGTGCTTCGAAACGACGAACTTTCGCAACGGTGCACAGTTAGGGGGAACACTTTCTTGAAATTTTAATGAGGGATCATCTTATTTACTACCGTCGTTCTAAGCAAATAAGATGTATAAACATGATAAACATCACATGCAATCAAATAGTGACATGATATGGCCAATATCATATTGATCCTTTTGATCTCCATCTTCGGGGCTCCATGATCATCATCGTCACCGGCATGACACCATGATCTCCATCATCGTATCTTCATGAAGTTGTCTCGCCAACTATTACTTCTACTACTACAGCTAACGGTTAGCAATAAAGTAAAGTAATTACATGACGTTTATGTGACACGCAGGTCATAAATAAATTAAGACAACTCCTATGGCTCCTGCCGGTTGTCATACTCATCGACATGCAAGTCGTGATTCCTATTACAAGAACATGATCAATCTCATACATCACATATCATTCATCACATTCTTCTTGGCCATATCACATCACATAGCATACCCTGCAAAAACAAGTTAGACGTCCTCTAATTGTTGTTTGCATGTTTTACGTGGCTGCTATGGGTTTCTAGCAAGAACGTTTCTTACCTACGCAAAAACCACAACGTGATATGCCAATTGCTATTTACCCTTCATAAGGACCCTTTTCATCGAATCCGATCCGACTAAAGTGGGAGAGACAGACACCCGCCAGCCACCTTATGCAACTAGTGCATGTTTGTCGGTGGAACCGGTCTCACGTAAGCGTACGTGTAAGGTTGGTCCGGGCCGCTTCATCCCACAATGCCGCCGAATCAAGATTGGACTAGTAACGGTAAGCATATTGAACAAAATCAACGCCCACAACTACTTTGTGTTCTACTCGTGCATAGAATCTACGCAATAGACCTAGCTCTGATATCACTGTTGGGGAATGTAGCAGAAATTCAAAATTTTCCTACGTGTCACCAAGATCTATCTATGGAGAGACCAGCAACGAGGGGAAGGAGAGTGCATCTACATACCCTTGTAGATCGCTAAGCGGAAGCGATCAAGAGAACGGGGTTGATGGAGTCGTACTCGTCATGATCCAAATCACCGATGATCCTAGTGCCGAACGGACGGCACCTCCGTGTTCAACACACGTACAGCCCGGTGACGTCTCCCATGCCTTGATCCAGCAAGGAGAGAGGGAGAGGTTGAGGAAGACTCCATCCAGCAGCAGCACAACGGCGTGGTGGTGGTGGAGGAGCGTGGTGATCCAGCAGGGCTTTGCCAAGCACCGCGAGATATGAGGAGGGAGAGAGGTAGGGTTGTGCCAGCAAGAGGAGAGGAACTCGCGTGTTGTGGGCAGCCCAAACCTCAAGTATATATAGGGGAAGGGGAGGGGCTGCGCCCCCACCTAGGGTTCCCTCCCTAGGGGTGGCGGCAGCCCCCTAGATCCCATCTAGGGGCGGCCAAGGGGAGGGGAGAGGGGGAGGCGCACCAGGGTGGGCCTTAGGGCCCATCTGCCCTAGGGTTTGGCCCCCTTTCCCACTCCCTTGCGCCTTGGGCCTTGGTGGGGGGCGCACCAGCCCACCTGGGGCTGGTCCCCTCCCACACTTGTTCCATGCATCCCTCCGGGGCTTGTGGCACCACTTGGTGGACCCCCGGGACCCTCCCGGTGGTCCCGGTACGTTACCGATAAAACCCGAAACTTTTCCGGTGACCAAAACAGGACTTCCCATATATAAATCTTTACCTCCGGACCATTCCAGAACTCCTCGTGACATCTGGGATCTCATCCAGGACTCCGAACAACATTCGGTGACCACGTATATCTATTCCTTATAACCCTAGCGTCATCGAACCTTAAGTGTGTAGACCCTACGGGTTCGGGAACCATGCAGACATGACCGAGACGTTCTCCGGTCAATAACCAACAGCTGGATCTGGATACCCATGTTGGATCCCACATGCTCCACGATGATCTCATCGGATGAACCACGATGTCAAGGACTTAATCAATCCCGTATACAATTCCCTTTGTCTAGCGGTACGATACTTGCCCGAGATTCGATCGTCGGTATCCCGATACCTTGTTCAATCTCGTTACCGGCAAGTCTGTTTACTCGTTCCGTAACACATCATCCCGTGATCAACTCCTTGATCACATTGTGCACATTATGATGATGTCCTACTGAGTGGGCCCAGAGATACCTCTCCGTCACACGGAGTGACAAATCCCAGTCTCGATTCGTGCCAACCCAACAGACACTTTTGGAGATACCTGTAGTGTACCTTTATAGCCACCCAGTTACGTTGTGACGTTTGGCACACCCAAAGTATTCCTACGGTATCCGGGAGTTGCACAATCTCATGGTCTAAGGAAATGATACTTGACATTAGAAAAGCTTTAGCATATGAACTACATGATCTTGTGCTAGGCTTAGGATTGGGTCTTGTCCATCACATCATTCTCCTAATGATGTGATCCCGTTATCAATGACATCCAATGTCCATGGTCAGGAAACCGTAACCATCTATTGATCAACGAGCTAGTCAACTAGAGGCTTACTAGGGACATGGTGTTGTCTATGTATCCACACATGTATCTGAGTTTCGTATCAATACAATTCTAGCATGGATAATAAACGATTATCATGAACAAGGAAATATAATAATAATCAATATTATTATTGTCTCTAGGGCATATTTCCAACAAAACCACCTTTCCCTGTTAGAATAAAGGATCATTCTAAAGCTTCAATTGTGATTCATAAAAGCAATATTAGAACTTATACACCTCCTGAACAAGTTAAAGTAGAACCTAATATTGCTATTTTTAAAGATCTGTTGTCTGATAATATTGATGGGCATGTCATTCAGTTCTGCGGTGAAACCGCTAGAATTGATAAACCTTGTGCTAAAGATAAACATAGACCTGTGGTAGGCGTGCCTGTTATTTCTGTTAAAATAGGAGATCATTGTTATCATGGCTTATGTGATATGGGTGCTAGTGCTAGTGTTATACCTTATGACTTGTATAAATAAATTAAGCATAAAATTGCACCTGCTGAGTTTGAAGATATTGATGTCACAATTAAACTTGTCAATAGAGATACTATTTCAGCAGTGGGAATTGTTAGAGATGTTGAAGTATTGTGTGGGAAAACTAAATATCCTGCTGATTTTCTTGTTCTCAGATCCCCACAAGATAGCTTTTGTCCCATTATATTTGGTAGACCCTTCTTGAACACTGTTAATGCTAAGATAGATTGCGAAAAGAATGTTGTTACTATTGGCTTGGATGATATGATTCATGAGTTTAATTTCTCTAAATTTAGTAAGCAACACCGTGAAGAAGAATTGCCTAGTAAGGATGAAATTATTGGTCTTGCTTCTATTGCTGTACCTCCTAGTCATCCTTTAGAACACTATTTGCTGGACCATGAAAATGATATGTTTATGAATGAAAGAAGGGAAATAGATGAAATATTCTCTAAACAGGAACCTATCCTGAAACACAATTTGCCTGCCGAAATCCTAGGGGATCCTCCTGAAGGAAATATGCCCTAGAGGCAATAATAAAGTTATTATTTATTTCCTTATTTCATGATAAATGTTTATTATTCATGCTAGAATTGTATTATCCGGAAACATAATACTTGTGTGAATACATAGACAAACCAAACGTCACTAGTATGCCTCTACTTGACTAGCTCATTAATCCAAGATGGTTATGTTTCCTAACCATAGACATGTGATGTCATTTGATTAACGAGATCACATTATTAGGAGAATGATGTGATTGACATGACCCATTCCATTAACTTAGCACACGATCGTTTAGTATGTTGCTATTGCTTTCTTCATGACTTATACATGTTCCTATGACTATGAGATTATGCAACTCCCATTTGCCGGAGGAACACTTTGTGTGCTACCAAACGTCACAACGTAACTGGGTCATTATAAAGGAGCTCTACAGGTGTCTCCAAAGGTAAATGTTGGGTTGGCGTATTTCGAGATTAGGATTTGTCACACCGTCGGAGAGGTATCTCTGGGCCCTCTCGGTAATGCACATCACATAAGCCTTGCAAGCATTGCAACTAATGAGTTAGTTGCGGGATGATGTATTACGAAATGAGTAAAGAGACTTGCCGGTAACGAGATTGAACTAGGTATTGAGATACCGACGATCGAATTTCGGGCAAGTAACATACCGATGACAAAGGGAACAACGTATATTGTTATGCGGTGTGACCGATAAAGATCTTCGTAGAATATGTGGGAGCCAATATGAGCATCCAGGTTCCGCTATTGGTTATTGACCGGAGACGTGTCTCGGTCATGTCTACATTGTTCTCGAACCCGTAGGGTCCGCACGCTTAAGGTTTCGATGACAGATATATTATGAGTTTATGCATTTTGATGTACCGAAGTTTGTTCGGAGTCCCGGATGTGATCACGGACATGACGAGGAGTCTCGAAATGGTTGAGACATAAAGATTGATATATTGGAAGCCTATATTTGGATATCGGAAGTGTTCCGGGTGAAATCGGGATTTTACCGGAGTACCGGGAGGTTACCGGAACCCCTCGGGAGGTATATGGGCCATAGTGGGCTTTAGTGGAAGAGAGGAGAGGTGGCCAGGGCTGGGCCGCGCGCCCCTCCCCCTAGTCCTAATAGGACAAGGAGAGGGGGGCGGCGCCCCCCCCTTCCTTCCCTCTCTCCTCTTTCCCCCTCCCGAATCCTATTCCAACTAGGAAAGGGGGGGAATCCTACTCCCGGTGGGAGTAGGACTCCTCCTGGCGCGCCCTCCTCCTGGCCGGCCGCACCTCCCCCTTGTTCCTTTATATACGGAGGCAGGGGGCACCCCAAGACACACAAGTTGATTCACGTGATCATATTCTTAGCCGTGTGCGGTGCCCCCTTCCACCATAATCCTCGATAATATTGTAGCGGTGCTTAGGCGAAGCCCTGCGACGGTAGAACATCAAGATTGTCACCACGCCGTCGTGCTGATGGAACTCTTCCCCGACACTTTGCTGGATCGGAGTCCGGGGATCGTCAACGAGCTGAACGTGTGCTAGAACTCGGAGGTGCCGGAGTTTCGGTGCTTGATCGGTCGGGCCGTGAAGACGTACGACTACATCAACCGCGTTGTGCTAACGCTTCCGCTGTCGGTCTACAAGGGTACGTAGATCACACTCTCCCCTCTCGTTGCTATGCATCACCATGATCTTGCGTGTGCGTAGGAAATTTTTTGAAATTACTACATTCCCCAACAGTGGCATCCGAGCCTAGGTTTTATGTGTTGATGTTATATGCACGAGTAGAACACAAGTGAGTTGTGGGCGATATAAGTCATACTGCTTACCAGCATGTCATACTTTGGTTCGGCGGTATTGTTGGACAAAGCGGCCCGGACCGACATTACGCGTACGCTTACGCGAGACCGGTTCTCCCGACGTGCTTTGCACAAAGGTGGCTAGCGGGTGACAGTTTCTCCAACTTTAGTTGAACCGAGTGTGGCTACGCCCGGTCCTTGCGAAGGTTAAAACAACACCAACTTGACAAACTATCGTTGTGGTTTTGATGCGTAGGTAAGATTGGTTCTTGCTTAAGCCCGTAGCAGCTACGTAAAACTTGCAACAACAAAGTAGAGGACGTCTAACTTGTTTTTACAGGGCATGTTGTGATGTGATATGGTCAAGACATGATGCTAAATTTTATTGTATGAGATGATCATGTTTTGTAACCAAGTTATCGGCAACTGGCAGGAGCCATATGATTGTCGCTTTATTGTATGCAATGCAATTGCGCTGTAATGCTTTACTTTATCACTAAGCGGTAGCGATAGTCGTGCAAGCATAAGATTGGCGAGACGACAATGATGCTACGATGGTGATCAAGGTGTCGCGCCGGTGACGATGGTGATCACGACGGTGCTTCGAAGATGGAGATCACAAGCACAAGATGATGATCGCCATATCATATCACTTATATTGATTGCATGTGATGTTTATCTTTTATGCATCTTATCTTGCTTTGATTGATGGTAGCATTTTAAGACGATCTCTCACTAATTATCAAGAAGTGTTCTCCCTGAGTATGCACCGTTGCGGAAGTTCTTCGTGCTGAGAAACCATGTGATGATCGGGTGTGATAGGCTCTACGTTCAAATACAACGAGTGCAAAACAGTTGCACACGCGGAATACTCAGGTTATACTTGACGAGCCAAGCATATACAGATATGGCCTCGGAACACGGAGACCGAAAGGTCGAGCGTGAATCATATAGTAGATATGATCAACATAGTGATGTTCACCATTGAAACTACTCCATCTCACGTGATGATCGGACATGGTTTAGTTGATTTGGATCACGTGATCACTTAGAGGATTAGAGGGATGTCTATCTAAGTGGGATTTCTTAAGTAATATGATTAATTGAACTTAAATTTATCATGAACTTAATCCTGGTAGTATTTTGCAAATTATGTTGTAGATCAATAGCTCGCGTTGTTGCTTCCCTGTGTTTATTTTGATATGTTCCTAGAGAAAATTGTGTTAAAAGATGTTAGTAGCAATGATGCGGATTGGATCCGTGGTCTGAGGTTTATCCTCATCGCTGCACAGAAGAATTATGTCCTTGATGCACCGCTAGGTGACAGACCTATTGCAGGAGCAGATGCAGACGTTATGAACGTTTGGCTAGCTTAATATGATGACTACTTGATAGTTTAGTGCACCATGCTTAACAGCTTAGAATCGGGACTTCAAAGATGTTTTGAACGTCATGGACCATATGAGATGTTCCAGGAGTTGAAGTTAATATTTCAAGAAAATACCCGAGTTGAGAGATATGAAGTCTCCAACAAGTTCTATAGCTAAAAGATGGAGGAGAATCGCTCAACTAGTGAGCATGTGCTCAGATTGTCTGGGTACTACAATCACTTGAATCAAGTGGGAGTTAATATTCCAGATAAAATAGTGATTGACAGAATTCTCTAGTCACCATCACCAACTTAGTAGAACTTCGTGATGAACTATGATATGCAAGGGATAACGGAAACGATTCCCAAGCTCTTCGTAATGCTGAAATCGACGAAGGTAGAAATCAAGAAAAACATCAAGTGTTGATGGTTGACAAGACCACTAGTTTCAAGAAAAGGGCAAAGGGAAGAAAGGGAACTTCAAGAAGAACGACAAGCGAGTTACTGCTCAAGTGAAGAAGCCCAAGTCTGGACCTAAGCCTGATTCTAAGTGCTTCTACTGCAAAGGAACTGGTCACTGGAAGCGGAACTACCCCAAGTATTTGGCGGATAAGAAGGATGGCAAAGTGAACAAAGGTATATTTGATATACAGATTATTGATGTGTATTTTACTAGTTTTCATAGCAACCCCTCGTTATTTGATACTGGTTTAGTTGCTAAGAGTAGTAACTCAAAACGGGAGTTGCAGAATGAACAGATACTAGTTAAGGGTGAAGTGACGATGTGTGTTGGAAGTAGTTCCAAGATTGATATGATCATCATCGCACACTCCCTATACTTTCGGGATTAGTGTTGAACCTAAATAAGTGTTATTTGGTGTTTGCGTTGAGCATGAATATGATCTGATCATGTTTATTGTAATACGGTTATTCATTTAAGTAATAGAATAAATTGTTGTTCTGTTTACATGAATAAAACCTTATATGGTTACACACCCAATGAAAATAGTTCGTTGGATCTCGATCGTAGTGATACACATAATCATAATATTGAAACCAAAAGATGCAAAGTTAATAATGATAGTGCAACTTATTTGTGGCACTGTTGTTTAGGTCATATTGGCGTAAAGCGCATGAATAAACTCCATGCTGATGGGCTTTTGGAATCACTTGATTATGAATCAGTTGATGCTTGCGAACCATGCCTCATGGGCAAGATGACTAAGACTCTGTTCTTCGGAACAATGGAGCGAGCAACAAACTTGATTGGAAATAATACATACTGATGTATGCAGTCCAATGAGTGTTGAGGCTCGCGGCGGGTATCGTTATTTTCTGACCTTCACAGATGATTTGAGCAGATATGAGTATATCTACTTGATGAAACATAAGTCTGAAAAGTTCAAAGTATTTCAGAGTGAAGTGGAAAATCATCGTGACAAGAAAATAAAGTTTCTACGATCTGATCGCAGAGACGAATATTTGAGTTACGAGTTTGGTCTTCAATTAAAACAATGTGGAATAGTTTTACAAACTCATGCCACCTGGAACACCACAGCATAATGGTGTGTCTGAACGTCATAACCGTACTTTATTGGATAGTACAATCTATGATGTTTCTTACCGATTTACCAATATTGTTTTGGGATCATGCATTAGAGACAGTTGCATTCACGTTAAAAAGGGGCACCATCTAAGTCCGTTTAGACCACACAATCTGAACTGTGGTTTGGCAAGAAACCAAAGTTGTCGTTTCTTAAAGTTTTGGGTTATGATGCTTATGTGAAAAAGTTTCATCCTGATAAGCTCAAACCCAAATCGGAGAAATATGTCTTCATAGGATACCCAAAGGAGACTGTTGGGTACACCTTCTATCACAGATCCGAAGGTGAGACATTCATTGCTAAGAATCGATCCTTTCTAGAGAAGGAGTTTCTCTCGAAAGAAGTGAGTGGGAGGAAAGTAGAACTTGATGAGGTAACTGTACCTGCTCCCTTATTCGAAAGTAGTACATCACATAAACCAGTTTCTGTGACACCTACACCAATTAGTGAGGAAGCTAATGATGATGATCATGAAGCTTCAGAACAAGATACTATTGAACCTCGTAGATCAACCAGAGTAAGATCCGCACCAGAGTGGTACGGTAATCCTGTTCTGGAGTTCATGTTACTTGACCATGACAAACCTACGAACTATGAGGAAGCGATGATGAGCCCAGATTCCGCGAAATGGCTTGAGGCCATGAAATCTGAGATGAGATCCATGTATGAGAACAAAGTATGGACTTTGATTGACTTGCCCAATGATCAGCGAGCCATTGAGATTAAATGGATCTTCAAGAGGAAGACGGACGCTGATAGTAGTGTTACTATCTACAAAGCTAGAATTGTCGCAAAAAGGTTTTCGACAAGTTCAAGGTGTTGACTATGATGAGAGTTTCTCACTCGTATCTAGCTTAAGTCTGTCCGAATCATGTTAGCAATTGCCGCATTTTATGAAATCTGGCAAATGGATAAACAAAACTGCATTCCTTAATGGATTTATTAAAGAAGAGTTGTATATGATGCAACCAGAAGGTTTTGTCAATCCTAAAGGTACTAACAAAATATGCAAGCTCCAGCGATCCATCTATGGACTGGTGCAAGCATCTCGGAGTTGGAATATACGCTTTGATAAGTTGATCAAAGCACATAGTTTTATAAAGACTTGCGGTGAAGCTTGTATTTACAAGAAAGTGAGTGGGAGCACTACAACATTTCTGATAAGTATATGTGAATGACATATTGTCGATGCAAGTTTTGACACAGATCTGGATGACTCTAAGTCTCGATCTAGATACATATTGAAAGTGGGAGCAATTAGCTAGAGTAGCTCCGTGCAGAGCATTGTAGACATAGAATTCGCAAAATACTTACGAATCTGTATGTGACAGACCCGTTGACTAAAATTATCTCACAAGCAAAACATGATCACACCTTAGTACTCTTTGGGTGTTAATCACATAAACGATGTGAACTAGATTACTGACTCTAGTAAACCCTTTGGGTATAGGTCACATGACAATGTGAACTATGGGTGTTAATCACATGGTGATGTGAACTATTAGTGTTGAATCACATGGCGATGTGAACTAGATTATTGACTCTAGTGCAAGTGGGAGACTGAAGGAAATATGCCCTAGAGGCAATAATAAAGTTATTATTTATTTCCTTATTTCATGATAAATGTTTATTATTCATGCTAGAATTGTATTATCCGGAAACATAATACTTGTGTGAATACATAGACAAACCAAACGTCACTAGTATGCCTCTACTTGACTAGCTCGTTAATCAAAGATGGTTATGTGTCCTAACCATAGACATGTGATGTCATTTGATTAACGAGATCACATTATTAGGAGAATGATGTGATTGACATGACCCATTCCATTAGCTTAGCACCCGATCATTTAGTATGTTTCTATTGCTTTCTTCATGACTTATACATGTTCCTATGACTATGAGATTATGCAACTCCCGTTTGCCGGAGGAACACTTTGTGTGCTACCAAACATCACAACGTAACTGTGTGATTATAAAGGAGCTCTACAGGTCTCTCCAAAGGTAAATGTTGGGTTGGCGTATTTCGAGATTAGGATTTGTCACTCCGATTGTCGGAGAGGTATCTCTGAGCCCTCTCGGTAATGCACATCACATAAGCCTTGCAAGCATTGCAACTAATGAGTTAGTTGCGGGATGATGTATTACGAAATGAGTAAAGAGACTTGCCGGTAACGATATTGAACTAGGTATTGAGATACTGACGATCGAATTTCGGGCAAGTAACATACCGATGACAAAGGGAACAACGTATATTGTTATGCGGTCTGACCGATAAAGATCTTCGTAGAATATGTGGGAGCCAATATGAGCATCCAAGTTTTGCTATTGGTTATTGACCGGAGACGTGTCTCGGTCATGTCTACATTGTTCTCGAACCCGTAGGGTCCGCACGCTTAAGGTTTCGATGACAGATATATTATGAGTTTATGCATTTTGATGTACCGAAGTTTGTTCGGAGTCCCGGATGTGATCACGGACATGACGAGGAGTCTCCAAATGGTCGAGACATAAAGATTGATATATTGGAAGCCTATATTTGGATATCGGAAGTGTTCCGGGTGAAATCGGGATTTTACCGGAGTACCGGGAGGTTACCGAAACCCCCCGGGAGGTATATGGGCCTTAGTGGGCTTTAGTGGAAGAGAGGAGAGGTGGCCAGGGCTGGGCCGCGCGCCCCTCCCCCTAGTCCTAATAGGACAAGGAGAGGGGGGCGGCGCCCCCCCCCTTCCTTCTCTCTCTCCTCTTTCCCCCTCCCGAATCCTATTCCAACTAGGAAAGGGGGCCGCACTAGTAGAAAAAGGGTCAAACGTGAAGCACATTAGTGCCGGTTTGTATTTGAGCCGGTACTAATGGTACCATTAGTGCCGGTTCGAACGGATTTGCATTAATGCCGGTTCGTGTTGAACCTTTAGTACCGGTTCGTGGCACGAACCGGCACTAAAGGGGTGGTGGCAGGCTGGCGTCACGCCGGGGCCCCACGATCACCTTTAGTACCGGTTCGTGGCACGAACCGGTACTAAAGGTCTAACCTTTAGTACCGGTTCGTGCCATGAACCGGTACTAAAGGGGTCTAACCTATAGTACCGGTTCGTGCCACGAACTGGTACTAAAGGTCCCATTTTCAAACTCTACCCCCCCCTGTGGATCGCCTTTTCAGTTTTAAAAAAAATAAAAGAAAATAATGGAAATGTCAAAAAAATAAAAGAAAATAAGTTTCTCATGTGATATGTGGTCTAGTTGTTGGGAAAATTTGCAAATGTGAATTTTGACTTTATTTGCAAAATCTCTCTGAAATTTGTAAAAATGGGCATAACTTTTGCATACTAACTCGGATGAAAAAGTTTTTTATATGAAAAATCATCTACTCGATAAGTTACATCTGAATTTAACGGGGGTAACCTCGTTAAACATTTGCAAAATCCTCAAAAACCTAATAGAAAAAAAGTTACGGGGCTTTTAAGATCTAGAGTGGAAAAAATTGAAAAATATTCAAACAGTGGGCAAACTGTGGTCAAACAATGGTCAAACTAATTATTCTAGAATATTAGTGTTACTAAATAATTATTTTAGTTATTTCAATTTTGGTCAAATCTGGTCAAACTGTGGTCAAACTGTGGTCAAACAATGGTCAAACTAATTATTCAAGAAATATTAGTGTTACTAAATAATTATTGTTTTTAAAACAATAGTTTCAAACTCAAACAGTGAAATGTGTCACTACATGCTCAAGCAAAATTCCTGAAGGTTAATAGGATTGACATCTTACTATTGTCAGGAAAACAACAAGTGCAGACTCGGAAACGAAGGAGAATAGAACCTGAAAGTTAAGCGTGCTCGGGCTGGAGTAGTGAGAGGGATGGGTGACCGGTTGGGAAGTTAGATGATTTGGAATGAGTGATCCACACTTGAGCAGTTAAGAGAGGTGATTAGAGACTAAATCATCAAATAATTCAGAAAAATTAAAAATAAAAAAAATTCAAAAAGAAAATTCAAAAAAAAACCTTTAGTACCGGTTGGTAACACCAACCGGTACTAAAGGTTCCCCGTACTAGGGCGCGAGCTCACGCCACGTGGTGGCACATTAGCGCCGGTTCGTGCCGAACCGGTACTAAAGGCGGGGGCCTTTAGTGCCGAAACCTTAGTGCCGGTTCCATAACCAGCACTAAAGGCCCTTACAAACCGGTACTAATGGTCCGTTTTCTACTAGTGGGGGGGAATCCTACTCCCGGTGGGAGTAGGACTCCTCCTGGCGCGCCCTCATCCTGGCCAGCCGCACCTCCCCCTTGTTCCTTTATATACGGAGGCAGGGGGCACCCCTAGACACACAAGTTGATCCACGTGATCATATTCTTAGCCGTGTGCGGTGCCCCCTTCCACCATAATCCTCGATAATATTGTAGCGGTGCTTAGGCGAAGCCCTGCGACGGTAGAACATCAAGATTGTCACCATGCCGTCATGCTGACGGAACTCTTCCCCGACACTTTGCTGGATCGGAGTCCGGGGATCGTCATCGAGCTGAATGTGTGCTAGAACTCGGAGGTGCCGTAGTTTCGGTGCTTGATCGGTCGGGCCGTGAAGACGTACGACTACATCAACCGCGTTGTGCTAACGCTTCCGCTGTCGGTCTACAAGGGTACGTAGATCACACTCTCCCCTCTCGTTGCTATGCATCACCATGATCTTTCATGTGCGTAGGATTTTTTTTGAAATTACTACGTTCCCCAACACCTCCTCCACCCAAGGGTGATCCCGTGTTTGAGCTTAAACCGTTGCCTGGTAATCTTAAATATGCTTATCTTGATGAAAAGAAGACATATCCTGTTATTATTAGTGCTAACCTTTCAGAGCATGAAGAAGAAAGATTATTGAAAACTCTGAAGAAGCACCGTGCTGCCATTGGATATACTCTTGATGATCTTAAGGGCATTAGTCCCACTCTATGTCAACATAAAATAAATTTGGAAGCAGATGCCAAACTAGTTCGTGATCCTCAACGACGTTTGAATCCTAAAATGAAAGAAGTGGTAAGAAAAGAAATACTAAAGCTTCTGGAGGTAGGTATAATTTATCCCGTTGCTGATAGTCAGTGGGTAAGTCCTGTCCATTGTGTCCCTAAGAAGGGAGGTATTACTGTTGTTCCTAATGATAAAGATGAATTGATTCCACAAAGAATTATTACAGGTTATAGGATGGTAATTGATTTCCGCAAATTAAATAAAGCTACTAAGAAAGATCATTACCCCTTAACTTTTATTGATCAAATGCTAGAAAGATTATGCAAACATACACATTACTGCTTTCTAGATGGTTATTATGGTTTCTCTCAAATACCTATGTCGGCTAAAGATCAATCAAAGACTACTTTTACATGCCCTTTTGGTAATTTTGCTTATAGACGTATGCCTTTTGGTTTATGTAATGCACATGCTACCTTTCAAAGATGCATGATGGCTATATACTCTGACTTTTGTGAAAAGATTTGTGAGGTTTTCATGGACGACTTTTCCGTCTATGGATCCTCTTTTGATGATTGCTTGAGCAATTTTGATCGAGTTTTGCGGAGATGTGAAGAAACTAATCTTGTCTTGAATTGGGAAAAGTGCCACTTTATGGTTAATGAAGGTATTGTCTTGGGGCATAAAGTTTCTGAAAGAGGTATTGAAGTTGATAAGGCCAATGTTGATGCTATTGAAAAGATGCCATGTCCCAAGGACATCAAAGGTATAAGAAGTTTCCTTGGTGATGCCGGATTTTATAGGAGGTTCATTAAGGACTTCTCAAAAATTTCGCGGCCTCTGCCTAATTTATTAAAAAAGGATATACCATTTGCCTTTGATGATGATTGTGCTGGGGAATGTAGTAATTTCAAAAAATTTCCTACGCACACGCAAGATCATGGTGATGCATAGCAACGAGAGGGGAGAGTGTTGTCCATGTACCCTCGTAGACCGAAAGCGGAAGCGTTAGCACAATGCGGTTGATGTAGTCGTACGTCTTCACGATCCTGACCGATCAAGTACCGAACGCACAGCACCTTCGAGTTCAGCACACGTTCAGCCCGATGACGTCCCTCGAACTCCGATCCAGCCGAGTGTTGAGGGAGAGTTTTGTCAGCACAACGGCGTAGTGACGATAATGATGTTCTACCGACGCAGGGCTTCGCCTAAGCACCGCTACAGTATTATCGAGGTGGTGTGACACCCCAAAATTTTAACCTTGTTTTATTAATTAAAATTTTGCCAGGAAAATTAAACTTTTCATCTTTCTGGGTTTTCTTTGATTTCAGTACCACCCTTTTCTTGGTTTTTTATGGAGTTTTATCCCAAGTGAAAGTTTCCAAATATATTATTGGACTTTTTTGCCCTTTCAAGAAAAACATTACTATTATCAGTGGAATTGATTTGCACAATTATTTCTCTCTGAGCTTTATTCCCTAAAACTATTTTTCCTTTAGTTTTGGAGCTCTTTTGAACTACAACCACTTGATAAATTTATTTAAAATTTTCACAAAAATTTGGAGGTGTCATGTAATGTTTTTAAATCACTTTTATGCAAAAATATATTTCATTCTTTTAATATTTTGAGCTCTACCCCAAGTTTAAAAATCTGGTCTAGAGAGCAATTTTGCACTACAACCTAATTAAATATTTCTTTAAAACTTCCACCAAAATTGTGGGATGTTAGTAGTGGTATGTAATTCAACTTTATGCAAAAACCCAGTGGTGTTCATTGAAAAATTTGAGTGAATCAACCTCTTTTGCTTTTTTGTCCAGTTTGGCCTTTTCTACTGCAACCCTAGTTAAATTTGCTCTAGTACTCTTGAGCTTTCTCCTGCTTATAGCCCATGCTACAAAGCCCTTAAGTCCAGAAGAGTGGACCCATTGGAGAATTTTTAGTGCATGAAACCATGCCTTTTTCTTTCTGTCCAAAACTGATGTTTTGCAAAACTTGCACTAACAAGTTTCTGATTTTGTCAAACTAACCTCACCACCCTCTCTTTCAACTAAAGAGACCCTGATCTGGAGAATTTGGCCACCCCAAGAATTGCCTAGATGCCTTTGGCATTTTGTCAAACACCCTGTGTGCATGGCCAGATTTGGCATGATTTCAAGTTTACATTGTGAACTTGAGCCCCTGACCAAACCACCATGTCCTTTGATCCCCTTGCTAATCCTAAACTAGTCCTGTTATTTTCCAGCCCCTCTCAAGCACTCTAGGCTACCCTGGCATACTGTCAAGCACGTCTCGTGCGTGCTCTGGGCGCGCCCAGAGCGCGCGTTTTGCACGTGCGTGCGCTCGGATCGCCACATCGCGCCCCGGCCCTTGCTCGCCTGCAGAGCTGCACCCCCCCAACCTCATCCGCTCACAGGAACCAGCCAAGCCCTCCCCTGGCGCCCTACAGGGCCGCCGTCAGGTCGGCCACGGCGGCAAGCGGCCGGCCACAGTGGCTCCTGCCCCGGTCGGCGCCGCCCGAGCCACCCCGGGTCGCCACCTGCCCCCTGGAGCAGCGCGAGCTCATCCACAAGCGTGTCCCCTAGCGCTTGTCGCCGCCACGACCCCCTGCAGCAACAGAGAGGCGGTTCGCCGGCGACCTTATCCACTGCCGCCGCGGAACCTACCTCGTTGCA